>NW_026575131.1:19512500-20995000 GCF_905146905.1 Nyctereutes procyonoides
AGAGCATACATTCTAGTTTACGTGCAATTAGGCAAACAAATAGTTTCAAGTAGTCTCAAGTTGTCTTATTGTGAAGACAATAAAACAGGCAGAGGTGGCAGATTGACTCCAGTCCTGTTTTATTTGCATGGTGGTCAGGGAAGGCCTCACCGAGCTGAGGGGCACCAAGGATCAAGCTGCAAAGATACAGGGGGAAGGATGAGGGCTAAGTCCCAAAGGGGGAACACATATGGCACTTGTAGGGCGCAGACTAAGGGCCAGCACGCTGGGGCCATGGTATGCATGGGCAGAGAAGGGAGGTGAAAGGAGCTGGGCCAGGCACCCAAGGCTTTGTGGGCCACAGTGGAAGCCTCTGGAGCTTAGGCAGCAGGGGCCAGGCCCAGATTCTGTGTTACCCTATCGGTCTAGGGTCTGGGTGCAGAAGAGGTTGGAAGGATAAGATAGGAAGCAAGGAGTCGATGGCAGACCCCAGGGTGTGCATCTCCTTCCCCTTCCAAATGCGGGAACCAACAGACAACTGTTTGCAGTGGGACTCCACCACTCACCAATGGCACCTCAGGAAATGGATGCCAAGGGTACTGCTCAGAGTAAACGGTGGCTCAGACCCATCTGTCAGCAGGGAAGTAGGAGAGATGTGCTTGGATTCTGGAAATCTTTTGCTGGTGGGCTTGCACATGAAGGAGGAGAGGGAGGAATCAGGGACAGCAGGGAGATTAGGGCTTGAGCCCCCTGGGCAGCTCAGGGGTAATCATTCCCATTTTGCAGGTAAGGACATGGAGGCCCAGAGTAGCTGAATCACCTGACAGATCCTGTTGTATGGGGCAGAGTTAAGACTCAAACCCAGGACTTTCTGTCTCTTTGAGTAGATCTCTTAGTTGTCCTTTCACACTCATGGGTATGCCCTCGGACCATGCTGGGCATTTGTGTTCAAGGGAATGAACTTAGCAAATATTTTTCCAGATATCTCTGTGTCTTCTTAGCCCTTTTGGGCGTGCTTTTCCCTTGCTGCTGGTTTTACTTCCTCATGAGAATCTATAAACAATGCCTATTGTCTTTATTTCAAGGTTTTTCTATTTTTTTAATTTTTAAAATATTTTTTTGGTTTTTCTATTTTATTTTTTTATTTTTTTTAATTTAATTTTATTTATTTATTCATAGAGACAGAGAGAGAGAAGCAGAGACACAGGCAGAGGGAGAAGCAGGCTCCATTCAGGGAGCCCGATGTGGGACTCGATCCAGGGACCCCAGGATCACGCCCTAGGCTGCAGGTGGTGCCAAACCGCTGTGCCACCAGGGCTGCCCTGGTTTTTCTATTTTAAAACAAGCAGAATATGCATATGATTGCGCCTCCCTAACTGACTTAATTTTATTTTCAATAATTTGCTTGTACCTGTTGTATACACAATAGGAGTTTGCTAAATAATATTGATGGTCTAAATGCCCACCTGAATGCTGCTACTTGTATTTGATGGTCAAGAGCTGTAGAAACCATTCATTCACCCATCAGTCCATCCATTCATCCATCCATCCATCCATCCATCCATCCATCCATCCATCATTTCTGAATAGCATTCCAGATGCTAAACAACATGCTAGGGACTCAGAATGAACCAAACAAGTTTCTGCTCTCAAACAGCTTCTAATTGATTAGGTGTGAGTGTGAATGTAAATTATGAGATGTAAATAAAGAATCTTGATACATGAAAAAACACTTTAATGGAGATAATGTATGTACAAAGTACTGTGAGTCCAGAGAAGAGAATTTTTGTTTTTGGTGCAGCTGTGGGGGAGTGTGGATTTCTTTAGAAATGGCTGGCTTCGGGACACCTGGGTGGCTCAGCGATTGAGCATCTGCTTTCAACTCAGGGCGTGATCCTAGGATCTGGGATCAAGTCTGACATCGGGCCCCCTGCGAGGAGCCTGCTTCTCCCTCTGCCTATGTCTCTGCCTCTCTCTCTGTGCCTGTCTCTCATGAATAAATAAATAAATCTTAAAAAAAAAAAAAAAGAAATGGCTAGCTTCCTGGAGAAGGTGACATCCCAACTCAGTCTGAGGACGAGGAAAGTTCTCTGGGAATCGAATGGAAACTTGCGGGTGATTGTGTTGAGGGGCATGTATTCCACCTTTGCACACCTTCCCCAATGCCTCTCTCTCTGTGCCTGTCTCTCATGAATAAATAAATAAATCTTAAAAAAAAAAAAAAAAAAGAAATGGCTAGCTTCCTGGAGAAGGTGACATCCCAACTCAGTCTGAGGACGAGGAAAGTTCTCTGGGAATCGAATGGAAACTTGCAGGTGATTGTGTTGAGGGGCATGTATTCCACCTTTGCACACCTTCCCCAAGTTAGAAGGAAGGCACTGGCAGGAGGGGACAGCTGGGGGAGTGGAGAGAGCAGGTATCATACATGTCCCCAAATCCTGTGTTCATCTTTCTGACAATGGTATTGATGACTATGGTGGACAGGGGCTGTCCTTCCTGTTGTTCTTCCCCCTTCTTTGAGCAGCAGTCCAGATACTTCTGTGGGATCTTCCTTTACCCAGCCTTGGCCCGCATGTAGGAGGAGCCAACCCCACCTGACTGATTGGAAGACTACATTCCCTTGGCCATAGAGACCATATGATCCTTTCCATGCCAGTCAAAGCCTGAGAGACTTAATTCTAGGATTTTCATTAGAATTACTGAGGAAGTGGAATTCTGCTTTTCTGGCGATTTGCTGTTGCAAGTGACTGCTGATGTCACTTTGCAATCACATGGAGTTTAGAATGGGGCTCACAGCAGGGAGCAGAGCCAACACTGAAAGGGAAGCTGCTTCCTTGTCGCATCCTCTGGGCCCCAAATCAATCTATACCTGATGACGTCAGCCTTAGCACAGGTCGTGAGCCAATAGATTTCCTTTTTTGCTTTAGCCGCTTTGAGTTGGATTTCTACTAGTTGTACCAACAGAATTCCAACTAATGCGATGGCCAATAATACTTGAAGTGTCATGGCTCTAGGGAAAGTTTTTGCTTTTCATACCAAAAAAGTTTTGGATGTAAAGCAGGATGAAAAGCAGAATTTAGGACATGATGGCTGGGAGTGCACTTGGAAGGGCCGAATATGGTGGTGCCTGATTTTAGATTACCTGCTCTTCTTACTAATGTCAACAACTTCAGTGTCCCTGAATAGAAGAACTAACTGCAGTGGTACATTTTGCTGGAAAGAGTCTTATAATTTCAGCACAGATTCCTGTTGATGGTGGAGACTTTTTTTTTTATGACTATAGTATGATATCAATGCCAATAAATTGACATTGGTACAAGCTATGTTCAGTTCTAAGCCATTTTATCCTGTGCAGAGTCCTGTAAGTACCACTGCAATCAACATATAAGACTGAATGGTCACTCATTCATCAGAACAATCTCTCTTATGCTACCTTTTTAGTCACATTTCCCCACCTTCCTGCCATCCCTAGACTCTGGCAACCATTAATCTATCCTCATCTCTATAATTTCATCACTTCAAGAATGTTATGTACATGGAAGTATATTGTATATAACCTTTTGAAGTTGTCTCTTCTCACTTAGCACAGTGCCCTTGAGATCCATCTAAATTGTTTGATGTGTCAATTAAGTAGTGTTCCAGGGTATGGCTATAACACAGTTTGTTTTACTGCTCACCTATTAGGGGAGATTTTAGTTGTTTCCAGTTTTTGACTATTAGGAATAAAGCTGCTGTCATTATGAATGGAGCTGCTACAGGCTTTTCTGTGGACATAAATTTGTATTTCTCTGAGATCAGTCAGAAAGAGTATAATTGTTGGGTTGTGTGGTAGTTGAACGTTTAATTTTAGAAGAAACCGCCAAACTTTTCCAGAGTGTCTCTGCCTATTTTATATTCCCAACAGCACTGAATACATGTTCTAGTTTCTCTGCATTCTTGCCAACAACTGGTATTGTCACTATTTTTTATTTTAGCCACTCTGGTAGGTGTGTAGTTATGTCTTATTGTGGTCTTAATTTCATTTCCCTAATGGCTAGTTATATTGAACATCCTTTCATGTGTTTATTTGACACCCATATATCATCTTCAGTGAAATTTCTCTTCATGTCTTTGGCCCATTTTTTAATTGGCTTATTTATTCTTTTACTGTTGACTTTTGAAAATTCTTTAATATATTCCAGATAGAAGTTTTTGTCTGAAATGTGGCTTGTATTTCCCTCTAGCCTGTGGTTTGTCTTTTTCATCCTCTTCACAAGGTCTTTCCCAGACCAAACGTTTTAAATTTTATGAAGCCCAGTGTATTGATTTTTTTTTCTTTTATGAATTGTGCTTTTCATCTCAAGTTTAAGAACTCTTCTCCAAGCTTATGTCCTGAAGATTTTCTCCTAATAGTTTTAGAGTTTTATGAGATACATTTGAGTTCATTTTTATATAAGGTATGAGATACAGGTCAAGGTCTTTTTTTTTCTTTCTTTTTCTTTTTTTTGCCTATTGGTATGCAATTACCCCGGCACTATCTGTAAAGAATTCTCTCTCCAATGAATTGCTTCTGTACCTATGTAAAAAATCAGTTGGCCATACCTGTGTTGGTCTATTTCTGGATTTCCTATTTTGTTCCATTGATCTATGGATCAATAAAGCACATGGTGTTGATATAGATATATATCTTCAAATGTTGATATAGATATAGCAACACCATAGGTGCTATATATAGATATATAATGAGTCATATTGTCAGAGTGATTCCTCTGTATCTTTTTCCAAATTGATTTATCTTTCTAGTTTCTTTGCCTTTCCATATCAATTTTAAAATAAGCTTGCCTTTATCTATAAAAAGTCTTCCTGGGATTTTGATAGAGGTTGCATTATCCCTGTGTATCCTTTTGGAGAGAATTGATATTTTTACTACATTGAGTCTCCCAATCCATGAACATGGTATGTCCCCCATTTATGTAGATGTTCTTTGATTTCTTTCCTCAGTGTTTCATAGTTTCACATAAAAGCTCTGTACATGTTTAGTTGTATTTATACTAAGTATTTCTTTTTTTAGTGATTTACATTTATATTTTAAATTTTGATTTACATGTCTTTGTTGCTAGTATAAAGAAATACAATTGATTTTGTATGTTTATCTTTTATCCTGTGAAGTTGCTGAACTCATTTACTAATTGTAGGAGGTTTTTCTAGATTCCTTAGGATTTTCTACATAGCCCATCATGTCTTCTAAAAATAGTGACAGTTTTATTTCTTCCATTTTGATCTGTGAGTGGGGCTTTTTGTAATTTTCTTTTATAAAGCCAAAGTAATGGTTTAAGTAATGACTGAATTAAAGACTCTTTTGATTCCAGAGGATCCTAGAAGTCACCTGATTTACCTAACCTCATTAAGCCTCTGCTTCTTCAAAGTTAAATAGAGATAATCAGGGTTTGCATCTTATAAGGGTAAGGTTGTTAAACTCTGATGTAGACCTGTGTATGTTTCCATATAAATACCTTATTTTGAGTAGCTTAAGTAATAGGAGTTTACTGTCTCGTTCTGGGGAATTCAAGTTGTATATCTTTACAAAATTGTATGTTTAAAGTATATAAATGGTTCTCTCCCTTTCTCTCTCTTTCAATTTCCTCTTCTGTAAAATGGAGGTAATAATGAAAGATGAAAAGAATAAGGCCATGGCCCCTCCAAATTCACTCTCCACCCTTTTACATCCTGCTGTGTCTGGAAGATTGACCTGAATGGTCATGGGTGACACTGCTTTTAGGTTTCTGAAAGGTTTCAGCCCATGAGAAACATGAGGTTGGAACAGAAGAGGAGTGAGGTCAGGTTCATTTCTGCAGGGTCAGTGTGAGCTGGTTGTGTCCTGCTATTAAAGAACCTGGCTTTTGCCTGGTGGCCTTCTTTACAGGATCTGGTAACTGCTTTGTGTCCTTATAGCTTTAGGCTAGGGGAAGGGGGTGACAGTCCCGTTGTTATTGACTCCTAGGGGCTGCACTCTCTCTGTGGTTTCTCTATATCTTGCCCACACCTTTGCAAATGGTCTTTCTATTGAATTCTCAAAATTCCTATGTTGAATGTGCACTCTGCTTTTGATGGCCTGAATGACTCACTCCAAGGCAAGACCTAGAACAGAGCCCAGCATACAGCAAGTACTCCATACAGTCTCCTGCTGTTGTTTTGGTCATCTATAAAGCAAAAAAGGAAACACAAGATGGATGTGTGTGGTTTGACCATTGATTTCATTATTTGAGTTCTTCTTTCTTTAATCAGATGATGTGGTTTTACTCTCATGAATTAGTAGTGGCCTTGATGAATGGTGAGCCCTCCCATCTAAGTGCCGGTAGGAAGAATGGCTTATGGACACAATCTCCAATCCCCAGTCATTACATTGAACTTTCACTTATCCAGGATCCTGACTTCCCTTTATCATAACCTCATGACTCTTAACTATAATCTAGGAGGTTTCCTATTCATGTTAATCTAATTTAAGCAAACCAGCTGTAATTAAAGCTCCTGGTAGGACCCATGTGTGTTATGAACTGATGTCCAAGAAATTCATAACCCCCAATGTCGTGATATTAGACATGCGGGCTTTGGAAGATCATTAGTTTTAGATGAAGTCTTGAGAGTGTGGCCCTCATGAGAGGATTGGTGTCCTTATAAGAAGAGGAAGAGAGACCAGAACTCTCTCCTTCTCTCTACCATGTGAGGCTACAGTAAGAAATCTGCAAGCCATCTGCAAGCCATCTGCAAGCCATCTGCAAGCCAGGAAGAGGACTTTCACCAGAAATCAAATTGGCCAGCACATTGACCTTGGAATTCCCAGGTGCCAGCACTGTAAGAAATTAATGCCTGTTGTATAAACCACTCAGTCTAGTATTTTGTTATAGCACCCTGAGCTGGCCAAGACAAGGTAAATATTTCATATGTGTGTAACAACAGTGTGAACTCTCCTGCTCTGAGAGCTCACTGTGGGTGAGGCACTGAGCTCACTGCTCTACATGAAAGGCTTCCTTCAATTCCCATAGTAATACTTATAGCTACTTGTATTAGGAATTGCCTTCAGTTTCTTAGTAAGAGACCAGAAACAATAGTTATTTTAAAACATACAGATTTTTGTCACACACACTTGGTAGCCATGAGCTTAATAGTATTTCCATGATCACCAGTCTCAGGCTTTCTGTTTTTCTTCATTGGTTTCAACTTCAAGGTTACTACTTGGTCCAGGATGGTTGCTATAGCACCTACCATTATGTCTATATTCCTAACAATGAGAAAAAGGAGGAAATCCAACAGGTTTTTTTAAAGTGCCAGCTTGCTATATGAACATGCTTTTCAGCCAGCACTTTCCCAGAAATTCTCAACAACTTTCATTTATATCTCATGGGCCAGAGATTGCTCCCATGGCCACACCTAGCTACAAGGGAAGCTAGTCAAGGTAGTCTTTTAGCTGGGCTCACTGTGCCCTTAGTAATGCCAAGACTCTGTTACTAAAAAAAAAGGGAAGAATAATATGAGGTAGGCAATCTCTGCTATGCTACTGCCTTTGTCCTCATTTTACCAATGAGGAAACAGGTCTGCAAGTCAGGCATCTTGCCCAAGATCATACCGATGGTCAGACAGAGCCAATACTCAGGCAGAGGTCTGCCTAACTCCATTGCCCACGTTCTTCACCTCTACATGCTAATCCTAAAGTTGGCCTAAGAAGAAAGGCGGGAGCCTAACTAGGCAGCCCTGTATGTGCTCAGACAGCTCCACTGCCGCTCTATGGACACCTGCTGAATGGGTCCAGAGTTATAAATGATTCTGGCTTATGTCCAAAACTGACTCACAGAAGATTTTCCAGAGGGAGTCCTTATGTAAATGGAAAACTGTCTTAACTTGTTTGCCTGTCTCTCCTTCCTGGTAGACTGTAGGCTTTGAGGGGGGCTATCCTATTCACCGTTGTATGTCTAGCAGCCAAAACCGTGCCTTGCATGCCTCCAGGGATCTCATAAACATTTGCTGAATAAACGAAGGGAGCAAATGAGTGAACTAATGAACTTGTATACAGCTAACAATCTTGAAAGCAAGTCAACTTGTTTTTCCTGTATGGTATTTACTACCAGCTGACCAATTGTGTCAAAACCACCCTGTAAGAGGTAAAATCTCCTGGAGAAAACCACCCATTGTCATCTGTGAGTCCCAAGAGTGTTGATCTGTGAGAATTAGCATGTGTGGCCCCCGTGAGACCTTTTTATTTCTGACAGATTTCTGAATATCCTTTTTTTCTGATTGGCCTATAAAGTACACTAAGGAATTATGTTAATGCTGGTATCTCTCCAACCACATCCTACTGAGGATTGAATCTATTTTTCAAAGACAAAACTGAGTTTTAATTTAGTGTCCCCATGACATTTTCCTTTTTAAGCACATGAAGGATGCTCTGCAAAGGGAGAGGTCTTGGGAAATCTTTCACGGATGGCTACACTTCACGCCTGGGTGGAGTAACCCTCAGCACGCCAGCTTTCAATTAGAAGTAAATAAATGGAGACAGCTTTGCAGTGTGCCCGACAGTCTGAAAGATCAACTTGGGGCCTTGGGCCTGGATTTCTCCCACTGTGGCTGAAAATTTTCATTTACATTTTTTTGGCATTTTCTGAGGAACTTCAATGTGCTGGATTTAACCTTTAAGACTTTCTATCCTTCTCTCTGCCACTTATTCCCCCACCCGAGGCTTTGAGAATGCCATGAGCCTGGAAACACCTTTGGAAAACAGGGACATTCTCTTTTTCCACATAGGTGGATTCTGAACAGAATTCACTAGATGGAAGTTTAGCCCTGTTGGGGCCAAGTAATGGAGTTTGTTAGGGTTTTTTCTCTCTATGATTGTAATTCTGTTTGAAGTTAGAGCAGATGGGGACACGTGTCTCTACCTATTACATCCTAGGGCCTAGGTGAATTGGTAATGCTAGGGCATTGCTCTGGGGAGGACTCCTTGCTGTACCATTTCCCCACATTTTGAGACTGGAGAGGAAGGTCATGGCATCATTTTGAGATTTTTCCATAGGGAACTATATCAGTTAGTTGTTGCTACATAACAAACCACTCCAAAACTTATTAGTAGCTTAAAATAAGACTATTTTCATAGCTCACAATTTGGTACATCAGCATTTTGGGCATCCATTGCCTGATTGTCCCCTGGTCTGGGCTGGGCTGGGCTTGGCTAATCTCAGGTGGGCATGGTCAGCTGGTGAGTTGGCTTGTGATGACCTTGGTTGGGATGACTGAAGCCACATGGACTCTGTCATCCAGTTGCCAGCATGAACTTGCTCTTGTGGTGGAAGGATTGCAAGAGCAAACACAGGAGAATGTAGTCTCTTAAGGCCTAGACTCAGAACTAGCATGACATTACTTCCGCAGAATTCTGTTGCTGAAAGCAAGTCTAGCTCCAATTCTAAGAGCAGAGAAATAGACTGCACCTCTTGATGGAAAGAGCATCAATCCTGAACTCTCTGTGGTTTTTAATCGCTGCTCTTCTTGTATTAATTAATGTATTTGTAGGATCATTATTAAGTTTTGCTTTTGGAGATCATCTGAGTCTGCATTTTTTGCATTTTAATTGTTGTTTTATTTCTCTTAAGTTCTGTTTGTTGTCACTGAGTTCTTCCTTCCCCAGAAAGTGAGAATGGTAGATCTAAGAGCCATGGAATCTTTTGCACAGTCTAAGTGGTCTGTGGCAAGATTTCAGAACCCCATGCCTACTAGTTCATGCTGGGGGCTCTGGAAACAGACAGCTCTGGTTTGAATTCTCACTTTGTTACATCTTTGCAGTTGCACCCTGGGCAAATTACTCCACTCCTCTGGGCTATAGTCTAATCTATAACAGGGAGTCATTTTCAAAATGTGCTTCTCAAGTTGTAGGGGTTCCGTAGAAGAGTCTCAGGAGCCAAAGTAAGATCAAGATTTAAGTTTGGGCTGCCTTTCCCACCTTCAACCAGAGTAACTCACTTCTTTTTCTTTTTTTCAGAGTAACTCACTTCTATCTGCAGATTATATTGGATGTCCAAGTAACATTTCACTTGAACAAAAGTTGTCATGGTAAAAAGACATTTAAATACTGATTACATAGAAGTAACTGTCAGGATCTCTACTTCCCTGTGCCCTCTGTGACTCATAGAACTGCACTTTCTGCTTTCTGGTGAAAGAGAAATCATGCCGAGAAGGAAGAAGAGTCTGGACTTGGCCATTCACTCATTGTTCTTCCCACCTCCAATCCCATGCAATCTCAGTTTAAAGAGTAGGTGGAAGACAATAACGCATAATAGAAGAGTCTAGAGCCTGAAGTCACACTTTCAGGGTTCAAACCTTAGCTTCCTTAGTGGCACCATAGCCTTAGGAAAATTACTTAACCTCTCCAAGCACCTCTCCAATTTTTTCATCTATCAAAAGGAAATGAGAATCACGGCATCTAACTTCCTAACATTGTTGTATGGATTGAATCAAATAAATTGGCATAGCATAAAAATTATTCAATATATGTTTACTATTGTTGTTGTTGTTATTAGTATGTAGTCTCTAAATTCCCTTAAAGTTCCAATGGCTATGTGTCTGTGAGATTCTAGTTGGCAGTATTTGTTTTTACTCTAATTGAGGACCCAGTTGTCTGTTGCTAGGTGATCTGGTTTGGGATTTTTTTTTTCTACGAAGGCATTAAACAAAACAGAGCAAACCTCTGCCTACTGACCTGCCACCAAATGGTAAAATTTAGCTGTTGGAGATTCACTCCTTTGGCTTAATAAATTAGATGTTCTTATTCATTAATACTTAGTATGAACTGGTTGGTTAGATCTTTTTCTTCTGTGAATATCAGACTCAACCTAGGCACTGAGAAAATGTGCAATTTGATTGAAAATTTTGAAGAGGGAGATACAATGTATATGTGTAAGAATGGGATAGGTTAGACTGGACACTTGGGGAATGGAGGGGGATCAAGGAGCAAGGAGGTTGGTGCCTGGATGAAGGAACAGACCCATTAGTTTGGTGCGAGGAGAGCCAAGAGGCACTTGGGCCTGCTTTCCTACTGTGTCTGGAGCTGAGGGTCGTTGTGTCTGGTGCACAATAATGCATCCTCCAAACTCACCCCACTCGTCGTGATCCTCAGATGATTCAAGCCCCCCTAGACTGTGCAGGAATATTCAAAAACCACCATGGTCACCATCCAACAGGAAGGAACTCTGTGGCCCTGGATGATGGAGGAGCTGGGATTTTCCCATACTCCCATGGGGCACATAGCTTTGGTTTCTCAGGGGGAAGAATCTACCCCGTAGTGACACTAAGCACGTTGACTATCAGGTTGGCCCTGCCCAACAGGATCTGTCACAATTACTCAGCCATCAAGGCTTCCACTCAGTGAGGCTTTGGTGAACAGGCTCCAGCTTGCCACACTGGGCCCCAGATTGCAGGTCTGATGGGAAAGGTAGGGCAAGATGGGCCTCAGACTGATTCTTTGGATGTTACATCTAGACTGGGGGCACACAGAGTGGTGGTGCCTTATCTTGAGATGACAAGGGGTAACCAGGAGAACAGCTTAGACTAGGGGGTTGTATGTCTGCCGAACCCAGCAATTATTTGGCTTTCTCAGGTAACAGGTAGAGGTGCACCTGGCTGTAAGCCAACTCTCAGAATGGAAATATCTCACCCCTCTTTAAAACTCTATTTTTTTTACCAAACATAAACTGGGGAGCCATGCTGACCTAATTGGAGGGGCTTCTGTTTTTCAGAATGATTTGCCTTAGAATTCCTTTATCTGGCAAATTCTCCTATAATTTTTAAGAACTGTACTTTTTCCTTTTTTGAGAATGCCCATCATTTTTGTCAAGCAAGTAATCTGTGTGCATTATGGGAAAATCTGAAAAAAAAGAGCCGATAGGTAAAAGTTTTGTCTGGTGTGAAAAATTACTTGTAAATAATTACTATTAAATTCTTTCTTTCTCTGTGGCTTTCTGTTGAGAGCATAGCCTGTCATTTGTTTATATAATCCCCTATTGTTGGGCATTTAGGAGTGTGGTTTTTGTAGGCTTTCAGCACCTGCAGAAATCCCTGTGGGATCAAGCTTCAGTTGCCTACCATGGTTGCTGACGGGTAACTCACCCTTTATTAACTGCCTGCCCTGCCTGTCTCATTTCTCCACTTCCCTGCTCATTTCCCCTTCACCTCCCAACCAACCACTTGCACTTAAGTCCTTGTCTCGGGGGTTGCTTCTCAGAGAACCCACACCAGTGCAGTGATCCACTCACTTCGGGTTTATAATATGCCTCCTTTTTTCTAGTTTGACTTGCATTCCACTTTTCAGGAACAAGTCTCTTGTTTGACGTGGGGTAACCAGAGGTCAGGCTCTGCGAATTCTCTGAGGCCAGTTTGGCTGTGCCTCCTGGGTTTGGCAACTCAACCTTTGGCCTCCAAGTTTCTCATTCTTTTGCTGCCCAATTTATGTGAGACTTCCGCCAAGGCCAACTTGTCACTGATGGCTAATCCTTGTTTTTCCTCTTGTCACTCTGTCCCTGAGTTAATCCTCTCTTCAATCCTGTCATCTCCTCTCTAGGCTACTCTTACCAATAAATCTTTAGCAGCGTCTGCTCCTCAGCCTTAGCCTGGAAGCTATGATGTAGCTGGAGTTTGTTTGGGGATTCTCTTTACACTTCTCCAAGAGTCCTGCTTTTTCTTGTAATCCTCCTAGGAAGGAATGTTTTGTAACTGGGCTGTCCCATTAGGTGTTGTCTCATCTACGCAGAGTTTTGGGCTTCCTTTTTAAATCTTTTTCATTTTTTACAGAGCATTGCTCATATTCTTTAACTTTGGTCCAAGGATAGATGCTTTCCCTTCCAAGTCCCCATACTTGCCACTTCGACGGTCCAAAGTCTCGGAACCCTGCCAGAGTGTGCAAAGTAGAATGTACTAACATATGTGAGAGCTTGCCATGGTCTTGAAGCTCTCCTTGTTAAAGGACATTTATAATCTGGGGACCTTGATCCAAAGACATGAATGCAAAGGTGGGAACTTCAGACACTACGGTAGGAAAAGTTTTTAGTGACCCTCCAAATAACAACATTCACATTTCAGCAGGGGAGTGCCTTGGCATGGGATAAAAATTATAATGCATTCCCTTTCTTCCCTTCCTCCTCCTTCCCTTTTGTCAAGAAAGAGAGTGTGGTGGACTCTACCAGTTACTCGCTCTGTGATTTTGGATAAATCATTCTTTATGTCTCTTTTCCCACCTGTAAAATGGAGATTATTTTTATCCTGCTTTGTGGGGTTTCTGTGAGGATTAAATGAGCCAATACTTGTAAAGCTTTTAGGACAGTACCTGGCACAGAGCAGTCCTTCAAAACCAATTTGCTCTTATTATCAATTCACTGGTAAAATAAATAAGGCACCCACATCATGGCAGGTCCTGAGGCAACAGGGTGAGTAAGTAAAACCCATAGAATCTAGTGAGGAAAAAAATTTAGAACACATTTATTCAACTTGCCCTCAGGAAACCACAACTTGATGCTTTTCTTCTTCTTTACTACATTAGAAGAATTTGGCCTGTTTTAGGAAGGAAGGCAAGCCCTTCTCCAGGAAGCCACTCATTACTGAGTGCAGGCAAGTATGTCATCTCAGTGCAAGAGTTGTGGGAGGAAGCCATATGATAATTGTCTTTCTCTGATGGACTTATTTGGCTCAGCATAATACCCTCCAGTTCCATCCGGGGCGATATAAATGGTAGGTATTCATCCTTTCTGATGGCTGAGTTATATTCCACGCAACTGATAAATTATTGAGCACTACATCTGAAACGAATGACTTACTATGGGTTGGCTAATTGAATTTGAATAAAAAAAATTTTTTTAAAAGAGTGGTAGAAGAAGGGAAAGCAGGGATAGCTTTCCGATAACTAATGATTTTGATTCTGGTTTCAATAGTTCCCAAGGTCTATTGGGGAAAAGAAACAACAATAAACAAACAGGATTAGGATGTGGTTAAAAGAGAGATGCTAGGACAGATTGGAGTGAGCTTGGGGCCCTGGGATGGATGTTCAGGAGAGGAGTTCGGGTGGTGTTGGGTAGACAAGAGATGGAGCCCTGCAAGGGGCACTGGTCCTATAGTCAGTGCTCCTTGAGCTCTGTTAGCCCGCAGTTCTCTCCAGCCAACTGCTCTCCTTCTCTGGAGCAAGTGCAACTGATTGGTTAAGAGCATCAACTCCAGAGCCTGATTATTAGGTCACATCTCTGCTTTATCCCTTACGGTGTTGGATTATATCTTCCCCAAATGACTGCAACCCCGCTCCTACTCCTCAGGCTCTTTTCACAATGTAACTGGCACTTCTACCAAGAAGGATGACTCTCTTCCCTCTCCTTGGACGCAGAGACTTGTGACTGCCCTGGCCAAGGGAGTAGGCAGATGGGATGCTGTGTGATTTCTAAGGGTAAGTCATAAGAAGGATCTAGATTCCACCTGGTAATTTCTCTCTCTAGGGACACTTGCTCTTGGAACCCAGCCACCATGTTGTAAGGAAGCTGAGGCCACATGCAGAGGCTGTATCCGGGCATTCCAGCTGACAGTCCTCACTAGGCCCCAGGCAGCAGCCGGCATTAATTGCCAGGCATGTGAGTGAACAAGCCTTCAAATCATTCCAGGCCACAGCTTTCTGGGCTTCTATCTGAGGCCCCAGTCAGCATGGGGCAGAGATAGGCCACCCTTACTAGGCCCTGTCTGAACTCCTGACCCACAGAAACTCTAAGAAATAATAATTATTTTTGTGTGAAGTCATGAGATTTGGGGACAATTTGTCATGCAGCACTGGATAACTGACATACTGGCTATGTGACCTCCAGCAAGGTAGATAATTTTCCTATGTCCTAGTTTCCTCATTTATAAAATGGGGTTAATAACAATATCCAGCATGCTGGTAAATCAGTTCTCCTCCCCATTCCCCCTCCCCCAAAGCCATAATTTTTAGCATTTGCTGATTTCTGTGGTATAAATACTCCCACAGTGGTCAATTGCAAGCAATCAATGGTTTAAACACCAGATGGTGAAATTCATAAATATTTAACAATTGGCTCTCATGAACCAGTACAAGTCACCTCCAACACATTACCAAAATATCTACCTCATAGCAGTAAATGATTTATTATTGGTAAATAATTTAGACATAGCACAAAGTGCTACATGCCTGCTATTAAAACTCCTGCTCTTGTTTTTGTCATCATCACACATACTTCAGTTGATCTACGGTTATCTGCAGCATTGTTCCATCTACAGAAGGCTTCCCTGGTATTGGCTAGCCATGCCCCCTCTGACAGAACCCAGAGAGCTCTGTCCTATAATGCCCCAGGTTAGCCCTAAGTCAAAGAGGGGCCCTTGGCATGTAGTGGTTGATGTTGTAGTAGAGGGCTAGTGTGCAAACCTTCGTGTCCATACTTGTTAGTGGATGCCTGACCTGTGCAGATGTGAGAGTCCTGAGTAGGGTAATTCAGCAATTTCTCGTCACACAGACAGCCCAGTACAGTTTGGTAGATGTTCAGATAGGCTACATTTGGGGAGCTATGGGAGACCACTGAGGGAGCTTCTGTCTAAGCCTTAGGGGGCCATAGGAGACATCTCAGAGAAGGTTGAATGGGGATTTCCCACTGAAAGAGAAAAGAAAGGGCATTCCAGTGGAAGGGTTAGCTCAAACAAAAGCCTAGTGGAAAGAAAGCATAATTTATGGGGATTTGTGCAAATCTGAGTGTGGCAAGAGTGTAGAGTGACAACTCCAAGGGCATTCTCTGGATGTGTAAATTTGAGCGTGGTAAGAGTATAGAATGGCAAGTCCAAGGGCATTCTGGGGAACTACTGGTCTGCCCTCTTCAAAAATGTCACTATTATTAAAGAGAAAGAAAGGCCCAAATGCTGTTTCTGATGAAAAGAGACTATGCAAAAATGACAAGTAAAAGCAATGCATGCCTCCGAACCAGTCCTGGGTGGGGAGAAGCAGGAGAACTATAACAGATTATTCAGACAATCAGTGAAATTTGAATGTAGGCTGTATATTAAATAATTGTGTTGCATTGTTATTAGATAAAATCCCATTTTCTCTTAATTGATGTGAAGTGTTAGGAGTAATGGGGCATGGTGTCTACAATGAACTCTCAAATGTTTCTGGGAAAAATTCTGGTTAGACAGAAAGGGTAATAAAACAAAAATGGCAAAATGTTAACCATGGAACCTAGGAACACAGGATAAGGGAGTTTCTTCTATTTTTGCAATTCTTCCGTAAGATTAAAATGATTTCAAAATAAGAAGATTCTTTAAATGAGTGGAGAAAAAGAAACTATAGGCTAAGGGTTAGGGAGGGGAAACAAGAAGTCTGAAGGTTGGGCTGCTCATTTTATTAGAAAGGGCACTGAGGCATGAACAGGCTAAATGGCTGATCGAGGGTCAGTGAGCAAGTAGCATGGACATTGTGCCCCATCCCATATTTCTGAGATCCAAGTCTTGGCTCTTTTCAGTAAACCTGAGGGTCCCAGAGGGGAAATGCGTGTGTTGATATATGGCCTCTGAAGTAGAGAAGACCTCAGGGGTACAATTTCTGCTTCCCATGCAGAAGTTATCCACATAGCTCCTATTATTTTAGGTTATCATTAATGTGAGTTGTGACCTGAATTCCCTGTACACTGCCCTGAAATTTGCCCCATATGTTTGTAAAGGTTGATTATATCTTTGGGACCTTTTTCTAACGTGAGCAGAAGCTATAAAGTTTCAATTGTCGCAGCTTGTTGGGATCAAGTGTCTTTTCTTGTGTGCCATAAAAAGGCTCTGCATCTGATATCTGATGTCAAACAAACATGCACGGGCAATCTATTGATTTCAGATGATGTGTAGTGTCATCATCTCTTAGATAGGAAGTTAGTAACAAATCTTTCCTTCCCATTTTTAAAAGAGAACAACTCAGTACAGAATAATGGAAGCCTGGCTAGCTATATGACTGGAATAAAAAGGAGTCCTCACTCTTGAGGTGTGTGGGTGGCTCAGTTGGTTAAACATCTGCCTTCTGCTCAAGTCATGATCTCAGGGTCCTGGGATCCAGCCCCTCACTGGGCTCCCTGCTCAGCAGGGAGTCTGCTTCTCCCTCTCCCTCTGCCCCTCCTCCCTGCTTGTGCTCTCTCTCTCAAATAAATAAATAAATAAATAAATAAATAAATAAATAAATAACATCTTTAAAAAAAAAAAGGAGTCACCACTCTCACTTGCTTTTGGTGTAAGTATAAATTGACAAAGCCACTCTGGGCAACTATTTGACAGTACACTGTCACACTACTGTATGCTGAATAAAGCAATTTGATACTTGTGCACTTACCTAAGAGAACATGAGTATGCTTGTCCACTTGAACACATGTACAAAAATGGCCATAGCATCTTTAAAAATAATAGCAAAAAAACAAAAACAACCAAACATCTATCAACACTAGAATAGACAAGTAAACTGGTATATACTACTAAGCAATGGCAAGGAATGAAATGCCGAGATAACAATCTCATGGCTACATGGACACAGGAGAAAACATCCTGCATCATTCTGTTTATTTGAAGGTCAAAGACAGGTGAAGTGGACTTAGGATGATAGTGGTCAGAAGAATGAATATTAAGGAAGGTGTTGATTGGGCGAGGGAGCTGTCTAGGGTGCTGGAAGTGTTTGCTGTCTTCATCTGGGTGGTAGTTACAAAACTAAAATGTGAGCGCTTTGCTACAAGTAAATTATACATTATTAGAAAAATAATTAAAAAAGAAAAAAGGGAGTTTCTTTCCACTGGTAGGGTTATCTTGAGGGGCTGCTGAAAAAGCCATCCCAATAACAATGCCTGATAGTTGCAACCCAGGGACTGTTGTATTTTTAGGCCCCAATCACATGTGCTTTTGCTAACGTGCTGAGTAAAAGTCACCAGTCAGCTGCTGGTCAGTTGATTCAATACATCATCAAGTGATGCTGGTATGCCAAGCCAATGGTCTCAGGACTGCATCCTTCTACAGATCAGAAGTTCAATATGCAGATCAAATTCCAATATTAAAGAATCACCTGGTCATGTTGAAAGGCAGATTCTGATCCATGTCTTATGTGGGGCCTGAGAATTGGCATTTACGGTAAGTTCCCAGGTGATGCTGATGCTGTAAGACCAGGCTCTAGAGGCAGACAGGCCAGGATAAGAACTTGGTTCTGCTATCTATAAGCTCTTCGATCTCTGCCAAATTTCTCCATTTCTCCAAAGATCTCTTAATTTCTTCTGTAAAATGGAAGAGCAGGGATAGGTGAGACAATTTCCCTGAATGGTGTGGGTTCAAAGGGGTAAGATGCAAAAAGTGCTTAGCACAGTGCCTGGCCTATAGTAAATACTCACTGATTGGCAGCTCTTGTTATATTTATTATTGCTAGTAAAGAAGAAGATTGGGACCATGATTTGGAGAAAGGTGAGTGAGTGTGGCTTCTAAGGGCAGGACCTCACCAGCATTTTCCTAATAGCCTATTGAAGGAGGACATTTTTTTTTTTCTCATGTTCTTTCCCAATTCATCCCATAATCCTTCCTTTGGTCTCTATTATCAAGATAGATTTTTTTTCATCACTCTTCTTCCCACTCCAATCCACTTTAGATATAGTAAAGATGGGAAAGCTTAAGCAGAACTTAAGCCTGAAATCAGCAGGTTGTCAAATTGTCAGATTGTGCCTGGAGGTGATTTTGTTAAAGAAATATCCTCCCCACTTGGCTCTTTCTAGAGGAGTGGGATTGGTCCCTGGGAGTTGAGGTCCACAGCTGGGTCTCCACACATGCCCATGCTTCTCAGTGTACAGGGGCCCCTCTAGAGGAAGACATATGTTCCTCAATCTGTGGGGCTGTCAGTTGGTGTCTTTTTCAAGAACCGAATTAACTTGTAAAAAAAGAAAAATGGAAATGCTTGGTTCTATGTTGTCTGGACAATAACAAGCCTGGACTGAGTCTGGATTTCAGGGAAGCGCTCTTCAGTTGGGAGGTGAGAGCACCATTTGTTTGGGGCCTTGAGTAGACTGGAGGTGGGTTGAGCTCTAGATCACAGCCTATAGTTCAAGTCCATAAAGCAAAGCTGTGATCCTTGAGGTCCAGTCACTAAACCAGACGCCAAAGGTTCAAAACTAACCAACCAACCAAAGGTACTCAGAGTAGAGCAGGGAGACAAAAAAGAAGGCATGCATAGTGCCACGAGAGAGATGCTGAGTGAGGGATATACATGGACCCCATGGGAACACAGAGAAGGGGAGAGACAGGAGAGGTGTGGTAGTCAGTTTTCAAGATAGCCTCTCAATGACCTTCACTCATTGGCATTCACACCCTTGTGTAGGCCCTCCGTGTATTGAATCTGGGCTGGCCAGTGTAAGCAATAGAAGTCAGGGGAAGTGGACCTGTGTGACTTCTGAGGCTGGGACGAAAAAAAAAACTAGCTTCTGCAATGGTCTTGTGGAACACATGCTTTGGGAGAGACCAGCTGTCATGTAAAAAGTCTGAGTATGCTGAGACCACCATGCTGCAAGGGAGCCCGGCTAGCGCTGTGAAGGCCCCACAGGAAGATTGAGATACCCACCAAACAGCCATCTCAGCAAGCAATGGACAGGTGCATGAAGGAGCCATCTTGGGTGCTCAGGCCAGCTGAGCCTTCAGACAGAGCGAACCTGAGTCATCTGGCTGCCACTGTGTAAAAGACCCCAAGAGAGACCACTTGGCTGAGCTCAGACAATCCACTGCCCATGAACAATAGTAATAAATTATTGCTTTGAACTGCTAACTTTGGGAGTAGTTTGTTATGCAACAGTAGATTTCTGGAAGAGAGGGGTATCTGGTAGCAAGGGCACCTGAGAGCAGGAAGTTGAAAAGCAGATGGCTAGCTGAGGAGGAGGAGCATCCCACAGAGAGGTATGTCTTGAAAAGCCACATAGAAAGGAAAAACAGAATGGTCTACTGAGGAATTAGGAGCAGTTCAATATCGATAGAAAGCAAAAGGCCAGCAGAGAGAAACTGGGGCTGAGCTGTGAGAGGTGGGTGGAGGCCGGACTCAGATCCAGTGCAAAGGCTTCTGAATGATATGCCACGTGCTTTGCAGGAGCTTGGTATTTACCATTTTGAGAGGTGGAGATGCGAACATCCTCTAGAAATCTCTTCGTGGCTGCTGCTATTGTCCTCGTAGCTGTGACAAAAACCACTCCAAAAGCTGGGTGAAAGCAAGCACTCACTGGCTTCAATGGCTCAAAGAAAGAGGGGAAAGGGTTAAGCTCTATTCACAGCTCTTCAACTGCTCTTGCCAAGTCTGAGAAATGTGATGTACCCAGGAAGTCCTAGATTCTATTTTAGCAGCAGCCAGAAACCACTTTCCTTGGATTGGTGATGTATCCACAAAGTACCTACCCACAGAATTGGGAAATGTGTGAATTAATTTGTACTAACACCAAGCTGGGTTTTCCCTGAAGTCCGGGGTGTCTCTCACTTATGTCCACTTCCACCTCCACCTCCAGCTAAAATGGGAAGAGCCAAAGGGAGGACAATCCTTCCCCTCTACCATTACATCGGCTCGGAAATGGGAATAATAATGCTTATCTTGCCACTGACTTGAGAAAATTAAACAAAATAGTGAGTCAGGTAAGCAGCCCGGAACCCCTCCACACGGTATACTCAGCAAAGGCAGGCTATTGTTAATGTCATCCTCCTCTCGGGTGTGCTGGTCTTACCCTGAGCCTCTTCTTGGGGTAGCAGATATAGAATTAATGAGCTGTCATTGGCCAACATTGCTAATGGACCAGGTCACTCTTTGCCCTCGTGTGCAGACAGCCTCTCAGTCTCTGGCAGCCACTAATATTAATTAATAGCTAATATTTCTTGAGATCTCACTGTGCTACAAATGAGTTTTCCCCTTTAATCCTCATAAAGATCCTGCACTCTGGGAACATTTTACATTTATAGAAGTTGAGGTGGAGTGAGGGTAGCTTGCCTAAAGTGTCACAGCCTGGAAGACCCAGGCTGGAATCTGAACACTCTGGAGTCTGCTGCCTAACTACTGCCCTGGACTGCTTCCCGAAGGAGCCCATCCGAGAAGGGAGCCCCAGAGGATGGAAATGTGTGCTGCCTCTCATTGTTCTCAGAAACTGAAATGAACTGTGCTTCGTCTTTGCTTGGGCACAGCCCTTTCAACAAGCATGTCCAGTGACTCTGTCTTTTCCTCCAAAGTCCAAGTATAAAAGGAACAAAGAAAGAATCCTTATAATCCTGGTTCCCTGTAATTACTAGAGGGAAAAAAAATCCTCAGAAAACTCCATTCCTTCTTTGGAAGTTTTGAGGAATGATCGGAGCTTATGCTAGAAAATTAGCCCAGTGACGGGACTCTGTTTTCTCACCATTGTATAATCAGTACTTAGAGAAGGGTTTGGCTCATTGTAGATGCTCAATAAATATTTATGTAATGGGTGCAGGGCTGACCTCTCCATTAGACCCAGTAGATGTAGTAGCTAGGGCCCAGAAACTGTTAGGGGCCCATGATAATGCTGCAACTTGAATAAAAACAGAAGAGAGGAATAAATAATATTAAATATATAATGATGAATCCAGCCCAAATTATATTCATCTTGATAATAATGCAGTTATAAAGTACAACTCATAGCATTTTTTAAAATGGAGGAATGGCCAACAAGAGTTCTAATGCAGGCCCAAATGGGTGAAGATTATGTGTGAATGCCCAGGGTCTGGTATAGGGTAGAACCCAGACAAGGTTCATTTTCTTCCATCTGTGCTTTAGGAAGTAGAAGTGAAGAACAGGCATCTGTGATACTGCACATACATAAGGGCTCAATTCATGCCCACAGGCTCCTTCTCCCTTATCTCCACCCCACTAAGGGGCATGGCAATGGTTGTACCACAGGTGCCCTGTCCTGTGTGCCATGGCTGATTGGACCAAAGTGCACTCTTGACAAGGGACAGCCAATAGGAGCTGCTCAGGTGAAGGAAATGCTGTCTAAGAGATGCTGCCATGAGCCGTGGCCAATCCAAAGGACTTGAAGGAGAAATATAAGGAAAGATTCAGTGGGTAGTGAGAGGAGAACCTAGAGAAGACACAGAGAAATGGAGATAGAGTAAATGAGTAGTGGAAATGGTGGTAATGAATGAGGATCCATCAACTCACACTGTGGTTAGGGCTAGATGATCTGGTTCCTGGATGAACTTCAAGCACAAAACCTACTTGCATTTACTGAGCACCTTCCATTTTCCAGGTACCAGGCTAAGTGGCTTACATATATCATTGCATTTAGCCTCCTAACAACCCTATAGTCTGTTTTATCTTTATCCTCTATGGATACGTAGAGGATGTGGAAAGGAAACGTAATTCATTTGCCCAAGCTCAGACAACCAGTAAGTGGAAGAACTAGATATCAAACCCTGCCCATTGGACTTCAAAGCCCACAGTTTAACCAATAAATCATCTTGTTTTGCCAAATGTCAAAGTCCATTCCAATCTCCATGAGGTTCAACAGTTCACCTTTCCTGGGCTCTCTTAAGATCCCTGGCTCCCACTGTGCCGTATGTGTCTTTGCAAGGCACTCCCCACCTACCATGGCTTGGCATTGTCAAGTTCTTTGTCTTCAAAAGACAGCAGTCCAGGGGAATGTCAAGAAGGAGAGAGTACATGGGATAAACAAGAGAGAATAGACATGAAAAGAGAAGCCGATGAGAAAAAGTGTGTTAGTGAAGAGAAATAGCCTCAGTTTGCCAGGTTGTGGTGAGAATGAGCTTCAATGGTTTAGAAAATGCCAGATCACAGAAAGCCTGCAGGGCAAGCAAGACAAAAGTTTCCCTGCCCCCCGCCCGCCCATAGACAAGTGGCTTAAATGGGAAGAAAAGTGTACAAAGTGGTGTTTAAGAAGTTTCAACTAGTGGTTTAATGAGGATGAATTTGCCACAGAAGGGATGAGGCAAGAGGTAATTTTTACAACAGGAGAAAAAGAATGAACTTGGGCAGTAGTATGGAATGGGGACATAGTAGTGGGGAATAAGGGACATGGAAGAGAAAGACTGCCCAGGAGTAATTAGATGTCACCAGAGTGGGAAGCAGAGGGAGGAGTCTTCTGTGAATATATCCAGAAGAGTGCTCTAAAAGTTGGGAAGAACCAGATAACAATGACCGAGATTCCTGGCTGTCCACGGTATCCTTTTGCCTCTTCTTTAGTATAAAAGCTCAACATTTCAAGCCAGGCCCATGGTTGCCCAGGAGACACACCATATTCTTCAGCCTCCCTTGCAGGGTGATGTGGCAATGGGCCCCTATTCCACAAAAATGGGCCCATACTAGTGTCCCAGCCATGCCAGCCATGGGCTTGGAGCAGCCATGTGAAGGGAGGTCTTGGCACAAGGTGGTGGTTGATTCAGAGAGCAATAGCTGGCCCATCAGTCCATGGCCCTCCTCACAGGAGGGGATCTGAGTGGAGCACTTTCATAGCCACTACATGCTTTCCCTTTTTTCTGTTTTGCTGTTCCTAAGCTGGTTCCGTACTCAGGCAGCTTGCGCCCCACACGATGAGAAGAGGGCTGCTGCAGTTCCAGCATCACACCTCACCACATATACCAATGGGAAAGAGCATTTGCCATCTTTCCAGCAGGCCTGGAGAAAGCTCTATTGTGTATCATTAGTTCTGTGTCACGTGCCCACCAATCATTATTACTAGGGAAATACGCCTTGCTGATTGGCTGAGGCCCAGACCACAAGCTCCATTCAGGAAGGAGGAATGACACCACACTCAGGTTCCTTAGTAGGTCCCAAATCAACAATTGAAGAGGGACGCCTGGGTGGCTCAGTGGTTGAGTATTGCCTTTGGTTCAGGTCGTAATTCAGGGGTCCTGGGATCAAGTCCCGCATCCGTGGGAGCCTGCTTTTCCCTCTGCCTATGTCTCTGCCTCTGTGTGTGTCTCATGAATAAATAAACAAAAACTTAAAAAAAAAATAGAAGAGTGGAGAATAGATGCTGGAGAGACCACCACAAAATGTTCTCAGTAATAGCATTCAATGTCCTAACACTTGTTTCATCCTAGAACCCTGTTTTCAGAAAGCATTTTGCAGAGTTATGTCTGCAGAGCAGAAAGTGAGAAATGCTGCATCTTAGAAATATAAGAAGTGTATTATATCTGCATAATTACACCTTCTGGTTATTCTTTGGAAATGGGTCATTTGAGTTAGGGATGTTAGCAAAGAGAAAAAAAGAATATCCAAATTAAATGAGGTCACATGGTAAGTTGAAATGTTCAGTTGTCTTTTCTTGATATATTCTATTCTCTTGGAGATTGCATTACAAAACAGATGCAAAATTTGCCAGATTTTATGTATTTTTAGGAGAAAGGATACTTTGACCCCATACCTTTCCTCCACGGTGTCCTTAATCACTTTTCCATTGCATCCTGAAGTCTCCAAAGTAGGAATCAATTAGGGGCCTTCATTCTCCTCTTATCACAGATGACACCAATGGGAAAAAGGGTCATGCCCTTCCCCTCCCTCCTTCCCCTAGGGATTAATGCCCAGATGAGTACCTAACAGAAAGAAGCAATTTTGATCCAGCAGATATAAGCCAGTATTTCAAGATACTATGTCCTAGGCATGTGTGAAATTTTATTTTCATTAACTGAAAAGTTACATGAGCATAAACATGTATTCAAAAATATTCATCCCAAAGAACGGTACTCAGCAGACTCTGAGTCTGAGACAAAAGACAATAATATTCTTTATTTTCTATAGTTTCTCTTTAAAAGAAATGGTAAGAGGGATCCTTGGGTGGCTCAGTGGTTTAGTGCCTGCCTTTGGCCCAGGGTGTGATCCTGGAGACCTGGGATCGAGTCCCACATCGGGCTCCCTGTATGGAGCCTGCTTCTCCCTCTGCCTGTGTCTCTGCCTCTCTCTCTCTCTCTCTCTCTCTGTGCCTATCATGAATAAATAAATAAAATAAAAAATAATAAATGGTAAGATTATCAATAATAAGAAAAAGGATACAAGCAATAGCTATCATTTATGGAGTCTTTTTCTATGTATCAGGAACACCTCTAAGTATTTTATATGTATTATCTTATTTAATATTCACAGCCATCTAATGGAGTAAGTAATGTTATTGTTGTTGTTTTAAAGATGAGGAAATTGAGACCTAACAAAATTAAGGGGCAAGTTCAAGACCACATAACTAATAAGCAATAGAGTCAAATTTGAACTCAGGTCTGTATAATTTCAACATATGTATTCTTTAACAGGCTGCCCTGCCACTTAATGATGGGCTCTTGTTTCCACCTTGCATAGCTTCTCATGGAGTTGCTGGGAGGATCAAATGCATTAATATGCATGGAGACATTAGATACTTAATTACCTGCAGGGATTGACCCATTGGAAGCTGTGGTTTTACTGGAACTAACCACGTTTTCTTTATTATCATCATCTTTAACTTATGTGGAATGGCATTGCCAAAGATCGCTGATGCTCATGTCTGCCTTCAGCTGCCAGGCCAGCAGCAGCGAAAGGTACCAGGGTTTTATCAGCTCTGGCCCCTGTTTATAAGTCAGGACCCTACTTCTTACAGAATCTTCTCCTAAGAAGCATTCACAGAAATCACCATATACATGTGCTCATGAATATGAGCAGTCAGTACTTCATAGCATAAGCCATTTTATGTCCCTTCTGCTCTGGGCCCCTTTTCCTGGGCACCATTGGAGTACGAGGTACCATTATTGCTTCCTCCTGGTGAGTGGAGGGTGCTCTTACCCCTATGTCTGGTTTGCTGGTGTTCTCCAAGGAACCAAAGCTGCTGCGTTTTCCACAGTCCTCAAAGGGCCAAATGGAAGTGGAGAGTGTGAAGATAACATCTTTGGGGTAATCTTTACTGAAGTGTAGCATGCATATGGGGAAGTACACAAACTAAATGTTCAGCTCCAGAATTTTTTATAAAATGAACCCACCATATAACCAGCATTGAGATCCAGAACCAGAACCTTTCTGGAGCCACAGACCCTTCTTTAGGCCGCCTTCCAGTTAGTGAGGTTATCCTCTGCCCAGCTGTAACCACTATTATGACATCTAACACTAGACATTCATGTTGTCTCTTGATGAACTTGATCTAAAGAGGAATCATAGAGCATAGACTTTTAAAAGTTGAATTTCTTTTTTTTTTAAGATTTTATTTATTTATTCATGAGAGACACACAGAGAATGGCAGAGACACAGGCAGAGAGAGAAGCAGGCTCCATGCAGGGAGCCCAATGTGGGACTCGATTCCGGGACTCCGGGATCATGCCCTGAGCCAAAGGCAGACGCTCAACTGCTGAGCCACCCAGGCGTCCCAAAAGTCGAATTTCTTTTGTTCACAAACAGTGTTTGTGAAATGTATCTATATCAGTGAGTATAGCTGTAGTTTATCCTTCTCATTTCTGTATAGTATACTATTGTATGAATAACAGAATTTAGTTATCCATTCTGCTGTAGATGGATATTTGGATAGATTCCACTTTTGGACTCTATTATGAATGGTGCTGCTATGATAATCATATCTTTAGCTGGATATTGCATATATATATGCAAATGTATGCATTTTGTGTGTGCAGAGGGGTGGAATTTCTGGGTCATGGGCTATGCATATATTCAGCTTTAGTGGACACTGCCAAACTTAGTATCCACTAAGTTTGAGTGCTTGTATCCACTAAGTTTGGCAAGGCTTTCAAAGTGATTGTACCAATTTACATTCTCAGTGGTATAGGGATTTGGGGAAAAAATTGTATAATATTAGGATCTGTTTTTATTTTTGTTCAGGGGTCCCTCAAATACTTACATCTGTTCCAGACCAAACTGGCCCTCTCCCTCAGCCTCTTGAGTTTATCAGTTACAGTTTGTGATTGCAAGCAACAGGAATCAATTCTATCTAACATATAGGAGAATGATGGAAGGTAAATCTCCAAAGGCAAATCTGGATGTTGTTAAAATGGAAAATGGATTCTGAGCCGAAGGATAAGATGTGGATATGGACACAGAGTGGGGCCTGGTAGCATGAATTACAAGAGCAATCTCCAAGCAGGGGCTGTGTTAACATGCCACTCTGCATCAGATGGTCTCCCTCTTAATCCTTCATATGCAGTAGCTCAAGAAAGAAAATCCAATGGACTGAGCTTACACAGTGGGCCTGTGCTCTGGCCACATTAGGATAGCAAGAGGGAAGCCTATCCCTTTGACTTTTGTAGTGGGTATTGGTTACCAGGAATTTCCCTGCATCAAGGAGAAGATGAAATCTTGGTGTGCCTAGAATGAAAAATGTATACTGGGCAGCCAGAAATTGATGTCTATTCATGAATCTAAGAGAGATATATGCATGAAGAATAATGGCCAATAGGAAGCAAAGTCGTACTTTTTGGTACCTGGGACTTATGTCCCAAACTATAACACAGACCACTCTAGCAGCTCAGCTGGACCATATGGAACACCTTCTTTTTTTTCTAAACTGGTGGATTAGTTTCTCAGGGCTGCTTAAAAAAAAAACACACACACATACACACAAACTAAGAGGCTTAAAGCAACAGAAATTTGTTCTATCAGAGCTCTGGAGACTTCACAGGAATATGAAATCAAAGTGTCAGCAGACCATACCTCCTCTGAAGGCTTTAGGAGAAGATCCTTCTTTGCCTCCATGTCTCTCCTTCTAGCTTCTGGAGTTTCCAGTAGTGCTTGGCATTCTTTGGCTTACGACGACATCTCTCCCATCCCTGCGTCTGTCTTCACTTGGTCTTCTGGCCTGTGTGTATCTTGGACCATCCTCTCCTGTTCTACAAGGACAACCAGTTATTGTATGTCGGGCCCAACCCAATCCAGTATGACCTCACGTTAACTAATTACACCTGCAAAGACCCTAGTTCCAAATAACTTTGTAGTCTGAGGCTTTGGTAGATATGAATGTGGGGGAAAACACTATTTAAGTTTCAAACTCCTTAGGTTTCAAACCAGAACAACTGGTGGGTTCTCCCCCTTTTAATTCTCCTCACTACTTACTGGTACACACGTCTGATATATTTTTTCAAAAGATTTCTTTATTTGGGGGAAAGGGCAGGTAGAGGTTAGAGGGAGAGAGAGAATCCTCAAGCACCTCCCCACTGAGCACCGAGCCTGACATGGGGCTTGATCCCAGGACCCTGAAAAATCAAGAGCTGACCGCTTCACTGACTGAGCCACGTGGGCGCCCCCCAAATCTGATATTTTTTTGCATCCTTGCTACATGAAAGGAAAGAAAGATAGGAATTACAATCGTGTCCTGATCTTTTAATGATCTTTTGTAAACCCACCGGACTGTAAATCAGACCTGGGTAGATCCTAGAGCTGACCAATCAGATCTGTATGGCTCAGTGGCTGTAGCCAGACTACCCAGGTTCAAACCCTGGTCTGACCTTCCTACTATTTGGGTGACACTCTCTGTGCCTTGGTTTCCTCCTCCTCCATACTTAATGAAAAAAGTACCATTTCATAAGGTTGTAGGAGTAAAAGTTAAATGAGGAAATGGGACTGCATTCTTAGCTGAGTGCCGGACACAGTGTCAGCATTAACTAAATGTTCTTCATTTGTGTCTTCTGAGGGAGGTAGGTATGAGAAAGGAGGCTTAAAAAGAATTTCCCCACAGAAAGGCCTTACCCCGACAGCCGTTACCCCCTCCCCCCCCCCCATCCCAGGACTGACACAAACCCATGGGATGCCCGGCTGGAACATGAAACCTACAAGACCTCCTGGTCTCCGTGCCCTTCTGAACAATCAAAGCTTTGTTCTGGGGCCAGACTTAAGGCTCCCAGCTCTGTTGTCCCTTTGGGTGGGTCATCTCCCAGAGGCTCTCAGAGCTCAGGACCAAATAGACTTCCAGAGGCCCATCCCATCAATTTACCAAGCACACTCAGACAGGGCTGGGGCTCAAGCCTGGGCCATGGCTACACCCACCAACAGCTAAACACATATCCCTCCATTCCCCCTAGGACAGGAGACACAGCCCAGCAAGGGCACCTGAGGCCAGAACAGCTCCCAGAGTTGTAAATCAGGCCATGCTGGGATCACCCAGGAAGAGAATTTGGGGCTGCCTCCTGTCTGAAGGCTCCCACCCTCCGCCTTCATTTGGTGGATGGCAAAGCAGACTGGCTTCTCCAGAGTAATGGGAGGCTGGCCAGGGGCCAAATTGCTATTGATTTTTCTTGCTAGGGTCTAGGCTGAGACAAGAGACTGCTTTTTGCATCAGCTGCGTGGGCCGGCTCGGGAAGATTGGGGGCGGGGATCGTGTGGGGGAACTCCTTTGCAAGAGCCTGGGCCCTGGGCTGATGTCAGTGGAGGAGAGGGCACAGGGCACGTGTCAGAAGCAAGAAAATGATTCTGCAGCCATCCTGAGTCTTGTGCAGTGGGGAATGGCTGTGAAGAAGCTGCCCTGCTGCTCTCCGACCAAGGGGCCAGTGGGTTTTTTTGTTTTTTATAGCTCACAAAATACCCTTCAGTGTCTAGCCCCACAGTGGGAAAAGGATTGACACTTCCACTGCCCTTCCTTCTCCTGCCAGGATGATGGCAGCTGAGCAGAGCAGAGCAGAACCACAAGCTCTGTCTCCAGGCTGGGCCCCTGATAGTGTGGATCCTGGAGCAAGACTACAAATGACGGCCCGCATACAGTATGTCTGAGCATTCTAAAAATGTAAATCTCACTAGCAAAATGTTATGTAAAATACATGCTACCCTCCGACCTTGACAGATAATGCCTTCCTGAAGCCCTGCAGCACTGAATTTAGATTTCTCAGGATCCTTGGCTAGTTCCATGCCAGAATATGGAACTAGGGAAGAACCAATCCCTAGCGCCCTGCCCACTCATCTTGTTTCACCCCTGACCCCATCCCACATGGTGAGGAGAGCCTCGCTCATGCGCTTGCTTGCTTGCTTGCTTGTGGACACTCCCAGCGGCTCTGTAACCAACCCAGGCTTGGAGGGTCCTTGTTGGTTGGCAGGTTGGTCTCCCAAAAAAGAAAGAAGGGAAGGGTGCACTCATGTCCCATAAATAGGATGAGGGCCCCTGGGTGGGAAATCCTAGAATCCCAGATACCCAGAGTGGGGAGCGGAAGGAGCAGGACACATATGGGCACATCCACTTGTTCCCATGGATTCTGCGGGGGGGGGGGGGGGGGGAGGCAGGAGGCCAGAGGGGCCCTTTAGCCTAGAGCTGGGGCAGGACCCTCCTGCCTGATTTAAAAGACTGTTCTGTCCATGCTGACATCACTGCGAAATTCCAACTGCATGCCAGTGTGGAGACAAGGCTCATATGGCAGGGCGCGGGATTTCTGCAGTTTGGGGAACACGACTCTTTGACTTCCCTTCCTCTCAAGGGAAAAGTTCACCAGGACAGTGGGGACCACCTCAGAATCAGGGAAGCCAGAGGCCAATACAGCAGCTGCAGGGCAGAAAGCACCCCGAGAATGGCCCGTGCCTTCATTTTGGTCTGCTCTGGTTGAAAGATCCAAGACAGTGCTTCCTTCCACCATCCATGTGTTTTCTGTTGTTTCCTAATCCTCAGCTTGGCAGGCCCCGAGCGCTGCATCCATAGTTTTGTCTGCTCTTTTGTCTGATGAGTTTCTTCCTACATGCCTCAGCTGGCAGCAGTGAGCCTGCGAAATGAAGCCCCTGCTCCTTCACAAAAAGATTCATCATGTTCTTCTCTGAAAAGGCCTTTCCAGCCTTCATTTTTCTCCCTCTTGCCTGCCATTTCCCTTTTCTCTGGGTCCTATTATATATTTTTTAGCAGCCCTGGTGTTCCTGCATTTTTTACCACGAAGTTGACTGTTACATAACAGTCTCATGGACCTGCCTCCCAGAAGCTGAAGTGTCTGTTGCTATAACTACAATGCTCATAAATTCAGCCTCACTTAAAATTATGCATTTTCCAAACTCCCCAAGTAAAGACTCAGAAGGGTTGGGCTAGTTGGATTTTTAACCGTAAAGTTCACGTCCAGACCCCCAGATCTGGACTGTTTAAAGGGATGTGGGTTTCTTTTCATTCCTGCAGATGCCTTAAAGGCGAAGTTTCATTTCCGCCTCTGGAATCCCAGACGTTCCACACTGTCCAGGAAATAGATGTCACTTCTCCACCGGATCCTACAAGAAATGAGATCAATAGGGTGGAAAAAGAGGAAAGGCGTGATTTTGAACTAGCCACGGCTTTGTGTCCACAGTCTGTTTTCCTGCTACACCTGTGTTTCTTCTTTGAGCTCCTGTTCAGGAACTCTGTGCGGGAACCAGGTCATGTAGGGGAGGGACTGAGGGGACCTTGCAGACTGGTAATAAGCAGTTGTTATTGAGCTAAAGGAATCCAGTTCTAAAAGTAGTAAGGGGTCAGGAATCCATTTGCTACCTGTCATTCCCGCTGCCACAGTCCCAATCCACGATGTCAGCTCCTCCTCTCAGGAATATTTCCATGGCTTCTAGGAGACAACTGCTACTTGACCAAAAATATGCTTTCTCCTCTTCGTTTATTGATAACCGAAAGCCAGTTGGTACTGGCAACATGCCAAACTAAAAACTGCTTTCCCAGCCTCCCTTGGAGATTGGGGAATGCATTAGCTATCTGTTGCTGTGTAACAAATCCCCACAAGATTGGCCTAAAACAACACACAGTTGTTATCACAGAGTTCCAATGGGTCCCTGACCCTGAGCATATTTTCCTGGGTCCTTTCCCTCATGCTCTTTCACCAGGCTGCGGTCAAGGTGTCAGCCAAAGCTGGGGTCAATGAAAGGTTCCATTGAGGCAGACCGTGCTTCCAGACTCACGTGGTTGTTGGCAGAACTCAGTTCCCTTGGGGGCCATTTCATTGAGGGACTCAGTTCCTTGCTGACTGTTGGCCAGAGGGTGCCACACAAAGAAGGAAATATTCTCTCCAGTAGGGCTGCTTACATCATCCAAGTGTGCAAGGGGAAAAGGCAGTAGAGTCTGTTAGCAAGGCAGAGGGTACAATCTCTTGTAACGTAATCGTGGAAGTGACTCAACCTTTGCTGTGTTCCGTTGTTTAGAAACACGTCGTGTCTAGCCACATGGCAGAGGGTGCTATTGTCTGAGCTTCTGGGCTCAGCTTTGCTTATGGTACAATCCTTGGACTTTCCAGCTACAGGAGATAATAATCTTCTTCCCTTTTTGGCTTAAGCCCACCTGAGCTGAATTTTCCATCACTTGCAACCAAAAGAGAGTATCCTCATACTGTAGGCTTTAATAAATATTTGATGAGTGAATTTAAAGGAAGTGCTGAAGAATTGATAAGCAATTTTAGAACTCTGAAGGCTGGAGATCCTAGAAATAACACCCAGGGGTTGGCAAACTTTTTCTGTAAACAGCCAGCTAGTAAATATTTTAGGCTTTGCGGACCACACAGTCTCTGTCACGTCTAATCAACTCTGCCACTGCAGCACGAAAGCTGCTATTGATGATATGCAGATGAGCATGGCTCTGTTCCAATAAAACTTTATGTACAAGATTAGGCAGCAGGTGAGATTCATCCCACAGGCTGGAGGTTACTAACCCCTGGCTTAGGGCACTGGCGCATGTGGCCAGGAGTGTTCATTGTATCACATTAAAAAAAAAAAAAATCAGGGGCACTTGTGTTGTTCAGTGGTTGAGCGTCTGCCTTTGGCTCAGGTCGTGATCCTGGGATCCTGGGATCGAGTCGCGCATCAGGCTCCCTGCAGGGAGCCTGCTTCTCCTCTGCCTGTGTCTCTGCCTCTCTGTGTGTGTCTCTCATGAATGAATAAGTTTTTAAAATCCTAAAAAAAAATCTGAGTGGACTAGTGACCTTGGGGAATGTAGCTGCAAGGTTAGGTTATGCTTCTTCTCAGTCTCCTCCTGTCCAGCACCCTCTCTTCCATTCTTAATGCGCTCGGTACCTGGAGTGGTTTGTCAGAAGGGAGAGGGCAGCCAGTCCTTTTCAGCCTCACGTTCAGCTTCCATCAGCAAGTTGGCCCCAAGAGCCAGCATCCTGAGCCTTTCTCTGTTTCCTGTCCTTTCTCTCACACTCCACTGTTTTCCTTTCTTCCCTCTCTCTGCGTGCACAGTGTTCTCCTTCCCCTCCTCTCCCCCTCTTCTTCCATCCAGATAGGAAGAGGGAGGCCCTCCCCAGGGCCTGACCAAACCTGTGTGCTTCCCCAAAGAGCTGGGGGAGTGAAGAGGCATCTGAGCTGTTCTCCAGGGGAGAGCAGGACAGAAGACCGACACCCCAGGGGGAAGCATATGGCAAAGTTGGGATTCCTGACAGAGTGGGCACTTTCCCCTAGAGCATAGGTTCCAGGAGGACAGGGGCCATGCCCCTAGTCTATCCCCAGGGCCCGGTGCAGTGCCCACACTGGGTAGATGTGTGGCAAGTAGTTAGCGAGTGAATCAATGAACTGAGCCCTTGCAGCTGGTATTCTGAGTGATTTCTCAAATGAAGGCTCACTTTATTTTCAGGCTGCTAAAGACTCTGCTTCCTTAGCTTAGCTCCAGGCCAGCTGCAAAGTCTCCCTAAGCTGGAGGCGGGAGGGGCAATCCTGTCCTCTGTAATCTTTTTAAGTGACTTCTTTGGAAAAGGCTTTGCATGCATTAAACACTGGGTTGGCAGAGTCTTAAGCATCTTTCAGAGACAGTGTCAGGCAGCTGCTGCCAATAGGGACCACAGGAGGCTGGGTAAAGATGGATGAGGGATTATCTCCTCTCCGTGGAGCCAAGGAGGGGCAGAGCCAAAGGCTGCTCAGAGCGCTGTCCAGAGTGATCAGGCCCCTTACGGTTTCCGGAAAGTACCCAATGCCCCTCTTTCTTCTGCATCAAGCACAGTGTGGCCCTGCGACCAGGAACACAGTGCTGGTACCTACTTGGCCACAGTTTACAATTCTGTTGTCTCCCTGATGAGCTGTGTGACCCTGACCAGGTTACATCCCCTCTCTGTGCCTGTGTTCTCTTATCTTTGTGCTGAAATACTGACTGTGCCACAGACTTACTTTTTAACACAGGGTTGGATTCTAAAGTCAGCTGGAAATCATGTATAGTCCAAAATACCCTTGAAAAATGACTTAAATCGCCATAAAATTTAGTCTATGTATTTTGTGTATCTACAAGGCTGCACAGAATTTTCCAAGCCCGTTAAAGGACCAATGGAAAATCTGAGTGCAAGTTTTTGGGAAGTCAAATCATTCTGCCTTCCAGATAATTATCAAAACCCTGGCAATGAGTGGAGGTCTGTAGGTTGGGTGGGGTGAAGATTTCTCAAGTGCTCTGGCTTGCCTGAAGACTTTTCTCCATTCTGGTTTCATAGTAAGCTTCTACAGTCGTCATACATGTTAATTGTTTTGTTTACAATTGGCAAGATCAAAGAAATAGTGGCCTTGTGTGGGCTGGGGGTGGGATGGGAGTTAGGAAAGTTGAAAAGCCCTCAGAGATTAAATGAGGAACTGTGTAGTTACTATGTAGGGCAGTGCTTGGCACAAAGCAAGTGCTCAATAAAGGAGAAGTTTCAGTTTAATGTTATTATAGTTATTATGCCCTAAGAACCTCGGTTGAGCCTGGCCTGTAATTACTTAGAGAGCAGAGTGGTGGTAGTCATGCGATCTCCAGACACCCGGTTTCTTTGCAGTTCTCCTGAACACCAGTGAGGTCTCTGGTCTCACTGCCCCCAACCTGCCCCAGAGCCCTCACAGGGCTCCTGGGCTGTCCTCAGGCTGCTGGAGTCAGCTTTGTCTGGGCCATCAGAGAGCTGGAAGTGCTTGGGAACCTCTGGCGAACCTCTGGCCCACCTTGCTCCCTCACCTGGCAGTCCCAATAAGGACAGCCCTGAGAGGCTCCTTGCAAGACAGAGTTGCTTTGTTTCCGGTCCCATTTCCCACCGCCTCCACTTCCTCATAAGTCACTTTCACATGAATCTTCATTTCGTGGTCTGCTTCTGGGAACCCAGTCTAAGACAGAGAAGGATGGGGATTTTCCCTGCTGTAGGGAAGAAAACTGGAGCGAAAAGTAGTGGGGGAGGAGTGGAGAGGGAAGACAGAAATGCTGGGAAAGAAAGAAAGTGGGGAACAGAAATGTTTGCGGTGGAGGCGACTTTGAGTAATAAGGCACAATGGTCTGGATTTGACAATTGAAGACCAAGAGAGAAGGTGACGTGCCTGAGGGCTCACACCATCACTAGGGCAGAACTTGCATGGCATCTGGCCCATAAAAATGCCTCCCAAAAGTTTGTGGAGTAAAAGAGTAAGCAGGTGAATGGCCAAGACTGCATCCCAGTCCCCTAAGCCAGTAGGCTCAAATGCAGCATTAGAGAACATTCTGTCCCGAAATAGCTGCCCTCCAGTGCCTCTGGGGCTCTACGCCCCACACGCCTGGTTCTGGGAGCACACCCCAGCCAAAGACCTGCCGTGTTGCCTTCGCCGTTAGCCCAAACATGCAGGGAGATCATCCCTCCTTCCTTCCTTTTTTTCGCCAAAAGGGCATTTCACAGAGATGAGAGATCACCAGGCTTGAGCTCCTCAAACCCATCTGCACCTGCACCTCCTTGTTGTTCAAATGCAGATTCTGATCCAGTGGTTCTAGGTGGCCCTGAGAATCTGCATTTCAAACAAGCTCCCAGGGGCTGCTTGTCCAGGAAGCCTACTTTGCCAAGCAACAGTTCTAAGAATATGGCTTTATTTGCACCATCCCCTCCTCCCTAAAAAGACCCTTTCTCCTTACGCATCCTTTGAGGTTCAGCTCAAATGTCACTCCCAATCCCCTTGTCTTACTTCTTCTTTCAGTGGGAAGAAATCTCTTGCCATGCCGGTTCTCCTGTGCCTCTCATAACATTAATATCCTCCTTTACGGCATAGTTATTTGTGTCCTAAACCATGAGCCTCCTCAAAGAGCTCTGTGATTTTTTTTTTTTTTTGAGCTCTGTGATTTTGATTTGAAATTCCTGTAGCACTTATTTTACTTCCTGACACACTGCTGCAATTGCTCACTTGTGTATGCCAGGCACCAAGCTCAGTCCCTAGGGGGCATTATCTCAACAGTCCTAATACCCAGAGGCTCCCAGAGGTTGGGTGAATTGCCTGAGGTCATAGCTGGGAAGTGACCAAACCCAGGGAAGGCATCTGTCAACTCCCAAAGCCCAAGCTTTCACACATTTTGTGCATGTTGAATGAGTGAATAAGTGGGTGGGTGGGTGGGCGGATGGATGGATGGATGGATGGGCCGTTCAGATGCAAGAACTGATCCTGAGTAAAATGTTCCACGTGAAGTTAGGAAATTCACATGCTTTGGCTTGGGGCAGGGCTGGGTCTCCCCAGTCCCTCCTTCTTCCTTCCAGTGGCAAGATTCTCAGGACATTCTAATTCACAATCGAGGCCCCGCCTAGGAGGAAGAAAAGGAAGCCCACATGCCCAGCCCCTGTTGCACTTTCCGACCCCCTCAGGTTTAGTCCTCAGTATCTCGTGTGTCACCAGATCGGGCCTCCCTCCCCCCCAAGGGTGCCAAGCGCTCCCTGCCTCCTGGGGGTGGGGCAGGTGGGGGCGGCCCCAAGCACAGAGCAGCCTTTGAGAAGAGCGCAGCGGCTGACGTGGAGGCAGGCAGCTGTCGGCCTTTATTTCACTGGAGCAGCTTATCTCAGATCATCTCCTCAATCACAAGCCCTTAAACAGCTTCTGACAATCAATTCATATCCCTGCTGCTGGGACTGGGGAGGTGGACAGGAAAGAATTACCGTATTTACCTGTGTATAAGCTGCAGGCTCCGTGTGGCCAGGGGCTCCCTGAGGGGACCCACCTGCTGCCCCGCAGGTTGGTAGGGGAGCCAGGGCATTCCTCTTCCTCTTCGCCCGTCCTCTTAGATCCTGCCCATTTCCTCATGAGGGGCATAGAACTCTTAGCAGACGAAGGTGGAGGTGAGGACTGAGATCAGGCGGGGAAGGGGTCTGTGCTTCCCAGGCCAGATGTGGAAGGTACTCGGTAAAGGGAAGGCTGCTTGAGACTGATTTCCCTGACATCACAGTGCATCAGGGTAGCTTCCTTGCATTCATCCCTGTGCTTTCTGCTCATACTCCAGGAGTCTTCCTCCAGGGGGTTCCTCGAGTTGGGGGTCAAGTGGCTCCTACGGCGGAGTTTCTGTCTGCATTTCAGAGCATTTCAGAGTGGCTCTCTTGGTCTCTCTTGCTTCTCTCTGCTTCCCACTGCGGTCTGCTCCTTCAAGCCCATGTGGGATGCATTGTGGTGTCACCATAGATAGTTGTGTAAAGCCTATCGGGTAGAGGATAGAGGGCAGAGGCACAGGGAGAAGCACACACCCAGGGAAGGCACTTTGGGTGCCAGCAGGTGGAGGATGAGGCTGGAAAGGCCTTTGCCACCAGATCACGAGGGCCAGGCAGACACCTGTACAGAGGTAGGACTTGGCGCCTGGGAGGATGAAAGGAGGCCAGTGAGAAGCTCAGCTCAGGGTTTTGGGAGCTCTTGGCAGCTGTGTGAACGACAGACTACAGGGCATGAAGGACAGAGTGGAAAGAGGGAGAACAGATAGGAAACTATTGCTAGAACCAGGATGAAGTCTGAAAAATTGAACTGTTGGCCACAGAGCGAGGAGACGGTAGATTATGAGATCAGCCAATCAGAAGGGGCTAGAATGAGGTCTTGGTGGCCCTGCTGTGTTCAGCATGAACTCCTGATTGGCTAGACGACTGCAGTCTGGGGATTCCAGGAGAGGGGCCTGGGGTGGCCTGGGTCGGAGGACTCGGGCCTGTGGCTACTTACCCCAGATAGAGCAATAGTGCAATAATGTAATGATGACAATGGCCATATCGGTGCATATGTGGTGGTGGGCAGCACTCGCTGGTGCCCGGGACCTGGAGAGGCAGAGGCAGATTTCAGAGAAGTTGCTCAGATAACACTGACAGGAAGGTTCAGTGACTGCTTTGGTTCCCACTTCATCATAAGGAAACTGCCTTATTCAGAGCTCTCAGGTAGGCTGAAGGCATGGCGTCACCCCCGTGGCCATGTTGGCTGTTTACTTTGGCTTTTTCATATCCATGCTTCTTTCTTCTGATACCAGCCCCTCATTTACCTTTGGGGGAACATGCTTCTCCCACTCTCAATCCACTTGGTTTCAGAGTTCACCTGGTACTAGGTCTGGCCAACCATCCCCTGGACAGAATGACTGGTTTTAGCAATGAGGTTGTGATCCTGGCCCACTCAACGAGAGTCAGTCCAAGGAATTTGATTGGACCTTCTGGCAGAAAGAAGTCCTCTTTCTCCTGAGACTGCCACACTGGAGGATCCAAACTTAGAGGGAGCTTGCCTGAGAATGGAACCCACACAAAGCAAAATAGGGCTAAGAGTCAAGAGTTGCCAGTGGAAGAGTTTGAGCCCTTGGATCGTGAGGCCTACATCTACTGCTAAATTACTTGAGCCAATTAATTTGCTTTTGTCCTAAAGCCAGTTTGAGTTGGTTCTTCTATTATTTACCAATCAGATTACTCTCTTCTGAGAATTAGGAATTGAGGCAAAGACTAATGTCCATTTATATTGGCTTAAACTAAAGCCAGTGATGCGAGGTCAGAGTGGCCATGTGCTCACCTCCACAGACATCCCAGAGAGAGAGAAGAAAGGAATAAGAGCAAGAAAGAGATGGAACAAATGGACAGGGAGAAGGGTAAGACGAGAGTCCAGGGGGCATCAGAGAAAAATGAAAAAGGTCTGCTTTCTCCTCTTAGGGGTCTTCGTGGTTCCTGCTTCTGAACCTTCCGGCAGCTAGACTGCATTTCCTGCCCTCAGTTTCTTCCCCAGCCCTTGTTCCTGCCAATAAGTTGGCCTCCTGGACTTGAGTTAGTTTGAGTAGATATCTTTCCCTTGCCCTGAATTAATCCATAAGCAACAGAGCAGCCGATTTGATGAGGCTTGAGAAATTGGACAGGCAAGAGAAATGGACCAAGGATGATGTCAGGGATGATATCATGGGGAGAGGAGAGAGGAGGCATGAGGTTGGGGCTGGGGGAGTGACCCAGAATTAAAGCTGGTTCAGGGATCCCTGGGTGGCGCAGCGGTTTGGCGCCTGCCTTTGGCCCAGGGCGCGATCCTGGAGACCCGGGATCGAATCCCACGTCGGGCTCCCGGTGCATGGAGCCTGCTTCTCCCTCTGCCTGTGTCTCTGCCACTCTGTCTCTCTCTGTGTGAGTATCATGAATAAATAAATAAAATCTTTAAAAAAAAAAAAAAAGCTGGTTCAGAATAGCCCGTTAAACTTCTTCATGAACCTGCTGCAAATAATGCAAAATCCTCCCTCCTGGAAACCCAAGAGTCCAGGAAGCTCAAACAGCCAGAATTCCACAATCCTGCCCTGCATCGACACCCAGAGGGGTGTTGCTGGGCCCCTGCACCCCTCTGTGTTACTCTGAGCCTGTGCTTTCAGCTTCCCCCCTAGTTGCTCATGCTCTCCTCCAGCACATGTGAGGTTGCCCTCCTCCCCTTGGTGGTTCCCCTTGCCTCCTCATTGCCATCCCACCCATCATCCCACACTCACCAGCCTCTCCCAGGAGTAATCGGCCTCAATCTTTCATTCCCTAACTCCTCGGATAAAGACCTAGTCACAGCACTGTGGCAGCTCTGCACGTATCCCCTTGGCACTCCCTGTTCTCACATACACGGATGGCTTCCTATAGCTCGTGCTTGGGACTCTCTGCCAGGGGCTTTCTTTGGCCAGAGTGTTCTCGAAAACAGGGGCAGGGCAAGCCAGAATGCTGGGGAGTTAACCCCACAAGGAGCAGCCTTGGACTAATGTCAGACAGGAGTCCGTGGGTAAATACCCCAGCTTCTTTGTTCCTTAGGTGGGACAACTCTGACACCTCCCTACACTGTCTTTCATGATCTGCTCCTGGGACTGCCCTACCCAAGTCAGACCAATACACCGCTCGTTCCAGCCACGGTCATTTCTCACCTGGATTCCAGTCTGGCTGCCCTCCAACCCACTCTGTAGCTGTGGGGCTTTCTAAAATGCAAAGCTGGTAATTTCCCTTCTTTGCTCCCCCTTGACCTGGGGCAAGTTCAAAGCCCTTATGTGGATGACAGACCCTACCAGTCCCTGTGCAGTTACCCTTCCAGTTCAGTCCCCCTCGTCCCCTCCGGCTTCTCTCCCTCTAAACTCCAGCTACACGCAATTCCTGGAAAGTCTACTTGCGATGCTCACCTTCAGCACTGTTCGCATCTCCTAGAATCTTCTTCCCCTTTCTCTTTTCCCAATACCTTGGTCTGGCCCATATGGACTTTGTCTTTTCAGGTCTTGGTTCCTCCAGAGAGCTTTCCTCACTCCAGTCGTAGTTAGACCCCACTACTCCTTAGATGTACAATCCCTTGCTCCTGCCCTCTTCACCCTGGGGCGTAGCTGTTTGCTGTCTACCCTTCCCTGGAGAGCGGTGCTTCTTAGGCCCGATCAAGCATCGGAAAGAATGCAGACCAATTAAATTGGAATCACTGGGGATAGGGCCCAGCATCAACTTTTCTTAAAAGCTCTCTTGGTGATTCCAATGTGTTGGCTGGGTAGAAAACCACATTCTGGTAGCACGATCTCCATGAAGATAGGGGCCAGGTCTCATTTATTTGGCACCCGGTAGGAGGTCCCTGGTACATGCTGGCTGTGAATGACACCTACAGATGCGCTGTCCTTGAGTGCCAGGCACCCGTCTAAGACGAGTGAATGCACAAAAGGCCTACCGCATGCATCTGGGAACTGGAGGCTCCAAAGAAATGGCTGTCACTAAGATGTCTCATTGTCTAGCAGGCAGCAAATAGCCGCTTGCCAAAGCAGAGGTTCAGTAGTCATCTAGCAACTCACCTCCGGTAGCAACTGCATAGAGATGGAGGGGCTGGCAGGTAGGGGCTGGGAGTGGGGGAAGGGAACCAAAGGGAACCATTTTGAAGTGAGTTTTTGGGGAAGAGGTCTTTCCAATGCATTGTTTCTTGGGTTGCAACACAGTTGGCTCCAGCCCCGGCTCCATGGGATTGGAGCTGGCTAACTGGGGGGACAGGGCTGGTTCAGCAGGCCCCCGCCAGCGCAGACACACTGGGAAAGTACACCAGAGAGGCTCGAAAGTCCTCTCCCGGCTTTGCTGGCAAGAATGAAAATATATGGTTTAATAAAAACGGCTGATTCAATTTCAAACAAGTGGCTCGTACCCACCTCTAAGTAGCTGCTGTTAAAAATCCAGGCTCTGGCCTTGTTTTAAATGAAGCCTGAGAAAGGAAAAAAAAAGACCAAGGAAGGGAGGTCATGGATCTTTGGTGAAGCCTGTTTTAGCTTGGGTTTTTAAAATGGAGTCAAAGCCAGGGCTTCGTGTTGTTTATTATTTTTCCTCCTGCACAAAGCAGGCTCTAAATGGCATTAGCTGTAATGAGGTGGCCCCCTGTGCTGCCAGGTGGGGGGCCTGGTGGGGAAGTGGTTATGGGCTGGGGTCCCTATGGGCTGGTTGCAGTCCTGGGAGCCAGGGCTCTAAAGTGCTGGGGGGGGTGGGGTGGGGGGACAGGAGGTGGGGGCGCTGCCTCCCTTTGTTCTGGCTCCCAGGCCAGACGGCCCTGGCGGAGCAGGGTGGCATTCCGAGCGCCTCTAGCCCCAGCTGCCAGTTCCCTGGTTATCTGAATTGAAGAGGTCAGAGGTTAAGTGAGAGATCAGAGTCCTCGGGTCAGGGGAAGAAAAACAAATCCCCAGAGCCTTCGGCTGTGCTCTTGAAGCGTGTAAGCCGTGCCCTCCCGTACAGATGGGGGAATATTTTATACATGACCCTGTCCTTTTCTGTTACCATGTAAATTGATTGATTTTTTTTTCTCCTTTAATCGAGTTAGGGGAATTTCATGGAGGAAAAACAAGGATTGGCCGGGCACTTCGATCTTCCTGGAGGCCAGGAGTAGGAACTCCAGTTCTGGCTCCCACTGCGTGAGGGGGAGCCATCCACAGTTGCGTGCCTCAGTTTCCCTGTTTGCAAACAAAGTCTCAGAGGTGATAGGATAAGAAAGGATCTGAGAAGCACGGGAGCTGGTTCAGAAAGCGGGAGATAAAACAGGCCATTATGAAGGAAGGAGGCACATTTAAGAGCTTGTTATTCTGTGGGTCTAATAAGCTCCTCGCCGCCGCTAAGGCTCATCAGTCAGGAAGCAGTTGGGGAATCTCCACTGGGTTCTTAGCCTCGTGCAAAGATCTGGAAGGGGTCCTGAAGGATAAGACAGGATAACGCCTCTCGAGGGGCATGTTACGTTGCTTTAGAGCCAGAAAGACTCCAGCAAGTGTCAGCGCTGACACTTCCTAGCCATGTGCCTTTGGGCCAGCTACCCCAAGCCTCAGTTTCCTTATCTGTAATATGGGAGCAAAAAGCCCACCTTGGTGCACCCGGTGCTTGTGTTTCTTTGTCTGAGGGCTTTCTCTGACTGCCCACCCTCACTTCACCTGCCCTGCAGGGGCTGGAAGTGCCCAGGAATTAAGGCCCACCCTGCCTCCACTCACAGCTCTCCACCAGCCAACGTCTGATGGGAACTGGTGAGTAGGTACCCCTACTCCCTGCTCCCTTGCGTATGATGACCCTGAGGTGTGTGCATTCCACACCATTTCCCAGGATTTCCCAGGGGGATTAAGCTCCAGCTTCCCAGGAGGTTAACTTGCTTGACAACCACACCTTTTACTCACTGTCTTCTCCACTGCTCTGCCCCTGTTTCTTCCAACTGCTGAATAAACTACTTGTACCCAAGTCCCTGCTCAGGATAGGATGAGGCAGTGAGGGGGGCAATGATGAGGGGAAGCAGGGTTACTGTGAGGGTTGTTGTAATCAGTGAGCAATGCTGATGCATATAGAGAACCTGACACAGAATGAGCCCTCAGATTAATAACTATTATTAACAAGACTCTTAAAATTGATCTGCGAAAGATGGTGCTTTACAGTAAGAAAGCAAGGCTGCAGATGATTTGAGTGGTTTAGATGCTTGGAGAAGGACATGGAGGACCCAAAAGGCAGGAATGTGTAGAGCCCGTGAAGAAAGTGGGGTATGAAGACAGGGGGCAGTTGAAATAAGCAGCCATATCCATGGCCTTCCAAGAGTGCCCAGCTCCTGGAGGTGCTTGTTACTGCTCCATTGGGTGTTTTTAAAGCTCTCAACACACCTTGAGGCTCCCTGGTCAAAGTTTTGGCAAACATTTGAATAATGTCTGTGTTTCTTATTAGACTTTAAGACTCCAAAGGGGCAGACAGGCCAGGTCTGGTCAGCACTGTGTCCCCAGCACCTAGCACACAGCCTCATGTATGGTAGGTCTGTAGTAAATGAGCAGATGAGTAAGGGAAAGAAGGAAGAATGAATGGATAGGCATGGTCAAGCAGCTAAGCCGAGCTAGTCTAGAAGCAAGTTGGAACAGCCCAGATAAGCTGGGACTAGCAAAAGGAGCAGTTCGGCAGGAGTGAAGAAGGAAGCATTGTGAAAAAAGGAGACTCAGGGCAAATAGTACACGGCTACATGCTGACTTAGGATGCCGGGCTTTTATTCTGACCATAGGTGGGAACCATCAGGGGTGTGTGAGGTAGGAGGCAACATGGGTCTAACAATTTTTGTAGGAAGACTTCCAGCATTTTCTTTGACTATAAAATGAAGTTTATTATTTTTTAAAAGATTTTATTTATTTACTTATTCATGAGAGACGCAGAGAGAGGCAGAGACACAGGCAGAGGGAGAAGCAGGATCCATGCAGGGAGCCTGACATGGGCTCATTCCCAGGACCCCAGGATCACGACCTGAACCAAAGGCAGATAGATGCTCAACCACTGAGCCATTCACGTGCCCCTAAAATGAAGTTTAAATGCCACTGAAACCCTTGGGTTTCTGAGAACCTAAATGAAATGATATATGGGTAGTGATGAGTGCAGTGCCTGCCATCTATCATAACAGGCACCCAATACATGTTAGCTAGTGTTCCTGGTTGGTTCTCCTTGGTAGTGATTTACAGAAAGGAGATTGGGAACAGAGAAGAGCAGAAGACCATAGGTGGCCAGGGTTAAGGGATCAACCATGACCAGGAAGCAGCAGTTGGAGAGAAGATAGGTACAGCGGAAGCTGTCCTGTACCACCCACATCCCCCCCATTAGGGAAGACTTGCTTCTCCTCGCTGCTGGGATTGCTGCCAGAATGGCCTGTAGCTAAAACACACTGCTCATTCAAGCCCCTGCTTGCTTTCAGAGGCCGCCCCCAGCCAGCGGTTGATCTATAGGAACTTGGCTCTTCTGCTTCACCTTGAGGCCCTGAATGTCTGCACCAGCTCCCTAGTGCCCTATGGGGCTGGCTGAGGACTTTGCTGAGCCTAATTACAGATCCACTTCTCTCCCGGGCTAATCCTTCTCCCCATCCCCTCCCTTCCAGGAGGGCTGGTGTTGAGAGCACTCCCTCATCCTCTTCACCTCAGAGTCTGGCTTCCCAGGGCCATCGGCTTGAGGGCGTAGAACTAGGTAGGAGGACAGTGGCTGCAGGCCTTGGGAAGAGAGGAGGGGTTAGGTGACAGGACCAAATGATGCCATGAGACCAGAAGAACCAGCTCTGAGAAAGTTGATTGGACTGAGCCACCAGAGCAAGTGATTCCAACTAATAGGAGAGGTAGGGAAAAGTGACTGCAGGGTGCAGAGGGTCTGGAAGGTGGACCAGGGAGGAGGGTGGGCTGTGCATGAGAAGAGAGCCTGGCAAGTCGCCTCTTTATTTGGCTTATTTTGTGTTACATCTGATTGTGGATTCTCATCAGAAAACCCACTGACCACATGCTCAAGAGACATCAAATACCTCTTTAACCGTGAGATTTAAAAACAGCAATTTGTTTGGCAGGACTGAGAACACAAGCCTTCGGGATGTCACTTCCCCAGCATTGCAAAGGCACTGCAATCCTGATGCAAGGCACTTTGTCAAATGACAGTTGGTGTCAGCCCTGCCAATGAGTTTCCACTCCTCTCTCTCACGGGCTCTTTTCCTCTGTCTTCAGAACCCGAGCCCTCTACCTCTTCCTGTTCAGCCTCCCCTAATGCTCAGTTATTAGTTCCACAAATATTTATTGACACCAGCAACACTGCATTGTTGGAATTCTCATGCCTGTCCACTTCCACATGTGCATGCAGGCTGGGCTCACAGGAGCATGGTCTGGATGCAGGGCCCACCACCCCACTGGTTCCCTCCTAACCATTTTAGCCCCTTTCTACCCAGCTCTACTCTTCAAGATGCTTAGGCACAGGGCAGCCCTCCTAGGGACTTCTACCTGGATTTAAAATAAAGTCAAGGGCAGCCTGGGTGGCTCAGTGGTTTAGCACCACCTTCAGCCCAGGGCGTGATCCTGGAGTCCTAGATGGAGTTCCACATCAGCCTCCCTGCATGGAGCCTGCTTCTCCCTCTGCCTGTGTCTCTGCCTCTCTCTGTGTGTGTCTCTCATGGATAAATAAATAAAATCTTTTTAAAAAATAAATTTAAAAAAATAAATAAAATAAAGTCAAGGGCACCTGGGTGGCTAGGTCAGTTAAGCATCTGTTTTTGGCTCAGCTCATGATCCCCAGGGTCCTGGGATCGAGTCTTGCATTGAGCCTGCTTCTCCTTCCTCTGCTTGCTGCTCTCCCTGACTGTGCTCGCTCTGTTAAATAAATAAAATCTTTACCAAAGATTTTACAAAGTCAAGACATTCACACCCTGCAGTTTGGCAGTTTCTTAAGAAGTTAAACACACTTACCATATGATCTGGCCATTCTACTCCTAGGTGTTCACCTATGAGAAAGGAGAGTATATGTTCACACAAAGACCTGTGTATGAATGTTATAGCAGCTTTGCTTCTTCTTCTTCTTCTTCTTTTTTTTTTTTTTTTGGTAAGATTTTTATATTTATTTGAGAGAGAGAAAGAGAGAGAGAGAGCAGGGGGAGGGGCAGAGGAAGGAAGAGGGAAAGAGAATTTCAAGCAGGCTCCTGGCTGAGCACAGAGCCCAATACAGGACTCCATTCCGGGACCCTGAGATCATGACCTGAACCAAAAATTAAGAGTCAGATGCTCAATAGACTGAGCCACCCAGGTGCCCCTAGCAGCTTTGCTTCTAATAGTCCCTAACTAGAAATAATCCAATTGTCCATCAACCAGTGCATACATAAATAAAAGGTGGTGCATCCCTATGAGGTACCAGTATGCTGCAATCAAAAGCAATGAATTGCTGACACTGGCGACAATATAAAATTCCAGAGGAAACACACTAATCTATAGTGACAGAAAGCAGATCAGTGGTTGCCTGAAGGAGTGGAGAGGAGAGAATAGACGGTCATGAGGAAACTCTTGGAGGGAATGGATATGTTCCTTATCTTGACAGTAATTACAGTTACACAGTATACCAAGAGATCAAAACTCATCAGATGCGTGGTTTATTGTAGGTCAGCTATACCTCAATAAAGCTGTTCAAAAAAATCTTTTGAACCGAAGTCCAGGAGGAGGGGGGCATTATGGCTTATTTAAAGAGTGAAATCTCTCTCAGGGAGAAAGCACTTCATTCCTGGGTTGACACAAGTGGACTCTTCGGCCTCTTCTTCCTGGAGACTTGACTGGGTGGTATATCCTTGGAATCACCCTTATCCTTTCAGCACTAAGTGGATTTGCTTTCCACTTGACACTTACGTTCTGAAACAGCCAGCCTGATGGGGAATAATTAGGCTTGATGAACTGAATAAACAGTAGAAACGTGAGTGATTTTTAAGAGAAGACAGTGTCTGTCACTTTTGGCCAAAGTCCTAGAGTTGGCCTCATGGTCAACTGTTTTGGGCTTATTTATACCTGTAACTGCTTCTTCAGTGTTTACAAGGATTCACTTCCTCCTCTCAAAATCAATGTGTATTTACACTGCTTTAAACGCACACATGGCACGCGTACTGACGAGCCATGATTTATGTCGCTTTCTTTACTAACCTTGCTGGATGTTTTAGGTTATCTCAGATTATTTTACTATTATACATCAGAGCAGACAATTCGGTCAGAAGCAATTTGGCAAAAAGTAAATTCATTAAGCTGCCAGCATGGTTAGGATGTTGAATTCTCTGATAATGAAAAGTTTTAGTCATTATGTTTATGCAAAGATTTTTGTGTGCCACGGGGAAATTTTGCCTGGCATGATTTTGCAGCTTTTTATGCATCTCTCAGCAATTCTTCTCTGTACTTTTTTTTTTTTATGTGAAGTTTTTTGTTTGTTTCATACTTTTCTACTTTTAAATGTCTCCATATTTCCAATCAAGGATGCTCTGTTTGGGATTGGATTAAGAAGGAAACAACATAAACTACCATCACCTGCATGCTGGAAACAATTTAAGTGTTCATCATTGCATGCCTTGTGTAGAGCCCTCAAAGTTTATGATGTGTGCACCAGTGATCAAAAAATTAGCCATGGTGTTCAGTTTGCTAAATAAAAACTTTCAGGAAAACATGGCTAAACAAGCAGAGAAAGAATCAGTGGCTAAAAATAAACCTGATCTTTTTTTAAAAGTGCAAATAAAGCTCCTACTCTCTTCCCTATCTGGGTTGAAAAAAGGAAAAGAAAGCAACTCTGACATCCGGGAACTGGTCTGACATTTACAGCTAGGCTATATTGTTCTCCTGTTGGACAGACACAATCTCACAGAACACAGTATCAGATGAGGTCACCCTGTGACCATAATAAAGTCGGTCAAAACACATGGTCACTGTGCAACCCACAAAATGCCGAACATGTCCCTCTCTCAGCTTAACAGGAGTGACTGCTGCTGCTTTATCCATTATAGCTTTTGTCCACCTTCCATAGAGATAGGATTTATTGTCATGCCCAATGGTAGAGTTGCCTCTGCTCTCTGAGTGAGCCGGCTTCCTTCACCTTCCCCCAAATCACCCATCTGAAGCCCAGATCCTACACTAGGTTCTTTCTTTTTTTTCTTATTAAAGATTTTATTTATTCATTCATGAGAGACACAGAGAAAGAGGCAGAGGAAGAAGCAGACTCCATGCAGGGAGCCCGACGTGGGACTCCATCCCTGAACTCCGGGATCATGCCCTGAGCCAAAGGCAGACGCTCAATTGCTAAGCCACCCAGGCATCCCCACTAGGTTCTTTCTAACACCCACAGTCTGCGTTTCTCCTCATTGCAATGGTAGATGCACCTTATGTTTTTTTTTTTTTTTAAGGATTTTATGTATTTATTCACAAGAGACACAGAGGGAGACAGAGACATAAGCAGAGGGAGAAGCAGGCTCCCTGCAAGAGGCCTGATGTGGGGCTTGATCCCTGGACCCCAGGATCACACCCTGAGCCAAGAGGCAGACGCTCAACCACTGAGCCATCCAAGGGTAGATGCACCATCTTCAGTGACAGGTATGTTCCTGGTGGGCTATGGATAAACGACATTGGCAAGATTCTTTAATTCAGAGTTTCTTTTATGCATTTGTTGTCCTTCAGTAGCAAAGCCTTCTCTTTACTGGCAAGACAAAACAAAAAACTAACAACAACAACAACAAAACCAGACCAGGAAAAAAGAGAGACCAACAGTTCTATCCAACCCTCCCTGAGACAACAATTGTTGACATATTTGTGTTCACCTTTCCTGGTTTCTTTTCTGTATGTATATGTTATTATTTTAAGCTTTAAAAATAGGTCTGACTTATTCTATTTGGTAACTTGATTTTTTTTTTCAACTTACATCATGACAGTGATGATTGCATTTGATATGTTAACTTAGTTAGCCTGTGGAGCCCAGGTGTTTGGTCAAATACTAGTCTAGATGCTGCTCTGAAGGGATTTAGTAGTTGTGATTCATATCTGCAAGGATTTGACTTTAAGGAGATTTCCCCTAATAATTTGGGTGGGCCTTATCCAATCAGTTGAAAGGTTTCAGAGCAAAAACTTGAGATTTCCTGAAGAAGAAGGAACTCTGTCTTGAGGCTCTAACGTAGAAATCTTGCCTTGGTTCTCAGCCTGCCAGCCTGGCCTACAAATTTCAGACTTGGCAACCTCCCACAGATCACGTGAAACAACTCCTTAAAAACCTCTCACTCTCCAATCCCTTCTTTCCTCTCTTCTGTTTCTCTGGCAACTTTGATTATCTTTTGATGTAAACAGAGGCACGTTTACCCACCACAGCTCTACCATGGTACATATAATGATACACATTCATTTTATGACTGTGTGGCCTTTTAAATCCTAACTGAGGGCAATCCCGGGTGGTAGGTGGCTCAGCGGTTTAGCGCTGCCTTCGGCCCAGGGTGTGACCCTGGAGACCCGGAATCGAGTCCCACGTCAGGCTCCCTGCATGGAGCCTGTTTCTCCCTCGGTCTGTGTCTCTGCCTCCTCTCTCTCTCTCTGCCTCTCATGAATAAATGAATAAAATCTTAAAAAAAATAAAATAAATTAAATCCTAACTGGTAGACACAGAATGTGCGTTTCTGCTTCATCTTATTAGCAGACCAGGAAGCATGATTAATTGGCTGAAAAAGAATTAGAAATTTTAAAAGTAGAAAAAAAATAAGACCCTAATATTTCTGAAAAAATATTTACATATTTTGTGTCTACAGATACACAAAAGTCATAAAGCTACCTTATTGTGAATCAAAGTTATCCTTACCCATGATTGGTGATATTCTTTTCAACCAAATTGTCAGAGATGAAACCACAATTGGAACCAATATGTTTTCAACCAAATCAAATGAAGCTACTGTAAACAAGGCTATGATAGGACATTTTTGTAATTAAATTTTTGCACACATCAGAAAATATTCCCTTAAATTCTCACAAGTGGAACTGCTGAGTCAAGCAATATGTGCTTTTAAAGTTTGGGATCTATAATTCTCCCCCTGGGATTTATTCCAAGTCGTGTATTTATAAGACAAAGTTTTTGTACATTAGGCCCAAGATACAGATACAAATAAGCTACATCCTTGGTTTCAAAAGGTTCATGGCTGAAGCTCACTTGCCTCTGTGCTTAGCACAGTAATCCCACAGGAAACACTCAACAAATATTTGTCAACTAAATAAATGGACAAATGAATGAATGAATGATTGTGTATCAGTTGGCTTTTGCTAGGTAACAAAGGACCTGACTGGCTTAAAACAACAAACGGTTGTTATTTTGTATGATTCTGTGAGTCGGTTGGGTGGTTCATCTTGTCTGGGCTGGCCTGACTACTCTCCCAAGGCTCTTCTGGGGTTAGCATGGCCTCACACATATCTAGCAGAGCTCAGGCTAGTTGATCTTGAAGGGCTTTGCCTGGGATGGTTCATCTCTGCTCCACATGGCCTCATAGCCTCCCGTGGGCTAGCCTGGGCTTGTTTACGTGGGACTAGCCTATGTGTTCTAAAGAGTAGCAGAAGAAAGCAAGTGTCAAGACACAGGCATTTTTAAGATCTTTAGTTGGGTCACACTTGTTCCTGTCCTGTTGGTCAAATCAAGTGTCAGTACCACACCCAGATTAGGACAGACCAATGTGGATATAGGACTGGGGGAAAGGCAGCCTATTGGGAATAGCATTGCATCGGATTCCAAGCTCATGCTCCGTGTCCATTTACCTAAATGCCTGAGTTGGAAACTTGGTTCAGAGTTTCCAAAATTACACGTTGGGCCTTGAACTTTTCCACTAACATGTGTTTAACCCAATGTGTCTGATTCTGGAGGCCACAGCTAAGAAAAGCGTTTCTGAGGAGACTGAACGTGAGCCTCGAATGCATGATCACTACCTTGTGTTCTGACCTTTTTCTTAACAAGTGTGAAGAATGATAACTCAGTGTTTCTGGGGCCACCAGTGACTCATTCCATCTCTCCTCACGAACACAGATAAAGTTCATCCGTTACCTGGGTCCCCAACCACATAGCCTCTCAGCTCCATGGACATCATTTTTCTACTTGCTCAGCACTTGGAAGGTGATTTAATGTGAAATGCCTTAGCATCAATTAAATGCTGGCCTCGGGATGGAACCATGAGGGACCACCTGGGGAGCAAAGAGGTGCCTCTCATTACAAAAATTTTGTGTGGATTTTCAAAGAAGCGATGCCTTCACTACCACTTCTGTCCTGGAAATCTCTGCCTCCTTTTAAATGCACATGGCATGTTCAAAACAGGAGAAAATAGTTGGTGGAAATCTCCTGCATTCTTTACTTGCAAGGGCACAGAGGTTAATTTGGGAAATAGTTCTCTAATGGAAGCCAGATTTGGGGAAAGTGAGGAAACAAATTTAAAAATCATGTCTCCGGTGTGGTTGAGAGGGACCCATTTTGATGGTGTGGGTCCCCTGACACGGGGCAGTCTGGGTCAGTTAGTGGAATACGATGATCTTAATAGCCACAATTTATTCTTCCTTTTGGGGCTCAGGGTTCAGCAGACTGTTCTATGAGCTGTTTGTTGTCTGAACTGTTGGAGTCTGAGAAACTTTCTTTGATGGCATCATATGGGAAAAGCATTCCCTGCAAACTCATATTCAGTCAGGTTGATTCTTCCCTTTCGTATTGTTTCCCCACCCCACAAGCACCCCCACACACAGACACACACCACATTATCTGCCCCTTTCCCGCTTCCATGTCATCATCCCCAGAAGGATGTAGAACAGTGCCCCTCAAAATATCTGCATAAAAAAATTTTTTTTAGATTCTATCCATTGCAGACCAATTCATCCATAAAATAGAAAAAAAATTATATATGAATATACATAACAAAGGCATGCAAAATACAAGCTGGACGTTTTTGCTGTTAGATTGAACAGGCACGACAGTGCTCAGTTAAATTGTTGTAAAGGTTTCTGAACACTTATTCTCAGTTTCTATACTTAATTTGTTTTTTTTTAATTTTTAAAGATTTTATTTATTTATTCATGAGGACGCAGAGAGAGAGGCAGAGACACAGGCAGAGGGAGAAGCAGGCTCCATGAGGGGAACCTGATGTGGGACTCTATCCTGGATCCCAGGATCACACCCTGGGCCGAAGGCAGGCACTCAACTGCTGAGCCACCCAGGTGTCCCTTTATACTTAATTTGTTGCAAACTGGTAACCAGTGGGCAGAGCACAGTCCTCTCAGCACTGACGTAGAACCCTCATTTCAGCGGTGGACTGAATGCCTACCCTTCATTCATTTATGCACCCATTAATCCCGCACATGTTTATGGAGCCTGTGTTCCATACCAGGAGCTCTTTGAAACAGTGCCAGTTAAAAATAAGACAAAGAGCCCATCAAGTGGAGGGTGGACACGGGAACAAGCATGCTCTACTCATGCGGCAAGGCCACTGTGACCAGATAGTGAGCGTTGGTGAGAGGAGCATCTCACCCAAGTGTAAGGGCTCAGGAAAGGCTAGCTGGAGGAGGTGGCATCTAAGCCGAGTCTCAAAAGAAGAGGAAAAATTGGTTCAATGGAAAGAGTGGTCTAGGGTGGAAAGAGGGACTGGAAGGGAGGAGTCCTTTCCTGGTAGAGGGAAGGGCATTTGCAGATGTCTTGGTGTGCTTGGGGCAGAGCAGGGAGTTGGGTTTGCCTGAGTGCAGAGGTGGAGAAAAGGAGCTAGAGCACGGGCATGGGTGGGGGGCACTTCGATGCTGTGCCAAGGAGTAAGTCTTCATCCCAAGGAGCTGGAGGAAACGCTGGAGGTGTTCTGCAGGGAAGCCCCCAGAAGCAGCTGTGCATTTCAAGAGGCTCCCCAGACTGCTGTGTGCAGAGGTTAGAGGGAGGTGAGGCCCAGCTGGGGGCTGCTGCTGACACTCAGCTCCAGGTGACGGGTCCTGTCTCAGCTTCGTCGGGGTGGCCCTGGACAGGTAGATGCAGGCCCACAGGACTCAAGGCAAATTGTTTGCCAAAGGAAGGGGAAACAATTTTGAGGGGACCACTGAGCCCAAAACAATGTTGGGTGTGGGCTGCGCAGAGCTGGCCCTACGAAGGGTAGGGCTGCTGCTCGTCCCGCCACCAGCTCAGCACGGGCGGAGACCACTGCCTGACCCAGACGGATGGCTCTCCCCAAGATTCTTTTTTTTTTTTTAATTTATTTATGATAGTCACACACACAGAGAGAGAGAGGCAGAGACACAGGCAGAGGGAGAAGCAGGCTCCATGCACCGGGAGCCCGATGTGGGTTTCGATCCCAGGTCTCGAGGATCGCGCCCTGGGCCAAAGGCAGGCACCAAACCGCTGCGCCACCCAGGGATCCCCCCAAGATTCTTTTTCAAAACTGCTAGATCCTTCCCACCTCCACTCCAAATGATGGCAAAGCATGGAAGACGTGACCAAAAGAAAGCAAAGGATTCGCTCCACACCACGTGGGGAAAAAAACCAACTCAAATAGGTCTGCAATCCTCGAAGCTTGTACCTTCTGCCTCTCTTTTGTTGTTGTTGTTGTTGAATAACAACCTAAAGCCCAGGGTTTGATGTCTGTAATGTGTGCCCCAGGGGTAACTGTCTTTGTTTCCTGAAGGACAGATGCTATGACCGAAGACTAGCAGTGGATGCTACAATCACATCACATTCTGCCAACATCCGTTAAATGACAAATCTCATACAAATAATTTATTTGGTGTTGAGGAGGGCATTGAGCCAGATTGTGTGGATGTCTCCATTTCTTTAAAAAACACACTAAGGGGGCAACATTCAGGGCTGCCAGAGGTAGCTGGGCAGAAATGGAAGGGGGTGTGATTCCTGCAGGTGGACCCAGGCACCCTCTTCCCTCTGGGGGCGTCAGGGCTCTGCAGGTGCCACACCACCCAGAAAAGCCAAGGTCTCAGAATTGGAGCCACAGTGCATCCTTCTGCTGCATTTCTTTCTGGGGCATGCAGTTTATTGAAGGACATTCCTCAGGGTCAGTTCACAGGCTGAGTTAACATCCTGGGTACAGTGAGGGTAAGGGGAGAGGGAAGAGAGGGGCTTCTCGAACCATATGTAAATGATGGGCTCGTTTGTTAGTTTCCCTACAGCTGGATTTCAAAGCCTCATCACCCATCTGGAGCAGTAAGGACTTCTTTTCCTTAATTAAAAAAAAAAATCCTATAAACTGAAAAAACCAACAGTTGCTTGAAGACTCATAATTTTTGCTTCATCCCCATGTTTAAGAATTGTGACCACCACATGGTAGGTGCTTAGTAAAAGTTTGAGGACCAGATGAATGGATGGATTGTAATTTCCCCACTGTTGTAAATCTCTGTATGCTTAGTTTTTGTCTCCCCACACCTTCATATTCCCCTGGGGGAGTGGGGATTATACCTGCCTTAATGAATATTATTTCCCCAGCACCTAGCACAGGGGCCTGAACCCGAGGTTGAGTGACCGGGTGGTTGGATGGCCGAGGAGGAGAAGCCAGGCCTCACGGTGAGTGGCCGTGCCCAACCCGCATGCTGACTCCTGCGGAGCCTCTCTTGGGCTGCTGTGGCCTCCCCTGCCCACACCCTTGGGGCAGCCCACAACCTGTGACTGCCCTAGCGTAGATACACCCCGGCTCTCTTCTGGGATGTTCTACTTGGCTCCAGTGTCCCCCAGTAATGTTTGGCTTGGTAACATTCTTTTTAATGGCCTCCTCCTGTCGTCTTGCTTCCCTTCCCCCACGATCACCCCCCAATGAATGACTTGCACTTGAAGCTTTATCTCAGGATCTACTTCTGGGGAGACCCAAAGGAAGACAGATGGACGCCGTCCTGCCTCCCTGTGATGATAACCTCACCGGGATAGTAGGGCACTTTCCCTCCCAACATTTCATCTAGAAAAATAGCAAACCAAAGGAAAATTGAACATTTTCAACCGGTTTCACCAATCAATAACATTTTCCCACAATTGTTTTATCTCTTCTTTGCTCTCTCCCTCTATCTTAATCTTTCTCAATATATAGGTTTGTATTTTTATAAATACTATAATTATATAACATATAACTATATTTATATAAATATATAACATAATATAAATATATAACATATAACTTTTATTTTGTTCACTGTAACTATATTATACTTTTCTTATGTCGTATAATATATTCAGGTATTTAGACTCCGGGAAACGTTAGTATGATAAACATGCCTTTTTATTACAAAACACTGATACCTTTTATGTCTCTATGTACATATATGTATATATTTTTTTCCTTTGGAATCATCTGAAAATCAGATGCAGATTTCATGAAACTTCACCTGTAAATTCTTTAGCACGTGTCTACCAGGAAGAGGGGCACTCTCCTTCGTAACCAGACATTCCATGATCACACCCTAGAAACTTAACACTGGTATAATAATACTATCTCACAAACAGTTTATGCTCAAATTCCACCACTTGTTCCAATAACATCCTTTGTAGCCGTGGGACTGTGTATATCCCATACCACTGGTCCCTCCCCTCCTGGCCCTAACACAGTATCCTGTGGACACAGTGAATAGCCATTAAATTCAGGCCAAATGGACAGAATGGAATAGATACCCAAACATTAGGAGGTGGAGAAGTTTCAGTCAGTCATGTACTTCTGGTGGAGGGACAAATGTTGCCACCGGAGTATGGGGCCTTGGAGGGCTCCCTGAATCCTACAAAGATACCTGAGCGTGCACAGCTGGGTCCCATCATAGCCCCCAACCTTGGTTCCTTGGACTCCTTTCCCAGAGAGCCCTGGAGGCAGGCCAGGGGACGATTCTTCTCTCTGGGCCCACCACGCTTGGACCTGTGGGTCCAGTTACTAATTTTTGCTGGTCCTGCCACTTCCAGAATTTTGTTTTAATTGGAAGGAAACAAAGACATCATCAGAAAGCGAGGTCAGGGAAGTCCAATGGCTATCCATGGTTTTCAAGATTGGCTACATCACTTGCAGGGCCCGATATAAACTGAAAATATAAGCCGTTTGTTCAAAACTTATTAGGAATTTCAAACAGCAACAGTAGAGCATTTCACCAAGCTGCAGGGCCTTTCAAACAGTGGGGCCCTGCACAGAACACCTGCATGTGGACGCGACCTGTTGGCACTCGGGCTGGATTTACTGAAGGCCCTTCTGAGCTTGAAGGTGGACACCAAAAGCAAAGAGTATTGACCAAAGGCTTAAAAGTCTTGCAGAATTAAAACTCAATGATTCAACCCAAAGCCCAACTGGTCAGCAGCAGTTGTACCCCAGAACCACTATGGTTCTTATAAAGGCCTCTGCGGTTGTCACATACTCTGTCACCTTGGAGCCCGGGGCAGATCTGAGGCTGTTTCCTGCTGTTAACTTGCTCCTCTGTATCCTCATTGGACAAACGTTCTCCTGCATACCATTACGGCCCCTTCCAGCAGGGCTGGTTTGACACAAGGCCCTTCCTCCCTGCTACTCCTCAGCAAGCTGCATCCTGTTCCCTTCCCTCTACATTGCTTTGAATGTAGCAGAAGCAGGGCAGCAGCAGTGTCAGGGGAAGATGAGGTGTTCCATCTCCCCAGTTCCCTTCTGCACGGATACGGTTCCCAGAAAGGGAGACTGCAGAGTCTGTGTCTGCACAGTAACACGCCCCGCAGTTTGGTAAAAGAAAGGCACGTCTCTCCTTGGAGCTGTTTTCCCTCCAAGGACTCTAAAGGACAGAACTGCTGCCACTACTTCAGTGTGAAGCCAGGACGCAGGGAGGGGGGAGACAGAACAAGGGGGGGGGTAACTGGGGGGCCTGGCAGGGCTGGGAGCGGAAGCAAGAGGGGGTGGGGTGGGAGGGGATCCAGGGAGACCAGAGTGATAAGGGGTTCCAAATGTCCCTTTTTATGCACCAGAGGATGATGTGCTGGGGAAAAGAATGTTTTGCTCTTCCTCTGGACACTGCACGTGATCGTAAGACTGCCTTTCTGGTAACAGCCTTCATGCAAAATCACTCCCCCCACCCCCAGACTTGCTGCTTATAACCAAGAAGCAGAGACCCGCGGTAGTAGCCAAAATAAATGTTACCCGCACCCCTGCCCTGATCAGACTCTGAGGAGGGCTGGAGGCCAGCACCCTCATGCAGGTGTGTGGTCCAAAAGCAACTGTGAGTTCCTGTCACAAGTCCCTGTCCTCAACACGGAGCCATACGAATCAGAGATTTCAACAAAAGTCTGGAAAAAGTACACATTGCCAGCAGGAGAAACTCAAAACGTCTTCTCGTCCACAGGAAACGTTTCCTTTTTGGTCGGTCAGAAGCAGTCAGGAGCAGTGTGCAGAGCCCTCATTTTTCTTGCCTTGGGATGTCATAAAAATAGCCATTCTTTGGGTGTAAAGAAATGACTCTTCCTCCCCACGTCATCACCACTATTTAGAGAAATAATCAACCGAAGGCTGCTCTGAGCTGGAATTTTGCAAAGTCGCGTTACTGTTTTCTCCAACACGTTATCCTTCTCCCCGGGACGGGAAGGAATTGGTGTCTGGAACAGAGAAGGGGAGGCCTCCAGGAATTCAGAGTGAAGAGAGACTTGGGGACAAACATATGTGATCACTGGATCCACAGCAAGACCTTCCCAGGCCTCTAGACTCTTCCTTTGGAGCCTCTACCCACAGGGTTACTTTCTGGCCCCTGGCCGACCTCCACAATACCTGAGAGTCCTTTGCCTCTGCAAGCCAGCTGACTTCAGGAAAGGTGGGCAGTTAAGCCCCGGAGAGCGAGAGCAGACAAGTTCATAGCTGATGTGTGAGTGAGAGCCAGGGTTGTGCTAGGAGAGACCATACAGTGGAAAGATAAGTCCATCCTATGAAAGGAGAGGCATGCTCCCCATCTGAACTCCAGCACTGAGAAACCCAACAGCCCTCAGAAGACCCAGAGGCTGCAGAGGACAAAGGTGTAAGCAGAGAGGAAGTGGGGTGGGGAGGAGGAGGCAGGGATGCCACAAAAAGATGGCACGCACAGTCATTAGCTCCAGATTCCCACATATGTAATGGCCATGTTAACCAGAGTCCTGTGTTTCTTGGGCACCTAGCAGGGCCACGCTGGTGCTCTAAGGTAAACTTCAAAAAGCAAGGCAGACTCCTTGCCCTTAAGGTTCTTATACTCTGGGAGAGGGAGGGTAGGGAAGCCAACGTCAAATGAAAGCTGAACCCCAACACTCAATCTGCTGGTTATCCCAAACTTACTGACACCTCCTATGTGCTGTCCTGGGGAGAGAATGGATGCAGGGTACGGTGTGGAAATGGTTAATAAATATTTTACAGATTTTTAAATAATAAATATTTTAAATAGTAAATGTTTAAAACAATAAGTATTTAAAATTTCAAAAGATTATTGTATCCCTGTCTCACCTGGATAGAAAGATGGTGTCCAGTTAACATGCTGAGGCAGGTGGGCCCCAGACCAGTCTGGAAACAGAAGCAGAGCTCATTTTGAGTGCACTTGTACATAGCCTGTGTCCTGGGAATTTGCTTCTGTTCCCAGGCCTGCCCTGAGGATGTGCTCCGTGCCTGGATGCTGGTGATAGGTGGGTGCCAGGGCAGGAGAGATTGAGGGCAAAGCCCTGCACTTCAGTTAATCATGGTTTTGCTCTGCTTTTACTTTTGTACAATCCATGTGTGTATCACCAAAGTCTCTTCCATTCTTCACCTGGTCTTTGCGAGTAACCAAATAGATGCAGATTCCAGAAGTTGAAGTTTATGCTCATTGAAACCAAGAAGTCTTGGGGGGCAGTGGGTAGCTCAGTCAGTTAAGCATCCAACTCTTGGTTTCTGCTCAGGTCATGATCTCAGGGTCATGAGATGGAGTCCCGCATCGGCTCCATGCTCAGCCGGGACTGTGCTTTAAGAGTCTCTCTCCCTCTCTCTCTCTCTACGCCTCACCCTCATCACATTCTCTCTCTCTTTCCTCTCTCTCTCTCTCACTCACAAATTAATAAATAAAATATTTAAAGTTAACCAGAAACAAACAAACAAACAAACAACAACAACAACAAAAAACAAGGAATCTGAAGGACCTGGGCCCCTTCTCAGCCTGGCTCCAAGGGTGGGGGGTGGCATGGAGGTTTTAGCCTCTTAATCAAAAGATGGTGAGAAGAAAAACAGCGTGAGCACTGCTGGGAAAGTGTTAGACACGCAGCGTGCTGAGCCCCACCCCAGACTTGCAGAATCACAATCTGCCTCGTAACAAGATCCCTCTGTGATTTAGGTACACATTAAAATGAGACACGCAAGATCCCCGGGTGCCTTAACAGTTTAGCACTTGCCTTTGGTCCAGGGCTTGATCCTGGAGACCCAGGATCAGGTCCCACGTCGGGCTCCCTGCAGGGAGCCTGCTTCTCCCTCTGCCTGTGTCTCTGCCTCTCTGTCTCTCATGAATAAATAAATAAAATCTTAAAAAAAAATCTTAATAATTTAAAAAATAAAATAAAATGAGACATGCTGGTTAGACACATTGGTTGCCAGTGGAAAAGCCATGGACTGTGGACAATCTAAGCTTTCTGAGCTTCAGTTTCCACTTCTGTAAAATGGACATACAAGAACAGGATCTATCTGATCCTGCTGTCCTCAGAGTGAAATAAATGACCCACGTGCAGCTTTCACCACAGGGTCCCCAGAATAAGTGCTTAAAATATTGTCATTATTAACCAGATTATTACCCTCTGGGCATGGACTGACCTTGGGCCACTGAGTCCTTGTATTGCCTTCTTGCTTCCTCACAGCCCATTCTCCTTAGCTTAATGATTCGTAGAATTACAAAGGGCTATAGCTGGAAAGAAAGGAAGTTTGCCTTTCTAGGGAGTCTACCCTATTTCCTTCCCCCTCGAGGAAGCTGGGGCCCAAGACTTGTCCTGCCTTGAATACAGGTCTGATTAGCAGAGCCCCAGGACCACGTTTCTGAATTCCCTGTTCAAAAGCTCTCACCATAATAAAAACAACAGCTTCTTGCTTTGGCACCTACTTGGTACCAGACACCAGACTCTGGACTTTATCAAAAGAAGCATCTCATTTAATCTACATAACAATCTTCCACTTCAAAGACAAGAAACCGAAAGGCTCTCCAAGCGAAGCTCTCACAGTTTAGTAATGTGCCCAAGGCCTCAGAACCTCAAAGGGCAAGCAGGGGCAGAATGGAATTCAGGGTGGGATCTGGATTGCTGACTCCACTTTGCCCAGTGGACCCGCCCCTCTGCTCCATACTCCTTGGAGAAAGCTCCCCCGCAGGAAAGACAAGCTTGACGGGATGAGCACTGGGTGTTATACTATATGTTGGCAAATCGAACACCAATAAAATATATATATATATATATATATATATATATATTCAATTATATTAAATATATAATATATATTTATCTATACTAAATATATGTACATATATTATACTGAATACATATATTTAGTATATATATAAATATATGTATACACTTAAAAACATAATAATCTTTGGCAATTTCATAGACCAAAAAAAAAAAAAAAAGAAAGAAAGACAAACATGTGCCTTGGTGCTTCTGGGTATCGAATGTACTATTTCTTGGCCTGGGTGATAGATACAGGAATATTCATTTTACTGTTCCTCAGTAGACTGGGAAAATATGAGGGATCCCTGGGTGGCTCAGCGGCTCGGTGCCTACCTTTGGCCCAGGGCATGATCCTGGAGTCCCGGGATGGAGTCCCGCGTCGGGCTCCCGGCATGGAGCCTGCTTCTCCCTCTGCCTGTGTCTCTGCCTCTCTCTCTCTCTTTCTCTCTAGTCTATCATGAATGAATGAATAAAATCTTAAAAAAAAAAAGACTGGGCAAATATGTTTTCACATACACACGTGCACATACATTGTATACATCAAAATAGTTCACATCCATAACTTAAAAACAGAAAAGAATAGTGGTGCTTGGGTGGCTTAGTCTGTTGAGCGTCTGACTCTTGATTTTGGCTCAGGTCATGATCTCAGGTTTGTGGGATCAAGCCCCACGTCAGGCTCTGAGCTCCATGCAGTGTCTGCTTGGGTTTGTCTCCTTTCCCCTCTGCCCCTCCGCCTGCTATGTGCTCTCTTTCTCTCAACTAAATAGTTAAAATCTTAAAAAAAAAAAAAAAAAAAGAAGAGGAATCTCACAGGTGTTTGCATACAACCCCTGGGGTATCTCAAGGCAGGAAAAAAGGGGACTTAGGCTTGATATAAAGCAGGAAAAAAAATCCTGGGTTTAGCCTAAGAGCCTGGAGTTAGCACTTTGACTAGGGACCAGATCGGCTAATAATGCCTGGCTGGGCCTCAAGGTCACGGTGGGTGGGGCTTAATGTTTAGAAATGTTTCTAAAACCAGGCCATGAAAACAATGATTTGTCTTTTGTTTTGTAGGTTCCTGGTTAGGACAGGTGGCTCAGCTTATTCTCTTTCATTGCTTCCCCAAGATGTCAAGGAAAACTATGACTATAATAATGGCAAGGTCACTTATGATCCTGGAAATTAGGAAACCACCTAAAAGTCCATCAATAGGGACAAATCTGATAACATATGGTGGCTCTATGTGAAGGATGGGCACTAAAAGTCATTTAAAAACCAGGACATAGGGATCCCTGGGTGGCTCAGTGGTTTAGCACCGCCTTCAGCCTGGGGCATGATCCTGGAGACCCGGGATCCAGTCCCATATCAGGCTCCCTGCGTGGAACCTGCTTCTCCCTCTGCCTGTGTCTCTGCCTCTCTCTCTCTCTCTCTCTCTCACATTCTCTCTCTGTGTCTCTCATGAATAAATAAATAAAATCTTTAAAAAAAAAACAAAAACAAGACATAGTAAACATAACAAGGATTTTACCTACAGCTGTAGCCCTGGGTTGAGGGCCTTCTGCATGTGGGGCACAGGTACCCATTCTGATAACTCATTTTCACAGCGCATCCCCATTCTACAGATGAAGAGATGGAGTTTCAGAGAGGTGGAATAATTTGGCCAACAGCTGTGATGTGCAAAGACGTTTGTGACATCTTAAATTTAGAAAACAACTTAGAACTCAGGACGTGTGGGATCATTTAAGTTTTAAACACAAGGTCCCGTAATGGGGGATTGGTAATATAGATTGTGTCACATAAGAGCCAGCTCATGAACAGCCCTGCCACCATTACAAGTGCTGCTGTGGATTTCTAACAGTTGATATGGAAGGAGTTTATGGCATAGTTAATTTAAAAAGGAAGAAGAAGAAAAAAAGGCACAATTTGCAATATGATTGCATTCTGTGTGTTTGTGTGTATGTGTGTGCATGTAATCAGTGATTTTAAACTGAGGGTGATATGCCCCTCGGGGGGACATTTGGCAATGTCTAGAGATATATTTGGTTATCACAAATGTGGAGGTCAGGGATGCTGCTAAATATCCTCTAATGCACAGCATAAGTCCCACAACAATGAATCATCCCATGCAAAATGTCAATAGTATTACACACTCATACATACACAAACATGTATACACATGCAGAGAGAAAAAAAGTCTACAAGGAATATTTCAGAATAACGATTGTTATCTTTAGGTACAAAGTGAATTTTTTTCTCATCTATTTTCTAACTTATTTGGTAAACAAGGAACGTGATTAAGTGTGTGTGCGTGCATGGGGTGGAGGGTGTCATCTAGTGACAATTGCCTGAGAAACAGTTCAGTTGAAGATGCGCTGCAGAGGGAGGAAGGTTTGGGGGAAGTTTTCCTGGGGGGTGCATGGGTGCATGGGTGCATGGGGTGGAGGGTGTCATCTAGTGACAATTGCCTGAGAAACAGTTCAGTTGAAGATGCGCTGCAGAGGGAGGAAGGTTTGGGGGAAGTTTTCCTGGGGGGTTCAAGCCGATGCCCTGTGCCACCGCTGACAAGCCTCGCCTCTAAGGGTTCCTCTGATCCGAAGCCTGGGAGAAAACCCAGCCTGGGGCCACCTGCGGGGAGATGAGTCTTTGGGCTGGAGTCCCCGCAGGGGCGGCCCGCCCAGCCTGGGGAGGTCAGGGCGCAGCGGTGGAGGTGAACTTGCAGAGGCGCTTCCCCAGCACAGGGCTCGAGGCCAGGGTTTTGTTGCCTCGCTAATGACGGCGGCAGTCCCCTCACCTGCTCCTCACGCTGCGTGATGGCTCTGTTTGCTCTTTGCCCCATTCCGCACTGAGCGGCAGTTCTGTAGCCACCTGGGTCACGGCTCCTTATGGGAAATAAAGAGAGACACAATAGTGTCCCAGCTTAAAACAGAAAGGCCCCGACAGCTGCTGAGCAGCTCTTGTGTAGGCTCCCTCCCAGGGCTGAGGAGCAGACATAAACCATCCCATATAAAGAGGGCAAGAGGGGCCCCAGACAATGGCTGGAAACTCAGAGGGGCTCCTGGCAAGTTTCCTGAAAGCCCGGGTGAAGAACCAGACAGCACTAAACAAAGGGCCACCCCCAGGGCCACCTCATAAACCCTGCTCCTCATCAAGAGGGAAGCATGTGCCTCTGTGCCGAGCCCCTTTCTGGAGTGTTCCAACCTTTGAATCAGACCACAGGTTCCCAGGGCTAAGTGCTGGTCAGCTGCCCCTCCCCGTTCCCATCCCACCATCCCCATTCAATTACGGAATAGATAATAGCTATGCTCAGCGCTTTCCCCGTGCATGCTGGAGAAATCTCTTGCTTGCCAAGATTTTCCAAATCAGTGTTCTGCGTCTGAACTAAGCAGATTCCCGGACCTGTGGCTGTAGATCAAGTAAAGCACATGGGCTTCTCGTCTCTGAGTGACGGGAGGTGGCTGTCTGCTGTCCTGGGTCAGGAAGCGCCCTGGGACTCTGTCCAAGAGAGTGAGGAATGAGCTGTGATTGCTGAGCTCTGCCTGTCACCGGGGTACATCTGGGGAACTGTGCCCCAGTGTACCCCCCTGCCTGCTTTAGCCCTTGACCAGACTATCCACGTGGTTATTCCCGATTGCATTGGAATTTCTGATGCTGTCATTCCACTGGGCAGTTATTACCAATTCCAGGGGCAGGAATATGACAGCTCACCAGCATCAGAATAACTCTAGGGACTTGTCAAATGCAGATTCCCGGACCTCAGTAACCTGTGTTAGAGGATCCTGGGGGGACTTACCCAGAAATGCCAGTTTCTGGGCCTCACTCCAGAGCTCCTAATATGGAATTTCTTGGAGGTGGATGCAGAAATCTTGACTCTTCACAGGCATACTCTCAATGACCTGTATGTACACCAGAATCTGAGGACCATTTATCTAGAGATATTGTTTCTACCTGGAACAACTAGGAACATTCTCAAAATCCCTATTGGGTTATGGTGGTTTTAAAATATGTACAGTATTCTTTTTTAAAAAAAGATTTACTTATTTGAGGGAGACAGAGAGAGAGAGAGAGAATGAGCAAGAGTTGGGGGTTGGGCAGAGGGAAAGGGAGAGAGAGAATCTCCAGCAGATTCCCCACTGAGCATGGAGCCCAACACAGGGCTTGACCCCATGACCTTGAGATCATGACTTGAGCTGAAGTCAAGAGTTGGATGCTTGACCAACTGAGCCACCCAGGTGTCCCTAAAATATGTTCAATATTCTTTAATATTCCTCCCTTGAAAAGGTGAAGCTTAATTCCCACCCCTAAGTGTGGGCCAGACTCCGAGACTGACCTAAAATGAATAGAATGTGGAGGATGTAATAAGATGAGTGCATAGTGGCACATGGCCTCTTCCTTGTTCTCTTGGCTCACATCTTTGAAGGAAGCCAGCTGTCAGGTCATAAGAACAGCCCTACAGAGAGGCCCCTGTGAGGAGAAACTGAGGCCTGCCACCCAGAGCCATGTGAGCGAGCCATCAGGAGGCCCCGGTCAAGCCTTCAGATGATAGCAGCCCCAGGAGAGGTCTTGAGTGCGACTCATGAGACTCTGAGCCAGAAGCACTTAGCTGAGCAGCTCTCAAGCTCCTGACCCACAGAGTCTGCGAGATAGTAAACATGTCTTGTTTGAATTCTCCAAGGCTGAGGGCTTTTTGTGATGCAACAATAGAAAACAATCATGTGAGTAAACAGTCTCCACACTGATCTTTCACAGGGCTACAGTGTTCACTTAGTGACCAAGCCCTGGACAAGCGAGCTTGACTTCTTCCAGAAGAAGATGTTGTTTTCTTGCAGCCAGTCCTCTGGTCAGAGCCAGCCAGACTCTGCGGGCAGCTGTCCCCAGGCCATCTGAGATTCCACAAGGCTGAGGCCCTTGCTGGAGGCCCTGAACTATGTTTGCGCAGAGGAGTTCTGTTTGACGTTCCACCTGTGCATAGGTACCCTTTGCCCTGCCTCCCCATGGGGGTTCTAAGCCCTTAACAAAGCTCACAAAACCTGAAATGTTTAGCCTCACCCCTCCCCCTGCTCCCATCTTCCAGCATTTTGCTTCTTTACACACAGAATGTTTCCCTTTCCTCCCCAGCACCCAAAAATCCATACCTGCATGCCTCTGCCTAGGATGGCCTTCCACACCCTTGTATCACCTGCTCTAGAGCTTTTCTCAGCTTCCCCATGTCCCTTCCACGAGTGTTGGGGCTTGTCCTCTACTGAGCGGAGCACTGAATATGGAATCCAGGTGGGAAGCCCCTCTATACAAATGAAGATGAGATGACCTCAAACCACCCCCTTCCTGTTCTGATTTTCTGTGATTCTAAAACATTGAGTTGGCATATTTCAGTGTCAGATTCACAACTCAAAAGAGGACCAGGCAGGACTCACAGGGGCTCAGTCATGCCTGGAGAAGGAGTTGGAAGAAAATTCTGGAAATACAGCATGGCCCATATCAAACTAGGACTTCTGAGAAATACAAGATTGTTTCAATGCTGGTAGATCGCGCCACAGCCTCTGAAATCCACCGAATGAGCACTGTGGCTGCCTCCCCACCACCTGTCCACTCAGCTCTGCTGTGTGGCAGCTCGGGCTTGCATGGGATGGAGACAGCCCCAGCCCCTTGGTGTAATGTCATCTCCCCTGCCACAGGGATTCATTCAAGTACTGATTAGAGTGATAACCCGGACTTTTGCTCAGTGATTAGAGAAAGAAAGGCTACCTGTTTTGCATTTGTTCTTCAGAACATGGTATAGAATAGAGGTTGCAAAGCCTCTCAAGTCCTGGACTCAGATCTGACCCACTGTCACATCAGTCCCTTCCATTGATCCAAGCAGATCCCAAGCCCTGATTCAGGGGTGAGGAAATAGACTTTGGTTCTTGATGGGAGCAGCAACAAACCATTGTGGCCCTTTTGCCATCTCCCATAATGACACTGCAGGGAAAAGAAAGGGAGAAGGGAGGTTGTGTCCCTGCAGAACTGTTACCAGAGGAGAATGTTCCCTGGGAAAGGAGGCAGCAAGGCCGCAACCTGTTCAGGAATGGCCTTGGGGTGGCTAATTATTCTTGTACTCTCCGTGAAGCACAACGCATTAGCATATTTCTTTCTCTCTGTGCTAAAATGCCAGGCCCCAAGATCTCTATTATAAATGACACAATTAAGTCCTTGGCAAGAAAAAGTCAAGTTCACCAACCTCTCTTCTCTTTTTCTGGAAGCTTGTGAGGACAAGCAGAGCAAGTACATGGAAGTCTGCACAAGTGACAAAAGAATATACATTTTGAGACATTAAGAGAGGTCATTGGAACACTAGGTTTCCTTAAAACAAAGGCTTCTGTTTCTCACGGGCAAACATGAGTGGAAAAAAAAAGCAGGATATGAAGCAGTTGATCCAGCCTTACCTTATCCCAACTTTTTAAAGGGAAAAATACTTCATTATACAGAAACCTAGAAAAACAGCTGAGAAAGACAGGTACACCACAATATTAACAGCGGTTGGTCATCTTTGCTGGGATTAGAGGTGATTTTAATTTTTTTTCTTCTACGTCTCTGAACTTGCCAATTTTCTCTAGTAAACCTGAGTTACTTTAGAATGGGGGGGGGGGCGGGAATGTAATTTTAAAAATCCACAAAGGTTGGTTCTAATTGTTTCAACATTTAAAAACAAAGCTCTAAGTTATTTGATTGTGTTGTTAATGGCATTTGCTGGAATTGGGGCTTCCATCTTGTTTCCTTTAAAGTGATCCTGGGTCATTAATTTATATGCTAAGGTCATAGACTCTTAATTTCAAGCTTATAAAATAAAATGTATTCGTAAGTTCCTTCCATTTGTGTCCAGTCTCTCACTCCTCAAATGGAAGGAGCTCAAAGACCTTGAGCAAGTGAAATACCCAGAGGCCATTACACGGTCTTCGCACAGGTGACTCTATACAGCTGTGAGTTAATATCTGATATCTGACCCTTGGGGGCACCTGGGTGGTTCAGTCAGTTTAGCATCTGACTCTTGATTTCAGCTCAGGTCATGATCTCAGGGTTGTGAGATCGAGCCCCACATTGGGCCCCGTGATGGGCTAGGAGCCCACTTAAGGTTTTCTCTTTCTCGCTGACCCTCCACTTCCCTCCACAAAATAATAATAATAATAATAATAATAATAATAATAATAATATCTGACTCTCAGCTCTTATTGGGGTCGATATGCATACAGAACAGGCCTGCAAAGAATGTTTCCGCATCTTTTATACAGATCTTGTCTTTTTTTGGCCCATGGTACTTTCCATGGAGATCTCTTTGGTAGATCCCCCTTGTACACCTTATGAGGAGGTTTGGTTTCCATGATGCATGGCTGTACTTCCTGTTAGGAAACAGTGAAATGAGGCTATTTATCTTGGATGCTCTTTGCCTTTGCTGCTGGGAAGCTTAGAATCAAATTTTGTGCTCAATTAAGGGGACCTCCTTCAGCCAAGTTTTTCTATCTCGTTAAATAGTACCACCATCCATTTATCTGGCTGTAGCCAGAAATCCCAGACAACATTCTAGAATTTTCTGCCTCACTGTGGCAGTTACCTATCAGGGAGCTTTCTGCCTTTGAAATTCTCTCTGATCTGTCCACCTACCATTTTGTGCCTGTATTGCTCAAGTAGCCTAACTGGACTTCCTGAATCATTCCTTACCCTGCTCCTCCACGCACCAACCGCAAGGCCCCCTCCACTGCCCGGAGCCAAAACAAATTGCCCAACTCCTGCACTGATGGGTAAGTGGTCTTTCTAACGCACCATCCTGCTCTTGTCATCCCCTAGTTAAAAAAAATCTTTCCGTGGGGGGGGCACCTGGGTGGCTCAGTGGTTGAGCACCTGCCTTCGGCTCAGGGCATGATCCTGGGGTCCTGGGATCGAGTCCTGCATCAGGCTCCCTGCATGGAGACCGCTTCTCCCTCTGCCTGTGTCTCTCTCATGAATAAATAAAATCTTTAAAATAAATAAATTAAATAAAGGGTGGATTTCTTTAAAAAAAAAAAAAAAAACAACCAAACCTTTCCTTGTGAAGTCTCGACTCCTTGGCCTCTCTTGCACACGTCTCCATCCGTCTCTCTCAGCTGCCATCTTCCTTCACTCCAGCCACACTGGTCAGCGAGGCCAGATGTGCAGATGCAGATGTCCCTGTCTGGCATCTGGATTCTGCACATCCTGCTCCTCCGCCTCGGGCGCCCCTGCTCCCCCACCTCTCTTTGGCTCGGTCAGGGCCCAGAGGCTTGCCTCGGAGCTCGCCTCCCTCAGGCCATCCCTGGATCCTTCCCCCACCCCGACTGGTCAGGTGTCCCCACCGTGAGGGGTGTCTGACGGTCCTCGTCGGTCTCTGGCCCTCACATGTCACCCCGAGAGGGGCCCGACCCCGGGTCTGTCTCTCGCTGTGCGGTGCCCGGCCTGACCCGCCGCAGATGCTCTCTGACCACTCGTTCGAGGGATGAATCAGCTTGTTTTCTGGCCCAGGAGGTCTTCTGCCCCCTCTCGCTCACCCCCATTATTCACCTGTTCCTTGGCCCTAGTGCTTTACATAGGGCGCCTCAGGCACCCAAGGCCAACCTGTAGTAGGTGGTTTTCCAAAAATGGACACCATGTCCCCTGCTTTGCGGCACATCCGATGGAGGTGGCATTCCCCACCCCCGGAGCCCAGAGCCCGGGCGGCCACCTGATCAATAGCATGCAGCCGAGGGGCCGGGGCTGCCTTTGCTCTGGTTCAGCCAGCCCCAGGGCTTCCGTTCCCCTCTTGGAACATGGACCCCCAGCCCCAGGGCCCATCCCCTGCGCCCCGGCCTCCAGACACACAGGCCGCCACAGGCTCAGCCTCAGGCGGCCCCACACAGACGGCCTGAGCGGGCCCAGGGAGATCGGCTGGCCTGGGCCCAGATCGCCGGGCACGCCTCGTTTGGACAAGCAGGCTGAGTGGCCAGTGACAAAGGCTTGTTGTCATAAAGCCTCACGTGTGAAGGTGCTTTGTTACAGTACGTCTTGGCGCTGTACCCGGTTGCTGACCTCAACTGCCACACTCTCCCTCCAGCCACAGGTGACTACTTCGAAGTCTCCAGAGGGTCAGGGTCAGTCTTGTCTTCTTTTTGTCGAGCACCTTAGGCTGCATGATCCAAATCCGTTTTTAAGGGCAGAATGATAAAGCGTACCCCAACTTATAGGTCACCAGAACCCTCATACATCCTTCTTTCACTAATCTTCTTCCAGCATCTCCCACCTCCACCCTTAGAAACAAAGCACATTTTAATTAAATTCCTCTTCCCTGGACTCTACCTAAAGTATCCACATGTTGCTTTTGCAGTGCCATCCTTTGAACTAGCCCAGTGACTGGCTCTGAAGTCTGGGTGACCTGGTGCTCGTAACTGGGTCCTCCATGACCTCCAAGGAGTCACTTAACTTCTCTGAGTTTCAATTTTCCCATCTGTAAAATGGGTGCTATAATTCTGCCTGTATCCAGAGGCCTTGAAAATTTGTCCATTCCATGAATATTTACTGTGTGTCAGGCGTTGTTCTAGGCACTGGGGACATGTCAGCAAGCAAACACAGGGGAAAAGTCTTTGTCCTATGAAGCTTACATTCTTCCAGAGGGATACAGACAATGAAGAATGAATAGAAGAAAATTATGTAGGGTGATTGAAAATAAGTGCAATCACAAAATATATCTGGATAAGGAGGATCGGGAGGGTAGAGGGGGGCTGGCAGTGTGGGTCCTGGTTGCAGTTTTACATGTAATCTTGTTGGGGTAAGTCTTAATGAAATGATATTTGAAGCAAGACTTTAAAGAGGTGGCATGTAGCATTGCGGGTGTCTGAGGGAAGAGAATGCAGGTAGGGGACAGCCAGGACAAAGGCCCTGAGATGGGAATGTGCCTGGTGTGTTTGAGAAGATGAGAAGCCCCAGTGTCAGGAGGAGAGAATGAGGCAAGAGCTGCAGGAGAAGCAGACAGAGAGAAATGGAGGGAGATTGCTTGGGGACACCAGTCTCGGGTTTTACTTGGAGTAGAATGGGTGGCCATTGGAGGGCTTCAGTCAGAGAGATAAAGCTTGTAGTTGGATCAGCAACGTGCCTGGCCTGGAATAAGGCCTCCAGAGTTTTATAGCAGGCAGCACCATGTCTGGAAGGAGACAGGAGGGTCCCTCTGAAGAATGTAAAGCATGGACCGCATGCCCCTGCCAGGGCTGAGCCAGAGCCTTTGTGTGACAGGTAACGTGTGCCCCCCTCTGCACTTCCCAGCACACTCAGCTCCACATTTGCATGAGGGCCTATGGAGCCTCTTGGGAGAATGAGAGACTTAGCAGTGGTAAACATTATGTTCATGGCAGCGGTACCACCTGAGGTCAGTTCCCGGGAAAGATGCCAAGGGCCCCCCAAAAGGAAATCCTCTTGGGGCAAGAGGGGTTTTCAGCCACTTTATGAGTTTAAGTTTCGGTTCTATAAGCATGGAATCCCGACTTGGGGTTCTCTGCCCAGGAGTGACTGCATGGACACTGCGATATTACCTCTCACCAATCGGGGAGGCTGGTGTGGGCGCCTGGACCACCAAGGCCTCGTTCTGGCAGCAGCCAAAGACACAGCCCATTGGGCAGGACTGTCTTTCTACATCAACCCCCCAAGAGAAAACTGTGCCACCTGGACTCGCAGAGACGGGTCAGTTTCTGTATCTTCCCCGCCCGGGGGCTTAGGCACAGGTTTGATCCCTCTGGAGTGGTTAAGGGCCTGGGGTTCTTAGCGGGGCAGGGGGTTCAGAGAGGGCAACAGAGAGGGTGAGGTAATGGGCATGCTGCTAATCAGACAGGAGGAAGCTTGGAATCAAAATGTGAGTATTAAGAAATGATGTGTCAGGCTGCCTGGGTGGCTCAAATGGGTAAGCCTCCACCTCGGGCTCAGGTCATGATCTCAGGGTCCTGGGATAGAGTCCCACATCAGGTTCCCTGCTCCGTGGGGAGTCTGCTTCTCCCTCTCCCTCTGCCTGTCCCCCTGCTTGTGCTTTATCTCTCTCTCAAGTGAATAAATAAAAAATCTTTATTAAAAAAATAAAGAACCAATGTGTCTTTATCCATGTCTTAAGCTGCTAGAGATGGTCAGGTCAGCTGATCATTGACGTTCTTGCTCTTGCAAGCATTCTGGAGAATGAGTGAGTCGCGCTATGCCTACATTACCCCGAGGCCCCCCTTCCAGCCTACATCGCAGTTTATCCAGACTTCACCCCTCACTGTGAACCAGGCCGTGAACCATGGGGAACTGCTGAGGTAACAGGGAACTGGCAGCTGTTGCCCTGGTGAGGCTCCAGTAGCCAAGCGCTACTGGCCAAGTCATTTAGATGCAGTCAGCTCCAAGCACTCCTTGGCGGTGCTGCTCAAACAGTGTGCGTGGGAATGCCCGAGGCATGCTGTGTAAAGGCAGGCTCTGGTTCGGGCAGTGGGTCTGAGGGTGGGACCTGAGCTTCCATGTGGGGACTCTCAGGTGCTGCTGTTGCAGAGTAAGAGCATCAGTTGGGGTTGCAACTCCAGCTGCATGTTAGAATCCCCTGGGGGAGCTGGAACTGCATCCAATTCCAGCCCCACCCCAACAAATATTCCGACTTAATTGGTTCAGGGTGAGGTCTGAGCATTGCAACTTTAATCTCTTCCAGTGATTCTGTTAAGCAACCAGGATTGAAAATCACTGGTTTAGTCCATGCTCCTCACCTTCCACGGCTGAAGATTGAGATCTATGTATTTTATCTTCCAAGCTGGAACACATTTTTAAAAAATATTTGTTTATTTATTTGAAAGAGACAGAGACAGAGAGAGGAGAGTGTGAGTGGGGGGAGGGCCAGAGGGAGAAAGAGTCCAGCAGATTCCCTGCTGAGTGCGGAGCCTGATGTGGGGCTCTGTCCTGCAACCCTGAGATCACGACCTGAGCTGAAATCAAGAGTTGGACACTTAACCCTCTGAGTCACCCAGGCACCCCTGGAACACCTTTTAGAGTGCAAGGTGTCACAGGTGATAATCACACAGGCTCAGCAGGTATAAACCAGGGTTAGCCTGAGCAAATCCCCTTGTGTGGTCAATTGCACTGTGGCCCGATGGGGCATCAAGCCCTGCCCAAGGTCACAAAGGTGATTAATGATAGAAACCCCACTTGGAACCCAAGCTCCTGACTCTTGAGTTGCTATTTCACTTTTTCAGAACCTTAATTACTCAGTTTGTGAAGTGGGAATAAGAATGCCTATCCTGTCAACTCTAGAGTGAGTATAAAAGGAGCCCATAATCCATGAAAATGTCCTTTAAAAGGTTGAGTCACTCTACGGAATGGGAAGGCATTTTTATTATTGTGAGCCTGTGGCCACCAGAACCAGGCTGGGATCTACCCATCCTCAGTTAGAGCAACCACGGCTATTTGAATAATAAATAATAAATGGGGCATATTAGCTAAAATAACCTTGACAAAGTGGAAAAGTGGGGAGGTGGGAATCAGAGAGGCATTTAATAGAGAGGAGTGTCATTCCCTGGATCCAGGTTGAGCAGAGGTAGGCTCTTAGGGTGAGGGAAGATAAGAATCTCAGAGTGGCCCACAAGCTCAATGGGAATCAATAATGTTGTCTCTAAAAATAATTAAGTTATAATGACACATAAATAGAAGCATGGTTTCTGTAAATCATGAGATCATCCTAGCAGACCTCTCAGACCTGAGGATGGTGTCGCATGAAGAGGGTGGAGATGACACTGGAACTGAAATCGTCGAGGCTTGGGTGGTAGAAGGTGGGGGCTGCAGATGAAAACCCTGAGGCCCGACAACCAGCAATGTACTGGCGAAGCTCAGACTGGGCTCAAGTTCTGGAAAGTCACTCCAAAGTCTTTCCTCGTGTGTTTATGTAAAAAGAAATGCCAGTTGGGACTTAATCAATAATGCTGACCGCATGCCATTATAATATCCCCCCAAACTAATGGCAGTCCTCTATTATCAGCTAATACCCAGTCCCTCTTCAAATATGCCCGGTCTTCTCAAAAACAGCTTTATGACTGGCTTGTCCAAATCAAGAACTAAATTCCTGTCTCCATCCCCACACTGCATTTGCTCCAGTCTGCTTTAATCATTATCAGTTTCCTCTTTTTTAATGCTATTCATTAGTTGAAAAAAGAAACCCTGGGGGCAGAGAGGCGCCTGGCTGGCTCAGTCAATGAAGCATGCGACTCTTGATCTAGGGGTTGTGAGTTCAAGCCCCATGTTGGGTGTAGAGAAAGAGAGCTAGGGGGAGGGGTACTCTGCGCTGAGCACCAAGCCCGACCCTGAGATCGTGACCTGAGCTGAAATCAAGAGTGGGACGTAAAGCCCACATTCTCAGCCACGCCATGCCCCACTTTGAGGTCTGGCATGGCACGTTGCTACCACATTTTCTCCCCAGGTTGGGTGAACTTCACAGGAATGTGTAACTGGGAGACAGGTTTGCTGGGAACAGTGAGACAGACTATTAGACGTTGGAAAGATGTTGGAAAGCTTGTGGTTCTATCTTCCACGATTTTTTGTCTGAGAATCTCCTTGAGTGTTAAGACGCAGAGACCAGAGAAGGGGCCTGGGAATCTACGTTTTTAACAGAACACCTCACAATTCAGCAAGTTTGAATAACTGTGCCTCCCGGCATTGAATGCAGGCCCAGATGGAGCGGATTTTTAAAAATCTAAGCAGGGAAAGGAATCTTAAAGCTTTGTTGATGCCCCATGACCCGCAGCCGCTGGGCGAGGAGTCCTGATTACAGTGCACAGGGCACCCATTGACAGGCGGGTCCTCCCGGCGGGCCTGCCGTCCTGCCTGCACCTGGTCACTAACCATCCGGTGACTAACACCTGGTAACTAACCTGGCCCCTCGGCCCACAGGTGATTGGACACCTGATCAGGCTGACCCAGCCAAAACTTTCCTCCCAAGAGCTTTAAATTAAAAATTCTAGCCTGGCTGTTGCTGGGCACCCCATCTCTCAGTTCATGTGAAGTTATGGTCAGCACAGCTAAGTGGTGGGGAAGCGCTGAAGGGAAGTCTTATTTTAAAAAGGCAGTGGAGGGCAGCCCTGGTGGCTCAGCGGTTTAGCGCCGCCTTCCGCCCAGGGTGTGATCCTGGAGACCCAGGATCGAGTCCCACATCAGGCTCCCTGCATGGAGCCTGCTTCTCCCTCTGCCTGTGTCTCTGCCTCTCTCTCTCCTCTCTGTGTATTCTCATGAATAAATAAATAAAATCTTAAAAAAAATAAAAAATAAAAAAATAAAAAGGCAGTGGAGGGGCACCCGGGTGGCTCAGTGGTTGAGCGTCTGCCTTTGGCTCAGGGTGTGATCCCCGGGTCCTGGGATCGAGTCCCGCATCAGGATCCCCATGTGGAAACTGCTTCTCCTCTGCCAGTGTCTCTGCCTCTCTGTGTGTGTGTCTCTCATAAGCAAATAAGTAAAATCTTTAAAAAGTAAATAAAAAGGCAATGGAGAGTGGTGCCTGGATGGCCTAGTATGTTAGGAGACTGACACTTGGTTTCGGTTTAGGTCAGGATCTCAGGGTCGTGAGATCCAGCCCCACACTCAACGAAGAGTCCTCTTAAGACTCTCTCTCCATGTCTCCCCCACTTCTCTCTGCCTTGCCCTCTCTTTCTTTCTGAAATAAATAAGTCTTTTTTTAAAAAGTTAGAAAAAAATAAAAAGGCAGTGGAGAGAGAGAGAAGAGCAGGGGGGAGGGGAGGGCAAAGGAAGGAGCAGAGGGCAAAGGAGTGGGGAGATATAAGGTGTGGTGGATATACAAAGTGGGGGGTGGAGAGGAGACAGAGAAAGGGTTTAGTGGCTTAAATAGTAGCCCCAAAAATATACAGTTACCCAGGACCTCAGAATAGGACTTCATTTGGAAAAAGGATATAATTAAGTAAAATATCCAGAGACAAGGTGACCATGGGTTTAGGGGCACTGCTATCCTCCATTGGTTTCCTCCAGGGACTGTGACACTGAGACAGGGGAGGGCGTGCATGTGAAGACAGAGGCAGACTATGAGGGACATGTCCCCCCACCTCTCCCCTGCCAAGGCATAGGGAATGCCAAGGACTGCTGATGGCCTCTAGAAGCTGGGAGAAAGACAAGGCACCCATTCTCCTTCAGAACCCCCAAAATGAACCAACTCTGCAGACACCTTGATTTCAGACTTCTAGCTCCAGAACTGTGAGAGAATAAATTTCTGTTGTTTTAAGCCACAATGTTCATGGTGAGTTATGACGGCAGCCCTGGGAAATCTAACTCATCCTAGGAGATGTAAACTCTTAAGCTGGAGAGGGAGAAAGGACCAGTAAGGAGAGGAAGGAAGGGAAAGGAGAGGGGAGCAGAGTCAAAGGAAGGAGAGAGCCAGGGCAGTGGTATCAGAGGAGCAGGAGCCAGGGAGAGAATGTGCCTGCCCCCTCCCGCCCCTCCCCTTGTATCCATGCTCCTTGACCCTGATTCGTCTGAGGACTCTGCCTTAAGTTCCCGAGGAGCCTGCTGCCTCCTGACATAGTATCACGGGCATGAGAATACTTTCCACGCCTGCTGGAATACACCAGAACAACAGCAGTGGGGCACACACTTGAGGGTTTTACAAAAGCCAAGTTCCCCTCTTGTTTTCTATCTCATGGGATATATAATTTTTTCTTTTTAATTTTAGAGAGAAAGAGAGAGAGAGAGAGAGAGAGAGCTCATGCATGTGCAAGCAGGAGCCGGGGAGGGGATGAACACTGGGAGAGGGAGAGAAAGGGAATCTTAAGCAGGCTTCATGCCCAGTGCAGAACCCCATGTGGGGGTTCCATCTCCCAACCCTGAGATTATGACCTGCGCCAAAATCAAGAATCAGACACAACCAACTGGGCTATGTAGGTGCCCCTGGAGTGTTATTTTTTTATTAGCGATGGGCCAGACACGAGCCAAATGCCCTACAGGCATCATCTCAGTGGTTTTTCTCAACCACTCCATGAGTAGGTAGTGCTATGATCCCACATTAGAGGGAGAAACTGAGCCAGATCAGGGAAGTAATGACTCTGCACGAGGTCATCACAGGAGAGGGACATTCTTGGGATTCGAACTCACAGGCTGATGGTGAACCACTGGACTCCACTGCTTCTCTCTGTGAGCATATTTTGAATGAGGACAATCAGGAATTCCCAACAGGTTTTCACACTCCTCTGTTAGTGAAACCATAATAGGTTTTGATTGGTATTTCGGTTGGGAGAATAAGGATCTGAGTGTTTCTTACCTGGGCTTCTAGCCCTGGGTGCCTCCCATCATGTCTACACTCCACTACCTGCACAGGGAGGGCTGGAAGGGCCAAGGAAAATGAGTTGGAAGAAGGAGGCTGAAATTTCCCTTGACTCTGATGTGAAAATCATAATCATGCCCAAACATAAACTCATTTTTTTCATTTGCCGTCTGCTCTTGCCCCAGACTTCAGAACCCATACTGCAGCTCCCCCCAGGCCCCCTGAGTCTTCCTGCCAGCCTGGAGCTCTCCCATCCCAGCCTCCCCAGGGCCATTAGGGTATCACCTATGGTTTCCCATGTGGGAGTTGGAGTGGGGGTTGGAGCCAGGGAGCAGGGACTAGGCTGGAGCTCTGGAGGCAAATCTGCCTTCAGGGGTATGGGACCCTGGAAGAGCCAACCTCCCCTCTCTAGGGCCTCAATGTCCTCATCTGACAAATGAAGACAACAATGAAATCCACCTCAAATCTGTGCCATTTGTTGTATGTCAGTTCTCTTGTAACAAAGAGACTTTCAAAAGCACAATCGTCTATTGTTTAGGGATGCATACTTCGGTGGACAGGACATGTTAGGAAAAGGAACAGACCTTGGTCTGGGCTAGTTTCTCAGTGTGGAAAACAGGGCAAGTTTCCTGCCTCCCGACACCTAAATCTGCACTTTCGCCTTTTACTGTCTCCCCTTCCAGCCTCCAAGGATCTGAGTGCTCCACACTTGAGCCATTAGGTCTTAGATCTCTCTTCCACCTTCCAGCTTTGTTTTTCTACTAAATAACACAAATAAGCCTGGTTTCAAAAAATAATGCATGTAAATGTGAGTATATGTGTTTCCCCTGCCTGAGTTGGTATTTGCATCTGAACCAGGCCGTTTGCATGATACCCAATCCATTGAATGATGAGAATTTCAGGCATTTTAGCCAGTTATAAGGGATGGTAATACCCGGATGCCTATTTTCCTGTCAGCTTCCCAGGTAGATAGTCCCCCTCTTTACTTCCTCCAGCACGGCCACCTGATGTTAGAATGGTCAGTTCAGGTCTCTCTCCCTTGCTAGATTATGAGGTCCTTGAGGGCAGAAGCTTTGAGTTCTTCTTTCTGTCTCCCACATGCAAACATGTTTGATGAATGAAGGCATGTTTGTTGCTTATCATAGCAACCCCCTTTGGAAGCGTTTGAAAAATCTGCATTTTTTTTCTTTCTCATATCTTGGCAACTCTTCTTGATTCCTTAGAACTCCACCAGCCACCAATATGATAGTTACCAGGCACATATGCTACTGAGCCACATATGCTACCGGCTAGTCTGAATTGACATATAAAACACTAGACATAAAGCACTGGATCTCCTTGACTTAGTATGAAAAAAAAAAGTAAAATATCTCATTGTATTTAAAATTTATATTCATGCATACTTTTATACTGATTCAGGTTCAGATGATATTTTGGCTATATTTAATTAAAATATTATTAAGATTATATTATTATTTAATATTGAATCATTAAGATGATTAAAGCTTATTTCCTCTTACAGTATTTAATGCAGCTACCAGAAATTTTTTTAAAACTTTTTTAAAAAGTTTTTATTTATTTATTTGAGAGAGAGAGAGAGAAAGAGAGCACAAGGAGAGGCTGGGCAGTGATGAGGGGTGGTAGGCAGGGGAAAGGGAAGAGGGAGAGGGAGAAGCAGAAGTCCCAGCTGAGCAGGGAGCCCAACGTGGGGCTCAATCCCAGGACCCCAAGATCATATCCTGAGCCAAAGGTAGATGCTTAATTGACTGAGCCACGTAGGTGCCCCAGAAAATTTAAAATTGCATAATGTGGCTTGCATTATATTTCTACTGGACAGCGCTGCCTTAGTTTCCCCATCACATGTACAAGTTTTCCTCACTTCTTGGGGAGTAATTCATGTGAGTCTGGAAGCAGAGACTTATTTCCAGGAGCAAAGGAGCCCCCAACAGTAGCTTGTCCTCTCTTAGTCTTTGATTCCTTCCAACACAGTTTTTTTCCTTCCAATTTCTCCTGTGGGGAGGATGCCATCAGCCTGTAAATGCCAGTGGCTCAATCCTGCTTGAGCCAAAGCATCATTTCTATCAGCACTGGGTCTGCAGCAGAGGTTCTTTTTGGTCCTGGTTGGCTGAGCAGGTCTTGTTCCTAAGCCTAAAAATCCCTATTCTGGGACAACTTAATAAGTGGGGTCGACAGGCATGAAAAAGCAGAAGAGGAGAAGGTAGCCTGCCAGGAGACGGGGCACCCCTGGGGGTGGGGCTCACAGTGACTGCCAGGAAGCAAGAGAGGGCTTCCAGTCAGGAATGTGCTGATTCTTGATCCATGTGCTGGTTATGTGGGTGCTGTCACTTTATGAAAAGTCTTTTTAAAAAAATATATATATATTTTTCTGTTTAAGTAATCTCTATACCTAATGTGGGGCTAGAACCCCCAACTCTGAGATCAAGGGTCACATGCTCCACTGGCTAAGCCAGCCAGGTGCCCCTATGAAAAGTCTTCAAACTATATACACCTATGATTTGTTCTCTTTTCTGTAGATATGTTTATATTTCATTAAAAATTTTATGTAATAATATAAATAGAAAATAACTGAGAATCTCAAAATATGAAATATCAAAATATGATATAGAATTAAAGCCCTGTGAAAATAATTGTCTAAGACAGAATATGAAAGATCTCCCATTATTTCATTCTTTCAAATACATCAAATATGATAAGATTAAAGATAGCATTTGTGACAGATGCTTAAGAAGGCCCCATGATCCACCTGTGGTTGTGCCTTGTGGATCCCCTCCCCCCTGAGGCAGAGCAGAACTTGTGACTCGCTTCTAAACAACAGAACATATGATTACATGTACATGACTACCATCCATAAGATGCTGCTACAGTCTCTGCATCTCTTGCTGGCTTGCATTGCAGGAAGCATGCATCCATGCTGGAGGACTTCTTGTGGCAAGGACACACCATGTGGTGTGGTGTTTTCTAGCAGCTGAGGGTGGCCTCTGACCAACAGTCAGTGAGAATCTGAAATCTTAATTCTAAACCACAAGAGACTTCTTTCTGCCGACAACCTGAAGGTAGGTGAAAACAGATTTTCTCCAGCTGAGCTTCTAATGAAATCCAAGATCAGGGTGGTTGGGTTCTGGTGAGAGCTCCCTTCCTGCCTTGTAGTTGGCCACCTCTTGCTGTGTCCTCATGTGGCAGAGAGAGAGAGCGAGCATGAGTTTTCTGGCTCTTTTCTTCTTCTTCTTCTTCTTCTTCTTCTTCTTCTTCTTCTTCTTCTTCTTCTTCTTCTTTCTTCTTCTTATACTTATTCTTCATTTTTTTAGAGAGGAAGAGGCAAGGGCAGAGGGAGAGAGACATAGAGAATCCCAAGCAGGCTCCAGGTCCAGTGTGGAGTTCAGTCTCATGACCTTGAGATCATGACCTAAATCAAAATCAAGAGCTGGATGCCTAACCCACTGAGCCAAGCACCCCAGGTGTTTTTTTCTTATAAGCAACTAATCCTATTGTATTAGGATACCTCTCTTATGACCCTACTAGTCCTTAATTACCTCCTGGTAGGTTCCATCTCCAAATAGTCACATTGGGGTTGGGGCTTCAATTTATGGTTTTGGGGGGAAACACAATTCAGTCTATAGCAGTGTTTTTTTTTGGGCTCCCTGCATGGAGCCTGCTTCTCCCTCTGCCTATGTCTCTGCCTCTCTCTCTCTCTCTCTGTCTGTCTCTCATGAATAAATAAAATATTTTTAAAAAATTTAATTTTTAAAAAAAGTTTTTAAAAATTAAAAGTAGGACTTTATTTTGTTTTCATTTAGCATCATATCCTATTTTCTCACATCATTTGATGGACTTCTACAATATTTTTATTGGTTGCATAGTATTCCTTATGTGATAGCTGCATAATGGCAGTTTGAGTGCGCCATTAGTTGTTTAATGACTCCTGTATGGTTGGATATTTAAATGTATCCAACTCTGTTCTATTATAAATGATAGAGGAATTAATATACTTATAATTCAATATGCTTTGTGTATATGCATGATTAATTCCTTCAGGATAGATAGAAGGCATTATCTTGAAGAATTTATCAAAAAGGAATCCTCATATCTTTGCCTTTGTTCTCAGCTATGTTACAGTAGAAAAGAGAAAGGCAAACAGTATTTGGAATTTAGATCTTGGATTTCCCCTGTAGTTTTACAAACTTTGGGGTGCGGCTCAAGGAAAAAATGTTATCAGGAAGCCAAGGAATTACCCAGGAGACAATGGGAAAGGAGGAGCTTCCAGGGGCCCTTGGCAAGCATATGCTTTGTGCCCTGACATCATGTGTTGGGGGGCAGTCTTCAGCCCCTTTGGATAGATGTCAGGGAGTTGGAGTGTCATCCTATAAATTAGAGATGGAACTGGCAAGGGTATGTTTGAATCTTATACTTGTGTTCTAGATTATAGAAAGAAGCAAGGATAGAAGAGAATCCATGCCATCAAGCACATGGCCAGGCTCATAGGAACTGGTGATGTTGGGTGGTGTTAAGGAGATGGTTTTTCTGACCAAGACATCAACCTATCCAAGTCCTGCTTTGGAACACCTTTTCCCAGAAAAGGTAAAGGTGGAGAGAACAAAACTAAGGAATATACTGTAGAAGACATTTGTTGGTTTTGCCTTTCCAGCATTCATTCTCCATTCTTCTGATAAAAGGACCCAAAGACTCCTTTGGGGACCAGCCCTTGCCTACTCTCTGTTCAGAGGTGGGAACAAAAGCCAGGCCTGACCAGTACATCAGCGGATGCAGTCATAGACTTGTGACCAGGCCTAGCCAATCCTGCCTGATGTAAGAGAAAAGAGGGGGGTCCATTTATTTCTACTGGTAGAAAGACTTGTCTTCATGTTCTCAGCCTTCCCCCTGTTTTTGTCTCACCTCCTAACAACTGCTACTTCCTTACCCTCACTTGGTGTGTCCTCCAGAGAGTAGGTTCCAACTCAGACAGTTAGCCACTGTCTTCCCTATTGGTCAGAGTTCTTACACCAGGACTCCTCATCAACTGCTGGGCAACCTTAGGTCTATGGATGGCCTTTGGGGCTAGTAGGTCCTAACAGACCTACATGGTCAGGGTAGAGATGGTGGGAAGTTGCAGGTAATGCAACTAATGGCTTCAAATGGGACAGTGCCTGTTTTTTTCCCTCAGAACAGAAAATCCCAACGAGGATTTAGAATATTCCCCTTCGCTCATCTCTTCTAACCCAGGTGGAAAGAATATATAGTATATTGTTATGTCTATCTGTGTCTGTGAGAGTTTATACAAGCATTCAAATGTTCAGAATATTTGACACCAGAGCTTTTCTTTTACACCCTCACTCCTCTCTTTTTCAAGTCATCTCTAATCATGTGAGCCAGACTGCATTGCTTAGGCTAGAGGGGTTTTCTTTCAGGCTTAGCCTCCCTTCAGCCATCAAATGTAGGGCCCTGTCCTGGAAGGTGAGCCACTAGTGAGCCATTTCTAGTCACACCTCCTAGATGATGTACCTGGTGAAAGATAACCTGGACACCAGACCCTTCCACCTGTCATGGTAGGCCACTGGAAGAGCCCCAGCCTGGCCATTTCAACCAGAAAGATGGAAAAGAACTCTCCTTTTTGAGTCACTTTCCCTTACTCTGTTTGCAGAGCCAGTTCTCAAAGGATGACCCCCAGACCAGCAGCATCAGGAAAAGCAATTTGTCTGAAGGGCACATTCTCAGTTCCCAGGCCAGATCTACTAGGTCAGAAGCTGTGGGGTGTAAGGCCCAGGGATCTGTTTTCACAAGCCTTCCAGGTGAATCTAATGATCTGTAGAGTCTGAGAACCCATGGTTGACAGCATGGTGTCACAGGGTTGGAGTCTGTATGGTGTCTGTATGGTGAAAGTGTTCACAGCAGCCGACATTAGCTGTGGTTCTGTGTGCCTGGCTCTGAGCTGAGCACTGTATCATCTAGTGTAGGGCTCTCACCCTGACTGAACGCTAGAATCAATGAGAATCTTTTGAAAAATATGGTGGTTCCCCCTTATCCGTGGTTTGCTTTCTGTGGCTTCAGTTACCCCAGGGTCAACTGTGTTCTGCAACCAGATGATCCTCCTTCTGACCAATCATCAGGTCAGTTAGTAGCCTGACGCTAGGTCACAATGCCTCCCTTCACTTCACTGCATCTCCTTGCTCAGGCATCTCATCGTCTCTCGTCATCACAATATGAAGGGTGGCTACTGTACAATAAGGTATTTTGAGAGAGAGAGAGACCACAGGCACATTACTTTTATTAAAGTATATTGTTATAATTGTTCTATTTTATTAATAGTTATTGTTGTTAATTTACAAATTAGGCACAGTGAGAGATTAAACTCTGTCATAGGTATGTATGTACAGGGAAAAACATAGTAGATACAGGGCTCAGTACTGTCTGTGGTTATGGGCATCCCCTGGGGTGTTGGAACACAACCCCCATAGATAAGGAGGGCTGCTGTCCTAATGCTGGGGTCGACTCCCGATGAACAGAATCAGGTTGCTGGTGCAAATTCAGCCAATGGGGCCTCTTTATTATTATTTTTTTCTTTATTATTTTTTTTAAAGATTTTTATTTATTTATTCATGATAGAGAGCGAGAGAGAGAGGCAGAGACACAGGCAGAGGGAGAAACAGGCTCCCCGGTAGGGAGCCTAATGTGGGACTGGATCCTGGGGCTCCAGGATCCTACCCTGGGCCAAAGGCAGGAGCTGAACCACTGAGTCACCCAGGGATCAATGGGGCCTCTTTAAACACTCCCAAGTGATTCTGATTCACAGAGAGGGTTGAGAAGCACACCTTAGGCCCCTCTCTGACACCTTGCAGCTGTGTGACTTTGGGAACATTCCCATGGCTACCACCCCCACCTTGATTTCTGAGTCTTTAAAAAAGGAGTGATGATATCTAGCCTCTTGGCCCCCAAGACTGTTATGTGTAATAAATGAAGTAACAGATGTGAAGTCTTATAACTGCCTTTAAAATTATAAACAAAATGAGCCGGAATGCCCAGTTCAAGAACAGTGAGAGACCCAGAATTTCTTTCAGGAGACCAGGGCAGTGCAGTGTCAGAGGGGAACTCCCCTCCCCTAAGCATCTCTGGCTCTGACTTTCCATTTAGATCTACTTCTCCGTCAGCCTACCACACATGCTCTATCGTACCCCAATTCTCCTCTGGCCTAACCCGCAGCGGTTCAAGCTCAAGGCTATGTGGATGACAGACTGCTGTAGGTCAGAGCGACATCACAGGCCTGGAGCAAAACACAGCAAACACCTCTAAACTGCCGGTAAGTGTGTATATCCTTCTCACTTCTAGGGGCTGCTTGCCGGTCCTCTTTTCCATTTGTACACCACCTTCTTGCTACCCTTCCCCTCTCCTCCCTAGCCCCTGGCCTCCCCAGATTCACTTGTTCAGTCCGCCCACCACCCCACCACCCCAGGGTTCTTTAGCTCTTTGTCTCCTCTCTAGCCCATCCTTGCCTAGCATGCAGGAGAGCTTTTTACAACCTAAATGTCTCATCAAGGAGTTTTGCTAAGTGGAAACACTTGTCTCCTTGAAAAGGCATTCTGGCCCAGTTTTCCTCCTCCCCACCCCGCTTTCTCACTTTTCTCCTCTCCCTCTGCTCCCCATCCCTCTCCTCTCTTTCCTCGTCTTGCTTCCTCCTCCCCTTCCTCCTCTCCTTCTCCTCCTCCTCCTCCCAACTACATAAGTGGAACTCTTAAGAGCACCAGCTATGGAGGCAGCTGTTCAGGGCTCATAGCTAAAATTTGACCTTACAAAGCATATATCATCCCTCGCCACTCCAAGTATGGTCCACCACCAGCAGCAGCAATTGGGAGCTTATTACAAGATGCAGACCCTCAGGCCAGCCCCAGACTTACTAAAATAAGGATCTGCATGTTAACGAGACCCCCAGGTGAATCATTTGCACGTGAAAATTTTGGAAGCCCCATTCTAATTTCTCTGAGCCTCAGTTTCCTCATTTGTAAAATGAAAATAATGCAGATGTGGGGGACTGTGGAAATTCCATGAGATGATGCATGCAAACAGAAAGCATGGTGTCATAGCCTTCAAGAAATGGCAGCAAACTCTAGCTCTGAAGCTGGACTAGCACTGTGCCTGCATTAGGGATTGTTATTGTAGCGCAGTATACAATCTCTCAAGGTGCCGGGACCCTCCGTGTACAGTGATTGCTATGTGCTGGGGCCAGGCGATGGGAGCTGAGGGCAAGGCAATCTCTGAGGTTTCAGGACTTTGGAGTGAGGGAGAGATCAGCCTGGACACTAAGCAAAAGACAGGTGGAGGAGTTCAGTCTCTGCCAATGTGGTCTGCACATTCAGGTGCCCTGAGGGAGATGTGTAGCCCTGGGTTCATGCAAGGCATCTTCTGGGCATGGTGTGTTTACTCATGGTATGTAATCGAAAACACCATTTACATATTAAAAATGGGTGGAGAGTACACAGCATGGTTCCACTTCTAGCAGGTTCTAGAACAAACTAAACTAGGGCGATGGAAATAAAAATATTGGCTGTTTGTTGAAGAGTAGGGAAAGAGTTTGAGGGAACTTTCTAGAGGGATAGAACTTTCAAGGGGGATAGATCTTGACTGGGATAGCGGTGCCCTTTCTCACAGTGCATTGAAGTGTGCACTGCAGCAAATCAGCCAAACTTTACTTCCTTTTCATTCCTTTAAAACAAAAGTTGGGAACGGAAGGGAGAGACTACAGACACCCCCTGGGACTTCTATTTGTTCCCAAATTATTCTTTTGTCCATTTTTTAAAAATTTATTTATTTATGATAATCACAGAGAGAGAGAGAGAGAGAGAGAGGCAGAGACACAGGCAGAGGGAGAAGCAGGCTCCATGCACCAGGAACCCGATATGGGATTCGATCCCGGGTCTCCAGGATCGTGCCCTGAGCCAAAGGCAGGCGCCAAACCACTGCGCCACCCAGGGATCCCTCTTTTGTCCATTTCTTTAAGTCAACTCTACACTCAGACTCATGACCCCAAGATCAAGAGCCACATGCTCTACCGACTGAGCCAGCCAGGCAGTCCTGTTTGTCCCTAAACTAACACAGCCCACACAAGGTTCATGCTGGGAAAAATTGCTCTTCTCAGTGTCCCTGTGGATCGGGGAACATTTGCCAAGGTACTACTTTGCACCTCTGAGAACAGTCCTTCACATTTTCATCTCTGGCCTGCTGGCCTTGCCCTATTACTCCATAAACGTGGCCTCAAGTGATCACTGCCAGGCTGGGCTGTGTTCCAATCAACACCTTCCTCAGTAGCCACGCATTGGCCTGGAAAGAGGCACTGAATTCCCTGCCATCCCTCACCTCCCCATGTCCTGGGCCAGCTCCTATCTTCCCGGAACACCCTGGGGACCACACTTTGACCTAACATAGGCCTTTTTTCACCTTGGAGTCTTGCCCAATAAAGAGAAAATTTTCTCCTCTAAATCTTCATTTCCTGTCTTGGGATAACTTCTTCCTAGGAGAATCAGCAGTGGGATGTCCCTTCCTTTGAAACTCTACTTGCATCTTCAGTGGTGAAAAACTCAGTGGGTGGGTGGATTATTTAGACTACACACACACACACACACACACACACACACACACACACACTTGAGCATAGAAAGAGGAAATTGACTTAATGGTCGATGACTGAGTCACAGGAACACGGGAACACAGGTGTCCCGACTTCTAGGACAATTCTAGTTCCTTTGATTGGGGCTGAAATTCAGCCTCCACCGGGGAACTCATTCTGCTTGTGACTCCACTGCACGATTCTGGCAAGCCACTTAATGTCTCTGCAGCTCTGCTTCTTGACAGTAATTGGGGATGATAATAGTTACCTACTTCACAGGGATATTCAGCAGCTCAATTAGTAAAAGCTTCTAAAGTGCTTGAGTCCCATTATTACTTGTAATAGAGTATGTCTGCCAGGGTTGGCCGAGCTGTTGGCTCTTGGTGGGAAATGCTCTTTCCAAGGAAGAGCCATAAAGACACGAGCTCTAGGGAACCTGGGAAAATAGGAGTAGAGCCTGATGCTTCTTGATGTTTCCAAACCCTCCTTGTCATTTGACTATTAAGAGAAGTTGTTAGTGTGAAGTACTCAGTGGAGGAATTTCTGCCTCCCAAAGTGATCCTTGAGTTTATAGCCATGGACAGACCCATCATCAAATCGATTGCATCGCACTGCATGGATCCACAGGCATCAAACTGGGACAAGAAGGTGGTGGGGAAGGAGCTGCTTCAGGTTCTTGGAAATAAAGTTGTGTTTAGAGTTGTCCAAGTAAAATTTGTTCCCAGTGGTTGTTAACAGCCATCTGTGTTCGTGAAGACACAGGGTAAGCTGCCAAACAAAGAGTTCCCAAGACTTATACAAGATCTAAGTAATCTCTCTTCTCATGTCACAGTGCAGAGGTGGCAATTCAGGGTGGGTGGGATCCCTCCATTCTCAACACATGGCTTTTGCTTATGAGTCCATTTCTCACCTCCCAACCAGTAGGAAGGGGGAAGGGAGCAAGAGCACTCATCCACTTTTTTCTAAAGATAAGATTCTGAATTGATACCAGCGTTGCACTTTCTAGCTCACTGGCAAGAACTTAGTCTAATGGACACGCCAAGTTGTGAGGGAGGCTGGGAAATGTAGTCCTTACCTAGGCAGTCTTTATACTGAAAGGACAGGATGAATGGGTGGTGGGGGGTTCTGGACAATGAGTAGTCTGCTGTGCCATCCTTGAGAGAGACCATGAGACTGCAAATGTGTAACTGAAGAATTCCAGAACATCCAAAACCCCAATGGCCTCATTGGGAATAATCACAGTAGTAGGTCTGGAATTCGATTATAATTTACTGAATAAGTATCAAGAAGAAAGGCCAGGGTTCCTGAAAGAAAATGTGAAGATAGATACAAAGGGCACCTGGGTGGCATCTGACTCTTGATCTCAGCTCAGGTCTTGATCTCAGAGTCGTGAGTTCAAGCCCTGTGTTGGGCTCCACACTGGGCATAGAACCTACTTTTAAAAAATTTTTAAAAGAAACTAGTCCTTTGCCACTGAGGTCTTTTAACCTCTCTGAAAGACTCCTAGAAAACAGTGCTCACCTGTGCCCAGGAGTCTGACTTGAGCAAGAAGCCTCCTTCCAGCTAGGGGTTTGTACTTCTAGCTCTTGATCCTGAATTATTGCTGAAGGGGAAAGAGGAAGGGTGCAAGGAGCTTTCCCAGATGGTAGCATCAGTTATACATAGAAAAAAGAGTTTCTCTACATTTTATTAAAGGAGGAGGAAGAGAAGAGGGGAGGAGGGGGAGGGAGGGGAGAGGAGAGGAAGTGTGGAAGGGTGGGCAGGGAGATGAAGAAGGTAGAGGCACCTCCCCTTGCACTTCAAAACCCATCCAGGTTGCCTTGCAAATTTCTGGAATAATGTAATTTGCATGTGACTTGAATGACATCCTGGTTGGTGAATTAGAATACCTGGAGAGAGAGAGCACCCCAGCAGTTAGTGAGACTTTGTAACATGGTGGTGGTTGCCATTGGGGGGGAACTTGCTGCTAAGGCTTCTAATGTAACAGCCCTCTGATGTGTTCAGAGACTGCTTTTCCCTCAGAACATTTATGCCTAAACCCCGCCACTTGTCAAAATTAGAACAGAAAAATCCCCTCCTGGAGAATTTATTTTAAAAGATTATAGGATGGAGCCGGGGAAAACAGAGACTGAATCAAAGAGATGAAATTTTTATTAGGAAAAAGTTAACACATATACAATAAATCCAGCTACAGCAATCACCAACTCTTGGCCAATCACATTTGTCCCCTGCCCCCACTTCCTGTCTTCCCCCTGGATTATTTTGAGTATATCCCAGCATTGTGCATTTTTAATCTGTGTATTTCAGTGTGTGCCTCTAAAAGATAAGAATTCTTTTACAAAAGACAAAACCATAATACATAATCATACTTTAAAAATCAATAGTGATTCCTCAATATAACCAAATATCTCATTATTGAACTCTCCACTTCTTCCCACCCCACCTCCAGGTGTGAGAACCCCTCACACCCCATGCACTCCCTCCCTCTGTCTCTCTCTCTCTTTCCTTCACAATTGATTTGTTTACATCAGGATCCAAACACAGTCTACTTATTGCATTTGGTTCCTATGTCAGATGTCTCTTAAATTTTATTTTCACTGACAGATTTCTGCCTCTATTTTTCCCCCTTTACACTGTAAAGTTTCCCAAGGTCTGGATTTGCTGGGGCCACTGAGCACATTCCTCATCCTCTGCATTTCCTGATGATTGGCTGCTAAATCCTGAGGCTTGGTCTTGGGGTCTCCTGTAGCTTAGTTTTGACTTAGTCAGGGTGTATGTTCCTTCAGCAGGAGGACTAACGTGCTTGGTTGTCTCTCTGCGCTCTTAACAGACAGTGATGATGTTTTGCCCCATCTGTTATTCCAGTAGGGGTTTGCAAAAACGGAACATTTTATTTTATTTTATATTTTTTTCTTTAAAAAAAAAAAACGGAACATTTAAATTCTTTCATTTGTTCTTTATTTACTGGCTGAAATTGGTTCTATAAGACAGCTATTTGTGGTTACCCTGAGGGACAATTCATACGGGAAAGACAGGATAAAGATTTGACTCTTCCTCTTACTTACCAGTTTTCAAAATAATAAATTATTTCCCTGTCATCTTCCAAAAGGACAGAAGGGGTTTTTTTGTTTGTTTTTGTTTTAGTCTTTGTGAGCTCATGAATTTTTACATATGCAGTGTGATTCAGTCCTTTGTGGCTAATTCTTGTTAATCCTCGAATGGTCCCATTGTTGGCCATTGGGATCTTCTCTAAATTGATTTCTGAATCCTTTTGACTTGACTCCATTAGCCTCTGATAGCTTCCTTGTTTTCTGATATGAATAGATGGCCAGGCTTATCTTAAATATTTCTTGCCCTAGCCTTGAAATCAGTCATTTCTCTAAAGAGCTTGGTTTTCTTTAGCAGTAAGTGGTATTTAGCACAGTCTGGGCAGTTCAAGGTTTTTTGTTTTTTTTTTTTAATTTATTTTTATTTTATGATAGTCACAGAGAGAGAGAGAGAGAGAGGCAGAGACATAGGCAGAGGGAGAAGCAGGCTCCATGCACCGGGAGCCCAACGTGGGATTCGATCCCGGGTCTCCAGGATCGCGCCCTGGGCCAAAGGCAGGCGCCAAACCGCTGTGCCACCCAGGGATCCCAGTTCTAGTTTTTAAGACAATGTTTTTTATTTAATTTGAAAATAAAGTATAAGTGTTAATAATAAACAATTTTAATTCAAGGACTCTATGAAAAAGCTGAACAAGGATGCTCTAGAATAGCGCTGCTTAATAGAATTTTCTACAATGATGGACATATCCTGTATCTGAGCTATCCAATATGGTGGCTACTAGGTGCATGTGACTATTGAGAGCTTGGAAGTGGCTAGTACAACTGAGAAACTGACTTTTAAGTTTAATTTTAAACTAATTTAATTTTAAATTTAAATAGTTCATATGTGTCCCTTTAATACTTTATCAGACAGTGCTAGAAATCTAGAATCCCAGTGATTAAATTCCACAACTATGTTTCATTAAGCACCATCCCTGTGCAAGATAAAGAACTAAGTAGTATGCTATCATTCCTGCAAGAATCTTTCAGTATATTATAGTAAAGGAAATAAGATAAATCCCCTAATAATTTTAGTGTAACCACAATGGTACTTGCTAGCCAGGTTGCAGTGCAGTGAGAATTCTGAAAAAGAGAAATACGTGTTATAATCTGGTTGGGATGGTCAGAAGTGGATTCATGGAGAAGATTACATTGAAAGATACTTTTTTTTTCTTTTGAACTGTAACCTTCATTATTTTATTTTTATTTTACATTTTTTAGGCTTTTTGGAGTTTTAGAAAAATAGACTTTATTTTTTGAGACAGGTAACTGAGAGGAAATATAGGATTCTCATTTACCCAGCACCCTAACACATGCACAGCCTCTCCTGTTAGCAAAATCCCTCACCAGAATGGTTCATTTGTCACAATCAGTGAAACTATATTGACGCATCATAATCACCCAAAGGCCATAATTTACATGAGGGGTCATTCTTGATGTTCATTCTGTGGCTTTAGACAAATGTATAAGGACATGTATCCATCGCTCTAGTATCATACAGGTATTTTCACTGCCCTGAAAATTCCCTGTGCTGTGCCTATCAACCTCCCCATCCCTACTGCTGGGCAACCACTGACCTTTTTACTGTCTCCATAGTTTCAGTTGTTTTTTTTTTTTTTTTTCCAGAAGCTCATATAGTTGGAATCATCTAATATGTAACCTTTTCAGATTGGCTTCTTTCATTTACTAATGTGCATTTAAGATAGTTCCATGTCCTTTCATTGCTTGCTAGCTCATTTCTTTTTAGTGCTGAATAATATTCCATTATCAGGATGTACCACAGGTTCTTTATCCATTCACCTACTCAGAGATGTCTCGTCTCATTTGGTCCCAGGTTTTGTCAATTATGAACTGCATTATGAAAGCTGCTATAAATACCCATGGGTAGGTTTGTGTATGGACATAGTTTTCATTTTATATGACCAAATAAGAAGTACAATAGTTGGATTGTATGATAAAATTATGTTTAGTTTTGAAAAAAAAATACCAAACTACCAAAGATGCTTTTAAAACTATAGTACCAGTGGTAGTAGTAATAATAATAATATCTTTCATTTGTTGAGTATATGCTCTGGACCAAGAACTTGATATATATAATAACTCATTTAACTCAACCCTAATAACCTTATAATGTGGGCTTTTTTTTTTACGACTTTATTTATTTATTTTTAAGATTTTATTTATTCATTCATGGGAGACACACACACACATACGCAGAGAGAGAGAGAGAGAGAGAGAGAGAGGCAGAGACATAGCCAGAGGGAGAAGCAGGCTCCATGCAGGGAACTGGATGTGGGATTCGATCCCGGGACTCCAGGATCACGCCCTGGGCCAAAGGCAGGTGCTAGACCGCTGAGCCACCCAGAGATCTTCTCTTTATTTATTTCAGAGAGAGAGTGTGTGGGTGCGCGTGAGCAGGGGGATGGGAAGAGGGAGAGGGAAGGAACCAGAGTTTCCGCTGAAGGTGAAGCCAGAAGCGGGCTCAATCTCCCTACTGGGAGATCATGACCAGAGCCAAAACCAACATTCAGACACTCAACTAACTGAGCCACACAGGCGCCCCTAATGTAGATGTTTTTTGTTGGTTTGTTTTTTAAAGATTTTATTTATTTATTCATGAGAGACACAGGGAGAGAGGCAGAGACATAGGCAGAGGGAGAAGCAGGCTCCCTACTGGGAGCCCAATACAGGACTCAATCCCAGGACCTTGGGATCACACCCTAAACCAAAGGCAGACACTCAACCATTGAGCCACCCAGGCACCCCTAATGTACATGTTTTTAATCTCCACTCTACAGAGGAGCAAATGCAAGCTTTAAGGGAATAATGACTTGCTCACAATACTCCCAACTCCCAAGTAAAACTGGAATTCAAACCCAGGTCTGTCTCACTCCAAAGCCTCTGTCCTTCCCTGCTGTGTCCAACTCTCAGACCCCAAAGGTTTCACAAAAACTTCAAAAATGTGCCGAATTGTCTTTTACTCTTGGAGCCCTCCTGAATAAAGATAACTTTCCTTCTGTACCTCTGAAAGCCCACTTGCAAAGCAGGAGGATCTGCTTCCAAGAGTAGAGGGGAAAAGCCAAGGTGAATATGGAGGGAAAGTCCACTGTAAGTAGCAGAACGGATGGCTCTCAGGGTCCCAGGTGAGGCTGTGTACCCTCTGAACACCTCTGTCCAGCCCCTCAGCACTTCTCTCCCAGCCTCCCTGTTTTTTTCTCCCCACAGTTGCTTGAGCTTGGGGTCTCTGATTCTTTCTAAAGCTTGTACCCAGTTTCTGCTTCCCTGCCCAATCCTGTGAGTTGGCCTTTGTAATGCTGTCTGTACGTCTTCCAGTGTTTCGTCTGAACACTGTCTTTCCCACCTCCCTTACTGCCAACTTTGTCCCAACCCTGGGCCTTGAAAGGCTTCCTGGAGCCTGGTTTTAGTGGAAAGCCCCAGGCTCATCTCCTCATCTGTAAAACGAGGATATTAACAGTACTTGCTCATAGATTTCTTTTTCAATGGCTTTTTAAAATTTTTCCTTTAAAAAAAACAACAACAATATCTTTGCCCAACCCTGGGCTTGAACTCACAAGCCCAAGATCAAGAGTTGCATGCTCTGGGGATCCCTGGGTGGCGCAGTGGTTTAGCGCCTGCCTTTGGCCCAGGGCGTGATCCTGGAGACCCGGGATCGAATCCCACATCCGGCTCCCGGTGCATGGAGCCTGCTTCTCCCTCTGCCTGTGTCTCTGCCTCTCTCTCTCTCTCTCTCTCACTGTGTGCCTATCATAAATAAATAAAAATTAAAAAAAAAAAAGAGTTGCATGCTCTGCCAACTGAGTCAGTCAGGTGCCTGTTTCATGGATTTCTTAGTAGACTAACATGAGATAAAACTTGTATAACTCTTAGGATAGCACCTGGTATTAGTAAGCATTCAACTGTGCTCGCTTCGGCAGCATATATAGTAAGCATTCAATACATATTTGCCATTAATAATAATGAGTACTCAAGCAATGATAGATGGCCCTTGGTTTGGAAGAAACCTGGAACAAGTAACTTTGTAATTGGGGTACTGTAATTTGGTTGAGTGCTAAGAGTTCTAAGATAACTGGGTTCAAGATCATGGTCTTCTTTTTATCTGTCAGGTGGCCTTGGGCAGTTACTTAATTTTCTGGAGCCTCAGTGTCCTTGTGTGTAGAGTGAGAATCATAACCTGCTGCTGCCTCCTGGCCTTTGCACTGCCATTCCCTCTGCCTGGATGTTCCTACCAGAGCTCTGCATGGCTCACTCCCTCACTTCATTCAGGTCCCTGCTCAAATGCCATCTCCTCAGAGAGCCTCCCCTGACACTGTCACTAACCCCTGCTCTAACTCTTCTATAGAGCTTATTATGACCTCATATTATCATACATGTACCATGGGCTGTTTCCCTCGCCTCCTCACAGAAGTTCAAGCCCAAAGAGGAAGGGGTACATCTAGCTTGCTCACTCCTGGGATTCTAGCTCCAAAGATGGCACCTAGATGTAGTTCAGTCTCAATGAACATTGCTGAAAGAGAAAATCAAATCATATAAGAAGGTCTTTTCAAAGTGTACAGAGATCTAGAGGCATAAATGTATGCACATAGTTTCTGGGCCATCTGGAGAACAATGTGAAAGGTCTATAGATTGAATTCAGCAAGTTGAAACACCTAAAATGTTCAGCATTGCTGAGAGAGGCATCTTTTTAGAACCATACCTTATTCTATTGGTTTGTGATGGGCTTTAAGGAACCCTGCCAGCACCAAAGGGAGACAAGGCCAACCATGATGGAAGTGCTCTAGTCATTTCCTTGGGGTGCTAGCCAATTCAGTGATGTACTTCTCTCTATCTCAGGCCCTTCCTGCACCTGAGGGCTTGGAGAGGTCTCTCTACTCCTCGCCTCCTTGTAAAGGACTTAGAGAAATTTCCCAGGGCCCACCTGGACTTACACCATCCCCTGACTATAAAACTCACCACCTCTCCCAGGGAGTTTGCTTTTATTTTATTTCATTTTTAAGATTTTTAGAGAGAGAGAATGCATGAGAAGGGGTAGTGGCAAAGGGAGATAGAATCTTGAGCAGACTCTGCAGCTGAGTGCAGAGCCCCTTGTGGGGTTTAATCTCATGACCCTGAGATCATGACCTGAGCCAAAACCAAGAGTCAGATGCTCAACCGATTGAACCACCCAGGTGCCCCAGGGAATTTGCTTTTAAAGCTAATCCTTGGGAAGCCTGGGTGGCTCAGCATTTGAGCATCTGCCTTTGGCTCAGGGGGTGATCCTGGAGTCATGGGATCAAGTCCCACGTTGGGCTCCCGGCATGGAGCCTGCTTCTCCCTCTGCCGGTGTCTCTGCCTCTCTCTCTCTGTGTCTCAAGTGAATAAATAAATAAAATCTCTAAGAAAAAAAAAAAAGCTAATGCTTGGCATATAATCTCAGGGCCTATGGTCTTACTGTTGTTAACTATCATTTATGCATGACTATTTTATACTTTATTTTTTTTTTTTTAAGATTTTATTTATTTATTCATGATAGTCACATAGAGAGAGACAGAGAGGCAGAGACACAGGCAGAGGGAGAAGCAGGCTCCATGCACCGGGAGCCCGACATGGGATTCGATCCCAGGTCTCCAGGATCGCGCCCCGGGCCAAAGGCAGGCGCCAAACCGCTGCGCCACCCAGGGATCCCTGCATGACTATTTTAATCATTAGTCAATTATCCCAATAACTCTCCAAAGTTAAATATATGCCCCCAAGTTCACCAGTGGAGAAACTGAGGCTTTCCAGGCTTTGTAGCTTACCAAGGATCACAAACTTGGCAATGACTTCAAAGCCCTACTCCTTCCTTCATCTGCCCTTCCTTCTGCAGGCTGGACAGTGGAAGCTAGGCCTAGAGGGGAGAGGGCTGAGAGCAAACACACAGTCCTCTTTGGCTGCTCTTGCTCACAGTAAGAGGATATGTTTCCAAAGGGCTGCTGGCAAATAATTTCGAGGGTTTGGCTAGCCTGAAATAACTGATCTATTTAGAGGTTTGAAGACCAGGCAGCAGAGGCTAAATAAGGTAAAGTGTCTGTCAAGAGTGGAGGCCCAGGGAAGAGAAGAATAGAATATTAAAAAACTCATGGTTCATGTCATGTTTTTCTTTACCCGAGGCTCTTTTAAAAAGTATGCTACAAATAGAAATCATTGCTGTCCTCACCTTAGGATACAGAAATTGTGCTACAAGGCCGGATGAAACACACACACTATAAATGTCACCATAAATATAGATTTAAATATAAATACAAATTTAAATATAAACATAAATATATAGTGTATACATATTTTTGGTTTCTGATCTACAACTAAACAGCTTCGGAAAAAGTAGGTTGATTATATGTAATTTGGGGGAAGATGGAGAATGCTTAGCCAGAGCTTCATGTTGAGATTATGGGTATAGGAATTCAGGGATTTCTCCTTATAGGAAGTTCAATTTTTAGTAATCATAGTAGCTGTCATTTACGTAGCACCTTTTATGTGTCAGGAACTGGGCTGGCCCCTTCCCATACTTTTTACACTTAATCATCACAATCCTATTTTCCATTTTATTGAAGGACAGGTAGATGTTCAGAGAGATTAAGCAACTCACCCAAGGTCACACAGCAGAGCCAGGTTTTGAACTAAGACTACAGAGTATAAGATGCACAAGGGTAGGAAAGCTGTGTTTGCCAATGTGTTACCTGATGCCCAGAATGGAGCTAGTCACTGCAAGTGCTAAATAAATGCTAAAATGAAAAATGAATGTATGAATAATCGAATGAACGGCTCCAACTCCTGTATCCTCAGCAACGCTGCTAAACTTCCTTCTCACTTTTTTTTTTAAGATTTTATTTATTTATTCATGAGAGATACAGAGAGAGAGAGAGAGGCAGAGACACAGGCAGAAGGAGAAGCAGGCTCCATGCGGGAAGCCTGACATGGGACTTGATCCCGGGTTTCCAGGATCAGGCCCTGGGCTGAAGGCAGGTGCCAAACCGCTGAGCCACCCAGGGATCCCCTTCCTTCTCACTTTACTCCGCACCTGCCAGCATCACTTGGCATCTGAGTTGAGTCCCCTCTGCATCTAAGGTAGAATAAATCTGACGGAGGTGTCCTTGCCTCCTTTTATCAATCTTTCGTGGGGCGCAGAGGGCAGTGCAGGAATAGCTCAGCTGCGTGTTTGCGTATCTCTATGAACGGATCAGGGTGGGAAGTATGGACAGAAGAGAGGTCCACTCTGCCTATGTCTGCCAGCGAGTTCTCACACTTGTTGCGGTTGCTGCCCTTGTGAAGAGAACCGAGGACTCTGGACCTTACAAAGTCTGCTAACCTCAAGGAAAGGAAAGAGGAAATGACAGGCAGCTTCCACTGCAAGAAAGAAAAGCAGAAATCCAGTAAGAAACAGAAGTTCTCTGGCAGTGCCTTGTTATAGTTCCTCAAACTGGAACTGAAAGTCAGTGGGGTGTCATAAAAATCTCACAGTACTGGAAATCAGGAGATCAGGGTCGAGTCATTGGCTGGCTTTGTCATTGACTTGGATAAGTCATTTTTCTGCTTTGGATTTTAGTTTCTTAACTATAAAATAAACAATTTGGACTAAAACCCTGCACTCAGGAGTGTAGAATGATGGGTGTGTGTGTTTGTGGAGGGGGGGTGAGGTATTTTTGGTGGACATATGATTGATGAGTAGCATTTGTGTGTGTTGTGGGGGGTGGTGCCGGGGATGCTAAATGTATTCAGTGCTTAAGACCACACAATGAGAAACTGTCCCACTTAGAATCTGGAATGATAATTAAGAACCGCTTCATTGCTAAAATACTGTGATTCTATTCTAGCTGCATGGATTTGAATCATCAGAGTCAGATGATGAAAAGAAATGAGATTCGGTGTAAAAGAAATCAGAAGTAATGTGTATTATATATTTCTAAATGCCTGCCAATGTACCTTCTCTGAATGTCAATGCAGTTTCTTTACCTGGAGCGCATCTCTCACCACTGTCCCAGGAAGCAGGAGGGAGCAGGCCCCAGACAGGAAGCGTCCTCGGCAGTCACTCTGGGACAGGAAGGCTAAGCAAAAAGCCCTTTTTGGCACTGCAGAAACGAAGGCTGTGATTGGAGTGGGTGACAGGTCAGTGGTGTAGAAAGGGCTGAGAGAGGCAGCCAGAGCAATGGGCCTGAGAGCAGGCACCCTCTCCCAGGGCCTGAGGGTTTCCCACCTGGAGGGGAGGAAGGGGCTGGAATGCTCAGGGAACAGCTCACGATGGGAGGCTAGGTAAGACACAGACTTCAGCTGTGGGCCTTCCTATGAGAAGTGGAACCAAATCCTCCTCAATGGATACTTTCTAGGGACTCACTTACATCACACTGCCACCGCCCAGAAGGCCAGTGAATTTCCACGGATGAGCACTTCCTTCCCCACCAGGCAGAGCTAGCTAAGCTTTACCCCATATCCGGATGCCATCTTTGTTGGTGCTGTTTTGTTGAGATGTCACACACACCCAGAGAATTATCCAGATCGTCAGCGTACAGCTTGATGAATGTTTACCCACAGAGACACCTATGTACCCACCATGCAAATTAGGATATAGATCATGTCAGCACCTAGAAAACTCTCTTGAGCTTCCTCCCAGGCAATGAGCCCCGCCAAAGATAGTCACTTTTTAACTTGATTTCTAAAGCATAGCTTTTGAACCTCACATGAGTAGAATCATACAGTGTGTGGTGTTCATTGTCTGGCTTTCTTCACTCAGTATTCAACCACTGGCAATTCATCCATGCTGTTGCATTAGGAGTTCAATTTTTCCTCACTGCTGGGTACTATTCCATTGTATGATTATGCCACGATTTATGTACGATTAAAGCATAATGTATTCATTCTACTGTTGGAGGACATTTGGGGTGAGTGGAGTTTCCATCTTGAGAAAGAGTAAAAAAGTATGGAAACCTCTCAAGATGAGAAAACAGTCCATTTAGGGAATTTGACCCTGAAAGAGACCATTTTAAACTAGAAGCAGCAGAATGACCTTCAGTTGTCAAGTTTACATTTTGTCTACCATCTACAGAAATGGGGACTCCAGAGTTAAATGAGGTCAGGAAATGGAAGATTTTTTAAAATGTATTTTTATTTATTTTTAAAAGATTTTATTTACTTATTCATGAGAGACCCAGAGAGAGAGGCCAAGACACAGGCAGACGGAGAAGCAGGCTCCCTGCAGGGAAGCCTGATGCGGGACTGGACCTGAGGACCCTGGGATCACGGTCTGAACCAAACGCAGCCGCTCAACCACTGAGCCACCCAGGTGCCCCTGGAAGATTTTTTTTTAAATCACATTTTGGTACATCTGAATTGAAAAGTGTAAATTCTGACCCTGCTACTATGACTTTCCGATAAGAAAAAGTGGTGCACACAACAGGCTTCAGGCTTCTTGAGGCAGTAGACCAGCTGTTGCCTTACTATTAAGCACCAACAACTTGGAAAGAGATAGATTTGAGAGGTGGTATGTTAAAAACAGGATGAGTTCAGGGGAAACTATTCAGAAGATGTGGAAAATCTGAGTGAACACCTCCACTGGGGGGGCAGAGCTGGGCTCACAGGGGACTCTGACAGAATTGAAGTCGGCAGTGCAACAGTTGTCAAAGAAAACACCAGTCTAATTCAGAAAGGTGCACAATTAGTCACCCTGCAGTGGTCAAGGGATTTTGTAGCTGTTCTGACTAATTTCAACTTGTTTCTCTTAAGAAAAATGGGAGGCATTTGGAGGGATCTCAAATCAAATAATCTCGATGATTTAGGAAAAGAAACATGAGCACAGGGTGAAAAAGTTAATGGAGTCAGGATTGTTGTTGCTATAACAAAAGACTTTGCTCTCTGTAGAATGGGTACTGCAATCCAGGAAGGAAAGTGTTGGCATCCTTTTGCGGTAAAGTTGGCATAGCTCTCCCTCAATGCCTTTTTTTTTTTTTTTTTTTTTTTTTTTTTTTTTACGATAGTCATACAGAGAGAGAGAGAGAGGGGCAGAGACACAGGCAGAGGGAGAAGCAGGCTCCATGCACCGGGAGCCTGACGTGGGATTCGATCCCGGGTCTCCAGAATCGCGCCCTGGGCCAAAGGCAGGAGCCAAACCGCTGCGCCACCCAGGGATCCCCTCCCTCAATGCCTTTATACACATGATCGGGTGGTAAGAAGAGGACACAGGCGAGTTGTGTATCTTCCCCTCTGTGGTGTACAGGACGTGTCCACAAACACTTCCACTCAGCTTTTCTCCGGCACACAATAGGACTGTTTTTGCCTGCCCACTTGAAGATAAGCACAGTCATGGAATGTCCTTTGGCTAATGACATATGAGCAGAAGTGACATGTTTAAAGCATAAGCTTTACTAGCCAGTGTGATTTTTCCCCAGAGACTTGTTCCTCTCTGTCATGGTTCCAGGGACTGGGCTCCAGAGGGAGTAAGATCCCCAGCCCATCCTTGATGGATGTTTTTGTGGACAAGAAATATGCTGCTTTTCCTTCAAGCCACAAAGATTATTTGTTTTCACAGCATAAGCTAGCCTACCTAGAACAATTAAGTTGCTTACCAGAGTCTCTAGAAATGGTCACTTGATGTGCTCCTATGATGTGGCCTCTTACACCCAACTGTAAGCCATGGGCCTCTGATCAAAGGCCAGTCCATCGATTCTTTCTCAGGAATCAGAATGCCAAGAGATAACAGGGACGATGGGCATTCCATAGTAGTAGCTACAGTTAAGAGGATATGAAGGACAGTTTGGACTGAGCCATGTTGGGCCAAGCACAAGGCCAATGCAAGACAGCTGCCCTGTAACAGGGAATGGCAAATGCAGGGACTAACGTGAGAAAAGGAAACTGAGAAAGGAGGTACAGTCCCCAAATAGTCCCAGTTGTGATTTTCCAGTTCATTCCTATAGGGTTGATTGTACTTTGTTTCCTGTTTTTAGTTTCTATGAGATCCCTATAGACTAACACTGCCTCCCGAACACACACCCCCTTCTTGCTTGAAGCAGTCCAGGGTGCATCTGTGCTTTCCAACAAGAACTCTCATGAGAACAAAGTAGAAACAGCAGCAGAGAGTTAATGGTAGCTGCTAACACTGGCTAATGCTTACTGTGCACCAGGCACTCTTGCGAGCACTTCATGAGTAGTAGCCCATCTCACTCTTACAGTGACATTATGGGGTATATGCTTTCAGCATTCTCTCTTTTACAGATAAGGAAACTGAGGCATGGAGGGGTAGAGTGCCTGTCCCCATATCACCTTGCTACTAAGTGGTGTCTGATTTTAGATTCTAGACTTTAAACCATTATGCTATAATGAACTTCTAAATGCCATTGGTGATGTTTTGTTGGCAAGACATTTTTGAGATGCTGCTTCAGCATGTTTAAAGTTAAAATGATTGTTATTTATTTTATTTTATTATTTTATTTATTTGAGAGAGAGTGCCAGGGGGAGGGACATAAAGGATAGAGAGGGAGAGAGAGAATCCCAAGCAGGCTCCCCACTTTGTGCAGAGCCTGATGTGGGGCTTGACCCCAGGACCCTGAGATCATGACCTGAGCTGAAACCAAGAGTCAGATGCTCAACTGACTGTGCCACTTGGTGCCCCTATTGTTATTTATTTTAGGTGTGACAAGTATTGTCTTTAGAAATGCATACTAAAATATTTACGGATAAAATACTGATGTCTGGAATTTGCTTCAGGTAATGGGAGGGAACAGGGAGTGGGTGGCAGTTTAGATAATCCATGGTTAAACATGAGTTGGTCATTGTTGAAACTGGGTGGTGGATACATGGGAATTTTTATGTCACTCTCTGCTTTTTTATGTGTCTGAAATTTTCCGTAATAAAATGTAAAAAACAAACCAACCAATAAACGTACAAGAAGGCCTGGAAAAGACTACGATTGGCACAAAATTTAAAGGCCGCGTTTTGCTTATCTATACTATTTTCCTTCTAGTGCAAGGGTCCTCAAGCTATGACCAGTGGTCCAAATGTTTTTGTACAGTTTATAAGCTATGAATGGTTTTTAGTAATTGAAAAAGTACCCACTGCATGAAATTCAAAGTTTAGTGTTGATAAATAAAGTTTTATTGGAACATATTCCTGCCCATTTGTTTTTATCTTATCTGTGGCAGCTTTCACACTACAGAGGCAGAATTGAGTTACTGTGACAGAGGCCACATGGGCCACAAAACCTAAAATATTTACTGTATGATTCTTTATAGAAAAAGTTTGCTGGCCCTCTTTTAGAAGGGGATTTATTCATGCATAACTTTGTTTTTAAAAACCAATAAAAAGAAAAAACAATATTTTCTTTTTTCATTAGGCAAGTAATATAAGACCATTGTAGATAATTTGGAACATACCAGAATATGAAAAAGGAAATGAAAATTATCCACCAGGTACCATTTCTAAAATCTTCCCCCTTCCCTCTCATTGACCAACTGTTGACAAAATGAAAGCTGCTCTGTTTCAGGAAAAAGTAAGGATTGTTTTTCTGGTGCACCATTGGACAAGAACTGCAAGCGAACATATGCTGTGACAGGGAGACACCTGAAAGGATTTGAAAGAGGCCATCTGGGATCTTGTTGGATTTAAACTGTAGGATAAACTTCCCATCACATCTCTAAACTCCTGTATAAATAAAACCTAGTGGGAGGGCATCGTAGTGAACGTTCAACATAGCAGTGAGAACTGATACTTGGGGTGTGAATCCAGTTAACAAGTTCCTGGGGAAAAAATAACAACCTTTATTTTATTTATTTTTTGAAGATTACATTTTTTAAAGTAATCTCTATACCCAACATGGGGCTCTAACCCACAACTCCAAGATCAAGAGTCCATGCTTCTTCAACTGAGCCCCTCGGCCAGCCACTCCCAAGATAACAAACTTTAAAACTGACTCAACCAGGTGCCTGGGTGGCTCAGCTGGTTAAGCATCTGCCTTTGCTCAGGTCATGATCCCAGGATCCTGGGATCGAGCCCCACATCCAGCTTGCTGCTCAGCAGGGAGTCTACCTCTCCCTCTGCTGCTCCCCCAGCTTGTGCTCTCTCTCTTTCATTCTATCAAATAAATAAATAAAATCTTAAAAACAAAACTGACTTAACCCATTTCCTAGCAGCACACTAGCCAAAAGACAGAAGCCACCCAAATGTCCACCAACAGATGACTGGATAACAAAACGTGATAAACATGCAATGGAATACAAACTCAGCCATACACAGGAAGGAAATTCTGGCACATGCTGTGATGTGGATGAACCTTGAAGACATTATGCTAAATAAAAAAAATAAGCCAGTCACAAAAGGGCAAATATGATGTGATTTCACTTCTATGAGATATCTACAGCAGTCAGGTTCATAGAGGCAGAATGTAGAACAATGCTTCCAGGACCTGGAGAGAGGAGGCAATGGGAGTCACTATTTATGGGGACTGAGTTCCACTGTGGGATGATGAAAAAGCTCTGGAGATGGTGGCAGTGGTGGTTACACAAAGTGTGAGTGTATATAATGCCATTGAACTGCTCATTTAAAAATAGTTTAAGTGGTAACCTTCATGCCATGTGTGTTTTACTACAATTTTTAAAAAATGACTTAAATTTTAAATAGTTGAAAAGTGATAATAGTAGGCAAAGAAGCCAAATTTTAGCAGCAAAGAGTTCTATTAACTGAAAAAATGTCTTAAGCCTGCATGATTATTATCATGCTTACAGGTGGTTACTGATGAGGAGACGATATGGAGCTTCTGGACTGGCAGTGAGAATTTGCGTTCGGTATTTGAAGGTTCAGGAATAGGTCTGCCTGGGAAATCAAAAACTTGATTCTTCTGGTTCAGTGATTTTATAATAATGCCAAGAGAATGGTCTAAAGGAAAAGTCAGAGCTGTCATAGTTGTATCACCCATGATCTGACTTTTCATCATTTGCATGTTGCGCTTACAAGCCTGATTTTAGTAAAATTTGCTTGATTTCTAATGACCCACTGAGATTATGGCCATTGCCCACATCATTTAGGGACTGAGTATTGACCCAAGCTGCTGGGCAATTCTTGGCTACCCCAAGCCACCAAGTGTGTGCACTCTCCCTTGTGAATGACTGTATGGTCAGGTCAGCTAAGCACGCACACTGGAAAGATCCAATGTCTGGTTCCCTGTGGGAAAGCCCTGGAGAATGGGATGGGCTGCTGTCATCCACAGCTTAACAAATGCCAAGTTATATCCTAACCATAAATTAGAGTGGAAAAGATTTTCCCACGTGGTGATGAAGAGGAGCCATTGACTATGCCTGATGTGAAGCTGTGTGATCAGATGCCAATGATGGTTGGACCAAAGTGACTCCTGCTGGCTAGACCTAGGACAGTTGGACATGTTACATAAAAGCAGTGTCCATTCTAATTCACTCATTTGACCATTCTGATTGGCTAATGTCCTGCTTGGCCCATTGTTAAATGTTTTTAAAAATAAAAAAAATTTTTTTAAATATTTTAAAAAATCACTCCGCAAAAAAAAAAAAAAAAAAATCACTCCGCCAAATCATTCTTTGCTAGCAGCTTCCAGGATCTGACTGACACGACAGTAGGGTTAAATTTTCTGATAACTGCTTTAAAAAAGTGGAGTGGCCATTTAACCAACCTCTCATTCCCTCACACTTGGGGCTTTTGAAATGTGTTTTCATTGGATTTTGTCTAAAATATCAAAAGGATAAGATCACTAGGAGTGGAAACCAGAGCCTCAAAAATAGTAAAAACAACAATTTACTGAATATACTATTTATTGGCCACTTTACATATGTTATTTCTAATCGCCACATGAAGAGTTAGGTCTGTTTCTTATTTTACTTATGATGGAAGCCAAGGCTGAAAGAAGCAAAGTGACTTGTGAAAGGTCATTCACCTAATAAGTGGCAAACCCCACATTCAAATATAGCACTACAGTATTTTGTCTCACATTTGGGAAATCCATGTATAACGCTTCGCTGACGTGGTGGACCTCTGTGGTTTTTGCCACTCAACACATCCATTCCAGTCACCTTTCTTCTGCTAACAGTACACTGATACTCCTCTGGGGCTCTCCCTCCTCCCCAAGTCTCATTCCAGGTGTCTGGGAGGGAACTCACAGGACCCAAACCTGGCCAATGAGTGCATGGTATTTCCCTGGCTACGGTGACTAACTCAGCACATATCCCTGGCCACAGTGACACATTCAACCAATATTTATTAAAGATTTATTTATTCTAGAGAGAATGAGAGAGAGAGAGTGCTCGTGGGCAAGTGGGGGCGGAGGGGCAGGGGGAGAGGGAGAGAAAGAATTTCCAGCAGATTCCCTGCTGATGCAGATCCCCAAAGCTGGGCTCTGTCCCAGGACCCTGAGATCATGACCTGAGCCGAAAAAAAGAGTCCGATACTCAACCGACTGAGCCACCCAGGCACCCCTCATTCAACAAATGTTTATTGAGAGGAGTTGGGTCATAGAACAGAGATTGGTGGAGTTTATTTTCTCGTGGGGGCAAGCAGATAATAAACAAGTAGCAAATACTCAGCATAACTTCGATCGATAATGAGTGTTTTTAAGAAACAAAAAAACCAGAAAATAGGGTAATGGGAATATAAGAGTAACCAGGAGCAGAGATGGACTCCTCAAGAGAGTAGCTGGAGTCAATGAGAGGCAGTGACACTTGTGTTGGGTCACACTGCCACCTGACTTGAGCTTGGAAGGGCATGGGTCCCTCAGACTGCTGGGAGCCACCTTGCCCATCCTTGGAGTCTGAGAATAAAGTCAATGTGGGAGAAAGGAAGAGAGAGAGAGAGAGAGAGAGAGAGAGAGAGAGAGAGAGAAATAGGGTCCTGAGGATCCTTGAAGCCTCCGAATCATGCTGTAAGTGAAGTGAGATGTGCTCCCCAAACTTGTGTGGAAGAGGAGCCTATAGATTTTTCTTTTTCTTGAGAAGTTTCGGTCATTTGTATGTTTTATGTTTCTTGCACCAGAAAGAATCTTAGGTTGTACAGCTGGATGTTCAGACTAATCACTGCCTGGCATATGAACCTCCTTCACTACTGGCAGATGTGAGTAGATTTTGGATAGATAAGCAGATGGCCAAATAGACAGATGATAGCTAGATGGCTCGTAGGCTGATTGATATAGAAAAGATACAAGTTACTGATTGTCCATGCATGAAGAAAAGGATCAAAAAGATACACACTCAAGTCTTCATATAGTTAAGGCTCGAGGGTGAGAGGTAGGGGATTTCACTTTTTAATTATTAACTGGTAGAATGTTTGCATTTAAAAGCAAGCACGAATCACTTTTCATATTTAAAAAAAACCCCTGCAGATCTGGAAGGGTGTGGCCAGAGAAGCCTGTGGAACAGCACATGCCCATAGCCTGTAAAATGAGGTGTTGGAGGGCTGTTACCCCATGTAGCTGCTAAAAGGGATGACTCTTGGGGCTACTCAGCAAAGAAGGGGCTGCCTTGCTGTCTTTCCTACAGAGCTTCCCAACATTTGGCTTGTCTTGTAAGGGCAGCTGAAGGATGATAATGTCTGTACAGCTCATAGGAGAAGGAAATAAGTCCATGAAGCCAGAAGTTTTTTCTTGGGCACTCTGTTGGCCCCAGACCCTGCCTAATTCTCCTCAGAGCCGAGGGGATCAATTTATTTACATGGAATCCATTTACTGAGCAACCGCAGGCCATGGTTATAGGACAAAGGCTCTTTCTACTGAAAACATATGATCCCTCAGGGCACCTGGCTGGCTCAGTCCGTAGAGCATGTGACTCTTGATCTCTGGGTTATGAGTTTGAGCCTCATGTTGGGCATAGAGTTTACTTTAAAAAAAAAAGAGAGAGAGAGAAAAAAGGCAGGATTCTTAAGTACTTCTTCATGCCTAAGGAACTGGATCTATCTCAAAGTTCAGAACCTTGATTAACATGATTACATGTTTATTTTGGTTTTAAAATATTCATAGAACTTACAGAGTGCCTGGACAGCTCTGTTGGTGGAATGTGTGACTCTGGATCTTGAGGATGTGAGTTCGAGCCCTAGGTTCAATGTAGACATTACTTTAAAAATGAAATCTTTAGGGGCACCTGGATGGCTCAGTTTGTGAAGTGTCCCCCTTTGATTTCAGCTAGGGTCGTGATCTCAGGGTTGTGAGGCCAAGCCCTGCATTGGGCTGTGTGCTGAGCATGGAGCCAGCTTAAGACTCTCTCTCTCCTCCTCCCTCTGCCCCTCTCTCACCCCACTTATGCAAAATAAATTAAATAAATAAATAAATAAATATTTACAAAATAAAATACTCATAGAACTTATAATTACATGCTTATTGTTGCCTGAATTTTGCTTCTCTCTTTTTAGTAGATTTCCCTTTAAATAACAACTTTGAGAATCATCCTGGGATGTCCTTTCTCTTAGATACTTTCATTAGATCACGGATTGTTCCTAAATCATAATCCTAGGTGATTGCTATTTCTTAGAAGAGTCCAAAGTCCCACATAGATTCCAGCTTTGCTATTTAAAGCAAGGAACAAAATTCTACGGCAATGTTGTCAGAAAACTCTTAAAGGTCTATGATAGAACCAGTCCTCATCATGCCTCCTTTCAACTTAGGAAAAAAATAATCACTTCTGTATAGCAGATCCCATTTGGACCCAAATAAATTGTGTGCTAAAGCCTTCTAAAGCTGTAACTGCTGAAACATTCCCCTTGTAATTGGACTTTTTTATTTAATCACTTTGCCCAGGGAAAAGGCAAAGGCAAACTCCAAACTAAGGAAGGTTGAATAATCACAAATTCCAACTTTAAGGAATCTGAATTAATGAGATTTCATGGGATTTTTCTTGCCAAGAAAGAACTACCACCTTCCTCCCATGGGTCTATGATGCTTATAACTTTACTTACAGGCTTACAATATCATTCCCTAGAGAAGGAATTATGGTCAGACTTTAATTTGGATCAACAGATAAAATTAGAAAGTCTCTTGAGGGAAATGTCATTCATTATTTACAAATGTACATAATTAAAGGAAGAAGTTATATACAGGAGAAAGACTGTACTGTAGAGCAAAGGCTTAAATATAAGTACAATTCCCTGGAATCTCACCAGGTGCATACCTGTAACACATTAATTTAAAGTCTACAACTTGGGGGTGACTGGCTGGCTCAGTTGGTAGAGCATGTGACTCTTGAGTTCAGGGTTGTGAGTTCAAGCCGCACAGTGAGTGCAGAGCCTACTTTAAAAACAGGAAAAAAGAATAAAAATAAAAATAAATAAAGTCTACAGTTTGGAAAAAAAATAGCTTGAGGAATATACACCAAACTATTACCTGTGTTTTTCTCTGCAGATTAAGGAGAGAGGTGGTTATTGAGGAATAATTTGAGTTGATAGAAGAAATTGATAATGTTTGGTTACTTAATAACTATAACAGCTATTGATTAGGCAACTAGAACACCTTTCTTATATTTGTAAATTTCTCATCTGAGTATTTCTAAACCTCATTTGTAACTAGATATAGTAATCAGAGTTTCCAGAGAAAACAGAACCAATAGGTTAAAATATATATTACATATATTATATATATGTAGTATATCTATACAGATACCATCTATCTATAGAGAGGTGGGGGGAGAGAGAAAGAGGAAGGAAGGAAGAGAAGGAAGGAGTTTAAGGAACTGGTCCACATGATTATGGATACCCAGGGAAGAGCCAATATTACAATTCAAGTCCCAAAGCCACTGCTGGCAGAGTTCTTTCTTACTTGGGGGAGGGGTGGTCAGACTGCTCTTCTATTCAGGCTCTCAACTGCTTAGATTAGGCCTGACTCCACATTATGGAGGACAATCTGATTTAATCAGGCACCAGTGATTTAAATGTTTATCTTATCTGAAAAAACCCTCACAAAAAAATCCAAAATAATGGTTGACCAAATATCTGGGCACTGTGGCTCAGCCAGGTTGACACATAAAATTAACCATCACAATGAAGTGTAGACATTTGGCCTAATCTTTACACAGGCTTTGGTTTGGAAGTAAGTGCATGTAAAACCCATTCTTCATGTAGGTAGTAGTGAAGACACCCAGCTTACATAGGCAAGATGGCAACAGTCCCAGTGGAAGGACTTTGTTGTTTGAGTATATTGGGTTTGTGCTAGCAATGGCAGCAGAAGGTTCTCCACAGGAGGTGTCATGGGTTTGTTAAATCAAGTCACATTCTTTAGTCCTCCTGAGAATTTAGTGAACTACCTAGTTCCTTAAATACATTCCTCTTCTGTTTAAACTAGGTGGAGTAGATTCTATTGTTTGCAGCTAGGACGCCTGAAATTCAACAAGCATATTGCATCAATTATTACCATATAACAAATTACCCTCAAACTTAAAGCCTTAAAACAATAATACACATTTATTATATCCCACTATCTGTAGGTCAAGAATTTGGGAGTAGATTGGCTGGGTTTTTCTGGCTCAGGGTCTCTCATGAGGTTGTGGTCAATTTGTTGGCCAGTGCTGTCATTATCTGAAGGCTTGACTGGGGATGGATGATCCACTTTCTAGATGACTTATCCACATAGCTGGCCAGTTGGTGCTGGATGTTGGCAAGAGGACCATGTTACTCTTGTGTGGGCCTCTCCATACAGCTGCTTGAGTCTTCTCACAGCATGTAGGCTGTCTTTCCAGAGAGAGAGAATGACCCAAGAGGAAAAGATGGATGTCACAGTACTTTTTCTGACCTTGAAATCACATGCTATCTATCTACCTCATTCTATTTTTTATAAGAAAGTCATTAGGTCCAGTTCTATTCAAAAGGAGGAAAATTCGTTTCTACTTTTTGAAAGGTGGGGGTGGGAATACAAAAGAATCTGTAGGTGTATTTTTAAATTTTTTATGGTAGTCAGGTTCAAGATGCCCCCTCAATTATCCTCACTTCCTGATATTCACACCTTTTGTATTTCTGTCCTATACTCTATCACAGTTGTTCTCTTTGACCAATGGCCTATGGAGAAGTGATGGTGTGTCACTTCTAAAATTAGGCTATAAAAATTTTCAACCTTTTTCGCTTTGTTTCTTTCTCCCTGCCTCCCTTGTTTTGGAGGAAGCAAGTAGCCATGCTGTGAGCAGCCTTATGGCATGATCCATGAACTAGAGCCTCCAGCTAACAGCCAACAAGGAACTGAGGCAGGCCAACAGCTGTATGAGCAAGCTGGAAACATCCTCCAGCCCTCACTGAGCCTTCACGAGACTGCATATTCAGGAGACAGTTTGTACCCTCATGAGGCCTCTTGAGATGTTGAGCCAGAACCATTCAGCTAAGCTGCTCCTGGATTCCTGACCCACACAGAACCTTTGGGAGATAATGTTTGTTGCTTTAAGTAGCTGACATTTTGAGCTGATTTTTTAATGCAGTGATAGATAACTAATATATCACCATATAAGTAGCACTATTTTTTCCACAGAAGAAATAAAGGTTTGCATATATGTGTATGTGTGATGAGTGTGAGTGTGTGTGTGTGCCTTGAAAAGAGAGTGAGAGAATAAAATGTAGCTCTACCTAAGTCAGCAAAGGCAGACATGACTATCTTTCAGTCCTCACAGAGTATTCTGTTATTTTCCTAACCACATGGAAATTCTCAACTAAATCTTAAGTTGAAATTGTTATTTTTTTAAGGCTGGAAGCTGCTGCTTAGCAAGCTGTAAATTGCCACCAAGATTGTGTGAGGCAAAGCCTGGGCAGGCGTTCCCTCAAAATGGGGGGTTGGGGACATATTGGACTCCTATATATACCAACAGGCCCTATGCTTTAAAATTAGTAATAACTGTTCTTTTAATTTCTAGTTAGCCTTATTGCTTTAGAAAGTCTATAGTTACCGACTCTAACAAGTATCTTGTGGGTTATCCAATCATATTTTTAGATTTATAATAAAAACAAATGTACAATCTACATTTTTTCAGTTATTTAAGATAATATAGCATCCATTTTTTCAATATACATTAGATGAGAATACTGGGTGCCAGCACCAGCCCAGGCCTTGGATGAGGCTCTGTCCTCAGCGCCACTGGAAGACAGCAAATGCCATTGTGGCAGTAGTAACGCAATTATGGGAATGCTAAAGCTCCCCTCTTCCATTTGGTGAAAAAGCCAGCAGTCTGTCTCAAAGGAGCCCCACAGGGTGACTTGGGAATTCAACCAGGTCCGGGTTCTGGTCATAAACTTTGTAGGCAGCACACCGGGAGCAATCTCTGCCCCAGGGAAAATCTATTAACCACACTCATGAGAGACTCTTGCATAAACCAGAAGGTCAGTTTATTAATTTACAATAAAAATTCTAACTATAACAGGGACCAGGACACTCGTGTTTGCACGTCAAGCCTTCCTGCCCTCTCCTCTTCCCTTACTTCCATTCCTGCTCTGATGAATACTTGGTGAGAATGTCCCATGAGGCAGGCACAGGGCTGATAGCTGGAGGAACAGTGGCACATGTAACAAACAGAGCTCCTGCCCTCTGCCTGAGAGGTAGAAGGAACCCCTAATCGAAACCTTCGCACAGATCAATGTCAGGTTCCTTTGTGTTGGAGCTTTTGAGACTATAATGACCGTGAAGGTTCCCGGCCTCAGGACAGTGGGCATTCTCAGACACACACAACATCGTGCACATAATTTCAGGGATTCTCAGTCACCCTGAAAGCCATCTGGGGTGTGGGGTACAGAATATCCCCCTCTATCAGCAGAACTCTATGGGAAGCAGCCAAGTCATACCCAGAAGTTTGCTTCAAGATCATGGAATTGGAAGTAGGGTGTTATTTAGGGGAATTGGATGTTCGAGGGCATTAGGCTAAGATTTCCCACAACATGTCATAAGTGACTTTGCCACTTGAGATACTCCATCCATTGGAGGTCTCCCTCAACTTGGAGCAGCACTTGATTGGAGTCTTGCCAGCATAACCTCTCTTCTCTAAGTGAACAAAGCTCACCAAACCCCACTTTGTTGACTAGTCTCTCTTTAGTTAGACCAATACCTTGATCCACTGAGAGCCAACATACCTAGCCTTGGAGGGATACAGTGGCTTCGGAGGACTCCACATAGCTTATCTCTGATCCATCATGAATAGATTTAAAGCTAACCTTCGGTGGAAAGCTGTCTTTCTTACCTGCAAGTTCTTAGAAGCTGTAGTGTTCTGGGCCCCAGCAACTTCCGGCTGGCTTTTCCAAGAGCATCTGGAACATAAGAAATGGCAGACACCTGGCTCATCAAAAAACTCTTCAGCCTACCTTTCTTCTCTCCACAAGATAAAACAGGAGTTGGCAAACTTTTTCTGTAAAAAGAACCACATAGTAAATATTTTAGGTCTCTTTCGAAACTACTGTGTTGTTGAGTGCAAAAAGCAGCTGTAGATAATACATCTATGAATGAGCACAGCTGTGTTCCAACAAAACCTTATTTACAAAAAGCAGTGGGCTTGTCAGATCTGGCCTGTGGTCTGGAGTTTGCTGACCCCTGGTCTAGGAGATGATCTTCCTCCTGACGGCTTCTCCCCAGCTCCCTCTGTTCTCCTTCACTGGTCTTCCTACAGGATTTATTTCCACCTCATTTCAGAAGATTTGCAGAGAAAATAGTCCTTCTGTGGAAACAGCAAATGGAAGATTGCTTTCAGCTAGGACAGGCTCCCCGTCCTTGGTGCTTAGTCCTGCCTGGTTTATACAGCGTGCAGAAACAGTGGGGAAGAGACATCAAACGGACGTGGGAAAACGTGAAGAATGTTTAATCCAGAGAACAGAAGGTTCCAGCAAGGCACCAGGAGCGGTTAAGAGTACTTCCTCCTCCGTCAGATAATGACATTAGTAGCAACAAAAACACAACACAGATGACATTATTGAACACTTATCCTGTGCCAGACATTCCTCCAGGTGTTTTTCTAAATAACCTATTCCGTCCTGGGTTGGCCTTCCAGCTGTGCCGCCTGCTAGCCGTGCGACAGCACTTCACCCCTCCAAGCCTTAGTTTCTCCATCCGCTAAACAAGGGTGTGGAGTCACCTATGAAAAGCACTCAGCACCGTGCCTGGCTCCCACGAGTGCGCAGTGAGCGTTAGACCTTTGTCATTCCAGGCTGTGGCCGGGCCAGGCTTATTCTCTGCACCCCGGGGCTTAGTGACGAAGCCAGGTGTTAGAACCTCAGGAAAGAGGGACTCCAACCCCAGGAGAAATTTGCTGACCCAGCACTTCCAGGATATGAGGTTCTGTGGGATGGTTGTAGATTTTTTTTTTCTTTTAAGATTTTATTTATTTGAGAGAGAGAGACCAGGGTGGGGAGGACAGGGGGAGGACACTCCCCACTGAGCAGGGAGCCTGATGCGGGACTCGATCCAAGACCCTGGGATCACGATCTGAGCTGAAGCCAGACACTTAAATGACTGAGTCCCCCAGGCACCCCCCTAGATGATAGATTCTTGAAGAAAGTGTTCTGTAGTGAAACAGGTTTGAGCAACTATCAGTTAAGCAAAATTAAACAAGTTTCTCAAAGGCTGAGATATCTTAGAGCCCTGAATATACCGCTGTGGTATAAATCACTATGCAGGTATTATCACCCGCAGCTTTTCCCAGGTGTATTTCTCCACCAACCGTTTCTTGCCCCCAGGGAGTCCTTGAGGATTGGTTTGTCCCAGAAAACCTTTAAGGAGATGCAGCTGGAGATGTGTGAAAATTGATTGGCTAAGCGAGGTAGTGAGCTCCTCATTAGGGGACGTGTGCCAGCAAAGGCTGGATGCTGGAAGGGCAGGTGTGTGGACAGGGTCATCCCACGGTGGGTGGCAAGGGGACCGAGTGAAGTGAAAGACTCCCATCATCCCCCACAGCTGGTCTTGTCCCATCAGGCTCTGGGGGCTGTGCTGCTTTTCTGTTCCAGACCTGGAATTTTAGATTTGACTTTGAATGATACCAAGAAAGGAGCTTTTTGGGGTGAAGGGAGGTGCTGGAGTCCTGGTAGCCCCAACAAGGCCCCAAGGAGCCAGGCAGATTGTCCCCCTGCTTTGGGGTCCCCTCAGGTCTGCTGGGGATGAACCCCTCAGGTTTGTGGGTCCCCCAGGGCAGTGAAATCACATTGTCTACATAACGCGGGAGCCCAGGAAATGTTCCTGAGTGCCCTGAGATGTCACTGGCCGAGCGCAGACAGCCCGGCCTGAACCCTCCAGCGGGGTGGTCCCGGCAGATCCATTTCTCCAGGCCTCTGGTTCCTTAGGTGTGCAACGGGAACAGCAGGCACTTGCTGCTCAGCGTGTGCTGAGGGTCCCCGGGCTGTCGGGCTGTAGCTGGCCCCCGACACCATGCGGGAGCCTCAGGCACTCCTCAGGGCTGGGGCGCAGGCCCTCCTGGGAAGCTGCAAGCGCCCGCCCCCAGGAGTAACCTCAGATCAGAGACCGCAGGCCCTGGATGACAGATGTCCTGGCAGCCCTGGGCCTGGGGGCGGCCAGTTCTGGAAGGCACTCCCATCTCCACGGGCCCGGAGCAGTGACCTCACTAATTCACCTTGTATCGTTTCTGCACTCCTGTCTTATTCTTGCCACTGCCTCCGCTTGCTCCCAAGATCACCTCTTAAAGAAACTTGCAGTACCTAGACTCTGGTCAGGCTTTGCTTTTGGGGAAATCCAAAGGAAGACAGGATTGAAGAAGACACTGTAAGTATCTGGTTCTGAAAAGTGCTCAATAATTATTAACCGATTGTTATTGAAAAATGGGGTCTGGCCTGCCTTCTGGTCTCTGTCATGCTACCACATGTGTGTGCATGCACACACACACACACACACACACATGCATGCATGCACATGCTCGGGCCAGCAATTCTAAGGCTACTTGAGGTCTTATTCTCCACTCCCGGTTAAGACCTTCTAGCATTTCCCCTGTCCACTCAGAGCTGCAGGAGCAGTCTGGTTAATAAAACCCTTTAAATCCCTGTGAACAAACTACAGGACACCATGGGCTACACCTCGGGTTATTCTCTTTCCGCGTGACCAGTCCTGTTCTCCCACCACTCTTTGCTCCTTGCTGGAATTTACCTGCTGGTCACTGGAAAGGATGGATTCCAAAGCTGACCTCATCAACAAAGGCATGTTTCCCTGACTGGTGTCGGGAACACCGAACACAAACAGGGTGCAACTTTCGAGACTGGAGATCGGTGGGTTAAATAGATGTTAGTGAATCAAAGAAAGCAGGGGCGCCTGGGTGACTCAGTTGGTTAGGCATCTGCCTTCTGCTCAGGTCATGATCTTAGGGTCCTGGGATCAAGCCCCGCATTGGGCTTCCTGCTCAGCAGGGAGCCTGCTTTTCTCTGTCTCCCTCTGCCCCTCCCCATCCCACTCATTCTCTCTCTCTCAGATGCATAAGTAATATCTTTAAAAATAAATAAAAGAAAGCATTTGGATGCTGTCCCAAGGTGTGGCAAGGATGTACCCTCTGCTTCTGACGTCTCCTTCGATGGTAACAAGGTCTATATCTTCTGCACAATTAGCAGAGATTTTTCTGTTCATGACACTTAAGGTCCTGCCTGAACCCCTCCCCACCCTCCACCCCTATTTAGTCATCTCTCAGGTTTGGGGAATGTCTGTTGAAAACTCACCGTGCATTATCACACTTTTCACCTCTCCGGACAACGGAGTACTTTATGGGAACCCCAGACCATTATGACTCTGTTGGAAACCCCCTCCCCCTTTCCCTCTCTGTGCTGACCATCTCCCCTCACCAGCACGGTATGAGTGGCCTTGGCGGTCCCTGCTCAGTTAGTGCTCAGCCCCATGTCTGTGCCTGCACCCTCCCCGGCCTTGCTGAGCACGTCACTGGTTAATTGAAGGACTTTACCAGTCACAGGAGGTTACCTACAAATGAATAGAAATTATCTCTTCTTTATTTAGTTTAGTAGATAATGATGACAGAGAATGTTCATTTACAGTAAAGCAAAGCAAACAGTTTGGTATTATGAGGATGAACTGAGGCACAGTGGGTCTCAGGGATAGAAAGATCTTAGATCGAATCTAGCCGCGTGTTTCAAGGCAACTTGCTGAACTCTGGTTCTTGATTTCTTAGTCATTATAAATGGGGCAGATGCTACTACGTAGACATCTTTTTCCCCCTTTTTCTTCTTCTGCCCCCCTAATTACATATTCTGGTAATAGCACATCCTATTTCATGTGGTGGTGGTGGCGGTGCTGGTCATAGTAATGATACCCAGCACCTGCCACCTCTCTGTTCCTTGAGCTGGCCCAGGCGTGGCTGCTAAAACAGGCAGGGCTCCTTCTGAGGATTTTGTATGTAAATGCTGGAAGAAAGACCCTCTGTCGTTCCTCTGCTGAAGTGAAATGATGAAGGTCTGGAGCTCTGGGTAGAAGCTCCCTGTCCTTCTAAGGCCCCTCCCCTCCACCCCCTGCCTCTCCCTCCTCTCTCCTAATGTGGGGAGCAAATAAAGCCAATACTCAGAAGCAGATCTGTAAGGAGGGAATCCCAACAGCATCTGTTCACCTTTCTTTTGAATTCTCTTTTGTAACTGCTGCTTCTTTTTCATTTGGGTTTTGTGATTGTGTTAGAACCAGAGGGTCTTTAAAGGTTATCAGGCCAAATTTTATTGTTTTCTTGATGAGTAAAATGGCTTGTGAGACAGGCCAGGCACCGCAGGCCTCAGGCTCAGGACTGGAGCTCCTGGATACGTGGCCTCCGTGGTACCTTAGCTTGCCGTCAGGCCAGGCAGGTAACTCCCCGGGCTGCTTAGAAGTATAACTCCCAAATCACTAGATGGTGTCTCCCTAACTTCGCTGCCCCCAAATCCTTCTTATCTTGCTCTCTACCACTCACTGAGCCAACAGTATCTGGGATACCACTGTGGCACTGATTCTCGTGTGTCCTCTTCGTGCTTCTTACAGAAGAGGTCATGCAGACAACGAATGTAAACTCCTAAATGAATTGCTTTTAGGACCCTCTTTCATCACAAGGAAAACGACCTCATGTATCTTAGGAGAATAGATTAGGGGAGTGTATAATGTACAGCAAAGATTCCAGAAGAAGGAAAATGGGATACAGTGGGGGGTGGGGTTTTGGCCAGAGCTCCTGGAGATAGACTGCTTCACTTTTTGAATCTCCCTCACCATATCCCCCTTCTCGGGGTTCCTACACAGAGTCAACATCACAGCCGTCCCTTCCCCTTCTCCAAAGCTGCAGAATCTCCCTCCTGCCTTACAGGCTGAAAATGTGACTCACAAATTTCCCGGTTTGCTTGTAGCTAGAGTACATGACCGATTCCTGACCAGTTAGACATCAAGGGGACTGTGGCGGAGTTGCTTCTGGGAGGGTCCTTCCTCCTTGATTAAAGAGAGATGCAGGGCAGCCTGGGTGGCTCAGCGGTTTAGTGCCGCCTTCAGTCCAGGGCATGATTCTGGAGACCCAGGATTGAGTCCCATGTCAGGCTCCCTCTATGGAGCCTGCTTCTCCCTCTGCCTCTCTCTCTCTGTGTGTGTGTGTCTCTCATGAATAAATAAAATATTTTTTTAAAAAAGAGATGCACAGGGGAATGTCTCATTTCTGCTTTCGAATGTGGCAATATAGAGACATGATGGTTGGAGCTGTTGCAGCCACCTTGCCATCATGATGAGCCATGTCTAAGACAAAGGCCAGCAAACTGAGGATTGTGATATGAACAGAAGCGAAGATGCAGGGTCCTAGGTGACACCATTTCTCTGCAGAAATAATCCTGGCACAGCCCAATCACTGAATTTCTTGTTCTCTAAAACGGTGAACAGTCTTTATCGTTTAAACCACTTTTAATTGGGTACTTTCTTTCTTGCAGCCCCCAATCATTCTATTACTTTGTCTCCCACTTGATTCCAAGAAGTTTCCTTAATAGAATATAATTTTGTCTCTAAAATAAAGGTTTTTTTTTTTTTAAATGTTAGTTTGTATTTTTTTATTACTGGGGGCTCTATTTGATTTTTTTTTTTTTTTTTTTTTTGCAAATCTACTGGGTGGCTTAATAGTTTCCTCTCCCATAGAGCTATCTTTGACCTTGTCTTTTATTTCTGTAAATGTTTTATGCGTGCCTAGTTTATAATCTATTCCTGATAATTCTAATATATAAGACTATATATTACAAGACTACTTCTGCTGTCCGCTCTTTCTGCTTGTTCTTATTCATCATGCCTTATTTCTTTTTATCCCTGGTTATCTTTGACTGTATGTTGTTCATTGCACCTGAAGAATAATGGTAAGAGTAATTTGAGGTCTTGGGTAAAGATACCTTACTCCAGAGAGGATGTGTGTCTGCATATGTCAGGTGCTTGGGGACCACCTTAAACCAGGTTCCAGAGGTTTTTGGTTGCCTGGACCACCAGACACTTAATCCTGGCTGCAAATCCACAAGGTCTGGGCTACTTCTTGTTCACCTTTTCCCTGACTGTGTAGGGCCATGGGGTCCCTGTTATTATAGAGAGGGTCTCTAATTTGACTGCCCTTTTTATTTCTGACTCCCTTTTCCCACAAGGCCATCAAAACAAAAGTTAAAAATGCTGGAATTGGCTAATGCTCTTGGTTCAGAAGACTTCCATGTTCTGCTTATCTTTTTGGGTTCCTGTTTTCCCTTCAATTTTTGCCTGGTAGTATCTTACTATATAATTATTGTTTAAGTATGTGTAAGATGCTCAATTTATTCAGCAAGTTTTCTTGTTTCCCAAAGGAGGGCTGGTCTAAATAGCCTAACACACCATGAGCAGAAATGAAAGATTTTCCTTGTCTCATGGCCAAGTTCTCTGCCAGTGACTCAACTGTGTCTTCAGGGTCCTCACTACCTGACTTTTCTGTCCATGGGTCTGGCATTTTCTTGCCTGTGTCTTCTGACAACTTTGCCCTCATCTTGATTTTGTTATCCTCCTAATTTTTAACCTTTAATTTGATTTTAACTTGCCCTGAGCCTTGACATTTGTTTATTCCACCACTACTGGGTTTGGTTATTTATTCCAACTGCTGACTTGGGTATAATAGGGTTCTAGCTACTCACCCAGCTCTTGACTCTCCAGGTGCCCCTGGATCCAGGACCTTATGATATTTGCCAACAATGGTCCCTCATGTGCCTCCCTTCCTCATAAGCCTCCTGGCTACCCATCTGGCCTTGACTCTTCTGAATAATTTTCCTTTCCTTTCTAGAGTCACCTACTGCTTTGGCATCACCTATCCAGTTCATGGCACCATCTTGGTCTTCCCTTGATTATTTTAAGTAGATGCATTTAAGGCTGAGTCTATTTAATTATCTTGGTCACCACGCTATGGGGAGCCTCATGATGGTTTTATACTGTTGAGTAACTCTCAGATTTTAATCTTTCTTTAAAATGTAGGTCAAAGTTTATGATAAAAAAGAAACTGAAAATGACCAAAAAAAAAAAAATCAAACCTGTTTTACCCATTTTATTTGGGTATTGAGAGTCTATTTGGCCCTCTACAAGAAAAAGGCAGTTAAGTATAATGATAGAGGGCACAGTCTTATAAATCCAGGGGGCCCAGGCTTAATCCCATTTCCACCCCTTGTTAGCTATGTGGATTTGTACAATTCATCCTACTCTTCTTAATGTCTATTTCCTTACCCATAAAAATGGCGCTAATATTTCCTTCTTCATAAGGTTGTTATGGGCAAAAAGAGATAAAAGGCATGTTTAGCACAGTACCTGTAGTCCATAATCTCTCAATTAAAGACATTATCATTAGCATTGTTATTATTAACAGTAGCAGGGTCTGCCTTCAAATATTTCACAAACTGGGATGTCATGCAGCTGCTCATCCTTTATCCCATCCTGTAATCTCCACCACCTGAAGCTTGACTTCATTAAGCAACAGTGTGGTGGTAATTATTCCCAAATGGCCCTGGCTAAAACACACATGTTCCTCTGGCTCTTACATGGTCAGATTTGTTTAATGAGGTCACTAGTTGAAACAAGTCCTGCTTGATGAAGTTTGGGATTGTGATATGAAACAAGTTACATTCAGAGTTGAAAAAAGTTATATTCATTTTTTCCATGTCCAAGAGTTGTTTTTCCAGAAGACAAGAAGCCCAGCAGAAGACAAAGATAATAATAAAAAAAAAGAAAAAAAAAAAAAAACAGAGATAATGAGGCTCCTAGTAGGCCATCAATGTACATGGCCTTAAGGGTCTTTGGTATAGACATTGCAGGATTTTAAGGCTAAATGGGTCAAATCCAGTCTCCTCACCTGCCAGATGAGGAAACCAAGATTCAGAGACATGGAATGACCTTCCCAGGGCCACATGGTCTATTGGTGGCAAAGCCAGAACAAAATTCCCATCCTGGTTCTATAAACCAGCCGTGTGACATGCTAGATATTGTGATTTAAAAGATGTCTGCAAATACATCCACAAATCCTTTGACATTCTTCCCTTCAAAAGCTGGAGTGCAATTCCCTTCCCCTTCAGTATGGGCTTATACTTAGTGACTCACTTCCGAGGCATAGAATGTGAGGAAGTAACACTATGTGATTCCTGAGGTTGGGTCCTAAAAAGAACATAATGTTTCCTGGTTCTCTCTCCCTCTCAGTCCAGCCACCATGTTTCAAGGACACTTATGGGGAAATCTGCTAGGGAATAACTGAGGCCTATCACCAACGACCAGTACCAACTTGCCAGCCACATGATTGAGCCACCTTGGAAGCTGATTTGTAGTCCCAGCTGAGCCTTCAGATGACTGCAGACCTGGGAGACATTGTATTTGCAACCTCATGACAGATCCTAGGGCCAGTACCACATAGTCAGGTTCCTCTCCAGTTCCTGATTCACAGAAACTGTGGGAGATGCTACATGTTTATTATTATCCTAAGCTATTGCATTTTGGAATAATTGTTAAGCAGTATTAGATAACTAATATACTAAAGTAACTAATAGTAATATTTAATTTAATATTTACTCAGGACTTTTTGAGTTGGAAGTGATAAAAATCCACCTCACTGGTAAAAAAAAAAAAAAAAAAAGAGAGAGAGAGAGAGAGAAGTGAGAGAGAGAGAGAATTATTATTGGTCCTGTACTTGGGGAGACCAGAGACTAACTTTAGGGATGCCATGTTGTCAAATGATGTCATCAGGATTGTTTTTCTCTCTCATCTCTCTATTTGTTTCTCTATTGTGGCTTCTCTCTGCTGTCTTCATTCTCTCCTTCTACAAAGACACTTTCTCTATACAGTATGGGTTAGCTCAGCTAGAGGCAACCCAGGGTTTCTTCATTCCGACTTAATGGCCCTAAAAGAAACAGATGGCTTATCTCCCCCAATAGTCATGGAGATTCCCAGGAGAGACTCTAATTGGCCAAGTTTGGTTCTTATGCCTGTGCCTGAACCACTCACTGTGGCTAAAGAAACGGGATAGTATGACTAGTACCAGTGCCTTGGCCGTAGCTAACTTGTTTTTCCAAGTGTGATCCATGAACCAGCAGGAAAGCAATCACCCCGGGCCTTGTTTGAAATGCCAAATCTGGGCATGGAGCCTGCTTGGGATTCTCTCTCTCTCCTTCTGTCCCTTCTCTCCCACTCATGCATGCATGTTCTCTCTATATATAAAACTTTAAAAAATAAATACAAATAAAATGGAAGTAATGCTATTCACCTTAGAAGGGAGCTCATGAGGCCTGAATGGAATAACACCCCCCGGTGCACATCACAGTGCCTATTATGTCATAGATATACAATCAGGAGAGCTAGTACTCTTCCCTTAAACTGGCTGCCATTTAGTGTTTGCCAAGCACAGTGCTAGGCCTTTTATTACATCTTCCCATTGAAGCCTCACAGTATAGCTCACAGCTGTATTGGGAAACAGGTGTTTTGAAAATTTAGGCATTTAGACAAGTTCTAAATCTCTTCATTTAGAAATCAGGAAATGAGGCAAGGTCATACAACTAATAAGTGATGGAGGTAGGACCTGAGTCCAGAACTGTTGACTCCATGGCCTTGTTCTTAATCGCTCTGCTATATTGTATTGCATAATGAAGTCTTTCAACTGATATTTGTTAAATTAAAAAATAAAAGCCCTAGGCTCCCTAAAACAAGGATCATAAGATCAAAACCAACTTGAGCCAGGCTGATGATACAACTGAGAGACAAAGATCAAGCTAAGGAAACAGTCTCTTCCCTCTTTACAGTAAGTGGGTCCAGCAGGTATGATGATAAATGGCAGGTGACCTTCACCTCAGTGTCACAGAGAGAGAAGGACGGATGAGGCCTTGGAAGCTAGGGAGCACATGGGTGGCTCGTGCCTGGCATCTGTTCTAATAGAACAGCACCGAGCCATATGCACTGTTAAATATTTTGAATCTGGCTCCCGAGAAGGTGGATCCAGTGTCGTCAGATCTGATCTGTTCAAATAAAGCCAGAGATATGGACTTTTATGTGAAATCCTGGACTTTTAAATATTGGTGAATAATTTACCTTTTTAAAAAGTGCACAGGCCATACATGGGGACAGGGAGGGGTTCCTGTGGAGGGTAGTGGTAACCACACTATAGCCTCTGTACTACACTGTGCAAGGAAATCTATATTGACTTTTGGTTACAAAACCAGAACAAAAACAAATAGGGAGGGGAAAAAGAAAGGAAGAAGGAAAGAAAGAAGGAAGGGAAGAGAATGCTGGCTACTTGACCACTCGAGCATCAAGCAGTAAGGTAGAAGACAGCTTTCAGCTGGGGAGGACAGGAGGAAAAGAGGGGGGACAATTAGCTCTGTGGCTAATTGTCCCAAGGGCCACAGCTTCCAATGGGGAGTCATTCTACCTCCCAGTGCTGCCAAGGGCCAACCCAGCTAATCAACTTTTTTTATTTTTTATCACCTTGGAGGCCCTCTCTTTGTTCAGCTGTAATCTTTCTTAATTAGATAATTGAAATAATCACCCAATTAAGTTGGTTTGCGTGCCCCCCCCCTTACTTGAGGACTTGCTGAATCCAGCTGGCTTCTCATTTCCGCTGACTCTGTTTCTCATCTCACGCAGGGTCTGAAACAGGTTTCAAGCTGTTTTCTTTCCCCTTTTTCAGTGTGCCGTTTCAGTTCATAGGAGCTACAGCTAAAGTTCAGTTCGGGATGATGTCAAAACAGACTCCCTAAGCAACAAAAGCCAAAAGTTATAACTGGCACCATGGTAGACATAGAGTTTCAGGCTCACGAGGATTTGAATCCCTGTTCTGAGTCTATGAGAACCTGGGCACTGATCTTGCAGAGGCACGGTTTCCTCATCTGTGAAATAAGAATAACAACAGAACTTCCCATAGGTAAGTTTGCTGTGTTACTTAATTGAGATCATATAAGTGAGGCCATCAGCCCTGTGCCTGGCACATAATGAGGACTCAGTACATGCATGAGATTTTTTTCAACATGGAAAAGGATGTATTCTTAATAGCTCAAAGAGTTGCATCACATCTTTGTAATAGAAATAGAATAGAGGTGCAAGGGTGGCTCGGTCAATTAAGTCTCCAACTCTTGATTTCGGCTCAGATCATGATCTCAGGGTGATGAGATGGAGCTGAGCCCCAGGTAGGGCTGAGCACTCAGCGGGGAGTCTGCTTCTCTCCTTCTCCCTCTCTCTCCACCCTTCCCACCCCAGTCTCTCTCTCTCTCTCAAATAAATAAATCCTTTAAAAATAAATAAAGTCTAAGAAAGAAGAGAAAATAGAGGAAAGAAAAATAAAGGGGACTCAGATAGAAGATGTAAATGATGCCAGAGATTCTGTGGCTATTTGGTATGCTGACATGGTGTTCATATGCTACCTTCCAGTTAACCCTAAAACCCACCCACGAGATTTAGAGATAACAGGCTTTCCCTTCAGGCCCATCCTCTGTAAATGAAATTGCAAGGCAATTGCCCACCAGATTGGAAGGTCCATGTGGGCAGGGCTGTGTCTACCATGGGCATCATGGTATCCTGGGGGGAATTACCAAGAGATAATTATTCAATAGGTACATGTTGAACACGGGGGAACTTTTCTCGAAAAGGACATCCTAGCTAGTTTCATGTAATCATACTTTGAAACATTTTAAAATGAGGATATAAGACCTGTAACACATTGGCTAAGAATAGAGAGAAATCTAGAAAAGGGCTAATATTCCTAGGATCAAAGAGTAAAGCAAAAACCAGTTGTATCTCCAAGACCCAAGTACCCACCCGGGCCTAACCTTAACCTGCTTACAACTACTGAGTAGCCAGAAACCGGCAGCCAGTGGGCACAGTGGATTCTCCACCTTAGTTCAGCCTCAGATGCATTTCAGTCTTGAGTGCAGACTCCTGGAAACTCATTCTCTCTCATTTCAGAAGAGTCAGGGATTGGAGGAGAATGATTGCAGTTCTGTGCAGAGTGTGTTTTTTTAATGCTTTTTAATCTTTTAAAAATTACACAAGCAGTACATCACTTTTTTAAATGGGAAAAATGCCCATAAGTAAAAAAGAAAAATGAATTTTCAAAGATTGTTTTTTATGGGTTTTTTATCCCCCCCGAGGAGTGTAATCTTCAACTCCTGTATAGGGCCACAATGTGCTTTATATACAGTGCATTTCTCCTGGTAGCAAAACTAAAATGTTTTTTAGTGCTTTGCTCTGGAGTTCAGCTCTGGATAAAGGCATTGCAAATTCTCATTTCTTCGAACACATCAGTAGATCAATATTCTCCAAGGTTGGATTCCTGGACTTTGGCTGGAGAGGACTGGTTTGGTGTTGAGTATAGTGGGAAGTCAGTAAATGTACCAGACAACTGCCCAGTCACTAACTTTCTGAGCATACACTATTTCTGCCTCTGACTTAGTGCATCCTCATTGCGGTAGCCATAGTCTCAATGATCCTCTTCATGGTCACATGTTTGTATAGGGCTGGATTATGTAATAAATGAGATATCGTAGAAAGGATGGAGCGTGGCTTTGAGAGCTAAGTCATGGTCATGGCAGTTTCTGCTTTGCTGTCTCTTGGAACACATGCTCTGGGGGAGACCACATGGCAGCCGTGTTGTGAAGATGCCCAAGCAGCCCTGTGGAGACGTCCACATGGTGAGGAACTCCCACCAACAGGCATGTGAGTGAGCCAGAGTGGAAGCAAATCTTCTAGCCCCAGTCAGGCCTCCACATAGCAACCTCCCCAGCCAGTATCTTGACTACACCCTGAGCCACAACCACCCAGCCAAGTTGCTTTCAAATTCCTGACCCAGAGAGCTGTGCAAGCAAAGATTTGTTTCTGTTAAGCTGCTAAGTTTTGCAGTAATTTGTGATGCAGCAGAAGGTAATTTATACATTCACCTGTCTATGCAGAAGACTTACTCCTTTCCTCTCCAAATTCACTCTCTCAAGGCTCAGATCAAATTCTTCCTGCCTGCATTCTCCAGCCCAGAGTGATGTCCCTTTCTCTGAGTCCAGTCACCATGCCTGTCCTTCTTACGTGGCATTAGGTTAGAAGGAAGGACAGCTCAGACAGGCCTGACATCTGTTGTGTCTTTATTAGTAAGCGACCACATAATTTATCGTCCGCACTGAGACACTTCTGAGAGTACTAAATAATAATGATCATGGGAATCAGCAAAATCCCACACAGTTCTAGTGCAAACTATAACACTCAGTCACCCCAGCTGTAATAGGTGCTATCACCTCTTCCAGAAATGTAACAAGAGGGAGAATATTGTTTAGCAGGGTTTCAGTTTTCCTTGCCCTAGGCTTGGAAGGGCAAAGAAAATGTAACTTTTTACATTTTTCTGGAATAGGTCTTTTTCCTTGAGTCTCTCCACCTGGCTACATAGTGAAAGGGGGAAATAAGATTTTATGCTAGCCTGGTTAATTTAAACAATCTGTGAGTTGGCTCAGTCATCGCCTGGCTGAGCAGGGGGAGAAGCACGGCCAGAGGTCGGAGACTTGTCTTCCCATCCCCATCACTGCAAACCCTCCTCCTCACCCCTTCAGATGGGACCTGAGCGTACCAGGGATGAGTATGAAGTGGAAAGGGAGCCAAGATCTTCATAGGCTTCCTTTAAGGAATGATCGGTGTGAGCAGCTGGCTACCTGGCCTGGGGGGACTCCAAGGGCTATTGGTTTACCTAGCTTTTTTGTAGCTATTCTGAAACTAGAGCCATCTCTAATGGGTGTGGGATTCTTCCCTGAGCAAGCACGCCCACCGAGGGGCTGAAATCTAGCCACTGCTTTGCTAACTAAGCCTTGAACCCGTGGGGCTGTGTGTGTTGGAGGAAGGAGGCTTTTCTCTAGTTAGCACAAAGGCATTCTGTGGGCCAGGACAGACCCTGGCCAGCACCCAGAGTCCAGGTTATTCGCTCCTGGCTTTGCATTCTTTGCCTGTGGCAGCTTGTTGCTCCTGATTACAGGCCAGAGCTCATTCCACCTCCCCAGTCCTGCAGTGCGCCTATGGGAAATTCTGGGTCAGGCTACAGAGGGCCTGGGCATCTTCCTCAGATTCCTCTACGTACAGGCTACCACCTGCACACCATTGCCCCCGGGCTGAGGGACCCAGGGTGATCGTTAAGTAGAGGCAGGTCCCCCAGGGGCTGGCCGACTTCCTTGCACTCTGCCCTGCGATGTGGTCCACTTACCTTGGTGTTCTCACACTTCTCCCCTCATTTTCTAGATGTTTCTAAATCTCTTCTCCCTCGAGACACTTGTCCTTATCAATGGCCTTCAGCTTTTCCTTTCCTTCCCACCATCTTCCCGGGGTGGCATGAATAGATCTGGAGCATATCTGGGAATGACAAAACTCAGTGATCTGGAGTGGCACTTGACTACCTTTTTCCTCTGGTAACATACCTAGAAAATAATATGTGTATGGCACACTGGGTGACCTGGAGGGAATCTGGAGCCCTGGAGGGCCCCAGCCACCAAGACCCTACTAGGCTATTCCAAGAGCAGTGGAGACCAAGTCCGCTGGGGTGCATGGAGGAACTCTCGTGGGGCAGTCCTCCCTAGAACCTCCAGCCAGACTTTGCTAGAGGGGAACTGTGTAGTTGAGAAATACCTTTCATCCTCCATAAAGCCTAGCTTTCAAGGCCATTGTCTGTCTGCAGAGGTCAAGAACCTCAGCTTGGAGACTAATGCTGATCAATGGGCTCTTTATTCTTTGATCGTTCCTTTTCCCTAGGGCTCTAAACCTCCTGGCTCAGCCCTAGAGCCGGGAAGCAGCTAGAAAATAGTTTCAAGTGGGAAACTAAAATACACAGGCAAAGCCTTGGTGAAATAGGATCCACAATACAGCTGTAATGATAGGAGCCCCTCAGGCAGTGTGTGTGTTGGGGGGGGTGGTGCACTATGGGTTTGGGGTTGGTGGGTAAGACCTCGAGGCAGCAGCACACTTAAGTTTGAATAAACGGAATTTATCAGCATACTTGAATAAATTGTGGCTAAACTGCCTTCTAAAAGAGCAGATTCATGTTACTTCCAGGGCTTTTGTTCTGCTGAGTGGCTTATGCAAATACAAAGGCAGCCCAGTGGCTCTGAGTGATAAAGGGGAGGAAACACTGATAATTCCTTTCTAGCTGCCCCTTCCCGTCTGTACTCATCACCACAGATTAATTTTGCCTATTTTTGAAATTCCTATAATTAAGATACTACAGCATGTATTCCTTATGTCCGGATTTCCTTTGCTTAACATCATGTCTCTGATACTCATCCATGTAGCTGTGGATGGCAGCTGGTTGTTCTTCTTCATTGCCACGTAGTATTCTGTTGTGGCAAAATCTCCTCAATTTATCTTGCCTTTCTACACTTCATTTGGAAGGTTTCCATTCTAGTTATCACACACAGAAGCTGCTATGAACATTTTTGTTCATGCCTTTTTGTGGACACGACTCATTTCTCTTGTTACATGGGTTTTGCTGAAGTAATTATTGTTTATTTCTGATAAAAGTCATCTGTTTATTTAGAAAATGGGACTTCAAAAGTACAAGGGTTTTAAAAAGTCCTCATTAAGGTACATTCAATTTTGTACTTAGCTTTTCTTTCTTTCTTTCTTTTTTCTTTCTTTCTTTCTTTCTTTTCTTTCTTTCTTTCTTTCTTTCTTTCTTTCTTTCTTTCTTTCTTTCTTTTTCTTTCTTTCTTTCTTTCTTTCTTTCTTTCTTTCTTTCTTTCTTTCTTTCTTTCTTTCTTTCTTTCTTTCTTTCTTTCTTTCTTTCTTCTTTCCATTTTAGGTAGGCTCTATGCCCAATGTGAGGCTTGAACTCACGACCCCAAGATCAAGATCGGCCAGCTCTACTGACTGAACTAGCCAGGCACTCCTGTACTTGGCTTTTTCACTTCAAATATCATGAACATTTTTTCATCATAGTCCATATGGAAGGATCTTACCACCCTTTTTTTTTTTTCTTACCTTCCCCCCTTTTTTTTCTTTCCTTCTTTTTAATTCCTTTTGGCCTTGTTCCTTGAGAAGCTAATATCTGTGATGATTCTGAGAAGCTTTTACCCAGGAGAAACCTGGAGACAGCTGGCCATCTACCCTATCCACCACAATCCCCGGACAGATGCAGCCTGTCTAATGTGAGAATGCACTGGGTCAGGAGGGCAGATGCCTCCCTCCATCACCCCTGGACTGAGCAATCACAAATGGACCTAACAAGGTGGAAGTACAGGCTGCAAATTGAGGAAAGAATGAGAAGTGCAGCTGTGAAACTGGAAACCAGAGTAATAGTAAATAGGGAAGCACGTGATGAGTTTGGAGAGCAGTATTACTGCCTCACTGGAAGTGAGGCACGTCAACCTGCACGTGAACGGTTTCAGCGTGTTCTGTAGCATCCGTGGATTCATGTTACCTGACAAAGAACATCACAGGACAGATGTAGAGCTAATGCTTTCCCATTTCCTCCCTCTCTTAGTTCACCTAAGATATTGGCAAACATTTCTCAATCCCTTGTTTGCATTCATTTGCCAGTTGTGTTTGGTCATAAACCTAAGTATCTGGAAGTACTTCTTGGTACTTGTTTCCCTGTCTGTGAAATGGGTGAGTGATGATCCCCCGTCTCTCACAGCAGGGTTTTTCAACCTCAGCACATTTGGGGCCAGTTAGTTCATAGGATGCATGACCCACTAGATGCCACTAGTAACAGCGTCCTCCCCTCAAGTTATGAGCAGCAAGAATGTCTTCACATATTGCCAAATATTCCCTGGAGTTGAGGGGAAGGGCAATAGAACTCCCATTTGAGAGGAACTGGTTGTGTCACTGTAAGTATCTCATGAGATAATATCAGTAAAGTGCTTAGAAGAGTACCTGGCACTAAGTTAAGTACCCAGTGTTGAGGAGGAGGTCCTAGAAATACGGACTTGTGACTGGGGCTGCTTCGCAAACCAATTTGCTTCTTTATTTCATCAGTATCACTTTTTGCATTTTCTGTTCTCCTTTCTTCAAGTGCCATGGTTTAAGGGGCTTTTTTTCCTTCTTATGAGCAGTGCCTTTCTTTATAGGTACAAGTATCAGAAATAAAACTTAGAAGCACTGGCATTTGCAAGTGGCTTTTGAAACTGGAGAATGTCAAAGAAATGTAAATCATAATCTCCAGGAGCAGGAGAGTGCCTTTTTCTGAAGCTTTTGCAACCATTAACTCATTGGACGCCACGACAGTGTGTTTCTAGCTGAGCCTAAACGGAGTTCTGAGCTTTGCTGTTGGTGGACAGCCTGGGCCGGTGAGAGACCACAGGGTTGGTGAGCACGATGGGGGGGGAGGGGTGGTGGTGCACGGAGGTGGTTGGGGGCGGGGCGCGAGGGATGTTGCTTGGTTTGCTTATTTTTTCCCGGTGGAAGGGACAAGACTACTCTCTGGACTGGGAGGCCTTGAAGAAGACAGAAGACGAGGAAGACAGCCGGATGGTGTAGGTCCCTTCATGCAGCCTTAGGGATTTGGATGAGGAAGCTTAGGACAGTGTTGCAGAATACTGCTGCCAGATGCAGGGGAGGGGCAACCGTACGTCAAGGTCTCTGCCACACACACTGTCAGCTAGGGCTTCCCGAACCCACATGCCCTCCGGAAAGGATTCCGAGTAGCTTCGGGCCACGTGCATGCCAGACCCCATTCTCACCGGCAGACACAGGGATCAGCAAGGTGTGTGACGAGGACCTCTTCTCTGCTCTTTTGCCAGGCCCCCTCGGGCCTGTCCCCACCCTTGACTCAATTCTGCCTTGATTCTGCCTAGAGTTCTACGGCTCCGGGGGACCAAGGGCACAAATCTTTAAGTCCCTGGGGTCCGTCCCTGAGACGAGGCCAGTCTGCAGCCTCCTCGGGTTAATGATCTGGGACTGACAACCACGCCCACAGCCTGTCCGCAGGCTCTGGCCACGCCCTCGCCTGTGACCACGCCCACAGCCTTCCCCGGGCTCTGGCCACGCCCTCGCCTGTGACCACGCCCACAGCCTGTCCCCAGGCTCCGGCCACGCCCTCTCCTTGACCACGCCCACAACTTTTCCCCGAGCTCCGGCCACGCCCCCGCCCGTAACCACGCTCACAGCCTGTCCCCGGGCTCCGGCCACGCCCCCGCCCGTGACCACGCCCACAGCTTGTCCCAGGGCTCCGGCCACGCCCCCGCCCGTGACCACGCCCACAGCCTGTCCCAGGGCTCGGGCCACACTGCCAGCCACGCCCGTGGCTGCGGCCACCCCGCCTGGACATTCCTCCTCACAGCTGCTTTCAGCCAAGTGGCTGCCACCAAGTTCCTGCGAAATGACTCACAGGAGACTGCTAACTCGGGGGGGAAATCTCGTGCCTGCTTTATTTGTATGTTGTGGAGACCAGTATGATGGGAGTCCACATAGTACCTGAACTCCAGAGCTCTCAAACTCTATATTCAAAACTCAGTATTTTCGAAGGCCCCTGCACACGCCTCTGTGCAACACTTGGGGACCCGCTCTCTTTGAGTAGAAGAGAGGCCAGCCATGAGTACCCTGGCACAGTTTTGTATCTCAGCATGGCATTTGGGAGGGCACTCCAAGTACCGCCGTACCTCCCAATGTATCTGTGCAGCCCAGTAAGCTTACTTTCCCATCCTGTCCCTTTGTCCCTGGGATCCTCACCAGATCAGGCTGTGCCAAAGCCAGCTCAGCCCTGAGAACTGTGCCATGGCTCTTGGAAGCCCTCAATATCCATTTGGACTGCCTAGCCAGCTCCTCCCCTCTAGAACAGGAGCACTCCAAGGTCACAGACTGTGTCCGCTTGGTCCTTGTTTACAGGACAAAAATTATTAGCATATGAGTGTTCTCATTTCTTTCTCACTGTCCCAGAGGCAACCTTGCAGTTGACAGCCCATCGCCTCCCTCTTGCCGAAGAGGAGGGATTCTTTCAGGTTGGTGAGAAACCGAGTTGAACTGTAAAGAAATGGAGAGAGGAGGGCAGAGGAAAGTGTATAACTGAGTGCTTCCCAAACTTAACCTGCATCAGAACCACCTGGGGATCTTGCTAACACAGACTGGATACTTGGCCCCCATCATTCTCAAGAAATGCAAGGATATTCATTGTTTGTCAGCTGCCCAGCCTCTAGCCTGTCTTCTTCAGCTAATGGCTCTCCGTTTTTGTCTGACCGAATGGTTAGCCAGGTGCCCGCCTCTTCCCGGCACATGACTGCTGGCGAGGCCAATGAGGGCTCCCACTCTAAAATCTGAAGCATGGATTCAAGCCCAAAACAGAGAACAGTTGGAGTGTTCTCTTTCCAGCCAAGGCAGCTGGGTGAGATTTTTGAGCATTTTCTGCTGCCAAGAACCTTCTGGAGATGCTGGGTGCCTGATGGCTCTATGCCTGAGTCTTTAGCCTTCCCTTTGCTCTAGAGTACTCTCCAATATCCTTCCAAGAAATTCTCTTTTTTGCCTAGACCAGCCAGAGTCAGTTTCTGTTGCTTGCCATCAAAGCACCCTGACAGATATGCTATTTAACCAATATAACATTTTGAGCTATTGTTTTGAAATAATGTTTCATTTCCTGACTCTGGGGTGAGGGTGGGGGGTAATTTTAATACCGCTTCACCCCTTAGGCTGAACCTATGGTTGCTAGTTTTATACTGCATTTGGAGTCCATGCCTAGCTCTGTGCCTGAGAGAAACACAGTAGGTGCTCAATGAACGGCCATAGAAAGAATGAGCAGTCATTTCACAGCATGTGTGCTGAGCCCTGGCATCTTTCAGCTGCCCCTGTGCCCAGGGACATGTTAGATGGCCATCAAATACTAAAATAGCAACAGCTTATAGGAAAGCCTGTGTAAGCTTGTAGCAGCACCAACTAATAAACTTGTGACCTTTTCCTTTCCTTGGATTTCCTTTCTACCTGTATCTTTTAAGAGCAAAGTGTTATGGAAGGTCAGCAGGGAGCATGGTCTTTGTTCCATGAATGTATTGTGGTTCCATTAAAATATTCCCAGTTAGATAAGAAGCATGCCAGCATTTCCATGATGGCCTTTCCAGTTGTGGCAGTTATTGCTAAAAAAGAGATCCACTCTCTATATACTATAAAGGCTGAAGAGGCAAAAACAACAACAAAAAACCTGCCATCTCTACTGCTCTATGAACTAGTGATCCTTGGGCACGTGACTTAAGTTTTCTGAGCCTTAGTTTACTCATTTGTAAAATGGGCATGGTATTAGCATCTTCCTCAGTGGGTTGTTGTGAGGACTCACTAAGGCAATACATATAAAGCACTTATGTGCATTAAGGCGATGCCTCTAAAGTGCCTGGATCATTGTCAGTACTTGATAAGTGTAAGCTATTAATAAAACTCATTTTTCACGAAAGCCAGAATGTATAATCCTTCCCTCCCCTACATTTAATAGAAGTCTTAAAAAAGGCATTTGATCCAATTATGGTTAAAAAAAATTATGACACACATGCAGCAAAGACAGAAAGAAAACATACTATGATTTTTAATTGTTTGTCTATGGGTGTGACATTGTCTATTTTTTTTTCTTTTAGTTTTCTACGTTTCCCAGCTTCTTTTGCAGTGAACATGCACATTACTTTTATAACCAGAAGTCCTGACAAATGCTATCTTTAAAAAAGAAGGAAAATACTGAGGCAAACTGCAGCATGATTTTGTAGAAACTGGGTGGGGAAAAAAACTTCCTGTTAGATGGAGAAATAGATGTTTTCTGGTCAAGAGCTTATTGGGAGGGAAATGACATCAATTTGGGTTCTCATCAGCTTGAGTGGCAAATCATAATGCAAAATGAAAGTACATTCAGGGGAGCTGAACCCACACTGGGATTTTGCTGCCTGAATCATGAAGCTAGAAATGACCTCAGGAGGGCACGTGACCCCACCCCCTTCCCTCTCCTCGGGAAGGCTGGCCCTGGGACTTTTCAGGACTCATGAGCAATGGTCCTATTTATAAGCCCTCTAGGAACTAACTCTACATACATTTCCTTCCTCCTAAGCTTTAGGCAGACTCAATTTAGCTCCTGCAGGTGCCCTCAACTAACGATCTCCAACCTAGTTCTCCTTCTGCCTGGAATAGGCCTGGGAATTGTCCCAGATCTTTTCTATTCACCTTGGGTCCTCATACAAAACCTAATCCCCCTGGAAGTCAGTTTTGTCACCTGTAAAACAGGAATGGGAAGGATTCAAAGAGATAATGCAGAGCTGGGAGTTCAACGGGGGCCATCTTGTCCTGCGACACAACCCATGTGTTTAACCACGTCTGACCACCGATGGGAAAAGGGAACACAGAGAGGTAGCTTGCCTACAGGAAAGGTGACAGGTTTTTGGAGGTGGAGTGGCAATCCTGGGAGAAGTGAGGGGTGGCTGGGAGTGGGAGGAAGAGAGATTGAGAGGGTCCAGATTAAAATGGAGGCCACTCCGGGCAGCAGTGGTCGGCAAGGGTGTGCACAGAGCAACAGAAAGCCCTGTCACAGCAACCACAGAGGAGCTTGAGGACCAAGCCGCTAGAGATTCCATTTTGATCAGTCTACTATGCAGGACTGTAATACCCTTCCCATTATCCAAAAAATTTTAGGGCCCAGCCTTGTGTTCATAATGCTTTGAAGCATGGAGGAAGTGAGCTGGCCCGGCAGTAACGGAGGGGGAGACCCGATGCAGCAGCCTCAAGAGCAGCAGTTGAGAGCTAAGGACTAGGGAACAGTATGGAACAAGGCTATAGTCCCTACTGACCAGAGTAGAACTTTCTAGAAATCTGCAGAGTTTCTGAAGAAACTTTTCAAAGCACTGCAGTGGAGGTTGAAGCCATTTTTCTTATTTATGAAAGGAAAGAATGATTACTGGACTTCTAAGAACTTGGGCTCTCCAAGGGGGAGGTATCTGGATGACAAGTATTAGCAGTGTTAATATGAGTTGTAGTGAAGAGTATTACTATTATTACTGATATTCGTATTGGTATTGGTATATTCCTTCCCCTCCCTCAAGTCTTGAATAGCTCTTGCATCCATTCTCCTGGGGCCAAATCAATGAACCACTGCTAAGACCCTGCCTCCCTCTGCGTTGATGAGAGGGGCATGCGGTATCCAATTAAAGGCCCTTCTGAGGCCAGAGAGATACACTTATTGTCCACACCCCCTCCATCCACATCCATGGTCACTTCATCATGAAAGGAAGCTAAGTGGGCTTGCAATGAATTACTCTTCCCAAAGCCACGCATTCAGGTCCCTAACCCTCCTACATGGCTGCCAGCTGAAGGGCTTGATCATCTGCTGCTGCCTGACAGATCTCCAGACAATTTAATAGCTTTAAATAACAGTACACTTTTATTGTCTCACTCAATTTCTGTGGGTCAGGAAATAGGGAGTGGCTTAGCTGGGTGGCTGTGGCCTGAGGTTGCTCAAGAAGTTACCGTCAAGATGTCACCCGGGGCTGCACTCCTCTAAAGGTCTGGAGATGAAGGACCGGTTTCTAAGATGGTGCACTCATGTGGCTGGCAAGGTAGTGCTGGCATTTGGCAGGAGGTTTCAGTGTCTTGCCCCCAAGGACCTCACTTGATTGTTCTCATGACATCGGAGCTAGTTCCCCTTTTCCCCTAGAATGAGTGAACCAAGAGAGAGTAAAGCAGAATCATAGTACCTTTATGACCCAGCCTCAGAATCATATGCTGTCATTTCTGCAATGTCCTGCGTGTCATAGAGGTCAGCCATACTCACTGGGGGTGGGGACCATCCAAGAGCATAAATACTGGGAGGTGAAAACCACAGGGGACCATCTCAGGCTGACTTCCACCTTCCCCCACTCCCACTCTGGTACCAGCTGAAACTGACCATGTTACAACTCCCAGAATCATTGTTTTTTTCTATTTTCTACGTGAGTGTGAAATTGACCAATTTTAAGTTACACGAATAATTGTAATGATGATCCCACTTGACATTACTGCATCAATTTCATCTTCTGGGAGCTATTACTGCTCCATGCTGCAAATGAGGAAATGAAGGCTCAGAGAAGTTTAATGACTTGCCCAGTGTTCCAAAGTTAGAAAGTTCTGGATGGCTTGGAACTGAACTTGTGTTGTAGTTCCTGGTCCAATGTCCTTGTCCTCATAGCACACCATGCCAACAAGCCTCAAAGACACCGCATGCCTCCTTATTTTCCAGGGCAAATGTGGATTAGAAAGCAATGGTAGTGTAGGAGATCTCATCTTTATTTGGAAACAAAAAACAAAAAACAACTATTACACAGGTAATCCATGCTCATTGTGAAAAAAATTACAAAATAAAATTTTTTTAATAAATTAATTTTTATTGGTGTTCAATTTACCAACATACAGAATAACACCCAGTGCTCATCCCGTCAAGTGTCCCCCTCAGAGCCCGTCACCCATTCACCCCCACCCCCCGCCCTCCTCCCCTTCCACCACCCCTAGTTCATTTCCCAGAGTTAGAAGTCTTTATGTTCTGTCTCCCTTTCTGATATTTCCCACACATTTCTTCTCCCTTCCCTTATATTCCCTTTCACTATTATTCATATTCCCCAAATGAATGAGAACATACACTGTTTGTCTTTCTCCGATTGACTTACTTCACTCAGCATAATACCCTCCAGTTCCATCCACGTTGAAGCAAATCAAAATAAAAATTTTTTAAAAAAGAAAAGACATTCCTCTATAATTCTACCCACCCAAACCTACACTGTTAAAATCTTAGTGTATTCCTGTAAGAACAAAGGAAATGGTTTAAAGTACATTGCATTGGGGATCCCAGGGTGGCTCAGCGGTTTGGCGCCTGCCTTTGGCCGGGGGCGGTATCCTGGAGTCCCGGGATCGAGTCCCACGTCGGGCTCCTGGCATGGAGCCTGCTTCTCCCTCCTCCTGTCTCTGCCCCTCTCTCTCTCTATGTCTATCATAAATAAATTAATTAATTAAAAAAAAAGTACATTGCATTAACGGCATCTCCAGGGCAAACTGTGAAGGAAATCCCATCCTCAAGCTTCACCTGAGGGGAGAAAGGATGTGAAATGTGAAAGTCATGAGTGCAGCGGGCTGTGTATGTATGTGTGTGTGCTTGTGTGCACACATGTATACATGCCTAGTACTTCTCTGCCCAGACCAAGAGAGGGCTTGGCCTTTCAGCAATTAGCCAATTTGGCAGGGAATTTATTACAACTTAGTAGAGAAGTGTCTCTTCAAACGAGAGGCAGAGCAGCTGTGACTCCAGGTGACACAAGTGGCCTGCCCTCTAGTTTGGTTCAAGTTCCTATAGGCAGGGGAAGGTTGATTAATTTTAATTCAATCTATTCAGCCTTCTGCTGAGGGATGGAGTCCTTGCGTGGTCCCAGGGCACTGCGAGATTCCCCTCATCATTTTTCATACACATGAAATATCTTATACGTGACTATCTCCCCAGTTCCTCCCCCAGGCAGAAGGTGAGCCCCAGAGAGGAGGTCTCATCTGCCTCGCTCACCTGTGACTAACTTCCAGCACCTGTCTCACTGTCTGGCAGGTTATTACTACTCAAAACATGTTTGGGGTGACTGCAGAATTGGGGGTTATGCACAAGATAGCTGCTAAGGGCATCCATACGTTGTATGTAGAAGGAACTAGACCCTTAATTGTTTCAACAATCAGATTCCTCTGAAAGAGTTACGGGGCTCACAGTTTGCCAAGTCCCAGGCACCTGTAACTCAGGAGGACGCCTACATGAGGAAACAGAAGAGCCAGGTCCATGTCTTTTCTTCCATGAACTGCAAGAAGCATTCCAATGTATCGTACACTTGTTTGTCTCAAACTTGAAAGTTTGAAGGAAATTGACTCAACTTCATCACCCTCATTTGGTCTCGGCATCTAAAGACTTCTCCCTTCAAGTACATTGTCTAGGAGGCAGTAGGGGGCAGGGTTGTGAGCAACAGGCTTAGAGTCTAATGAACCAGGAATCAAATGCCAGGTCATCTACCTTTCAGCTGTGTGAGCTGCGAGAGTTTTGTTGACCTCTCTGAACTTCATTTTCTTCATCTGTGAATTGGGAATATTAAATGTGCAGTGTTGCGCTGCTTAAATGAGGTAAAAGCGAAAGTTGCTAGTGTAGTGTTTTGGCACATCGTGTCTTAAGAATATATATATATATATAATTTCCCTTGGGGAAAATCTTTAACCTTGAAAGTCTAAAAGTAGTGCCAGCTATGCAGCCCCCAAGGTATTTGCATGAGGAGTGATAAATTGATAAATTCTGCCCATGGATGGCTGCCCACTGAACAGTGTCTCTGTTCACTGATATAGAACCATCTCCCTGTGAGATTAGGAGATGCTAGAGCACAACTCCAGGCAATGAGGCAGAGGGGGCCCGCCCAGGAGTCCCAGGAACACATTCCCAGCACCAGGCAGGACCAGTCAAGGCTGGAAAGGATACCTGCATCCTAATGAAGTATGTGCACAGGCTGTCCCTAAAGGGGGTCTTTTTTCTTCTGCTTTGGATGGGCCAGAGAGGTCCCTTCCCAGCTAAGAGTCCAGGTTTTCTGGGCTGAAGTAGAAATCCTAGAAAGACCAAGGTTCCACATGATAATCCAAGGACTGGGGACACTAGGGAATCGATTAAGTGTGTCCCCTGTGGCTCCTCTACCTGTCTTCTTTTGGACTCCTTTCCTCCCTTGTGGCATCTTTCTTGTCAGAGGGGCTTTTGGTGCCTCAAGCTCTCTCACTATGGCAACTTCTTTCCCCATCAAAACTTATCCATACCTGGACCAACTCTCTGAACCTAGTTGTTTTGACAATAGGACTCATATGAAAGAGTTATGGGGGTCATTGTTTGCAATATGTGACAACTTATATCAATTAGGTGCTTCTTGAAGATACTGCCTGCATTTTCTGGGCTGTAGGACTAGAAATCGTGCCCATTCTGCCTCCAGGATCTTTTGTCTTTCCATGATGTCTGGGGGAGTGGTCATAAAGTTTCAGTACTTATTATCTCTGATCTATACCAATCGCCTGGCTCCATTTTATGAATCTAAGATTTTGAAGGCAAAATTACTTCTCCCAAGTCTCAGGACCTGGGAGAGTGGGGGTGGGAGACAATTCTCTTGACCTCTTTCTATTTGCTTGTGCCTAATTCTAGAATTTTTCCATTCAAAATGTGAGCTGTAGACCAGCAGCAGCAGTGTCACCTGGGAGTTTGTTAAAAATGCAGAATCTCAAATCCAACCTGAGACCTATTGAAATGGAATCTCCATTTTCACAAGATCCCCAGTTGATTCATATGCTGTTTAGAATTGGAAAAGCACTGGTTTAGAACTCACATTTCCCCCCCACCCCACCTCCTTGGCCCCGTCTCCTTTCTCATCATTATTTCAACCCCAAGAGTCTGTGAACCTCTGAGACTGAATTTAGCACAATCTCAACATACAATGTTCAAGAGTACTGGTGTCATTATGTACAGCACAATTTTCTGGTGGAAGAACTTTCTTCCCGGTTTTCTGGTATTTTTTTTCTTTGTTTAAAGTTCTAAAAGAAAAGCCTCATTAATGGAGTTCTTTTTAGAATGGGCAGGAGAATCCACCACCTTGAACTTCTAGCAGGAAAGGTATGATAGACAATAAATAATCATAACTGGGTGGTGATATGTATGTGAAAGCACTTACCAAATTATTAAGCAGCACACAAATGTTACTGATTATAATTTCCAGGCTGTAGGATCGCAGAACGAGATCCTTCATGAGCCCATTCAGGGTGAAAATGTTTCTCAAGAATATAATGTGAAACTTAAAGATGTTGTTTTTTTTAAAGATTTTATTTTTTTATTCATGAGAAACCCAGAGAGAGAGAGAGAGGCAGAGACACAGGCAGAGGGAGAACCAGGCCTCCTGCAGGGAGCCCCATGTGGGTCTCCATCCCAGGTCCGGGGGATCATGCCCTAAGCAGAAGGCAGATGCTCAACCGCTGAGCCACCCAGGCATCCCAAAACTTAAAGGTTTTAAATTATTCTCACTTTACAGACATGTAAGTCACCAGAATAGTCGTTGTGAACTCTGGTTATGCATCCAAATAACTTGGGGAGCTTTATTCAGGAGTTTTATTTTAGAAATAGGTAAGCCTGGGCTTGGCCCTTGATTCTATTTCTTGAGGTCTTGAGGGTCTGGGCTGGGCAATGGTTTATTTTTAAACACTCCCAGGTGATTCTAATACACAGTGAGCTTGGAGAACCACTGAAGTGGAAAGTTGTTATTTCCAGGTTTATAGTAAATGAATGTGAGTGAGCATTTTATCCATATTTATGATATGGCTAAAGTCCAAATTTTCTAATTTCTGAATCTTAATGATGATCAAATCACCAGGAGATACCTTACCCACCAAACTGAAATACTACTGGCTGCCAATTCCAAACAGTATTAACTTGGTAATGACAAGTTTATTTGCCCTTCAGTCTCTTACCATTTAATGTGGGCCAGCTAACATTCATGGCACCAAGAACTGACCTAAATTCTGACAGCATATTTGTGTACAGGCTTGTACTTCGGTGTCAACACTGAATTCTCAAATTCCATATGGTTTTTACTCTGGTGATTAGACATCTTGACAACACGGGTTTGAAAGAATATTGATGCGGATCTAGCAGACTGAAGTTCTAGGCAATGTTCTTTCTTGGAGTTGTCTGATGTTGGGTCACTTTCCTGCTGTGAAAAATGAGGGTGTTGGACCAGCAGTTATTGAATCTGGCTGACCGTCAGATTCACCTGGAGGGCTTTGCAAAACCACAGATTTCAAGGCCCCAGAGCTACCAGTTGAAACTTCTGGAGTGTTTGTATATGTCTGTGTGAGGAAGAGTGGGAGGCAGGGTTGGGAAGCAGGATTTTTTTTTTTTTAAGATGTATTTATTTTAGAGAGGGGGGAGGAGCAGAGGGACAGAATCTTTAAGCAGATTCCACGCTGAGCTCGATGCAGGGATCCGGAATCAGGGCTCGATCTCAGGACTGTGAGATCATGACCTAAGCTAAAATCACAAGTCAGTCACTTAACTGACTGAGCCACACATGGGCCCCTAGAAAGCAGGATTTTTAAAAGAATCCTAAAATTGATTGGGAAATTAACTGTGTTTGTGATCCATTGGACAAGATAAGCTCCTACATCCTTCTCCACTCTAGGAATCTATGATGTTAGACCTAGTTGGTTAAATTCCTTTGTCAGGAGAAGCTGGTCTAGGGGCAGGGCCTGGTCAGAGGGCTGGGTCTACCGAAGGATAAAACAGAAAATGGAACACTCACAAAAGAACTGTCATCTTTGACTGCCTCCTGCACGTGTCTCAAGATTCTGTGTTCATATGGCCTCTGCTCGTTTTTTTGTCACTTATATTGCTAAGTGTCTAATGGTCATCTTATCACATTACCTTTAAAAAGGGTTGAAAAGGTACTTTTGGGGACTAATGTTCTTAGAATAGTTTTCCTCACTTTTCCTACTACCTACCTCACCTAGCTACTGCTCTGAGTTTTACTGTGTAAGAGAATTATTTCTGGGATACTTGTTTAAAATACAGGTTCCGGGGCCACCTGGGTGGCTCAGTGGGTAGAGCATGTGATTCTGTCTGATCTTGGAGTCATAAGTTCCAGCCCCACGCTAGGCCTAGAGCTTACTTAAAACAAAACAAAACAAAACAAAAAACAAAATGCAGCCTTTCTCAGGCTCTTTGATGATAAAGACATCCTGAATCCGTCAACAAATGAATGGATAAAATGTGATATAGCCATACAATGCAATAATACTCAGCCATAAAAAGAAGTGAAGTACTGATAACATGCTGCAACATGGATAAGTCTTGAAAACATTTTACTAAGTGGAAGAATTCAGATACAAAAGGCCACATAGTGTACGATTCCATTAATACAAAATGTCCAGAATAGGGGAATCCATAGAGACGGAACCTTGATCAGTGGTTGCCAGGAGTTTGGAGGGAGAGAGGAATGTGGAATGAGTGCTAATGGATAGAGGTTTCTCTAAGAGTGATGAAATGTTCTCAGAAAGTGGTGATAGTTGTATAACTTTGTGAATACATTAAAAATCATTAAATTATATACTTTAAAAGGGTGAGTTTTTTGGCATATGAATTATATCTTTAAGAAGAGAAACAGGGGGAAAAAAAAAGAAGAGAAACAGGGGCATCTGGCTGGCTCAATCCATAGAACACACAACTATTTATCTCAGGGTTGAGTTTGAGCCCCAGGTTGGGTGTAGAGATTACTTAAAAAACAAAATATATTTTTAAAAATACAAAAAAAAAAAGAAAAAGAAAGAAAGAAAGAAAAGAAAAGAAAGAAAGAAAGAAGAAACAAATAAAATAACCTATGCAGTTGTTTAAAAAAGCAGATTCCTAAACCCTACCCAAGACTGATGAGTTAGCACCTCTAGGGAAGAACCTAAGAATCTGATTTTAATAAATGCCCTATGTGATCCTTATCATAAGGGAAGTTTAAGAAAAGTTCCTTGGTACACTGAAGGCCTGAGCCATCCTCTGCATGGACTCTTGGCACTCCATCTGTGGTTGGCAGCCTCTAAGATGGTCCTCATGATCCCTGCCTCCTCTTATTCTGCTCCCCTTGAGTGTGGACTGGGTTTGTTGATTCACTTATAATGATTACAGTACAAAAGAAGTGATGGATATTACTTTCAATATTAGGTTTTGAAAAGATCATGGCTTCCATCCAAAGAATATATACAAATGGCCAATAGCATATGAAAAGACCCTTAATGTCACTCATCAGTAGAGAAATGCAAATCAAAACCATAGTGAGATAATCACCTCACACCCATTAGGATGGCCACTATAAAACAAAACAAAACAATGGAAAATAATGTGTTGGTGATGATATGGAGAAATTAGAACACATCTGCACTCAGATGTGCTGCTATGGAAAACAGTATGGAGGGTCCTCACATATTAAAAATAGAAATACCATCTGATCCAGCAATCCTACTTTTGAGTATATACCCAAAGGAATTGGAAGCAGGATCTTAAAGAGATATTTGCACACCCATGTTTACTGCAGCACTATTCACAATAGCTAAGGGGTGGAAGCAACTCAAATGCCCATTGATAGATGAATGGATAAAGAAAATGTGCTGTAATGCATATGATGGGATATTATTTGGCCTTAAAAAAGAAGGCAATCCTATTACATACTATAACATGGATGAACTGGAAGACATCATACTTCGTGAAATAACCCAGTCACCAAAAGAAAAATACCGTATGATTCCACTTAATGCGAGGCACATAGAGTAATCAGATTCACAGAGAGCGAAAGTTGAATGGGGGTTGCCAGGGGTGGAGGGGAATGAGGAGTTGTTCAATGAGTATAGAGTGCTGGTTTTGCAAGATGGAAAAGTTCTGGAAATCTGAGTACAATGTGAATATATTTAACCCTATGGAACTGTGCACTTAAAAATGGTTAAGATGGTTAAAAAAAAAAATCATAGGGGTGCCTGGGTGACTCAATTAGTTAAGTGTCTTGACTCTTGATTTTGACTCCACTCATGATCCTGGGGTTGTGAGATTGAGCCCTGCATCAGGTTCTGTCTTGGGTGTGGAGCCTGCTTAAGATTCTCTGTCTCCCTCTGCTTTTGCCCCTCCCACGCCCACACCTCACCACATGCTCTCTCTCTCTCAAAAAAAAAAAAAAAAAATTGTGGCTTCCATTGTAGGCTCTTACTCTCTCTTGATACGCCACCCCCTCTGTAGCCCTCCAGCCCATGCCATCTTTCAGATCCCCAGCTGTCATGCTGGGAGGACACTCAGGCAGACTATGGAGTGACCCATTGGGTGAAGAGCAGAGGCCTGCCAGTAATATCTCAGTGAACTTGGATGTGGGTCCTCTGAGGCCTGTCAACATGTGAATAAACTTGGAAGTGGATCTTTAACCCCCCCCAATTGAAACTTCAGATAAATTGTAGGCCTCACAAACGGCTTGACCTCACAATCAACTTTTGGGGTAGGAGCACTCAACTGAGCTGCATCTGAATTCTGACACACCGAAGCTGTGGCATCATGATGATTCATTGTTTTAAACTGCTAACTTTTGGGATAATTTGCTATGCCACAATAGATAATTCATACACTATCAAATGCATTTTGCTCAGTGAGATTGTAGTGCGTGCAGACCCCACCAGGGCACTGGCTGCAATCCCATTTTTCAGGATATAAAACTGTATATATATTTTGGTAAGCCAAATAATAGGTCCCCCAAAATGTCCACATCCTAATCCCTGCAATGTGTGAATACAGTATGTCCCATAGTAAAAGGGACTTTGCAGATGTAATTAAGATTACAAATTTTAGGGGTTCCTGGGTGTCTCAGTGGGCTAAACATCTGACTTCAGCTCAGGTCATGATCTCAGGGTCCTGGGATCAAAGCCCGAGTCAGGATCCCTGCTCAGCAGGGAATCTGCTTGTCCCTCTCCCTCTTCCACTGTCTCTACACATCCCTCTGCTCATGGTCTCTGTCTCTCTTTCAGAAAAAAAAAAAAAGATTAAAAAACTTTAAAATAGATTACCCTGGATGATCCAAGTGGTCCCAATCTAATCGTATGAACCCTTAAAAGCAGGGAAATTTCTCTGGCTGGAGGTAGAAGAGATTTGGCAGAAGTAGAAGTTGGTGAGATTCCAAGTGTGAGAGGGACCCCACCAGTGACAAAGGCTTGGTGGGGAATGTGAAAAGCATGAGTTTGAATGTGGGCAGTCTCTAGGAGCAAAGACCAGCAATCAACTGAAGCCAGCAAGAAACTAGGCACGTCAACCCTACATCTGTAAGGAACTGAATTCAGCCAGAATTTGGGCTTGGAAGTGATTCATCCCAAAGTCTCCAAAAAGGAATGCAGCCCTGTTGACACCTTGATTTTGGCCTTTGAAACCCAGAGCAGAGAAACCAATCCAGCCAACTGGGATTTCAAATCTATAGAGGTGCAGGATAATAAATCTCTATTACTTTCAGTTACAAAGTTTGGGGTAATTTGTTATGGCAGCAATAGAAAATGAACGTATTTATGTGTATGAGATATTCATTGGTTTTCAGTCCCTTCCCACCAGGTATCATAGCTATGCAGATGGTGCACGGTATTATTTATCATTTTCCACTTATCCTGCTGAAGCAGTCATTCACTATCTTAGTACCTCTCTGTATTGCAGGCTTGAGTGTTCCATGCATTGTTTTTCAAGGATCTTTGGGAAAGACACTCATTTTTCGGGAGCCTGGCATCTGGCTAGGGCAAGACTGCGTGCGTGCTGCTTGTTTCTGAGGCTACTGATCAATACTTACCATTAGGACGACAACTCCATGCATCACTAAACTTTGACCTCAGTGCCCCAGAGCAGTCCCAAGATGCCAATTGATGTCCAGGCAATATACATATTCCTCAAACGCAATATCCCTTTCATTGACTTCCCTGAATTAAATTTTAGAGGCTTCAGTGATGGCAAAATAATGTTGCTAATGTACCGGCAAGCCCAGGATATTCAGAAAGGATGCTTGGATAAAAGTAATTGTGTTTATGCTTTTTAAAAAGATCTTTTGGATGGGCATTGTGTTTGGATTGTTGACCAGCTGTCCCTGCCTTGTATACAGTGGGTGGTGTGGGCATAAAGTGTCCCTTAAGCCCATTGTGAAAATAAGTACACATCTAGAAGCCAAAGACCTCAAAACAAGTGGTTGGCTCCCCTGAGAAATCACAAGACAGGGCTACAAAGAATTGTGTTAATTGCATTTCTTTTTTATCTACAACTTTTGGAATTTTATTTCCCCAGAAGTATGTATTTTCTAGGGAATTCTTGAGAATGGTCTCCCATCACATAACATCCTGGTGCTCTGAGTAAAAGGAGATGATACTCCTGTTTTCCTGGATCTGTTCAAATGAGTTCAATTGCCAAACAGTTGTTTGGATTAAAACCAAACGGTTAATTTAATCAGGCTTTCAAGAGGCAGTTATTTTGATTAAAGGAATCGTATCTGAATGGCCTTTGGCAGCTTCTTATCTCCAGTCAGTGGGTCTCACACATATAGCTCTTCCGTGGAACCAGGGAGCATCAATTGCTTGAGTAAAAAGGGGTTTACTGGAAGAGAAGACTCATGAAACCCCATTGAAAAAAGTGTAGTTGAGTCTCATAAGAACTGAATAGCTATTAGGAACCAAAAGGCTACTCCCTCCATCTCTTTTGTGTCTCTCTAGAGCTACCTGGCCTCCCATCATTGCTTTGCTCTGAAATTCTCTGCTTACCCACTGGTGTGCTGAGAAATCTAGCAGTCTCGAGTTAATATTACCTTTGGTATTGTACTCACCACCATGATTAATTTCATCCTGAGTTTGAATTCTAAGACACTCAAATTTTAAATTCCCTGGAAAGAATTTTTGATTGGCTTGGTCTGGTCAGTGGTCTAGCTCTGGTCCAGTCAGCTGTCCCCAGGATGAGTCAGGTGTCATAAGACATGACAGAAGGGTTGGCCCCTCCAGGTAATGGATGAAGCAGGGAGGAAATAAATGAGAGATGCTTCCAGAATTTTTTCTGAACTGATAATAGCAGATGCCCCTTTGCCATGTCTTTTGTTACCAATCTGCAAACTCTTTAAGGGTGGAGGATTTTTTTTTCGTCTTTATCTTCACCACCATACTTAAGCCAATACCACATCTATAGATTCTCGATAAGTAAAAAAAAAAAAAAAAAAAAAAAGATAAAGTTGGTCATGCTCACTTCCAGTCATACATACATGGCTCTTAACATGCTGACCACCTCAGCTGGGTGCTGGGGCAAGAAGAAAAGAGGTGTCACATGGAATGACTACTCTGGAGTTCTTTCTTCTAGCACTGCTTGGGTTAATAGTAACTATTATGTATTCTCCACTTTCCAAGGGGCAGGCATAATATAAAGTGCTTTAGGTATCACTATCTCACTTATCCACTATGATAACCTGTGAGAAAATTGGAGTTCAGAGAAGTTAAGTAACTTGCCCAGGGTCACACAGCTCAAAAGTACTGTGGCCAATTCTAAACTGAGACCTTGAGCCCACCCTCTAAAGCCTTTCATTTCCCTTCTACCTCTGTTATGAGGAGTTGGGAATGAGGCTGAGATGAAGCTAAGAGGAGAGGTGTTGGCTGGGTCAATGCCAATTTTGTGAACTAAATAAAATTGTTCTGTGCTAACAGTTTTTGAAAGCTTTTTGAACACGGCCTTGGGCCTTTCATGGTTCTGAGGTTTTCCAACAACTCCTCTTAATTGAGTCTTCCTAAGCTGAGCTGCTGGATTTAAGTAATGCAACAAGAAAAGAGTTCTCAGATTCTTTCTTTCCCTTTAAGCTAGGTGAGAATGTGTTCCCCACCTTTCTGCTTTTAAACCCTAGAAAACATTCTGGGAATCTGAGACAAGACCTGAATCAGTGCTGCCATTTTTCCTTGTGCTTTGCACAGTGAGGGCTGAAATCCAGGCCGCCTTCATGCATTATGTATTATATCCTGGCACCAGGTTGTATTGCTCGGAGGAAGAGGTGCCATGTTCTAATTCACATCTTAGGTCACCCTTTGGGTACACTCTGTGCTAGGGAAGGGTCAGACAGGGTATAACGTTGTTTCAGATTCCCTCTGATTTAAGTTTTGATTATGACTTGTGATAATGCCATTTCTGGATCATACCTAGTGTCTAGCAAGAGGAATCTAAATTTTGTTAGCCATTTTCAAGGGAGGGAGGGGTTGACGTTGGTGCCAGAACTGGGTTCCCACCTATTGGTGGGTGGGTGGGGTCTTCTCACAGCTACTTCTCAGCTGGTCCTCCGGCTCTGTAGACACAGCCCTTAACCCAAACCACAGGGGACAATCTTAGCAGTCTTGGGAATGGTGGGGAATGAAACAGGAACGTGGTTAGCAAAACAATTTGGTGAAGGCCCAATCTAGAGCCTTTATTAACGGAGAGAAAGGCTGGCTTGCCTTAGGGTTCTCTCTTTCTGAAAAATCTCAAAGCCCCTTCACCCAACCCCCAGGGCACTATAGGCCTAGCTAAGGGGTGATATAGTATTTATGGCCTCTTTACTTTTATTTGTGGTACTGTTAAAATGCCTTTCCAACAGCATGCTGCCATGATTTAATATGTATGTGTGCTCATCCTGAAATATATGCACTTTGGAATGCATTTGGAACAGAAATAGGATTTTAAAGAAACAGAAGATGGTGAGTTCCAAGAACCCCTTCCTCCTGCCGTTACCCTGGGTTCACTCAGTACTGGGAGCTGTGTATTCAGGCAGTACCTAGGGAGCCCCAGGCAGTAAGACGTTGTGGTTAGAGATGATCAGTCTGGAGGGACAGATCTGGGTGGGTTCAATCTCATCTCTGCCACTCACTAGCTATATAACCCTAAGTAAATTGCTTAAATGCTCCAAGCTTCCATTTCTTCATCTATAAAACAGAGATGATAAGTCTCTTCTCCATAACTTCACTGTGAGGTTCAGTGAGATGTTGCCCGTGGAATGCTGAGCACAGAGCGGAGAGCAATTAGCACTGTAAGCTCTCATTTCAAGATGTGAACCTAAATTTCCAGTTGAAAACCTGTTGAACAGCCAAGACTTTCTGTCCTCTTTTATTGGTGGTCCTCCTTTACTCCATATGAATGCCCTCAGAATGTAATCCTAGTCCCCCCCCCCCCACCCAGTGTCATCTGCAACTTTGCTCCCACCAGGGAGACGTTCTGGTTCCCATGACAAGCACCTGGCCCGTGAGCACGCCTTGGCCTCCGGGACGTCCTGGAGGTGCAGTGGAAGACCAGTGAGCTGGTTAACGAGGGTGTGAAGCTGGAAGGAATGGGCTGTCTGCTCGATGTGCTTTAGTTGCAAAGCTGTGTGGAGAAAATGAAATGCTGAAATCTCAGGACACTGGTAAAGAGGAAAGTTCAGGGCAGCACATTTTCCATTCTCACATATAACTGGTTCCATCTCAGGGGTGTAACGAAACCTCCCAGTGGCTTCTTTGTATCAGAGGCAGTGGTAGAGTGTCATCAGTGTGGCCACTGACTTTGGGATGAAACAGTCCTGGGTTGGCGGCTACCAGCTGAGGGACTTCAGGCAAGTCATTGGACCTCCACACATAGTTTTCTCCTCTGTAAAATGGGCACATTAGTAGCATCTGTCCATCTCACTCATGTTTCGAAAATCGAGAGAATGTACATAAAGTGCCTGGCACAGAGTAAGCCCTCATTAAGTGTACTTCACTGCCAGCACTGTCATCGCAATTATTACCTACATCTCAATATTGCTGAGTATATAAGATCTGGGGGAATAATCAGCCTTTAGGTAGTCAATAAGTAGTGGATATTATTATCATGTATCAGCTGTGAATATTAACTATAAAAGCTAATCATTCTTTTCAAAGCTCCCCAAGGGCTTGTCCCATTCTGTAAGGCGGCTGGTGTGTGCCCCTCACCCTATGAAAAGACACTACCAGTTGTCACCCCAACTACCAGTCCCCCTTCTTCCTTGTGAACAGAATACCAATTATATTCAAGCAACCATAGGCCTAACCCTAAGGAAAGAATAATGATTAGTGCAAGCCACTTATGGCAGTCCAGTTTACCTTCATCTTAATTGGTCTAAGAGAAGGCATGTGATAAGATAGAAGGGAAAGTCTCCCAATGAAAGGAGAGAGGAGTGTGATGTGATCCTCATTTTGGTCCCTGGCACCTTCTTCCTGCTTTAGGTAATGTCATGTGAGGATGTGATGCTTGGAGCTGCAGCTGCCATTTTGTGACCATGTGGTTACTAGAATGAGAGTGATAGAGCAAAAAAATAGAGTCGAGATTCTTGAAGACATTGCTAAACTGCCAGATTGACTCCGAGGCTGCTTGCCTCCACACTTCTTTTCTGGTATACAATAACTGTTCTCATGGTTTGGCCTGTTGTTAATCTGACTTTCTGCTTAATTGAGTTTCTCCTTTTCTGTTTGCCAACCCTGCAGAATATATGCTATTCAAATTCTTCCTCAGATATAAAGACATTCGGTTCCCATTTTCTTCTTCTACATTTGGGTAATCGAGTGTTTTTAAACAAATTCCACCCTCACCATTGTAGTGAAACTGCTCTTGAAAAGGTCACCAGTGACCTCTTGATTGACATGTCCGATGGCTTCATCTAATTTCACATCCTGCTTAACCTCTGCTGCGAAATAGTGAGAAGATTTATAGGTAGAGGTGAAAAGTGACAGCTTGACCACTTTCTTATTCTTAAAGTGAGGCCTTCCCTCCGTGGGTGTCACTGCTCTTTCTATACCTCCAGTCCATCCTCTGTGGTTTCTTCTTTTTCTGCCCCTCAACTCTGTGTGAACCCCAACATTCTGCCCTTTGTCTTCTCATCTCTTACCAGGTACTTTTCCCTGAGTGCCTTCTCCACATTTAAGACTTTGGTTACCATCCTTAGGCCTTCGTGATTCCCACATCTGTGTCTCCAGATCTGCTTTTCTCCCAGTGAACAGGATGTGTCCACTTGGGTGTCCCCACAGGACCATCGACACCGTTTTGTAAACTGAACTATGTCCCCTACAAATTACTTCTCCTCTTTCACACACCTCACCACTCACACTAGCCCTCAGCTAGAAACTTCAGTCATCCTAAGCAATTCCTTCTTTCCCAACACTCAATTAATCATCAAGAATAAAAATGTCTCTATTCTCAGGAGTCTGTTGCAGCTTCCCCATGTTCACTGCCATGGCCTCCAGTCATCATTTCTGTATTGCAAAAGTCTCTCACATGCCTCTAACCCACCACCTCACCCCCTTTCTAATCATCTGCATTGCTGTTAGAGTGGATTTTCTAAAAACAAACAGAATCATGTCACCAGATCTAAAATTTTCCAAGGAGGCGGGGTGGGGAGATTGTATTAGCCATCACACCTTCCAGATAAAGTGCACACTTCAAAACGGCACAAAAAACCTTCTAGTTACTCTGGGAACAGACTGGACTTTGTGTTCTATCTCCTACCAACTCCCCTCTGCCTTTCCTGCATTCTCAGCTAGAGCTCCTGGGTGGGACTCTTTCTCCTCATTATTTAAAACTCTGATTAGATGCTGGACTCCTATTCCCCAGCATTCTGAACTTCTAGCATCCTCCAGTTCTCAATCAAGCTGTACTTCTTCCCCAAAGCATTCCTCGAGCCAAGGACTAAACCAGAGTTTCTCAGCCTCAGCGTTATTGACATTTCGGGTTGGATAATTCTCTGTTGTAGAGTCTGTTGTAGGATGTTTGGCAGCATTGCTGGCCTCTACCTGCTGGATGTGAGCAGTACCCGCCTCTCCCAGTTTCCACAGCCAAAAAAATGTGTCCAGACACTGTGAAATTTTCCCCAGAGGACAGAATCACCCCCTCCCCCGGTTGCAAGCCATTGAACTAAACCAAGTCCCCCCCTTATCATCCCTTAGCCGCCTGTCCTTCTCTGATCATAATACCCTTGGTATAGTCTTGAAGTGACTTGTCTGATTGTCTCATCTGTTCCAACAGAATGTTATCTCAAAAAGGGCATCTCCCAGGGCCTGGCACCCACTAGGCATATAGTATAGCTTCATGAAAGAGTGAGCTCCCTGATGGGAGCAACCTTGTCTGTTCTCTGCATAGTGCCCAGTGTGGTGCTGGCACATACAGGGCTCAATAAACATTTGTTGAAGGAAGGAATGATTCAATCATCCCATTCAAATGCTTCTCTCTCTGTGAATCTTTTATTAGTATCCCAGTCAAGGTTAGAGTCTTTTTTTCTCTTAACTCCATAGTATTTTGTGCGTGCCCCTGCCCCCCCAGCACTTACTATATTGGATATTAGAATCAATTTGGTAATATATACTTGTGGAAATGAAATCATGTTCCCTGGGAGTGCTGGGGTGGCTCAGTGGGTTAAGCGACTCTTGATTTTGGCTCAGTTTGTGATCTCAGGGTGGCGAGACCAAGCCCTGCATTGGGCTCTGTGCTCAGCACAGAGTCTGCTACCAAGCCCTGCATTGGGCTCTGTGCTCAGCACGGAGTCTGCTTAAGATTCTCCTCCTTTCCCTGTGACCCTCCCCGATGGTTTGCTCCCACATTCATACCCTCTCTGTCTCTAAAAATTAAAAAAAAAATCGTGCTCTCTGTATCTTCGGGTCTCTCTCTAGAAACAGAAAAACTAGGGCCATTCCTGTGCCCAGGAATGTCATGATCTACCTTTTCCTTAAACGACTACACCTGTTCTGCCCCTGGCTGCTCTCAGCCACACCCACCACACACATACTCATCCATCTTCCTTAGCCAACTTCAAAGAGGAGGAAGAGCTCAGAGCTGCTGGGCATTGAGGACCCACACATCTGCTTCACGGCCCTGTTTTGCCTCTCTCTTCCCTGACTGTGCTCCCAGCAATGGCAATGAGTTCTGAGAGGTCTTAATAACATATGGTCCTTGCTCAGAAGCCTCTTCCGGGGATGGGAAGCACCACATCTGCAACATGCCCACCACCCGATGGCTTGAAATGCAAGAGGCTATAGCAAACCCCATGGTGGAAAGGAGCCGGGATACTATTAAACAAATAAACATTCACAATGGTCAGAAAGGAGATCAGCCTTCTTTTGAGAGGAGTTCTGTACTCAGAGAAGAGTAGGGTAGCTTTTTGGGCACATAGATGGTTAATATGCATTCTTTAGTCACAAAGTCCTGTGGGGAGAAGATGCCGAAGTGAATATTTATATTTGGCATCCAAGCCTCCGCATAAATAACAGCATAGAACCTGGTGTTTGGTTTGAGGTCAGCTCCGTTTAAACAGCTAGGCCAGGTGCAGACACACATGCTGGACCTTTGAACTCCATGTGTTGCAATCCAGATGTGCGGCCGAGGTGATGAACTTGGGTCACTGATGGTGAGAGGGCGTATAGTGCTCTTCTAGCATCTTCCACGGGGAGCCCTGGACAGTAGACTTGGCCCTAAGCCCACTTTCCTCGCCAGAGTCAAGAAACAGTAGCAGCTGCAGTTGTTGCTAGGGATAAGAGATCATCCACTGGGGAGTTGAGATAGCCAGGACAGGGGGTGGGTAGCACGAGGGAGGTCACGAAATTGACCGTGCTTAGCCTCTGCCCACGTCTGAATCACTTGGAGACATTCTGCAATGGGAAAAATATTAGGCTTTTAATGACAGCCCTGACAAACATGATCCGTATGACCAAACCGGTCTCAAAAGCAACTGCTAATCATTTCTTAAAGGGGGATTTGTCAAACGGCATGTTTCTCCTAGGGTTTTCCTAGTCCCACACTTTGCCTCGAAAATGTGCACAGAGTGAGGGGTTTGAACTTTCTGAATTTAATGCAAAGCACATATGTTGTTTGGGTTTTGTTTGTTTTGTTTGTTTGTTTTTATGGTTGCAAAGTATGTTATATAAAAAAAGAACCAGATAGCAATAAAATGGTAATGTAAACACAAATCCTCCAAAAGCATGCAACATATTTCTAATGAAAGGAAACAACCACCTTCGCTTTATCCACAAAAAAATTAAAAATGATGAAGAGGGGCCGTTTCGTTCACAGATTGTAGAATCCTACTGTTTACTGCTCTCCAAATGAGTATTTTTGAGGCATGACTTAAAATGGGAATTTTCAAAACGAAGCAGCTCCTGGCATCGTGAAGAGAACGCTGATGTTGGTTGGCAGCCAGGCAACTTGAATTCTGGTTTTGACTGCTGACCCCCCGCTTCCTGGCTCCCAACCCCAGCACTCCACTCCAAGTGCTCTTGTCAAGGGTACCAGTGACCTTCTAATTGCTAAATCCAAAGGGCATTTGTAGTCCACTTTTGACCCGACCTCTCTTCAGCAGATGACATAATTGCCCACTCTTTCCTCCTTGAAACCCTCTTGCTCTGTGCCTTCCATGACCCCATCCCATCCTGGTTATCCTCCGGCTTCCCCTTTCACTCCTCAGACACTCTCCAGGCTTCTCTTCTACACCAATGGCTAGAAGCAGCTGCTGTGGGCTGTGGTCATGCGAGGTTTTGTGGGCATTTTCTTATCAATTCTTCACAGCAGCTCTGGGAGGGGGTACTTACTGGTTCCCTTTTATAGACAAGAAAAAGTAAGGCTCAGAGTGATGAAGGTTCAGAGTGATCTTCACCTTTTAAGTCAATGGCTAATAAGCAGCAGGACTGGACTTCCCATCTAGGTCTGTTTGAATCCAGAGTCAAGTTCTCAACCGTTAAATGCTGCAATTTTTATTCCTCGGGTAGCCCCTTAAATAGAGGTATTCTCCGGAGTTCTGTGTTTGGCTCCTTGTTCTTTCTGCTGTGTGCCCACAGAAGCACATCCACAGGTTTCATCATAGCACCTCTATGCTATCTTCAGCCAAAATCTGTCCTCTGCTCCTCATTTCCAACCGTTTCCAACATATCTCCATTTGCATGTGCCACAGTCACTTGTAGGGGTGGTGGATGATTGGCTGAAACCAGTGATTGCTTAAGGAGTAGCATGTGACTCAGGCAAGGGAGATTTCTTTTTTTCTTTCTTTTCCTTTTCTTTTCTTTTTTTTTTTTTTTTTTTTTTTTTGCAGGGGAGATTTCTGCAAATGTCTAGGAAAAGTTTTTCTCGCTCTTAAATAGACACATGAATGATGGTTTCTTTTCTCCTAGATATTGCTGTGCCTTGTAATATTAGAGTCATGACTTCATGACTACCATCTGTAACCATGAGAAATAGGTCAAATTCAACAAGAGAAGATGGAACCTGGGTCCTTAATGACCAGCTGACTAAATCTCACCTAGGACAGGGGCTTCCAACTATATTATAAATAATACATTTCCTTATTGTGTGTATGGGTTTTTGTTTTGTTTTGTTGTTACTTGCTGCTAAAAGCTTCCTAAGTGGTACATCAAATTCATCATATCTACAGCTCAACTCAATATTACCACCCTCCAAACAGCCTCCCTTCCTATTACTCTAGTTCTATTGATATCACCATCGTTGACTCATTCACCCATGTCAGAAACCTGGGCATCATCCTTGACTCCTCCCTGTGCCTCACCCCCAAAGTCCAATCATGAATTAAGTCCAGGAGATTTGCAGGTGGCTGAGGACCATATTGGGGTTGAGCAGTTAACTGTCCTCCTCTGTATGCGCAGATCCCTGCTCAGGTAGTGGGAGGCAGGGTGTGGCTGTTGCAGCTCCCCAGGAGCTAGGCCATGTGGACCAACAGCCAGGATCATGCATTCTAGACCAAGGTACTTTGGGCTGCCATGGCCAAGCTGTGCCCCAGCACCATCATGGCCATCCCCACCAAAATACTGTATGGCCTGTCCTGCATGGCTAGCACTGCATACCGCCTAGAGAGCCACAGCAAGGCCAAGCCATTGGCCATCTGCCTGGGCTGAGTGGCCGACATCTTCAGGTTATGCTATGTGAGAGTACCTGAGGGGCTCCTGAAAGACTTTCTACCAAGACCAGTGGCCCTGGTGTTGTGATGTTCGGAGAAGCTCATTAAGGACCTGAACCCCTTTATTTCTCTTATGGGGATCTCGATTCCTGACCATTTCTTCATGTAGGATTTGGCCCAGATGTTTGGAGCACCATTTGCTATTATCAGTGCCAACCTCAGCTCTTAGGCCAGTTCTCAGAATGTCTTGGAATTCCTGTACTTCTGCCCTCACCTGTCCCTGGTCATTGACTAATTGAGGATGGCCAGAGCCATGAGTATTGCTTGGACAAGTCAAGTTAACGTGTCTATACCTGGCAAGTTTGGTATCATTCAGCCTTGAACAGAAGTACGTGCTCCTCCCTAACAGGGATCCTGCTTGCGAATCCTGGTAAAAGGAAGGGCCCAAGGACTGAAGCTGGCTGCTCTGTGTCTGTCCGCTGGTGACTGGCAAGACCTCATTTACAGAGACCAGGAGGGCTGCAACATCACTAGTCCAACTCCTTAAGGCAACATATCTCTCTGAACATTGTAGGCCAGGCCCCAAGCTGGGGTTTAGTCTCACGCCTGGTGGGGGGGTCTTATGTGTTATCTGTAATTTCATATATCAGCCAAAATCTCACTAGAGACTTTACTTGAGAATATTCCTAGGATGGCCTTTTTTTTTTTTTAAGATTTTATTTATTATTAGAGAGAGCAGGCTTGAGAGCACAAGGAAGGGGTTGGAGGGAGAGGGAGAAGCAGCCTCCCCGCTGAGCAGGGAGCCTGCCACAGGGCTTGATCCCAGGACCCCAGGATCATGACCTGAACTGAGAGCAGATGCTTAACTGACTCCACCCAGGCGCCCCCTAATACATTTCTTTTTAAAAAAATATTTTTGAAAAATAATTTAAAGAATAGATTTGGAATCTAGTCAGAGCCTCCTCTCTGATGGGTAGTGGCATTTAAGGTCCCAATCAGCTAGAGCACCAGCTGGTGCTGTTTAAAAGTCTCCAGTGACTAGAGAAGGCACGTGTTTGTGCATCTGAAGCTGGGACCAGGTTAGGATAAAGACTGTTGAGCCTCAGGCCCAACACTATTTCCTCTGAACTGGGGGGGGGGGGGCAGGGCGGGGGCAGGTGGTAGATTGTGCTTTAATGCCCGGTGGAGAGAGTCCTCATTTTGGACTAATGGTAGGAAGTGAGCTCAGTTGGAGGGGGTGGGAGTAGGGAGGTCCAAATTAAGAAAAATATTGGGGGGGGGCGGTGCTTGGGTGGCTCGGTTAAGCCTCTAACTCTTGGTTTTGGCTCAGGTCATATCTCAGGGTCATGAGACCAAGCCCTGCATCAGGCTCTGCGATGAGCATAGAATCTGCTTAATATTCTCTCCCTCCTTCTCCTTCTGCCCCTCCCCAGCTTGCAAGCAAAAAAAAGGAAAACAAATCTCTTATTTTTCTTAAAAAAAAAAAAAGTCCAAGAGATTCTGTTTGAAGATGTCTTATTCTTTTTTCCCATTAACCCTCTCCTTGTCCCTTTCAGTTCTTTGCCATCTTTGCTGTCCTTCTGCACCCTTTCTCATTTTGAGAGGTCACCACCGTCTATGTTGCTCCCAAGGAGATTTTTAAAACTCGGTACTAATCTTCTAGCTTCCTTAATTACAATGTGTCAATAGTCTACCCTTATCTTCAAGATAAACTCTGGTCAATGTGCAAGGTGTGTAAGCTGCATCAAGGCAGGGCTCACCTCTCTGTACTGTCACCTCCTCTGCTCTGATCATTGTAGTTCCAACACACCGATTTCCTTGTGGTCCATTAGCCACTGCCCCTTAGTGTCATTGCAAGTATGGTTCCCTGGGCCTGGGATGCCCTCTCTGAGGCCTCCCTGGACTATCCTGACTGGCCAGCATGTTCTCGTGCACCTTGGTTTGCCTCTCCTACAACGTAGCGGGCATACATTTCAGGCATGCCAGGCATATCTTTCCTTATTTTCATCTCTTTCATCTTGATTTGTATTTTGAACCCTATCCCAAGTCAGTCTCCATCAGTCTGGGGCTCCCCTTTTTTTAGGGGTGAATCTAAGTTCTAGATACTCTAGTGTCGCAGTGCTGAGGGGAGAGGGGTTCCTGCCTGGTCTTGGGGCATCTGTTCATCACAGGTTGCCATAAAGACACTCCTGGTCTTCACGGTCCCTTGAAGTTGAGGAGTCATGGAGGCAATGCTTAGTCCATACTGGGTCCCTAGAATCTGCAAGGCAGCCTTGGCATTGTCCGCATGGATAGTACCACCACTGCACCTGCTCTGAGGTCCTGCTGCCTTCTTGCCCACCCCCACCCTTTGCTCTCTGGGCCTCAGCTCTCTCCCTCTAATTAACTCCTTGTCTTCTCTCCCTCCGCCAGCACCTGTGAAGAGTTTTCTTGTCTAGAAAAAAGCGCTCCCCTCCACTTCCTTCTTTGGGACATTTGTTTATCCCCCTACACGCCCTGGGTTGCCCCCAGGGGAACTTTGTGAGTTTAGAATTATGGAACACAAGAGGCCGAGACTGACAGGTCCTTTTTTCTTCTACTCTGTCAGATTTCTTCCTTAAGACAGAGAGCACAGGCCCAATAAACTGCTTGGGAAAGGAGAAAAAAAAGAACACTGATAATTATGATCACCTGGCCATCAGGGTGCTTACCACCCTGGAAATGATCTGCATGTGTACCCATTTCTTCCAGATTGTGTGCTCCAGGGGCCAAGGCCTGCCATGTCCTTTATCCTGGTATTATCAGCCTCTGGTATCAGGCCCATAGGAGATGCCTTGTAAATAGCTATCAAAGCTAGAAATGAAAGTAAGAGGGGGAGTGGTCTTGAAAGTCAAGGACACCTGAATGCTTGCCTCAATAGGTGGCGTGGGGCAAAATCCTTTACTTCTCTGTGCATGGGCAGGAGCAACAGGGAGAGGGCATAGAGAGGGGTTGGGGGACTCTGTGCTCCTCAAAGGTCTCTGATTTCTACATTCCCTTCTTCCCAGGCTTCCCAGGTTCTGGCTCCATGTTACCCTCTCCCCTCACCCTTCAGTTGGCCCAAACTTCTATATCACATGCCTCTCCCCCGACAAATTCAGTTTGTGCATACATAGATTTTTTTGCTTGTGCTCTTTCAGGTTGGGTCCCTTCCCTTCCTCCATTGAATGACTTTCAGGATTCTTGAGTTCCAGGGATTCCATTTGTGATGAAATGCAAAGAACTTGGAATTCTGGTTCCACCATGCCCTGGCTCTGGGATGTTGGACAAGTATCTGAGTGTCAGATTCCAGATTCCCATCTTCCAGATGGGAATGATGACTAACTCAACTAGATCCTTTAGGACAAGGGCTTGGGAGCCCAGACTGCCTGGATTTGAATCCTAGCCTTGCCACTTTACAGATGTGCAACTCAGGGCTGTGACTCTACTTTGTCTTACATTCCTTATTCATAAAAAGGGCACCTTCACAGAACCCACCTCATGGGGTTTTTGTTAGCATTCATTCATGAAAGCATCTGAAGCTTTCAGCAGCACACCTGAGCAAGCACTCCATGCAGGTTGATTATCACTATCCCATGGGTGGCCTCTCTTTAGCCACCTACAAACTCATGACACGTGTCCTACTAGTGTGCATGGGGTGCTGTAGCAAAATACAACAGACTGGGTGACTTAACAGAAATTTTTCTCTCATTGTGGAGGCTGGAAGTCTGAGATGATGGTCAGCAAGTTGGTTTCACCAAGGGCCTCTGGTTGACTTGCAGACAGCCTCTATGTCACTAGGTCCTCATATGGCCTTTCCTCTGTGTGCATACATCCCTCATGTTTCTCCTGTCTTGTAAGTAAACCAGTCACATTGGATTAGGTCCCAGTGTAAAGGCCTCATTCTAACTTAATCACTGCTTTCAAGGCCCTGTCTCCAAATGCAGTCACATTCTGGGGTCCTGGGGGGTTAGGGTTTACTCTATGAATTTGAGGAAGAACACAATTCAGTCCATGACAATGTATCAACAGACCTCCAACATTAGACGTTCCTGTGGGTGAGCCTCTTTTTTTTTTTTTTTTTTTAGTTTAATTTATTTATTCATGAGAGACACACACACACACAGAGGCAGAGACACAGGCAGAGGGAGAAGTAGGCTCTATGCAGGGAGCCCGACGTGGGACTCGATGCCGGGTCTCCAGGATCAGGCCCTGGGCTGAAGGTGGCGCAAAACCCCTGAGCCACCCAGGCTGCCCAAAGCCTCGTTCTTAATTCAATTCTTAATGAATTCCAGGATGTTTGGGTTCCATGGGTTCCCTCTGTGGGAAAGTGGAGGGAGCTTGCCATCAGAAAAGCAGGTTTTGAAAGTTTAAAACCTGCTCGTTGGGGACACCTGGTTGGCTCAGCAGTTGAGCATCTGCCTTCAGTTCAGGGCATGATCCCGGAATCCCATTGGTTTCCCTGCAGGGAGCCTGCTTCTCCCTCTGCCTATGTCTCTGCCTATCTCTCTGTGTCTCTCATGAATAAAAAAAAAAAAAAAAAAAAACAAAAAAAACACTGCTCATGGGTCTACGGCCTTAGGCAAGTCATGTATCCTGCATGAGCCTCAGTGTGCACATCTTCATTCTAAGATGGACGATGGTAACTCTCACGGAGGAGAGGCATGTGTGAAAGCCCTCTGTAATCTCAATGCCCTCCCCCCCAAGGTTTTTTGCCTCTGAGCTAAAAGGACACAAGTAGCTAGATTGATTGTCTTGACTCTCCATTTTAGCCTCCAAATTCTGTGACTCTGATTCTAAAGGTAGAAAGTATCAAGGACAAGCTGCTGGGGAAGCAATTTCTGTGTCCAAGGCATCAATAGATATCGTCAAATCAATGAAGGAAATCACACTATCACAGGGAACCCTCACTCTGCATATTCCTAAGGCCCCAAATGGAGCAGTGCCAAAGTGCATCACTCATTCCCTGGGTTTTGGCACACATGTCTTTTCTGATTCGGCAAGAACTCACTATAATGTGGGCTCCTGAACTAGGTATACCAGAGCCAGAAAATCTCTCTGTCTTTAGGAGGACCCTGGGACCTTCTGTCAGAAAGGGTCGCTTGAACTTCACCTTCCTCAGGCAACCTCCCAAACTGGCTGGTTCTTTGTCAATGAAAGCTGTGTTTCAGAAGCAGCACAGTGAAGACAGAAATTAAGAGGTAGAGGTGGGGGCGCCTGGGTGGCTTAGTCAAGTGTCTGACTCTTGGTTTCAGCTCATGATCTTAAGGTCTTGGGATCCAGTCTGGTATCAGGCTCTGTGCTCAGTGCAATCTGCTTCAGATTATTTTCCCCTCTTCCTTTCTCTCTCTCTGTCTCTTTCTGTCTCTCAAATAAATAAATAAATAAATAAATAAATAAATAAAATCTTTTAAAGAAAAAGAAAAAAGAGGTGGAGCTGCAAAATCAGATGCTGAATTTGAACTCAAACCCTGTCCCTGACTCTAGGCAAATCACTTCCCGGACTCAGATTCTTCAACTGTCCAATAAGGCGATAACAATAGTTCTTACCTCACTGGGTCCTTTGGGGCTTCAAGGGGGTAATAGATGTAAAAGTGCTTCATTCATTCCACAATACTATTTGGAGGAACATTTTCTATACTGTTCTAGGCACTAGGGATACAGAATGTAACAAAGCAAATTCACTGTCCTGATAGATAGAAATTAAACTCTAGTGAGAGAGTCAGGCAAAAACAAAGAATACAACATGTAATGCCAGGGCGTAGCGATGATGGAAAGAACAATAAAGCAGGATAAGGGGGAAACTGACTGGGGGTTCTGCTGTGTCTGCTATCTCAGTCAGGGAGTTCCTCTCTGAAGGGGGGACATTTAGCAGACATCTAGACAATGAGAAAGATGGAGCCATGGCAATATGTGGGGCGAACAGATAGAAAGGCCCTAGGAGGTGGTTGGGCTTGGCGGGAGACCACAAGAGGCCAGTGTGCCTGGAGCTTGGTGGGAACTGGATGAAATCAGTAAAGCCTTGAAGGCCAGGATCAAGATTCTTGATTTTAATCTAAGTGTCAGGAGAAGTCCTTAGGGGATTTTGAGCAGGGGATTGCCTTTGTCATGGACAGCCTTCTGACCACTGTTTGGAGAAGAGACTTTGAAGAAATATCGTTATCATGAAGCTGACGGACACATACTTCCTGCTCTCCACCTCCTGGGCACGTGGTGGCTGCACTTCTTGTCGCTGAGTGGGGCCATGAGCTGTGACCAGGGAACAGAAGTCAGGAGTGTCACTTATTAATTAGGTGTCAGTACAATTCTCTCCAGAACTCCTTTCCCCCTGTTTCTGTGACCAGCACTGCTCAAGTACTGTTCCATCAGCCTGGGTTCTAGAGGGATGAGCTACGGGACAGAGCTGCAGCTGGCCTGTAGTGGGCATGCCACTTCTGGGCATAACCTAGCACATCCAGACAGGTGCAGGGAGCAAGAGGAGAGGTAGGGAGGTCATTTAGGTGGCTGAAAGGTGATCCTAGCTTGGACTAAAGTGATAGCAACAGACACAATGAGAAGTGGTCAGATTTAGAATGTGTATTGAAGATCAAGTGTGTAAGATTTGCTGATGGGCTGAATGTTAGGTATAAGGTTAAGAGAGAAGTCAAGGATGATTCTAAGAATCAGGGCCTGACTAACTAGGTGAATGACTAAGGAGAACACTCAGGAAAGCACAGGATTACCCACAGTGCTAGGCACACAGCTCAGCTACGGAATGCTACCTCCTGTGGTTAATATTCTTAATGGGGGCAAGCAATATGGAATGGAGAGGCTTGAGGAATTTTCCATTCTAGAATGACAGAGGGATCAAAAGCCAGATTTAGTCAGTGTAATTTATATATCATGAAACTTTTTTTGGTGTATACATCTGAGTTTTGACAGGTGCATTTTGTCTTGTAGCCACCTCCACAATCAAGATGTAAATTGCTTCCATCTTCTCCCCAAATCCCTTTTTGCTACTCTTCCCTTGGATCAAACCCTCCCTCCACCTCCAACTCCTGGCCACCACGGATCTGTTCCCCATCCCTAGACTTTCGCCTTTTTCCAGAATGTCATATAAATAGAATCACCCGGTACGGCACCTCTTGAGACCGGCTTCTGTCACTTAGGATAACGTATTGGAGATTCATCTGTGTTGCATATGTCAGTGGTTTGTTCCTTTTTCTCGCTGAGTAGTATTCCATGGTAGGGGTGGAGCCACTCTTTGTTTCTCATTCACCAGCCTGAAGGACATTTGGGTTGCTTCCAGATTTGGGTGATATGAATAAAGCTGCTATAAATATCTGAGTACAGGTTTCTGTGTGAACATATGTCTTTATTTCTTTTAGTAACTTTCTAGAAGTAGGATTGCTGGCTCATATGGTAAGTGTATGTTTAACTTTATAAGAAACTGCCAAACCGTCATCCCAGAGGAACTGTACCATATTGCACTCCCACTGGCATTGTGAGGGTCGCTGCACTTCCTCCCCAGCACTTGGGATTGTCAGGATTTTTTTGACTTAAGCCATTCTAATGTGCAGTGGTATCGAATTGTGCTTTTAATGCACATTTTCCTAATGAATAATGATGCTGAGTGTCTTTTCATGTGTTTATTAGCCAGACACATATCCTTCTCGGCAAAATGTCCATTCAAATCCTCTGCTCATGTTTTGTTAGGTTGCTTATCTTTCAGTGTATAGTAAAAGTTCTACATATATTTTTGCATATGATTCCTTTATCAGATACGTGCTTTGCAAATATTTTCTTCCAGTCTTTGACTTGGCATTTCATTTTCTTAACAGTATCTTTCTAAAAAGAACAGCTTTTAATTTTGATAAAGTCTGAACTATCAACTTTTTCTTCTATGGATCACATGTTTTGTATCACGTCTAAGAAATCTCTGTCTATCCAAGGGCACAAAGGTTTTTTCCTGTATTTTTCTCCCAGAAGTTTTATAGTTATAGGTTTTACACTTGGGTCTATGATCTATTTGGAATTAATATTTATTAATGGCATGAGCTATAACCCAGGACAATTTTGACTGGTGATATTTCCTACTGTGCCAGAAGCAGATCAATAAAACTTCATAGCTCTGATAAGCACGTGCACAGGTGACACTGGCTGGTTGCAAAATCTGGTTAAGGTTCAAACACAGATGGTCAGGGGAGCTCCACCTCTCTCTGACTCCAGGGCTGTTTCTTCAGATGTTAATCCTATCCTTAGTATCGCTCTGCAGATGTCCCCAGTGATACCAGCACAAGCCTGAGTCTTTCTGTGAAATAAGCTAGGTTCCCCCCAGTTCCTGAAACACTATGTGCAGTTAGTTGCTTTGAGAAACAATGTTTTCCCTTAAGCACTGAAGAACATTGAGTGCAAAGTAGGGCTTTAAATCTTAGCCATTAGGGTCGAAATCTTAACCTTCCTAGTTTCTGTCCTGTTTGGGTGGCTGTGTTAGTCACCAAATCATGCTGTTTTCCCCTTCCTCTTCTCTGTAACACTCCCACTGAAAGTTTCATTAAAATCATTTAGATTTTGGTATGCTTAAAATGTCAAGAATAAAATGGTGAGGAGAGAAGGTTAGAAAGTCAACATAAGGGTGCCTGGCTGGCTCAGTCTGTAGAGCAGTCAGTAGCCACCTCCACAATCAATATGTAAATTGCTTCCATCTTCTCCCCAAATTCCCTTTTGCTGTTCTTCTCTTGGATGAAACCCTCCCTTAAGCACATCCCTGGGGTTGTGAGTCTGAGCCCCACACTGGGTGTAGAGATTACTTAAAAAGAAAGAAGTCAACATAGAATTGTCACCTTGTGATGTGGCCAATTGAGAACATTTTAAGAAAGACAACTAATGTCTACTATTGCCTCTATTAAAAAAAAAGGCATTTATTTATTACATCAAGAATGATGAAACAGAAAAAAGCAAGAGTATTTGAAGGGGTCTGGCACTATTTCTACAAGAGTATTATGTCTTTAGTTCAAGATAGAAATATCGAATTCTTTCTTACACTGGTCTAGTGCATGAATCTGATGCTCTCACTCAACTATAAACAAGCCAAAAAGTTAATAAACCTAGAAATATAAAAAAAAAAAAAGAAAAGAAAGAAAAGAAAAAAGGTGCGGGGGGAGGAAAGGGGGCATTACATTATTCAACCTTGCAAGAAAAGAAAAAAGTTGGAAGGACATGATCTCATTATAAAAAATACTCTTTCCCAATAATCAATTGTTGATAATTTACTTGAATGTAGGAAAGTATTCATACATTTGCCCTTAGTTTACTTATTTTCCCTCACTGCAGACCGGTGAAAACCTCACACGGAAACTCAGTTTGGGACTCAGACCAGAATGTGAAACATGGATGGGGTGGGATAAATCGGGAGATATTTAGAGAAAGACTTTTTTCTCTCATTTGTTTATAATAGCTTTACTGGATATTCCTAAGGTTCAAAGTCCTACACTTAGTGAGTATGTAGGTTTTCTGCCTAGAAGTAGCACTTGCAAATTTAAAGGCAGAAGGCAGCAGAGTCGATAACATTCCAGACCCTTCTTTGGTGAGGACCAGTCATTTTTGCTTCTTTCTTGAGCAAAAGAAAGGAAGCTGTTGGAGCTGCCCTCCTGCTCCAACTATCAGGCCATTTTAAAGGTCCTTCACGACCTCCCCCTCCAGGGGGATGCTGCTTTCTCCCAGCATCTCATTTATTAAGGCAAACTACAAACAGTCTCAGGTGCGACAAATATTCTTGGTAAACTCGTCAGTGGCTTCCATGGCACTTGGGATAAAGGCCCTACTCCTTCAATGCCTGCTTACAAGGCAGTCTTCAGGGCACTTATGTAGAATAGTGGGAAGGAGAAAAACAACAACAACAACAACAACAAAAAAAACAAAAACAAAAAAATCCTTGCTGTTATGGAACTTATATTCTACTGGGCAAAGATCTGCTAAACAAGATAAGTACACTACATGGTACGTAGATGGTGGTAAGTGCTAAGGAGAAGAAAGTCAAGTAGTCAAGGGGGACAAAAGTAAAGTAGTTAAGGCTTCAGGTTATGGGTTGGTGTGCGATATGTTTAGATAGGGTGCCCAGGAAAAACCTCACAGAGAATGTGACTTTTGAACAAAAACCTGAAGGAAGTGAGGCAGCTAAGAATGTGGTTATCTAGGGAAAGAGCATTCCAAGTAGACAGAATAGCAGGTGCAAAGGCCCTGGGTTGGGGAACATGAGTGTTCCAGGAACAGCAAAAGAAGCCAGTGGTCTTTTCTTCTGTCTTGTGTATCTGTGGAATCATTTACATCGGACACTTCTTGGGGAGTGCTTCTAACCAGTGTCTACTCTAAAGACCATGGATTTCAAATAGTTTTTAAAGCAGTAGAACCTTTCCTTCAGATGAAACTGGAAATGGAAGTTCAAAATAGGAAACAGAGGAGCAGGGGAGGTGCTGTCTGTCAAATCCCACTCATCCCTACACCTCACAGGGGTTCAAGGCAACACCACAGAGGAAGATTTGTTCCCCACACAGAGTGGTAGTGGTGCTGCCTTGAGCCAAGGTATTTTATAGCACACTGCTCCAGTAGTCTTGTTTGGCTCTTGTGCCTACAAGGAGACTTTCAGTAGATATTTACCTCCAACAAGGGAACGAAATTAGAGCCTCTACAGTTACAACCACATGGTGATGTGTGGGTCTGATATGTTCCTAGAAATTAGTTCTCTATTCTGGAGCTTCTTTTTTAAAGACAATTAAAAAAAAAAAAAAAAGGAAAGAAAAAGAAAACATTGCTTTTTGAAAAGGTGAAACAGGTCAAAGAATTTTAAAAATGCACTAGAAAAGTTAATCTCTTAGGGATAACGACATTGTTTGCAATGGAATTCCACATACTTAAGCAAGCAAATAAAAGGGAACTACTGATAATTGGCAACAAGATAGAGGAATATCTCAAATATCACGTTGAGTAGATACACGAATACCGTATCATTTAACTCATGTCTACGACACTCAAACAGGCAAAGCAGATCTTTGGTGACAGAAGTTGGAATAGAGGTTGCCTGAGGGGAGGGGGAATTACTGGGAGGATGAAAATGTTCTATATCTTGATCCGGATGGTGGATACAGAGGTATAGTAGATATCTATAAAAATTCACGGAGCTGAAAAATGATGTATGTATGCATTTTATTTCGTGTATATAATAAAGTCAGTCTCCTTTCCACTATCTCAGCTCCCAGCTACCCAGTTCCCCTACACAGAGGCCACTCCTCTAGGGATTTCTTAATGCCCCCTTCCTTTCATTACCTTCATTCATACCAGGGGTGGAGTCCTGGGAGGAAGCCAGGCAGACACCAGAGGCCAAGGCTGTGGGCACTGGGCCACGGCTTGTGTGCATGCCCCCTGGCTTCTTCTGGCCCCTTTGGCCCTCCGTCTCCCTCCTCTCCTTTCCTCCTTTTCTCCCTCCTTTCCTCAGAAAGCAGGGGTGCGGAAGCCAGGGAGGCCCCCCGCAGGTTGCTGACCCTTGCTAAATCCTGCTGTCCCTCCTGGCTCTCCAGGGTGTGCCTGCCTGCAAAGGACAGCATGTGCTGATCTAGCTTATCGTTGACACAATTCATTCCCTCCCTCTTTTATTCTCCTTTCTGTTCCCTGGAATGATCCTAGGACTTCCTGCTCCTTGGGTGATTCGGGCTCGGTGAGCTTCCCCGGGTCTGGTCTCGTGCCTCCCTGGGCGAGGTTTCCCTTCCAGGGGGCAGTCCTGATAACCCACTTTGTGTTTGCATATAAATATATCTCAGTAGATGCCGTGGGCCTGTCTTATCTTCCCTCCACACCCCTATCCCCACCTCCCAACTTCTGGCATCATTCTTTGACCAGATCCCTACCCCCTACCCCCTACCCCCTACCCCGGAGCTTCCGCCCAGCCGAACCTTTTATCTAATCATCTAGGGTCCCGACTCCCTGAGGGCAAAGGGGCCTGAGTCACGTTCAAGTCAATCTGGCGAGCATTCCTGAAGCTGGGCAGAAAGCAAAGGGTATACTCCCTACTGCTTGCTACCTGTTCCTTGCCTTCAGGAATCTTCTGAAGCTGGGGGAGCCGCTCGGCGCTCAGCCCAGACCCCCTTAACGATAGTTCTTAACCCAATACTTTGGACTGGTCCTTCCTCAACGCCAGGCACTGACTTGCGTGCTTTTGGTGGATTGTACCCGAATTTCCCAAACGGTCCTGGGAGGAAGGTTGCTTAGCCTCACCTTGCAGGCGGGCGAAGGAGCGGAGGCACACGGTTAGGCTGCTGGCACGTGGCCGCCGGGATTTGAACAGCAACTTCCCTAGGGAAACGCCCTAGTTAGGCTCCGGCGGGGAGGGAGTCGGCGCCCCCGAGCTCAGCGTCGGGCTTTGGGGGGACCCTGCAGCCGTGCCACGCCCTTTCTGCACAGTCCCCCCCCCCCCCCGGCGTCGGGGGCCGGGGAGGGGGCTCGGGGCTCTAGCAGAGGCGGATACAAAGCCGCGCGTGGCGGAGCAGCAGAAGGGCGCGGGGGCCCACGGGCCCACAGAAAGAGGCCCTGCAGGGCTCCCGGGGCACGAGCCTCGAGGCGTTGCAAGCGGCGCGGCCGTTGCGAGCCCCGGTGGCGTGCGCCAACTACTGCGCCGAACTACTTCCCCGGGGGCGGCCCGGCGGCCCGGGTCCCCGCGACAGCCCCGCGGGGCGGGCGCGCCGCTCCCCGGGCGCGGCCACGTGCGCCCCGCCGGGCTCGCACGCTCCGCCGCGCCGGGCCGCCGGGCCGCCGGGCCACCGGCAGGCACGCGCGCCCCCAGCGCGCACACACTCCCGGGCACGCACACCGACGGCCCGGCCCACGCCCGCCACGCCCCGCCCTCCCCCGCGCCCCGCCCCCGCCCTCGCCCTCGCGGCGCCGGCCGCCGCGCTCCCATTGGCCGCTCGGCGCGTGACGCGCGGCGCCCGGCCCCGCCCCTCGTCAGTCACTCGGCGGAGGCGGCGCTGGCGGGGACTAGTCTCGTCCGGAGACTGGCAGCGGCGGCGGCGGCGGCGGCGGCGGCGGCCGGAGCTCGAGCCCCAGCGGCGGAGGGCGGGCGGGCGGGCGGGCGCGGGGGCGGGAGGGGGGCCGGTCCGCGACGACTCCCCGGACGGCGTTTCTCCTCCGAGCGGCGCCGGTTTCGGCTTTGGGGGGGGCGGGGGTACAGCCCATCCATGACCATGGGCGACAAGAAGAGCCCGACCAGGTACCTGCTCGGAGCGGAGGGGGCGGAAGGGGCGGGAGGGCTGGGGGCGGGCGGGGGCCGGCGACGACTAGGCCCCGGAGCCACCCGGGGCGGGGGGAGGCGCTGCTAAGATGGAGATCCGGGGGCGGGGGGAGGCGGCGGCGGCGGGCGGTGGCGGCGGCGGCGGCGGCGGCGGCGGCGGCGGGAGGAGGCGGTGTCGCTCCGGCTCGGGGCCGGCGGCCGTGCGCGCCGCAGCCATGGCGGCTCCTCCTCGGCCGCCCTCCGCCGCCGCCGCCGCCGCCGCCGCCGCCGCCGCCGCCGCCGCCACTCCTCCCAGACAAAGGGAGATTTAACCAGGTGGGGAGGGAGGGAGGGAGGGAGGGAGGGAGGGCGCGAGCAGGGGAGGGGAGAGCGAAGGAGCCGGCCCACTCCCCGCCGCCGGCCTCGGGCTGCCCCTGCGCGCCCCCTCCAGATCCGGCCCGCGGCTCCCCTGCCGGCCCCCCCAGCCCCACGCTCAAGTCCACAAGTCCGCCCGCTTCCTGCGCCCGCCGCGGCCCTTCCCGGGGCGCCGCCGCCGCCGCCGCCGCCGCCGCCGCCGCCGCCGCCGCCTGCCGTGCGAGGCAGCGCGGCCCCGGCCCGGAGGCTGCAGGGTGCCGGCGGCGGGGGCGCCCCCTGCCCTCCTCCCTCGGTCCCCGGAAAGGGAGGGAGGGAGGGAGGGTGGGTGGGTGGTCGCCCGAGCGAAGTTTCCAGCGCTCGATCCCTGCGGAATCGCGACGGCTCACCAGCGCCTGTGTTGTGTGTTTTGTTTTTTTTGTTTTGTTTTTTTTTTTTTTTTGCCGTTTCTCCCCCCCCCCTCCCCGCTCCTCGTCTCTCTCGCCTCCCCTTTCCCCCCACTCCTCACCCCTTCGAAGGCCAAAAAGACAAGCGAAACCTGCCGCAGACGAAGGCTTTTGGGATTGTAGCGTCTGCACCTTCAGAAACAGCGCTGAAGCCTTTAAATGCAGCATCTGCGATGTGAGGAAAGGCACCTCCACCAGGTACTTGAGGATCTGTGTTGGCTTTTGTTGAAGGACTTTTCTTGAATTTTTTTTTTTTTTAAAGGTGGGAGAGAGGGTACAGAGCTATACTTTGTGCCCCCTTTCCAACTTGTTGATTAGGGCTTTTTTTTTTTTTTTTTTTTTTTTTGCATTTGGGGGTGGGTGATGTGTGGTCTTGGTTGTGTGTGTTTCGTGTTGGGTGCAAAGCCTCCTATGCACTGAATGATTTATGGGAGGGAATTTTTCCAGGTTTTCGTCTTATTTCAAACAGGCTGGATTTATTTGACACTTGTATCCATTGGCTTATTGGTATTGGCTCAAAAAGAGAGGAAGCAGTGCTTTTGCTATGGGTTGTAGGACTTGAGACCTTTTATTTTTGCCATGTGTAGAATGTTTTTAATTTGCCTGAACTGAATTATTTCTTTTTCTTCTCTGAGCCATTTATAGTTATCTGAGGATGCTGGTTGTTGTGTGTGTGGGTTTTTTTTTTTTTTTTTTCCTGCCTTGAGCTGCAAACGTCTGTTACTTTCTTGGGCTTGAAAATAAATGTTGGGGATTGATAAAGTGCATTTTTTTTTTTTTTGGAAGGCCGAGCTGTCAATTTGTGTGTGTGTGTGTGTTTTTTTTTTCCGATTAGCTTATGCAGAATGGTGATGGAGGACGATTTTGCAAAATGGTGAAATGGATAGACTGTTTTGAAGTTTTTGTGTGTGTGTTTTAAAGCTTTATTACGATGCAAAGAATGTTGAAAGAATTCCTTTTCCTTCTTGGGAAGGTAGTAAATCCCATCTGGTATCAAAACGAGTTGAACTGCTCCGCATTTTAACATTTAGATATATTTGGGTAAGACGTCAAAGCTGGATTTTGTAGTCTTCTGGTCATCTTTTAAACTGAATCTGGAGTTTGTGTCAGTGATGTTAGAGTTTGAAGTCAAACTATTCTTGATATTCATTTAATGGGAAGACATTGTGGTATATGTATGTGAAAGCTGGGGAGAAGGAATGAGTTCCTAGTGGATCCTTGAAGGCTTAATAAGTTGATTGCCAGAAGTCTCATTTCATCAGGTACTTGTTTCTGAGTTGGTGGTGTTCCAATATGACTGTAGTAGTACTCCATAGTTCTAAGTGGATGTTGTTCTTTGACTAAATGAAGGCGTCCTGTTAGGGTTTCCTTGCTTTATTTATACCTGGGATTACATAGGATATTGGGTCACCTGAAGAATTTAATTCCGGGATGAATTATATTGGTCCAGTTACTTTGCTGGTGGAGCAGTTCTGTGACTTCCACTACTTAAATAATGAGTGCTTTGAAAAAAAGTACTCAAGCACTAAAAATATTTCTCCAGAAGTTGTTTTTACAGCAAATTCATGTCCTTTTTTGTATTAACCAAAGAACAAATTTAGCTAAAATAAAAAGCACTTAATGGGAGCTTAATAGATTTTGTTTTGCTCTCTGAAACAGGGAATTCCATCAAATGGCATGAAAGTTTAGAAATGTATTTATTATTTAAAGCAATAGTGATTGTATTATATTTATGAGTAATGTTTTTTTACATGTAGAATCCCTCAGGGGCCAAACCTCTTTATTGTGGTTTTGCTTTGAGTGTTACCGTAGATGATGTGCAAGTAAATGACTAGGAAACTCCTAAGAACTTGAGAACTTTACTGGTGAAGAGCAAAACCAAATTCAAGTTTACATCTGATGTATTGCTGGGAATGATTATCTTATAATGAAATGCATTTCAGTTTCTACGTGCATTTTAAAAATCTGACTTATCAACTTTTTGGAAATATGTGGGAGGTTTTGATTTTAAAAGCAATAGAAATGTTTATAAAGTTTTTTTCAGAGTTACAGATGATGACAGTGAAATCCAGTTTTTTAACAAATTGAAGACGAAATATTTTAAAGTCTGTTCAGGAACAGGATACTTTTCTCTTTAAGGGTTTCCCTGTAGTTTTTTGAGGTCTCTTATTGAGTAGAATTTGAACACAGATTTCCAAGATCCAAGGACTTAAACGCTTATCAAATTGTGATACCTGTATGTGGCCTAAGTTTGTTTCATCTTGGTTATTATCAGTGTTTGGATGTTTGAGATCTATTCTTGAAGGCATCATTAAGTGGAAAGTAAACAATATTTTGGCTTTCTTACAGTATGAATGGGTTTCGTGTAGAAAGGCGAATATCACAGGTCTTCCTTCAGGCTTATCAGGTGTAGAAAACTGTTGGTTAATTTCTCTGCCGTATTAGTTACTGCTGTGTGATTTTTCCTGGGTCTTACTCTTGTACTGTATTTGGCACCTCAAAGACTTTAACATTTTCTGCCTTGCATAGTTTTAACCAGACCTGGTATTGATGACAGTACAAAACTTGTTGGGTTTTGGATGCTGAGTAATAGGCAGAAATTTGTGATTTTAGAATAACTTTTAAAAATAATAAAAGGGCTTTGTTAACCTCTGTTGACTGGTATAGAAGTTGGGTTTTGTTGCTCAGAGCTGGTGTTTGGTATTCGTCTTACACAGCCTAGCTGGTGGCCTCGCCAGTGGTCATTTGGAGTTTGTTCATCATTTTTGTCATTGTTGCCATTATCTACCAAGTCAACCAAGGAAGTCCGGTTTTAATTAGTAGGTCTGGTAGGACACAGAACTGTATGCACTCTGAGGATAGAATTGATGTTACTTAATTTGATGAGGAAAATATTGAGTGTTCTACAAAGAATGTTTATTAAGCTCCTAAGACGGCGAAATACTGGTCAAGATAATTGGCGAGGGGTGGGAGGGTTGGTTGGACACGTACAAGGATGATCAGAATCCAAGCTATACAGGCTCTGAGAGATTTATAAGTGAAGTGCTGTGGGAGATTGGAGCAGTCTGAGTTGGGGAATCAATTAGAAGGATTCCTTCTCCCCATTTCTTCTGAAAAGGGAATTGATTTCTAAAAAATCACCTGCCAAATTTTTATGGTTATTGTCACGTGTATGTTATATATTGAATTCTGCAGGTAGATTTGTGAAAGTGATGGATAAGGCCTTTTTTTCTTCTTGCAGCAGCATAGAGCAGAATGAAAGTCGAGGGTCAGATGCTCCCAAGGAACATGTTAGGGGAAGGAGGAAGAGATACTTAATGAAAGGCTACTTGGAGGCTCAGGGGGCAATAGAGATCTGTATTTTGGATGTGTCAATTATATCGAGGGTCTCTGGGTCTTAGATACACTCCTTTTTCTAACTATATCATCCCGCTCTCTACCTTTTGCTGGTGATTTTTTTTTTAAATTTAGTTTTATTGAGTTTTATATACTATAGAATTCACTAATTTTAAGTGTATATATATATGATTCATTGAATTTTAGTTATCTTAAAGACTTGTGCAACCATCACCACAAACCAGTTTTAGAAGATTTCTTCATATCATATGGTTTTCTCTTGCCTGTTCTGTGATACAACTTAAGAGATTGGGTCACCTGCAGCCTCCTCCCCGTGCTGAGAGAACTCCAGAGTAAGCCGTTCAGTATAGGAAATAAAGGAGTGTGTATATAAGGTGGCTGTGGGTGGGGAGGAAACACTATCCCTTTCCTAGGTGATAAATTGAAGATAAAGTGGGATTTCCCAGCCTTGTTTGCCAGTCTCATGAAAGATGATAACCACCAGTTTTCTGAAGGAAAAACGCCTGCAAATTAACAAATTTACTTAGCCATTTTGTTAAGTTGAAGCTCTTGAGTGTTGAGCAGAGTAAATTCCTATACTTGGTGATGAATAAAATATACTTAGCTTTGGTTTTGCTACTTTTATGAATCCAACCATGTTTTTGTGGAGATACAGATTGCCAAGACCCTGCTGCAACTCTAGCTGATTGGTGAGTGGTTCTTTGATCATAGTGCTGCATTTTGACCTTCAGCTACCGCTTAAATGACATTCATTTGAAAATGGGTAGATTTTTGCTCTGGGTAGTTACCATAGATTTAGAACTTATCCAGTCTTTAGTGCCAGATTTTATCCTGATACTGGGTTCAAATCATGTTTATTTGAATACCATCCCCCTGAAAAGTGTACTGTTTTTAGAGCTTTTGCAGACAAGTAGAAGTGAGGAATTTACTTTAGATATGTAATAAGATCATGCCATTAAAAAAAAAAAAAGTTGGTGCTCCGTTTGTAAAATGCTTTTTCCTTGTTCAGGAACTGGTATTTCAAAGTTGTAAATTGGACGTTTTCTCTTCCTTAAGTTCAGATAGCCTAATAACTGAATATCCGTTGAATAGTCATGAAGTACTTCAGTTTTAGGGGAAAAAATACATGATTTGTGGCAGTTCCGATCTCGCTTCAAAAGTGCATCACCCTGAGTTACTTTTCAGATAGGAAAACTCCCAGAAAGCAGGGGTGGGGGTGTACCTAATCTGGAGCAGAGCCAAGCCACTTTCCTATGGTTTTGGATCATCCACCACAGTGGTTTTGCTCCTTAGATCACATTGGTTTTACTGTAGTGTTTGTCTTTCACAGAATTTCTCCATAAAATACATGGAAAAATTACCTGTCTTCCGAACCATGAAACCTTACCAAACCTTTCGGCCTCAAAGCTGGTAGAGTTTTTAAAGATCACTCTTATCCAGAAACAGTGATAATTTATTTTGTATTTGCCATTACATTGGACTTACTGATTTATTGGTACTAACTTGATCTTATGTATACTTGGTGACCTTAAAGTAAATTACCTGGGTAGTTGTGGTTATTTGACAAGTTTTTATTGAGCTCACAGCTAAATGGGCTCTGGATATACAGTAGTGGAAAGACAGACAAGGTGCTTGTTCTCATAGGGTCTGAATTACTATGGAGAAGAAGAGAAATAAACAGAAAAAATAAAGTAATTTTGGCCAGTGGCAAGTGTTTTGAGAAATTAGAGCAGGATGTGGAACTATAGAGTGATGAGAACTGGGGGAGTGACTGCTTTCTAGACAGTGTTAAGATACACATTTGCCTTTTTAGGCAGCATGCATGCTGCTTTCTTTTGGAACAAGGGGATAGTTATTTCTGTAGGTTATTTCTCTAGCCTGTGCCATCTAGCTCATTGGGTTGGGGACAGTTTAGAGTTGGAACCTTTGTGTACAGGCTACTCAGCTTTTCCTTAGTTGCATGCCCTATACTGAGGCCAGGCCAGCTAACTTGTCAGTATATCCTGTTAGTTACTGGGATGGGAGGTTTGAATGGATTATTCATGTGGCATACATTTATCCTGTGCTGTCAGTGCTGAAGAAATGCCAAGATTAATAAAAACTATTTTGGTAAACAACAGCTACTTGAGGAAGTTGTCGGCACTAACTCAGTTCATTATTAGTACTTCAGGTAACAGTGGGTCTCTGTCTCCTTTGCAGTTTGAACTAAAACATTCTACAGTCTTTCTGGCTCTCATTTTCTCTTTGGCTCTGTCCCCAGGGCCTTTTTTTGTTTGTGGCATCTTTTATCCTCCCCATCAGAAATGTTCCCTTCCTCTTTTTTAGGTAAAGAGGTTTTTTCTTTTTTCTTTTTAGTTTTATTTATTATTTGAAAGATTTTATTTATTTTGAGAGAAAGTGGGGGAGGAGCAGAGGGAGAGAGAGCGCACTTGATTTAACGGAGTGGGATTAAGGGCTCAGTCCCATGACCCTAAGATCATGATCTGAGCCACTCAAGAGATGGATGCTTAACTCACTGAGCCACCCTGGTGCCCCTTTAAGTAAACTTTTTGAACTGTAGCGTACATATGGAGAAGTGCACAAATCATAATTAAAAGGCTTGAGGAACCTTCATAGGATGAAGACACCATGTATCTTGTACCCAGGTTAAGAAAACATTACCAGGACCCCAGAGTCCATTGTACACTCTTAGGACGGTCACTTCAGCCACCGCCCTAACTTCTAACGCTGGAGAGGAGTTCTGCATGTTTCTGAACTTCGTATAAGTCATACAGTTATGTTCACTTCTGTGTCTGGCTTCTTGAGATTCATCCATGTTAGTGTATGTGGTTCTTGTTTTTTCAACCAGTGTTGCTGTTTTATCCTAAGAGTATCTTAGAGCTCAACTCTGCATGTAGACCCTTAAACATTCTAGAGATAGGATCTCTCCTTGATAGCTTTTTATTACCTATTTAGTTGAACATAGTTGTTTTCTTTCAGCTGTAGTGTAAATTCACACATCATTAGGTGTAAGGATAAAACCTGGTGTGAGGGGGCAGCCCAGGTGGCTCAGCGGTTTAGAACCGCCTTCAGCCCAGGGCCTGATCCTGAGGTCTCGGGATCGAGTCCCACATCAGGCTCCCTGCATGGAGCCTGCTTCTCCCTCTGCCTGTGTCTCTGCCCCTCTCTCTCTCTCCTCTCTGTGTATTCTCATGAATAAATAAATAAAATCTTAAAAAAAAAAAAAACCTGGTGTGTGGAACTTTCTACAGTACAGAAATGGAGTAAACTTTTGCTTCTCATCAGATGTAGTGTTTATCAGTCGTTTATATTTCAAGTCATTGGTTAAGTAAACAGAAAATTCCTGCTTTCAGAAAACCTAACAAATGTTGAAAAGGTAAGACGGTAAAAAGATGTTCAGTGATGTAAAGCACCCAGTGGTGATAGGCATGGAATGAATGAGCACATGGTAGAAATAGTCTGTATGGGTACATTGGGAAAGGCCTCACTGAATCTGGAATTTAAATGAGGCCTTTATGATTCTGTAGAGTTTGTTAGTTTGTTGTACCGGCTAATAGAAGTTGTTTGCTCCCTCCTACATCCTTTTCAGCTCTTCCTCATTTCAGATGTCATCCATACCTTTCCATTTCTCCCCACAGGCTGGTAATTCTCATACCCTATTAACCATCCATCACCACCCTTATGCATGCATGTTCATGGCTATCAAATCCAACTGGTTTTGGGGCCTCTCCACTTGGTCAACTTATATCAGCTCCTATTCTTATTGCCTTCAAGATACAAAGTCCAAATGCTGAGCATCACAATAGTCCTTTCTTGTTCCTTTAGGATTTCTGGAAGCAGACTGCCACCACACCCCATCTGCCCTCCACATACAGCATGTGTGTGTTTCATGCCAAACTGCTTGTTTCCCAAGCATGGGCCTATCTCATTTCCATACCTTCACACCTTCCCTTCTCTTGATTTTCTCTGAAGTGCTTTCCCTTGCGTCTGTGTCCTGCCTAACTTCTATTTGTCCTTCTAGATGTTTCAGGAGGCCTTTCCATTGCCCTCCAACCAGGTGTACCTCATCGTAACACTTGAACAGAATTTTTATTTGATCACTTACTATGTTTTCACCTTTTTGGAGGGCAGGACCTTTTTTTCTTTAATTAATTAATTTTAATTTGAGAGAGAGACGGAGATTGAGAATCTAAGCAGTCAGTCTCTCCGTACAGCCTCAGAGACCGATGTGGGGCTCCATCCATCTCATGACCCTGAGATCATGACCTGAGCGGAAACCAAGAGTCTGATACTTAGTGGCTCAGTTAGGTGCCCCTTAAGGGCAGGACCTTTCGTTTCACAGCTTTATTTTTCTTGAAAATCTAGTACAGTGCCTGGCACTTGACAGGGGCTCAGTAAATGTATATAGAATAATGAAGACTAAGAGTTTAAATTGGAGTTCTCTTTAAAACTGTTCCAGTTTAAAAGTTTTATCTAGGGCAGCCAGGGTGGCTCAGCGGTTTAGCGCAGCCTTCAGCCCAGGGTGTGATCCTGGAGACCAGGGATCAAGTCCCACATCAGGCTCCCTCTGCCTGTGTCTGTGCCTCTCTATCTGTGTCTCTCATGAATAAATAAATAAAATCTTTAAAAAAAAAGTTTTATCTAAGAAATATGCTTTCATACTAAGGCTTGGATCGTGTATGTGTAATGTTACTGGTTTAGGGGAAAGTTGTCTTTATGAAATAATGTCCTTAAAAGTGGTATTCCTGTTTTTCTGGTTTTGTTTTTGTAAACGTGTGCTGGAAATTAAACATGAACCTTCAGCGTTGGCCGCTGTAGGCAGTGCATTTTTTTTTTTTTTTTTTTTTACTTTTAGGCAGTGCGTTTAAAGTACTTCCTGGAGTGGTTTGGAGCTTTATAGCATTAGCACATTTACCTAAATAAGAACTGTGACGATTCTTTTTGGGTGCCCATTTGGGAACTAGATGGATGTGCTTGTTTGTAAGCTGGCATTGAAAGGCAGTTTTAAAATGGGCACAAAACGTTTTGGGTGTTATTATTATGCTGTCCATTGTATAAGTTGTGTTAACGTACCTATAAGTTGGAAGTTGTACTTTGTACATGGAGAATATTACTATCCTGTTGAGTAATTTGGATTAATCACTTCTGTTAAATTGAAGTTTTGACTCATTCACTTCATTTATTTAGCATTAATTTCAATTCCATGCAGTGATTGACACAGACTGTTGTGTCAAAGAAGAAATCTCAGTTAAGGCAATGAATGTAGTAAACTACAGTGTTAGAAATCATGAATAGTTGAAATCACAAGGTAAACAGGTGAAATTTTAATTTTTCAATAGCATTCGATACTACTGCTCTCCTTCCAGCCTCCATCAATTTAGAAAAACTAAATTATCTTTTGGTTGGAAAAAGAAATGGTGGAAGGGATATGTTAAAAAAAAATCTTAAAACTTTATAATTTAAGAACATTAACAATATATATTAAGATGAAGTTCACTTTGAGAGGGACAAGAAATTAAAGGTGATATAGGATGCTAATTTCATCAGCCTGTATTGGATCTAAAACCTAGTCAGTACGTGGTGGTTAGTCATGGAGGAAACCAACTTGGTGACTGCTTTCTTTTTGTTTTTTTTTTTTTTTTCAAGACTTTATTCATGAGAGACACAGAGAGAGGGAGGCAGAGACACAGGCAGAGGGAGAAGCAGGCTCCATGCAGAGAGCCCCATATGGGACTCGATCCCAGGACTCCAGGATCACGCCCTGGGCCAAAGGCAGGCACCCAACCGCTGAGCCACCCAGGTGTCCTGGTGACTGCTCTCTAAGAAGAGATCAGATTCCACATGTAGGTTATAAGGTTTATACTTGTTCATTCCTTTATAGAACTAAGAGTTGTTTAGTATCATAAGTCTGCCAGAATATTCAGGGTTTCAAGAAATAATTCAGCTCAAACTATCTTAAGTCAAAATAAAACAATTTTGTTGTCTTTGGGCATCTGGGTGGCTTACATGTTGGTTACATGGTTGCCTTTGAGACTCAGGTAATGATCCTGGGGACCTGAGATCTAGCCCCACATCAGGTTCCCTGCTCACTGGAGTCTGCTTGTCCTCCCCCAGCCACATTCTCTCACGCACACATGCTCACTTTGAAGGAAATAAAACAATAAGGTCTTAAAAAAATTGTTTTTGCTGTCTTAACATAACCAGTAATGAGAAGGATACCATTTAAACTCATAATCAACTGCAGGAATCAGGACTCCTGTTAACTTGCCCAATTCCTGGGCCGTTCTTTGTTTCCTGGAGGTTGGGACGGTTGGATTGGCCAAGGCTAACCAGTCTGCAGAGTTTTACTTGAAGAAAAATGGAACACTTAACCAAGTGGATAGGAAAATAGCTACCATAGTAACACACCTTTGTAACCGGGTAATACTCATATATTCAGTTCGAGTTTCAAACTATAATAAACTGGATAACTGGAACTCTGTTTACCTGGTACTTACACATTTTTATCATACAGATAAAGGAAAGATTATCAGTGCTTTGGTAAAATTTAAAAAATCTGTATATGTTATAGGTTAAATTCCTGTACTATTACCTATGATCATGGTTCTCTTTTATTTTAGTTCTGAAGATGGTAATACATGCTTATTATAAGAAGTTTGAGGACAAAACAAAAACATAAGCAAAGGCCACCTATATTCTGTCATGCAGAATTTTTTTTTATTTGTTGACCAATTTATTCATGCTCTGGACCACAAATATTTGAGTCACTAGTTCTCCATGTGCTGTTTAATATGCTAGTTCATTGAGTTTTCAGAGTATTATTGTAGGTGGTAGTTCCATGTAGGAATAGGAATGTCAGGCAGTGTGTGATACAAAACATTTAATCTCTGGTTTGAAGGATATACATTCTGACTTGTTAGTTTTATGTGGTTTATTTGGGGTTTTTCTTCTAAGGGAAATTAAGGGCTGTTGGGGTGGGAGGGAGATGGGTGTGACTCTAAAGGGATACCAAGAGGGAAAGTTTTATGTTGATGAAATCTAATCTTGATAGTGGTGGTGGTCACGTGAATCAACGCATGTGATGAGGTGACATAGAATGGTACACACACATCCCAATGTGAACTTCTTGGTTTTGATGTACTATAATCCAGAGAATACAACCCTGCCTGGGAAAATGGGGTGCAAGTTATGTAGGACCTTGTACTACTTTTGCAATGTCTTGTGAATCTGTATTTATTTCGAAATAAAAAGTTAAGTTTTAGAGTATGTAATAGAGGAAATGTTCATAATATTAGCAAAAAACCAGTTCAAAATGATATGACACTGAGATCCCACTTTATATTTCATGCCACTGGGATCCCTGGGTGGCGCAGCGGTTTGGCGCCTGCCTTTGGCCCAGGGCGCGATCCTGGAGATCTGGGATCGAATCCCACGTTGGGCTCCCTGCGTGGAGCCTGCTTCTCCCTCTGCCTGTGTCTCTGCCTCCCTCCCTCCCTCTCTCTCTCTCTCTCTCTCTCTCTCATCATGAATAAATAAGTAAAATCTTTAAAAAAATATATTTCATGCCACTTAATCTACTATATACCTGGAAATAATGAGTGATCAAAATATTAATTCTGAGCAATAGCACGATGGATTCTTTCGTGTGTGTGCTTTTCTGTAATTTCTGCAGTGTAGATTAGTTGGTATCACTTTGTAGTTGGCAAAACCAATTTTCATGATAGGAAGTTAAAAAAAATAATTCTGGAATATTTAACATTTTACATTGAGATTGTAGAGTTTTGTTTATATTGGTTACACTAATTTAGCATTTAAATAGCTATTAACGGAGATTGGAAAATATATTTATACTCTAAAACATGTTGTGTTTGTAAATTTAAAGCTGTTTTGTGCTTGTGGTATTACAAAAACATACAGTATGATGTTCTAACATCATAACTTATGCTGTCCAACATAAGTATATGCATTGCAAACCACATGAAATTATAAACTTCATTAGCCACAGTGGGAAAGTAAAAAAGCAGGTGCATTATTTTGAAGAATTTATTTTGTTTAATCCATTATATCCAGAATACTATCATTTCAATATATGATCAGCATAAAATTGCAACGAGATATTTTGCATTCTTTTTATTGTACTAGGCCATCATACTTTGGTGTGCATTTTATAATCACAGTACAACCAAGTTCAGACTAGCCACATTTCAAGTTCTCAGTAACACATGTGGCTACCATATTGAAAGTAGTAGTAGGAGTTGAGAGCCAGGGCTTTGGTGTCAGGCCTAAGTTAAGTAACCCCAACTCTTACTTGCTAACTTTGTGATCTTGGGCATGTTACTTAACCTTGTGCTTCAGTGTTTCATTTGTGAATAGTAACTTCTCCATGGTGGTATTATAAGGATTAAATGAGTGAATGTGTTTAGCAACTTGGCACAGGACCTAGCATAATAAATACTGTAAAAAATGATAAAGCTGTTGATGGATTGTATTGTATTGGATTGAATGACTAATCATTTTTATTTATTTATTTATGATAGTCACAGAGAGAGAGAGAGAGAGAGAGAGAGAGGCAGAGACACAGGCAGAGGGAGAAGCAGGCTCCATGCACCGGGAGCCCGATATGGGATTCGATCCCGGGTCTCCAGGATCGCGCCCTGAGCCAAAGGCAGGCGCCAAACTGCTGCGCCACCCAGGGATCCCCTGAATGACTAATCATTTTAAAGGCACAACTGGTTTCTTAATAATATTACCAGTGAAAATGCATAAGTAGTACGTGAGACATGTGTTTTCTGGAATTCAACTTTTGGGACCTAAGTTTTAAATGATGATTGAATAAATGGACAAATATTTGAGCACTTATGTGCAATGTATTGCGCTAGGCACTTGAACATTTAGACTGTAAATCTTAAGATATTCTCAAATATTATATATTTGCATAGCACTTTACATTTACCATACCAATTTTTTATCTGTTTCCCAATGTAATACTCAAAGCAATCCTGAGATAGAGTTGTTATTCCCACTTTCACAGTTGAGGAAGTTGAAGCTCAGAAAAGTGAAGTAACTTAGTTGATTTCATACCTAGCTAGTAGAATAGAAGAAATAGAAAGTTGACATAATTAAATGGACAAATTAATATTGTACCAAAGTGTTTTAACTGGCTTCTTTTAATTCCTTCCTTTTTCTCCTTTGCTGTCTCAAGAGAGAATACTTTTCCAGGGCCATTTAAATTAGATAAGGGTAATAATATAATGTCCACTTTATTGAGAATTATCCTGAGATTTATTAGCTTAACCTTATCTATGATGTAAAGGTTAACATAAGTCTATATAGGTTAGGTGATTTATTTTGCTTATTGTGATTTTTTTTTTTTTTTAGAACGTTGACTTTTTCCTCATTCTGTCTCTTGGTGAAATATACTCCAAAAATGGGCTGAGAATATGCAGTATATACTGTCTGAAAAATAAACTTTGAAGTAGTTTGTCATGTGACTCATTCAGAAAATGACACAATACTTTGAAAGAACCTGGCATGCCGCCATTAAAAATCAGTGGTCAGAGGCAGCAGTGGGAGGTACCTGCTCCTGGGCAGAGTCTCATGAAGCACATGTCATCAGGCATTAGGTATCTGTGTTCTCTAATATGTAGAATCTGCTTTCAGTGTATGCATGGCTGTCTGTTTGTGGGATTTTTTTTTCCTCCAGTTAAGAAAATTGAGGGAGTCACAGGAGGTCTAATTTGCTGTTGAGTACTCTGGGACACAAAATGTATGACAGTGAACTTATCCTGACATGTACTTTTGGTGTGTATCATTGAAATGTATTTATAAGAAGGAGAATTAGATTTTGGTGCTCAAGACAAGAGTGATAATAGGGGGAGGTGGGAAGGTAGGTAGAGTGTTCTTTGTTTCCTTGGTTTTCTCTCTGCCTTTTCTTTTTTCTGGCTCAGCATAATGTGCCTGACAATGCGTCTCTTCTTGTCTATCTAAAAGAACCCCTCAGAATTCTATATGAAAAACTCACTTCTGATCTTTGTGAATTTTAGCAATGTGAAATTCTGCAATTAGAGTTTTCTTTCCCTTAATTGAAGGGTTGTGAGGCTTGTGGAATGTGGTTCTCCAGACGGACTGAAATTCGACGTAATAGGATTCAAAGATTTTTGTTTTTTCTTCGTGCTAAGGATGTCATAAAAGCTTGACTGTACATAGTTCCTATATATTGAAAATAATTGATTTGCAATGTCTCATTTCTCCACCCTCAAGATATGTTAGTAGATATTTTATATATTTCAGAATCTCTGAATGGGAAGGCTTTATCTTTCTAAAACTTTTTGGCAACAGAATGTGTAGTTGAAATTTCCTTATTTAAATTATAGTTAATGCATTTATTTTGAAATCCTTCATTTATATACTTAAATATCTTTATCCCTCTCTTTCCCAGTCTAAGAAATTAAACTCATCACAGACTGACCAAAACAGTAGATTCAGTTAATCTCCTATTATGGATCTCTAAGATAAGGGCTTTCTGTCACAACACTTGATGTAGAAGGTATATTAACTACAGACAGGTGTACTACAGCCCTAAGGGTATTCTTAGTCTTTGTTATTTCATTTAATTAAAAGAAAACTCCAATGCTTCTCTTGGGTGGGGGGGAGTTTGTATTACTGAAATAGTTAATATTGTGTCATGCCCCAAGGCAAAGCTTGTTTCTAATAGAACAGGTGTACATTTGTACTTTTTTATGCTTAGCATTTATTGAACAGCCATTATTGAGTGAGTTAAGTACTATAACTGGAACACAGACCTAGGAATTTCATTGGTTAATAGGAAGAAGAGTGGGACACAGCTCTTAAAAGGCTTCATCAGTGACCTGCAACTAACCCAATAATAATGCTGATAAGGGCCAGCATTTAATGGGCATTTGGCGAATAGCAGGCACTGTATTAAGCCTATTTCATGGATTGTCTCCTTAGTCTTTTTTTTTTTTTAATAGATTTTAATTACTTATTCATGAGAGACACACAGAGAGGGGCAGAGACATAGGCAGAGAGAGAAGCAGACTCCCTACAGGGAGTTCAATTCGGGACTCAATCCCAGGACCCTGGGATCATGACCTGAGCCAAAGGCAGATAGATGCTCAACCGCTGAGCCATTCAGGTGTCCCTCATTTAATCCTTTTAATGGTATGATATTGTATCTCCATTTCACAGATAACAAAATGAGGCTTAGAGTTTATATCCCCAGCCCGAGTTTATATAGCACAGTTGCACTTGACTCGGATCTTTTCCAGCTTCACATTAATATAATTTCTAATGGTGACGTCCGGGTGGCTCAGTGGTTGAGCATCTGGCTTTGGTGTAGGTTGTGATCCCAGAGTTCCAGGATCGTGTTCCACATTGGGCTCCCTACAGGGAACCTGCTTCTCCCTCTGCCTATGTCTCTGCCTCTCTCTGTGTCTCTCACGAATAAATAAATAAAATCTTTTTTTTTTAATTGTTTCTAATGAGTTTTTCTCTGAAAATGGCATTACCATCTATACATACACCAGTCTATGGACATCACTGTAGATACTCAGCTGTAGCCAGTCAGATGTCAAATTCTGTGGCTTTATTCCTCTTGTATTCCTGTTATTACCGCCTTTAGGTCCTCAATATTTCATTTTTTATTTCAGTGTGAACTTCATTAATTGCAAGTCTCTATAGTCCAGGCCTGCTTCTGGACTATTGTAGTAGCTTTGGTCTGCCAGGTATTCAGTGATCTCTAGAAAACACATAGATCATGTAGCTTGTCTGTCTAGAATCCTTGGTTACTTACTGCCTGATTGCCCAAGGAGGTATTACCTTGTCTCCTTAAACGACCCGTGAGGCCTAGCGTGATCTGGCTCTGTCCTGTGTACCAGCTCATCTTTGCCACTTCTTATCATGCACCTTCTGGTCAAACTTGTGTTCCATCAGCATGTTCTTTCATGTCACTGTGCTGCCTGGAGACTTTTACCTCTTAGTATTACTTAGTAAATGCCACCCGTAGATGTAAGATACAGCTCATGTCAACTCTTTTGGGAAACCTCTCTTGATTCTTTTTTTTCCTGTGATCATTGAAGAACTTTGTGCATTTCTTTAGCATAGCACGTCTTCATTTTGTAGTGAAATTTGTTTACATTTGTTGCCCCAAATTTAAATTTGTAGCCCTCATGGGCAAGGATAGTACCACTGACACATTGTTAAATCTTCAGAGGCAGGATCTTAATGCCTCTACTGCTTTGTACTTTTAGGTGTACCATTTATCTATCTATCTATCTATCTATCTATTTATTTATTTATTATTTATTATTTATTTATGATAGAGAGAGAGAGAGAGAGAGGCAGAGGCAGAGACACAGGCAGAGGGAGAAGCAGGCTCCATGCACCGGGAGCCCGATGTGGGACTCGATCCCAGGTCTCCAGGATCGTGCCCTGGGCCAAAGGCAGGCACAAAACCACTGTGCCACCCAGGGATCCCTTTTAGGTATACCTTTTAAAGGTTAATCCATTCTTCCAATCTCCAGTTTAAAATGTTTCCTTTTTAAAATAATGTCATATTGGTTAACCCTTTCTGCAAATAGGTTATGTCCATTAAAAAAAAAAAAAGCACTTGAATGACTTGGAAATATTGCCAACATTCATTTACTTCCTCTCTTTAGTTTCTAATTTTACTTTTTGCATAGTCTGTTAACATAGGTCCTTTTATTAGCTTCCTTTCAAGTTCATACCTGCTCCTCTGCTCACAGCTGAGACAACAGTTTATTGCAAAATCGAGTTCATCTGAACTAGTGTCTGTTTTAATAAGGTTCACCTTCTCAGGAAAACTAAAACTAAAATGCCTTTCTCTTAATGTTCTGTGCTTGCTGGCTTAAGGTTTTAGAAACAGAGCTATCTTGAAAGGTTTGTAGAAAAGTGACTAGAGTGGTCTAGATGCACTATGGCTTAAGGAGGAAAAGGGTTAAAATTGACAAGATGGTGAAGTCTGTCTTGGAATTTTGCAACTGAATAGGACTCAGAATGGCTGGAGTTTTTTTAGCAAAGGATTTTGGAGAGGTGGGCTGGAAAATTTTTTTGAACTGATAAGTAATGTAGATACTGGTGTTTTATCTATTATTTTTCAGGATTGAAGTCCTAGATGCTCATTCCCTTTCAGTTGGTACTGTTTTGTAAATGAAGATCCTTAGTTGTATATCAGTATTTTTCAAAACTCATTGATCTAATAATTTCATGAAAGAAGATGCATCTCATGAATTGGAATCTTCTGGTAAAAAGAATTTGTTACATTTTAAATTAATCTGTTAATGGAGTGCCTGGGGTTGATCACTCCGTTAATCTGCCTTTCTTTTGCTCAGGTCATGATGCCAGAGCCCTGGGATTAAGTTCCATGTAGGGCTCCCTGCTCGGTGGGGAGTCTGCTTCTCCCTCTGCGTGTCCCCTACTTGTGCTCTGGTTCTCTCTTGCTCGCTCTCAAATAAATAAAATCTTTAATCCGTTAGCTATTAATAAGCATTTAATTACTGGAGCACAAACTTTGAGAATATATAAATTCTCAAATATAGAGACTAATGCTGCACTGCAAAGTTGGCTTCTAAATAGATTTGCAGGCAAACTTTTGCAAAATCCATACTTAGTTTTAAAAGCATTTGCATCAGGGAATGTCCTATACAAACATGAATAAATTTAGTACACAACAACGATGTTGATCCCTAACTGGGGAACTTTTGCTAAATTTAGTATGGGGCTTAATCCTATTAGTTAAACCAGCTAATGGTAACTTGATGAATCATTGTGATCCTCTTGTGGTTTTGAAAGGTGTATTTTCAGAATTAATTTTATTCATACCACGCTTAGAAAATTGTATAAGGATATTGCTTTGTTTTTCTCTGTGACCAGTATAATCTTTACTTTTCAGTTTTGTTTTGCAATCACCAGAAGTTTGTTTTGTTTCCAGTTCATTGATTTTTGTCAAGTAAATAGGCCCTAATTATCTTATCCCATTTCTCCTTCCTTTATCCAGGCCCTCTAGTTTTATATGATATAATGTTTTAGAAATGATAGTTGTATTTATAACTTATAGTTCTTAGAACTCTTTACTTTTTCAAGTGTCTTATCCATAAAGTGAAATTTAAATATTCAGTAGATGTCTCCAAAGTCTTATTAGTAATAGTGTGGTGAAGTGGAAAAATCTTTGAAATTCTGACATAATGACAAATACATCTTGGCTATTTTTGTCTCATTTTAACTTTTCTAACTTTAGTACTAACAAATCGGATTTTTGAGGAAAGACTTTGACTTCTTGGTGGTGTCTGCTGCTACTTAGTCTTTCATTGTAAAACCCTTACCTTTATATAATTGAGTAAACATATCTAGATTGTAGAGAATAAATCACAGAATGCAGCTTTTTTTTTTTTCTTTTCTTTTCTTTAATGAACAGCCTTTTGGGCTGATGGATTGTCCTTTAGAGTAATAATATTTGTAGTTTTCAGGTAAATCAGACTTCTATAGGTCCATTTGTCCTAGAAGATTATAATTTGACCTTCAGGTTAGCAAATATTTGTATTAAAGTGTGGAATACTATTTATTATATACAAGTGAATACGTTTTTATTTTTATTTTTATTTTTTTTAATTTTTTTTTTTTTATTTATTTATGATAGAGAGAGAGAGAGAGAGAGAGAGGCAGAGACATAGGCAGAGGGAGAAGCAGGCTCCATGCACCGGGAGCCTGACATGGGATTCGATCCTGGGTCTCCAGGATCGCGCCCTGGGCCAAAGGCAGGCGCCAAACCGCTGCGCCACCCAGGGATCCCCGTGAATACGTTTTTAAATCTTGCCACTTGGCTGTATTCAAAATCAAGAAAACAATCTTGTCCTCCTGCCTCTGCTTTACAGCAAAGAGTGATGAGTGCAGAGCAATTAGTGCCATTTTCCACTTGTTCTTTTATGATTTAGACTTTCTTCACATAACCTGAAAAATTCATTTTAATCATTAGTTTAAGCCTTTTCATCACCACCTGACCCCAGCCCCAAAAAACCAACCAACCAACCAACCAACCAACCAACCAACCCAAGCCCTGGAATTTAAAAAAAGAAGGCTTCTGGCAAATTAAGAGTTTCTTCCCTTACCTCTGGCTTTTCAAGACTCAGGGATTCAAAAGTAGTGGAAAGAATACCCACCTCTCCCTGTGTCCAGCCCCACAAATACTTTGAGATGCTATGAAGCAAGAAAGAGGTAACTAGAATATCGACCTTTAAGTAAACTTAACTTGGCTATGTTTTTTGCCTTTCCTGTCTTTTCACATGTTTTGGACATAAAAATATTTGAACCAGATACTGGTATGGAGATCAGGAAGAGGATTTTACTCTATTATAGGGAATATAAGAAATAGCATAGTGACCCCGAAATTACATGAAGCTGTAAACAAGTTAGGTTAATGAACTCTTCCAGCCATTAGGAAAACCACTTTATGCCTTGGTGAAACCCTGGTGGTACAGATTGTTTCTGAAGAGGTGCATGTTATAATTTATGGGGTGTGTTTTGTGTGTGTATGTAATGGTAATGATGGTATTGATAGTAAATTTACAGCTAAAATGTTAGGTACTATTGCCAATTAAAATTACTAGAAATGAAGATAGAGCATTTTGAAAATACTTAAGAGCTAGTGAGAAAATACTTTGCTCTATAAAAAATGATGTATTTTTAGCATTTCTAGAATGCACTCTCAAATAGTACTAAACAAGTAGATTTGACCTGATTTTAAAAAATGATGAATAATAAAACATAGATTAATTTATATAGTAATGGATAATTACTCTATTAAACTCTGTATTAGTCCTTTAAGAAAAACTAAAAAGTACTGTAATCAGAAGAAAAAGCATGGCACCTTGTTATCTGGGTTTAATTCTTTTTAGCTTTGTTAAAATGTAATTGGCCTATAAGAAACTTCACATTTGAAGAATAACCTGGGAAAAGTACCACAAATAAGATAAATATTATATCTTTCCCCCGAAAAAATTTTCTCTTGCCCCTTGGTAGTTCCTTTCTGTTCCCAGTCAACCATTAATCTGCTTTCTACAATTACACATTAGTTTGCATTTTCTTGAATGTTGTATAAATGTGATCCCATACTATGTACTTTTGTGTTTTTCTTTGGTCTCTTGCAGTCCGTGCGCTTATTTTGAGTTCATCCATATTTATTCCTTTTTATTGCTGAATACTATTTCATTGTATGCCTGTTTTGCTGTTTATCTGTTCACCTGTTGATGGTCATTTGAGTTTCCAGTTTCTGGCGAATAAAAATAAAGCTGCCTTCTACATTCCTGAACATAAGTGTAGACATAGGCTTTTGTTTCACTTCGGTAAAGCAGTGGAGTCACTGGGTATGTTTAACCTTTTAACAAACTGCCAAACTTTTTTTATTTTTTTTACAGTGGTTGTATATTTTAAAATTCCCAAAACAGTATGTGAGAGTCCAGTTGCTCCACATTTTTGCCAGCCTTGATGTGTAGTCTTTTTAACTTTAAGCAAATAGAAGGGAGCCTGATGGTATCTCATTGTGGTTTTGTACTTTTTCCTAATAACGATCATTGTTTTGTTTTCACGTGCTTATTTCCCATCTGTATATTTTAAGTTCTTTTTTCATATCTTTTACTCATTTTTAAATGATTGTTCGACTTACTGAATTGAGTTCTTTGTTCTAGATTCCAATGTATGTTTTAAAAGTGTTGAACACTAGGTTAGATGAAGTCCAATTTATTATTTTTTCTTTTATTACTTTTTACTTTTTGTCATTTTTAAGAAGTCTTTGCCAAACCCAACATCACCAAGATTTTCTCAGATTTTTGCTTGTAGGAGTTTTATAGTTTTAACTCTTAATATTGGGTCCTTAGTCTATTTTGAACTGATAATTGTATACAGGTTTATAAGGGTGAGTTAAATGTTTTTTTTATTTTAAACATACAGCCATCCTGTTATTCTGGATCATTTATTGAAAAGATTATTCTTTCTTCATTGAATTTCCTTGGCATTTTGGTGAAAATCAATGGGTGTATATATGATGCTGTTTCTGGACTCTCTTCTATCAATCTACTTGTCTTTACATTGGTACTATGTTTCTGGACTCCGTTCCATCAGTTTACTGTCTTTTACATTGGTACTGTACTGTCTCAGTGTGTGTGTGTTTAAGGTCTTGAAATCCGGGATTTTGGGACTTCTAATATTGTTCATTCTTAAAGTTATTTTGGCTTTTCTAGGTCCTTTGTATTTGCAAATAAATTTTAGAATCACCTTGTCAGTTTCTATTTAAAAAGCCTGCTGGGATTTTTATTGGAATGCATTGAATTTGTAGAAAACTGACATCTTAACCACATCAGATTCAGTATTCCAATCCCTGAAAATCATGTAGGTCTCCTATTTAGATCTTCTCAACAATGCTTTGTGTGTTTTAGTCTATAAATCTTTTGCATATTCTGTGTCAAATTCATCACAAAGTGTTTCACATTTTTTGTGCTGTGTATTTTACTTTAAAGATTTCAATTTTTGGTGGTTTTTAGATGATTTATACAAATAGTTATTTTTTAGTCGTGTACTGCATCTTTACTAAACTTTCCTATTCTACTAGCTTTTTTGTGGATTTTGCGGTTTTTTCCATAGATGATTTTATCTGTGAATTTTCAATTTTACTTTTCCAATTTGGATGCCTTTTTCTTGCAAACTAGTTAAGCAGGTTAACTCTTCAGAACAGTGTTGACTAGAACTAGTAAAGAGTTGACATCCTTGCACTGTTCTTAAATTTTAAGGGAGTAAGGCATTCAGTCTTTTACTGTTAAGTATGGTATTAGCTGTAGTTTTTGGTAGGTTGAGGAAGTTCTTTTCTAAGGGTTTTTTGATTAAAGAATTGACAAGTACATTTCCCTGCTCTGTATCTCCTGCATCTATTAAGATAGTCATACAGTTTTTCCATATACTTAATGCTGAATTACATTGTACAATTACATTGTACATAATCAGTTACATTGATTTTTGGATTTTAAACGAACCTTGCATTTCTGGGAAAAATCCCACTTTGTCATGATGTATTCTTTTGGCAGTAATCCATGACAGATTATTATTTTTTTTAAGGATATTTGTATCTATACTCATGAAGGACATTGGTCTAGTTTTCTTACCTTGTAATATATGTGGTTTTGTATTCAGATTGATGTGGGTCTCAGAAGGAGTTGGAAACTCATGATTTTTCTGGACGAGTTAGTATATAATTGGTATTATTTCTTCTTAAAGGTTTGTTAAAATTCACCAGTGAAGCCATCTGGGCCTCGAGTTTCTTTATGGAGGTTTTAACTACAAATTAAATTTCTGTAGGTATATAGGAATATTTAGATTATTTGTTTCCTTTTGGATGAGCTTTGGCAGTTTCTGCCTTTAAAGGAATGTCAGAATTTGCTCATTTTATTGAAGTAAAGCTGTTGATAATATTCCCATATCATCCTTTTTAATATCTGTAGCACCTATGGAGATAATCACCTTATTCCTCACTGGTGATTTGTGTCTTCTCTTTCTGATGAGTCTGGCTTATCAGAATTGTATTGATCTTTTACTGTTTTTTTCTTTGTTTCTCTTGTTTTCCATTGATTTCTAATTTGATCTTTATTTTGCTTATTTTGAGTTTCATTTGCTCTTCCTAGTTTCCTAAAGTATCAGTCTGGTCGTCTATTTAAGAACTCTTTTTCATGTATTGGCCTTTTTTAAAAAAAATTTTATTTATTCATGAGTGAGAGAGAGAGAGAGAGAGAGAGAGAGAGGCAGGGACCTAGAGGGAGAAAAGCAGGCTCCCTGTGGGGAGCCTGATGTGGGACTTGATCCCAGGATGCGGGGATCACATCCGAGCCGAAGGCAGATGCTCAACCACTGAGCCACCCAGGAGCCCCTAATGTATAGGCATTGGATGCTATAAATTTCTTTCTCAACTATGACTTTAGTTACAATCCATAAAATTTGATAATGTATTTCATCTTCATTTGGTTCAAAATATTTTCTGATTTTCCCTTTCTCTTTTGGCTGATGGATTATTTTCAGTTGTTGCTTCATTTCCAACTATGTGAGGATTTTCCAGTTATCCTTCTGTTTTTTACTTCTAGTTTAATTTCCTTTTATATGGATAAAAATCTAGAATTGTCTTGAGGAATTGAGCCCTGTGTCATTATGAAATCACCTGTGTCACTGGTAATTTTTTTTGCTGTGATACTACTTTGTCCTATATTACATAGATTCAATAAATAAGTAGGGTTAGCATGGTATATCTTTTGCCATATTTGTATCTTTATATTTGACATGGATTTCTTATAGGCAGATATAATTGGGTTCTTTTTTGTAGTTAAACATCATAGTCTTTGCCCTTTTTAAGAGACCATTTACATTTAATGTGATTATTGATACGATTGGTTTTATTTTATTTTATTCTTTTTTGATGCGATTGGTTTTAAATCTGTCTTGCTGTTTGTTTCTATTTTTCCCACTCATCGTCTTTCCCTTTACTTCTTGCTGTCTTTGGCTTAGTTGAGTGTTTTTTTAAAAATCCAGTTTATGTCCTTTCTTTTTAGCTATAACTCTTTGCTTTAGTATACATCGTTAATACCACAGATTATCTTCAAGAGATAAACTTCTTTACACATCCAATTGACCTTTGAACACCCTGGGTCGCAGGGGTGCTGACCCCACATGTAGTTGAAATCTAGATATAACTTAGGAATCCCCCCAAAATTAAGTACTTAATAGGCTATTTACAGGAAGCCTGATCAATAACATAAACAAATTAGCACATATTTTATATGCGATATGTATTATACAGTGTATTTTTATAATAAAGCAAGTTAGAGAAAAGAAAAAGTTAAGAAAATCATTAGGAAGAGAAAATACATTTACAATATTGTGTTTTTCGAGGGAAAAAAAAAATCCACTTGTAATTGGACCCGCACAGTTTAAACCTGTGTTGTTCAAGTGTCATCCGTAGTATAAGAACCTTAGGGTCGTTCACTTCCACTTTCCCATACCTAGCCTTTCTGCTGCTACTGCTGTTGCCATCCTCCATAACGTAATTTTTATGTAGTCAACTTATCTTTTAATGAGATTGCAAAATATGACAGAAGAAATCTTTTATACTCTTCCACATATTTACCATTTCTGGTACTCTTCATTCCTTTGTGTGTGCAGATGTCCATGTGGTTGTATTTCTTCTGCCCGAAGGACTTCCTTTTAATATTCCTTATAGTTAAGAAGTTTTTCTTGCTTTCTTCTGATAACAGCTTTTTGAAGCTGCGATGCATATATTATACAGTTCATCTATTTAAAGTGTGTAGTTACTGGTGTGTAGTATATTCACAGAATCATGAACTGTGGCCTCATTTCATCACCCTCAAAAGAAATCCCGTACTTTCTAGTTGTCACCTTTCAGGGTGCCCCCACTCCCCACCACACAGCCATCCCCACTCCTAGCGAACCACTGTTAAACTCTCTCTAAAGATTTGCTGGTTCTGGGTATTTTGTGTTAAGTGGAATCATATCACATGTGGTTTTTGTGACTGGATTCTTTCACTACCATAATGTTTCTAAGACTCACCTTGGAAACATGTATGTTGTAGCATGTGTCAGCACCCATTCCTGTTAATAGCCAAATAATATCCTATTGTATAGATACACCACATTTTGTTTATTCGGTTGGTGATTATTTTGAATTTTTCCACCTTTTGGCTATTATGAATAATTTTGCCATGAACATGAGTATACACATTTTTGTATGGATACGTGTTTTAATTTCTCTGAGGTATATACCTAGAATTGGAGTTGATGGGACAAATGATAACTCTTTAATTCTTTGAAGTCTACCACTCTTTTCCAGAATGGCTGCACCATTTTATATTAGACCAACAACGTATGAGGCTTCCAGTTTCTTGTTGTTGTTTTCAATGGGTATAGAATTCTAGGTTCAGTGGACTCCTTTTACTAGTTTAAAGGTGTTATTCCATTATTTTTGGGTTTCATTATTTCTGACGAGTAATCTGTCATTCCCCTTTTTTCCTTTCTCTACGGAGTGTGTCTTTGTTGCTTTTTAAGATTTCTCTATACCTCTGGCCTTTAGCAATTTGATTATGATGGCCTTGATATTGTTCTCTACGTGTTTTTTGTGCTTAGGGCTTGTTGAGCAGCATTGTGCTTTCTACTTAAAGTCCATATGCAATTGGGAAATAAATAATGTACAGTTTTATAAAACTAGCTAATGTTAAATCCACATTCATAATGGCTATAGTCCTATCTGGCCAAGAAGAGCTAGAATTCTTTGAATTGCCCTGGGCTACTGTTCCTCCTCCATGGAAAAATTTCTTTCTAATGGGCCTTTAGAGATATTTTTATCCAGCCATTCCATCTAGAAAAACTAGAATTTGGTGAGATTAAGTAACTGACTGACCCCAACTCATGAAACAGGTTAGTAGTAATGGAACCTGGACTCGACTCCTGGACTAGCTTTGTCTTCTTGCCACCCAACTGTACCACCTTTCTGACAAACCATGCATTAGGAAGATGATTAGAGGTATTTCTCTGCACTCTATGCAGTATGAGTGTGACTGCCTTAGATTTTAGGGTTTTTAACATTTAAGATAAAGAACTATGGTAGGCACATGTGTTTTTCATAATGAAATAAGAATGGTTTCTTCTCAATTTCCAGCTCTCATTTTTCTCTCTTTAGGCACTTTTGTGAAATACTGTAGTAGCTCGTAAACTGTTTTAACTATCTTAGACTTTCAGTGCTTGTATGTTGTCGTAAGAAGTCTGTGATTAGGTTTGCATGACAGGGAAATTTGATATGAGGGGAATCAGGGTGTGAATTAGCTTTCTCTTGATATGTTTCTGTTCTGCTCACCTAATTTCTCCCAGTGGGAGGTATGTATGAGTGTGGGTTGGAGGTTTTTTGTTGTTACCATCACATGTGTAACACTCCCTTACCCTTTGTAAGATTTCCTTTGTTTTTAGAGACCTTTTATTTGATTATTCCTCTTGATGATTTTCTTCATAGATAATTATGGAGCACCTGTAGTACTTTGGCAGAGGTGGAATGTTTTACATGCCTTTATCCTTTTTGAAGCTTATCTGATTAGCTATACAATACTATGCATTGGAAACAGATTGTCTAGTCATATGGAACATTCGGTTGTCTTTTGGAGTTGGTTTGATCAAACTGGTTTGGTTATATGAGGTTTTAAGGGGGCCGTTTAGAAGTACATGATGAGAGGAGTTAGAAACGTTTGAATTGAATTTGGAAAACTGAAATGTTAAACAATTTGAAAGAAATATATGAGAAAAATATGAGAATTTTTTTTAGGTCAGATGTATAAGAGGTACTCATATACAGTAATATTAATCCTTTTTGGTTACAGGTCTGTCAATTTTATGAATTTAGCCTTGTAATTACAATCAAAACAATATTTGCATCATCTCCAAAAGTACCATTTTGGTTTTGATCAACAGTGTAGAAATCCCCGTCTCTATGTGTCCTCAGTATTTGACATCCCCAGCTGTTTGTTTGTTTTTAATAACCAATATATTAGATGTTAGTGGTACACCATTGTAGTTTTAATTTCCATTTCCTTAACAACTAATGAGAAGTCTTTTTTCATTTGTTTATGTAAGTCACCCATGTATCTCTGGAGAAATTACTTCAGATTTTTTTTGCCCATTTTTAAATTGCGTTCAGCTTTTAGAAGTTTTCATATATTCTGAATAACAGTTTTATTAGATACGTATTTTGCATGTTTTTTCTCCTAGCCTGGGTTTTCATTTTCTTAATGATGTCTTTCAGGGGGGTAGAGGGAATTCGAGGAAAGTGGCCAAGTTTTAAATAAATACTAAGGATGAAATGTACAGCATGATGACCATAATTCTGTTATGGTGTATAGGAAACTTGTTAAAAAGAGTGAATTCTGAAGAATTCTTACCACAAGGAGAAACTTTTTTCTTTCTATTGTATTTATATGAGATGATGGGTGTAGTAGTCATTTTATGATATGTATAAATCAAACCATCATGCTCTGCACCATAGACTTATACGGTGATGTGTGTCAGTTATTTCTCAATAAAACTGGGGAAATGGTGTCTTTCAAAGAATGGAAATTGTTAGTTTTTTGAAACTCATATGTATTTCTTTTCTTCTGCAGTTTATGCTTTTAAGATCCAAGGAATCTTAGCATAGACTGGGGTCTTAAAGATTTTCCTTTGTTTTCTCAGAAGTTTTATAATAGCTTTGAAATTTTTACATTTAGGTGTTTGATCCATTTTGAGGTAATTCTTAATATATGGATTAAGTATAGATTGAAGTTCTTAATTTTTACGTATGGACGTCCCAGCTTTTTCTATACCATTTGTTGAAAGACTCTCCCTTATCGAAATACATTGGTTTCTTTGTTTAAAAATGATCATATATATGTTTGTATATAATTCTGGACTTTGTTGTCCTTTTGCCAATACCACACTGTCTTTAAATACTGTAAGAAATCAGGGATCCCTGGGTGGCGCAGCGGTTTGGCGCCTGCCTTTGGCCCAGGGCGCGATCCTGGAGATCCAGGATCGAATCCCACGTCGGGCTCCCGGTGCATGGAGCCTGCTTCTCCCTCCGCCTGTGTCTCTGCCTCTCTCTCTCTCTGTATGACTATTGTAAATTAAAAAAAAAAATTAAATACTGTAAGAAATCAGCATAAATCATGAAATCCAGTAACATCAGTCCTTCAGCTTGGTGCTTCTTTTTCAGAATTTGTTTTGAGTATATGAGGTCCTCCTGTTCCATACTTAACTCCTGTGAAATTTGGTGGGATTTTGACAGGATTGCATTGAATCTGTAGATCAGCACAGTCCAATAGCAATAGAACTTTCTGTAGTGAGGGTAATATCCCCCCTCCCAATTGTATACTCCTGGGCCACTAGTACAATATTGACTAGAAGGCTTAGTTTGCTGGCTTTTTAAAAGTTATGATTATGAATCATGTTGAGTTTTATTGATGCTTCATGTATTACTACGAGCATACAGTTTTTCTTTAATATATTGGCATAGTGAGTTATTTTCATTTTTCAGATACTGAAACAATTTTGCACTCGTGTAAACTCACTTCATCATGTATTATCCTTTTTAGATATTGCTGGATTCAATTTTCTAATTTCTTAAGAAGTTTTGGTTCCATGTTCTTGAGAGAGCTCTATAGTATTCTTGTGTTGTTATTTCTGGTGTTCTAGTAATGCTGGTTTTATGTCATTGAGTTGAAAAGTGTTCTTTTTCTTGTGGAAGAATTTGTAGAATTCTTAAATTTTTGGTAGAAATTCAATGAAGTCTTCTTGGTTGGGGGTTATTTTGGTTTTATTGTTTTAATTGTTGAAGTTTTTAAGTACACAGCAGTTTTTAAAATATATTTAGGTTTATTTATTTAATAGGTCTATTTATGTTACCTATTATATAAGCTTTGGTAATTCGGAAAGGTTTTATCAAACTTACACATTAATTGTTCATAAGTTTCCCTTATCCTTTCGATACCTATAAGACTTGTAATGTCTCTTGATTTCTGAGAGAACTTGTATCTCCTTTTTTTCTTGGACTTAATATACTACCCCCTTTTAAAACATTAGGAAAAAAAATCTTTTAAAAGAATAGAAAAACAAAAAGTAATATATACCTATCACCTAATTTTAATAAATGTTAACATTTTTCCTATATTTGATTTGTATAGTTTTTATTAAAATGTTTAGAGAATATCTAGCAGAAATTTATTTTATTTTTTTCTAGCAGAAATTTAAACAGTGAGCACCTCTACTGACTTTTTTTCCCTCAGTGCCTTCCCCAACAACTATTACTGAAGGAGATGTGTATTATTCTTGCATATTTGCCTGTTTTTTTGGTATGTGTTTGTATGAATTCATCATCAGTATAAACCTTTTTTTTTCCTCTAGTTTGGAAAGACTAAATGTGCATAACTTTTTGCACCGTGTGTGTGTGTGGGGGGGGGGCGGTTTTCTTCCCAGTTAGCATTGTCTGAGATAGAACCATGTTGATAGAATCTAGCTTGCACATTTGAACTGTTACGTAGGGTTTCCTTGGATAAAATACAGGTTATCTGTTTAGGTAGCTTCTCCTTGTCCTTATTACGAATTCCACTGTTGTGAGCATCTTTGTACACATCTTGTGACAAATACAAGAGATCTTTAGGTTAGAGATCTTTAAGTGGAATTACTGGATTATAAGATATGGGCCTTTTCAGCATTAAGAATTATTAAATTGACCTCTAAAGTGTTTTTGCGAGCAGCAGAGTTCCAGTTTTCCTATATAATACCAACAGTTGGGGTGATCAGAGTTCAGATTTAGAAAAGAGAGTGGAAAATGTAGGGTGGGAAATGGTATTTTATTCTTTTAGTTTACATTTCCCTTATCCAGAAGTTTACTTTTTGTATGTTTGTTAGGTGTTTGAAATCCTTCTCTATTTGTTAACCATGTTGGAATGTTAAGAAGGTTTAATCTTCTAGATATTGTCCCCTGAGTTATAATTTGAATTCTGGTGTTCTTTTGGTTCCTTTATAGTCTCTTCTCGTGTTTTCTATCCTTTGTCTTTAGTTACCTGTTTATTTCAGGGTGCAAAAGGACCCACCTTGTGCCCACCTTGCTTTCCTTTCTGTTGTTATAAATATCAGGTAATGTTACAGTTTTCAAATGACTCCTTTACTCTTGCTCTTTACTTTGAAATGGAGAGGAAGGTTTCCCACCTTTACTGTCAGCCCTCCTTTTCCTGGCAGCTGTCCATTGCATTTGAAGACTTGCTGGGTGCCAACAGTTACTAGATTGAAGGGATATAGCTTTGCACACTTTATGTGGAGTTAAGAAATGAAGATGAAATTGAACTCCTAAAAAACTAAAGTATAAGCAGAATGGCAGTTTATTGTGATACTTCTCTCCACTAACCAGGCATCTTTCCAGATGGGAGTTTAAGGTGTTAAGGCACTAAGAACCCAGCTTAGTGATTTGCACTCACTTGATAAACTTGAAATTAATAATAAAAGGTGTGCCTTTTTGTGTGTCCTATAGTCTTGAAGGCATGGCCTCATCTATACCACACTGTAGAAAATACCTTTCTGAAGAAATTGTTCCTGGGTTTTTTTGGTAAAAATTTAAATCTACCTCTAGAGATTGTTTTATGCAGCTTGGTGTAGAAGTTTTAAGTGCTGAATTTCTTTCCTATCTTTGTTCTCTCATGTTTAAAAATCAGTAGTTAATGATTGATTTGGTCTACTTCTGTTCAGAAGGTTTATACCCCATAAAAAAAGAGTACTATATTGCAACATTTAAATGTAATGCAGCGTCAGAATATGTGAGGTCAGAATATGTGAGGTATCGGTATTCCAAGAAGTAGCAGTACAAATATACTATGTTGATTATTTTAACTTAAAAAAAACTTTATCTTGAAATATTTGTAGATTTATATACAGTCGTAAGAAATTCTTTCAGAGACATTTCAGAGACCCTTTATCCTGTTTTTCCCAGTGATAACATCTTGAGTTACTGTAGAACACAATATTACATCCAGAAAATTTGACACTGACACAATCCAGACTTTATTTGGGGTTTCTAAGTTTTACTTGGACCTATCTGTGGTGTTGTGAGATAGAGGAAGTGAGAGAGAATGAGAGTGCATGTGTGTATGCATATTTAGTTGTAGGTAATGTTACCATACGTGTAGTATGACGGCCACCATCATAGTAAAGATACAGAATAAGCCCATCACAAGAAACCCCCATGCTACTCTGTTAGAGTTACAGTTCCCTCCTCTGCTCCCAGCCTCTCTGACAACCACTGCTAACTGGTCTCTATCTCAATGATTTTGGCATTTTAAGAATGTTTTGTAAATGGAATCATATGTTACCCTCTAAGATTGGATTTTTTTCACTTATAGTCTGTTCATGTTGTATGTATAAGTAGTTCATTCCTCTTTATATTTAGTGGTATTCCATCATATGAATGTACCAGAGCTGTGACATCCACCCATTGAAGGACATTTGTGTTGTTTTCAGTTTTAGACTATGATCAAATAAAGCTGCTATAAACATTTATATACAGGTTTTCATGTAAACATAGGTCTTTCTCCAGAGTAAATGCCCAAGTGTACGAGCAATTGGGTTTTGTATAGATGAGATTGAAATATCTGCTGTGTTTGGCATTGCTAAACAATATGCCTTAAAAGGAAAACTATCATCTTGAATTCCTTTTAATTCTAATACAATTTGTGTTTGAAAACATCTCTTATCTTTGGTAAATATGAGAATATTTTGAAAATTAAATTAGCTTCTATATTAACTTTTTGGAGGGTTGGGTTAAATTTTTCACTTATAACATCTTTTTTTACATTATAATTTACTATACAATTCACCTGTCAATTTTAATGAATTTTAGCAAATTTATACAGTTGTACAGTTGAGTTCTAGAATACTTAGATCACCTCAGAAAGTTCCCATTTGCCTGTTTGCAGTCAGTCCTTACTCTCCAGGCAGCAGCTGAGCTTTTAGTCTCTGTAGAAATAACTGGAATAGTTCTGTGTGTAGTCTTTGATGGCTCACTTCTCTGACTCTGACTTAGCATAATGTTTTTTATATTTGTCCATCTTATTGCTGGGGAGTATTTCATTGAATGGATAAGCTACATTTTCATTACTCACCAGTTAATGGATCAGGATTGTTTGCAATTTCTGGCTGTTAAGAGTAAGAGTAGTGCTGCTATAAATATTTGCACAGACTTGGGTTTCTCTTGAGTAGATAACCTAGATAAACTGCTGACTTGTAATTTCATGTCTAACCTTTGAAGAAGCTGTTGAACTGTTTTCCAAAGTGCTTGTACTATTTTATATTATACCAACAACATAGGAGGGTTCCAGTTTCTCCATGTCCTCACCAGCACTTCGGATTATAGCCTAATTTTTAGTGGATGTATTGTGGTTTTAATTGGTATTTTTCAAATGACTGATATTGAATATCTTTTCTTAATGCTTATTAGCCATTTGTATATGTTCTTTGGTCAGATGTCTATTCAGATATTTTGTCCATTTCTTGAACTGTGTTCAGAGTTTGTAATACTTTTTTCTATATTCTGGATATACTGTGTCATCTATCAAGTATATATAATATATATAATTTTTCATTTTCTTGTGTCTTTTGAAGAGCAAAAGTTTTTAATTGTGATGAAGTCCAGTTATATTTTTTGTCTTATTAAAAGGTAATTTTGCCAGTGAAAGAACAATATATATTTATATTTACATCATGAACTTTTATTACTGTTTCTAAAATGATGCTTGGTTACTGCCTCGAGTCTTTTCTTGTTTTTTTTTAGTTTTCTTACCCAACAATGAAAAAAACAGCTTATAGTATCTATGTTTCTGCCCCAGAACCTTCTGAATGGATTCTAAATCATGTGTGAGCAGTTTTGTTTTCATCATTTGTTTACAGTGAAAAAGCAAGTAATACTTTCACCGTAGGCCTGTTCAGGACATTTTCTTGAAGAAAAATATCAGCTTAATTGAGATGCACTACACACACACACACACACACACACACGTATACACACACACACACATTCTAGAATGAGTGCCACATGCCATCCGATTATTATTAGAAAAGCAGGCTAGTGGGGAACCAGTGTCTGTTTGAACTGTTTCTATCTTCACTCTTTTTAGAACTCCTAGGAGAAGAAATAAAAAGGCTCTCATATTTCTCCTTTTTGAGGCTTTTTAATGTAGACTTTATTGTTGCAACAAGCTTTTTAAAAATTGCTATCTGGAAATAAATTGCAGTGCAATTGTGGCTTCAGAGGTATTAATTTTTTGTCATCTTTTTTTCTTCCCTTTATACCTGAATGTCTCCATTTCATCTTAGTTGCCATCATCAGTGTACTAGTAAAATTATCAATGCAGGGCAGATTTTTGAGTAAATATTGTTAAGGAAAATCTTTAAGGGAAAGAATGCAAATTATAACCTAATTATGGCATTAGGGTTGGACTTCTTATACCCATTCATCATCTTAATACATAGAAGTTAGCACAGGGATGAAAATTAAAAGTAAACCTCTTGGTGCATATCAAAATGGGTACAAGTTAAAAAGATACTTGAGTACTTCTTCCATATACTTAGCACTGCCTCATATCAGCCATTTTTTATGAACTCTTCTGTGCCCAGAACAGTCCTGCTTTGGGATCGTATAAACATATACAGACTTACCCCGTTAAAGTGACTCTGAGAATGATCATGAGAAACTGGAGGGGTTCAGATCGCCTCTCAGGACAGGATGGACTGCGGAGTGTGCACTGCTGGCTTCACAGGCAGATTGTTGCTTGCAGAAGTTACAGATTTTTCTTGGTACTAGGAAGCAAAACAACAGATCTCAAGTTTAATGAAAGGATAAGGGGAGGTTTAGTAGGAATTTAGTAATTGCTTCACTGAAAAGCTTCTTACATGAGAATTCTGTGAGAGAGAGAGTGCGGCATTTGGAGTAGTGTTGGGTGGAGTAACATGTTAAGCTCATGGGCAGAGTCATTCCCACCAGAGAACTAGATGTGCCTTTTTGCCAGGTGTCTCCTTTGCTGGATATTATACACGGCTGGGTGGAGGTTCATCTTGTAGATATGGAGGGTTGGCTTCTGTAGACCTATAACTTAGTTAACAGGTTTTTTCCAACGTAATTGATGCACAGAAGTAAAAATACGGGAAGGTGTTTTAATAAGCATGCTATAATCTTTTAAACATCTACTATCTTGGAGTTTGCCAGAAACAGATTTCAGGTAACAGTTTTGAGGCCTTCTATGGTGACGGGTCCCATTGCGTTAACCCCAAGCTTTTAGTTAGGCTGCAGCTAGCACAGCAGCACCTAGCTGTGTAGGCAGTCTGATTCTGTCCTCTTGCCACCTATTGTCTAGGAAACTGAGTGGATAGGGTCCTGCTCCCAGGTGACGTGGATGCTTTCCCCCAGTTATGAACCAGGAAGCATGTTTGTAGGCTGTTGAAGAAAGGTGGGTAGTGGAACAAGCAGGTGACTAGAATTAACTTCCTTGTTTTAGTTTTTTTCCCCAAGCGCCATGGTTTTGCTCACTGGCTACATTTTCACTGTATGAGTTAAGTTTTTCTTCACAGCATTTAGTTGGAGTTGATGATGGATTTTGTTTTTCTGTTTTTGAAGAATTTTCTCTAATAACACTTGTTTGTTGGTGTCTTTGGGAGTAGGAAGGGGAGGGTGTTTGGGCAAGGAAGACTGCTGGACTACATTTAAGGATAAATGTGCTGTAAAAGGTAAACCTGCTAACAAATAATGGAATTTCTTTTGGTGCAATACAGGAAAAAATGTGTATTGTTTCTTATTCACAAGTTAGTATAGCTGCACAAGGATTGATTGGAATCCTGAATCTTCTGACAATGATAAGAGTGAGCCAGCCTCATTTTTGTCTCCCTGTAGATCTTGGCCTTTAGCATTGCCAATGTGTGTGTATGTAGTAATGGTCACTTATGAAATGGTTTCATGGTATGTGGGAGAATCCTCTTTTAACTCTTTTATCTTTAGTTTCTAAAGATACCTATTAAGCTGCTCATCAGATTTATAATTGGCTGAATTATCCTTAATTTTTGCTATTCTAGAATTTTTCATCTGTGCTAGAGTTGATTAATCATTTTTCTTATATGTAAGTCGTTCTTAGGTTTGTGTTCTGAGGTATCTGTGTAGTTTGGGATATACTTTAAAGTTTCTAAATACATCACAGCAACCACTAGGGTAGGTAACAACCACTATTAAATGAAATAATGACAATACTTGGACTTGAGTCAAGTAAATTCAGACTTGGATTATTCATTCTGGTAAAGCAAGTTAAATGAGACACAAGATGTTATTACGGTTGAACTTGTGAAATATCTTCTTATAGAAACCATAACGATGTAGTGGTTTTTTTTTTAATTCCTACAAAATTGGTATCTGTAAGTTCGATGTTCTTAGCATATTAGAAAATACTTCTGGTAGTAATCTGTTTCTCACTGATGAGGGCAATATGTCAGTAATAGAGTAAACACATTAATAGTATTTTTAGACTAAACTAATAGCGAAATACAACCAGTTAAGCTTAGTTGTTGTAAGATGTGTTCATGTGAATGTAAATACTGTTTGGGGAGTGTTATAAAGTAATACTTTTTGTTCCTCATCATTGCTTTTGCTGATTATTGCTTCATTATAAAGTCTGTTTTTTGAAGTGGGGTATGTTTCCTAAAAAGAGGACAAGTTGTTACATGGAGAATGCCTGGGAAGTCTGGAGTTCAGTGTGAGGACTGCCTGAGTACCACCTGTGACTCTGGGCAAGTCACACCTTCTCTGGCTTTTGTTTTCTAATTTGTACAATGAGAGGCTTCTACTTATTAGAGCTCAGCAATGCTTTTCAGCTCTAAATCCTCCAATTTGCAGTCTGTAATTTTTTTTTTTTTTACAAAGCTTTGTTTTAAATAAATACATCATCATCTGAGAGGCTTACTAATTGCATTATTTGCAGATATCTCAAGGGACTATGGAAAATAGTGTATCTTACTGCTTTTTTCCCCTCTCCCCTCTGAGAGAAAAACACAACAGCAATGGAAATTCCTCACCATTTACTAGCATTCAGATAAGAGCACAAACCTCAGGTTGAGTTATATATCCGTTCTGTGTTCGGTACTAAGATAAGTACAAACACAGCGTTCTTAAGCCCAGCAGCCTTTCTTAATCGGTTCTGGAGAGAATTGGCTCCACTGCTATAAGGCTTCCATTGGGTAGTGAATTACCTTCTCTGTGCATTTGGAATCATACTGGTTATTTGTATCCTTGGGAGAATTGAGGAAATAATCTCTGAAGTCATTTTTTGAGTTGTGTGGTTGAGGTGGAGACAGGCTATGGAGCTAGCAGAATACACCATGATAGAATCAGTTCTCATGTGAATTTACCACTGCAAAACAAAGCTGGCAGCAGAGATGGTCTTTGTACTTGAGACATCACCACCAGGCATATGCTTGTAGTTTTCCAGTAAACCAAGTACTTAGCGCCTGCAGTCCTTTGTAATCTTCAGTGATAATGTGCTTTAGCTGTCCAAATGAGTGGGGGGTTTCCCACACTTACTTGTCTCTCTCCCCTTACATAGATATTTTTCCTTCCTCGGGATGTTCACTTGGTTCACTCATTGAAGATTCCCTCATCGTTTCCTTCCCTCATCTCCTAGGGCAAAGTTGGTATTCCCTCTTTTTTTTGTGCCACAGTACCTAGTATCCTCACCAGCATCTTTACATTTAAAATTAATGTTTTACAGAATTGGCCACCTCTGTTCCTATCCATCTCCAGAGGGCAGGTACTGTTCAACTTGTCAGCACTTAATGTGTGTTGGTTGACTTTTGGCTGAAGCATTCCAGTCTCTGGCTCTGGTTGATGGTGGGCATTTATAGGAAGGTTTCGCAGCAGTAACAACAGCAGCGTATCTGGGCACCGAACAGCAGAACACCTTAGTCTACATGGAGATGGAAATGCAGTCTTGGTTTCTGTAACACCACACTCAAACCACTCAAACCCAGAACTACTGCTACTGCCTGAAAAGAGCACAAGAACATGAAACCATGTCCTTAGTGGTGTAAAACTATAATGCATCAAACACAGGTATGTAGTTAGTGGCAGAGGATAAGCCAAGCAGGGTCTTCTAAAAATAAAAAAATAGAGTATCAGAGGAGGGGTGTGCCAAGAAGATTTAAATAAGGTTACCTGCATTGTCACTAGCTAGGTCTTAAAAAGGTCCATACCATTGGTGAATCGCTCATAGTTTTCTCATTTGTGAAATTGTTGTTTTGTGAGAATTATTTGAATGTATGAGCAACTGTGTTGAAAGTGAGGAAGCAACAAAGTACAAGTGTGAAGTGTAGCGAAACTGAAAATTCTAGGTTTGAATTGTGGAGAGGTTTCTAGCTGTCAGTTCCTTACTGTCAGTAAGAGGGGCTAATACATAGGTCCTTACATATAGTGGATATTCAGTAAATATTTGTCAAGTCAACAAAAGGAGTCTCAAGGTATAATTAACAAGAATGACCTCATGGGTTGAAGTGGGCAGCGGAAAGAGTCGTCTGGGAAAAGGGGACCACTGGAAAAAGTCTAGAAGTGCCAGTGCTACTGAGGAAGGATGGGTCGTGAAGTTAACAGCTTAGATCTAGCCCCATAATGCGTGTGGGGAAATCAGGCTCATGCTTTTTGAGTAAGGGAGTGGTATAATAATCAGTGACCGTGAAAGAATGAACTTTGGAACCCTGTGATAAAAGAAAGGGATGTACTCTAGAGGTGAGGAGGTTTGTTTGTACTAAATAGCTCAGGTGAGCTATAGTTTGATCTATAGCAGGAGGTGGGATAATAACTATTGAGTGAATAATAAATCTCCAGTAAGTTTCCCAGGCCTGGGAAAAGGCATTTTTAGGTGACTCCTTTACAGTAGTCATGAAGGTCCCTGGTATCACTCTTATTTTATTTTAATTAATTAATTAATTAATTAATTAATTAATTAATTAATTAATTAATTATAGTCACACAGAGGGAGAGAGAGGCAGAGACACAGGCAGAGGGAGAAGCAGGCTCCATGCACCGGGAGCCTGACGTGGGATTCGATCCCGGGTCTCCAGGATCGCGTCCTGGGTCAAAGGCAGGCGCCAAACCGCTGCGTCACCCAGGGATCCCTCACTCTCATTTTAAAGATAAGAATAGCCTTAACCCATCCAGAGCATACATATAGTCAGTATGATATACTGACTTGAGTTGCAGAGGAAGGAGCTACAATGAGAAAAGTGGGGAATGGTCGCAGTGTTGTTGTGGAGGATTGCCCTTAACTGCGGCCCACCTCTTCAGCTTTGCCTTTCCAAATATGGTGGAGAACGAAGGTGAAGCTGATTTTGATGTCTTTGGAAACATTACTTGTTTTTACTCAAATTATTTAGTAGTTACTATCTCAATAAGTCAGACCTTTAAAAGTCTTTTTGTTACATTGAACATCAGTCTTACTATGAGGAAGGATCTTTACGTTGAAAATGCATAATAACCATTTTTAAAAGATCATCTGATATGATGGGCAAATGTTAAAAATGTGTGAATTTGGGGAGAAAAATAACAGCTACATACTTTTGAAAGTAAAACTAAGATCTCTGTCCAGTAATAAACTTCCCACTTTGAGTAACTTAAGCTATTTACATTAACCACCCAAAGAAGAAATGAGAATACAATTTTTACCATTCAGGTACTTGGCTGAGCACACACTGTCAGTTTTATATTCCAGAGCCCCCTTTCTTGAACAGATTAGTTTCTCCCTCTCAGGTCTTCACACTTCTTTGCCTTCTGTGGATGGTATAGATTTCTACACAGTAATCCACTTCATTTGTCTCCTAGTCAAGCCTTCTTTCTAATTGCATTTATTTCTGAAATGCCTTTTATCAGCTTGTTGCCTTCCACCCTTTGTCACTAACCCCAGAGATTGGAGTCACATAGATTCCTATAAATGCCAAGATGTGTTCAGCTACTCTGTAGGAAATCTTTTTTTTTTTTGTAGGAAATCTTTAGGATTTATTGCAACATATTGCTATTGCTAAATATTACAATATACTTCGCATATTAATTGCTATTACAATATACTTTTGCCTGTATATTTACCAGTTCACTGAATGAACTATTTAGCTTGCACCAGATCTTTTGTGTGTGTGTGTGTGTGTGTGTGTGTGTGTGTGTGTGTGTGTGTTTTAACTTTGAATGCCCTGAATGTCTTGTGTTGTCTATTGGTTTAGAATATAATCTCCAAAACAGAATCAAAGTATCTTTGATTTGTTTGGCATTGAGCTTAATCCAGTTTAAGCAGGCTCATTACTTTAAAAATAGCTTTTAGTAAGAAGTAGTAGTTTAATGTTTGTGTGTTTTCACATACAGTTGGATGAAATACTAAAGGTAGAGGAAATGATTTGAGTGGTATGAAATTTCTGACTTTTTAGGGGCACCTGGGTGGATCAGTCTGTTAAGTGTCTGCCTTCGGCTCAGGTCATGATCTCAGGGTCCTGGGATCAAGCCCCATATGGGGCTGCCTACTCAGTGGGGAGCCTGCTTCTCCCTCTCCACCACTACTGTGCTCTCTCATGCTACTGTTCTCTCTCACTCTCTCTCAAATAAATAAAATCTTTAAAAAATTAAATTACTGACTTTACAGAAATAATTTTTAAGTAACAAAGAGAAATGTATTTGAAAATGCTGCCTGAAGCATTATAGAGTAATTTTGCATTGTTTTGCCAGTCCTAAGATTTATATTAAATTAATATTTTAAAGACAAAGACATACCATTGCCTTAATGGTGATGATGGGATAGAACACATTCCCAAGAATGCAGCCATTGTTAAAAGAAATACTTAACACAGAATGGTGTTTTTTCAGTCATCCTTTTTTTGAGAGTGTAATTATGTTTGGGGAAGGAAATAAAAATCTCATTGAAATGTGTTTTAAATTATGTCATCAAAAGGCAACCTGCCATGCCCTTGTTCTGGATTTAAAGAAAAAGAAACATCTCATGCACGTTTGAAATTTAGAAGTTTGGATGTGGGAGGCATTTGCTGAGCAGACATTGTTTATTTAGTTCATTCATTCAAGATTCTCCTTAAAACTATGTTAGACTGACAAACTACATGTGCTACATATACATAGTTCAGATGCTTTGCCAAGTGTTCAGCCTTTTAAGCTAATAGGAAGTAAAGGCATTAAGAAGCCCAATAATGCATTCTCACTAAGCTCTATATACTCTGGTCAGTGGAACCCAAGAGAGATTATGCGCATTAAGTGGGATGGGTAATGAAAGGCACTTCTGCCATTGATGTGAGATTCCATAAATGAAAATGACTTGAAATAATGGTGCCAGGATGGTGTGATTTACAGTTGGCCCAGGTTCATCTTAGAACAGAAAGTTCTTGGAGAGAGCTAATTTTCTCATTGTGTCACTTGTCATTGTTCTTAGAATGGGTTTAGTTTTAAAACAGAGAAGGTGAAAGTGGATTGCATAAATTTTATCAAACCCTGCTTTTTTTATATGTAAAATTGCCTATATTGTGATTAAAATTTCTTTTGTGCTTTGCACTTCAATCCAATACTGGAAGACCTGTGCACAGATAATCCAGAGTAGCCAGTGAAATCTAAAATTGTTCATAACATGCACTTAATTTTGATTTATTTTAAATATTACCTTTGTATATAACCAGCATTAGGGATATAATCTTATTAATACAGTAACATTGATTAACAATTTTCTTCTATTACAAAACAAAAGCTATAGCCAAAATCTCTGTCCTTGAATTCAGGCAATTTTAATAGCTTAGGAGTCAACCTACATTTGACTTATATTTAAGGGTGGTTTTTTTTTTTTTTTTAAATTTATTCATGAGAGACACAGAGGGAGAGAGGCAGAGACAATAGGCAGAGGGAGAGAGAAGCAGGCTCCCCCAGGGGAGCCCATTGTGGGAATCCATCCCAGGATCTCAGGATCACACCCTGAGCCACCCAAAGGTTGCCATATTTGAGTTCTTGTAACTGTTATATGCCTACAATTTTGGGAGCAATTTTGAATGTACTCCTCTCTTTTGAATTTCTTGGGACTCTGCTGCCTATACTGTTCTTTTAGTTTCTCAAAGCTCTTTGCCTGGGAAACAAGCAAATATGAATCAAGTGTTTTCTCTTTTCTAGTATTTTCCTTTTTTGCTAATGATGGGGCAGATTGTTTTGTTTTGGACAGAATACACTCCTCTCATTTTGTCTGCCACCTTAAGGATTTTACCCCTTTTGCACAAATCAGAATTTTGACTAGGGTATTCAAGACTGAACTGGGTTACTTTAAGAGTGGTTTTTAAATTCCAGTTCAACACCTCCACCCGCTCTTCACTTTTTATAGCAACTTGCTTGTTTGAAAGGGTGTAAAAAGAATGAATATAGTTCCTGGAATGTAGGTACACAGATGTGTTTGGGAACTCCAGCAGTTGGGTTAAACCTGGGGGGTGGAGAAGAGGGGAGGAGGGCGTATGTCTAATGCTTTAAGGAAGAACTAGGAGAAACACAAAGCTATTTCTAAGAAGTTTGTTGGGAGAACTATCTCTAAGATAAATGGTTCTCTACCTAGACTTCACATTAGAGTCTCCTAGGAGTTATTTAAAATAATTTTGCCCAATAAAATTGATAGGAATAAATTTTATTAATCCAGGAGGTGAAAAACCTCATATTTCCTCAAATTGTAAGGCACTGAAGTTGAAGACAACACATGGAACTGTATACCATGCTCATAAATTAGACGACTTAGTATGGTTAAAACGTCCATGCTACCCAAAGCAGTCTACAGATTCAGTACAATACCTATCAAAATACCAATAGTATTTTTTCACAGACCTAAAACAATTCCATAATTTGTATAGAAGTTCAAAAGACCTCGACTAGCAAAATATTCTTGAGTAAGAACAAAACTGGGGGTATTATAATCCCAAATATGAATAAATAGTACAAAGTTACAGTAATCAGAACAATGGTACTGGCACAAAAATAGGCACAGAAATGGAACAGAATAATGTCTCCTCAGGCAGGGGATACAAAAGCAAAAGTAAACTACTGGGACTACACCAAAATATAAAGCTTCTGTAAAGCAAAGGAAACAATCAAAATAAAAAGGCAACCTAGTTAAAAAAAAAAAAAGGCAACCTAGTGAATAGAAGGTATTTACAAATCCTATGTCTGCTAAGGGATTAATATCCAGAATATATAAAGACTCATCACCAAAAAACATTCCAATTTAGGAATGAACAGAGGACCTGAGTAGACATTTTTCACAAGAAGATTTACAGGTGGCCAACAGGCACATGAAAAGATGTTCTAACATCTTTTCTAACACGTAATGAGAGAAATGCAAATCAAAACCATAATGAGATATCACCTTTGCCTTTTTGAATGGCTAAAATCAAAGACAAGAAGTAACAAGTGTTGACAAAGGATATGGAGAAAAGGGAATCATCATTCATTATTAGTGAAAATACAAATTGGTGCAACCACTGACAGTATGGTGGTTCTTCAAAAATAAAAAATAGAAATACCAGAGAATCTAGTAACTCTACTGACTTTTTACCCAAAGAAGCAGAAACACTTAATTCAAAAGGATATATGCATGCCTATGTTTACTACAGCATTATTTACAGTAGCCAAGTTAATGGAAGCAAGCCAAGTGTCCATCCATAGATGAATAGATGAGAAAGATAAGGTATGTTGTCATTGAAGTGTTACTCAGCCATATAAAGGAATAAGATCTTACCATTTGCAGCAACATGAACAAACCTAGCAGGCATTATGCTAAGTAAAATAAGTTAGACCAAGAAAGACAAATACCATGTGATTTCACTTATGTGTATAATCTAAAAAACAAAAAGAACAGAAAAGGGAGACTTAAATAGAATAAATTGTTGGTTGCCAGAAGGGAGGTGGGTAGGGAGATTGAGCAAAATAGATGAAGAGGATTAAGAAGTACATACTTGAAGTTAGAAATCATCAAGTCACAGAGATGAAAAGTACAGCGCAAGGAATATAGTCAGTAAATTGTTATAACATTGGTGACTACACTTATTGTGAGCATTGAGTAATGTATAGAATTGTCAAAATCAATATGTAATATGATACTGTAAGCCAATTATACTTCAGTTATAAATAAAAACAAAAGCATGTAAACCAGGAAAAATAGGTAAAATAAAATGCATTTGCCTAGGTGGCCCCCATCTTTGGCTCATTAAATTGGTATTTCTGTTGGTGGAGCCAGAGCATCATTGCTCTTTAAAGGCTGGCTCCCTGATTGATTCTAATGTGCAGTTAGATTTGAGAATGCAGATCTCTAAGGGTAAGCATGATTGGGAATCAGTGATACAAGTTTGATAGGATTGGCGCCCAGGCTGCTTATTTCTTTAACAACTTGAGTATTTTGTTTAATATTTCAGCACATTTCTGTTGATACATTTAACTTCATTCAGCAAGTAGATTTTAAGTTTTTGACTATAATAGAATGGGGAATTCATGGTGAGTGGAATATATGATCCCTAATTAATAGAGCCTATCTGGCTCCCTGCCTGCTCTTCTGGCCTCATTTTTTGCTGCCTGGTCTTTGCAAATCAGCCGCCTTGGTCTTAGTATTACACAACACCAGAAGACTTTCTTTCTACCACAGTGCCATTTTCTGTGTTTCCCCTACCTGAGACTTCTGTCCTTGACTCTTTCCTCCTTATATCCCTCAATAACTCCCACACCTCAAGACTATGTTCTCTGAATATGCCATTGATTGTTTCTTTGGAACATTTTCCTCCTTTGTAATTTTCTGTTTGTAATTATTTGCTGGATGACTCTATTTAGATGAAACTCTTTAAGAGCAGAAATCAGCCTGTTTTTAGTCACTGTTGTATTTCTAGCATCTAGCACAACGCTTGAGATACAGCATATGTTGAATGAATGAAAAATGCAAGTGCAGAGTAACTAGAAAAAAATTCCACTAGTTATATGTGTCTATGGGATGAAATAAAGAGTAGGAGAGCTAATAGGAGCTGGAGGACTGCTGAGGCTGGAGATCGTATCATGAACAGGAGTAGTCAGGAAAAGCTTTGGAAAGGAGGTAGGAAAGGGAATGGTTGTCATTTTAGGGGGTGAACAGAGTCAGTAGCCAGACTTCAGTCGGTCAGGGGAAAGACAGGTTGTAGACTGATGTTCCATTGTGGGCTTTAGGATTGACTTTATAGATAGTTGAAAGGCAGTGAAGATCTTAGAGGAAGGATCATAGCCATATTTTAAAAGATGATTTTGGCATTAGTATGAGACTAAAGTGGAAGAAAAAGAAGGAACTGGAAATACTTGGCATGGGAAAGAATAGACTGGGTTTTCTTTTACAACTTCTTGGAGTGTAGTTTTGAGGATTCTGAAGCCTTATCTGGTCTCTCTCATGTTTGCTCTGGATTTGGAAGGGAGAGAATGGGTGCTGGTTATGTGTCATTCCTATTTGTGGGATGAGTGGTAAGGAGGAGTCAGTGTGAGAAAACTTGTAGGGGAGAAATAATAAAGAGCAGTTATTTTGTAGTGGAACTGTTGTCAGATGGTAGCAAAATCTATTGACTTAAGATATGTGTGACTTCATTGGGTGGGTTATTTTTGAGATGGAGATAATTTTAAGTCCAAAATTGGCAGGCAGACCAATTGTTTGATTTTTTTATCCTTATTGATGGCAGATGAGTCTTACTACAAATTTCTAATACATAGGAATGTTAAATTCAGGATATTTATATGAAATTTTATAAAGAAGGCAGTGTTTGGCAATACTAAAAGGCACGATCACTGTACCCCCAGGAGTTAGGAGAGACAAAATAACAGTGAAACATTTGGAAAATCAGTAAGTATCTGCATTTCATTTTTGTCATCTGTAAAACAAAAGAAATTGGAGTAAATATTTTCTAATTGTGAAAGAACCAATAGAACATGGTTACCTGCTATTCTTTTTTTTGTCTGGATTTACCTCACTGCTTTAAATAAGACACAGCCTAATAAACGAGGAAAAAATTATAATCATGGTTGGCTTTTTTTTTTTTTAAGTTCTTTCTGTTTCTAATTGTCCAGGGAATAAAATACACAAAGATTTATCAGTATTCTTTGCTAATGACTGGCCTTGCCGGAAGCTTATGCTTATTTAGTGGTTAAACTCACCGGAAAGCATTGGCAAAGCCGGGATATCCATGGCAGTATCCTGAAGACCTTTCTGTGATGCTGGTGGGCTCCTCTTCTGAAAATTTTCCAGGTGAGAATCACCTTAAATGGCCTATGATGCAAAACTCTTGGGAGGTCAGTTCAAGAACTTGTCCATGTGCTGAGATGGGCTCTCCAAATTAAAAACTGAGACACTGCCTTTAGCTTTCTCTGCTGTTCACCCCACAAGTGGGTAGATGGCCTGGTTTTAAGTGCCTTAATTGTCATACCTCAGCACTTACCTTCTGTTTGATTGCTAGTATCTAGCCCTCATCAAAAATTTTCTGCTGTAATTGATTGATTAGTTTCTCCCCAAAATTGACAAAAACAAAAAACTCCTGATATTAGAGGAATATTAAACTCCTTAGTCCATTTACTCTTAAACTCTCTTCTTTAACGATCAAGTGGCCCCAACCAGAATCTGTTACTCAGTGGGTTTCAGATGTACCCAGGAACCCTGGGAAACTCCAAGCCAAAATTTAAAGTTTGATGAAGTATAGCAACAGTTACACATTCTTTGTCCTAGTCCTCATTTTCTGCTTTTGTTTTCATTCAATATTTTTTTAATATACAAATAGTTAATCTGTGATTTAAAAAAAAATTGTAAGCCATCTCATCCTTTGTAGAACACAGAAGAAGGAAAATAATGATCAGATTTTTTTAAGTCCCAAATCATTTAAACATTAGTTTCATTTCCACTTTACTTTGAAACATTTAAGTCTTTTCTATTCCTTTCTTCAACCCTCATTAATTTGTGGAATAGATTTTATTTGCAAAATGATGATTAAACATGGCACAGCACTAAATTTATTAAGAAATAAATTCAAGAAAATGTTTTTTTTAAACATTGAATTTTCCTAAAGCACTTAATATTTTCAGTTAAAAAATTTTCAATATGGACTCTTAAGTATATTTACAACTTTATGCTAAGTATATCTAAAATATTGAAGACTTTAAACAGTTTCTCAATACATAGTATGCTTGGATTCATACTAGATCCTTGTTGTCACCATATGCCAAAGATAGGATAATGATGTCTTCTTCAAATGCTTTTGGTCACCAAGCAGAATACTGTGTAGCCAAGTTAAATGTAAGACTATATATAATTTCCCAATAACTTGATACTGTTATTTTCCTGTAGGCTTTTCAGGGTCTTTGGCCCGCCAGACTGATTTCAAGTTCTTGAGTGATATTTTCCTTTAAGAGAGTGCATTTAGCGGGAAGCCTTTATGGGGGGGGGGGGGTTCTGTGGAGATTACTGGGTCTGTAATGTTAGAGGCTGGGACAAAACATTGTCTTAAGGCAAATTAATAAGGAATTAGACATTGCCTACAGAAAATGTTTCATTGACTTAGAGAATTCTAGTATGAGCTCCTAAGCAAATGGAGTATCTTCCCTTTTTTTTTAGTGTAACACTTGCTTACCACCTATTATCGCTTAAGGAGACAGAACTTACTTTAGGCTTCTTACTTGTTTAAAATATATGTCAGTCATGGGTTTTTAACCACTCAGAAGATTCAGGTGTAATAAATTGTAGTTCTGTCACGTGGGATATGAATCCCAGAGAAAACAAACAGCTGGGCAAAGACTCAGCAGCTAGTCCAGAGTGTAAGGATTAGATAGATGTTGGAGGTCTCCTGAGTCTTATATTGTGATGAGAGCTAATTTAATATGATTAACTTCATTCCAGGGACCCATTGGTGTAAATCAGTCGTGTTTACAGAGCTGTGTGTTATATATATTATATAATATTATAAATAATACAGAGCTGTATGCTATATATTATATAATATTATATACTATATATATATATCAATAAAACCTTAAAGGGAAAAAGAGTGTAAGATATACATTTAAGTTGCTATTTGGGGAATGATTTGTTACACAGCCATAGATAACTCATACATACACACACACACACACACACACATACCTCTCCACATTTCCCAGATATACAATAATTATGTATGCACACAAAATATTGGCTAACCCGTACGTCATTTTTGCTACTCAGACCTTTTGTTTAATGATAAATTTATTTGCCGGGAATATTCCCATTATTGTGCTCTTGTCCTTAATATTCTTACTGAAACAAGTTTGTATTTCTTCCAGTTTGACAGGAATGCTATCTTTATTCTTCTGACTTTCATGTTGAGATATTGTTAACTTGGGAATGGCCTTACTGTCTTAGGAAAAAACAGCCACTATGGTTTATAAGGTTTGTTGTTTTTTTTACTAATATTTGCATAATGTGCAACCTGTGGGGAGGTCCTCTGAGAGACATTAAAAGTTTGGGATTGCTTTAACATGAAAGGCCATCTACTTCTTGTAGTCTATGCTTACCACCTGTATTTAGAGGGCCTGGGATTTCAGAATGGTCTTTACATTTTTAAATGATGATTATATAAGCATGGCCATAATCTTTATTTTTGCCTCTTGGGCTACAGAACCAAAAATTGTTGCTATGTAGTTTACATCAAAAGTTCGGTGACTCCTTGCCTAAAGGAATACAGTAACTATTGTGACAGTATTTGATTAAATACCTGAAGAGTTGACTATGAGATCAGAGCTGGCTTACTTAAATTTAAGATTCACTTCTAGCTTCTTCAGATTAACCTTTATTCTCTCTAGAGCAGATGTGATCAGGATGTTTAATCTCAAAGGTTTTATAGAAAATAGTAGATTTTAAAAGGCTTTTTTCCCCTTAACTTTATTTTTTAAATTACCATATATTTGGAAAATGTGGGAGGTATGTGTCTATATATGTATGTATGTATGAATGAATACGTTAACTATGGCTGTGTAAGAAATTATCCTCCAGATAGTGACTTAAACATACTATCTTACACCCTTTTTTCCTTTAAAGTTTTATTGAGATATAATTGACATAACAGAACTAGTAAGTTTAAGGCATATAACATAATAATTTGTGAAATGATGACCACAGTAAATTTAGTTAACATCTGTCACCTCATATAGTTTAAAAAAAATGAAGAGGGAAGATTTTTCCTTGTGATGAGAACTTTTAGGATTTATTCTTAGTGACTTTCAGATACACCATAAAGCATTGTTAATATATTCATGTTGTATGTTACGTCCCCAGTACTTAATCTTACAAGTGGAAGTTTGTAGCTTTTAACCACCTTTATAATTCTCACACGTTCTCCAAGAGTTAAGAATCTAGGAATGGTTTACCTGGTTCTGGCTCAGGGTCTCTAGGGACCTGGTAGCAGAATGTTGGGTTGGGTTGCAGTCATCTGAAGGCTTGACTGAGGTTGGTGGTCAGCTTCTCAAAACGACTTTATGTGACTTTGCTGAAGACCTCAGTTACTCGCTGACTGTTGGTTGGCATGGCAGGAGGTCTTGGTTGCTCACCATATGAACCTGCCCATAAGGCTTTGTAAGTCTCCTATGACCATGACTGCTGGCTTCTCACAGTGGTCCAAGAGTGGAGCAAGGAGGAAGCCACAATGTTTATATTCTGAGCTCAGAAATCTCTTAACTCATACTCTGTTAGATTCTTGTCACTAAGTGTAGTTCATGGTCAAAAAGAAGAGATAGTTAACAGTGGAGTACTGTTTTACCTGGAAGAAAGGCTGCTTGATGGGAAAGAGTAGGCTCTTATCAGGCATGTTGAGATTTCATTTGGAGGACATCAGGAGAGGCCATATCTCTGCTCTGGAAAGCTGCTTTGGATTATCTTGCCTTTCTGTCTGTCTCTTTAGGAAATGTGGAGAGGGGTGTGTGTGTGTGTGTGTGTGTGTGTGTGTGCGCGCGCGCGCGCGCGCGCGCATGTATGAGTCATCTATGGCTGTGTAACAAACCATCCCCCAAATAGCAACTTAAATGTATATCTTACACTCTTTTTCCCTTTAAGGTTTTATTGATATATATGTATAATATATATAATATATTATATAATATATAGCACACAGCTCTGTATTATATATTATATATTAATTATATATTATATGAATACACAGGTCTGTAATTAAAAAAAACTCTTTGAGAAATGTGGAGGTGTGTGTGTGTGTGTGTGTTTGTGTGTGTGTGTATGAATCATCTATGGCTGTGTAACAAATCATCCCCCAAATAGCAACTTAAATGTATATCTTACACTCTTTTTCCCTTTAAGGTTTTATTGATATATATGTATAATATAATATAATATATATTATATAATATATAATACAGAGCTGTGTGCTATATATTATAATAATATATATTAATTATATAATATGAATACACAGGTCTGTAAATAAACTTTAAAAAAGGGCTTGTTAGAATATATTCCAAAATATCTCTATTTGAGAGGACTTTATAGATTTTGAATTCAGGGCTAATGTTCAAGGTGTCATAGAAAAGAAACACAACTTCTCTCAATCCTGTGATACTAGATGTTGGTAATCCCCTTCATCTTCAAGGTAATATTTTACAGAGGCTCAGATTTCAAAAATAAATATATGAACTATTCTTAATCACAAAATAATTAGGGAAATTAAACACACAAGCAAAAACTCAATTTTAGAATATATAAGCAAGTTTAAAAATAAAAACTGTGCTAATTTCTTTGTAATAAAAGGCAATGACATGGCTGGGTGAAGAAGGAAAGATGGAATTATTCTTGGATGTGGATATTAAATTAGACCTTAGTGGAAATAATGTAGGTGACTTACAGAAAAAGGGTAGGATGGCATTTGTGTATGTATGGCTGTTCTCAATCATTTTAGTTTAGTTATATTTTTGGATACTATTCAAGGTATGATCCACCTTAAATGCTAAATTTGTAGTTCTCCTAGAGGATAAGAGAAGATCAGTGAGCTTGAACATTAACATTCTGAGATTCTGCAAGTTACAGATGGAATCTTGGCCAGTCCTCCCTATTCTTGTTTGTTTTTCTATAAATCGATATTTGTTGGACCAGTTGTAACAGTGGGACCTACAAATCTGATATTGTACACAAGATACTTGTTTGTGCACTTTTTTTTGAGTAGGTTAATAACTTCCCCAGATTCACGAAAGCTTCCATAAAATACCCCACCCAACCATGCATGTTAAGTACTGAAGAATTTATTTAAGGTAGTATTCTTTATTTCTGTTTCCTAGACACTTAGCACAGTGAATAAATCTATCCCAGGGACACAAGTTTGGTATTTTTCTGGGAAAATTTATTACCGTAGATATCCCATAACTCCCTCTATTGATCCATGCTCTTGCTTTTCTCTTTGGGCCCCAGAACAGCAGAATAAAACGCAGATCAGGTTTTTTTTTAAAAGATTTTATTTATTTATTCATGAGACACACACACACACACAGAGGCAGAGACATAGGCAGAAGGAGAAACAGGCTCCATGCAGGGAGCCTGATGTGGGACTTGATCCCAGGACCCAAGGCAGAGGCTCACCCAGGCATCCCAGTGCAGATCAGTTTTAAGAATACTTTTGCTGGGTCATATGGAAATTTTTAATTTTTTTAAGGTACTTTTTTAAAACAGTTGACAGGCATATGGTAACAGCTACTTCCCTGAAGCTTTAGGTTATGTATTAACTATTTTGGAAGGAGGGAGTCCAATCTGACTTTAGAACTAGAGTATTGGAATATTTTTAAGTTAATTCAGTTTTATTTTTAAGCACTATATCTATCGCAGTGTTAACTATCCAAGGCAAGTGTTAAGTGATCCGTAGGAATAAATCAAATCATACCCTGTTTTGCCTGTTCTGATACATCACTTTCTCATACTTTATCTGAAATAGTAACACATATTAAAATTGTTGACATTGCAGTTGGTGTTAGAAAGTGGGAAGTGTAAAAATTTCCCTTTGACACTTGGTAATATTAAGAAAACATGACATCACTTGGGCCTTGGAGTAGGTGAGTAAGACTTGTTTTATTTAGCAGTGACCCTTCTATTATAAACAGAAAAACGTTTACTGGGAGGCTTGTTTAGGTACTTACGTGGTTGTTACTTTGTGTTAAATGAAATTCAGATTCTTGAGAAAATTACTAGTTACCTCTAAGCTTCGTTCATCAGTAAAATAAAGGAAATTATTACTATGAAAAAGAATAGATCTTTCTTGACTTACAATGGACTTATATCCCAGTAAATGCATTGTGAGTTGAAAATATCTTAAGTCCACAGTGCATGTAATAATACCTAACCTGTGGAACATCACAGCTTTGCCTGGCCTACATCAAACATGTTCAGAACACTTAGATTAGCCTGCAGTTGAGCAAAATCCTCTCTAACAAAGCCTTTTTTATAGGATGTGCATTTTTTATAATAATACCTCCTGTAAGGGGTCCTGGGTGGCATAGTCAGTTAAGCATCTTGACTCTTGGTTTCAGCTCAGCTCATGATCTCAGGCTCGTGAGATTGAGTCCCATATCAGGCTCTGCACTGAGTGTGGAGCCTGCTTAAGATTCTCTCTCTCTCCCTTTCCATCTGCCCCATCTCTTCAAAATAAAAATAAATAAAATAATGAGATATCTGGGTGGCTCAGCGGTTTGGCGCCTGCCGGCCTGGGGTGTGATCCTGGAGTCCCAGGATCTAGTACCACGTCAGGCTCCCTGCATGGAGCCTGCTTCTCCCTCTGCCTGTGTCTCTGCCTCTCTCTCTCTGTGTCTCTCATGAATGGATAAATAAAATCCTTAAAAATAATAATATCTCCTGTAATTTGCTGAATTCTGTCCTGAAAGCAAATAACAGAATGGTTGTCAGTGTATTGGTTGTTGACCCCTGCAGCTGCCCAGCATCACAAGAGAGGATCATACCAAATACCACTAGTCATGAAAAAGACCCACATTCAGAATTTGAAGAATGACCTCTACTGATTGTGTATTGCTTCCCCAACCATCAAGTCATACCACTGTAAGTCGGGGACCCTTTGCACTTTGAACAAAAGAGAGAGTATTGAACTTACTAGTGCAAGCTGTATGGGTATTCTCCTCTATTAACATTTTGGAAGGCATTTATAATCCTGTAACTACAATAAGATTACTCTGGGAATTGTAATGTATAAAGTGTTGGCAATTGGCTACTAACTCAAACATAGGCAGAGGTAAAAGCAGGCTCCCTGCAGGGAGCCTGATGCTGTACCTAATCCCAGGACTCCAGGATCACTACCTGAGCCAAAGGCAGATGCTCAACCACTGAGCCACCCAGGTGTCTCTGTACTTTTTTGGGTAGATATCCTATAGTACCTCATTCTGGTCCCTGTCATATTCACCCTCATTTTGTTGCAATATTTAGTATGAGACCAAGTTTGCATTAGTAGACCCTGAAAAATGTATAGACTTGAATTTCCATCCTCCCTCATAAGGAATTGAAGTATCTCTCATTTCTGTTTTTTTTCCCCTAATAAGTGCTGTCGATTTCCTCTTAGTGGTGCAGCTGTGCATAGGCAGAATTGGGGCTTCAGGCAAGATCTTTTTGATCAAGAGATGGGCTTATCATGAGCTTGGGTGTGTGTGGAAGTTGGCAGTAGCTCAGCCCTCCTGTCCAGTCTAGTCATTGCAGACTGTGTGTGGAACTTGGAATGTAGATAACTACTCACGACTCAGAAAATTAGGATTGGGGGAATTGCTATATGCTGTGTCGTCTCTCCCCCCCCCCCCCACACACACAGTTGAACCACTTGCTCTGCTTATTATTCTGTTCTAAGCATGTTCATATATTTCTTAACTCCATGAGATAGTTCATTCAGTTTTGCCAAAAGCTGGTGAGCACAAGGGGCTTATCACATTCTTCAGCAGATGAAAAGATAGAATGACGCTAATTCTAATATTATGCACAACAAATAAGTTAAATTGATATTCATTAATATTTAATTTTGTGCTTTTCTAATAATTAAGAATTTGCTGATTCTTTCAAGAGAAGATGGGTCATGTGTTGGATAGAAAACACCTCTGTATGATTAGGATTTTAATGGTTAGTCCTGATAATGTCCTCACCCATTTCCCTACCAATTAAAACTGTATTTGCTAGCTGCTGTTTGAAGGGAACAGATTTGGTCTTGATTTCCTGTATTTGTCATTCCTGTGAGGTATTTCCTACTTAAAGAATAAAGATGACTATTTATGTGTTTGTCTTTTTCAAGTTTTCCTTACTAGATTTTAGATTTGGGGTGTGTATACATATTGAGATAACATGGCTGTGACTTATTACTAGAAGAGTTTATAATTTTTATTTTTATTTTTTTAGAGATTTTATTTATTTATTCATGAGAGACGAGAGAGAGAGAGAGAGAGAGAGAGAGAGAGAGAGAGAGAGAGGAGGGAGGGAGGGCAGAGATAGGCAGAGGGAGAAGCAGGCTTCCTGTAGGGAGCCTGATGTGGGACTCGATCCTGGGACTCCAGGATCACTTCCTGAGCCAAAGGCAGACGTTCAACCGCTGACCCACCCAAGCATCCCTTAAGTATAATTTTTAAATGTATGTTTAATGTTTGATGGATTTAATACGGTAATAACTTACTTAGGAGAGCAAGTTTCTTGAAAAGTCGTCTGGGAAAGACGCTGGATTCGTGGTCAAAAATTGAATGCATAGTAATCTGCTTCTGAAACAGTAGTATTCTCAATTCTAGCATGTTATTTTATAAGTGCATTCCAGGTTCCGTGGGTGTGGATGGCTCCTTATTAACAGTAGGAATGATGGACAGCTGCTAAAGTAGCAGAGATGGCACTACTGTGGCACTATCATCAGCATATACCATGAAAACTGGCATGGCCTGTAGGGGGTTGGAGCTGCTCTGCATACTTCCCCAGGGAATCTCACTGTAATCCAAAAAAGGCTAAATTATTTCCCATGTAATGTTTAATAATATGAGAAATAAAATTTATAATTTTAAAAAGCTGATTTTATTATTATTATTTATTTAACACTGATTCTGGGCAGATTTACTTACCTGGAAAATTGACTTATCACCAGTAGTATGCAATAAATGTAGTGTGGCAATGAAGGCTTGCCTTTTCTTCTTCTTGGGGTATTTATGTAGCATCAACCCTCTGAGGCATATATTGATTGAAACTTGGGGAAATATTCTTCCATTTTTACTAAAACCAAAGTTTTTAAAACTTGAATATGCAAAAATGTGTGAATGTGAAAACCAAAATAGGTCTTCTATTCTTGTCTCCCCGAGTGTTTGTTTTGCTGGCCCAACATTTTATCCTCAACCTTATGAGAGGAATGTGAGACTGGTGTTTTCTCTTTAATTGAGGCTGAAGGCTGTCATTCTTCTAAGTTATTCTGCAAATTGATAAAAGAACCAGAGCTAAAATTCCATTTTCTTAACATCCAAGAATCTTTTCACTAAACCAGTTATGTTTAGATTAAGAAATACAAGAAGCAGATTTTCTCTATTAATAATCTATTGTGTGAAATCTTATTGTCTGATCTCAAATCCATCACTCCGGTTTGCCTAACCTCTTCAGAATTTCATTCTGTCATATAAACTGGTAGCTCTTCTTTTCGGTCTTGTTACCTGTTGACTCTCTGCATCTTATTTACTAATTTTTACAAGCTGTTATATATAGTGTGTACACTTTTACTCATCTGGGTCAAGTGGGTAATTTATAAGAGTTCGTTCATAATAGTTTCTTAAATGTCTAGTTCAGAGAGTCAAAATTGCTTTATTTCATTACTCTGACAAAAGCAGACAAGTGGCTGTCTTTACCTCATTCTCTTTGAGTTCTTGTATATCAATTAAAACATTAAGACATTTCTCTGGCATGCAACCCCAGCAGGTTTCTGGTTTATTTTTAACAAATGCAATTTAAACACAAAAGTAAAGACAACATTCTCCCTACCTATCACCCAGCTTCAACAGTTAACATTGGCAAACTTCTTGATCTTCAAGAATATTATAATAAAATCTTACTGTTTCTGGTAAGCCATCAACTGCACTTGTATAAAAGTACATCCTAGGCAAAAAGTTGCTGAACATTTTTAGTCTTTGGGGAATTGCATGTTAAAACCACATCGAGATACTACTGTACACCCACTAGAATGATTCAAAAAGACTGACAGTACCAAGAGTTATTGAAGATGTGGAGCATTTGGAATGCCCATACTTTGCTAGAGGAAATGCAACACAGTGCAAACCTTTTGAAAAATAGTTTGGCAGTTTCTTATTAAGTAAAATATATGCTTGCCATAAAGTTTAAGTATACATTTGCCATAGGAATTTTAGCCAAAAGAAATGAAAAAAATGTCCAAAGACTTGCACATGATTGTTCATAGCAACCTTATTCATGATAGCTAAAAATTGGCAACAGCCCAAATGTCCATCTTTAAGAGACTGAGCAAGCAAAACACAGCACCATGGGTGAATCTCAGAAATATTTTCAACAAAAATAGCTATACACAAATGAATATATGCCATGTGATTTCACATAAATTAATATGAAACTGACAGATTTATTTTTTTTAAATATTTTATTCATGAGAGAGACAGAGAGAGAGAGAGAGAGAGAGAGAGGCAGAGACATAGGCAGAGAGAGAAGCAGGCTCCTTTCAGGGAGCCCAATGTGGGATTTGATCCCAGGACTCCGGGATCATGCCCTGCCTGAGCTGAAGGCAGACGCTCAACTGCTGAGCCACCCAGGTGTCCCGAAACTGACAGATTTAATCCAAAGTGACAAAACAAATGGATAGCCTCCTGGAACTCAGAATGTGGGTTATCTGGAAGCGGTACACAAAGGAACCATGATTGGGGGTGATTACTGCGGTATGCATTTGTAAATTACATTTTGTTTTATGTAAATTGTGCCTTCTTAAAATGCATTCTAGGCAAAAGTTGTTCCCGTTAGCAGAACACAGCACCTTTTACTCTTCTACCTGCTTCCCTTGATTTCTATTTGGATGGCAGGTGATTATGCACCTATAAGCAATTGGGGGGGTCATTTTGGAGATGCCACTAGTTGTTTTTTTCTAAGGCTGTGGACAGAGCTGCACTGAGGGGACAGGAGGGGTTTCTTTGTTTCCCACACCACAAGCTGCTTATTCTTTGGAACATGCACTCAGCTTTGGCTTTTGTAACCTTTCCTATTTCCAGTTTCTTCCAGAGCCTGAAACCTGCCTCCCCTCCCCCAGTGCCAGAAAAAGAAGTTTTATGTTTTAGAGAACACTTTCTAACTAAGTAGAATCCATCATCATTCCTCCTGACAATTTTACCTCTGGCCACAAAATGTTTGATGATCAAGTGTGTCTTTAGAAACACAGTAGTTTTCTGTTAGTAGAAGCATTAGATTAGTGAGTATATTTGGAGAAAATATGCTCTCTAGCACTCCCATTTGCTCAGACATCAACCAATTTCTATTAATAGTTCTGTATGGAATATAACACTGATTGGTATATGATGTAATGATTTATCTATCATTTTACGTGACTGATAAATGAGAGTTTATTTTCTAGCTGGGCTGAAATGGCTTTGGATACAGTGCTTAGGAATGTAAAATAGTCCTACAAACAGTTGATCCTAAAACCTGGATTTTAATGGCTCAGAAAAGGATAAGGGCATGTCCAGAGAACTGAACCTGAAGGAGCCTACTGATAGCCAAAGCTAAGACAATTTGAGCAACAAAATAAATAATGGTAGTTTTGGATTTTAGCCTATAAAATAAAGTGTAAATATCCGTGAATTTCTACTGATATAAATAAATGGAGAGGAGACAGCTCTAACCTATAGGAGAATTCCAGTTAATAAACATAAAAGACGGAACCAGAAAACCACCATTAGGCAAAAACAAAACAAAATAGAAATTTTTGCATAATCCACGTTTAGACACGTTTAGATGCTGAAGTTAACGGGTGCAAGTTTGAGAAGAAACTGCATGCATACATACATATATACATATATACACACACACTCAAGATACCTCTTTTAGGATCTTTATTTGAAAGACAATACCGGGATCCCTGGGTGGCGCAGTGGTTTGGCGCCTGCCTTTGGCCCAGGGCACGATCCTGGAGACCCAGGATCGAATCCCACGTCGGGCTCCCGGTGCATGGAGCCTGCTTCTCCCTCTGCCTGTGTCTCTGCCTCTCTCTCTCTCTCTCTCTCTCTCTCTCTGTGACTATCATAAATAAATAAAAAGAAGCAATAGTTCAAAAAAAAAAAAAAAAAAGAAAGACAATACCTTTAGGTCACCTGGGTGGCTCTGGCTGAGCGGCTGCCTTCTGCTCAGGTCCTGATCCTGGGGTCCTGGGATCAGTCCTGCATCAGGCTCCTTGCAGGAAGCCTGCTTTTTCCTCTGCCTGTGTCTCTGCCCCCACCCGTGTGTGTGTGTGTGTGTGTGTGTGTGTGTGTGTGTGTGTGTGTGTTTGTTTGTATGTGTCTCATGAATGAGCGAATGAATGAATAAATACATAAATTAAAAAAAAAGACAATGGCTTTAGAGAAACCTGATTGGCACCACCTCAGCCAAGTGTTTATACTAAGACATGTAAACACGAACCCTTTGATACAATGCATGCAGGAGGACATGATGCATGCAGGAAGCCACGTATCTTGGCTGTGGTGTATTCAAAATGGGTAACCTCATTTTGATCATGAGAAAACATCAGACAACCAAAAATGAAGGAAATTACAACAAGATAAGTGACTGGTGTGCTTTTCAAAGTTATCAAGGCCATCAAAAACAAGGAGACCAAGTAGCTAATGAGAAGTAACAACAGAATGCAATGTGGGGAGCCTAAACAGGATGCTGAAAGAAAAAAGGGACGTTGGTGAGACAAATGTTGAGAATAAAAAAGGGTCCAGGAGTATCTGGGTGGGTAAGTGGGTTGTGTCTGACTCTTGATTTTGGTTCAGGTCATGATCTCAGGGTTGGATCAAGCCCTGTGTGGGACTCTGTGCTGGGCGCGCGCACACCCTGCTTAAAATTCCGTGCCCCACCCCTCTCAACTCACATCCATGCATGTGGGCTCACTCGCTCTTAAAAAAATGTCCAGTTCAGTTAACAGTATTGTACCGTGGTGTTAATTTTTTGGCTTTGATAGTCATGTTTATGGAAGAAGTAAACATTAGGAGAAAGAAGCTGGGTGAGAGGTATATGCTAACTTGGTACTATTTTTGCTACTCTAAATTAGTTTAAAAGGGAAACATTTACATTTATTTTCAGACTTAATGAAACAAAGCATTTGAAAAATCTGTTTTATCTTTCCAAGTTAGTGAATCAGATTTTGAGCAAATCTTCAAAGAAAGATTTACAGCAGTTTGGCTTAAGAGTGGGGAAAAAGTCTTTCAGAGACACTTAATCATTTTTGGAAATCTACAGGCTCTTTACCTCGTTGGAAACTTATTACAAGGTGTGCAAATTGACTTGCATTGATGCTGAAGGCAGATACTTGATTTGGAGTAGAGTGCCAACCTGAACATTTTCTTCTATTGGAATAGTGTGGATATTTGGCATGAATGCACTATAACATCATCTCAAATTTGTACAAATACCTTTTTTATGTAAGCAAAGGATTTAGATAAATCTGCATAATTGGAGAGCTTGCCGCAAGTAGGAGACTCTCACTTGATGACATAGTACTTTTGTGATAATGCGGATCCTGTAAAGTTAAATAACCCAACTTATTAATTTTGCAATGCTTTGAGAAGTCATTTGTTACTACCTATAGATCTTACTTTGCTAAACAGAAAAGATCAAGAGTGTTCCTTGGGCTTGACTTCCTAAGAATTTTGTACCAATTCCTTGGCCCTAGATATTTAAAATAACAGCCATTGTACAATAGAATGTCAGAGTTTGTCTTCTTCACACATATATAGTTGTGAGTGTAGGTTGGACATGTTGGAATAGTCGGGATATTTGAGGTAGGGAGACAGGTGAAGGGGTATATATGTAATGTAGTGAAGGAATGGAAGAGAAACATCTTTTGCAAATGCAGCTCCTTGATTAGCAGATTCATTCAGTCTTAGTTTGCTGCAGCTTTAAATATTATTGGCTCTTCTTTTCTGGAATCAGTCTCGCTCTTACTATTATACTATTCCCTTTTGTTATCCTCACTTTCATTGGCTTGGGTTCACTTCAGCTTCCTAATCAAGGTTCACTGGGTGGGCAGTGTGGGTTAGAGGAAAGAGCATAAACTTGGATTAAACTCCACCAACTCTGGCCTTCTGTTTACTGTTGGACCTTCAGGCGTTGGTTCCCTCGGTGACTTCAAAAAGTTGTGAGAATTGTGAAATGATACATGCAGGACATGCAACACAGTGCCTCTTTCCAGGACGTATCTCGTTGCCAATTAATTTCCTTGCATCTTTCTTCCTCTTTTAAATTGGGAGCTATTCTGTCCTTTGGGGTAGGTATTTATATTCATTGAGAACCTACTGTGTCCTAGGCTTTTTGCTGGGGAATGGCAATATAAAAGATGGGTTGTACAAAATCCCTCAGTTCTGAGGCCCAGAGAGACTGTTAAGTACAGTGTTATAATACTAAAATCTTGTGTTACATGCTGATACAGCATCTCCTGTCTGCACCATGTTGTACAGAGGACTTAGATTCCTGCAGCCAACATTAACCAAGGTACCGTCAGGGAACAGGCAATTATTTTGAAGCAAGTTTGGGAACTATAACAACATTTAAAATATCAGTATTGCTTCAGAGATGTTCAGAATCTAGTAAGAGACAGGTAAATAAAGTGGTATTATAATGTAGGGTATTTAGTAGTAGTGGTAGGTCAGGGCCATTTGGGTACCCTGAAAATCTGACCATAGCCTGGAATTAGGGTTTTGCACATCAGATGTGGGGAAGGACATTGCAGAAGCTAAGGGATCAGTAATAAAAGCAAGCAGAGCAAGTGGTAAAAGGTATCTTCTGAAAAAGCTGAGCTAAAGTATGCATGGCTTAAGCTCTTAGAACTCAGGAGGAAGCTGAGGTGGTGGTGAATGTGGAGGAATGGTGAGCTAGAGATGAATGTTGGAACTGAATGTGAGGAGTCCTTCATGTCAAGTTAGGGAGTTATGACTGACTTCTGTAAGCCACAGGCAAGGGCAGAGCTTTTAGACCGAGAAATAAGCAATTGCATTTGTTTTTCAGACCCTTGGTCTCAATAGTGTCATGTGAGATTAGCTAGAGGGAAGACTGAAAGTTACCAGTAGGACCCTGAGGAGGGAGGAAGTGCTTAGGTGCTGAAGTAGAATGGAGAAAGACGTGAGAATGGAGATTAGATTAGGGTAGGGTGGATTGAGGCAAGTGGACAGTGTTCTGAGGTAATGATGAAAAATGAGGAGAAGGAGAATATATGAGTATTCTCAAGAAGGTGTTCTGAACACAGTAGTGTATGTTTGACACCGAAAACATCAGGCAGCACCCATTATAATAACATTTGTATGACATCGGTTCGCCACACTTTCTTGCTAGGAAAGTTCTGAGAATTTTGCTCGAGGAAAAAAAGTACTCATAGGAGGGTCTGTGAATAGACTAAACTTTTTATATCAAAATGTTTGTTACTGTAATGTCCTAAATACCCATTTTCTTTGGCCCTTCAGAATTCAAGGGATCCATTCTATAAAGAAGTGGCTTTCAGTGTTTTCCAGCACATATTTTCTTTATCTGAAGCAGATTTTGATACTTGCCCGACTAATTTCTTAGGCACTGAGATAAGGTGCCTGCTTAGACTTGTTTGGGTGTGATATGTGACTGGTGACAGCGTATCTCAAAATATTCTTGTCTTTATTTAGGTTTCTATTCTTATTCAAATAATTCTCCTTATTTTCTGGTTAATTCAAGATCTGTTTCATTCATTGAAACAAATAGGACAGACATTTAATTCACAGGTTTATTGTACTGTTTAAGTTGATACCTGAATTCCCATCTCTAGCCTGTGCTACACTATCCCACACTGCACCGGCAAAACAAAATTGTACTTATTGAGTTGAAGGAATTCACAGACTCCATTGCTTGTTTCTCTGAGAGCTACCGGTGGTTTCAGAGTCTTCATCTTCTTTCACGTCTAATTTTTCATCTGTTTGAGGCAATGAAATACCCTAAAATTTCCCTTCGTTTATTGAAAATAAAAACTGTGATTCATCTGAAGTGCCTGAAATCTAGATGATCTTAGTAGTCAGAATTGAAATTGTATAGAGATCATCAAATAGCCTTTCCTCTGGCATCTCTTGGTGATGGATCAGACTGGTCTCATGATTATTAGTATCAGTTGCTTTACAAAGCCCTTCAGATGCTTCTTCCTAAATCCCAATCTCTGATAACCCCCAACAATTAGAATAATGAACACATTACAGATGTTTTTGGTGGATATCTTTTGATAAAATTTTAAAGGAAATGCTGTTGTTATCTGGGCTTCTTTCCCATGTTTATAAATATTTCTACTTTTCTATATTTTATTCTTGTACACACCAGTGGTTTTCACCTGGTTCCAGAGTGATAGTGGGCTTTATTGTTTTGATTACCAGTGATTTAAGAAACTCATTATAACATGATAATTTGACCAGGAACTAGCTTGTTAGTTAGAACTGTTATTTTCTAGTAATGTACGTTTTTTTGTTTTGTTTTTAAGGATTAGAGTTGAAGGAATCCTTAAAGATTACCTTAATTAAGCCCAACCCTTTAATTTTACAAGTGAGGAGGCCAAGACCTGAAGGAAGGCTACTGACTTGTTAGACTTCAGATCCTTTGAATTATCTAATCCCTTTTTCCCCTTTGAAGATTTACTAATTCTTTTTGTATGCTTTGCAGGTCTCAGTTTTGTGACATGAGCTGTGATTTCAAAGTGGTTAAATATATTTTAAATGGGATCTTTGACAGCTATAAAGTAATGTGCAGAGTAGATTGGATTCCCTTAGTATAGTGTTTCTTGGAGAGAGAAAGACTTGGTTCATCATTGGGCTTATTTGCATCTGAAAATGGTTTGCTTAGAGATCTGTGATTTCTCTTAAATCATTGACATGATTTATAAGGTAATTTTTTGTGTGTCTTTTGCAGGAAGAAAGGTCCTATCAGAGTCACTAAACCAACGTATAGTTGGTAGGATGTACCTCATGATGTTTAATCCTGTTTTTTTTTTTTTTTTTTTTTTAAGAAAGAAGCTAAATGAGTTACAGCATAAACTGAAAACTTGCCTCTACCTTGAGAACAAACATTCTGTTTAGTTGTCCTTATTAAATATTGAATACAGGTGTCTCAGTTAAAAGAGCCTTAGAGATCACTGACCTTTAATCAAATCTCCTTTGCCAGTCAGGAAACTGAAGTTTAGAGAAGGTACTGAACTCATCCAAGGTCACTGAGTTAGGTTCCAAATAAATAAGAAAGAAAAGAGGAGGAGAGCTTATGCATCTCACCTGTTAAGTCCTATAATCCAGCTTGTGTGACAAGGATCACCCCATAAAACACAAAAGACCCTCACCAGTGATCTGGGCCACTGGAATCTATTATGTCATACCTTATCAATTCTTTGGAAAATGAGCATATATTCCCACACATCCTGAGTGCACAGCACCCTGACTTGACATATAGTAGGCAAAAAGAAAAACATGTTCCGTGAATTTGAAAACAAAAGCCAGAATACCAGAGGTGAAACTGGGAGAGAAGACAGCACAAGCAAGGCATGCCACATCTCTCCTCCTTTACTCAGATGGGGTTTGAGAAGTAGAAGATGCTAACCCAGAAAATAGGGATTGGATTCCTGCGTGGACTATTCCTCCTCTAAACAGGGCAGGTCTCCACCACACCTGTAGTCTCATGGACAGCAGCTCCAGTGATCCGCTACCTCCAGTGTGGCAGTGACCCTAAAATCCAAATCCTCAGCAAGTAAAAGATAAAAGACCCTTTTCAGACTGAACACTGAAGTCTTTTGCTATCGAATTAAATTTATATTGAAAATGATGGAGGTACCAAAAAAATTCAGTTAGCCATCTTGAAGAAGGTCCAGTTTAAAAACAATTTAGGAAACAGTTTTCTTTACATAAAGTCAGCTAGTACATTCTTTATCAGTGAGTGGGCTTACTTTTGAGAAATGGCTGTGGGAGATCTAAAGGGCATATTTATTATGGGACATTTACTTAAAATATTTGAATGACCACAGTAAAAATCTGTTAAGGCACCACAAGGGAGAGGAAATAGAAGGAAGCCAGATTTATAGTCTGTGGTTTAAATAGTTTAAGCCCACTTGTTAAAAGTTGTTCTGCTGTTTAGTAAAGTTGAAAATTTTTCTTTATTTTCATACCTTTTTTAACGTGAATCGGAGGTATTGTTGCTTTTCTTTTCTTTTTTAAAGTTTTGTTGAGGAAGAATTTAAGCTTGAGTTATTTTAGAAGCTGCCTTCTGAAGTGTCTTCTTTCTTTGCTTGTAATACACCAGACTTGCACAGTTAGAAAATCTGGCATGGTCCTAGGATAGCAGTTCTCAAGCTTTTTGGTCAGAAATTCCTTCAACTGTTGACACTGTTGATAAAATTATTAGAGACCCCAAGAAGAAGCTTTTGCTCATATTGGTTGTATGTATAGATATTTTCCATATCAAAAATTAAAACTGAGAAATGTTTAAAACACAAAACTACATACAGTTGACCTTTGAACAACATAGGAGTTGTAGGCACTGACACCCCCCCACAATCAAATCTGCATATAACTTGACTCCCCTAAAACTTATAATTAACTGCTTACTTATAGCCTGCTGATACCATTTCTCACTGATAACAGTTGATTAACATGTATTTTGTACATTATACGTATTACTGTATTCCTACAATAAACTAGCAAAAACATTAAGAAAATCCTAAGGAAGAGAAAATACATTGACAGTACTGTACTGTATCAGAAAAGACCTGTGTATAAGCAGTCCTATTTAGTTCAAACCTCTATTGTTCAAGGGTCTGCTGTACAAACATATTTCATTAGGTCTCAGAGCAGTGATGTCACATGTCATGTAATCTTTGGAAAGTGAAAAAGCAAAGTAATGTCTTAGAATTGTGGAAATAATTATTATGGAAAATAAAATTATTATGGAAATAGTTTTGGCCTTTGTAGTATAGGTAGACCCTCCTTGAAAAGGTCTGGAGGACCGCCAGGAGTCTCGGGACCACACTTTGAGACCCATGAGTCTAAGACACTTATTGCTACCAGGTTGTTTTATAAACTAGGTATCTTCCTTTCAGGACTCCAACCTGTAGCTCCTTTTGCCAATTGAATGTGTTTCTAAGGTCTAGAAAAGTTATATAGTGCCTATACTTAGCGGTTATTTGTAAAGTAAGTGTGTTTTCAGGGCATAAGAGACATTTGAATATTCAGAATGACCATTTTGAATCTAGAATAGAACATTGCTGAATCTGCTGTTTATTAATGATGTTTATGTTAGTCTTTTGGAGCCAATTGTTCCTAACCAAGTTGTATCTGGTGAGAGTTTATTTATGTAATACCATAAGTATTGTGCAATTGAAGTCTGGTGGCTTCCCCTAAAAGCATCCTCTTTTAAAAGAAATATCTGCAAAACCAGAATTCTCTCTGACAGGCAGAAGTATTGGTAGCTATGTTGATGAAGGATCCTTAGTGCTGCTGTTGCTGCTAAGTAGCATAATTAACTTTAGGACACTAACATATGTGAAGGATTTATGTCTTGAGCTATTTCCTAGGGCAAGGCTTACCAACTTTTTTGACTTGTGAATCTTGCCATTTGCTTCCCAGTTTCTGAGGAAGGGTGGTAGACACATCTGCAGCTGGAAAAGTAGTGCTTTGAAATGTATATATTACTTGTAAGGGGAATTATTTTGTTGAGTATCTATGCATTCTGTGTACATGTACTTTGATAAGCTAAGTGAACTTTGCCTCTTTTAGTCTTGACTTCAACTGTATTAATTAGATATGGCCCTGTTTCCATTTTGAGTAACTATGACTACTGAGCTCTCAGTAGTAGCAGGGCCTATTTAAAGTCCAAGAGCTGTCCTATCTATGTCTTAATCCCAGAGTCTGTGCTCTCCCTTTCAGTTGTGTGTTGAAGGTGGCAGAAGGAAAAATACAGGAAATGAAGGGGATGGGTTTTGTTTTAACTGATAGTTGGAGTCAGATTTGAAGTTTTAGTTTTTGGTACAGAGTAGAGTGGTTACCCTGAGTCAAGGATGTGTACTGTTGGGAAGGAGTAACCTAGGTTGGTAACTAAGACCCCTTAGATCACTTAATTAATGGTTCATTCTAAAAGATGAGCCAAAGGATTTGAGAAATTTCATGAAGACAAGTGCTTACATGAGAGAGGAAAGAACACTTTATGTACATTTAGAAGGAAAAGAACAGCAAGAAGAGATACTATTTGGGAAGCAGAGATAAATTAATAATGCCATATTGTGTGTGACCCTAGCAAAGTTAGGTGATTCTTAAAGTTGTCCGTACTATAATAGTTGGCTTTAGTGAAGGTCAGTAGGTCATGCAAGTTTCTTTTTACCCTGGTGCAGCATTGCCTGATGATGTGGCAAGCAGCTCTGGGGAAGGCCATGAGTACTGATCTTCCAGAGCAAAGCCCAGCTAGGTCCTAGTAATATTGACATGGACCCTAACTGGCAATCTTGAAAGGGCACCCTCATCATTGAGACTAACAACTGGTACCAACAAGGTCTTGTGTTTCCTGCATCAAGGAGGAGTTAGGTTGGAGGAATTAGGTTTCATTTATATTCCCATAGCTGAATGTATGAATATTTGTTCAGTGGTCTGTTAAGATAATCAGTCCTTTGAAATAGCGGAAAGGAAAGCATGTACGTAGAAACTCCCTTGGGATTTAATTTTTTTTGGGGGGGGTTACTTTTAAACCAGATTATCTGCTGTATTTCTTCATCTGTTATTCTTCATTGGGTTAGTTGATCATGTTGGTGATTCTTAGTAGTTATACACTACCCTGTAACACTGCAACAAATATGTAAAAGTACAGCAATTTTTAAGAGATTAAAATCCTTTATTTAAAAAAGTCTCAGCCTCACATGATAGAGCTGAAAGAATGCCACGCTAATAGTCTGGAGATTCTCCTTCTCATTGTAGTTGTTAGCCTTCTCATTTTTTAAAACTGAGACTCTTATTCTCTAACTTACTTTTTAGAATTGTTGAGGATAAAGTGAGGCAATACTTGTTATAAATTAAAAAAAAAAAGCATATGTGGAGAGGGAAGAGCCCTAAAAGTGGCCTTATAACCTTAAATCTATACATGTCTAGATTTTAAAAGTCTTATGTCACCTCTTAAGTTTTCACGGACATTGATGTTGGAGCTGGAATTCTAACTTCTGTTTCTGTTTGCAGCATCTCTCCTCTGCATTATCTTTGGTATTTAAAAAAAAAAAAACAATAGGTCAGGAGCTGGTGTCTATAATGAACAGAAAACAGGTTGTACTTGTAGGGCCTCTTTATATACTAGTCATCAAAGCCAGGGCTATTAGTGTGTCTTGGACAGTGTTGTTGACCCAACATGTACATTGCCTTAGAAGTAAATGCAGACCTTGCTGTGTTCCAAGCTGGTGTATTTTTGTTTGGGGGGATCATTAATATAAAAATTCAGTCACTGTTGGGTAGGGTAGAATCTGAGCTGTCTCAGTACATATGTGTAGGATGACCTTTTGCACATGGGACAGGAGAATGGGTCATGTGAAGGTTCCTTTTATATTACCATGCTGATCCATCATAAAGAATCCTGGGCTCCTGATAGGAATGAGCTAATAGTGGAAAGGTACTCTGAGAACTGTTAAATCCTTGATGTTGCTAGTTCTTCAACTAACACATTGCTAAGGGAAGTAAAGGATTGGGGGGGGAGATGTAATTGTCCAGAGAACTTGAGAACATTATAAGCTGACTTAGTGATGATTTGTAAGTTTGTAAAGTACCTTTTTTTTCCTTAAAATGGATGAATTGGTTGTCTGATTCCAGAGCCTTTGGGGGGGGGGGTATTTTAATTGAAAACACCAGATGGAATTCTCTAAGTTGGCAAAATGCACAAATGATAATTTAGGAAAAGCTGAACATAATCAAGGAAGATAGTTTGTTAGAGATTCCTTCTTGTTCTTTGTTGCCTGAACCACAAGAAATGGGTTTATCTTGTTGCTTGTTTGGTAGCTGAGATACAAAGAAGTGCAAGAGAGAGAAGTACTTTTCTGAGTACACAAGCAGACACAGAAAAGGGTATATATGATGGAAACACCTCTTAAAAATAGGTTTGACTAAAATTAAAAAAAAAAATTTGTGCTCCTCCAAAATGGGATGAGTACACAAACATAACAAAAACAATTCAGAAAGATAGTTTTGTGCTCATTCATTCATGTATATTCAGACTCTGAAATTTTTCATTGTCTAAAATTAAGGCTGTCCCTACATGAAGATTTGCTTCGCTTGTTATAGAATGGACACTTTTATGAAATATTAGCTGTGTTAAATGTAAATAAATAGGCATACTTTTCTGAAAAAAAGTATTATTTTTTCAATTATTTTTCAATAATACTTTTTTCAAAAGTATTATTGAAATTTCACAGCAAATTTCCATTTGTATAGGTTATTGAAACAGCAACAATAAACTTATAAAATAATATTAAGAAGACTTTTTTCCATTAAAAAGACTTGAAGAAGATACAAATAACTTGGTTGGTGTCAACTTTACTCTGTAAGGAAAGTAGGCCCCCTCCCCTGTTTATAGCATTTCTCAAATAGGGTTTTCCATTGTTTTTTAGTTGATTAGCTTTAAATCAAGGCTTAAGACATCTAAAGCTTAAGCCATGTGTTTTGATCTACTGCTTTCCACTGTATTGTGAAGGCTATTAATTGCTTATTTTAAATTTGTTAGTCGGGAAACAGGTAATTTTGAAGAACTCAGAGTGGCAGCTGCATATTGAAGAATTGACTTTTTGCAACATGTTAGAAGTTTTGTTCGTTAAATGCACTGTCTGTTATAGGACATTTAGAAGACACATTACGCAGTATAAATCTGTGGGAGGTAATGATTTCTCACTGATCAGCACTATCCCCTTTCATGATAAAGGTTCACTCCTTCCTGGGAATGTTCTACAGACAGTGGAAAGCATTCTTGCCAGCCCCCGACCCAGCCCTCTTTAAGAACAACCCAAGTAGTCCTTGCCAGAACAAGGATGGTGAGGCTAATTAGGCTACTGACATTCCCTTGTCTAGCAAAGCTGCAGCCTGGATTGACCTGGGTTTTTCATCCTTGGTACCCCAGACCCAGTGCATACACATAGACACACATTCTACACACACACACACACACACACACACACACACACACACACACACACACACACACACACACACACACGTACGTCTGGGCTCTACAACAAGAGTCCAGATAGATTTGGGTTAAAAATCCCCCAGCTCAGCTACTTGTTAGCCTTAGATGAGTTTCTTTATCTTTCTGCTCCTCAGTCGTTGTAAGATGGAGACAGTCCATCTCTCCTGTAGGGGTGCTGTGCCCAGTCTTACTGCATGCTGTGCCTCTGCCACTCCAGGCTGTTCTCAGTGTCTTGTCTGGAGAAGCTGGCATGGCCTCACTGGAGCAGAGTGTGCTGTTCTCACTGTAGATTGGACATTCTCCTGCCACATACAGTCACAACACAAGCCTAGCAACAAGAAGAGGACAGGTGGCAGGAGCTGCTGGAACAGTTTTGACAGGGTGGCACTTTTATTTGGTAGGTTGACACTAATGGGCCTTCTAGTTTTCTTTACTTTGCCCTTCCAAAATGTTGGCTTCACTTTTTTGAACCAGTAACTATGCACTTCGTTCAGAAACACTGCACCTATTAAAAATTGGTTAGGGGGCAGCCCAGGTGGCTCAGTGATTTAGCGCCGCCTTCAGCCCAGGGCGTGATCCTGGAGATCTGAGTCCCACGTCGGGCTCCCTGCATGGAGCCTGCTTCTCCCTCTGCCTGCATCTCTGCCTTCTCTCTGTGTGTCTCTCATGAATAAATAATATCTTTAAAAACAAAAAATTTAAAAATTGGTTAGGTGTGGGGCACCTGGCTGGCTCAGTCGGAAGAGCATGCGACTCTTGATTTAGGACTGTGAGTTCAAGCCCCCAAGTTGGGTATAGAGACGACTTAAAAATAAAATCTTTTTAAAAAGTGGCTAGGTTTATTTCCTACCTCATCCTCTGTGCTCTAATTCTAGAAGTTCTATAGGACGTGTTGGTGGGGGACAGAGTTTGAAAAAGCTCGTTTGGTAATTTAATAAATGCTTATCTATCGTTGTGGAGGTTGTGTGTATGTGTAGGATGGAAGTAGTACCCGAGGAGTTAGGTTGTTACTTTAGAATATATATGACATAAAACAGCAATATTTTTGAGACAACACAGATGCTTTTAGCAGACACCTTATATTTCTTGATTATTTGCTTATTATTGGATCCCAAATAGCCTTGGGTCCTTTTCATTTATGATGTTGTGGCTTGGTTGGCTTTTGGAGGAGAACAACACTTCACTATTCTAGTCAAATACTCATTTTCTTAGGAGCAAGTAAGAACAGTCCTATGGCTGTGTGTACATGTGCCGCATATTAAGAATTACAGCTGGATTTCACCTTAAGTACATGTAGGGTTTTTTCCTGTAGATACTGTATCATGGTGCATGTGCTGAAAAAGAAGTCTGACAGTGTATTTGAAGTGTTAGGGAATGATCACCAGGGGAAGAAACACACAGACACCTAAGCTGTTGTCCACAGTGTACCCAGAGCCTCGGCAGGCTGGCCTCATTTGTGGATACTTGTCCTGGACAAGCATGATGTCTGGCTGGTTGAGACCTGGTTGATGGGCCCCTACACTCATGCCTTTAAGGGCAGTTTGTGATATACAAGTAACTTTTTGATGGAAGCTACACTTGAGGTGAGCATAACATATGGAATTGTTGAATCACCTGACAGTAATATAACATTGTATCTGAACTTTACTCACATTAAAAAATTAAAATGAGCAATTTCCTTTTCTCTCTGCTCAACATCAGCTCTCTTTTCTGCTGTTAGTGCCTTCTACTCACTGAACCAGATACCACTTCTAATGTCCATGGTTTCTAAATCTCTTCTCTGACTTCTCACTTCTAATTTCTCTCTTCATAACCCCTCTTTATCTAGCATTCCTCTCCTGCCTCAGAAGAAAAGTGTCCCTATTCCTTTCTCAGGATTTTTCTCAATTGTAGTTTGTCTCTGTCCCATGAGTTAGCTCCTCTCATTTGCCTGCCTTGAGACTCTTTCAGCATATACAACATGATTTCAGTTTCCTTTTCCTATAGAACTGTGAAGCGTGGCCTACTGTTTTTGATATTGGCTAGAGCCACTCTCTCCCTCAGCACCATGATGCTCAGAGAAGGGTTCCTGTTTCCCACCTCTGTACTAGTCCTCGTGCAGCCTGTAGTCCATCAAGTCTTTGCAACCCTTAATCTCATGTGGCCTGCTCTCCTGGAAGTAGTCATTGATCTCCTTCCGATCACCAAAGCTTGGGCCCCCTTGTCCATCCTCATTTTACTTTGTCTTTCTCTGCTATATTCATTTATTCTTCATTCATCCAGTAGATAATTTTATTGAATACCTGCCACTGCTGAACGACATGGTGACAAGAATGATTAAGATGTGATCTTACCACTGAGGAGTGTTATGGTTGATTGGCAATTAGAGTACAGTGTTGTAGGTTACAGAACTTTGTAGGGTATTCTAGAGTGAGACAGACATCTCTAACTTAGATTGGGTGGCCCTCTTGATGAGGCTGGCTGTGATCTTTGATTCTGTCTCCTTTGAAGGTTCTCATAGACTCCTGTCCAGGTGTCCCCTCTTGTTTTTGCACCTCAGAGTTCTCTGGAGTAAAGTACATATACTGGCTTAACTGAAATTCTCCCTCAAGGTGTAGTTTTTTATAAAGTTTTTATGGTTTATTCACAGTATTAACTCTGATAGAGTTATTTCATTTTGATGCCTGAGTATTTAGTATATGGCATTTTGTTCTAACTGATTTAAACTCCTCCGTAATCCCATTAGACAGCTGATCTGTTTGCGTCCCCGGTGAGTGCTTGTGAAATGTTTGGGTAGTGGTGATTATCTTCTTTGTAAGTATTAACACATTCATATTTAATCTTAGGCAGAGTAGCATGTGTTAGAATGGCCGCTGTTGCTGCTACCTTTCTCAGAACCTGTGGAAACAGACCTTTCACATGGTGTCCTGTGTGTGTTTAGGGACTGGGGGCTTAGAGTAAGTACATTCCTCCCTTTCCCTAGGGTACTTTACTTCTGTGTTTGAATCTCTTGCCCAGTGACAAGAGACTGTGGTCCAGGCTGAGGTGTACCTGTTGACTGGGTTTCACAGTGTGCCTTTCCATGACCAAGGCAACATGCTCTGAGATTGTGCCTTTGTTTGGTCTGTTTTCAGACAAACCCATACTAGCTCCAAACAGGTACTGAAACACTCAGAGCAAACCCAGCGCCTTCTGTGTTCAGGCTCACCTTGATGAACTCACAGGAGTTCAGGAGTAAGCCATTTATCTCCTTGTCCACACCACACTTGCTCTTGAGGAGCTCCAGGAACTTAAAGGTTAACTTAGGGGTTCAGCATGTCATGTATCTAGCAGGTGTTTGTTTTGTTTTTCCAAATTTGTTGGTGATGTGTCCTCCCTGCTCCCCCTGCGGTGTTCCACCACTGGCCTTCCCACTGATGAGCCAGACCTATGTTGTCTGGTTGGTTGTTTTTTATTTCCCAGCCCACTTCTCTGTCCTGAAGGTGATGATTACATTGTGGCAGCCAGTCGTTCACCTCATTAGTGACGCATCTGGGTATTTGTTTCCTACCTTGTTTTTGGAGACATTATTCTATTACAAATGGCAAACTAGATGGGAATGTCTTTGAAAATGAATATTGTATAGAAATAATGCATAGGCTCCTCTTTCTCCCTTTCCTTTTTGGGTCTGAATGCTCATGCATTGTGCAGAGTGTTTGGCAGCACTTAGAATTTGTAAACAATAGTGTTAAGAGCCAGTGTCAGTTGGAGATTGGCGGGGACAGAATGGTTGATGGCACAATGAATGTATCACTTGTCTGAGGTTGTTTTTTTTTTTTTTTTTAATAGTGACTCTCCATCTTTCACCCCCTTGGGAACTAGTATGAACCACAGTTACCTTTTATTGCTCTATGTGTGTTGTCCATGCCAATCACAGAGCTGCAGGGGAGCAGACCAAGTTGGAATAATTAGATTGAGGAGTGAATGTCACACTTCTAATTTCATTCTCCTTTCAAAGGATTACCAGTGTCCATTTAATAAAATGAGATTAACCCTCTGCAGCAGGAGTATTTGAAAGCTGTCACTCAGTATAATCTTGACAGCTCAAAAGAAGTCTGTTCTCAGCACTCTTAGAAACAGTGTAATGTTTTATGGGCTGAAAGACTTTTTTTTTAACTGCAAAGGGATGTGTATGTTTGAGCACATGTGTATGTGTCATTAAAGGTAGATAAGTATATAGGAGGTGATTGAAAAGAAAAGTTTCATGGACTTACTCATACTGCACAGAAACGATAATGTAGAAATAACAAGTAATTTAGTTTTGAGGTCCCAGATACCAGTAATAAAATATCTAAAAATTATAAAATTTTTAGAAATGAGAGAAATAATTTATAAAGCAAAGAGTGATGTGTCTTTTCTTGAATGTTTTAGAAAACCTCGGATCAATTCTCAGCTGGTGGCACAACAAGTGGCACAACAGTATGCCACTCCACCACCTCCTAAAAAGGAGAAGAAGGAGAAAGTTGAAAAGCAAGACAAAGAGAAACCTGAGAAAGATAAGGAAATTAGTCCTAGTGTCACCAAGAAAAATACCAACAAGAAAACAAAGTAAGTTCCCAGCTAACTCAGCACACTATATTATTTTGCAGATGAATTTAAACTATGTTTTAAATGTCTCTTTTTGTGTCCCCACCTTAGACCAAAGTCTGATATTCTGAAAGATCCTCCCAGCGAAGCAAACAGTATACAGTCTGCAAATGCTACAACAAAGACCAGTGAAACGAATCACACCTCAAGGTATTTGAAACTAGAATGAAATATAGCATTGGTGCTCTGATTTATTCACTTTGCCTAGTCAATAACCCCCGGGGGTGGTTTTGTGCCTGTGGGTTTGCAGGCTGAGATGGGTGTTAGGAGGATAAGCTGGATGTGGGCTGTTAACTTTGAAGACACACCTGTGTATATGCAGGCTACTTCTGTGTCACTGTGGCCACAACAGGAGAAAGATAAGTTGATGATAATTGCTTTGGTGCAAAAGCTTTGCTTATGGTGGTTTCTATTGCTAAAGTAGTAAGCTTTGGACATGCAGTGACAATTTAGATTCATCACCACAGGGTCATGCAGTCTCTGTATATTGATGCAGAAGTCACTTGAATCCATAGCTTATTTAATCGGCTGTTCCCTGGGGTGTTGTTTTCAGGCCCCGGCTGAAAAACGTGGACAGGAGCACCGCACAGCAGTTGGCAGTGACTGTGGGCAACGTCACCGTCATTATCACAGACTTTAAGGAAAAGACTCGCTCCTCCTCGACATCCTCCTCCACAGTGACCTCCAGTGCAGGGTCAGAACAGCAGAACCAGAGCAGCTCGGGGTCGGAGAGCACAGACAAGGGCTCCTCCCGTTCCTCCACGCCAAAGGGCGACATGTCAGCAGTAAATGATGAATCTTTCTGAAATTGCACATGGAATTGTGAAAACTATGAATCAGGGTATGAAATTCAAATCCTCCACCTGCCCATGCTGCTTGCATCCCCTGGAGAATCTTCTGTGGACATCGGCCTCTTAGTGAAGCTGCCAGGATAATTTCTGCTTGCCATGGGCATCTGGCCACCAAGGAATTTCGCACCCTGACGATTACTCTTGACACTTTTATGTATTCCATTGTTTTATATGATTTTCCTAACAATCATTTATAATTGGATGTGCTCCTGAATCTACTTTTTATAAAAAAAAAAAAATCTGCTGTGCACAATTTTCCATGTACATTACAACTGGTTTTTTGTTTTTGTTTTGTTGGGGGGGGGTTGGGAGGGGGAGGGAACTTTTATTTATTGTGTTCACAAATGCCATCTTTTCAGCATATCCTTTTAAGTTTAGTTATTTCTTCCAGTTATACTATGTACTATCAGTTTTGATATAACTATATATATATAAATATAAAATTATATATAAAGGGTTATTTGAAACCAATCCATGGCAACGCTGGTGCTTGATACACTGTGAAGTGAATACAACATTGAACAGTTACAGATCTGGGACAGTCCCTTCTATGAAAGTGCTGAAATTAAATTAAAATCAGTCTTACATGAAGTATGTTCCAACCCACGTGGGAACTTGACTCTCTCATCTGTCTAAAGAGTACTGGACGATAGAAAAATATATATATTTTTTGAACAATGTGATCTCAAATTTAAAGACTGCTCCAGATAGCCTGCATTTGCAATGGAATAACTGACAAATCACAAATGGTTTAGTGGGGAGGGCTTTGATCATTCACAAATAACTAAACTAGCTCCAGAATGCCAAGTATTCGTGTAAGTTCCGGTTCCATGTTAACATTGCTGTTCTTACATAGGCACTCATGAAAATATGGTATTCTGTAATGTAACTCGAATTCCATCCATTTTCCAGACCTCAACTCATGACTGACTGAGGTAAATCTATAAATCGTCTCTTAGTTTTAGGATTAAAACCGTCTAAACTGTATCTTTGGTCCATACAAGAAGCAACTCCCTGTTTCCACTTGGCAAGTGACATTGCAGTCATGGTTTTCGTAATTAAAATTGGTTTGCCTTGTGTCCCCCCTCCTACCAATTTAGTTATGAGAATTCTTTTTCTTTCTTAAAATCTCCTCTTGTTTGTTTTACTGAACAAAGGTTATCAACCGCACATCCAGTCCGGACATGGAGCTTTTCAGTGTTTGGAGACATTTCTCAATTCCCTGCTGTGGGAAGGAACTCAAGTGGTGAATGGTTTAAGCACTAGCAGCCAGAATTGCAGGGGGAAAGCTCATACTTCCTGCAAGCCTGTGATCTTTTTCTTTCTCATCATAAAGATAGCTTGAGCAAACTCTTTCAAAGTTTCTTTTCATTCATTTTTTTTACTGTCTTGCAAAAACAAACAACAAAGACCACTAATACGATTCCACTCCCTCCTTATTTTTCAACTGTTTTGTTTTGCTTTGTTTGGAATTAGCGTCTCTCTTCTGTTCGACTCTTAAGGTTCATATCCACACAGTTCATAGGCTTCAGAGTCATTTCAGGCATGGGAACTTGGTGTTACCTTCCTTTATTTGATCATACTGAAGGACTCACGGGAGGGCAGCCGATTTGTGATGAAGCACCACCATTTTGGTGTGAAAAGCCTGGTTTGCTTAAGAACAGAAGTATGTGTCTGGAGGCAACGAGTAAAAAAAGAAACAATTAACAGCTTGATTTGAGTAGCCAACAGGAAAGGTTCCTTTCACATTTACATTAAAACTATTCTGTAGTCACTAATGTACCATAATTCAAATTCTGTTCTCAAAGGTATAGATTATAAAGCAGTGCCATTTGTTGCTGTGGTCCTATTCTCAAATGCATGGACAATTGTTCCCCTCTTTTTAAAATAACGCTTGTATCTGGGATGCAAGCTATGCTATCTTTTTAAATACATTTTTAAAGTATTTATTAATGAACCAAAGGAAATCAGATGCTTTCTGTAAGCATCAGAATATATAATACATAGTGATTTGACTATGAATTTTAAATCCACATTTTAATATTAGTGGGATATTGCAAAGACATTCCTTCTAAAGTTTTAATATTCCTTTTATTAAGGGTCTCAGGGAGGGTAAATTAGTCAGCCATATTTATTTTCCAGAGATGTAAGGAATTGCTACGTTTTTTAATTAACTTTTTAAAAAAATTTTAAATGCCACCAAACTCATGTGGTTGCACTGCTTTTTGAACCAATAAGTGTTGGTATGCACTTTGTTCAGAAACACTGTGTACTTTTTCAAAATTAGTTTCATGTAAAGTGATTGGACCCCTAGATTAGTGGAAAAAGCTGATTAACCAGCTACTCATAGGCTGCTAATTAATTCATTGCCAATGTCTTGGTTTTTTCAGTTTTGCCTCCGTGATAAATCAGTAAATGAAAGAATGGGAAGGGGTGAAGGAAGGGAGGATTGCCTTAGAACAGGTGAGATGAAATTGGCATTCTGATAGAAACTGCAGCTAACAGTGGGACTTCTCTCAACAGATGTTATCGGGCCAGTCCTCTAGCTGCTGTTGTGTCTTCTGTTGAGGTAGTGAGGTGGTAGGTACCTTAAACTTTTAATTTCCGAAATTGAAGACATCCCTCAGGCATGTATTCTGGAAATGGAATTCCTGTAACTTCCTGCATTTGCAGTTTGCCCTACAGTTAGTAGGCAGCGTGTAAAAACACTAGTGTAGATTATAAAGATATATATTAAAAGAGGACCAGAAATACTTGGTATTCAGTGGCACAGTAAGCAGGTTATAAAAACAAAACAAAAAAAAAAAACAAAAGCACAGTGTTAACGCTTGCAAGTTTCCATTTGTTTTAATACCACACTATCCTTCACACTCGTGCGTGCGCACACACACAGAGCTTACCTGACTTGCTCTGCTTGAGTCATGCAGTTTTAAAAAAAGGTAAAGACGTCTTGACACCCACAAAATATTTTAATCAAAACCTTTCAGTTTCAATCTGGATCTTTAAAAACATTGGCAGAAGCTTCTGTGAGTTTAGTTCCACTAAGATGTTCCACCTGCCTTATCAAGACCATTCTCAGTCTACTTTTTTAAGCTACAGTATCTTAAATTATTGAAAATTTATTAATTGCTGAATATATAATAACCTTTGCTTGTATGTAACCGAAAATGGTTTAAGAGCCAACATTTAGAGTATGACAATGGAGCTGAACAGTTTTTAATGCGCAAGCAGTTCTGTTCTTGTGTATGACTTGTAACCTTAATTTACTGTGTAAAGATGGTTACATTATTTCCTTAGCTTTGTTTGTTGGAGACAAATAGAGAATGCTTGTTAAGTATGTCAAAACATAATCTTATCTTGTGAATTTTTGTTAATGTATTATACGAGCTATATTTTTCATTTGCCCAGAAAGACAGCTTGTATAACGCTTTGGGAAGTTTCTGCTCTGTAACGTCTTTAGAGCTGACAGTCTGTTAGGTTTGTTTTTTTCCTTCATGCTAAAGTGTCAGTTGGTGGTTTTGTGAACTGGTCAGAAATTCACAGGTCTTAAATGTTTTGGGAAAATTTATATTGGACACTGCTCTTTGTCTAGCAAATAAAAGATGTTAATATATTCCTGTTACTGGCATGTGCACGACTATGTTATTAGAAGCCACTTTATCATTTTCCTGCTTTAAATAGAAATGTCTATTTATGAATTCTGCTTGTAGTTTTTTCACAAATAAAATAGTAAAATTTACACGGAAATCTTTATTTTCTTGTGTATAGATTTTAGCCCTGAAGAAAATGACCACTTTTCGTACAGATTTTTAGCTTGTGGGATTTTTCCAATGGGAACAGGAGGCTAAGGAGGAAGACTCCTTGTTTATCAGAAGCGCAAGTTGATTTGGGTGTCTCAGGACACATCTCTAAGCTGCAGCAGCAAACGTAATTGAACAAAACGATGTCGAGGTGAGGGGAAAAAAACCCCCCTAACCTGTGTGTGTTCATATTTTGAGATTGGTGGCAGTAATTTAAAGCAGGAGACGGTGGCTGATGACAATTCAGTGGATGACTGGACACCCGGAAGACCCATCAGTTTCTGGCCAGGTGCAGTCAGCTACTCTGACTTGGATGTCCGCAAAACACAGCATCAGATCTAAAAGTCACACCAACAGAGCTGGGGGGCTGCTGCCCAGATGCCTCGGCAGTTGCTGAACCCTTCCAGAGAACTCGGAAGCCATTTGAGACGCTTCAAGATCCGCCCCTACCCATCACTCTTCTCTTTCCAGAGTTTGCGCTTGTACTGAAAGGAAGACCATGTAAAGTGCAGGATGCCGAGTTGGAAAGTGGTCCTGCCCTGGTGAAAGGAGACTTAGCAGACTATGCTCTCCTCTGTCCTAACCCAATCTGGCTCCCTAAAACTCTTTCAGAAAGGTCCTGGAAGGTTGGAAGGGCAGGGATCAGATGATGTCTCATGTTTCCCAAGGGGTCGAGGGCAGTGTGGGCATGGACAGGTGATGGCTATGGACTGTACCCCTCCTCCCTCAGCTTTCTCTGCTGCCTCAGGAGTCCTGTGTGAGGGTCCCGGCTGCTGTTGGCACTGACTCCACCCTTTGGAGGAGGATGGAAACTGCCCTTCACCCTAGATAGAGGCCTACAGCAAGAGGTTGGCCCTTTCAGTGAAAGCGCAAGGACTTCTTTTAGGGAAAGAGAATGGATCCTTCCCAGTCAGGACAAGAGAGGAGGCAAAGGCTCCCTCCCTCTTGCCCTCAGCTAAACCCCAGCGTTGACCCATGTCCAGGCTCCCCATTGAGGAACACTGTGGCTAGGGTGTGACAGCACGGTGAGAAGTGGCTAAATTCCTCTTGGTCAAGGATGGGATGATCTCTGAAGCTGGAAAGTGCCCAGGCTTGTGCTCCGCTTTCATAGTCCTGCGACAGGACAAGCAGCCAGGCCCAGCCTGGGGCAGCGAAGAGAAGATGAAGGGTTTCTCATCTTGGAGGCCCTAGGTCTGTCTCATCCCTGACCTCCCAGCAGGTCTGGAACCTTAAAGTCACAGAAAGGAAAGGCTTGGAACCACCATTGTATTAGAATGAAAAACTTGATCAAGATCCTACCAGAAAAAAAAAAAAATGCTACCAGAGATGCCAGGGTCTAATCTGGCTACTCCTAATGGTGTGTGTCGGGAAGGCACAACCTTTTCCCCAGCAGTCTGGGCTCTGCTAAGTGCAATAGAAATGGACCCTCGAAAACTGCAGGGAAGGCTCTGATTTTTCTATCAAAGATCATTAAGTCATGTCTGAGAAGATGAAGGAAGGGGTCCGGTCTGGTCAGACCCTGGAGTGATATCCAGGTGTTCTGTTCAACCTGGTAAACCTGCCTTCCCTCCAGACGTCAGTCACAAACACAGCAAAGTGCGTGAGTGTGTGGATTCAGACTGCAATTGGCCCACTCCTGCAGGTGCTTTTGACCTGGCGTACCAGTGACAGCCCCCACCCCTGTTCTCCCCATCGCGAGCCTATGCCAGGTACCACGAATCAGTTATAGGACTTTTTTTTTTTTTTTCCAGCTGAATTCAGACTCTGAATCTTCAACACAGCTCTCCAGGCTTCATGACCCCATGTTCGTGTGTGGTAAAACTCATTTACCATTCCTGCCCTGGACCAAACCCACCCCAAGCAGTTGGGGGAACCCTACAAGGCTGATTTTCATCAAAATTCTTCATTTGTGGGGCACTCCTGGGGCCAGAGGAATTCCAAGCCGAAGGCCAGCTGAGAGGCTTGGAGGAGTTGAGGAAAGAAGAAAACCAAATATCCAACACCAACTCTTCAAAAGGCTCAGCTTTCCTGTTCAAAACGGGACCAGAGGAGACTGCCAGTGCGGAGCACTGCAGCTTTAAATGCCAGACACAGAGGCCTGCTGACAGTGATGGGTGTCACCATGTAGGCTAGACCGGGACCTGCCCAGGCTGTCACACCGGTTCCGCCAACCCCAGAGACTCAAATAACAGGGCAATATACCAAACGGATGTGATTCCTGGAAGCAGCAAGATACACCCTTGGAGTTAGAACTGTAGAAGGCTCTCACCTCTACCTGACTGGGTGATCTTGGGCAAGTCAGCCTCTTAAAGCTCATTTTCCTCATCTCTGAAACAAACCCTCCTCCTCTGCCCTGTTCTCTGTTCCCAGGGACAATGGGCCAGTGCCCCTGTGGTAGTTTCTATTTTGTCTTTTTTTTTTTTTTTTTTTTTTAACAACAGGGAGCAACATTCATCTTGGAACATTTACTAGAATGCTTCAGTGATGTCAACACTGTGAATGAGTGAGAAAGGTCTGTTCTGTTTTGTGATTGTTTTACCTTTTTATATTTTATATGTTACCCCCTGGCCCAGAGCAGTTGGGTGCAAGCCACATGTAAATCGATGCCGGTGGTATTTTTTGACAGCTGCTTGGTGTTTCTGTATCTACAGTGTTACAGGTATGGCTTTTCATTAAAAGTTTGATTTTTTTAAAATGATGTTCACTTCTCTGTTATTCCCCAAAGAGAAAAAGTTTCAAGTCAGCGGGAGAATTTAAGATCCGCTTCATTATGGAGTGCCTGGCATCAGTACACCATAGGAGCAGCTAAGCATTAGTTGCGGGTTGTGCACATGTACTGTACCTGCATATGTATATACGTGCCTACGTATGTATATATGCACATGTGTATTGATGGAGAATGGGATTTTTCATTCATGCATAAATGTCACAAGCTCCTAGCATAGAGAAGTTTGAGCTACAGACCACTAGATCAGCCACAAATACACTCATGGAGAGTGAATTGTAGATGAGAACCATTTTTTCAGCCTGAGTGATTCAGCCATCAGAGCAGCCCCAGAAGGAGGAGAGCTCCGTGTATGGGAGCAAGGCAGATATATAAATTGTATTCATTGCCTCTTCACATTTAAAGGAATTTGTACCCGTTTGGAGAAGTCTACAGTAGAGTTATCTTATTGGCTGGAATTACAACAATCTGCCAGAGTGGAAAATGTGTGAATGTGAGGCATTCCCAAGAGGCAAGACCCTCTAATAAATTATACTGTAACGTTCGAAGTGACTCCTGCGTGCAGAGATCATCCTGACAATGCAGACGAAGGCAGCAAACAAATAGGCTAGTAAGAGGGAGGATTGCGAGCACCTCCATTCATCTGGGAACAGTCAGCAGCCGCTGCTGGACAGATGGGCCAGCTCGCCTGTGTGCTTGGCAAGAGGTGGGGACCACTCTGGTGGCTGCTGAGCAGAGGCAGGGTGCCAACAACTGGCTGGGCTTGCTACTCTTCTGTAGAAGCCCGTAAATCCCAAGTGGGAACTTACGCTTCAATGGTACTGAGTGAGCTGGGAATGGTGGGTGTGAGTGGCAGATTCTGGGAATGACACTTGCCTAGGACCCTTTTTTTTAATCGATTATTCTTAGCTTTATGAAGATTCCTCATTTCATCCTGACTCTGAATCCATTCTACTCTATGTGCAAGGGCATTACTTTAGCAAACTTTAAGTAGCAAGGACAGCACACTTTCTTGGTACTGTTTTTAGGGCCTTACTCAATCCTCACTTAATATTACCTCCCTTAATCCTCACAGAAACCCTATGGAATTACAGTCAGGGTGGGCAAGCTATAGCCCGTGGGCCAAATCCTTCGCCATTGCTTGTTTTTGTACAGCCCATGAGCAAAGAGTTGATTTTGCACTTTTAAATGATTGAAAAAAAAATTTTAAAGAATAATATTTGTGATGTGAAAATGATATGAAATTCGAAGTTCAGTCTCTAAATGAAGTTTTATTGGAATACAGCCATGCCCATTCGTTCAGGTATTGTCTCTGGCTGCTTTCCTGCTACAAAGGCAGAGTGGGGTTGTTGCAGTGGAGACCCTGGGCCCACAGAGCCTACAATATTTTCTGACCCCTAGGGAAAAACCGGACTGCTCCCTGGAACATACACTGCCATCTGTCACATTCTATGAGGTAAGCACTGACATAGCCCTCAGAGTCTAGAAGGGTTCCTGGCAGAGTCCGTGCTGGATAAATGGCTGTGGAATGAAGGAATCGCTGCCCGCCTATTTTACAAATGAGGAAACTGGAGTGCGGAGACCTTAAGGAACTTGCCCAAGGCCACCCAGCTGGTAAGTGGAGGAACTGGGATTCGAATCAAGGCCGTCCTATCCAGAGTCCTGGCTTTTCGCTTTCAAGAGCCTGAATGGACAGCTTCCTCCAAAATATGTTCCTTGAACACAACTTAGGCCAGATGCCTCGCTGTGGCCAAATAAATTTGGTGGAAATCCTGTTTAATGTAGGAGCCCTCTTGGAGTTTCCCGCTGGTCATTAGCATATGAAAGGCTCTGCGAAGTCATGCAGGAAACAAACCCATTTCACTTTCTTTAATATGGTATCTTAAAAACTTATTCCAGCAACTAATATAACTCTGAGGGGGGAGCATTTGTGAAAAGACTTGTGGTTCAGCCACGGATGGCCTGTGGCCGTGAGAAAATTATGGAGCCTCTTTGAACCTCTGTTTTATTTTCTCTCTGTACAATGGTAACAGGCATGATAAAGATTTAGTGAGGCTGGTGAGTTCCTGGGTCCTGGTAGACACCTACAAAATGTCACTTCCCCGTTCCGCAGGGTGATTCCGCAGGGTGACTCGTCTGTCCTGCACACCTGCCATTTCCTACCTTTGAGGCCCCACATGGAGCCACAGAAGCTTTCCAGAGGCATGGCTTGTGTCACCTTCAGGTGCCTATCCGAGGACCACTCTGGCCCCTAAAGCAGAACCCCCAGTGCAGGAGAGGGGAGGTCTGGCATCCTAACCGCGGACTCTCCAGCCAGTGCAGCCAGCAGCTGGCTCAGCCCGGCCAGCCTGCGCAGGCCTCGGGGGCTTCCCCTCTGTGCCTGTCCCCTTCTGGGGACATCTGACCGTGCGCTCCGGAATCTGCTCTCATCTCAGTCACTCTCCTGCCGAAGTGAGTCCTTCTTGACTCCCTGGCCCCGGCCACCTTTCTCCCTGACGGCAGGTGATGCTCTGGCAGCCTCTCGACGTGGCCATCCACTCCAGTGCCTGCGAAAGCGCCCGCCGCCCGCCACCCAGGAAGCTCAAGAGTTTGCTTAACAGAGTCGGCTGCGCCAGGGAGGGGTGTCGGGGCGCGGGGGGCGGGGAGCTGCTGCGTCTGGGTCCCCGCCCGTTGTGCCCTCACCAGGGCCGCCTGGGCCCGGCCGGGGAGGGGATGGGGATACAGGGACCCGGCCAGGGAAGAGGGCGGGGCCAGGGATGGGACCTGGGCCAGGTCAGGGGCCGGGGGGAGGGGGGGGGAGGAGGCCAGGGAAGGGGAGCCGGAGGGGGGAGGGGGAAGGAGGGGGAGCCAGGTGGCGGCCCCCGGGCTGGCAGGAGGGGCTGCCCCGCTGTCCTCCCGCTGGCCGCGTGCGCTTGAAGGATGAAACCGCAGACCTGGAAGCCCTGTCGCGTGCCACAGCACCGTCCTTCCAGCCTGCCGGCGCGTCCCTGCCGGGCCGGGGGGGGGGGGGGGGGGGGGAGGGGAAGGACGGGGGAGTAGGAGGGGGGACCTCCTCCCAGGAGCGCCCCTGGCAGCCCGCGCTCGCAGGGAAGGCCGCGCTCCGGGGCCGGCGCTGACCTTGCAGCCGTTGGGGTCGAAGGGACAGAGCTCGGGCGCTGCAACCTGAGACCCTCCCTCCCTCCCCAGGCTTGGGGAACCGGCTCTCCCGTCGGGGTCACAGGAGCGCAGGGGCAGGCGTCCCAGGAGGCCGCAGCTCCCCTGGCGGGGACCCAGCTGGGGGCCAGCCCTCCGCCCCGCCGCCCCCGGCTCCCGCGCCCCTCTCGGTCGGCCCGCCCGAGGCCCCGCCCCTCCATAGCCCCGCCCTCCATAGCCCCGCCCCCTCGGCCTCGCCCCGCCCCCTCGGCCTCGCCCCGCCCCCTCCCCGCTCCGCTCTGCCTCTGCCTGGCTGCTCTCCGTCGGCCCCGCTCGCTCGCTCGAAGTGTTTGCCTGCAGGAGTCCACCCTGGAGCGAGGCCGGCGGACTCCCGTGAAACGACCATCCCAGACCCAACAGGAACCCCAAAAGCCTCACACCCTGACAGCCCTTGCCGCGTGTGGCCCGGGGCACGGCCGGGGTGCAATCAGTCCGATGAGAAGGGCCATATTTGAATATAAAAGCAGGGACGGGGATCCCTGGGTGGCGCAGCGGTTTGGCGCCTGCCTTTGGCCCAGGGCGCGATCCTGGGGACCCGGGATCGAATCCCACGTCGGGCTCCCGGTGCATGGAGCCTGCTTCTCCCTCTGCCTGTGTCTCTGCCTCTCTCTCTCTCTCTCTCTGTGACTATCATAAATAAATAAAAAAATAAAAGCAGGGACGTCTTCCAATTTCGCAGTAGAGACCCCTAATGTCCTGGGATAATGGTGGCGGGGGGCGGGGAGGCGAGCATACGCTAAGTTTGCGCGATTCCTCAGACTTGGGGCTTGGAACTTGAAGGTGATGGCGGGAACTCTCAGTCATCACGGGTCCTGAGGTCAGCTTAAGGATGGAAGCTGCATAGTAAGAGTTAGAAGAGCTGAAAAATACAGTTCCGATGAGTCCATGGAGCTGTCTGTCGTCCCAGGGTGCCTGCCTAGCTCCCTACCCCTTATAGGTGAGGCATAAACTACTCTTTTACTTAAACCACTATGTATTAGTTGGGGCTCCCCAGGGAAAAAGAACCAGCCAGTAGGAGATGTGAGTCTGCCTATCTATCAATCATCTATCATCTATCAATCATCTATCGTCTATCAATCATCTATCATCTAGCAATCATCTATCATCTAACATCTATCATCTATCTATCTATCTATCTATCTATCTATCTATCTATCTATCTATCTATCAATCATCTATCTACCATCTGTCTATCTCCACTGCAGGCCAAGAAGGATCCAGACAATTTTGGCATGACTCTCACTTCCTATAAATGACTTTCTCCCTGAAGAACAAAAGGTGTGTATTAGGCAGAAAACGTGGTGGGCACATGAGTTCAGGGGCAGCTATCAGGCAGCTTCAAGCGACAGAAATCCACACCCAAATCAGGCAGCTCAGGCCATGTTCTGGTGCTGTAACAAGACACCTCAACCCAGCGAAGCTTACAAGAGCAAAGGTTTGTTTCTCACCCAGGCTAAGAGTCTCTCTCAGCCCCATTTCCTGTCCCCTTTCCTCTGGAACAGGGCTCGCTGTAGGATGTGATTGTCTGTCTTGTGGCAGAAGGGATAGCAAAACATGCTTGGCTCCTTCCGGCCTCTGTTAGAAGTGACACACCTCACTTCCACTCACATTTTATTAGCCGGAGAATCACATGGCCACACAGGATAGGGATGTATAATCATCCTCCAGGCTGGATGCCACGGGGTGGGGCAGCAAATGTTTTGCGCATTAACTGGTTTACCACACCATCTTGCTGGACTACAAGAATATAAACAGAAACGGACCTAGAATTAGAAAGAACCAACTCCAACTTCACTTGCCCCATTCCAATGCCTTCACCCAACTGTAGCCAAGGAGAGACTCTGAACAGAAAAACCCAGTTTCCCATTCTGGCTGCATTGTTAACAGTGGGAGGAAAGTGAAGCCCGGTGGCAGCACGTGGAACTCTGGGAGAGCCAGGCTGAAGACTAATATGGCCCCATGTTCCCACTTACCTTTTGCTTCTAGTCCAATTCCTCTAAACTGAAAACTGGGAAATGTTCCTGAAGTGGGGGAATTCTGTGGTCTGAGGCTTGGGTTGGGGAAGAGATGAAATTTCAGTTACACATGTAATTGCTTCTGCTCTGGAAGATCTTTGTGTGAGTCTGGTCCATCTCTGGAGCCCTTGATGCTGAGTCTCTGGTGTGATCCAAAGGCAGGACTCATGAGAAGCATATGTGTAACTGATGTCCACCCTTACCCATCTCTTTATGCCTCAGTCCTGGCCTTTATATAAAGATGCTTTAGCATATAGTGGATGCTCCTTAGGTACCCCTACTCCACAAGCCCATAGTCCAAAGAATCTCCTGGATCAGCAGGTCATGTTAAGTGTTATGGATTGAATTGTGTTCCCCAAAATTCCTATGCTGAAGCTCTAACTCCCAATGTGACCTATTTGGAAATAGGGCCTTTATTTATTTATTTATTTATTTATTTATTTATTTATTTATTTATTTATTTATTGGAATAGGGCCTTTAAAGACACATGTAGGGGCACCTGTGTGGGTCAGTTAAGTGTCTGCTTTCAGCTCAGGTCCTGGGATTCACAGGTGTTGGGCTCCCTGCTCAGTGGAGAGTCTGCTTCTCCCTCTGCTGTTCCCCTTGCTGTGTGTGCTCTCTCCCTCTCCTTCTCCCTCTCTCTTTCTTCAATAAAGTTTTTTTTTTTTTAAATGACATATGTAAAGTTAAGAGTGAGGTCCTTTGGGATCCCTGGGTGGCGCAGCGGTTTAGCACCTGCCTTTGGCCCAGGGCGCAATCCTGGAGACCCAGGATCGAGTCCCACGTCGGGCTCCCGGTGCATGGAGCCTGCTTCTCCATCTGCCTGTGTCTCTGCCTCTCTCTCTCTCTCTCTCTGTCTCTCTGTGACTATTGTAAATAAATAAAAAATAAAAATAAATAAATAAATAAATAAAATAAAGAGTGAGGTCCCTTAAGGGAACTGGTCCTTATAAGAAACGTAGAGACACCAGAGACCCGCCGCTCTCTCATCACACACAGAGAAGAGGTCATGTGAGGCATAACAAGAAGGCAGCTGTCCACAAGTCAGGGAGAGGGTCCTCACCAGAGACCATCCCTGCTGCTGTCTTGATCTTAGATTTCCAGTCTCCAGAACTGTGAAAATATAACTATCTGTTCTAAAGAAAAAGCCACCCAATCTGTGGCATTTTGTTGTGCAGTCCTAGCTGACCAGTACTTTAAGAGTAACAGCAGCCCCAGCTTCCAGTCCAACTTTTCTTTTCTTCCATTTCCCCTTCTTCAGAGGAAACTCTTTTTTTATTCTTTATCACTATTACTTCGGCATTTCTTTCCATATGTCATAAGAATCATGCCCAGTGGGTTCCTTCCTGAATTTTTTATCTTCCATGGTACTTCTTGACTTCTGCTATGGCAAATGAGATTTTAGCTCTCTTTTTTTCTGCCCATTTTCACTCTACAGTGCAGACTTCTCCCTGCCCCTGACCTGCTCTCTGTATTATTATGTCATATTTGATTAGATTAATAGCAGTACTTATATTATTTTGACTATATATGTAAGTGTACATCATGGTGGAGTTTTATGGCAAAACTATGATTACTTTGTCTTTTTGGTTTGCTTTTCTGGAGGAATAATTTTTGTGTGTTTGCTTATTTCTCTATGCATTTATCACCAATTCAAAAACAAACATATACAGGCTTAGGTGCCTGGTCAGAAGGAGCCTGTCACCAACACATGGGCTTTCAATCCAAGGACTGTACATGAAAGGTCTATTCAGAGAGGTGTGGACAAGGATGGAAAGGCACCCCTAGACTTTAGCAACAGTAGGAAACCATTACCAGTGTCAGGCCTGAAGAGCAAAGGGGGAAATAGGGCTACTGGATCCCAGCAGATCTGGAGCTGTAGAGGAGGGGAGCCTTGCAGGATTTGTGGTCAGGAGAGGATGATGTAGCCACTGCCAAGATGGTGGCATCAGAGCAGGAAGAGAGGGGCACGAAAGACACTTGACCTCTCTTGCTTCCTTGCCTCTCATCTTCTGCCAGTGTTGCTCATTAGCCAACCCAACAGGAAGCTGAGGGCAAGGGAGCCCAGAGTTACAATCCACAGAGATGGCTTCCTGGAAGCTGCTGGTCAGGAAGAGGAGGAAATGCAGAGGGGACGGTGAAACTAAAGGCTAACTGGCCTGTCCTCTCATTTTTTGCCAAGGATTCATTGGCTTCAGGTGTCCTAGTTTTAGCTTCCTGGAGACATCTGTCCTAGAGTCTCCTGACATGTTCCCATCCATACTATCACTGTGGGACCTCCCTTGACCATCATCCTGGCATGTCCTTCCTTCTCTGTTGTATCTCCCATTTTCTGTCACCCCAGTCTTCTTCTTTGTGGCTTTACTCCTTCATTTTAGGGGAGCTCATCCTCCAGTAGCTTCCTGAGAAAGGATGTGCATGTGAGAGCTTCATTCTTTGAGACCTTGCAAGACCAACAATGTCTTTATTCTTCCTTCACACCCACCTGGCACGATCCAATCTTGGAAGTAACACTGATGAGAAACCTAAAGCCCCCTGGTACCCAATCCTGTGCATTGGACATATTTTTTTCTCTTTGTACATTTAAAGAAGCTTATCTGGGGGCGCTTGGATGGCTCAGTTAGTAGAGCATGGGACTCTTGACTCAGGATGTGAGTTTGAGCCCCACACTGGGTGCAGAGAGTCCTTAAAAATAAAATCTTGGAAAAAAAATAAAAAATAAAAATAAAATCTTGGGAGGCCTGGATAGCTGAGTCAGTTAAGTTTCTGACTCTTGATTTTGGCTTAGCTCACAATATCAGGGTCGTGGAATTGAGCTGTATGTCAAGCTCAGTGGGGAGTCTGCTTGGGATGCTCTCCCTCTCCTTCTGCCCCTCCCCCATCCCTTAAATAAAAAAGTAAATCCTTAAAAAAATAAAATAAAATCTAAAATAAAATAACAAAGATTTTCTGTGTCCCCAGTACACTGACATTTCATGACTACGCTCTTTGGTGTGGGTCTGTTTTCACAACTATGCCGAATGCCCAGGGGGTGCCTTCAATCCCTAAATTCAAATCATTCAGTGTTGGGGAATTCCCTTAAACTAGTTCGCTGATGGCTTCATTTATCTTTTTATTTCTAGAACTTCTGTTATCCAGATATTGTACCTCCTCTGATTTTCTTGTGATTTTTGTTTTGTGTTCATTTTATGCTCTTGTTCTTTTTAGAAAGAAACGACCTCATCCTATGAACTGCATTATGCCCCGCAAAAGATGCTGAAGTCCTAATCCCTAGAGTCTGTGAACGTGACCTTATTTGGAAGTTGGGTCTTCTCAGAGGTCATCAAGTGAATCTGAAGTCAATAAGGTGGGTCCTAATCCAATATGATGTCATTATTGCAGGGCCAGTTTGGACACAGGGATGGACCTGCATACAGATAGAATGCTGAGTGAAAATGAAAGCAGATATTGGGGTGATGTTTCTAAGCTACAAGACATCAAGAATTGCCAGCAAACCACCAGAAGCGAGGAGAGAGGCAAGGAACAAATTCTCCTTATAGAGTCCTCACAAAGAACTAATCTCTGCCAATACCTTGATTTTGGGCTTTTGGCCTCCAGAACTGTGAGACAATAAATCTCTGTTGTTTTAAGCACCCCAGTCTGTGGAACTTAGTTAGAGTAGCCCTAGGAAACTGATACACCTCATCTTTGCCTTCCATTTCTTCTATTAAGTTCTTCATTTCTTCTGTCATGTTTCCAATTTCTAAGAGCTATTTTTTGTTGTTGTTCTGTGCATTTCCTTTTTGCCATTTCCACCTCTTATTTCATGTCTGCCGTATATTTTCTCATCTGAGAAAATTAATGATGATTTAAAGCTTTCTTTTCTCAGACTAGGTTGTTGTTAAGTTCCTTGTTTTATATCCTGGTAAAGGCTCTTCTCAGGTGTCTCTAAATCTCCTATTTAAGAGAGGAAGGCTAAGAGGCTAAAAACACCAAGCCAAGAGTAGAGCTTGTTAAATTTAGAGGAATGTGAAGGAATTCTTTTTTGGGGAGCCTGGAATGTAAATGTCTTTAGGTCTTTCATTTTGGGCTCATCAGATCCTTCCAAACTCCTGCCTGGAAGTAGAGATATACAGGAAGCAATCTAAGGCCTCAGTCTTTATCATGGACAGTCACACATCCTCTGCCTCACACTCTCCTAGGGGGAAAAAACCTCCTTTCTGGAGGGGGATGGGGGAGGGGAGGGTCCCCTGCATCCTAGAGTGAGAGGTGAGCCCTGGGAGCAGATGTGGGAAGCCATCACTTTTTTTTTTTTAACTGGATTTTAACCAATTCCCTTTATTCAGTTCTCCCCACCCTTCACCTCCACTTCTAGAATTACATGAGCAATGAATTCCCGACTTTTTGGAGGATTTGGTTGGTTGTTGGTTTTTGCAATTTGGCTTAGATTTGGTTTTCTGCAGGCAGTGGTTGCCTACCCATCTATTTTCCAGCTTAAAATATTTTCTTCTATTGTCTCCTCTTCATTCTCTCAGACCTGTGGTTTTTTTGCAAAAAAACAAAACAATATAAAAAACTTTTACTCCACTTTAGATGGTGTTCCAAGAGAGAACAAAATGATATGTGTGTTCAATGCTCTGTCTTTATCTGAAAGTCTTGAGGTCTCTTTTTAAAACTAATTTTCACCTTTGTGATATAAAAACAATCAACAAACTAGGAATAGAAGAGAACTTTCTTGGGGCCCCTGGGTGGCTCAGTCAGTTAAGCGTCTGCCTTCAGTTCAGGTCATGAACCCAGAGTCCTGGGATCAAGCCCCATGTTGGCTCCCTTTCATCAGGGAGTCTGTTTCTCTCTCACCCTCTGCCCCTTCCCACTGCTTGTGCTCTCTCTCTCTCAAATAAATAAAAAAAAATCTTAAAAAAAAGAGAACTTCCTCAAACTGAATGAAAGACATCTATGAAAACCCCACATCATACTACATGATGAAAGACTAAATACTTTCCCTTAGATCAGGAGAAAGGCAAAGATGTGTGCTCTTACCACTTTTATTCAACATTATACTGGAATTTCTAGCTAGGGTAATTAGGCAAGAAAATGAGATAAAAGGCACCCAAATTGGAAATTAATAAGTAAAATTATCTTTGCACTGTCATGATCTTATTTGTAGAAAATCCCAAGGATTCCACTAATGAAGCTATTGCAACTAAGTTCAGCAAGACTGCAGGAAAAAAGAACAGTATTCAAAAACCAGTTGTATTTCTATATATCAACAATAATAATCTGAAAATAAAATTAAGGAAATTCCATTTTACAACAGCATTTAAAAAATAAAATACTTAGAATACTTTTAACAAAAGAAATGCAAAACCTATATTATGAAATGCAAAAACTATAAAAAATTGTTGAAAGAGACAAAAAAAGACCTAAATAAATGGAAAGACATCCTATGTTCATGGATCAGAAATGTAATACTGTTAAAATGGCAGTAGTCTTCCATAATCTACAACACAGTGCAAACCTATCAACATCCCGATTGGCCTCTTTGAAGAAATTGACAAGCTCATCCTAAAATTCATATGGCAATGCAAAGGAACCGGAATAGTCCAATCTTTAAAAAAACAAACAAACAAACAAACAAACAAATGTACAGGACTCACACTTCATACACTACAAACTTATTACAAGGCAACAATAATCAAGATATTGTGATAGTGGCATAAGAATAGACATATAGAACAATTGAGTAAAATTGGCAGTCTAGAAATAAACCTCACAGTCAATTGATTTTTGACAAGTGTACAAAACAACTGAACACAGAAAGAATAGTCTTTTTGACAAATGCTGCTAGGATAACTGGATGTCCACATACAAAAGAATGAAGCTGGATGCTCTACCTCACACCATATATATATTTAATTCAAAATAGATTGAAAACCTAAATGTAAGAATGAAAACTATAAAAGAAGAAAATACAGGAATAAATCTTCATGATCTTGGATCCAGCAGTAATTATTTACATATGATGTCAAAAGCACAATCAAACAATAAATTGGACTCCATAAAAACTAAAAACCTTTTATGCTTCAGAAGACGCCATCAAAAAAGTAAAAAGAAAGGGATGCCTGGGTGGCTTAATGGTTGAGCATCTGCCTTCGGCTCCGGGCATGATTCCTGGGTCCTGGGATTGAGTCCCTCATCAGGCTTCTCCCTCTGCCTATGTTTCTGCTTCTCTCTCTGTGTGTCTCTCCCGAATAAATAAATAAAATCTTTTCTTAAAAAGTGAAAAGACAATGCATAGAATGGGAGGAAATATTCTCAAATCATATATTTGATAAGGGACTTTATACAATATATGAGGATCGCTTACAACTCAATTGTAAAAAGATAATGTAATTAACAAGTGGGCAAAGGATCTAAATAGATGTTTCTCCAATATACATATACAAATGACCAATAAGCACATGAAAAAATGCTCAACATCATTAACCATGAGAGAAATGCAAATCAAAACCATGGTGAGATACACCCTTTAAGACGGCTATAATAAAAAAGATGGATGATAAAAAATGTTGATGAGGATGTGGAGAAATTTGAACCCTCATACATTGTGGGTGAGAATGTAAAATGATGTAGCCATTTTGGAAAATAGTCTTGAAGTTCTTCAAAACGTTAAACATAGTTACCATACAGCCAGCAATTCCTGGTACATACCAACGAAGTGAAAACAGGAAAACACGTACACATGATTATTTAGAATAGCCAAAAAAGTAAAACAAACAAACGAACAACCCCCCAGCCCCAAATATCCATCAACTGATGAATGGGTAAATAAAATGCAGTATAACCATAGAATTTCCAATGTTAGCAATAAAAAGAAACACAGTACTGATCCATACCACCACACAGATGAATCTTGAAAACATTATTCTGACTAAAAGGAGCCAGACACAAATTTTATATATTGTATGATTCTATTGATATGAAATGTCTAGAACAGGCAAATTTATAGGACATGTAAAGGGACTGCTCAAGGGTACAGGGTTTTTCTGGGGATGATGAAATGTTCTTTTTTTAAAATATTTTATTTATTTATTCATGAGAGACACAGAGAGAGAGAGGCAGAGACATAGAGAGAAGCAGGCTTCCCGCAAGGAGCCTGATGTGGGACTCAATTCCGGGACTCCAGGATCACGCCCTGGGCTGAAGGCTGGTGCTTAACCACTGAGCCAACCAGGGTGTCCCAATGTTCTGAAATTGATTTTGGTGATGCCCACACAACTCTGTGAATATGGGAAAAGTCACTGAGTTGTGAATTTTAATGTTTGAATTCTGTAGCGTGGGAATTATATATAAATAAAATTGTCGTTAAAAAATATCAAATTCAGGGGCACCTGGATGGCTCAGTCAGTAGAGTACATGATTCTTGATCTCATGCTCATGAGTTCTAGCCCCATGTGGGAGGTAGAGACTATGTAAAAAAAATAATCTGCATTTCTACTATGACCCTTTATGTTAATTTTGGCAGTAATTGGGCTATGCATTACAAATCAGCATAATGATGGGGTGCCTGGGTGGCTCAATTAAGCATCTGACTCTTGGTTTCAGTCCAGGTCCAGCCCTGGGACAGGCTCTGCATTCAGCATGAGTCAGCTTGAGATTCTCTCTTTCTCTCCCTCTGGCCCTCCCCGTCCCCGCTCACACTCTCATTCTCTAAAACCAATCAATCAATCTTAAAAAGAAAAATATCAATGTAATGACACCATGGATTTGGATGGAAGTAGTCGGGTCATGGACAGGGGGTCAGGCACACCTGTCACTTATTAGCCATGTAGTCTTGGAGGACTGACTTAACCTCTCCTCTCCCAGCCTCGGTTCCATAGTCTGTGGAATAAGATTAATAATAGAAGCAGAAGAAGGGATTTTATGTTCATAGTCAGAACGCTGTTAAGTAGACTATAGGAAATTTGTTGAGATGCTTCTTGCCTGTCTTACACCCAAGCAGAATGTATGGAGGGACATATGAAGCAGGACTCCTTTGGTTGTGAAAGATAGACAACAAAACACAGTAACTTCAGCAAATAAAGGGAATGAATTGGTTTGTGATGCTGGGAAATGCAGGTTGTAGCTTCAGGCATGGCTAGATCCAGGGGCTTACCTGATGACATCTCTCCTTCTGTCCCTTGCTCACTCGATGGTAGCCTTAAGAGTGAAGACTCTAGAGCCAGATTGCCTGGATTTGAATCTCACTTGTTCCGTGACATGTGGCAAGTTACTAAACCTTCCTATGCCTCAGTTTCCTCATCTATGTAAAATGGGGATATGATAAGAGTACTGACCTCAGAGGAGAGTTGTGGGGATTCCGGGAGGTAATATACATACAAAGTATGTTTAGAATAGTGCTTGCCAGAGTCAACACTATATAAGGATTTAATATTATTATTATCATTGGGATTTATTTTGTGGTTCAGTTGCAGCCAGGATCACTCCATCAGGCAAGAACACTGGTTCCTAGAAGCTCAAGTGTATATCCCTACAGGGAAAAAAATTTTTTTTTTCTTTCTAAGAGGAGGGCCATCTTTACACACTAGGTACAAGTCCCAGGGACTTTGGGTCACATGCCCACCTCTGACCTGAACAGAGGGATGCAGTCCTCCAAATGGCCCAGCCATGATGCCCGGGGACTGGGTACCATAATGACCCCGTGGAGACATACAGAGCTAAAGAGACCAGAGGAAGCAAAAAGTGACCAGGCAGACAAAAACCTGTCCACCCCACACCTGCTGTAAGGAAGTTTCTAAACATGTTTGGAGAGAACAGAAGGCTTCTGGGAAGGCTGCATTGGGGCCACAGCAAGCAGGGAAGTTCCTGGCGCAGCTAACGGTGTGGAAGGCGCTCAGCCTTGGTGCTGGGGCCCTACTCTGTGCCACACCACTGTAGTTATCACTAGAAAAATGAGGCCTCGCAGGCTTTCTTGAGGCTGAGGAATGCCATGTGGTATGCATTACCCACCAAGTAATAGACCGTTTACCTTCTCCAGAGCTGGGAGCAAACAGACCTAATTGGTGTAGCCACTGGAATATTGTATGTCTCTCATTGTGGTCCTGGAACTTGAGACCCTCTTACTTTTGCAACCAGGACAACATGTTGAAAAGATGGTGGTCTTCAGTCTAAATGGAAAAAGCACCACCATCACATTTTAGACCGGTTGGGGTGGTTTGAAGTGGTTTCTGGCCAGCCCAGCTCCATCAGGCCATCTGAGAGGTTTGCTGCATCTGGGGGCCGTGGAAGGAGGAAGTGATTTCGCTAAGCCAGCCCAAGTCTGCATTCCCAAATATGGAGTTCAAGGACTCATCTTGAAGAAAATGAAACAGAAGCATCCAACAAAGGGTTTTTAGAAGTCGGTTTATAATTAACCTTTCTGTGTAACATGAGATTTCTGAACTAAATGGAGGGGGAAAAATAGATTCAATTTTTACAATTAACAGATACTCGTAAACAGCAATGTGCTCTACAGAGCATTGATTACCATATGCTGGGGATATTAGTCGACGGGCATGTCTAAACTAATCCAATGAACGTCTTCTTTTTGATTCGGGTTTTCCCCTATACTTGATAAACAGGCCGGGCCTTGTCGGGCTCTGCAGGGAGCCACTGCCCAACCTCTGGAGCCTGGGGTACAAGTGCCACAGGGAGGCCCTGGCTCCAGTACCTGCCCTCATTTAATCTGTGACCTCGAGGACTCATCTCCAAACCATAATTGAATTCCCATTTGATCTGCTTGACCTCCGCTTCCCACAGAGCCAATTCCCAGTGGAGAGCATGTGGCCGGGACTGGGGAGGCACGGCGCTGCCACCTGTGCCCTCTCCCCCAGGATGCAGCCTCCAGACAAATTTCATCTGGCCCACCAGGGTTGAAAAATGTTTTTGGATGCAAATGCCTTCAGATGCCGCCTAGTCTGCTCCTGCTGCTGTCACCAAGGACCATAGACTTGGGGTGGGGGGTGGCTTCAAGGACAGAAACTGATGGTTTCACAGTTTGGGGGGGCTAGAGGTCCCAGATCGAGGTGTCGAGGTGTCAGCGGGGGCCTTCTGAGGGGTGTGGGGGCAGGATATGTCCCAGGCCCCCTCTCCTTGGCTGTTTTCTGTCCGTGTGCCTGCACATCACCTTCCTTCTGTGTGTGTCTCTCTGTGTGACCACATTTCCTCTTTTGACAAGGACACCAGTGAGTCACATTGGATTCGGGCCCACACTAACAACTCTCATCTTAATTTAATCTGCAAAGACCCTCTCTCCTAAGAAGATCATATTCCGAGGTACTGGGAGTTAGGACTTCAACACAGGAATTGCCAGGGAATATAGCTCAACCTATAGTGGACACTGTGGGGCCTCATTTTGCCACCGTCTCTTTTATTCACTAGCTCCTGAAACTAGGTGCCTTTCACAAATTCTATTTCCTCCAGACCTCTGTACGCTTCTGGACTGTGGCTCTGCCCCTGTCGGGTCATTCAGTCATTGATTCATTCATGTATTCCATCAAACATAATAGTACCGACATTGCAATATTGTTGAGAAAATGAGAAAACGTATTTACATTTTTAGCTTAACGTGTGGCATATGATAGTTATTCAACTGTGTTTATTCAACCATTCATTAGCCAATATTTATCAAGCACATCGAATGCCAGGAACGGGGCTGCGCTTGCAAGGCCAGGCAGTGTCTCTGCCCCCAGAGTGTAAAGTGAGCTGGAGGATGCAGACATGCTCCAGGAGCCCCAGCAGATGCGTGTGAACAACTGTGGTAAGGTCTCTGTTAAGCTGGGAGCAGGAGTCTGGTGAACATAGTGGCTGGAGCAAAAAGAGAGGGGCAGGAGGAAGGCACATCATGGGCTCCTGGGGGCAGGCCATGCAGAGCTGTGGCCTACAGAAAAGTGGTGAGCTTCCTCTGAGTGTTGGGAAGTCTTCTGATAGCTTCTCAGTAGAGAAGCTGAGACATAATACTGAGACATAATCAGAGCAGTGCTGCAGGGATGAGGTTGGAGGGAGGTGAGAAGGGGCTCCAGGAGAGCCCCCGGGGGAAGCAGCAGCAGGAGCCCTGAGGGAGAGAGATAGCAGCTTGGCCTGGAGCAGGGGTGGTGGGGATGGGCAGAAGCGGTTGGCTTAGGGAGATTAAGGGGAGACTTGGCAGGCCTAGGGAGTGGGTTGGTGGGAGGTGCCACCAGGTTTACAAACCTGGCCAGGGGGTGTGGCTTGCAGCTGAGAAAAACAAGAGGGTCTGGTTTGCAGGGACATGGTGAATTTGAGGCAGAGGAATCTGGACTTGATAAAGCATGAAGAGTTATTGTCAACCATGTATTCATTCATTCCCCAAATATTTATGGAGCACTTGTGCACAGCGAGTAGAGTGTTGGGTGTCAGGGATGCCTCAGTGAGCAATTCAGACTGCAGTGGACAGTCTAACGGGGAGCTGGACAGCAAGCACGTGAGCACATGGATGATCTCACTGTGAACTATGGCCAGGACACGCGGCCAGGTGAGGTAAAAGGGAGCCACGGGCGCTACCTAAGTTAGAAGAGGAAAGGAAAGGCCTCTCTGAAGAGATGACAAATGAGCTGAAGCCTGAAGGGGAGGGTGAGCCAGATACAGATACAAAAGAGCTTGGGCCGGGGGTGGGGTGGGGTGGGGTGGGGAAAACATCCCAGATGGAGGGCACAGCATGTGCAAAGGCCTGGATGAGAGAGAGGCAGGTTCAGGATAAGGGAGTGAGAACCAGGGGCCAGGTCACGCAGAGACGAGAGGCTAAAGGAATGCGTTCACATTTTCCCCGGGGCTGCCAAAGACCTTTCAGGGGGCCTTTAAGCAGGGGAGCACCGAGTCTGAAAAAAACTGCAGTGGAATTCTAGGGACTCGGCCCGTATATCCCTCCTTTTGGCTTAACTTGATTTGAATTGAGTTTTTGTCACTTGGAGCCCAAGGGTCTTGATGAATGCATTTGGGAAGAAAAGCTTTTCTGGGGAGCATTGTTGAGATCCAAGAATCACACAGAATGTTAGAGCTGGATGGGGCCTCAGGGATGAGCCAGGTTAGTAATGTTCTCACTTCTCCCTGTGAGGACTGAGCGTGCCAAGACCCAGACCTCTCTCGTGTGCAACAGCTGCTCGGTGGTTATACACATGGAAGCCTGCCTCTGCTCTCTCCAAATGGTGTCCTCGCCTAAAATTGGAGACCTTTGAGCCAAATGTATGCTACTCCATTATAGATGGCCAAACTGAGGCCCAGGGAGATTTGTGAATGCCTGAGGCCATGCGACTGGGAAGAGGTCATGCCAAGAGCAGGACATGGGTCTGCAGCCCCCTTACAGTGTGCTTTGCAGCACGGCAATCTGCTCGCCACCAAGGCCTGCGGACTGGGGATCTTGCTGCGGGGCCGGAAGGTTCAAGGTTCAAGGGTGCTCTTCCTAGATATGGCCAGTGATGGGCTTGAAGAGGCTGCAGCTTTGGATCATCCTTCCCCGGAGAGGGATGGAGCCATGGCCAGATTCATAGACTGGGGCAAGAAGTACAGAATGAGGAGAAGGAAGGCCCTGATATTGAACTTCTTTCTGGGGTTCCATATAAGATGGAGGTGAGTTTTGCCGACCCAGCATCCTCTGGGGCTGACAGTGCCCAGGACTGGGCGGTACAGCCCAAATTAGGGATTTGGGGTGCAGGCTTTGTAATCGGAGCTGACTTCAGGTCCTGGATCTGCCCCCCTCTGGATGTGGGGTGTGGGCACATCACCTGAAGCCTCTGAGTCTTTGTTTTTCATCTGATGTAAAGCGTACAGCAGCCTCGCGGGGATGGGGTGAGCGCTAAGGAGATGCTGCACAACCAGTGTCTAACACAGTGCCTGGTACCTGCTGAGCACCGGATTTGCTACGGCTTTGCCATGGTCATTGAGCAAAGGCCAGGCTTTAACTCTGAGGTCCACACAGCAGGGCTAGGGAGAGGCAGAGCCGGATAAAGGCTGGCCCAGTGGCTGCTCGGCCAATGGGCATCAAAGCCCCACCTCACAGGAAATTCCCAATGGAAATGAAAAATGGGAGTCGAGTGTCTTCCCAGTTAACGGAATTGAGACTTTTCATCCCGCCATGGTTCTTCCCCATGGGTTCAAGTTGTAGCAACTGCCAGCACTGTTCACATGTCTTTGTTTTATTTTTATTTGTGTGATGAACCGTCAAAGTAAATAAATCGGCTATGTGATTTCAAGTAACTGAAACAAAACAAAACAAAACAGAAGAGAAAAACCTGCCTTGCCAAGTTCCAGATTCCTTTCCTCCCAGGTTCAGGCTCCCGGAGCTTCTTTGCTGTGGGATACACACATGCTTCCCGCAGGAATTTCCCAAGGCTCGGCGGAACAGACTGGACACATCTTTACTCCTCCCGGCATTTAAAAGATAGAAGACTGACATTTCACTACACCAGGCGCTGGAGTTGTGTTTTATGTATATTCTCTCAATTAGTTCCCCCCAGAGCCAAGGATTAGTATTATTCCCTCTTGCAGATGGGGAAACTGAGGCTCAGAGTGACTTGCTGGAGGCAACACAGCAGCTGGAAAAGATCCTGAGAGGGATGCTTGGGTGGCTCAGTGGTTGAGCATCTGCCTTCAGCTCAGGGGTCCTGCGTTCGAGTCCCACGTAGGGCTCCCAGCAGGGAGCCTGCTTCTCCCTCTGCCTATGTGTCTGCCTCTCTCTCTCTCTGTCTCTCCATGAATAAATAAATAAAATCTTAAAAAAAAAAAAAGATCCTGAGAGACCCCAGATGGAGTGTAAAGCAAATTGCAGGACTCCAGAAAAGATGCTGAACCCCCTTTTGGCCTGGGGAGACTTTCTCGGGGAGGAGTTGGGGTATGACTGCTTTGTTAAACTACAGTGGCTTTCTGGGTTCCCAGGGGATGTTAGCAGAATACATACCAGCCACAGCTCACAGTAGTAACTTCCTGAAAGACTGTGGACTTCAAAGAATCGTGGTCTCCTCCTACGTAAAACCCCCTAAACTTTCAAAGTGCGTTCATCAAATTTTGCTGTCAAAATGCCAAACAACGAGCAACTCCCCCCAAATCTTAGGAGCCTAACAAAAAAACAATTTATATGTCCTGCTCTTGGGTCTGTGGATCATCTGGGGCAACTCTGCTTCAGGCTGGGTCTGTGATTGGGTATGTTCCATGTATTTCTTTGCTCTGCAATCTGGGGTTACCCTTTTCTGTCTGTCTTTCTTTTTTATGATTTTATTTACTTATTCATGAGAGACACAGAGAGAAGCAGAGACATAGGCAGAGGGAGAAGCAGGCTCCCTGCAGGAAGCTGGATGCAGGACTCGATCCCAGGACCTCGGGGTCATGCCCTGAGTTGGAGGCAGATGCTTAACCGCTGAGCCACCCAGGCGTCCCCTTCCCAGAGGATTTCTTATGGTAAATGGCAGAAGGAGAGAAGACCAAGTTAATGAAGCAAACACCTCTAAGATTTCTGTTCCCACACACTCACTTACACCCTGTGGACCAAAGGCAGTCGAATGGCCAAGCACACCATCAGTTCAGGGAGAGGTACAAGCCACTTGCTCGACAATCCAATCCACCACACAAAGGCAGCTCACCTCAAGGCCATCTTGCCTTGCTGCCGTGGGAGAAGGCTTTGCCTCCTTTTTTCATGAGGATGAGGCTGGAGATTATCCAGTGGAACTTGACCAAAGACTAAAGGGAGAAACAGGCAGTCATGGATGCCAATTGGTTCCACTTGCCAAGAACCTATTCTGCTGGTAAATGATTCCTGATTTCCATGTGCTCAATCACCTCCTCGCAGAGGTTGCTGTCCTGACCCCCTCACTGCAGGGGTAGGTCCATTTCTGGCCAATGGGAATGAAGGCTAAAATCCCTTGATCAAATGATGGGTTCTGGGCTGGTCTTGTGATTACAGCTGGACCAATGGGAATGATACCCAGGACTTGTGCTAATTAGAATTATTAGAACAGAAGGTCTTGTTTCCAGTAAATTTGTAAAGCAGGGTAGAAACCCGGAGCCTCAGGTAGCCACCTTTGGACTTCTGGTACTATAAAGTGAAGCGGATCCTGAGGAAAACAGAGCCAAGGGGTGAGTCAGAATTGTGAGAACACTGAGCAACTAGATCCAGCTGTGCCTGAAAGCCCAACACTCTTACAATAAATTCTTTTTGGGAAGAGAGGTGGGCTTAAGTTTGAATTGGATAATTGTTCCTTGCAATCAAAAACACCTTACCAACTCAGAAATAGAGCTAAAGGTAGTAGAGTGAGGTGGCTAGGGTGAGCCCTGGGTTCAAATCCTGACCTTATCACTTAGAGCCGTGTCAGCTCGTTGTGCCCCTGTCTCCTCATCTGTAAACCTGATGACCGTTGTGCTGGTAAACCATATAAAACGGGTCGTCTGGGTTTGACAAATTGTTGATCCTCAATGCATGATGTTTATTGCAACCAAAGGATTCAGAAGCAGGCTTCCTGTCCTCCCTGGGCAAGTATCCAGCTTCACGGTTTGTTTGCCCACAGATCCCACAAGTCACACGACACCCCTTCCTGTCGCCCGTGGGAGGCTGGGGTTGGCACAGGCTCTGAGCTCTGGCAGGCTGTCCCTTCTCTCCCGGAGCCTCTCTCTCGCCTGCCCTCCCAGCCAGCTGTGGGCACAGCGGACTCGGCACCTGGGACATGCAAGCCGGCCAGCCCCAGCCCCACCAAGTACCCCTGGGAGGAGGCCCCCCCCTTCTCCCCCGAAGCACAGGCTCTTGACCGCAGGGGACCAGGAGCACTGGGAACTGGATGCTTTCTGCTTTGGTGGGGCTCTCGGGGCCTTGAGCCAGGAAGTGGCACACCCAGAATTCAAACCCTGTCTCTGCCTCCACCCTGCTCCCCTGGGAGGGAAGGGCGGGGCTGTGTCAGCACTTCCCCACCTGGGGGTCACAGATGATTTTAGGGGACATGCCAATACACGTTGTGACTTTTAACAGCTTTGTATTTGTTTGGGCAGTTATCCCCCAGCCTGTTCCACAGGAGGATGCCTGGCCCATGAGGATGGGGATTCACGTCTGCGTCACCCCAATTGTGTTTCCAGAGCCTTGAATGGCATCCAGGACGTAGTCAGTGGTTCACTAATGTTTCGGGTGGGGGTGGGGGGGCGGACGTGATGAATTGCAAGTGGTACTGGTTTCCCCTACTCACAGGTGAGGTTCTCCCTGGAAAGACACTTGAGTAGGGGAGCAGGTTGGGTCCCCTGAACACACATCGAGGGAAGAAGAGCAGAGTGGCATGTGGAAGTGAGAACAGTGATCAGGTGGATTTGGGGGGCCTGGATTCAGCAAATGTCAGGTGACTTGGCCCTGGCGCCCCTTCCAGCAGGCAGTTCTGTGGTTCTCAGAAGCCTGACCTTCACGGGCCGAAGCAGGCCGTGAGCCTGCCCTCCCCAGGTGTATGGGTTTCCTGCGGCTGTCCGAACCAATTAGCCACACACTGGGCGGCCCGTAGCTCCAGAAATGTATTCTCTCAGGGTCCTGGGGCCGGGGCATCTGAGATCAAGGTGGCAGCAGGGCCGCACTGTCTCAGAGGGCTCTAGGAAAGGATCCTTCCTTGCCAGTTTCAGCTTCTGGGGGCTCCAGGTGTTGTGGGGCATGTGGCCGTGTCTCTGCCTCTATCTGTACATTGTTCTGTCTCTTAAAAGGACACTTGTCATCAGATTTAGAAGCTCCCCCAATAAGCCAGGATGATCCCACCTTGAGATCCTTAATTACATCTGAAAAGACCCTTTCCCAAATACAGTCACAATCACAGTTCACAAGCTCCAGGCGGCAGGGCGGGGGGGGGGGGGGGGGGGGTGTGTGTGTTGGGGGGGGGCTTGGACGTGTCTTTCTAGTGACCACCATTGAGCTCCCTTACACCTGGGATCTGGATCTGTCCAGCACCAAACCCAGTCCTGCAGTGTCACCGTCTCCAGGGGAGCCCAGCTATGTCCCAAAGCCTCTCAGGGACAGGGAGCTTGGGGGGTAATTGGTGGGGCCCGAGTGAGGAGCAGCCAAGTCCTCCCTGGGGAGGGGGCTGGTCTCGGGAACTCATCAAGGGGGAGTCTCTCCTCTGGCCAGTCATTTCCAAAGAAGGGAAGAGGTTCAGGTGCTAGAACCTGGTCCCTGGGGAATTCATTGAGGGCAGGGGCTGGCCTGTGCTCTTCTCAGGACTCATCTAGTCCCTCTGCAGACTTTTATGAATCTTGGTTCCTGAGTGCTTGTGGGAAGGACAAGGGGACAGGAGTATCTGCTTGAGGAGGTGGCTGGGAGTGGATGCCAGCATGCGTGTGCTGAGGTCACTCAAATATTCATAGACCAATTCATAGATCATCTACTATGAGCCAGGCAGAAGATAAAGCACTCATCAACACAGCGACAGCCCTTGCCCTCGTGGGGCTTACAGCCTAGGGCAAAAGAGAGATTAAAAGTGAAAATATAGATAAATTAATGACAAACTGTCATCACTCTAGAAAGGAAGCAGACCAGGTATGAGGATGCAGAATAACAGCAGGGGAGGCCTTTCAGAGGAAATAGTATTTAAGCTAAGACTTAAAGCCCAGGGTGGGGACACCGGGGTGGCTCAGCGGTTGAGTATCTGCCTTCAGCTCAAGGCATGATCCCAGGGTCCCAGGATGGAGTCCCGCGTCGGGCTCCCTGCATGGAGCCTGCTTCTCCCTCTGCCTGTGTCTCTGCTTCTCTCTCTGTCTCTCATGAATAAATAAACAAAATCTTAAAAAAAAAAAAAAGCTGAAGGTGGGGGATGGGGGCAAGCATTCCAGACATGGGAACAGCATGTGCAAGGGTACTGAGGTTAGAAAGAGCCCAGTACATTAGGTAAATGGAAAAATGTCCTGTGTGCTGGAATGTAGTCAGTGGGAGTGAGGGTGGGAGAGGTTAGCAGCTACCAAATCCTGCTGATGCTGTGGGTTATGGGAAGAAATTTGGACCTTATTCAAAAGATTTTAAACAGTTTGCATCATGACTTGAATTAACATTTCAAAGGATCCCTTTGGGGAACAGGCAGAGAATAGATTATAGGGCAAGGGTTGTGATCTTTCTCTGCAAAAGCCCAGATAGTAAATATTTTTGGCCTGGGGGACTGTGTTGTCTCTGCTGTGACTAATCAGCACTGCACCAAGCAGCCAGAAGCAATCCATAAGTGACCAGGTATGGCAGTGTTCCAATTAAACTTTATGAAAAGAGCAGCTAGATTGTCCTCTGGACAGTGGTGTGCTGATTCCCCTTGCAGGAGGACAAAAGCAGAAATGAGAAGAACACTGTGGCCCTGAGCAAGTGACCTAACTTCTCCGAGCCTCAGTTTTCTCATCCATGGAATGGACACACCTTATCTCACAGGAATGTTGTGAAATTGCTGAGTCTTAACAGAGATAAAGTGCTCAGCACAGAGCCCTGGCTGGTGGTACGTACTGGCCATACCCTCGCGGCAGCTCTATTATTATAGTGATCTGGGGTGAGTGTGTTTGTAAAGCAAAGGCTTTAAAACATGGAGTTAGGGGCACCTGGGTGGCTCAGTGGTTGAGCATCTGCCTTTGGCTCAGGGTGTGATCCTGGGGTCCTGGGATCGAGTCCTGCATCGGGCTCCCTGCAGGGATCCTGCTTCTCCCTCTGGCTGTGTCTCTGCCTCTCTCTCTGTGTCTCTCATGAATAAACAAATAAAATCTTAAAAAAAAAAAAGACCATGGAGTTAGTAGAGTTAATCAAGTGGTGGTCCTAGGATGCTTTAGTGACTGATTGAAATGTTTGTGTGCACAACTAAACAAATGCTGCAGTGACAGTGATTGGGGCCTCCCCTAAGTAAAACCAAAAAGCCTTCTGCAGATCCTGTCATCCTCGTCTTTGGGGAGACACCCTTGCAGCTGCCACTGCACTGCCCCTCTGGGCTGTAGGCGGGGCGGGGCGGGGGTGGGGTGGGGAGCAGTTAATTAACCCTTGATTACACCTTCCCATTGCTTTCTTCCCTTTCTCCCAACATAGGAGATTTGTAGGCTTCAATTTCTGGTAGCTTGGTAGGAAAGAAAGCCCAGAGAGGGGCAAAAGGTATGTTTTTCTTGAGAAGTCCTGGCTGGGGACAGGAGAAGTAGGGACAGAAAAGTTGGGAAAGGTCTGAGAGCACATTTGCCTTCATCTTCTGGCCAATGCTGAGGGTATGAGGCAGGAAGGCTAATGCAGGGCCTTTCCCACCACACTGTGGGGGTCACGGTCACAGGTATTAACCTTTGAGAGCAGGGACTTCGGGGGGCGGGGGGTGGGTGGACCATTATGAAATCGAGAGATCCAGAAGCCAGAGGGATGTACAGAGAAGCAGGGGGGTGGCCGGGATCTCGGGGCAGAAAACTGGTGGTCCAGAGGCCAGAGAGGGGAACAGGGAAAGAGAGAGAGAGAGAGAGAGCGAGAGAGCGAGGAAGCAGCAGGTCTTCGTCAACAAAGATTTTGTGAACTCCATTCATCCGTCAACAGAGATTTCATGAGCACCAACGATGTGCCAGGCATTTGTCTGGTGCTGATTACACAATGCCAAGTGAAATAGGCACACTCCTTGCTCTCACGGTGCCCTCATTCTGTTGTGAAATCTAATGCCCTGGGCCAACAGAAACTATTTTTATTCTGCTGGTTATTTCCTAGGGTGAGTCACACAGAAGCCCACAATTACCCCATCATCAAGCAGGAGAAGGCAGAGGGCAGGGCCTGAAGGCCTGGTACCCGCAGAAGTAAACTTTAAGAGGCTGGCGGGTATCATTGAGCCAAACCATTAATGTAGCAGGGTCAGACCCACTTGGGTTCAGATCTCTCGCTTGGTCACTTACAGGCTGTGTGGCCCTGGGCAAGTCACTCTACCTTTCTGAACTTCAACCATTTTGTTGAATGTGCGTGTTGAGGCTATGGCAGTGAATGAGGTAGACAAAAATCCTGGTCTTTGTGCAGTTTAAATTCTTGTCGGAGGAGACAAAAAATAAATAAACACACACATCTCTAATATACCAGTTGGTGATGAGTGGAATGGAGAAAAATAAACCAGGATCAGAGGAATGAGGACTACCAGGACATGGATGAGGGGTTTCATCTGAGCAGAATCTTGAGGGAGGTGAAGGAAAGATCCATATGGATATTTGGGGGGGGGGAAAGCATAGTAAGAATGAATAAAGCAAGTGCAAAGGCCCTGAGGTCAGAGGCACTTGGCAGGTGTGATTAACTGAAGGATCTTGAAATGGGGAGATTATTCTGGTGAATCCAAGGTAATCACAAAGGTCCTTATTAAGAGGGAAGTGGGAAGCTGGGGAGGCAGAGGCAATGTGCAAATGAAAGAAAGAGAGGGGAGTGATAAGAGGCAGAGACCACAAGTCAAGGAACAGAGTCGGCCTCTGGAAACTGGAAAAGGCAAGGAACCAAGAAGAGTGCAGACCTGCCAATACCTTTGATTTCAGACTTCAGACCTCCAGGACTGCGAGAGAATACATTTGTGCTGTTTTTTTTTTTTATTATTTTTATTTATGATAGTCATACAGAGAGAGAGAGAGGCAGAGACACAGGCAGAGGGAGAAGCAGGCTCCATGCACCGGGAGCCTGACATGGGATTCGATCCCGGGTCTCCAGGATCGCGCCACCCAGGGATCCCCATTTGTGCTGTTTTAAGCCCTTAACTTTGCGGCAATTTCTAACAGCTGCAATAGAAAAACAATATAAATGTAGCTTTCTTGCTTGGTTGCTTCTTTCTTTCTTTCTTTCTTTCTTTCTTTCTTTCTTTCTTTCTTTCTTTCTTTCTTCTTTCTTTCTTTCTTTTTTTTCCTTTTTGTAAAATGAGACAGTGATTGCCCCTGCCTGAAGCCCTGGAGTGTGAGGGGAGTGGGGAGCCCAGCTGGGACTGGCTGAGGGCCTGGCCAAAGCCTAAAGGATCATCTGCTTATATTCTGGGACTCAGGAATCAGGGTCTTTGTTCTGCCCGCATCCCACCCCAACCAGGGCTGAGGGCACCTTTTCCTGCCCCCCTGGGATCTGCGGTGCCCCCAGATGCCCATCCTGTCTAGCCTCTGGGTCTTTGCATGGGCTTTCCCCCTGTCAGGAGTCCCCCAGCTGATGCCGTCTGTCCCTCTGCTTAGCGCTAGATGTCTCCAATGCCTTCTATCCCTTCCTCCTTCCTTCACTGTTTCTCCCATTAACGGAGGTCGCTTTCCTGCCTTCCCCCACACTTTCACTTAGCCCCTAGCACATCCTTCGTATTTAATTTTTTATTTTTATTTTTATTTATGATAGTCACAGAGAGAGAGAGAGAGAGAGAGAGAAAGAGAGAGAGGCAGAGACATAGACAGAGGGAGAAGCAGGCTTCATGCACTGGGAGCCTGACGTGGGATTCGATCCTGGGTCTCCAGGATCGCGCCCTGGGCCAAAGGCAGGCGCCAAACCGCTGCGCCACCCAGGGATCCCACATCCTTCGTATTTAAATGCTTGTTTCCTTCTTTGCTTTGCCCATAAGAGTAAGACAAATAGTTCCTGTTTATTGAGCCTTTATTGTGTGCCAGACGGGGGCCCTATGAAGAGCTGTGGAGGAGGCCGTGACTGGTCACCTAGGACGTGAGTCGGGGCCGCCGGAGCGATGAGAGGTGGCTGCAACTATGCTAAGTGCCTGTTAACTCTTCTCGACAACCCTGTGACCTTATAGGTACTTACGTCCCATTTTGCGATGATGAAGCAGTTGTGGGGCCGAAGAGAGAAACTCTCAGCTCCTCGAGTCTTACATTTTTTAAAGCATTTAATGAGCATTTTGTCAAATCTTCACCATGACCCTGTGAGACTGGTGCTAGAGTCATCCCCGTTTTACCGAGGGGGAAATTGAGGCTCTGAGCCAAGAAGTCACTGGCCTAAGGTCACCGATCCAGTAACCGGCTGAGCTGGGATTCAAAGGCAGGCTTGTAGGAAATCTTAAGCCGCACGAAGGAATGAATGAATGAGTTAGAGGGCAGCCTCCTGTTCCTTGGCTGTGCCGTTGGGGAGTCTTCATTACTTGGTTTTAATTTGCAGCTATGCGTAGCTGTGAAGGTCAAATGAGCTCACATCCTCAGCAGCTCTTTGAGAACAGGGTGACTGTGTTAGTGTGGGAGGGATTTTTTTCTGGGCTCATACCTGGGTTCGCAGCCTGCCCCGGTTCAGAGGAGAGCCTGGGCTTTCCTCCTGGCCCTGGAGGGCCTGAGACCCTGGGTCTTCCTGGAAGAGGCCCCATGCCCCATGAGGGCCTCCTTATGACAGGTAGGTCCTTGGCTCTTCCCAGGGGGACCCCAGAGAATTTCTTCCTGTTTTCACCTCCCCGTCCCTGGGGACCAGGCCCCAGTAGCTGTAGTGTCAGGAGCAGCCCAAGCCCCCAGAGAGTCTGTGGAGTCCTTTGGGGGGTGGGGGACAGGTGGCATTTCAGGGCGGCTGGGGACAGCCTCACCAGGCTCAGGGAAGGAAGGAGCGGTTGCCAGGCTGCACAGCTGCCTTCCAGCACTTTGGGGCTGAGCTTCCTGGCTTCCCAGGTACATTCTCAGGGAGGATCTTCACGAATCCTTACATATGCCCATGAGATGAGTATCCGTAATCACGAATGCTCATATTCCTTGGTGGTTTACTAAGTGCCAGGCACTGAGGTGAAGTCTTTGGATTCTGTTTTCTCCTCTCTCGAGTTTATAGAGGAAGAGCCATTATTGATATAGTTCGCACTTGTGGGTGACAAAACCACGCATACGGCAGGTGGTAGAGGCATCTGAGTTCTGTCCAACACCTTCCTGTTAGAAATGTGTTTAACAGATGAGGAGACTGAGGCTCAGGAGGTGGAGCGTCTTGCCCAAAGTCCTCAACTCTGCCCCTGAAAACCAGCCCCCCAGCGCCTGCTGGGGCAGCTGAGGGAGGGCGGGAGTTCACTGTTATCCTGGGCTCAGATGGGGAGGCCCCCGGAGTGCCGGGTTTTGGGAAATGCTGTGGGCCTCTGTTTCCTCAGCTATAAAATTGAGGAAGTAAGAGAGGTGTGCCTGACAGACACACTGCTCCTTCCCAAGGCTTCCCCAGCCCCACATTACAAGGCCTGAATTTTCCAGGGCAGAGTTTGGCCCCTGTCCAAGCCCCCTAACCAGCCGGCCCGCCCCCACCTGGCTTTCCTTCCTCCCCTCCCCCTCACCAGGCTCCTATAACGGAGTCCTGTCAGTGAGTTATTGGCTCAATATTTTTATAGGCTCCCCCAGCAACCTTCCTCCCCCTTCCGCCACCCCGTTCCCCCCAAATAAAGGAGCTATAAGACTAGAGCCAAAAACACAGCTCACCGAATGTGCGCCAGGGACCCAGCCCCTGCAAGGGCGAGGTGGAGAACTTTCCATCTGGGCCCAGCCCTGGGCAGGGCCTATTCCCGTTCTCCCTCTGGCGGCTCCTGCCTCCGTCTTCCTGCCCCAGCTGCTCCACAGAAGCCGCTCTGTCCCTCAGGCTGGGCTTACTCCCTGTAGGGCCTCTCACGGTTCTGGGACAGGTAGGGACTGTGTTTACAGGCCAACCCAGAGGCCGGCGGCCAGGAAAGCCGGTCAGTCAGCCTGTCACACGGTCTCACAGTCAGACTCTGACCCGCAGCCCGGGCCACACAGTGAGGCAGGGCCACTCGCGACACGAGTCGCAGCAGCTGCGGTCAGCCAGTCGTCCGGCCGGCCTCCACCAGTCAGCTAGTCAGGCAGTCAGCCACTGACTCACAGTTGGACTCAGTTACACCCAATCACAGCTGTTCACACCAGGGGTCACGGTCACAGCCAGCCGGTCAGCCAGCCAGCCCAGCTCAGCCAGTCAGTCAATCAATCGTTCGTTGTCTCAGAGGCAGACTCCGTTATACAGCCAGGGCTACATGGTCAGACGTGGCCTCTCACAGTCTGAGTCACAGCCGTGGTCAGCTGGTCTCCCCCTCCTCTGGTCAGTCTCAATCTGTTGACCAACCGGCCAGTCAGCCAGTCGAGGCAGGGTCAGTCAGCCTCCCTCATACAGCCAACCAGGCCCCCAGTAGTCATCTGTCACCCAACGGCCAATCAAAATCGGTCAGCCGGTCAGCACATTTAAAGCATGTCAGTTGGCAGGGTGCTGTCTCACAGTTAGGCGCTGTTCCCCTGGTCATCAGGTGGTCTATAGCAGTCAAGGCAGCCAGACACTCGATTTTCAAGGACTAAGGCAAATAGCCTTGTCACCCAGCCAGACCCATCCATTGGGCATAGTCAGTTTCTGCCTGTTGGTCAGTCACCAATAGTTATTGGCAGCTACAGTCCATAGCCTGGTCAGTCATGGCCATAAAGGAATAGCAGCCGGCCAGGCAGTTGAGAGTCAAGTGTGCACTGAAGGGCACTAGTCAAGGTTCTGGGGTCGTTGTCAGACATCCAGACCTCCAGTCAGTCTGAAGAAGACAGCCACTCCCCCAGCCAGCTAACGTCACTCAGGCAAGATCATCACTCCATGCTACTGGGTAGATCACTGTTAGTCACCCAGTTTTCGAGTCAGTTTGAATTAGGAAGCCAACATGTCAACTACCCACCAAGTGCGTTGTTGTCAACCAGTCAATCAGACTTGGAGTCAGCAAGTCCATCTTCTGGTCAACCAGTCACCTAGCCAGTCAAACTCGATCCATCCACCCAGTTCAGTTGTCCTAGTTAGTCACAGGCTCCCATAGCCTGGGGCCTGGTCAATCCCAATGACAACCAGCCAGCTACCACCAGCCCGTCCCTCATCTCAACTCATCAACACCAAGACAGGCTGGCTTCTTACAGAACCAAATGAGTCATTAGTGAATCACAGACAGAAACCCTAAGTGGAACCAGAAACATGCCCGAACCCCTTGCAGCAATGTCCAGAATTAGTGGTCCCAAATCAGCCTCTTGCTCTTGATTCATCAGGAAGGAGGGGTGTGGGGTGGGAAATAAGCCAACATGTAACTCCGATAAAACCCACTTGTCAGCCAGAGAGGCCACAGGCTGATGGCCAAGGAGATGGGGGAGACCTTGGCCAGCTTTCTACCCCCACCACCTGGATGATCCATGAGGCTTTCCTCAGAGCAGGGACCCCTGTGCTCTTCCAGTGGAAGGAGGCAGGGGACAGTGAGAGCATGAGATGCCCCTGAAATCCCTGGGGTCTTCCTTCACCTCCCTCCCCTCCCCTTTCTCTCCTCTTTACTGCCCCCTCTATCCTCCACTATGAGCTCCCACCTGCCCTGCTCAGATAAATGCCTAACCCTCCCCATCTGTTCACAACCTGCCCTTGACATCCCATTGTGCCACTCACCTTCCCTACACGCGCGCACACACACACATATACATGCGCACACACATGCACACATGCCTTGTTTCTTGGCTTGCCTCCTCATTTCAGAACATCCTGTTCCAAGCAGCCTGGGAGAGAACACTGGGCCCCCTCTGCCCCGGCCCCTCCCGTCTGCTCTCTGGAGCAGTGCAGAGGCCCCTGCTGGATCCCCATCCTGGCATGAGCATCTCTGACCTGGACCTGGATGCTGGACGCGGGCAGTTTTTTTCCTGCTGCAACCCCTCCTCCTCCAAGCCGGAGGAGAGGAATGTCAAGGAAAAGCCTGGGAGGGAGGTGTCTCACGCACTGAATTCCTGTGCTTGGGCCTGGGGCTTTCCCCGCACCAGGCAAGGGTTCCCCAGGCATTCTGGTACCTGCTGGCTGGTCCAGCCAGGATTTCTATGCCTAAGGGGAGAATGTTCATCTCAGAGAGACTAAAGCGGCTTTCTGCTGGAAAGGGGTGTGCTTTTGGCAGAGAGGACTCTCTGGACCCCTTGGAGCACCTGAGCTCAACTGCTTATTAGCCTTGTGACAACACTGGGCACGCTGGGTGTTTAGAGCCCGCGCACCCTCCTTGTTCAGATGGAGATGAGAACAGATCCCACCTCCTAGGCCCTGTGCGAGGATGAAATTGAAAAAAGTGTGGAAAGGATTCAGGGCATTCTTGTGACTGCCAGCCTGCTGGGACTGGGTTTTTCCAAGTGGGCAAAATGATGGCCCAGGCCAAAGAGCCTCCTAGAGGCTTCCTCCCCTGCGGCTTCCCTCTGCCTGGTTCCACTCACCCCTGCTCTGTCAGAGCTTCTAGTGGCTGAGGGCTCCCTCTGGGTGCTGCACTGCTGTGTGTGCTGTTGACAGTTCACTCCGCACCCTTACAGTAACCCAGGAAGTCCGTGCCCTGGCTATGCCCATTTCACTGAGGAAGAAACTGAGGTCCCAGGAGTTGGGAGCATTTGCCCAAAGCCACCGGTAATGAGGGACAGAGCCAGAACCTGCTGACTCCTAAGGCCCACGAGATGATATAGGGCACCCCCCTTGTGCTGAAAGCCGCGTGTGTATCCTGCCCTGCACCCCATGCCCTGCTCCCCGACATCTCACTCTGGTCTTTCCCCTTCAGAGATGCCTTACACCTTTAGCCCCCTTTCTTCCTGGCTCCCCTATCGACATCGATCTCTTCTCCCTCTCTCTGGGAGCCTGATGCTCTCTGCTTAATGTCTGTCAATATTCTTCGTTCTTTAGAAATTGAACTTCCAAATGTTAGGGGGCACCAGGCCTCCTGAAATAAAGATGACGTTCCTCAGCTCTCCTTGCTGCCAAGTGTGGACAGATAGCTAAATGATGGCTGATAGGGCCCAAATCGGGGCTGCTCTCTGCCTTTAGGATGTCCTTTTGGTGAACTGGAAAGAGCTCCTCCTCTGAGCAGCTGTGGCTCCTGGGCCCAGGGCTTGGTGAGTCTCTGCGGGATGGGGTCAGCAGGCGGAGGGTGCAGCCCCGCGTCGGGCACTCAGGTGAGGGGCAGGATGGAGACTGGCCTTTCTGTCTCCACTCCCCCAGCTGGGGTGCTGGGGTGGGGGCTCAGGGGGCTAGGTCCTCAGGACTGTCAGCTCTCGGGCTCTGCGCACTTCTCTGCAGAGGGCGGGCAGGGTGGCGGTGCAGTACTGCCCTGAGCTGTGTGGCCTGGGACCCCAAGGCTGCCTGTCCTGGGGCCTGCGACTGTCCCTCTGTCCCCGTGAAGCTTGCTTGCCTCCCACCCTCCTCTCCTCCTTCCATTCTTTCTCCCTCCTTTCCCCTCCTCTCACCTGCCCCCTTCTCTTCTCCCTTCTTCCCAATTGGCCTGTTCTCGGTCCTCGCCTCCCCTGACTCTCCTCCTCCTCCCTCCGCCCTCTGTCTCTTCTTCTCCCGGTCTCTTTCTGTAGATCTCTAATCTTCTCATCATCTTTCCTTCAAGTGCTCTCTTCCCCTCTCCCTAAATCCGTCTGTAGATTCCTTTTGTCTGTTTCTGAGTCTCCTTTGGTTTTCTTTTTCCTCCTCTGGGGAATCTGCATGCTTCTGTGAATTCAGTTTTGCATGAGCTGCCGGGGCCTGTATATTCCCCCAGGTAACCCGGGCCTGACTCCGAGCTCCTGTCCCAGGGCTGGTGGGACTGGCCCCATGGAGCCACTCCACCTCTTCGCTGCAGGGTTGGCCTACAGAACAGAACTTCCAGGCCCTTCTGGCCTTTCCCCACACCTCGGTCCTTAGACATCTCTGGGCTGCTCCTCATCCATCACCATCTGCCCCAACCTGACCGCCCCCCTGCTGGTGCCCTGAGCATCTTCTGACTCCATCCCCTTCCTAGGAAATCATTCCTCTTTATTCCCCCTGGAAACCCAGCCTAATCTAGCATGGGGACAGGCTGTCTCCAAGCCCTGCGGCCACCCCAGAGGGCCTGGCTACCTCCTGGGGCCTGCTGAGAACAAGCCCCAGACAGGCTCTGTCCTGATTCTTTCCCAGCAGCAAAGACAAAACAAACACACACAGACTGAGGTCTGAGTTAAACACCTCTCACACCGCCCCCCCTCGCCTTCCTTCTTGACCTACTCTTGACCTCTCTTGTGCCATGCGGGGTGCCCGGGAGGGGGCGGTGCAGCAGGACCCCCTGGGGAGAACCCAGTCAACCAGGCCAGGGGGCTGGCTCCTGTCAGGTCAACCGCTCAGTCTTCTAGGCTCCACCAAGGAGAATCTTAGGGCTTAAAGACCCCCTAAGTTTCTTGGAAAGACTGCTAGGGCCCCCGGGGGAGTGGCTGGGTGCTGTTTCCTTGGCTCCTGGCACACCCCTGCACTCCGCTCCTCTCTCCCAGCCTCTGCTCCATCTTTCAGTTCCTGACAAGGTGCTCGTGGACACAACATCTATTCGTCTAGGACTGGTGAAAAACCGAGTGGGTACTGGTGGAGGCAGGAGGGGAGGTGGCGGCCTGGGGACACCTCAGGAACACCCATTTGGGATCTGAAAGGAATGTAGGGGAGGACTCTGGGAGAACTAAAGAGGATTTTGGGACGTCATGGTGGTGCTAGGAGAAAGGCTTGTGGCATCCAAATTGCCTCAACCTGTGGGGCCCTGCTTAGATAACAGGGACCTTAATGACTCCACCTGTCAGCTCCTTGCAGGTGGGAGGGGACATCTGGATCTAGAAACCTTTCCATTCCCAGTGAGGACCTGAGGGTTCACCCTTGGGCCTCCTGAGACGGGGCCACCCTGTAGGGGAGATTTCAGTAAGCCACCCTCTGAGGGTCCTCCAAACCACCCCCTCCCCCCCACCCCCAGCAGCTCAGTGGAGGCCTTTCTTTGTTTGGATTTGCACTTGGCAGTGAGGACACTTTTTGAGGGGCCTGCGGGGTGGAAGTCAGCCGCAGTAGAAGCCCTTCCTTCCCAGACCCGAGGGGGCTTTGCGAAGACAGCGCCTCTCCCGCTGAGCACAAACCCACCATTTCCCTCACTTCCAGGCTCCAAGGGGGAGGGCCGGGGCCCAGTGTGAAATGCTCTTAGAGGAATCCCGCTGGGGTGACAAGACTCACAAGAAAAAGGCAGATGGCTCCCCACTGCCCTCGGGATAACATCCAAATGGCCTGCCTGCTGGATTAACAAAGGCCAGCTTCTGCCGCCACACGCAGCCCATCCCAGCCAGTCCAGGTCTTTGGTCTTCAGAGCAGGCCTCCTGGCGCCCGCTCTGCGCTCCGCTCCGCGGGGACCGCCCTGGCCCCCTTTACCTCTTGGCTAACTCCTCTGCATCCTTCAGGACTTAGATGCCACTCCCTTCAGGAAGCCTTCCCGGAATGCCTCAGGGGAGAGGCAGTAGAACGTAATTAGAGAGTTCGGGCCCACTTGGGTTGGACTCCCACTCACGGGCTCTGTCAGTTGCCTAGGGCTGCAGAAACAAAGTACCAGACTTGGGGACTCCAACAAATGAAATTTATTGTCGCACAGTTCTGGAAGCTAGAAGTGTGAAATCAAGGTGTCAGCAGAGTTGACTGTCTGAGGGCCCTTGAAGGAGAATCTGTTCCAGGCTTTTCTTCTAGATTGTGGTAGCCTCAGGCATTTCTTAGCTTGTAGATGGCAAGCTCCCTGTGCTTCCACCTGGTCTTTTCCCTGTGTGATGTGTCCAAATTTCCTTTTTTTTAAAAATAAGGATGCCAGTCATATTGCATTAGTGCCCACCCTAATGAACTCAACGACCTCTTGGAAAACCCTCTTTCTAAATGAGGTCACATTTTGAAGTGTGGGGTGGGGGTTACATTTCAATTTATCTTTTTGGGGAGATACACTTCAGCCCATAACTTGTGACAACACTTCACATAACTTGTGACATAGAGTATGTTGCCGAATTTCTCTGAGCCCTGATTTCCTCATCTGTTAGGTGAGGATTGTGAAAAGGAGAATTGCCCCAGGACCCTGGGGACTTTGGTTCAGGTTCAGTTCCATTGACCAGCGCTGTGACCTCAGGCGACTCCCCTAACCTCTCTGAATCTGTGATCTGCTGCTGTAAACAAAGCACCCCCAAGTTTAGTGGCTTAAAACAACCATCATCATATATTTTGCTCACAAATCTGCAATCCAGGCAGGGCTCAATGGGGAGAGTTTTTCTCAGTTCCCTGTGACAAAAACTAAAGCAGCTTGGTTGGGGCTGGAGGGTGTACATCTGAGATGACTCAGTCATGTGGCCAGCAAGTGGGTGCTGGCTATTGGCTGGGGGCTGAGCCAGGGCTGTGGGCTGAAAGCTCTGGTCCTTCTCCATGGGAGTCTGTCCATGGGGCTGATTGGGCTTCCTCCCAGCATGGTGGCTGGGTTCAAAAAGCAACTGTCCCCAAAGAGCCAGGACAGGTGTATTATCTTTTCTGACTCAGCTTTGGAAGTTACATAGTGTCACTTCCGTAGAAGCCACAGCCTGCCCTGATTCTAGAAGAGAGGACATAGACTCTTTAAAAAAAAAAAAATGTTATTTTTAACTAATCTCTATACTCAGTGTGGGGCTTGAACTTATAACCCTAAGATCAAGAGTTGTGTGCTCTACTGACTGAGCGAGCCAGGTACCCCTAGACTCTACCGCTTATTGAGAAAAGGGTCAAAGTCACATTGTAAGAAGTGTATACAAACTAGAGGTACTGTTGTGGTCATGTGTGGAAAATACAGAGGCCACACTTTGTCTCGTCCTCTCCATCCGGGGCTCCCACTTATACAGACAGTGGGCTGAGGCCCTCATACAGAGTATCTCGTTCAATGCTTATGACAACCCCATACTGCTGATTAGCATTTTATTTCACAACGAGGACATGGAGGTCCAGAGGGGTGACTTGCCCAAGGCCACCTACCTAGACAGAGGCAGAGTCAGACTCTCCTTGCCTCTAGGACCTCTGATAGCTCAGGGGGACATCAGCAGTCTCTGCTGTCCTGAAGCTCCTGCCCACCTCCTCCCCCTTACCCCACTGCATGGCCCCTGACTTGGGGGCTTGCCTGTGTTCTCGGCCTCATGAATTCTACCTGTTATGCCCTAGTCTCTTCTCATGGAATAGGGGCTGGCGGGCTGGTGGTAGAGCAAGGTGAGTATAATCCTCTGAACTAGCCTTAAGCATGGGACCTGGTGGCTCAGAGAGGATCTTGTGGCCTGAGAACACTGTTTCCATGGGAAATGATCTGGGATTCAGCCCACTGCCTCCCAGACACTTTTAGGGCTGAGGCCGAGGCTGGAAATGGCCTCCTACCAACCAGTCTACCTATTTCTTTAGATACAGCCACTGGGGCTGGGTCCCGATTCTGGTAGTCCTAAGGCATTGGTTCATTATCACAGGACAAAGAACTACCCTTGCTACCACCCCGTTTTAGCCATGAGGAGTCTGGGGCTCGGAAAGGTGAGCTGACTGGCCTGAGGTCATAATGCACGTAAAGGGAGGAGTAGAGAATCGACTCTTGGGGCTGAGTCTTTTTGGCCTGAGCTCCTCCACTTATAGCTGATTCTGTGCCTAGTTGTTGGGTGATGTGACAAAGGCCGCTTGTCTGGGGGGTCTGGGGGGCAGTGGGGAGGATGGGCGGCTGTGTAGCTTGGCAGTTGGGGCAAGGGTCAGACTCGAGATTCCCACAGACCTTGCTGCGATCCTGGCTTCGTTACCTCTTTGTCGTGTCACCTTGGAAAAACATGTACCCTCCCTGAGGGTTCAATTCCCTGTCTGAAAAAGGAGGCTAAACAGAGCCGCTTCACTGGGTTGTTGTGGTGTGATAGAAGAGATGCCTGTGGAGGGTCTCTGCTCGGGGCCTGGCGCAGGGGACACCCTCGGGGAAGGTTTCTGGGTTATTTGTATCTGTTGCCTCCCAGACACCTGAGGTGGCACTGGTGTCAGAGGCTGGGCCTACCGAGGTGCCCCATGAGTGTGTTTTTAACTGAATGACAATTCCCGTTTTCAGAGGCTTAAGGGAAATGACTTTAATGCTCATAAAATGGCAGACGTTCTGTAGCATGAATGAATGAATGTTTTCTGTGGTGAGGCTGGCTCCCTCAGAAGCAGACTCTGAGGTAAAGGTTTGAGGGGAGCCCCAGAAACACTGGCAGAGGTGTAGGGAAATGAGATAGGGAAGGGAAAGCAGCCAAGAGAAGACACGGTAATGAGCAGGTTGTTGCCACGGGCAACTGGCCTCCGTGCCAGCGGGTCCCCTGGGAGACCGTGTGGAACACACCTCAGAATCGTCCCACTTGAGGTGCGAGGCAGCAGCATTTGATCCCTACCTCCCCACTGTCATTGCTTGAGGCTGCTCCTGGGGGGCATGGCCTGCATATTCTTTGCGTGGCCAAGCTTGCTCCTGAGACCAGGGGTTCTCATGGACAGAGGGTCACAGGTGCTTGCCTGAGAAGCCTTTGGATGTCAGCAGAAGTGAGGGCCCAGGGGACAGAGGTGAGGCAGCAGCTAACTCAATTGATTCAATTTGGGTTCCTTGATCCTGGATGCCCTTCAAGGCCAATATGATTCTCTGTATTATCCGGTCCCCCTGTGGTCCTCCTGTCCTCCCCTCTGAAGTCCCCATCTTTCCCAAAGAAAGATGGGTCCAGGGCACCTGGGTGGCTCAGTGGTTGAGCATCTGCCTTCGGCCCAGGGCGTGATCCTGGGGTCCTGGGATCGAGTCCCACATCAGGCTCCCTTCATGGAGCCTGCTTCTCCCTCTGCCTGTGTCTCTGCCTCTCTCTGTGTGTCTCTCATGAATAAATAAAATCTTTTAAAAAAGAAAGAAAAAGGTGGGTCCTTCATGAGGAATGCTGCCACCACTGGCGCCTTTTCCAGCTCTTTCTCCTCAGTGCTTCTAGAGTAGGACATCCTTCCCGAGGCTCTGAACAGTTGGGGCTGGCTGGGAAATTGGTGCGCTGGTCTGGGAGGAGCTAGTTTGCACAAGGGCATTGAAAATGTGTTTTGGCTAAAGGGGCAAGGAGGAGGTTCCCTGCGTGGGTGTCTGGAGGTTGGGTATGAGGCCACTGGCTTTTGGCTTGCCTACCCTACCTTTCCCCAAAGGCTCGGAGTCCTTTGGAAGAAGGGGCTGCCATGGGAACTGAGGTCACTGTTCTGGGTGAGATGAGGGGATACCCTGTCCGCTCAGTATAGGACGGGACCCCTGACATTCACCCTGGATTTGCAGTTAGGCTTGGGTTCTGATCCTGCCTGTGTCACTCTCTGGCTGTGACCTTGAACACATTACTGTCTTCTCCAAGTGTCATCCTTCTGCATCTATGAAGGGGTCCAGTTGGGCTTACCTACCTCACAGGAGAAGGCTTGGAAAAGAGAAGCAGATTCTGGGGAGCGTATAGCCAGTAAGTGGCCCACCTGGGATGGGAATCCCTGTCTGGGTGACTCTGGGATTTGGGGTTCACCAGGAACACAATAAAAAGAAAGTCCTCCTTTATTCTGAATAGGAGGAAGGAAAAACTAAGCCGAGAAACTCATCTAGCGTTGCAGGTCAGAGGGGTATGTGAAGAGGGCAGGAGAACTCTCTAGTGGGACAGGCAGAGTGATTTGCCAGACCCTGTGCAAAATGGAAATACAGGGCCCCTTGTTTAAGGGTGACTGGGAATTTCAAGGCAGGAACAGCGCTTATTAAACTGACCTCGGGGCCCTTCTAAGTGCTGGCCCTGTAAGACTGCTTGGGTGGCATGGCCTTGCAACTGGCCCCATTTCTCTGCTTCCAGCAGCTAGTGGGTACAGACAGGGCTCCCTCTGGTAGGATGGGTGAGGGGCAAGTTCCAGCATCAGGTGAGCTGGGTTCCAATCCAGGATTCCTGGCTTCCTAGCAAATGACCTCACACAACTTCTTAAAACCCTCTGAACCTCAGTTTGTTCCTACGCAGAATGGGACCGGCTTCTTTCCTAGGAGCATCGTCAGGCAGAGACAAAACCATGCAGATAGAATGTTGAGCACAGTGCCTGCCGCAGAGACCCAGCAATACCAAGAGATGGGGTAGTCCCTTCCCCCTTCCCCCTACCCCCCGCACCCCCCAGGCACAGACCCAGGGGGCATGCTAGGTCCCAGTGGTCATTACTTGTGTCCTGCTCAGCCTGGGCTGGAATCCTGGAGGCTGCAGTCGCCTGCTCTGGCAGCCCCACCTCCCCTCCCCATCCCCCAGGCTTTTAATGAGTTTAGTATTTTCATCAAATCATTCTTCCTACAACACAGGGCTGGGGGAGGCTAAAAATAGCTCCCTGAGTCACATGATGGTTCCAAATGCGGAGGCTCCCAGCAAAGGTACAAGTGCGACTCCTTGTTTCCTAGGAAATGAGAGTCATTGTGATGCCTGACGCCGGGCCACTGCCAAAGCCGGGGCTGCTTGCAAAGGCACATTGTTTCCTGTGACATCCCTGCGTGCCTGCGACAGGCAGAAGGCAGGGGCGCTGGGTGGGGGGTAGCAGAGCCCCAGAACTGGCTGAGCCCTGGCCTGGTGCCCTCAGACTGGAGCCAGAAGCTTCCCGTGCCTTCAGGAGTAGGAGCCCCCAAGGCAAGTGCTTCATCACACCTGGACCCCCCCCCTTCCATGGGGAGCTGGCAGGGAATTGCTTTGCCAGCAGGAGAGCTGGGTTTTCTCTGCTACCTACATTCCCTGCCCCTCACTCCCCTGGTCAACAACTCACAACTAAAGGTGTCTTATTGTTTGGTGGGGGCGGGGGACACCTAGCTGGTTCTGTCCCAAGAGCATGTTTTAAGTTCAAGCCCCATGTTGGGTGTCAAGATTATTAAATAAATAAATCAACTTTTTAAAAGGGTATTTTATTGTTTGGTAAGGAAAGCAAATCTGTTGACAAACACTCCCCCGGGGAGCCTTGCCAGGCTCCTCCCTACCCTCTCCTCCCACTATCAATCCAAGATAACCCCTTGCCCCCTATCTCAGGCTTAAGTGCATCACGGGCACCTGGAGGCCTTGTGAACATATGGGATGCTGGGCCTCCACCCGGAGTTTCTCATCCAGTAGGTCTGGAGTCTGGCCCAACGATGTGCATTTCTCGTTCCCACATGATGTTGATGCTGTGCTCCAGGGAACAGACTTTGAGAACCTTGTCCTAAATGCTGCGGTCCATGTTTTTCCCAGTCCCTCCTCCTCTTCCTATTCCTCTCTCACAACTTCGTAGCAACCCGAAAGCACATTTAGTCCCCAGTGCCCTGGCCCTGCACTCAACAAGACTTTCTGGCCTCTGGGCCTCGGCTTTGGGCTTCGCTGCCTGGAGCACCCTCCGTCCCCCTTCTCAATGGCTAACTGCTACAAAGTGCTTTAAGTATAAGTACTGAGAGCAACCGCTTCTTGAACAGGAACCATACATGCTTCCCTCTCCAAGATTCTACGGAGATAAACACTATTATCTTCATTTCACCCACCATTATTACCTCCATTCTACGGTGAGAAAAGTGACATTCAGATGGCCAGTCACAACCCTAAGTCACAGAGCTAGAAGACAGAGCTGGCATTCCTGGTGGCCCGAGTTTCAAGCCCACAGGTGAGTCACAGCTCCCATGACTCCCTCAGGAAGGGTTTTCTAGATCTTTCAGACTAGATAGATCTTGTACACCGCCTTGGAGACTTTGTACATGGGTGTCTTTGTCAATGTGCTGACAGCCTTACAGAACAACTCCAGCTGTTGATGGGCCTGTCTTCTTGCTTAGACTATTTGTTGCTTAAAGACATGGGCTTTGTCCTAATCATCCCTAGTCATTGGAACAGGCTCTGGCATTAGTAAATGCTCAATAAATGCTCACCTCTTTGCTGAGTTACTGAATAACGGTTGCTAAAATGTTCGTTGAGTAGGTGAATAGGTGGTTGGTGCCTCAACACTATTAAGTGAGTATGTAAATAGTGGGTGCTCATTGCTGAGTAAATAAATGAGACATTAAGTTCTCTACATATGTTGCTTGAATGAATGCATATATGAATAAATAATAGTTGCTGCTAAATGTTTGCTGGAGAAATGAAGGAGTATAAGCATCTGTTGCCTGGCTGGATGAGTAGATGGGTTGCCTGGTAGATGGATGAGATGGGTTGGGTTGGAGGTGGTTGGATGGTAGATTGGATCAATAGGTAGCTTGATACATAGATGGATGGATGGGTGAATAAATGAAAGGATGGGTGGGTAGATGGATAGGTTGGTGTAAGGATGGATGAATAGATGAAAAAAATGGGTGGGTGGGTTGGTGAGAAGATGGATATTTATCCAAGCAAGTTGGTGGTTGGGTTGGATGGGAGGCAAGGGCCAGATTTTGGTATTTTTGGCATGGGGGCACTCTTTGTGTAATGCCACTTTTGCCAGATAGATGACAAAAAGTGAGTTATTCATGGAACACCAGGGCAGGTGAAGTTGCAGCCAGCAGGGCAGCCTGAGGGTCCTCTGGGCCATGACTTGGAAAGCCAAATGGATGATGCATCATGAATGTTGCAAGGGGGCTGTGGAACTGTTTTAAATGTCAGGATGTCGCCCAGCTGTGAGATGGGGGCTTGACGTTTGTCATGTTCCTGAAGCACTCGTTTTAATGACTAATTATTTTCCCTCTTCTGACATGGCTCCTTGGGAGGGGAGCAGGGAGCTTGGCTGGAAGCCTCAGACTTGTGCTCTGAAATTGAATTCACTAATAAGCCAGAATGAATTAACCCCTACCTGCCAGGTGGGAAGCAGAAACTCGAAGGCCCCAGGCCCAGGCCCAGCCAGATGCTGCTCAGCTGGAAGTCCCCTCTGGGCTGGCTGTCAGCTTCAAAGAATCCAGAGCATCTAATCCAAAACCCTGATGGATGTCCAAAGATCTGGAAGAAATGCAGGTTGTTGGCTTCAAAGTTATTTGAGTTTGATCTAAATGAAATGATCAATGATTTGTTTAAAAAAAAACAACAACAGTACTTACTGGGGTGTTTGGCTGGCACAGCCAGTGGGGTGTGTGACTTGTGATTTCAGCTCAGTCGTGATCTCAGGGTTGTGAGATGCAACCTGTTGTTGGGCTCAGCACTCAGCATGGAATTTGCTTGGGATTCTCTCTCCCTCTGCACCTCCTGCTTGTGTGCTTCTCTCTCCCTAAAAATATATAAATAAATCTTTTTTTAAAAAGCAGTATTTCCTATGTATGGGACATTGTAAAAATGCTTTACCTAATTATTTCATCCTTTGAGGCAGAGGTTATTATCATAACCTTCCCCATTTTACAGATGGGGAAACTGAGGGACAGTTTTCATAATGGTTTTAAAATGTGCCTGCAAGTTCTTTGCTCCCTTCAGGAGGCAAAGTCTAATTCCCTTCCCCTTAAATATAGGCTGGATTAGGACCTCGATTCTGAGGAGTGGAGTAGAATAGGGATGACCGTGTGACTTCTGAGACCAGATCACGATGCCGGAGCAGCTTCCTCCTGGCTCTGTCTCTTTTGAGATGTGCATCTTTGGAGCCTTAGACCTTCATTAAAGAAGTTGGGGAGCCTTAAAGCTCGTGTATTCTAGAGAGTGGCGGAACCGGAAGGTGAGCCAGGCAGGCTGGCTGAAGAGCCACAGCTCCAGCGATGAGGAGCTCCTGCCCTGCCTACTGTCTTTCCTGTATAATCCACCCATGCACGGACTGGCAGGGCACTCATCCCAACCGTGTAGGTCTGCAGGAGGATTCAATTAGACACTTCTAGTAAAGCACTGGGTTCAGCGGTTAGAACGTAATAAATTCACTAATGGCAACCCTGTCCTTGTAGATACTTAGCTGTAACCTTGCCATTACCTTCAAATTGCTCTTGCGCGCACATCCCCACTCTAACATGTCTGCAGATGTATTTGGTGCTACTTCTCTGGGTCCAGAAAGCCACTGCTCCTCTCTCCCTGCCTCCACTCTACTTACCCGTGCCAGCCCACCACCTCCTGCCTGCCCCGCTGGAGCAGCCTTGCCACTGGTCTCCCTGCAGCAGTCCTGGCCGCTTTGGCTTCTGCTCAGCGCCATCGCCAGAGAGATCCTGATGAAACTTGGCACCTCACTTCTCTCGTCTGCCTAGGACCTTCTGAGAACAGCCCATCTCTCCCAGCATGGCAAACAAAGTGCTTTCCATGGCCTGCAAGGTTCTATACAATTTCCCCATCAAACACCTCCTCGATTCAGCCTCTGAGGCACCCTCGCCATTTACTTAGTCCAGCCACGCGAGCTACCTGCGGTTCCTAGACCAAGCCGCGCTGGCGCATCCTGCCTCGAGGCTTTGCATTTGCTGTTCCCTCTGCCGGAATTGCTTTGCCTGCTGGTATCCACACGGTTCACTTCTTTTTTATTTTATTTTATTTTATTTTATTTATTTTATTTTATTTTATTTTATTTTATTTTATTTTAGATAGTCACACACACACAGAGAGAGAGAGAGAGAGAGAGAGAGAGGCAGAGACACAGGCAGAGGGAGAAGCAGGTTCCAGGCACCGGGAGCTCGATGTGGGATTCGATCCCGGGTCTCCAGGATCGTGCCCTTGGCCAAAGGCAGGCGCCAAACCGCTGCGCCACCCAGGGATCCCCACACGGTTCACTTCTTCACCTCTTTCAGGTCTTGGCTGAAATGTCGCTCTCTTACTGAGGCCTCTCCTTACCACCTATGTAAAATGACAAGCCCCCTTCGCTACCCTCTTTCCCCTTCTAGTTTTTCTCCATGGCACCTACCACCATCTTACACACGCATATCTTTTCTTACTCTTTTTTTTTTTTTTAACTATTACTCTCTCCACTAGGACATAGGCACATAGGGCAGAGATTTTTGTCTGTTTTGGTCACTGCCCCTGGGAGAGCCACCTGGGGATCATAGTTGGTGCGTAGTGCATCCTTGTCAAATGAATGAATGAATGGCTGTTGGCTGCCATCAGGGAGGCCAGGGAGGAAGTTACTGAACTACTCGAGGTCAGGTCAGACTGTGCAGCAGAGGCTGAGATGGCTGGGCTATGCAGTCTGCGGGTGGCCCCTGGTGTTCTGGCCTGTGCAGGGAGCTCCCGACCCTGGAGATGCAGTGGGAGATATGCCTGTGGAGGAAGGGGAGATGGCATATTGGTGCTTGGTAAAGTGGGTGGCCAAGTGATGTCTAGATTAGTGGTGGATGTGAGGACAGGAGAGGAGGTGGGAAGTCCAGCATGAGAAAATCCTGGGAACTCCCAGGGAGCAAGTGAGAGTAGGTCCCTTGGGGGAGTGGAGGGAGGGAACAGAGTCCTTTATTCTAATGCCCATGGGGGTCAGGCAGGAGCACCAGGGAGGCAAATAGAAATGCCCACAGCCCTGCTGGGTTCCATTGGCTTATTGCCATGTGGAAAGACAGGCCTGGGCTTGTAAGAGCTTCTGGTTTGTTGAAGGGAGCCAGAAATCTGGTTTTTTTATGTGAAATTTCTTGATTTTCGAGGCTGTTTATTTCAACTATGCTAAAGGGTTGTATGGACCCAATAATCCCCGTCTGTGAGCCGGACTCAGCCCATGGCAATCCGTTGACAGCCTCTGGGGTATGATAGTGAGGGGAAGGTCTAGGGGCAGAACCTGGAAAGAATGGGTCACAGGGGGTGCTCTCTGGCCAAAGGCACAGAAGGCAGGAGTTCTAAGCAGGCAGTGTGTTGGGAGCGCTGAACATCATAGAGAGGACCATGGCGTGAGACTGGAAACTTGATCTTCAGGGGATTGCCTGGGGGTTTTAACAGAGCAGGTCTATGTAATGATACAGGCAGAAGTCTGATTTCTCTGGGTGTGGAGCCGTCCTTTCTGTTCCAAAAGGTGTCCATTTTCCTTATGTGCAACGATGAAGGGGAGACAGATGGAAATTTCTTTGTTTCAGGCCAGGGCTGCAGAGGATGGGGCTGGGACAAATGAGCCAGTGGGAGTCAGGTCCCCCAGACCCTGGGAGGGAGACTGCACTGCTGACCTCCGGCTGAGGCCTCCTGGGGGGTTACCTATGGGGACATTGTGACGTTCCTGTTGATATCCAGAACAAAATAGTGAGGTTGACTGCTCCCACCCCCACCTCTTGTACTGAATGCTCACCCCGGGGGGCACACCTCAGTCCCTGAACCTGCACATGGCTGTCAACACCTGCAACAGCACCACCCAGCAAAACTTCCCACGTCATTGCCAGCACTCTCCACCTGGGCCGCTCAAGATGGTAACCACCAGCCACCTGTGGCTACTGCACAGGTGATGTGTGTTTAGTGTGCCTCAGCAGCTGGATCTTTGATTTAAAGTAATTTCAGTTTAAGTAGCCTTATGGGGCCATTGGCTGCCATACTGGACGTGCAGGTCTAGAGATTTGGAAGAAACCATCGTGATTATAGAGACAATACTCCTCCCTGCCTCCTTGCTTATTCTTCTCCAAAAGCAGGGAATGCCAACGGGGAACTGAGTTTCCTGGTGGGCATGGGTGTGATTGCCTCCTCTCAAGGCCTGGATGGCCAGTGGAGGCCTGGCCTACGTCCTCAGAGCCTGTGTGGCAGTCTTGGCTCTTCTCCAGGCCTCATGGGCATCTCTGACACTCGGGTCTTATCAGGCCAAGCAGACAGCAGAACATGAGGCCAGGGCTCAGTGGGCTGGAGCAGCCCACGTGGGTTCTGGGCCTGCCTCTCATGCTTCAGCTCAGTTACCGCCCAAGGCCTCTGCCTGCCTGGGCATTCAGCCCAGCTCATAATAAAAGGGCCACTTTTAGTTTCCTTCCCTGATCGCTCATGGGAGTTTGTCTCCCAAAGGGACTTTGTGGGGCAGGAGGGTGTATGGCAGAGGGGAAGGAGGGTGACTCTGGTTTGGCAGGATCCAAACATTCCCGAGTTTCTACAACATTTGCATCTAATAAGGTCTCAAGCCCCTCACAATGGTTATTTTAAAATTTGTCTTCTGGTATTCTAGTTTTAAAAAAAGAACTTTGCACATAGTATATAAACGTATCCCCTTTGTAAAAGATTAAAATAATTCAGAAGTTCTTCCCTATACATAGAATTAACTATGGCCTTCCTCCCAGTCTTCCTTCCATTTACACACACACACACACACACACACACACACACACACACACACACCAGTGGGATGTTCTTTCCCTCAGGAATCCTACTGTACACAATCGCTTGTTCTATGACTTGGGGTATCTTCCCATATCTGTTCATGGAGGTAAGCCCCATTCCTTGTTGACTGCCACATAGTATCCCTCTACTTATGTGTAGTGTGGTTTAGGTAATCCCTCCCTATTGATGAATATTTTGGTTTTTAGAGGCTTCATTTTTTTTTTAAGATTTTATTTATTTATTCATGAGAGACACACAGAGAGAGGCAGAGACACAGGCAGAGGGAGAAGCAGGCTCCATGCAGGGACCCTGATGCAGGACTCAAGCCCAGGACCCCAGGATCACGCCCTGAGCCAAAGGCAGATGCTCAAACACTGAGCCACTCAGGTGCCCCTCCTTGAGGTCTCAATAGCATCACTATGTTGCAGTGGACATTCTTGCCCGTAAGCATTAGCACACGCGCACACACACACACACACACACATGTGACAGGGAGTGGGGTAGACTGGATTATGGTTCAGCAAGCATTCCCTCCTCCCCTACTCCTAACTTCATGGTGGGGAGTATGTCTCCGTCCCATGGTCAGGCTTGGCCACAGGGCTTGCTCTGCCCAATGAGATGGGGGTGGGAGCAATGATGGCCAGGTCTGAGCTTAGGCCTTAAGAGGCCTTGAATGTTTTCTGTTTGTCCCTCTTGTGCTTCTGCCAGGAGAACCTTATTCCCTGGGGAGCTGCTGGCATGGGGAGGAGGATGGGAGACACAGCTTGGAGCCTGGCCCAGCACTGCCCTGCCCTGCCCAGCCTGGCTCAGCCCAACCCACCCCTCCCTGGCTGCGCTGCAGACAAGCCAGAAAATAAATGTTTGTTGTTTTGTGCAGCTGAAATTTCAAGGTTGTTACACAGGAAAAGTTGCCTGACACGGGGGCGAAAACTGGGAGAGCTTTTAGCATCTATCAAAATGTTTAATGAAACGCCCTTTGACCCAGTGTTCTACTTCCAGGTGTCTAGCCTACCGAAACACTCCATATCGAGACACAAGAACAATGATATTTAGAGCAACTCCCGCTTTGTAAGGGAGGGTGTCCTCCCTGTCCCGTTTGATGGATGGGGCTGTCCAGGCATTGAGCTGTGAAATCACTTAGTGGCTCTTCCAGGGTGCCCGGGAGGGAGGGTGGGTGGGGGAGAACCGGGAAGCCTCTGGTGCTCGGCCTCCCCTCCACTCAGAGCGGCAGCCCCCGGGGTCAGCAGCCCGCACGGCTGCACGTGTGTGGGCACCACCTGGCCCGGCTGCAGCCACAGGTCACAGGCTTGAGAGCCTGACAGTTTTATCATCTTGGGAGCCTTTCCCGAGCTGGACCTGCAAAACCCCCCTCACCCTTCCCCCACCCCAGCAGTTCCAATTCCTAGAGGGCTATGGGGGGTGCAAGATTGGCTGGCAATACTCCTAAGATAGAATGCCTGGGGAAACAAGAATTTGCCCTGGGGTTGAAGTTGACCGTTTACCATTCACCCCCAGACAGTCAATCCCTTTTCCCAAAGAGCTGCATTTCTCAGACTCTTTTGTCCCTGGTCCTCCAGGGGCCCCTTGGACGGGATCTCGGGAGAGCTCCCTGGGTACCAGGATGCTCAGGGCCGCGGCAAGGGGCTTGCCTCCTGGGCGCCTGCCTCCTTCCTCAGCCACTGGCAAAAGGCCGAGGGGAGGAAAAGTCACTCCGACACAAGGGCCTGCGGACACCTCCGCAGAGAAATTTGTCTTTTGTTGGGGGAAGCCCAGATGGAATCTCGGAGCTGGGAAATAGACCTGTTTGCCTGCTGTCCCCACTCGCCTCTCGGGTCATCTGTCACTGTTAACTCAGTGCTGATAATTCTGTCGAGTTGGAGCACTCGCCCGGCTTGGCAGCGAATTGAGTTGAGAAGGAGTTTTTCCCCAGCAGAAATGGTGCTGTGTCCATGGTTATCTGTGCGAGATGCTGTTGTGGGAACGTGGAGGCTGTATCTAGGGGGTTGGGGCCATCAGGGGCTTTGTGCCCAGCTGAGATTATAGGCCTCAGCCTGCAGGGCCCGCCCACCCACGGGGGAGAGACGAACCAAGAAAATTGTGCTCATCAACCGTCCCTGGGGGTCCGTTAGCCCATCCAGAGGGAGCTGCTCCATCTCTCCATAGAAGGCAGTGGAGGGGGGGGGCTCACTCCTCTTTAGACAGCTGCATACTATTCCCCTGTGTACCTGTGGTATGGCAGCGGGGATGCTGGAGTAGATGGCTGTTTGATCGAATCAGCGTGAGCACAGGGCTGACTGTCCACAAGCTGGTCTGTGGTTTAGGAGGTGCCGGGTATGAGGTCCTGCTCGACTGGTACACCAGCATTCACCTCAAGGTCAGGCGTGGGGAGGGGGAGTGGCTCCTTTCATCCTAGGAGGTAGGTCCCATTATCACTAATTTACAACTTTTGCTCATTTGTAAATTGGTGATAATGGGACCTACCTCCTCAAATTGAGGCACAGAGAAGTTAAGAGTCTTGACAAAGATCACACAGCTACTAAGTGGCAGAGCTGGGATGCAAACCCAGGCCTGACTGACCCCAAAGGCCACCATTCCTGTAACTACCTCTGCCGACCCCCCACCCCCTGCCAGATGTACTTGGGAAGTTTGCTGAAGTCCTGCTGCTGATAGGGAAGCTGAGAGAACACAACTGTTCTTTAGTCCCTAAATCGCTTGGGGTCCCAGGTATGACAATAACCCTTGCTGTCCACACTTGACCACTTTACGTGGCCAGGGTGGGTTTCTGGGTTTGGGCAGCAGTCAATCCAAAGCCCCTGACTTTTAGTTTGCATCCTTTTTCCTTAAAATAAGCAGATAATTGAAGCTGAAGCAAGACGGTCAGCTTGATGTGCATAATCCAGTTGCCCCCTAACTGGACTTGCTCTGCCCAAGGGAAGCCTTTGCCCTTCTGTCACCTGCTTGGAGGTGGTCCCTGTCAAAGCCAGAACCCTGAACACCAGCAGCAGCTCTTACTCCACTGTAGTCAGTGACCGCAGGCCTGGTGGGAAGCTACCCTTCTTGGTCATGGGACACTCGTGGGGCTGTAAATGTTGCCAGCTGAGTTTTCATTGGCCCCAACCTCCTGTAAGCAACCTGGAGCACAGGAGGGCCAGGCTGGGGGGTCCTTCTGCCTGGCAGCTCCTGGCAGACGTGCTGCATGGGGCTCCAGCACACTTGCTCTTCTGCATTCAGCACACCCAGGCTGGGCCAACACTAATATTTACTTTTGCAGGCAAGGCTGTGGCTCTGGGCCGTTTCCCGTCCTCGTGGCTCCCCTGGGCCCAGGGGATGGATTTGCAGGGTGGGGTGTTGGGACACAGCTTGTGTGGGCTGAGCGGGAGCCATGGGAGATGGCAGGCAGGGAATTAGATCCAAGGCCCCAGATAGCAAAAATAACTGTAATGGTAACAATAACAATTATTTATAAAGTACTTGCCATATGCCAGATGCTGGGATAAGTCTCTCCTATGTATTTTGGTTTCCATCTCACCCCACTGCTCCAAGGCAGGTGTATTAGAGTTTTACGGGCTAGAAACCAGAGGCAGTGGACAGTAAGGAGCTGGTCCTGGTTCACACAGCTACTAAATGAAGGACCTCGGTGGCCAGCTGAGCCAATGAGCCTTGGGAATTCTAAAATCAAAGGCCTCCACGGGCTGGGCAGTTTAATGCAATGAGCGAAGCCTGGGAAGCTTAGGGCAACAGTGAGAGGTGGGGCCTGGAACACACTGGAGAGGAGAGCCCAGTGACACGGTCAGTTGTAGCCACTTGTTGCCACCAGGACAGGTGGACCCAGTGGCCCCAGCTTGTCTGATTTTCAAGAGGAAATCCTAGCATGTTTGTTTCTGTAATCAGGGAAAATACATATTTAAATATCTACAGGTTTTTGTTTGAAGTTTTCCAGTTTCTAAATGTTGGCAACACATTTCTTAAAAAAAAAAAGAAAGAGAGAGAGAGAGAGAGAGACCATACGAGGAGCCAAGTCAAACATGGCTTCGGGTGATAACTCTGCTCTCCCTGCAAAGCCCTGCTTGTTCACCCCTGCACTCTGCTTCCTCACACATGAGGTAAGAGGGAGACAGGCTCAGAGGCCCCCAGTCTGGACCATCACCTCTGAGCCACTCTGGGGGTGCATGCCTGGGGACATGGCCACCCCTGGGTCCAGACCCTCGGAGGGCCGAGCTCTGGCTCACCTCCATCTGTCTGCTCCCCATGAAGAGGAGGGTCTCCTGGCCAAGGGGACATGCCTGCCCAGAGCTCACAGTCCTGCTCCTTGAGGGGCCTCTGGGGACCCCAGAATGCCCTGCCCCCAGGGCCTTAAGCCCACTTGGAGGACCAGTGTATCCATTCCCACTGCTGTAAAAGAAACCACGTCAACGTCATGGTGGGAAGCAACGTTCCTGTGGGTACTACAGTCACCCATGGCTCATAGGCTGGGTCAGTGCAGTGGCTCTCTCGGGTCTCCTGACACCCAGTCAGAGGGCAGCCTGCTGGAGCCCCCCGGGCGCGTCACCCGCATGTCTGCAGGCCATCTGACCGTCGGCTGAGGCCTCAGCTGGGGCTGCCGCACAGGACACCTGCACACACTCTGCAGGGGCCCGTGCACCCTTACCGTGAGGTGACGGGTTCTCGGGGTGGGCGCCCCATGACGGAAACTGAACGGAGGCTGAATGGCCTACATGACCCAGCCTTAGAGTCACATCTGCCACTATTTGCTGGTGGCAGCGGAAACAACAGGCCGCCCAGGTGGAGGGGAGGGACGTGAACTCCCCCGTGGTGGCAGTGGGGCCAGATTACGCGGTAAGAAGGGCCTATGGAAGGAGAGATGTTTCCATGGCCACTCTGGGGAATATTTTCCGTACTAGCCAGCTCGTTTCTCTTCCCTGCGGTCCCCCCGAGGACAGAGCTGCGGGGCAGGAGGCAGAGGGAGCGCTGCAGGATGGCAGTGACGGACTGGGGGACAGCCGGCTGCGCACACGCCGGCACACCAGGCCCTCTGACCCGGGCAGCGTTGAGGGCAGGCTGCGTGAGGGTAGGGCAGGCCCTCTGCGTTTGCTTTGAGGAGTTCCCCACCGAGAGCCACATATGGACCAAGCAGAGGTCAGCTCCTAGGGGGCCGGCGTGACGGCCACCACTGAGCAGGAAGGGCCACGGGGAGGAGAAGAGAGACGGAGATAAATGACTCGCTGTGTGTCCCTCAGCCTCCTGGAGAACACATCTTGACTGAGGTGTGGAAAGGAGGGTTTAGCACTTGCCCGGTGCTGTGAAGGATACCACAGGAACTTTCCTTGGGGGACGAGACAAATACACACAAGCCAGCCATCAAATGATGAAAGTTGCAGGGGAAATTTGGGTCAAATGGAAAGGCTTTGGGTAGCCCGGGTGGCTCAGCGGTTTAGCGCCACCTTTGGCCCAGGGTGTGATCCTGGAGACCCGGGATCCAGTCCCACGTTGGGCTCCCTGCATGGAGCCTGCTTCTCCCTCTGCCTGTGTCTCTCCCTCTCTCTCTGTGTGTCTCTCATGAATAAATAAATAACATATTTTTTTAAAAAATGGGAAGGCTTTATAGAAGGGAGAAGTTAGAACACAGTCTCCATCCCGCCTGCAAGTCCAAACTGCCTGGGTGAGCTTGCAGAAATACCAATGCCTGGTGCCCACTCAGCTCTGTGCTGATGCAGGGCATCCCTTGGTGGCCAGCGTGCGGGGCTTTACAAAGTCTCCCCAGTGATTCTACTATGCAGCCAAGTTTGAGGTCCACTGAGCCAAAGGCAAAGTAGCTCCCAGGTCTTACTGCAAGAATGGCCTCAATGCACAGGGAGGCCAAGGAAAGCAGGCCAGGTGGACAAAACAGCTGGAGCACAAGAGGGGGGTGCATTGCAGCAGCAGGGAGCAGTGTAACATAAGGTCAGACACTCTAAGATATGAGTATTGGTAATAGAAAGAGTAAATGTTGTCAGGCACGTAAATCTCTTAGGATAGAGCCATGCTGGGAAGTAGAGCTTTCCAAAGGCAGCAGTATCAAAGCGGTTCTTTGTCCGCCTCCCCCTGCAGACTGTAGGCTCCCTGAGGGCAGAGGCCAGGTCTGGCTTCCCCTGGAACCCCGTGTGCAGCATGATGCTCCACATGACATGGTCCTGGGAGTGTCGTTGGGGCGAATGTGAATAATTCTGGGCCTACTCTAGAGCCAACCAGACTCAGGTGTGGTAGAGATTGTTTGATGCTCACCAGGAGCCTCTTCTCTCTCCTTTCAGCAGAAACCCAGCGTTGATGGGAGCAGAATTTCCAGACTCTTGCAGCCCTGGGAAGCCATAGGATGCAGTCTCATCAGCCACGCTGTCTCAGGCTGGGTTCCCAGAAGCACAGTCTTTGAGATAAAGGGCTAAGAGCCAGTTTACGTGGAAAGTGATTCCAGGAAGGGTGTGTATGGAAGTGTGGAAATGAGACAAGGGAGAAGCCAAATGTGGAGTGGGTAAGGGAGAGGTTATTGGTAGTGACGACGGGGTTCCATCCCACTGGGGACCTCTAGGAAGAACAGCCCCAGCTGTTTCCACCAAGGGAAAGAATGCTTGGGTATCTGTCCACCAAGAGCTGTCCATTGTTGATCGAGGCCACCCCTGGGCACCATTAACTCTGACACTTCTAGCCTGCTCTGTGTGTTGATCTGAGCAAGCTTCTGGGGCCAAAGGAAGGTGTCTGTAGAAGGAGATTTTGTGGTGACTGGGTGATGGCTGTCAAGGGGATATGGGAGGGGCAGGGACAGAAAGCATCAGTTGTGGCAAAGGACTTCCAGAATAGCCTCACAGAAGAAAGGTTGACTCAGCTGGTAGGAACCCTTTTGTTCATGACCTTCTCACTTTCCTCTTGTTTAGAATATAGATTTAATGGCTGGAACTGTGGCAGCCATCTCATGTCCATGTGGCAAAGGCCAACAGAACCATCAAGATTTCATTCTGTTCTGACATGTTTTAGTTAAAACAATTTCCTACTAGACATTGTTATCTAAGAAAAACCAACCTAGGGATGCCTGGAAGGCTCAGTGGTTGAGCGTCTGCCTTCAGCTCAGGGTGTGATCCCGGGGTCCTGGGATCCAGTCCTGCATCGGACTCCCCACAGGGAGCTTGCTTCTCCCTCTGCCTATGTCTCTGCCTCTCTCTCTCTCTCTCTCTCTCTCTCTCTCTCTCATGAATAAAAACAATCTTTTAAAAAGACCCAAAAAACAAAACAAAAAAAATCCCCAATCTCTCTCTTTATAGTTTAAAGCAACCATTAATACTTGGATTTCATGTTACTTGCAGCCTAACTCAATCTCACTTCAATAAATCATAAAAGTTGAAGAATGAATGAGTTGAAATCTGGGCAGAAGGTGGGGGTGGGGTGGAGAGCACTTTTGCTTACAGAGATATCCAGCAGGTTTGACTGAATTCTCAGACGGTAAGCTCCTGAGGGCTACATGATGATTATTTGTGCTTATTATTTCATCCTCAGCTTGTACAGAGGAGACTTGCAATAACTGTTTCCTGAATAAGTAAATGGCCAGTGATCCTGAGGGAGGTGAGAGAGTTGAGGATGCTCTAGACCGATCTGAGTTTATGTTTGTGGAGCGTCTTTTCATCTATCAGATTGTGTTTCTCTGTAGCTAGGGAGGTGGGATGAAGCAGGAGAGAGAAGAAACAGCAAATGAGCTAGGATTCAAGTATTAAAAATTGAGTAGGCTAAACTCCCTCTCTCTGAACCTTAGTTTCCTTATTTGGAAAATGGGGATAATAACCATAGCAAACTGAAATTTGTTGTAAGGACTAAATGAGATAATGTATGACCAGTGATTAGCAGCGTTCCTTGCTAGAACTGGGTAGGTTCTCAATAATAATGTAGTATATTGGGGCACCTGGGTGGATCAATGGTTGAGCGTCTGAGTTGGCTTAGGGTGTGATCCTGGGGTCTTGGGATCGAGTCCTGCATCGGGCTTCTCCCTCTATTTATGTCTCTGCCTCTCTCTATGTGTCTCTCATAAACAAACAAACAAACAAACATTTAAAAAAAAAAGAGTACTATATTATTATTGTTTTTGTACCTGTACCAGGCCCTGTGGGAAGTAAATAAGACATGGTCCTTGTCCCCAGAGAGCTGATGATCTGATAGGAGGGACTTGCTGTATAATGAGAAAGGACAAAGACAATTCTTCTCATTTTATGGCTGGGGTCATAGACTCTGATGGGGTCATAACATGCACCCAGGATCAGCTGATGGGTTTGTGGTGGGATCTCAGCCAGCAGCCACAGGAACTCCTGAGGAACGCTAGAAGCATTGAGAACTTCGGGGGAAACTCTGATTTGGTTTTGTACTCAGAGCCAGTGGTAGACGAGGGTCCCAGTGGACTCTGTGATGGCAGCTCTGGGCTCCTTCTCACCTTACCCCGTTCCTTCAGAAACCTCCTCCACAGGCCCATCCCAGCTCTGAACTTGAAAATGCATTCATTGGAAGGAGCTGATTTGACCAAAAGAGGTGCCATTTGGCAGAGCAATGGGTGAAAACATTTTCGAAATGAGGATGATGCACGTTATTTTCCAGATTCGTCCCTGAGCAAACTGCTTCTCAGGACCATCTTGGCACTGCTGATTGCAGAGTTATTCTCCCTGAGATTGGAGACTATGGTGAACATGGTGGCAGGGCCTGCTCTCTGAGGGGAGAAGTGAAGAAGTCCCCCTTGGCATGTGGCCGGGAGCCCTCCCCAACTGGGCGAGCATGTTTCCAAACTGCTTTCATGGTACTTTTTTTTTAAGATTTTATTTATTTATTTATTCATGAGAGACACAGGGAGAGAGAGGGGCAGAGACACAGGCAGAGGAGAAGCAGACTCCATGCAGGGACCCCGACCTGAGACTCCATCCCAGGTCTCCAGGATCACACCCTGGGCTGAAGGCGGTGCTAAACTGCTGAGCCCCCCAGGCTGCCCTACTTTCATGGTACTTGATGGCGTTAGGGAGATTCATTGGGTAAATCATGCTCCTCTTCAAAAGAAACTCGGGTTCAAAGCCCATCTAACCTCCCCATCAGTCCTGACCGCGACTACCACCCCATCTCGCAGATACAGCGACTCTCCAAAGGGTGGAGGATGGTCGCCCTCAGAGGGAGAAGGTCAGGAGCATGGGGCTGAGAAGGCTTGCTTAGTCTCAGCATTGAGACATTGGTATCAACGCAGGCGATATTGGGCTTTGGGTTTTTTCCAGCACCCTCTTTGATAGTTGGATGTCTTAGGGCACAAAGCAGGAGTATGACTCCTTCCTCCGGCATCTTGTCACCCAAGAGATGGTTCTGCTAGGGTGACATATACCCACAGGCATAGCTCTACTTCTTGTGAAACAAATAAACAAAAATCATCATCATAAGTCTTGACATAACCGTGTGAGAACAGGTGGTAGGACGTGATATGTTCTCTGCTCCCTGTGTTTCCACCTTGCTCCCTCCATTCCGCCGGCTTTGAGCTTTGTACTCCTTGCCTCCGGGCGGGACAGGATGACTCAGCAGGAGCTCTGAGAGAAAAGTGTCAGCTCTTGGCTTTGGAGTTTCAAAAGCCTAGGCCCCCTGTGCATGACAGAGACTGAGGGCATAAATAATACATGTAGGAGGAGAGCTGGGGAAGAGGGAAGCTTCTGGACCTGGAGATGGAAGGACTCTAGGGCTAGGGGGAGGGAGAGAGGTGGAGGTGCTGTAAGAAAAGAGTCCCCCGTGAAGGGAGACTGGGGATGCCCACTGGGGCTCCATCAGCACCTCCATGCGCTGCAGTCTCTTCTTGTGGCACCCGACACAGGAGCTACAGACGTTGTCCTCCCTGTGGGCGGCTACTGAGGTCCATTTTGGGGTGCTCAGCATACCGGCCCAGAAGGGCACCTGCTACAGTGTCTGTCTTAAGACCTTGAGTACTATCATCCCATGTGCATGCTCCCATGTTAACGTGCCAGGACACGCATAAACTGTAGGGGTGGGTTGGGACCTGGACACCTCCCGGGGTAATAGTGATGGAAGGCACAGAGCCCTCTCATGACTCCCATTCCCCTGAACCCCTCCAGGAGGTCCCCGCTGAGATAGGGCAGGGTAAACCACGAGGCTCTTAGCTCCCCACATGCTGAGGGACGGGTAAGAAGGGCCGGGCGTTCATGCGCATCCCTTAGGATCAGCTCTAACTCCATCTTTTCTGTCCCTCTTTGGAAAACTTAACGGGTGCAAATGTGAACAAGAGGCCTGCTCTTCCTTCCTCCCCTGCAGCAGCTCTGGGGACGCGGTCTGTTTCCTCAGCTCTGCTCACTGCCCCTGGGGACACTGCTCCTCTGCCCCGCAGTCCCAGGGGTGGAGTCTCCCAACTGCCCCCTGCCTGGCCCGCTCCCCATCCCCCACACACGTCCACAGGCCTTTCATTTAAAAGAGTTCACTGCTGCAGGAAACAGATGGGAGTAACAAACATAATAAACAGTGAGAATTTCAAAGGTTCCGGAAACTTCGAGTCATGGTCTCAGGACTGCAGTTAAAGACTTCCTTCTGAGATGGGTTCTGAAAGCGATTGCAGCCACTGTTTATTTGAGCTCCTGGGATGGCCACGCAGGTACAGGCGGTGCTGGGTGAGCATCGTCAGCCCCCGGTGGGTCTGTAACCCTCGCAGGGCCCTGCGGAGGGAGGGTGCTGCTACTGCCGGTTTACAGATGCGAAAATGCAGTTCAGAGAGCAGGATGGGGCCTCGTGACTTATGGGGCCCAGTGCAGAATGAAAATACAGTGCCCTTGTTCTGAACAGATGAAGCATTTCACGACGGCCACAGCAGGGCTTCCACCCAAGGGGGGGCCCGTCTGGGCACAGGGCGAGTGTGACAGCACAGGACACGGGCCCCGTCAGGAGGACACAGCTTGTCCAAGGACATCGACCTAGTGAGAGGCAAACCCACGTTTCGGCACAAGGTCTCGAACAGTCTTCGACTGAATTTGGCTGTCTTGTGTTTACCTGTAGGCGCCCGGACTCCCTCCTTCCCACTGACCACGGCTGATGAAATCTTGGCTGTGACCGGAATTTCTATGACTTAACAAAGAATAGTAGAAAGCAGGGCATGACTTTAAGACGCCAACGCGACACAAATCCTGATGTTGTTTCAAGAAGCCCTTTGGCTTTTGCCACAATGGGAGCTGAAAGACGATTGGGCACTGCCCATCCCCTAGCCTTCTCCATTCAATTAACTTGACATGTAAACATTTTTGAGACAGATGATTCTCATTTTCAATGCAGTTTGAAAGTCCCTAGGGGCAGGAAGACTACTCAGGCTTACTTAGCTTCAGAAGTGGTGTCTTCACTCCAATTTATGTGGACTTCAAGGGACCGCAGTGGGCTCAGCCCAGCCGAGCAGCCTCCCCAGTGGGACATGGAGAATATAGGGTTTTCCATATACATTTGATGCAGTAGCTTAAAACATGTTTATATGAGTATATATTTGTATTTTATTCTTTTATCATATTGTTCTCAGGGGAAGGAGTCACTTTCCCCCAACCAGGGGACATTTGGCAGTGTCTGGGGACATTTTTGTGGTCTTGGCTGGGTGTGGGGAGCCCCTCAACATCCTGTAATGCACGGGACAGCACCCCCCCCAACCCCCAGCAAAGAACTATCCAGCCTCAAATATCAGTAGTGCTGAGGCTGAGAAGTCCTGACTGACCATTATCATTCATTTTGGCTTTTTTAGGGGTTGAAATAAACCTTTAGCACTGGAACCCCACCTAGGAAACGTCTACCTCTAGGAAATGAAGTTTTGAGAGATGCCGACTGAATTTGTGATCACTGAATAAGAACCAACTGGGCATCAAATCAGGGGTCAGGTGAACCTCAGGTGAGCCTCACAACCACCCCAGGAAGTCTGCTTTGTTACCTTCATTTTGCTGGTGGGGAACCCGAAGCTTAGCGAGGTAATTAGGGAAGGGTTTCCTGGATGTGGGATCATCCAAAGATGCCTTAGCAGAGCCAGGCACAATCATGGGGTCTCTTTGGCCCTAAGAGGCCTCACACCTGCTCTGGTTATCCCAGCTGGGGCCACCCACCTCTCTGCCTCTGCCTCAGTGGCTCCTGGTTTCCTTGCCTTACACCCACCCCCATCTCTATTTCTTGCAGGCATTGAATTCGTAACACCTGGACTTTGAGGGACCCACTCTCCTAGGAGCTTGGGATAAACTCACTCCACACTCAGAGTCTAAAGGAAGGGACAGGTAAACCAGGTAGTAAGTCCCCTGGGACACAGTAATGGATTTGAGGGAGTCCCATGACCTAATCTGAGCCAGTGAGAAGCTATGAGAGGCTTGCTGTCCATTGCTACCCCAGGAGACTGAGGGGCTGCCAGATAAAATAGGGGGAGCCTAGTTAAATTAGAATTTCAGATAAACAATGCATTAAAAAATTGTAAGGCATAAGTACGTCTCACTAAATATTTGATGGTATTTAACTTATACTTAAAAATTTAGTGGGGCATACTTACACTATAAAGGTATTTCTTGTTTATCTTAAATTCAAATTAAACTGACATCCTGTGTTTCTGTTTGCTAAATCTGGCAATCCATCAGAGGAAGTTAAGAGGACAGATGGCTCCTGGTGACATCATCTGAGCCCTGAATCAACTGTACCTGAAGCCAAACTACCCATGCACTTGTAGCTGAAGGACTGCTAAGGAATATTCAGGACTTTCTCAAAATCTTGGCCTTAGGAAGCTTGGAAAGAGAGCGTCTTAGGGGTGTCCTACACCTGCTCCTTCTCAGTGCTCAGTGTCCAGGGATGATAAAGGCTTGTTGAACAACAGGCACTGCACCTCACTCCCTTTACAGTTTCGAGCATCCACTGTGTGCCAGATGCTGTACTGGAGCTCCAACTTCAGTTACTTCTCCCCACCCTTCAAATGTGTTTGAGTTAGGTTCTATCACACCCATTTCCCAGATGAGAAAACAGAGGTCTGGAAAGGTGACATCCTTTACTTTAGAGCACAGGCTGAAAAAGTGAGAAACGGAGACCATGGAACAGGCTCTCATCCCCGCAGAGCCAAGGCCCTTCCTTTCCAGTTTACTGTCTCCCGGCCCCCACACCCTGCCTGCCAGTCAGTCCCTTGGAAGAACCCCAGTGTCATCCATGACCTTGGCTTCCTCTCTCAGCCCCCAAAAGACCCCCATTAGCTACCCACCTCCTGCTTGAAACAAGCCGCTGAACATCTGGAAGCCCTAGGAGGCCGTTTCTTTGACAACCTTTCAGGGCTCATGGAAATTCTTGCCTCAACTGCTGTGACGTGAGCAGCCCAGGTACACAGGCCCCTGGAGGCCAGACGGCTGGCAGCATCTGCTTCCAATTACCCCAGGGAGGGACCTCACCGCCAGCCGCTGGTAACAGGAGCCCCTGGCCTCTGATTTATGGCCCATTTGGAATGAAGCCTCAGGAGCAATTACTTGCTGGATGGAGCCAGGCGAGGGGCGAGAGCTTTGCAGAGCAGAAAGCAGATCTGACTTGCTGGGCTCCCTCCCCAGGCAGAGAAGAATCATCTAGTGAGTACTATCTTATTTATTTAAATTACCAAACTTTTATGGACCTGCCTATGTGCCAGGCGCCCTTCTCAGAGCTTCATGAATATTCACTCCATGAACTCCAGTGAGGGAGGTGCTATTGTCATCCCATGTTACGGGTGAGAAACAGAGGACACAGATGACATAACTGGCAGTAGTCATGTAGCTGGGACCATGGGCTCAGCTGGAATCCAGGCACCAGGATCCATGGTGAACATCAGGCTGCTCTGCAAAGGAATGATCTTTCAAACATGAAAACAGGACCTCCAGGGACACCTGGGTGGCTCAGTGGTTGAGTGTCTGCCTTTGGCTCAGGGTGTGATCCTGGGGTCCTGGGATCCTCCCCTGCAGGGAGCCTGCTTCTGCCTCTGCCTGTGTCTCTGCTTCTCTCTCTGTGTCTGTTCTAAATACATAAATCTTTAAAAAAGAAAAAAGAAAAAAAGAAAACAGGGACCGCCAGATTTGCCACCCAAACCCCCAGTGGCTTCCAAACACAGAATGAAACCCAGAGCTCTGAATCTGTGAGGACCTCCCTGCCCTGCCTGGTTCTCTCTTCCCGCTCACCCTGCTCCAGCCACCTGCCCCTTCTCTCTCCTTCTGGTTGCTTGTTTCTTGTCTTTTTAACAGCTTTATTGAGATATAATTAACATATCATAAAACTCACCCACTGAAAGTGAGCAGTTCGCCGATGGTGATGTTTTTCACAGAATTGGGCAATGATCGCCACAATCTGACGTAGAACGTTCTCATCAACCCCCAGAGAAATTGCATCCTCATTACCAGCGCCTCCCACCCCACTTCTCACCAGCCCTCAGCAACCAAGCATGCGTCCACTTTCTCCCTCCACGGATTTACCTACTCGGGGCAGTCCGTACGCGTGGAGTCCTACAGTACATGGGCTTTGTGTCTGGCTTCTTTCCCTCAGCGTCATGTTTCCAGATTCACCTAGGTTGTGTTGTTGGCTCTTCACTCCTTTGTGTGACCAAATAATATTCTGTTGTGTGGATATACCGCATTTCAGGTATCCATTCACCAGGTGACGGACACGGGGTTGCTCTCACTCTTTGGCTTATGAATAATGCCGCTGCAAACATACGTGTCATTTGTGTGGACTATTCTGGTTTCCTGACATACTGAGCATACTCTCCTAGCGGAGTCTTTATCTTTGCTATTCTCTCTTGCTGGGGGGGTGGGGGGCGTTTCTCTTCCAGATCTTCCTGGGACTCAACGCTCTCACTTCACTTCTCTGCTCACCTGTAACGTCAGAGGTCCTCCTCGACCACCCTCTCTGCTCATCATCCCCTCTTCCCTTATTCTGCTTTAGTTCTCTTTATTTGACTGTCTCCCTATCAGAAATCACTATTTTTTATTTCTCCTCCTCCTTCTTCTTCTTCCTCCTCCTCCTCTTCTTCTTTTTGAGAGAGAGAGAACAGTGGGGAGGAGGAGAGGGAGAGAGAGAGTGTGAATCTTAAGCAGACTCCATGCCCAGTGCGGAGCCGGATGTAGGGCTCTATCTTATGACCCTGAGATCTTGACTTAAGCCAAAATCAAGAGTCAGACACTTAACTGACTGCGCCACCCAGGTGCCCTGACAGAAATCACTTTATATTGTTATCTGCATATTTGATTTTTCTCCCCTTGCATGGAAGCTCCATGAGGGCAGGAACCCCAGTGGTCTTGTGCCCTGCCGGGCCCTCAGTGCTGGGCACATGGACAGTGCTCAATCAGTAGACAGTCGACGATGACATGGATCACCCAGGCCATGCTCCATGCCAGCGCTGGGCTTCTAGGTGGTGAGCAAGACATGCCCAGGGGCTCTGGTTACCAGGGCTGCTCTGATCATTGCTCTACTAGCAGCATCTCGACTCGGCCTTTCTAATTTCTTCCTAAGACAGCAGGGAAGACAGAGGAGTCAGCCGGTAATCCACCAGGGTGCTGTGTAGAAGGATGGTATGGCTTTTCAGAGGGAGCACTCCGGCTGGAAACGAATGGGTTGTGACTACTTAGGAACTCTGTGATGCGAGCAGTTCACTGTGTTTCTTTGCCTCAGTTTTCCCAACTGTCAAATAGAAAATCTCTTTACTGGCTGGCTGTGAGGGTTGTGTTAGTTAGGGATCTTCAGAGAAACAGGACCAGTCGAATATATAAGATTTAGTGCAAGGAACTGGCCCCGGGGCTGGTGGGGGTGGAGGAGTCCAGGGGTCTGCTCTCTGGAGTTCGGAGACCTGGGGAAGCCGGTGGGGGCGGGGGGGGGGTGTTCTGAGAACTGGAGGGCAGATGGTGTGAGTCCCATGTGAGGACAGGAGACCCGTCTCAGCTCGAGGTGTCACAAATTTCCCCTTCCTTGGCTTTTTTGTCCTGTTACAGCCTTCCAGGGATTGGATGAGGCCCACCTCCACTGGGGAGGACAAGCTGCTTTACTCAGGCTGATGTTTTTAAATGCTAATCTCTTCTGGAAACATCCTCACAGACATGCCCAGAAATAATGTTTAATCTGGATACCCCAAGTCCCAATTAAATTGACACAGAAAATTAATTACCACCAGGGTAAAGTGAAGTAACGTGGGTGAAACGTTCAACGCATGTTAGCTATCTGTATGTGGATAAATAGAACCATCAGGAGAGCGGAGGAAGTGAGGAGGATGCCAGGAAACGAGGCTGGAAGGCAAGGTGGGAGAGAATCAATGAGGGCTTTCTGGGGGGGAGGTGGTACCTAAGATGGGCAAGTAGGAGGTAGCCCCAGGGAACATGACATCCCTCCTCCTGCCTCACCTCCAGCTCAGGGCTGCCACATGTAAGACGGAGACTGTAGGCAGACATCCTGCCACCTCGGCTTCCCTGCTGGCAAGTCTGACATTTGCCGGAAGGTTCCTGGGAGAAGAGGCAATATGACATGGTGGGTAAGCTCAGGGCTCAGGGCAGCCCTGGTGACCTGGTGTTCAAATCCCCTGGCTTCCCAGCTGCCTCCCTGGGTGTCCCTGGGCAACATGCTGAACCTCTCTGAGCCTTCACGTCCTCATCCATAAATGGGAATGGTAATAATGGGGCAGGAGTGTCCTGAGAATATCCACCGAGGGGATACAGGGAAGCAGGTGCCACAGGGTGAGCATCGTGGTCAGACTTGGCCAAAGCCCCTCGAGGCTCCGTGCTGTTGCCTCCAACTCTTCCCAGAGCGATAGTAAAGCAGGCAACTATTTTTGAACCCAGGCTCTCTACTTAAGGAGCCGGAGCAGACTAGGACAGTGGTGTCCAATTCTGCTCTGAGCCCGCTGTGTGGTCTTGGGAAAGTGAACCACTCCTGCTGAGTGGTGGGGTGGGGGGGTGGGGGGGTGGCGCTGCCCCTCGGGGGAAATGAGATAAAGGTGGTCCAACCCTCGCTGCTTCCCGTCTGCTGCAATCCCTAGGAGCAGTCCCCAGCCCCTCCTCCACCCTCATCCCTCTCCCGGGGCTTAATTGGGCAGCTGCAGGCACTTGGCACTTAACCTTCTCCCCATCTGCCCTCCCGGGAAAGAATGAACACTAATCCCCGGAGCTGCTTCCCGCGCCCTCAGGGAAGTGTGCTGAGTGCAGGGAGCAGGGAGCCGGAGCAGGAGCCAGCGGGCCTCCCAAGTAGCCCAGCCCTTGCCCAGAGTCCTGCCCCCTTCCTGGAGCTGCGGGGGCTCAGCACCGCGAGCAAGCCTGTGAGTCACCCCCCTTCCACCCCGGCCCAGTCCCCCTAAACCAGCGCGGCCTGATGGAAATACGATGGAGCCACCTCTGTAACTTCCATTTCCGAGGAACCACATTCAAGAAATAAAAAAGAGATGAAATTTTAATAATGCACTCTATTTAACCAAATATATCCCAAATAGGATCCTTTTTTAAAATTTTGCTTACTTATTCATGAGAGAGAGAGAGAGAGAGAGAGAGAGAGAGAGAGGCAGAGACACAGGCAAAGGGAGAAGCAGGCTCCATGCAGGGAGCCTGACGTGGGACTCAATCCCCGGTCTCGATCCCCGGTCTCCATCCCAGGTCTCCATCCCAGGTCTCCAGGATCATGCCCTGGGCCCAAGGCAGACGCTCAACCGCTCAACCGCTGAGCCATCCAGGCGTCCCCCAAATAGGATCTTTTTAACGTAAAACCAATATGCCCAGTTACCGGTAGGTGAGCTCCTTTGTATTCTTCTAAGCATACAAAACCTTCCACATGCAGAGAGTGTTTTATGCTTTTACAGCGCATTTCAATTTGGAAGCTAAATTTTCATGGGAATACTTGATGTGTATTTTGATTTCATAAAATTTATAGTTGAAAGAGTAGATTCACCTACTCAAGTTGCTCCAGACCCACAGAAAAGTTTTCAAATAAGGAGACGGGAGTATCTGTTTTTAAATTTAAATGCACGTTAATTAAGGTGACATAACATGAATGATTCAGCTCATCAGTCACCTGCAGCCACCCTGCAAGGAAGGGCTCAGCGTGTGGCTGCTGGTTAGTTTAGGGTCCTGGAGGCCCTGCTCTGGTCTCTGCGCCTGAGCCCCCAGGCTGCCCCTCACCTCCCGCCCTGGAAGGTGTATGGCACAGTAGCACAAGAAGAGGTGGGAGCTCTGCCTCCAGAGTCACTCTGAGTGACTGGGTGGCTCAGCAGTCACTGGGCCTCTCTAGGCCTTTCTCTTCCTAGCTGTCAAAACTTTTCATTCAAAGAAACCAAGTGCTTGCAACTCACTATGGTCTGTTCTAGGCTCTGGGAACGCCGCAGTGAGCGCTGGGAAGAGAAACAAAGCAGGAAAAAGGGAGGAGGGCTGTTATTTGAGAGCAAGGGGACAGAGGTCACTCTGTCTTCCGGGCTGACCAGACACTCCCTACCATCCCTGGCAGCCTTATCAAAGGCCTATCACGTGCTTGGCTTTGCAGGGTGGAGGGAGGCCCCAAGGCAGAGGGTGAAGAGCAGGAGTCTGGCGGGGGGGGGGGGGGGGGGGTGTTCCTGGCTCACATTTGCCCGGCAGCAAGAAGAGGCTGGGCACCTGAGCTGCCAAACACAGCCAGGCCCTGCCAGACAGGTGTGTCACAAGGGCTGGGAGCCAGTGAATCACAGCTGCTGGGCTGAGCCAGGCCCACGCCAGGGACCGAGGTCTGGAGGAGCAGCTGGCCCCCAGCCCGTCCTGAGCACTCCCTTCCTCTCCTATGTCTCTCATCTTTCCCCCTTTGCAGCCTCTTTCCTAGCGTCTCCCATCCCCTTCTTCCTCTCTGGCCTCACTCCCCTCCACTCCCCCACCCCATGTTTACTGAGGACTTACTATGTGACAGACACTGTGGGAAGCTCTGGGACGCTGCAGGGACTAAGAGGTGCCTGTCCTCCAGGAGCAGTATGTATGACTGGGTGGCCCCATAAATAAGACTGTAGTGTTGGCTTAGGAAAGAGAGATGTGTGCCCCTTGAGATTAATGCCGAGACGCGCTGGGGGAATTCGATAGACAGATACTATGGTCAGAATTAAAAGACCAAGAATCAGGGAGCTTCGCACCTTCTGGAACACAGAAGGAGCCCACTCAAGTGCATACAACATGCGGTTCGAGGCCTGGCGCTGAGCACCCTCCCTTCAGGGCTGAGCCTGCTCTTACTATTTGCTTTCTTTTCTTTTTTGCTCGCCTTCTATTTGACATAAAATAACAGTGCTCTGTGAGTAGATAAGGGCACTGACTTCCTGACTCAATGATTCCAACAGGAGGTCAATCAAGAACAAAAATGTCATGGGATCCATCCATGCATCCATCCATGGACAAGTTACTAGGCACCTAGCACTTTCTACAGATTGAAGCTCCAGCATGGAACAAGACAGAATTCTTAACCTCAGGGATTTTGAGTCCCAGGTGACAGGGCATTAAAAAAAAAGGCCCTTTGAGGTCATGAGTGCAAACAGGTAGGAGAGTTGCTGGAGGCGGTGCGTGGGGGGGGGGAGGGGACTCATGGAGGTCACCACAGTGTAGACATTTGGCGACTGGGAGGGACACTGCTAAATGCTACAGCCAAGGACAGCCTCGAAGCATGGGGAATGATTAGCTAGGAAAAACGGAAGGAGAAATTGTTCTGGGCAGGGGGAACTGCTTGGAAAAGTTTAGACCTTTTTTTTTTTTTTTAAATTTTATTTATTTATTTATGATAGTCACACACACAGAGACAGAGAGAGAGAGAGAGAGGCAGAGGCAGAGGGAGAAGCAGGCTCCATGCACCGGGAGCCCGATGTGGGATTCGATCCGGGGTCTCCAGGATCACGCCCTGGGCCAAAGGCAGGCGCCAAACCGCTGCACCACCCAGGGATCCCAAAAAGTTTAGACCTTGATCTACACACACACATACACAAAGACACAGTGTGGACACAAAGTAGTTCCACCTTGTAGGAGTCTGGATCAAGGAGTCCCAAAAGATGGGTCTGAAGAGGTAAATGGGTCAGCTTACAAAGGATGTAGTAAAAGATGCCAGGGAGATTGGACCAGAGAGTAACTTTCAAATTTGTGTTTTAGAAAGATGATGTGGGCCAGATCCTGAATAATGGAGAGGGAGAAACCTGGAGCCAGAGAGACTGGTTAAGGGGCTGTTGCCAAAATCCAGGGGGAAACTGACAGTGGCTTAAGATAAGGAAATGACAGTGGGGATGGAGAGAAGTGGATGGAGGTCAGGTCAGGATTAAGGTGAAAGGCCACAGTGACTACATATTGGGGGAGGGAGGAATCAAGGGTGACCCTAACTTCATGGCTTGAGCAATCACAGGGGCTGATGGGGCTGTTGGGCAGTGGGAATGCTGGGTGGGACCTGATTAGGAGGGGGAAGTTGGGATGTTCAGATTCATGGGTGATGAGTTTGGGGTCCTTGTGAACCTCAGTGTGGAGTTATTTATGAAGCAGTTTGATGAATCGGAACATGAGATGAAGGATTAGGCTGCTGATCTAGAAATGGGAGATACTGGCTGCCAGACAAGATGAAAACTGGGGAGCAGGGGCAGAAACTCAGGGGGACTGTATCATGTGAAGAAAGAAGGGACCAAACATTAGACACTGAGTTGGTTAGTTTGATCAGGAGCCAAGAGGCTCATGGTTTCTTGTGTCTGCCCCTCACTGGCCAAGTGAGTTTTGCCCAATTGCAACTGCTCTCTGGGCCCGTTTCCCCATCTGTGAAACACTGAGGCATGGAGAAGATCATTGATCTTCTGCCCCATGGGAAGTTGCCCCAGGGTTCCCAGGAAGTCCTCCAGTGGTCAAGGCCGCAGCCGAGGTGGCACTGGGCAGCTATGGCTTGGGATGATCACCTCCTCCTCAAGCACAGTAGTTCCACTACGGTTTGCTAATTTGAACTTCTGACTCTGTTTTGGCTTGGTGAAAAGGCTCCATGACTCAGAAGAAGGTGATGAGAAGATGACCTCTCCTGTGCCATCTGGCAGAGGGTAGAGCCACACCCAGCTGGGAGTGTCTCTGATGCTAGAAAGAATGATGCCTCCAAGAGCTGGAGGGAGTTAGCGACAACACTGACCCTACAGCACCTTTTGGCCCATGTTCCAGAGTCAGGGGAATCTCGTGATCACTGCATTCAAGGGGTCTCAGTGGACTCATCTGGAGTGTTAGCATCACCAGCCCAAGTACTGCAGGGATGACAAATGAGATTCAGCTCTAGTGACATTTGTAGTTGATGGGAGGTGGCCTAGAGCAGCACTGAGGATTCCGAGGCTGAATCTCAGTGAGGATAAAGTGCTGTGATTGATTGACAATGTCTGCCCTGGGCAGCAGATGAGTGGTAGCGGTACGTGTGCCATGGATCTGCTAGCTTTGATCTAATCTTTGTTCTTAACAAGGACATGAACTTTTCATCCCTGTCAGTGTCCCTGGCTGCTCTATTGTGCTTTTTCTTCTTTCTCCTCCTCTTGCCATTGAGCACTTCAAAGGTTCATCCTGGCCCACTTCCCAGTGGACCAGTCACTTCAGGAAACAAATGGGCTGCTCTCTGGAGGAAGCCAGATCACTCAATGAGTTCCCATTTCTCCAGAATTAGATGGTTAGTCATGCCGACCAGGGCAGTCGGTAGGCTTGTGGCCAGGGAAGCACAATGCCTTTCTGCCGGAACCCTGGGTGTGGGCCTCGTTTCTGAAGATATGCAAGGCTGTGTTCAGGAGGCTCCTGACACCACCCTCAAGTCTGCTTGCTGTATCGTAAGGAGGGCCTGCCAGTACTAACAGTGAGGGCGGAGGCAGCAGAAATAGAAGGGGACTCTGCTTCATCTCGGGACACTTTAATCTGCCTGTTCTCTTTCATGTTTTAAAAGAAATACTTTTCGGGATCCCTGGGTGGCGCAGCGGTTTGGCTCATGCCTTTGGCCCAGGGCGCGATCCTGGAGCCCCGGGATCGAATCCCACGTCGGGCTCCCGGTGCATGGAGCCTGCTTCTCCCTCTGCCTGTGTCTCTGCCTCTCTCTCTCTCTCTCTGTGACTATCAAAAATAAATTAAAAAAAAATAAAAAAATAAAAGAAATACTTTTCATTACTTAAGCAAACCCATGTTTGCTGTAGAAAAGTTGAAACTATGGATAAGCAACAAGAAGGCATTAAAAATGGTCTGCCGTCCCAATACCTAGGAAAGAAGCACTATTTCAACAAGTTGGTGTGCATCTTTCTAGATCTTAGCAGTGTGGGCACTAGTCCGTTAGTGGAGACAATGGCCACAGCCCTGGCGTAGTAGGTGAGGGCCCCTTGCTGGGTCAGGCATTAACCCTCTAGCTGCCAGGTCATGGGGTGAGGCCAGGGCAGGTGGGGTGGCATGCATGGGGTATAGGAGGTAACTGCTATTAGCCACAGACTGGAAATACCTGAGTATTTAATGACTTGAGCTGGTCCTCTATGGATGATCATCAGTGTCCTCTCCCAGTTCCTCTGGAGGGTGTAACTGGATGTATTGGCTGGATATGGGCCTGGGTTTAGGAATAAGATTGGTGGGTGGTGTTGGAAGGCCTCACTTCCCAGCCAAAGATTCTATCTGCATTTGTAGCTTCGTTGCTTCTGGAGGGTGAACTGGGCCACTCCCCTTTATCTTCTTTAACTAGCAAACCACTTCCCTGCCTCCCCCACTCCCTCCCCCTACCCCCACTGGCCCCAGGACCAAGGAGTTTCCTAGAAGTAAAGAATCTAGGATTCTGGCCTACATCTTGGAATTCAAAGTTAAAAATAACCTTGTCTTTGGGATTTGGCTGCCTTCAGTCAAGGCCAGATTAGAAAGGACCACAGGATTTTAGAGCAGACACTTATGAGGGAAGGGACAACCTGGATAGGAACAAGGACTTGGCACTAATGCCCAGCCCAAGGGGAGTGGGAGACAAGGGATCTTTCTGTGTAGGTTCAAGGCTGATCCTAGAACCTTCCTGACTGTGCCAGCCTCGCTGAGTGGGTACCCTCCTCTTCGAAGGCTCTAATGCTTTGAGGCTCAGGTAGCGTTGCTGTAGGACCCTTCTCAACTACAGGAGCCTCTGCACTCCAATCTGAATGTCAAGGAGATCTCCCCAGATGAGGGAATCCAGGCACCAATGACAGATCTCACACAGTAGGGTCAGGTCAGGGAGGGACCAGTCACCAAGACTGGAGCTCTCCATCTCTCCCAGCTCACAAAGATACTCAGGACTTATTTCACAAGTGGTTTAACTTTGTGGTTCAAAGCACAGGTTCTAGAGTTAGACTACTTGGGTTTGCATCCCATCTTGAGCACTTATTAGCTGTGTGACTTTGGGCAACTAATTTAACCTCTCTATGCCTCAGTTTTCTCATCAGCAGGGGGTACATCATACTATGTTATAGAGATGTTATGAGAATTCAATTAATTAACATACACAAAAATTATATATAACTGATTGTTAGAATTACTTGCTGACATATACATACATCCCTGGGTGGTCTTGAACATGTAGCGTTTGAGAAGGAGAACCTAGGGAAAAGCTGGAAGTTCTTGTTAATGGGGACGGTGGGGCCTTGAGCTATTGCGCTTCAGGGAGTGGTTCTCAGACTTGAGACGGCATTAGAATCATCTGGAAGTCTTGTTAAAACAGATTGCTGGGCCCCACTCCCCAGGGGCCTGGACCGAAGCTGAGAATCCGCATTTCTCACCAGCTCCCAGGTGATGCCCATGCTGGAGGTCCCCACAACACACTTGGAGCGGCACTGGTTTCCAGCTGTTGTAAGTGTGCCCTGAGCTGTCTCATGCAGGTGACACATCTTTTTTTTTTTTTTTTTAAACTGAAGTGGGATCTTACCTGACATTTTGTAATCAGACTGTAAGCTTGACAGGAGCTGGGGTGGTGACCTTTCTCCCCAGTGTGTATGTAGCATCTGACGCATAGGAGGTGCTCAGTAAATATTTGTTGGAGGAAGGAAAGAAGCATGCTTGCTGCATTCAGCAATATTCTTGTGTACATTTTTCCTGTTAATAAATACTCTTCCACAACATTGTTTGGTTGGCCGCATAGTTTTCCCTTGTATGGATGTCAGGCAGAGAACTTGAGCTTGCTGGAACAAAAAGGGGCAATGTACTTGGAGAGGCAGAGTGCCTCAGCAACTGGAACCACCGATGGTGGGAAGCCACGAACCCGGGGAAGGACCCTTCTCCATGTCTCTCCTCAATGATGCCACTTCACTGTGACAGGTTTGTTCCCTTTCCTTGGCTTTTGTTACTACTTTGTCCACGTGGCATCCAAGGTGATTGCCCACAAGTCCCAGTTCTCTCGGTATGGATCCTGCTGCATGACCAGTCAAGTCTGTCTGCCCCTCACATTCTCTCTCTCTCCTAGTCACCCCAGCTGGGACTCTGCTCGGCCCTTCTGGGGTCAGGTGCTTACTCCTCATCCAATCAGAGAGAAGGGCTGCATTTTCACACTACCGACGCCAGGTGCCCTTGTGGTGGGGGTACCGTCAAGTGGGTGGTGGTAATGCCCAAGAGATCCATTGGAATTGCTATTTATTCATCTCTCCATCTCTGTACTTAAACCTGATTTCAATTTCAATCTGGTGACCAGGATTTGGTTTCTGTGGACTTTTCTGGGCTCAGAGGAGGGATTTGACTGACTTAACCCCATCTCCCATCCATTAGCGATAATGGGCCCATGGCAGCGTCGTAGGTTTGTCTGATGTCTTTGAACATTTAATCCGCGCAACGTGATTTTGAGGGAGGCAGGAGGTTTCACCCAATGATGCCTGTTTAGCACCAGCAAGTCTGTTCATGATCCGAAATGCAGCTGAAAAAATAAATATAATTAAAAAGATAACTCAGGCCAGCGTTGCCGGAGACTGTTTTACATGGGTGCATAATGAATGCTAAGCTCAGTGCAGCAGCGCCAAAAAGCAAAATAAATTCTTGGAGTTGGTCTGTTTCCTGCCTGCAATACATTTGCTTGTTCCAAACAAATATATTTGTCAATACAACACAATTAGGAAGGCTGAGCCAATCAGACCATCAAATATCCAGAGAAGCAGAACGTGGCTTCCATACGCCCTGCTAGATGGAGCCAAGGTCTGAGCATATTATGACCAAATCAATTATAGCCCAGGCAAGCCTTGCGTTCCCGGCCAGGACAAGCTTTCTCATCTCTCCTGGTTGCTTAGAGAGTTCAATCTCTTTTTTTTCTTCTTTCTCAATGTTACTCATAACCCTTGAGGCAGGCCTTCCCCTGACCCCTCCCAATCTTTGAGGTTAATTTGCTTTCTTTCTTTCTTTCTTTTTCTTTTTTCTTTTTTTTTTTTTTGCTAACAGCTAGAAACAATTGCTGACATACACAGTTTTTAGAATGAGAGCTTGCTGAATTGGGACTAATAATTAGTTTTGATGATAGTAGCTACCATTTCTTCCATAGATGCCAAGCTTTTGACATTCATGGTTTTTCCTGATCCTTGCAACAACCCTAGGATAGGCATTACTAGTTCCGTATTACGTATAAGGAAACTGAGGCTCCCAGAGGCCAAATGTCTTGCCAAAGAAGCCACTTCGCTAGTGAGTGCCTGAGCTGAGATTCAAATTCTAGTCTCTGATGCCAGAGTTTATATTAGGACTATAGATGTTAGGAGACATAGAATTCAACTCAATTTGGCTTTAAACAATAAAGGGGTTAAATGGCCTTTGGGACTTGATAGCTCTGAGGTGAGCTTCAGGCAAGGCTTAATCCAGCCACTCCAGTGATGTCACCAAGGGCCAAGTTTCTTTTTTTTTTTTTTAAATTTTATTTTATTTTATTTATTTATGATAGTCACAGTGAGAGAGAGAGAGAGGCAGAGACACAGGCAGAGGGAGAAGCAGGCTCCATGCACCAGGAGCCCGATGTGGGATTCGATCCCGGGTCTCCAGGATCGCGCCCTGGGCCAAAGGCAGGCGCTAAACCGCTGCGCCACCCAGGGATCCCCAAGGGCCAAGTTTCTGCTCTGGCTGCCTTAATTGTCAGGCTCCATGCTACTGGGTTTGCAGCCCACCTCTCTGGGCTCTCCCCTCCTGGAAGGAAATAGCTGCTATATCCTTTAAATCCTCAAGTTATGGGGAAGGAAGAACTTACCCTCTGGGGGCTCCTGTGGAAGAGAAATGAACTATTCTCGAAATCTTGGTATCTCATTTGCTTAACTTGAGTTAGGAGGCCATCCCTGATTTACCACACCTGGCAGAGGGATTCCATGTGCTGTCTGCCTTAGGCTGGAGCCAGGGGGTAGGGTTGGGATCACCCCAGCCACCAGGCTGAGCACTGGAGGAGAGGAGGGGTCTGTGATTCTAGAACAAAACTGCATCAGAATAAAGGGAATGACCTAGTTAACCAACAGGCCCGGCACAGGCACTGACCAATCAGAACTGACACCACCCCCAAAGACTCAGTTAACCCTTTGCTACTCAAAGTGGCCTCTGCCAACTGCTGCATTGGCCGACTTTGGGAGCCCTGTGGAGATGCGGAATCTTAGAACCTACCTCTGCGATTACTGAATCAGAATCAGCATTTTCAACAAGATCTTTAAACCTTCACCCAGGTTTAGCAAATTTGAGCAGCATTCGTTTAGCAGAGTGGCACAGCAGGAAGGACAGTGTTTTTGTGTCAAATAGGTGGGGTTCCATGGCTTACTAGCTGGGTGAGATTGAGCTGGGCGTAATAGCACCTGCCACCCCCCACAAAACTGCTGGAGGAGAGTAAAGGAAAAAACTTGTGCTTGGCATGTGGTGAGTGCTTGATAAACATAGCTCCCTTCTACCCATCCCGGATGTTTATAAATGAGGAAACTGACCCAGAGAGGTCTCTACTTGCCCAGGACACAGGACGGGACCTCGGGTGCCCTGAGCCCTGGCCTGGGGCTTTGCTTTACTCAGCACCCTGGAGAATCTCAGCCCTGGCTGCACATTAGAAGCCGATGGAGAGTTTAAAATATCTCGATGCTCCTGTGTCACCCCAAGTCAACTTAGAAACTCTGGGAGGGAGACCCAGGCATCAGCAACGTTTAATTCCTACGGGTGGTTCCTAGGGGCAGCCAAGGTAGAGAACCAGTGCCTTCCACTTTCCAGGCTCCTTAATGAATTTGGCTGTAAGAAGGCTCAGCTTTGAACAATGCTTCTGGGTGGCTGGCTGCAAACCCGGTGCTGGGTGGGGGTTCTTGCCTTCAGACACCTGTGCTGTGCTTTGGCTTTATGGGGGAACGTGGAGGAATTTGGTTCTCACTTGCACTTCTCAGACATTCAGCTAAATTTCAGCTTTCGAGCCAGGGGATTAGTGGGCTTGAGCCCACGCCCTTGGTACTGGAGATTCAGTGGAGCAGGTGGGGACCTGGTGCAGAACCATCTCTGCACCTGAGTGAGAAGGAATTGACCAGAAATTCTAAACTTTTGTGTGTTATGGATTCCTTGGCATCCAGTGAAGCTCCTTGACCCTTCTCAGAAAATGCTTTTATTTTATAGAATGGGACTAAGGAAAGCAGTTGTTTTGAAATACAATGATCAAAATAGAAAAAAAAACAGTTTGGAATATATGTGCTTCTTTATTAACACTAAATAGTAATATCTAGCAGTGAGTTTATTAACTACCAGAAGCTTGAAATAGTGATGAATATACTGAATATTTTATCAGTATCTGCAACAGCTGTCCTGTGATATTAAAGAATTGGCTGATTTCTATTGGTGACAAAGTCACAGGCACTGCTAATCCTACTGGAGGTTTTTGGTTAGAAGCTGAGTTGAGATTAGAGGTTAGTGAAAATGATCTGATTTTTTTTTCCACCCATGTCCGCTGACCCCCTGAAATCTATCCAGAGACTCCCTGGGTTCTGTGGCCCCATGTTAAGGACCCTGGGGACAGAGAAATGGGCTGAGGGCAAGGCTCTGGTTGCAGCGGTGCTGTGGAAGATGGGTGCTTCACCCAGCATAGCGCTGTGCATCTCCTTCAGGACATTCAGCCTGTAGTTTCCTAGATGCTGAGGTCCTGGCTGCAGAGCTGTGTGTCCTGGAGTTAGGGGTGTGCAAGACAGAGCTTCAGAGAAAAGCACACCAAGGTCCTCATCCCAGGTGTCCTCCTCATGGATCCAGGCATGCTGCTTTACATTTTTGGACCTCGTTATCTTTATGTATGGGGTCCTCATACTCACTCCAAGGGTTTCTGTGATAATGAATGAAAAAGACACAGTAGTAGTGGACTTACTGGTTAAGGGTGCTGGCTGGGTGACCTAGAACAGGTCCCTGACCTCTCCGGGTCTTGCTTTCCACATCTGTAAAATAGGCTGCTACGAAGTGCCTGTCTTACCATGAGGGTGCCATGCATGGCGGCAGGGGAGCATTTAATGACCTTGACCTTGAGCAGGGCCTGGCACCCACACAGCCCACCCATACATGGTGAGCTGAGACATCCCGTGGGGGTGCCAAGCACAGTGACTTTGGAGACTGCTTCTTCAGACAGGCCCCATGGCTTGTTTCCTGGGCTGGACCACACAGGTGGCTGCCAGCAGCAGGGGTAGCCTTGGAGGATGCTTGGTAACCTCCTGTCCTCAGGCACACTAGCCTGCCCCTGAGGTGGGGAGGAATCTGATAGGAACCTTGCAGGGGCATGGCAAGCCCCTGCTGCTGGGCCCCGCTGCCAGCCCTCACACGGAGGGCTGCCGACCCCCACACCTTTGGGTGGGCCCTGGTGTCTCCCCAAGGCCTGTTCCTGGCTCAGCCATGGGCACACCCAGGGCCGGGGGAGCCAGTCGGCAGCCAGCACAGCCTGGGGCCTGCTTTTCCTAGGAAAGAACTCCTCTGCAGGCCTTTCAGCCAGTCACTCCCTGTCTGGAGTCTCTCATTCTCTTTCTCTGTTTCTGTGGATGGTCTTGTTTGTGCCTTGCTTCTGTTTCTCTCTCTAGATCTCTCTACCTGCCTATCTCTGTCTCCACCTTCCTACTTTTCTCTGTTTCGCTCACCAGCCTGCCTTGCTTCTGCCTTCCCTCTCTTCCTCCTTCTCTCTTTCTCTTTCCCCACACCTGTCTGGCTCTCTCCCTCTTTCTTTCTCTTCTGCCCCTCTCCCTGTCTCTCCCTCCATCTATCTATCAGCCTCTCTGTCTCTTCCTTTCTCTCCAATCCCGCCACCCCCCATGCTTGCATCCCAGCATCTCATAAACCCCACGGCATTCTGCTGACCCGTGGGGACTCCGCTCATCTGACATGGTGAGCAGTGTCACTGTAGAGGGTACACGCTTCCTGAAGTTTTAATTCCCCAACTCCAGAGGCAGTGTCCTGGGAGGAAGAAGTGGCCCAGAGGATGGGCCATGCCCGAGGCTTGTGAGCAGGCCATAGATCTTTGTGCTTAGAAGTGGGCAACAAGATTGTGTCTGTACTACCTTCAAATCGGTAACTAGCCCTGCTGCAGAGTGAGGGTCAGTAACTATTTACACAAGTAAGCGATAGAACAAGAGAGTGCACTTAACAGTTGTCTTCTCAAAGTCCAAGATACTCATAATGATGTTTGCCTGTTGGTACTCCTTTATGGTTTTAGGTGATAAAATCCATAGGTGATTCCTTAAATAGTTAATTCTTTTTTTTTAAAGTTTGTGTTTATTTTTTAAATATTTTATTTATTTATTAATGAGAGACACAGAGAGAGAGAGGCAGGGACACAGGCAGAGGGAGAAGCAGGCTCCATGCAGGGAGCCCGATGTGGGACTCGATCCCGGGTCTCCAGGATCACGCCCTGGGCTGAAGGCGGCACTAAGCCGCCGAGCTACCCGGGCTACCCAAATAGTTAATTCTTATTTGCTCCTTTAATTCTAAGTCTCCTGCCACCACCCTGCAACCTCACATTCCAGAATATTCCAGAATGTTTCTTCCCTCTTACTCCTATTCCTTCTCCCCATTTCCTCCTGGATGTCCTGTTCTCCGGGAAGCTTCCCTGGTCGCCAGGCTGGGTTAGGCTTTCTGCTTCCGTGCTCCCACAGTAAGCCATGCACACCCATACTTTATCCTCCTCTGTTGACTTGCCCCTCTCCCCACTCACTGGACTGTAAGTTGCTTGAGGGAAGGGAGCAGGCCTTTCCTAACCAGGTGCTGGGCCTGGCGGGGCCCACGTGCTCCCCGAATGCATCCCGAGCACAGGAGCACGTGAGGGGTTGCCGGGGAGTGTTCGGTAGCACAACTCCACTCCTCAGCCCTATCTCTAGTTTTCAGCTGTTAAAAAGACCATCCCGTCCAAGAACGAGAAGACCACACAGAGCGCAGGCCGAGGCCAGTCGGGGAGGCCACTCTCAGGAACACCAAGCTGGCTGTTGCCTGCACAATGGTTACCTGGCCATCAAACTTCCACTTTTGACATGTTGGTTCTTAGCCAGGCTGAGCCCCAGGCAGAGAAATAACTACCTGTTCAGACCAGTGGGGCCGCCACCATCCCCCCCACCCCCCTGCCCGTGCAATGTTTTTTCAATAGGAGGAGGTGAAATGAATTAATTATGAGCCATGTGCGCTCACAGGCATGCATTCTGTCCCCCGAGCTCCTGTTCTTAAAATGTGCAGTCCCAGTTGCAAATGAAATGCTCCCGTCCTTCCCCCGTGCTCCAGAGGGTTCTCATAACAGCCCCTTTGTGGGCTCCCTTGAATGTCTGCCATGCCAGGGAGGCCGCACATTCCTCCGGCGGCCTCGCTGGGCTTTGAGGAAATCTGCTGGCGGAGGCCCCACTTTGCAGGAGGTGGGAGGGCATGTCGGAAACGCTGCTCTTAATCTGCCCATCTCCCCCCCAGCCCCAGCAGCCCAGGGAGGGAGGCCGAGATAAAGCCACATGCAGCAGGCAGGAGATTAAGACTGCTGCTTTGACCCGGGCCCTCACAGTCTCCTGTAACAAGGGCGTTAGCCAGCTGGGCAGGGTGGCCGGGGCTGGGGTGTACGTGCAGGGCCAGCGGGGGAGGGCCGGCACCACCGCCAGGCAGCCCACCATGTCCCTGCTGGGAAGCGCACATGGGCAGCCTTAGCAAGGAGTAAAAGACACACGTGGTCCTGGATGGTGGGTGGCCGTGGGAGCTTCCTACAGCGGTTGGATTGTTGGTGGCTCGCGTTCAGGACAGTTAAATGTTAGCGTGAGGATGCAGGAGCAGCTAACATCCACTGTGCACTTGCTACCTTCCTGACACTCAACCGGGCATTTTTCACCTGTTACTCTAATTAATTCTCACAATAAATCTGAGCTGTAGGTGCTGTTCTGATTCACATTTTTTCAGAGTAGGAAACTGAGCCTCACGGGGGTGGGGAGGCTCAGGAATGTGCAAAAGGTCTCCCCGGTGGTCAGCAGTGGAGGTGGGATTTATACTTGAGGGATCTGCCTTGAGCACATACACCTCTGCCCCCCAGTTCCTTCAAGGGAGCATAGGTGAGGACAGACTCTGCTGTCCAGAGGAAAGCAGGGGAGTGTCTTCAGCTGAAGGTACAACCTTCTCACCCTCCAGCTCTGCAGCTTCCCAGCTGGGTATCCTCAGTGGGGGGCAGGGGGTGTCCCTTCACCCCTCAGAGTCTCCACATACTTATCTGTGACACTGAGACCATCACCCCTTCCCTGCAGGCTACTGTCAGGCTTAGAAGACACAACATGTATCAAGGGTCTGTTATGGGCTGAATTGTGTGTCCCCCAAATGATATATTGAAGCCCTAACCCTCCCCGCACCCCCCCGCCCAGAGGTCCTCAGAATGGGCAGAATGGGACCTTGTTTGGAAATAGGGTTATGGCAGATTTAATTAGTTGAGGTCATATGGCGTCGCTGGGTCCTTAATCCACTGTGACTGGTGTCCTTAGTGAAGGAGGTCATTTAGACAGAGGCAGATGCACACACAGCGCAGACAGGGAATATGGCCCCGTGAAGACAGAGGTGGGATCCTGCTGCCGCGGGCCAAGGAATGCCCAGGGTTGCGGAGGGCTCCCAGAGCTGGGGGAGGCAAGGAAGGGCTTTCCCCAGAGCCTGCAGAGAGAACCAGGCTTGGCCAACCCCTCTATTTGGGATTTCTAGCTCCCAGAATTGTGAGAGCCTGGGACAAATCTGCCTGGTTTTTGGAACTTTGTCGCAGTAGGGACAGAAATGAAGAATACAGCGCCTCACCACAGCAGGTGCAGCAGGTGCTGTGGGTGCCTGTCTGCCTTCTCCGGGCTACCCTGGAGGTCACCTGCCGTCCAGTGTGTGCAGCACGTCTCTAACCTCAAGTGCCAGTGTCTCTGGCCTGCAGGCTTTCCCTAAATGCAAGAGCAAGCCCAGCCGGACACAGAGCAGGCTGCAAGCACCAAGAATTAATGCCGCAGGAAGCTGCCTGTAGCCAGTGAGGGGCAGGAGCAGATGGATAAACAGTCCAGCTAATTCAGCCCTGATGGGACAGTTCTGAGGCATGTGCCACACAGCATCTCCGAGGTGCCCAGTGGCATTGAGGCCAGGTTCCCAGAGCCGTTCCCAGTTGTTAAGGGCCTCCTCCCATCCCCTTCCTTTCCTTACTCTCTTCCTGGTACTTCCTGGGACCAGCTCCTCAATAGACTACTTGTTTCCAAAGCCTCATCTCAAGTCTGCTTTTGGGGAGACCCAAGAGACTGAAAGGCATGGAATGATACTCAAACGGCAACCACTTTTCTCTTCCAGATCACAGATGGAATGTTAGATGTTGGCATTAAGTGGACCAGTAGCTAGTCCTCTATGGGATGGGGAACTCTGAGGGACCTCAAAGACAAAGATGACATCCATGACAATGAGGATGGAGAAAATAGTGTTAATCAAGATTCTTGGGCTCAGTCCAGCCCGGGTGGCTCAGTGGTTTAGCGCCGCCTTCAGCCCAGGACCTGATCCTGGAGACCCAGGATCGAGTCTCATGTTGGGCTCCCTGCATGAAGCCTGCTTCTCCCTCTGCCTGTGTTTCTGCCTCTCTCTCTGTCTCTCATGAATAAATAAAATCTTAAAAAAAAAAAGTAAAAAAAAAAAGATTCTTGGGCTCAGGCCTGGAGAAGACAGTCTGATGGAACTGCTCCCATAAAATAAGAGTGAAGACCAGCCTGTTACCCCCCCAGGGGCCACTTGGTCAGGGGTGGCAGTTGGGGGTGGGGCAGTTCTGTGTCAGGAGCCTGGGTTCTTAGAGGTGGCAGAGAGGAGCTGAGATGCTGAGAGGCTGGGTTATGGGCTCCATGATCCCCGTAGGGACTCCTCTTCAAGTCTTCCCCCAAATTATTAAACTATGAAATCCATTCATGTGATAGGATTGCTTGTGAGATGAGTGGCAGGGGCAGGATCTGAATACAAACCAACCCGAGCCGGCATAGTAGACTCAGGGAGTGCAGAAATGAGATGGTCAGCCTGCTGGAATTGTGGAGAGGAGCCCGGAGCCACACAGGCTGGGATATCAGGGTCTAAGCCAAGCTCACCCAAATCCCAAGAGACAGAGAATCAAGGAGCAGACATGATCATTTGTGGTTGCCCATCACCCTAGAACCCTCTCCCTACATTTCAGATAATTTCCCCCACTTTCAGTCCTGCTTTAAGGACTGAATACACATTGCTAGATTCCCTTGCCCTCTGGAGCATAACCTGCAAAGTTCTGCAAATTCGAGGCATCCCCCTGAGCCTACTGTTCAGAACTCAGTGCCCTGAGGAACTCACAAAGGGAGCCTGATTTCTGGCAAGATAGCCCTTGGGTTCTTGCTCTCCAGGGGCAGAGGTGTGGCGCTCCTGCCTCTGGTTCTGTATGTCTGAGGAGCCCCCAGGAACGACAGGGGAGCCTTGTTTTCTCAGGGAAGTCCCCATGGTGTGGTGTGTGGCCAGTCAGCGTTTCCCCGGCAGAGCTTCAGAGTGGCCTTCCACAGCCCTCCCAGGGATTATGCACACTGTCGGAATTCCTTGAATGAATTCTGTAAACCCAAAAGGATTCTCTTAGTGCCCCTAAAAACCCCATCCAATACTGGCCTGAGTGACTTCTGGGCTCTGACAGCAACAGCTGACCTTTCCTGGGGGCTTATTATGGAGCTGACTGTGCCCAGTGCACCTGACGCGTATAACACCCCAAGGGCCATGTGGGACAGAACTGGCGGGAAGCTGAGTGGCAGGCTCAGGTCTGTCCGGACCCACACTTATGCTTTTCACTTTCTCTCGGATCCATGAGACCTACGACAACCTTCTTCATGGGCCTTGCTGAGTGGTGACCGCCTACCTTATTTTGTGTACAAGAGCCCAGATGAAAACTACCTTCCCTGTTTTGCTCTCCTTTCGGCTGCCCTAATGATGGACCCCTGCTGCTACAAGTAAAAGAAGCCTGTGTCCTGAGCTTAGCACTTCAATTGCTGGAAGGAGCAAAGTTGGAAGTCAGGAGGGGGTTGTTCCCACAGAATCTTCTCGTTTCTGTGTTTAGCTGAGTGGAAATGATATAAAATTAAGTCCTACTCTCCATTGTGACTCTCCCTTACCCACTACACCAGAAATAGGCCATCGTCAATACTCCGGTGGTCGTCATAGAGTGAGCTCAAAAGTAATTGCTTTTGAGCTCTTTCTGAAGCCGACACGACTATAGGCACCTTGAAGGTGATGTCACCTTTTAGATACACCGGCAATTTAATAACAGCCTGCAGAGAATAAACAAAAAGAAATAATAGCTACCATATGTTGAGAGCTCACTACCTGCCAGGCACTACACTCCCACTCTCTTTCATTTATTAGCAACTGGGTACAATGATCAGTAGCTTCAATTTACAGAGGAGACAATGCCGGCCTATAGAGGGGATGTGGTTTGCTTAGGGCCACACGGGCGAGAGAGACAGAGCCCAGAGTGGGAGTCCAGAGCCTGGCTCTTGACCGTCGTTCTGGAACATCTCCCAAGAAATACCACCTTAAATCCTCTGATTGATTTTAAGTCACATCTTGATTTTCGAAATGTTACAAAATGAAGAAGCACGTGTCTTGGAGGTGAGGAAATATAGAAGCACTCGGCTAGTGGAGGAGCCCTGGGGAGGTCTCCATAACTCACCGCTGCCTCCCCTGCCTCCTTCCCAGGAGGAAGGATGCAAAGGTGGGACCCTCAGGGGTTGATGGCTCAGCAGGGCCGAATCTGTCTCTGCCTCCATTTCCCTCTGAGGCTACCATTCATTTGGGCTCTTGTTACTCTAGTGATGCGTGCTGGCATCATGACTCTTGACACGATTGGACCCTGCCACTCACTGCAGAACTTTTCCCTGGGTGACACGGTCTCTGGTTCTGTGCTGCATCTAAAACCCCAGAAAGCCCCGTCGAGGGGCTGAATCACGCTCCCCTTCTCTTTTAATTATTCAAGAACCGACACGCTGACTGGGAATACATCACTCAGAGTACATGACTGGTAAGATTAAATATTAGAGGAAACTCTTTTAATTAATTTTTAATGCATTCTTTAGAACAATTCTTCATACCTAACCACACACTGAAACTGAGTACTTAAAAGAGAAATTAACGTTTAGAATTTCAGGGGCTTGCTAGTCTGGACAGCCCCTCGATGTTGGTTATCTCTGAGCTACACATCAGGATATATGAGGGATGACATCCATGCCGTGGAAGCTGGGTGACCACACGCCCTGCTTTTACTAGACAGTCTCAGTGAATGCGTGTTGTCTCGGTGTACTTATTAATAGTTCCCCCTTTTACTTTCCAGAGTGTTCCAGTTTAGATGCTAAATTATATGCTCACTCCACATTAAGGCCACCACCTTCCCTTCCCTTGCCAGTGACAGACATCGCTAATTGATCACAGCATTCTTTCTGTGGTGATTTCACGTGCATTCTCCAAGGCATTCTCGATACAGTCCTCTGGGCAACCACTCTAAGTGATTAAAGTTGCCATCACGATGAACCCTATTTGTTTTTCCTAAGAAAGCAGTTTATATCAAATCCTTAGATTTTAATTTCATCTTTAAACCACTTTTCCGTTCAGCCCCTTAATTTTGTGACTTACTGTTTCTCATGGGGAGCACTGCTCTCATTTTGTTGTGGATGACTATCTCAGACATTATAGGATATCTAATACATTTGATATCCTTGGCCCCATGGGCATTAAATTCTAGTAGCACAATGTCTTCCACTCCCTAAGCCTGGAAATTGTGACAAATGACATTATGTCCCTTCTCCCCGACATTTCCACAACACCCTCAGGGAAGTAGTAGTTTCCTTGAGTTGGAAATAAGTGCAAGCATTAAGAATGACACTGGTCCAAAGAATGTTGCTTTGGTTATCTATTGCTGTGTACTAATGCCCTTTGGTGGGTAAAACAACAATTTTAAAAACATTTGCTCACAGTTTTGCAATTCCGGCAGGACTTGATGGGGCAACTTAATTGGTTCTTCGCAGATGGTTTACTAAGATAACAGACACATCGCAGGCTGTCAGCTGCAGGACTAGCTGGGACTCGAGCCATAGTTCAGTTCTCTTTCCTGTGGCCTCTCTATATGACTGCTTGGGCTTCCTCACAGCATGGTGGCCAGGCTTCAGAAGGGAGGGAGTGGAAGCTGCGGATTTGGTCTGGAACTGCCGTGTCATCACTTCTTCCATATTGTGTGGGTTAAAGCCATCAGAGATTCAAGGGCTGAAGGAAACAGACCCATTTCTCAGTGGGGGGAATGACAAAGAATTCTATTTTAGCACATGTTCCTTCACATGACCTCATCTTGAGAATCATGATGATCTTGAGAAGTATCGTGGGCAGATCCCATGAGTTTTCTCACTTTCTGGCAGTGAAACCGAGTCTCGGAGGGCTGGTGTGGCTGGCCCATCGAAGATAGTGGTCAGGAAGCTGTGGACTTGGAGGAGTAGGAAGGGTGGTGGCAAGCCCTGAAGAGTTCTTGTGGGTTTCCTTGGAAGTAGCATAGTGAGAACCAAACCAGAGAGTCAGAGAATGTGTCACTTGGATGAGAACACATTTCCTGGCAGCTCCACCCGGTGCTTTGCTGTGTTAGACCTATTAATTGTGCCAGGTTCCTTATGGCCTCCGAGCTTCTGTCACTTCCTCGGTCATCAAATATTTATTGAGCATCACCAGGGACCAGACGCTGTACTTGACCCAGGGGATGGCAAGGGGAATGAGACAGCAGTGGCCCTGGTGGCCTACAGGGGAGGCGATAGGGACTTCAGTGCATACACTGAGGGACAGCTGCAGCTGTGAGGAGAAAGTACTGGGTGCCACGGGCATGCGTAAGAGGGTATCCAGGAGGTGTCCCTGAGGAGGTGACGCTTCAGCTAAGGTCTGAAGCACAGGGGAGCAGATAAAGAGACAAAGGGAGAGGTGTGGGAAGGATAGTCCAAGTAATGCAACACCGTATGTCATGATGGGGGTGTGCAAAGGAGGCCAAGTGGTGACATCTCAGAGAGAGGATTATGGGGGAAGGAAGGGACTGCAGGGGGCAGGACCTAGTGTGCCCATGAAAACTGCTCCTCTGTTAACTATTTTTGTGTGTTATTCTGAGAACAATGGGAACACGTCTCCTTTTGGAGATTTGGCTCCAGCTGTGTCTTGGAGAATGGATTGAGAGGCAGAGCATATGTGGGGAGAGCAGGCCCTCAGCCCCTGCTGAGAAAGCAGCCCCCCCCCCCCCCGCCGCACAGTATAAGACATGGCCATCCAAGTGACCCAGTGGGTCCTTCCTCTGCTCTCCCCAGTGGCCAGCACCCACCCCCTCCTCAGCCCAACTATTTGAGCTGCAGTGATTGAGACAAAGGCTCTGCTCCATGATGTTAGCAGGGTGGGGGTCTCCCCATTCCTAGCCTGCGCCCTTGTCCGCAGGGCCTGGGATGCAAGCTGGGACTAGGGTGAGATGAGCAAGCACTCTGGGGAGTGAAATGGAACGAGACTTTGGTCTTGGTCTGCATGGTGCAACCCTTTGGCCCCAGCGCCTGCTTACATTTTGCCCCCTAGATACTTCCCTCCTTCTTGCCCTGGCTTTTCTCCAGACTCACATGGTGTTGGCAGGAAGAGGAGAAGGGGGAAGGGGAGGCAGGCCCCTTCCTTGTAAGGCCATGGCCAGTGGTCGCCAATGAGGCTTCTTCACCCCTCCTGTCAGCCAGAACCCCAGAACCGAGTCACTGACTCACACAGCTGCTGGGGACCTGGGGACGCAGCACTGTCATCTGGATCGGGGCTGCCATGTGTGGGCTCAGGGAGGGAGTGCTCTAACTGCAGGACAGGAATTTGCCCCGGAGGGCAGGGCAGATGAGGTTTTAGAGTGTGGTGCTGGGGAAGGGGGTGAGCTTCAAGGCTGCAGGGGCTGGATTCAAATCCCAGTTCCACCAGGTTCTGGCTGAATGGCCTTGGGCAAGATATTTAAGTTCTAACCCCCACCTCCCCCCCATCCCCCGCTTTGGAGAAATGGGATTACAATAGGACTTCTTGCACAGAATACTAGGAGAGGTTGATTCTGGACACTGCGTGTTGATCTGGTTCCAAAGTCTGGGCTGAGAGAGAGCCAAGAGGTCACTTAGTCGCTGACCTCACAGTAAAAGTGAGAACACTGAGCTCAGAGAGACAGAGGGCTTGCCAGGATTACACATGAATAGAGCTTGGGGGCTGGATCCCAGCTCCAGGGGAAGCCCAATTTCCTGAAAGCTCATTTTCTCAGCAGCCCCTGTATGGAGCAACTCTGATAGACTCCTCCTGAGGGGCAGGATGCTCAGGCAGGTGGGCTGCAGCGGGCGATGACTGGGCTTCCCATTACCCCGTACAGGTGGGTGTGGACAGGTCGGGGTGGGGCCAGAAGGGACACTTGGACACTCTAGTCTCTGGCTGAATTCAGAAGTGGCTCTTCCTCTCTTCCCCTCTCCTTCCTCTTCCCTCTCTCCTCCCTCCTCCCCTCTTTCTTAGGCCTTCCTCCTTTCCTGCTGTTTGTCCTCTTCCCCTCCGCCCTCCTGCTCCCTCTCCCCATCCCCCATTCTCTCATTCCTGCTGCCCTCCGCCTCCCTCCCTGCCATTGTTGACATCTCACTGTGGAAAGTCCCCAGTTCATGCTTTAGGCAAAAAGAGCCCCATGACTCCTGTACTGTGGCTCTCTCCTGGCCTGTTTGGGGGCCTACCAGGTGGGTGAAGGCTCCTACCTCCCCGTAGCAGCATCCTGGACCACAGGGCCTGCTTCTCCAGGCAGCCCTCCCCTCTTTTCCTCACTACCATGCCCCTTCCCTCCCAGCCCAGGTCCTCTGTCCAGCTTCTATGGCTCTTCCAGACCCTCACTGGTGAGAATTGCCCATAGGGAAACTCGGGGTCCTGGGCCATTTAATACAGAGCAGCGTCACCCTCTAGCCTGGACCTGCTTTATGTTCTTTGTGTGAGTGAATATTGCAAATATTTCACGTTCTCCTGGGATTTTGCTCTGCAGGCAGTCTCTGGGGCAGCTAACCTGGTTTCAGTGGGAAGATCTCCCTCCCTCTTTCCCTTCTTTTCCTTTCCACTCCCTGCCACTCACCCCTCCATTCTCTTCTTACCTCTTCCCAGAGGCAAAAAACCTTTAGTTTTCTTCTTTCCCTTCCTTTTAAAAAAATAATAAATTCACAGCAAACATTGTGCCACATGCACTGTGCTAAGTACCTTGAATGAATTGACACATCTAAGCTTCCTAAGAATCCTAGAATGTGGGTACTATTAATATGCCCATTTTATGGATGAGGAAACTGAGGACCAGGAAGCTTAGGTCTCTTGCCAGGAGTCGTACAACAAATAACTAACAGCTGGCATCTGAGCCCAGGCTAGCTACCTTTCCTACTAACCCCCTGCCCACGCTGCCTTCCGTCTGTGATCAAGGTGCAGAGCATGCCGTTTTATTTTTTTTTATAAATATATTTTTTTAATTTTTATTTATTTATGATAGTCACACACACACACACACACACACAGAGAGAGGCAGAGACATAGGCAGAGGGAGAAGCAGGCTCCATGCACTGGGAGCCCGACGTGGGATTCGATCCCGGTTCTCCAGGATTGCACCCTGGGCCAAAGGCAGGCGCTAAACCGCTGCGCCACCCAGGGATCCCGAGCATGCCCTTTTACCTTTCTCTTCCTCATTGCCCCCTCCCCTTGCTGTCTCCCTGTGGCATCTTCACATGGTAGGGATTTCTGGCCCCACCCCCTTGCTGCCCCTGCCTGACTAGATGTTCTTTATGGGCCGGGACAGGGCCAGCTGTCTCTGCATCAGCTCCTAGTGCTTTGGGCAGAGCAAGTGAGCCATTTGGAGCTCCAGTAAAGAGCCTAGGGAACCCAGCCCTCACTGAGACCTTGAGTGATAGAGGTTTCAGGTCAGAGTCAACCCTAGGGTGCTCCATGGAAAGATAAAAAGAAGAAAAAAGAACTGGAGAAATATGGCACAGAGTAGCACTTAGGGCAGGTAGCCATTCACCAGTATGGCTATTAGGCATTTGAAATGTGGCTCGTCCAAACTGAGATGCAAGTGGGGGATACACAGTGATTTCAAAGTCTGGGGAGGAAAAAAGAATGTCAAATAATTCTAAGTCATTAATAGCTTTTTGTATTGATTATATGTCGAAGAACATTTTGGAGATACTGGGTTAAATAAAATATATTAAATTGAATTCCAGCTGTTTCTTTTTACTTTTTATTTATGGCTACTAGAAAATTAAACATTACCTGCATGGCTTGCATTTGTGGCTCATTATATTTCCATGGAATGACATGGGCTTGGGGTGTTTGGGCTGTGAGAAAGACAAAAAGCTTGGTTCAAGTGCTTTAAATAATAGGGAACTAATTATTTCATAAAAGCAGAAGTCTGGAGGTAGGGTGGTGTTGAGCTGGTTAATTCAGCAGCAAGACTGGTTCTTTCCATCTTTCTGCTTTGCCACCATCACCGTGTTGATTTCCTCTCCCCCTTGGTCACAAAGTGGCTGCCAAAGCTCCAGGAAGCTAATAAAGACACGACAACAGCCTGTGGAAGAAAGAAAGGGGCTCTTCCCATGTATTTCTTTCTGTTTATCTGATACCCATCAGCAGACTTGCCCTGTCACATCTCATCAGCCTGAATTGAATCAAAGGCTCATGGTTAAACTGATCCCTGGCAAGGGGATGGAACCACCAATGAATACTTTACAGATATCATCGCCCACTCCTTCCTGCTGGGACTCCAGATCTGTGTCAGTGAATACTTGTTCTTTGGGAGGAAGGGAAAGACCTGAACATGGTGCCTGTAAACTAGAGAAAGGAGGGGCTGGATGTGGAATAACCATCAACAATATCTTCTCTACCAGAGATGTTTCAGGCATTTGGGAGAAGTATCTCATTGCTTCTGCCAGGCTGAATGTTTTTTGAAGGCAGCAAAGGGTGCTCTTATACTATGCGGTGTTGATATAGATGACCCTATGGCACTGGTGGCATAAAAAAAATACATATTTGGTTTTTGTCCCTGGTTCCTGGCACACAGCTCCTAAAATCCTTAGAATCTCTAGGGTGATGAGTATTTTTTGTATGCTGATAAGATGACAGATGGTTGGGACCCCTAAGTATCTGCAGGATTGGGGCTGTCTCTAGAAAGACCAAGGCAGGAGTAGAGGACTGGAACTCTCAGACGTAACCCCAACCTCCATGGAGGGAGACGGGCTGTAGATTGTGTCCAATCGCCAACAATTTAATCAACCATGCCTACATAATGGAACTTCACCTCAAACCCCTAAATGACAGAGTTTGAAGAGCTCCCCCATTGGTACACACATTGGGATGACCGGACAGTGGCATCTGGAGAGGGCATGGAAGGTCTGTGTACACCCCACACCCCCATACCTTGCCCTGTGCACCTCTGCCATCTGGCTATTCCTGAGTTGTGTCCTTTTTGACAAGCCAGTATTAGTAAGTAAAGTGCTTTTCTGAGCTCTTAAAGTCACTCTAGTGAGTTATCAAACTGAGGAGGGGGTTATGGGAACCACTTGAATTTGCAGCTGACCAGTGAGAAGCACCATTGACCTGGGCCTTGTGAGTGGCATCTGAGGGGAGCGGGGGCTGTCTTGTGGGACCCTGCCTTCGCTTGTGGGATCTGACACTGACTCCAGGTACTTTGTGTCAGAGTTAGGGGTAATAGGACACCCAGCAGGTCCTGGAGAGGCAGGGAAGTGCTATGGGAAAGACACCGCATATTCAGTGACACAACATTGTGAGGAAGAACAGCACAGAGCACTTCTCTTATCTCTGTTGTCCAGCATCTTTTCCTTTTTGAAAAGGAAGGAGTCCTTGTGGCTCCTGGCAGGGCTGTGGATGACAGAGCCTCTGAGATGGGGAACTGATCCTGAATCACCAGTAAGAGGATGGGTCAGCCGAAAGAGCGGGCCTATCTCTTAAAGGGGCCAGCCGGAGCCTCAGGGAAGGCTCTGAGTACCCGGTGCGAGTCCAAGGGGAGAGCCTAGGTCGAACGTGTTCCCATATGGTCATCTGGAAGCTGTGATTTGGGGAGAATCCAGAAAGCTGCCCCGTATCTAGAATTGCTGCTGGCATACAGTCACTTCTCAATAAATACGCGGCTACTGAATGTCTTTTTACTCTCCATCTCGGCAGGAGCCGAAGGCCTGGTCTAGAAGCTTCACCTGATGACCTCTTACCCCACCCCCTACCCTCTCTGTATCCCTGCAACTCACAGAGTTTTCTAAGAACAAGTCAACGAAAAGTAAAAATAGAGCCTGGATTTTGAGACGCTTGGCAGATGTTTTCTTCTCTGCTGGTGAAATCTGAGGCTCCGTTTTGGCGTTTCTGCTCAGGACCAGCTAGTTTGGGGGAACAGAGGCAGACTTAAGAGCTTAAGGTGTGTGTATGAGGCTCATACTCTCAGTCTCTGGAACCTGGTAGCCTCGCTTCAAATTCCCATTTTGCCACTTGCTAGCTGGGGGGAGGGGGTGGCGGTGGTGGTGGCGGAGGCCCTCTGAAGGTTTGCTCAGCCTTCTTGCCTTAGTTTCTTCTTCTATGAAATGGGGATGATGGCCAAGGTGCCTGTCTCACAAGGAGATGGTGAGGATTCAGTGAGTCACTAAATATCCGGGGCTGAGCGCACTTGCCTGCCTCCCTGCCCCTCGCCCCCCACCCGTGGGCTCTTGTTAGATCTGTGACCTTAGATACATCACATAACACCTGCCACGTGTCTGGGGAACTGGCCTCAGGGACTGTCCATGAGCGGGCGCTGGGACAAAGGTGGGAGAGTGGAGAGGTCACCGATGTCAGCACGGGGCCGTGTTCCAGGGCAGCAGATCCACTTCCTCAGGCTCTTGCTGGAGCAGAGCCACCCTGGGGTCCCTCGTCCCACGTCCCAATCGCTTCTTGTTCATCTGAGACAATGAGCCCCCTGCTCCCAGGGCTTGACTCTGCCATCACGTGACAGCGTCCCATTAACAATCTCTGTGCATCGGCCACACAGTGAGGGACGATTGTGCAGGCTTCGGGGAGGGGTGGGGGCAGGCACCGAGTTTTGAAAGGAAAAGGAAACAAAGTGCTTTTATTCCCTGTTGCATGAAAAAAAAAAAAAAACTTCCAAGTTCTCTGATGTCAAATCGTTTCCTCACTTTCTCCCTCTGCGATTTGCCAGAGACCCTGGCTGTGAACCTCGCTCCCCCAGCTACTTGTTCTCCTATTTGACTTGCATTTAAACTGTGGCTCCCGTCAAGTGGAGGCGCGTTGATCTGGGCCGCTTTGTGCTTTGCTGGCCTGGCGCACCTGCTTTGGGTGAGCCAAGTCTCATTCTCTCAAGAGTCCCCCTTGGAAATATCAGAAAGGGAGACAGAACATAAAGACTCCTAACTCTGGGAAACGAACTAGGGGTGGTGGAAGGGGAGGTGGGCGGGGGGTGGGGGTGACTGGGTGACGGGCACTGAGGGGGGCACCTGACAGGATGAGCACTGGGTGTTATTCTGTATGTTGGCAAATTGAACACCAATAAAAAAATAAATTAAAAAAAAAGGGATCCCCCTTGGAGACTCAGAGGCAGAGAAGGAAATTCCCTCTGGAAGGGCCCTTTGGGGGAGGTGAGAGGGGCTGCTCCCCTGGGGACTTTGCAGCTCCCCCACCTTGCCCCCACCGCCTGACCCTCCATGTAGGAGAGATAGGCACTGTTTCCACTGCCATAGAACCAAGAGATGGGAGATTGGGACTCGAAGCCAGCCCGGGCTGTGTTCCCTTGGCCAAATTGCTTTCCCTCTCTGGTTTCCACCTCTGTAAGAAAAAGTTATGATTTTTCATTTTTCACCCAAAACTTGGAAAGAAGGCAAAAGCATGACTCTGTGTCCTTTGAATGTCACACCAGGGCACCGGCTGACAGGCCCGCCCTTGGGTTATCTAATTCTTCGGGGACCAGGCCAAATCTGGCTGCTGCCTGTTTTTGTAAATAAAGTTCTATCAGAACACAGCCACGCCTGTTCATTTGCGTATTGTCTCCACCCCTCCCACTTTACAACCAGGCTGAGTCCCTTAGTTGCAACAGAGACCAGATGACCCACAAAGCTGAAAATTATTTACTGTCTGTCCCTTTATAGAGGTTTACTGACCCCTGCTCTAGGGGAGTGTAGCATTCTCTGATTTACTATTTACTGCTGATTTGGGCCCAGACCCTGGAAAGTGTGATGCTAATTTGTGGAAGATTGATAACTTGCAAATGATTTTGGTCCAGTAGCTCTGAAAATGATTTCTGTCCAGTATAAAAGACAACCCCAAAGTATACGATTTTATTGACCTGTAGGATATTCATCATTTCCGTGTCTAACTTGGCAATGTTATTCTGGCATTCTTTCTGTCTTTTGCTGTATTGACTTTGGTCTCTCTCATAAGCCTTTGGGTCGGCTTTCCCATCCTGCTGGTTCCCCTATTAATCAATTAATAAATCTCTGTTTAAAAGGTCAAAGAAATCCCCGCCATGTGCTTGTTTTCTATTTGTGTGAGAGTCATGTTCTTGACTTTTTGGAAACTGTTCTTTGACACACACAATGGCCCAGACTGGCGGTTAACAAACGGTGCTCTGGGGAACCATCGGAAGTCCCTGAGGTGGACACTAACGCAATAAGGGAGAAATGAGATCAGGGTCCCTCCTTGCCTCTTTACCAACCCGAGAAGCTTCCATTTATAAACCTGCCTTGTCTTGTGAGATATCAAAAGTAAAATTCCTTGAGAAAAAGAAAAAGCATTTTGTTGCAAATATATATATATAAAGAAATATTGCATGCGCCAGATCAGGTGATGGGGAAGTTTTCAAGCTCCCCAGAACTCTGCATGGAGCAGACAGGGCCTGGTAGTTGCTTGGGGGCCGTGCATTCCTGGGCTGGATCTGTAACACACTCCTGGCCGGCCTGTGGCCTGCTGGAATGCTGTGTATTTATGCTCCTTTAGAGGAGAGCGAGGCCTCCAGAGAGCTGGCTTGAATACCAACAATTCCCCCAGGTCTTAACAAGGGAAAAAAAAAGTGTGCCTTTCCTTCCTAATTGTGTTTCTTAAGAAAACCTATCTGGAGTTGCACAAAGCCTAGTTTGTGACGCCCAGTTATTGACAATTTCTCATGAGAACATTCTGGAAAAGCAGCACGACTTCATGCCCTCCAGAGAGCTGTGGGGCTCACCGAGTCCTGGGAGGGTGTCAGGAGGACCCCGTGGGCCTGCTGGAGGCAAGGTGGGGGTAGGAGGAGAGGAAACTCAGAGCACTCTGTGTGTGTGTTTCCCCTTTTATTTTGGGGGCTTAGTTATTAATTGCGGCTCTAGGGGAGGTGAGACATACAGGCCTCAGTTCAGCTACTGCGTTTCTGGGAGCAAGCCTGCCTTCTCCCTAATTGGGGCTTCCTGAGAGTGGGGCCTGGGTGGGATAAATTAGAACAGCTCTTGGAATCTAAGCCATACTTGTTGGTATTAGCTTGGATGAGCCTGTCATATGGGTCTTTCCATTCTTGCTGGATTGATCTTTTTTTTTTTTTTCGATTGAGGTAAAATTCACATAACAGAAAACAATTTTAAAGTGCAGTTCTGTGGCATTTAGTGCATCCACATTGTTGTGAAACTATCACATTTAGCTAGACCCAGAACATTCCCATGATCTTAAAAGTAAATACCCATGAAGCAGTCATGCCCTATTCCACACACCCCCAGTTCCTGGTGTGTCATCTGCTTCTCCTGTCTGCAGATTTATCTACTCTGGATATCTCATGGGAGTGGAATCCCATAGTATACAACCTTTTCGGTCTGGTTTCCTTTGGAGAACAATGTTCTTGGAGGTTCCCCCACGTTGGAACATGTATCAGTACCTTGTTCCTTTTGATGACTGAGTAATACTGCTTGTATGGTTAGACCCCATTTAATCCGTTCATCTGAAAGATGGGCATTTACTTTGTTTCTACCCATTGGCCATTATGAAGAGAGCCACCATGCAACCCAGAGTCCCTCAGCTGCCCTACTGCTCACACAGTGACAAGCCCCACCACAAAGAATCCCCCAGGTATTTCTGGGTGTCCCTGGGGATGTTTCGCATGACTGATGTTCTGTTCCAGGTGCCTGCTTGCAGCCTCCGAGCTCAGTGCCCTCTGTGGGCGGACAGCACCACCTGAAGCCCTGAGCCCCAGTCCAGCAAGTTCATCCTATCAGATATGCTGTGTGCAAGGTGTGCCTGGGGGGCAGGACCTGGCGACGCTGCTTTCAGTACAAGATGGGGACCTTACTGGCTCGTGAGGGCATTTCCTTCCTCCCTTGAAGCCTGCAGGTCTTTTTTTCCTGGGCTGATCACTTTTCCCAGAAAGGAATCTTCTGCCCTTGGAGAGGTATAGGCAGGGTAAGACCTTATCTTGGTTTACCTAGGACTTTCCTGGTCTTAATACTCAAAGGCCATCTTTCTGGGATACCCCTGAATCCCAGGCAGATGGAGATAGCTGGTCACCCAGATTTCAGCCGGTTGGGGAGAGCCTCATCATTCAATGTGTTGAGTTTCACCTAATCCCCCTGTTTTGAATCTGATGGCTGGGCTTGGCCCTCCATTGTGCCCCTAAGCCCCAAATCCGGAGGCTCTTTTCCCAAAGCTGGCTAGAGGCTAAGCCTCTTTTCCTTACTGAACTGGTTAGTTATCTTACTGCCTGGGGTTCGAGAAGGAACCTGGAGATCTAAATTCTCTTTTTAAAGCTTTTTTTTTTTTTTTTTTTTTTTTGCCGCTCTTCTTGTGTTCAGCTCCACTTGCTTTCAGGGCTCCCCAGTGCCTCTGATTGTTGATGCTTTCTGGGATTCTGGGGACATAGATCACCTTCCTTCATGGTGTTTTCCCTTAGGCTTGGCTTTAGCTTCCTTCTCTCTGATGCATTAGTTAGCATTCATCTACCTGCTTTTCAGTACTCCCATTCCCACCCCCATGGAAAAAAAACCTCTTTTTGCACATCCTTTGCTTGCTCTTCCCTTCTGCTTCCTTTTCCTTGCTGGCTTTTTTATGACTTAAAAAAATGTTCCTTTATTCTCATGTTAGCAATTTTCAGAAAGGAGGAGAGTAAAACATGTGTTTCTTTTCTGACATTTTTAACAGGAAGTCTCATTTCCTCAGTATGTGAGGCCAGCTTGGGTTTCCATCTTGGCTTAGCCTCTCAGCTAAGTGGCCTTGGACAAGTACATTGACCTCTCTGAGCTCAATTTCCTTTAAAGCCTGGGCCTCCTTCAGAATAAGAAGAGTGGAGTGGTATAATAATAGCAAGCCAGAGAACACGTGGGCAGGGTGTGGGTGGCCAGTACGAGGAGGGTGCCTGAAGAAATGTGCTCTGGCCCCACATCTCCTGGGGTCTTAGATACATGTCCTTGGCACATGTCTCTTCTCCCCACCTCTGCCCCATAGAAGCTCAGAACCCAATGACACTCTGAAAGGAATGTTCCTTTCAGACATACTCATCCTGCCCCCATTTTTCAAATGCATTTTTTCTAGGACTTCAAAGCAAAACCTTCCTCTTTCTTCTGCCAAGGGCATCGTCAGCCCACCCTTTCCTCCAGAATCCTGGATTGAGCTCAGCATGGACACCTGTCCCCAGCTTTCCAGCCTTACCTCCACCCCACAACATGTTATTGTCTTCCCATGGCCAAAGTCAAAGCCATCTTCCTTCCAACAAGCCTTTCCTCCACAGACAGCCCCTCCCACACTTACAAGGGAGTGGACACAGGGCTAAGTGTTCATGTTCTTGAGTTATTCCCCCAACCCCGGCTTTAAGTCTCAGCTCTATGCTTATCAGCTGTGCTGCCCTGGGCAAGTTACCACCCTGCTCCGAGCCTCAGTTTCCTCTGGTCCACTAGGGGTTAATAATAGTGCCTGACAATTACACGGAGGATTGCTTACTCCCAAGATGAAATGATGTGGCATCAGTAAAGAGCATACTTAGTGGCCGGTGTGTATGTGTAAATACTCTATGGAAGTTTGTTGTGATTTCTGCTTCTGCCACACTTTGAGTTTGATGTAGCTCAACTGTCAGGCTGTCTCTAGAGGTGGGAACTTGTCTTCTTCCTCTTTCTACACTTTGCAGGCCGTCTCCAGTGACCCAGGATGTAGTAAAGTGCTGCACCAAGAATCTGAAGTCTGGTTTGCCTTCCATCATGGGCAGAGTAACCTTGGGCAGGTCACATCACTTCTCTGAGTCATTGTTTTTGGAGGCAGCTGGGAGAGAAATTCCTGCTGAGGCATGCAGAAAAGAAAGGGAAAAAGAGACTGTAGCTTTTAATGTGTGTTTCTCTTCTAGTGAGTTCATTCCCCACCAGCTCAGCCAGAGAGCCTTGTTATCTCACAGTTGGATGAACCTTGGGGTCCCTGCATCTCTGGCTCTCAGTCTCGGCTTTATGTGAGAATAAACTGGAGGGATTTCAAAAGCATAAATGCCAGAGCCTGACCTTGGATGAAGGAAACTGGAATTTTGGAGGATGGGGTCCATTCAAAGAGGTTTTTCAAAGCTCTTAAATGGTGCTGATGCTTCTGGACCATGGCCCAAACTGAGTATGGAGGCTTCACCCAATCCTCCTGTTGCTCCAGGAAGCATCTAAGCACCTTTGTGCTGGACAGAAGGGGCTATCTCCCTTTTCAGAGCTCATCCTTTGAGCTTTGGCTTGAGTTCCTCTATGGAAGCAGAACCCTCCCTTGTCCGAGGCCCCTTGCATTGCTGGACAGCAGCTCTGATGATTAGCAAGTCCTTCCTTTCATTGAGCAGAAGCCAGCATCCGTGGAAGCCCATCCTGTCGTCTTTGTTGAGTGTGGCTCAGCCTAGATCAGGGAAGCCACCGTGCTCTGAGCTGCCCCTCATCTGAATGGCTCTGGCAGGGGTCACACATCAGGGGCACTTGGAGAGCAGGATTCCAAAGGCAACTTGGTGGATTTCAAATGGCCTTGGATCCGGAAGAGAGGCCTTCCTCCTCGCTCTCTCTCTCTTTTTTAAAAGATGTTATTTATTTATTAATGAGAGAGACACACACAGAGAGGCAGAGATTCAGGCAGAGAGAGAAGCAGGCTCCCTGCAGGGAGCCCAACGTGGGACTCGATCCTGGGTCTCCAGGATTAGGCCCTGGGCTGAAGGCGGCGCTAAACCGCTGAGCCACCCGGGTTGCCGGGTGGCTCTTATCTAGGCATTAGTCTGCTGCTTTCCCGATATGTCTCCACTAGAATTTTCTGGGCAAACTACTCCAAATATAACTCACTGAATCAGAATCTGCAGGGGAGGGTCGAGGGAAGCTGTTTATTTAATAGTTGCCCCAGGTGAGGGCTCTGATCAGGCCACATGAGAAATACCTTCTAAGTTGATTTGATTAGCTAGTTCTGGCTACAGAAGGTTCTAGGAGACAAACTCTGAGATGGAAAAGGGCCTGGGGCTGGGTGGGGGCGGAGGTGAGGGAGTGGGGGGTGGGTAGAGATGAGCAGGCTGAGGCTTAGGGAACCTAGGCCTGGATGGGCTCCCACCTGGTGGTCTCCCTGGGACCATGTTGGTCTCCCGTTGTTGTACCAGAATCCCTCGCTCCTTTGCCCGAAGGGGTCCTTCCCTTTCATCCTCAGTTCTCAGAAAGATGAAGGAAATAGCAAGGACCATTTATGTCTCACTTATGCCTACAGCATTCTGTTTTCTGAGAAAAGATTCACTATTTTAGGGATCAGTTGCCTGTTTGTGTTTTTTGGTTTTTCTTCTCAGCTCTTGGAATAAGAACATTAGTTTTAATTAAACAATTCAAATTTTTTTTTTTTTTTTTGGTCATGGCTGCCATAACAAAATATGACAGACTGGGCAGCTGAAACCAAAGCAACTTATTTCTCACAGTGGTGTAGACTCAAAGTGCGTGGTGAGGATGTTGGCAGGGTTGGTTTCTCCTGAGGCCTTCCTCCTTGGCTTGCAGACGGGCCCTCCCCCAGTCTTCACCTGGCCTCTCCTAGGTGCTCGGGCATCCCTTGTGTGTCTGTGTCTGAATTTCCTCTTCTCCCCCCCCCCCTTTTTTAAGATTTATTCACTGATTTGAGAGAAAGAGAGAGAGAGAGCACAAGCAGAAGGGGCAGAGGGAGAGGGAGAAAATCTCAAGCAGACTCCACTCTGAGCATAGAACCGGACACCCTGGGATCATGACCTGAGTGGAAACCAAGAGTCAGATGTGCAACCCGCTGAATTTTCCTGGCACCCCCTGAATTTCTTCTTCTTATAGGACACCAGTCACCTTGTACTAGGGCCACCCTGAGGGCCTCACTTTAACTTAATCATCCCCTTTAAGGCCTGACCTCGAAATACGTCACATTCTAAGGCACTGGGGGCTTGGACTCCCACATATGAATTTGTGGGGACACAGCTCAGCCCATCTTATTCTTCTTGGGCTATTTAGGTGGGTGGCTGAGTACGGTGTGCAAAGGAGGCCCTGCGGGAGCACTTTTTCAACAGGACGGGGAGGAAGCAGAGAAACCAGGGCTAGAAAGCACAACCACATCAGGTGTCTCACTGTGGTTACCCGCCCCTTCTGCTATCCTGTTTTCAGTTCCCACAAACCCTTATTTTCTATACATTGCTGAGAGTATCCCATTCTTGCTTAAAGGGTATATTATCTGTTCTTTGTTTGGCTGTTTTTAAAACATTCTTCTGCCTCTTGCATCCTCTCAATTAGAATTTCCCCCCTTCATCTGTTTTGGTTTCTAAGTGTCAAGGTGCAAGTGTAGGGTGTACAGCCATCTGATTAGAAAACCAGGGAGTGGACATTTTTTTCCCCCCGCAGAGCCCCAGATATTGAATCTTCTAGGTCTTTGCTTTTGGCTCAATCAGCTTCCCTGGAGAATAAACGTGTGTAAGGTGCTGTGTGTGTATGTGTGTATGTTGGGGGCGGGTGCAGGATGCCGATGAGCTAGACAGCAGGCATTCTGGAGCTGAGTTGGTAGAAAAGGACCGAGCCATACTCTTTGATGGACAGACATTCGCTGACTCACTGTTTTCAGTACAGCTCCTCAATCTTATCCCAAGTGGGACCCGGTGGCCCCCAAGCCAAAGTCTCTGGCATAGCTTCTCTTGAGACTTGACTTCCCACTGGCAGCTGCAGATCTGGGCACTTGCCTGGCAACGTGGGCCTAGGGAGGAGGCTGGTGCTCTAAGCTTGCACCCACTTTCAACCCACCCTCCTGTTTCAGTGCCATCCCATATGTCCACCTCCAGAGGTACCTGGTACTTCACATTCTTGAAACTTCCAAGGTTCTACAGCGCATCACCTCTGCTTATTATTGGCTTCTTTCCTGCAGGCACTTAGCGGAGAGGAGAAAGCTGAGATCCACATCCATTGTCACTTGTCTGTCCATTCTTCGTCTTCCTACATTGGGTCGATGTTTCCCATTTGCTGGTGTTCCCTTTCCTTTTTCCTTTCTTTTTTGTTTATGGCTTTGTCCTTTCTTGATCCTACCTCTAGGGAGTTTTGGGGCCTGAGCAAAGACCAACATCGGCACGATTAGCTGGAAATCAAACTCCCCTCTAAGCTTTAGGCTCCTCATCTGTGAAACTAGTAATAGTTTCAATCTCAAAGTTGGTAGGAATTAAGCAAGGTAGTGCTTATAGAATGCTGAGTGTGGGATCTGACAACAATATCTGATGAATACTAGGAATATAACTAAAACTATTGACCCAATCCAAGGGCCTTTGGGAATCCCTGGAAACAATGAAATAGTTAGGACTCTACCAAAGAGCATCTAGCTTAACATTGTGTCCGCTAGCCTTTGGTGCTTCCCTTTTCCTCCACTTACTGAAAAAAGAACCAAAACTTGACGTTGACCCACAAAAAGAGGTCAGCCAGAGTGATGCTTCTTTTTTTCTTTTTAAAAATATTATTGTATTTGACAGAGAGAGAGAGAGATAGAGAGAGAGAGAGAGAGAGAGAGAATGCGCAAACACAAGGGGAGTGGCAGGCAGAGGGAGAGGGAGAAGCAGATTCCCCATTGAGCAAGAAGCCTGATGTAGGGCTCAATCCCAGGACTCCAAGATTAAGACCTGGGCCAAAGGCAGATGCTTAACCGACTGAGCCACCCAGGCACCCCAGGAACGATGTTCTTTAAACTTTGCTGTGTACACCAGTCCCCAGGGATCTTATTAAAATGCTGATTCTGACTCCGATGCTCTGGGGTGGCCTGGGAATATGCATTGCTATCGGTCCTGCTGGTCTGAGGGTCACACTTTGAATAGCAAGACACTGAATGATAGAAATGGACCCAGTTGGCCAAGGACATCCTCCAAGGGCTCCTTTGGGTGGTGACCTTTAAGTGGGTCTTCTCTCCTTCAGGACTGAAACCCAGAGGGAATAGTGTGGGTTCCTCTAAATGGCCACAAGATGTCATAATGTCATTATACGAATTCTCCCAGAAAGGTTCAAGTTTGGGTGTCAAATTACATCCCTTAAAGCAAGAGATGGAAAGTGGTGGTGATCCAATCAGTGCTGCTCAGGGACCAGCCCCACTTAACCTCTCTTCTGGGTCCAGGACAGATGTCGGGCAAATGGTTGAATCTCTATCTTATCCACCTTCCTCCACTCATCTTGTTCTTAGCATCACAGGAGAGTCACATGGCCACTAGGAATGAGATCTGTCTGGAGGGGAGGCTGGTCTTCTTAGAAACTTCAAGTGTGTATCGCCACAGGGTAGTTCCCAGAACCACAGTTTGGAGGGATGCTTTGCACGTACAAAGATCTTCCTGAACAAATCACTCAGGGAGCTGCTTCTTGCTGCATCCCCATCAGGAGACTTCAAGAACCCCATTAGGATGTCAAAGGCTCTGATAAGCCCTGCAGGTTTCCCACCTCCTTAACAACAGTCACTCCTATGCTTCTCAAGCATCCTCGAAGGAGTCAATCCTTCTCCCTTCTGTGAATGCTAGTAAAACCCATAAAGCCCCAACCCTAGGACTGCACATTTCATATTAGAAATGGAGGTTGATTTAGCACATTTTGGGTTTTAAGCAGGGTAGTGAAGAGTGATGAGTGTGGGGTCACCTGGCTAGAATCGTTAGCAATCTATAAAAGCAGAGTATTTACTACCTAGTCTTTTGCAGGGGAAGTTGTTGACCTCAGTCTAAGTGGTAAGTCCTGAGAGGGAATCCACAGATGAGCCATTTTTTGCAGCTTCTCTGCTCTGCACCCCCAGTGCTGTATCCTGTAGTTCTAGATGCTTACTAAACACTGGATATGGAAAATAGCTGTGAGCCTCCTTTCTGGAGAAGGATGATACCTGACCCTTCATCTTCTTCTCCAGACCTTTGGCTTCTGTATTTGGTTCACTCTCAGACATCTGGCAGGCAAGCTCCTGCTGCTGCCAGCAAAGGCAGCTTTCTCTTTTTTGAGGGGGAAAAAATCCTTCAGAAAGTCTTGAGGGCCTTAAGCCATCAATCAGCTGGCTCTTAGATCTGTGTGGACGAGGATGTATAAATGAAGCAAACATATGGATTATATTTCCATCAAAATACACAGAGGCTCCGAAATTAAGTGGGAAAGGGCTTTGCAGGGTCACTCCATTGCTTAGTTGTCTCCAAAACTGTTTGGGAAAAGTTTGATATGTTTGATAAACCTCAAGTGCAGTGTGGAATTAACCTTTTTCTCCCCAGACTGTGCAGTGGGCTCAGAGGGGGTGGGTTGAGGTCTACCAAATGGAACTACTCATCTGAAAGGCTTTTTGAGTCTGCCTCGACAAATGATTGGCAGCTGCGTATGGGGTTATATTTTTTCAGTCCCCCTTAGAGGGGCAAAATGGAAGCAAAGGTATAATTTGCCAAGAGGGTATTTTCATTTCCTTTCTGATATATGCCTGATGTCATTAAAAAGAAAAATAAACAAAACTAGCTGAAAAAAAATATGATTACCCACCATACATGTTCACTGTCAGGAAAATGAGAAGAGACAGATGAGCATAAAGGAGAAAGTAACAACTGGTCTGGTGTCATTTTACGGTGATGTGATGGCCAAATGGTCCTATGCTTAGATATCCGAGCCGAGTGCCAAGGGAAGACAGAGTTGCAGGAAAAAATCGGGAAGAAGTATCATCTTGCTTACAATACAGGATACATTTGAAGGTTGAGAAGACACAAGAGCGTTCTCATGGGGATGAGGAGCTAGAGGGGTGACAGCCTGGTTTTCGTCCCATTTTCAGTCCCTCGAATAAGGTAATCCAGAACATTCTGCCCTTAGCCTCAAACCTCTGTGCCATGCAACCACTGGGGAAGCTTGGAATGTGACTCTGAGTACCAGGAAAATACGAATCGCTCTAACTTTCTTGTGGGCCTATTAGGCTTTCAAAATACTAGGAAGTTTTGGCAGCATTCTTGAAGGGACAAGGTCGCTAGCTGAGCAGCATCAGTTACTGCCTCGACCAGCAAAAGTCTCACTTGCTCCGGGAAATACAGGGAATGGGAGGTGATAGAGACTGGCTTGGCCCATAGTCATGTTCCTCGTTGCAGGTTGTACTGGTGTTATTTTTTGGTGCATCCCAAAGATCCACTTAGTCTCCAGCCTGCTTTCCCCTGATTCTCTCCCCGTACAGAGTAGAGAATCCCAGATAATTTCTTTCTTTGCCTCTCTTGCTGCTATGGACATTGCCTACAGAGGTCCAGGCTGAGAGTGAGAAAATGCTGGGCGGGGTCTCTATGAAATTTTCCTCTTTCCTACCCAGAAGTGACGGATGATCACTTTTTCCAATGACCAACTGATTTCTGGCCTGGGCTGGATGGGTCACCTGGAGTTGAAGTAGCCGTCTTGTGTCACAAGACAAAGGCCAGGAGAAAAACGGAGGTTGGTCCCCAAATCATTAAAATCCATGTTGGCAACTGCCTACCTCCAGTCTTTCTGTTGTTTGAGAAAATAAACCCCTCTCTGTTTAAGCCAGTGTGAATCCAGTTTTCTATTATTTGCAGTGAAATGGCCTTTCAGCAGATGCACCGCATGACCCGCTCAGCTGGGCGTTGAGACAGGTGTATATCACTGCGACAGTGCATAAGCTTTGTCGTGGCAAAAATAAACTTTGCACCATGTTACAAATTTGGTGGCTGTGTCTCGGTCTCAGCAGGGAACTGATGATACACTCAAACAGGTTAATTGAAGAGAGTTTAATGCCGGGGGCCATTTACAAAGCTGTCTAGAGGGTCTAGGGAAACATCAAGAGCTTGGTCAGTGCCCCAGGGCCACCAGCCAGGGGCTGAGACACCCCTAGGCTATAAGGACAAGAGAGTAACTGATTACCTGCTACCAGGGAGAGCTGCCAGGTGAAGAAGGGCCTGACGGTGGTGTAGCCTGAGGTAGCAGAACACTGTTAGCCTGTGGAGACCCAGCAGGAGGATATATTCCACCCCCTTCCCTCCTTCCTCCCTCCAGAGTCTTGACAGCACTCACAGGAAGCCAGATGGCAGAGGAGCCTGCGGATACACTCTGTATGGGGCAGCCCCCCAGGACACGGAGTGGGGGTGGGGGTCAATCTGGAGGGGCCAATGGGAGGTCTCTAGCTCAAGGGCTCCCTAAGGAAGGGTCTGAGGCATTGCAGAGAGCCACACTCTGCCGGTGGAGAACCACTGCTCAGCTATCCAAAAGCTCCCCTTAACCTTTGAGGGCTCTTTGATCTATGTCTTCTTTCTAAGAAGAAGTGGTCTCCAGGTTTCTGGGCAGTGACCCCCCCCCCCCCCCCCGCTGGGCCTCCAGCTCTGGGCTTTCGAGGCCTTTTGTAGAAGCTGAGCGGTTCTGGAACTCCTGTGGGGCTGGCTCCCTGGCACAATTCGGAATGTTAATTGGGCACCAGGAGTCTCCATGGAGTGTTCTGGAATCAAGTTGGTTTTTAAAGTGCTGTTATTATTTAAATGTCCTCAGGGGCTCAGGTCAACCTGGTTACCCAGGAAGTTTTAGGAGACAAGAAAGGAAGGAGAGCTGTTGACCCTGAATCAGGACCCCTGGCCAGTGCCTCACCTTCATGTTCTCATCTCACCCACGTGAAAAGACACACCCCAACGGTTCACAAGTGGGAGGGAAGGCTTAAGAGGGCAAGTGAGCGGCAGGCTGACCTGCCCTCCTCTTTCCCACTTAGACTTAGAATCTCCACCTTACCAGGTAGCCACCGTAGCCTCCCTTTATGGAGGAGGCTTGGAGAGGTTAAGGGACTTGCCCACAGCCATAAAACTCCCATAGGCACCTCCAAGAGGAAAACCCAGGTCTCCTGATGGACGCCAAAGTCTGTCTTCTTAACCAGTCAGGCCCAGATCCAGTCTCCCGGAGGAGACTCCAGACCCACATGCCAGAAACAGCTTTCAATGGAGGAGGGCATCCTTTGGGTTTTTTCTGGCCTGAACTGACCTTGACTTGGCTCCCAAAGGATTCAGCAAAAATCATAGTGATTGTAGCAAAGAATAGTCATCCAGAGCCTTTTTGAGTCAGGCAGGCCCAGGTGGGCTGTTGAGAGCTTCCACTCTCAGCTGTCTTGCCTATAAAATGGAGCTATAACCCTCTTACGTTGGAATCCCCCAGGAGCCAACCTCGGGGAAAGGATCCTGTTCATTTGGCTAGGTGATCCCGGTGGAGTGATGTGAGGTGGAGGCGGGGGGGAGGTGAGATATGGAGGGAAGGCAGGCATGCTGAGTGTGTTATCAAGCAATGATCACATTGGGCCACCAGAGCTTAATCCCATTGGGATTTAGCCCACTTGGGGGCCCATGAAGACCCCACCCAGGGGGTTAGCCCACTAAAGGAGCAGAGGAGCTGGGTACTGATCCTCCCACATCCTTCCCTCACCGGTGGGGTTGCTCTAAGGTGGGCTTGTTAATCCCCTGGCCCTTCCAGCCTGCGGGTGAGTGAGCAGACTCCTTTGACACGGAGACCCTGGGAGCTGGTGGTCCATGTTGGGCCTCGCTGTCTATGAGGGGGCAGGTGGAGGGCACTACCGTTGTCTCCCACATCCAGCCCAGTGAGCTGTTCTGAGGAGGCAGTAAAACAGTGCCTGGCACCTAGTACGTGCTCATTAAACGGTGCCCAGCCTTATTACTCTGATCATCCTCTCCATCACCACTGCTCTGACTGCTACTGACTCACAGCAAATTGAGCAGCCATTTAGTGCTTGTTCTTTGTCTCCTGCCAGCGATTTTTGACATCAAAGTGTTTCGTGTCGGCCAAGCGTTTTATTTCCCCTAGGGACCATCCACTGGGCAGAAAGCTCTGAGCTCCTGGCCCAGGGCATGCGAATTCTAGCCAGGTGTGTTTCCCAAGCACAGGAAAGAATTCGCCTTGTGGGAGGAAATTGGGCCTGGCCAGGTTCATGGGGCTGGGCTCTGTTCTCTCCAACTCTTCAGAGAAAAGCAGAGAGCACCGGCCCTCTCCCTTCCAGAGCCAGGCCGGCCTGTTTTCCCTCCAGCTGGCGGCCCCCCGTGCCACTGTGCCCAGTGGGACCTGCGTGCAGCTGTCTCCTGAGAGGGCCGTTTGCTCTCCTGTCTTGCCCCGAAGGCCCTGTCGCAGAGAAAGGCCTGCTTTGAAGCTACTCGAGGGTGGAGTTATTCCTTCTGCTTGCCCTCCTTCCTTCCTTTGTATTTTTGGCTGCTTCCTCTTGCTACCCTCCACCCCCAACCATCCTGTTTCTTTGTCGTCTTTTCTCCTCCGGGATCCTTGGGAAGGAGTAGCCTTTAGATCGGGACTATTGCCACATCTTTTCCCCCTTAGGAGCCCTGGCCACGTCTGGAGTGGGTTGATGGGGGGCTTTTCTCCCCTTATTTCTTTTGGGTCTGCTCCATCCTGTGTGCGCTTTGATCTTCAACTGATGCCGACAAGTGGACAGGCCCACCCACTGATCCCATTTAGTGGGGCTGAAAAGACAGGTTTTCATGTTCTCGGGGGCCACTGCCTTTGCTGCTTGCAGAAGAGAAGGAGGCCGGCTGGCATGGGAGCCGCTTGAACCTCGAAAACTGAGAGCTGGCAGTGCCAGCTGGCTTATTACTGGTAGTTGGTATGTGGCTTTGCTGCCCACTGAGGGTTGGAGGCAAGGCAGGGAGGTGACGTGGCAGCAGGTGAAATAGGATATATCACCAAGAAAACATAGCAGGCTCTCTCAGGAGAGACTCCTAAGGGCTGCCGTCCAGAAGCTTCTCCAGCATTTACCACTCTGGAGGAAATGCAAATGAGAAAATAAACCAGAGGGACAGCGCAATTCAAATTCTCAATCTATTACTAACTGACCTTCCAGTCTTGAATAAAACATCGAGTCCTGTGCCAGAACTTTTTGATTTCTAAACTGGTTAAAATGATACCTGCCCCACTGAGTTGGGGAGCTCATGGCATCAGGCCTTGGCTGCATGAAAAGAACCTCCCTAACCTAGTGGGTCATAACAACAATGGCTTATGGAGCCCACGATTCTGGGTTCAGCTAGGCAGTTCCTCGGTTTTGGCTAGATTCACTCATGCACCAGGGGTCAGGGGGCCGGTCAGCTAGGGGCTGGCTGGTCTAGGCTGGCCCAGTTGAGACAGTCTCTGTCCATGGGTCTGTCATTCTCTAGCAGGCTAGCCCCAGGGCTCTGTGGAATACAAGACAGAAAGCCCAAGCAGACAGCCTCTCGAAGCGTAGACTTAGGCGGGTCACATCCTCACTGCTGCTGCATTATTTTGGTCCTAGCAAGTGACAAGGCTAACCCAGCTTCAAGGGGCAGAGAGATGGACTCCATCTCTTAATGGGAGAGGCTGCAAAATCACACTGCAAAGGGATGTGGATACGGGGAGGGAGATAGTTTGGGCCCTTTTCGCCAGTGATCTGCTACACCCATGAAATAATAGATTTGAAGTCACTTGGATGTGCATAAATACCGCACAGGGCAAAGAAACAGGCCAAAGACAGAAAATCAGTTTAATCCCACCCCGCAGAGGGGTGCACTGCTGTTACGTGGGTCTGCATAATCCCGTCAGGTTCTAAGCTCATGTAATGGTGTTTTGGCTGAGTAGGAAGCAGACTTTGAATGACCAGGTGAAAAGAATTAGATGAGAATTCTTTCTCTGGTTGTCTGTTTGCAACCTTTGACAAATCCAAGTCTTCTGACTTTTCCACCTTTGGGCTTGAAATATACTGATAGGCCTGATGAATTTTGATAGCTCTGAGGGTGGTCTGGTTTCAGGGACCCTCCTCACAGGGGACGGAGTATGGTGTCATAAACCAGATGTCTCATGAATATCAAAGAAAGAAGGGGTTCTCGGTACTGTGTGGTTAAGGCCAGCACCTGTCCCAGCTCATGGTGACATGTGCGTTTTCTGGAGGAAAGAGACCATAACTGTCACCTGAAGAGGAGCTTTCTCTAAACTAATGCTTTGAGGGCTGAAGCCACCTTGTGGTGTGACCTTTCCAAGTGAGTGTAACACAGAGAACATTCCATTTATTTCTCCCAGGTGATGGTGGGAATTGCTAGCTACCCAGGGCCTGGTGCCAGTAGAGGTTTGGGACTCTGGAGGGTGGTGGCTTTTCAGCTCCACCAGCACCGGCAGTGAGAGCAAATTTTCACTGCAAAAGGTACTCCAAGGCCGCAAAATCTCCCAGACTTCTAGCCCCATGGTGACTGCACCTCATGCATACACACAGGGAGCCCACCCGGACCCCCAGAAATGTCTGCCAAGCATCGTCCTCATGGGCAATCTCCTAGTGTGTATATTTCTCCTCTGCTTTTGCCAGCTCTGAACATTTTCATTAAAAAAAATAATAATAATAAAAACAAACCCAAATCCTGCATGGTTTTAAGTGAAATCTCTTTATGCATACCTACATGGAAGCTGAAGTGTCCAGAAGCAGAAGCCATTCAGGCCCAGAAACAATTTAGAAGACAAATGATAGCAGCCACACGGTGGGACATTGCCAGCCGACTGCCGTCCTGCTCAAGAGGGTCATTCAGTCCGCACACGTTTTAATGCTCACTTGGGAGAGTCCTCGCCTCTTCCTCTCCAATTACCCCGCGTGGGTACCCAGCACTTTGCACTCGCCGCAGCCTGTCGGACCCCGCTCGTTAATGACTCCGCGCGGCACTTGTACCAGCAGGAGGTGTGCCTTGGCAGTCGGTCCGTCCCTGCGTGCGGACTGCCCAGCTGGGTGGCCCGTCCCCGCCCTCCCCGGCTGCCAGGGGCTGCTTTGTTTTTGTTTATGTTGGCTCTGTTTCAACGGGCCCACAGATGTGGTCAAAGTGGAGAGGGATGGGGGAAGAAAGGAGCCAATCATTGCTGATAGAATTCTATCTGACTAGAACTTTCTGGGGGTGGGTAGTGAGAAAAGCCAGGCTCCGTCTGAGCCCTTGCTGGCCTCTCTTCTGGGCCTTTCTCCATCCCACCCAGACAGCGGGGAGTGCGGGCCCTTGGGAGTGCTGGAGGAGCTCACCTAAGGAGCCCTGCCAAACTCAGTGGCAGTGGCTCCAATTTCCAGGCCACAGGGGGAACGGCTGGGCTCATTTGCCTCTTCCCCTCTTGGGGCTGTGTGGGAAGGGCTCAGCTCTAATGAGAGGAGACAGATGAGAGAAGGAGCTGGTTTGACAGAGAACGGGCTCCCCGTGGCTCGCTCAGACTTCTCACCTGTCAGGTGAAAAGGATCCCAATTAACCGCCTCAGCAATGCAGAGCCCGGCAGCCTCTGAGCCCGTCCTGTCACCTGCCTCCCAAAGTAGAGGAAGCAGGAGCAAGACCCTGGGGCTGCAGGGGTGTGTGGGAGGAGCCAGTCCCCGCTTGCCCCTCACTGGGGTTTGCTGTCCTATGGTACATTACCCTGAATGCACAAAGCCTGGGACCCCGCCTGGAACTCACCTCTAGCTCATCTCTGGCCCCAGCAGGCTTTGGGGAGGGGCCGTGGAAGACTTAGAGGCTCCCCTCCCTCAATTAGCTACCACCTGCCCCTGAATGGGCTGGCTCCCATTCCTTCTGAGGTTTTCCTCCCTGCTGTGTCTCTTCCACAGGGAGCCACACCGGGCCCTGCCCCTGGCTGCATCTGCGAAATGTAAATAGTTGCTAAAGTTATTTAGTGTGTCCTCACGTCTCCTTTATGTCACTGGTGTTCCCTAGGCAACCACTGCCGGAATGCAGGCAACTTGGGGAGGATCTGCACACAGGAATAGGAAATGCCTCTTGCTCACTTCTTGTTTGGGGACATCTCGGAGTGGGCTTCTCACACTGGGAGTTACCAGGCTCGTTTCTTATTTGAAAAGAGGGCAGCAAAGGAAATCTCACTGAACTGCCCCTGGAAGTCGACGAGGTGGAGACTCAAGGTCCCTTTGCTGAATTCTCTGGAGTGCATGAAAAGGGTGACAGGGAGGACCCCTCTAACTGGTTGATGCCCGTCCACCAAAACCCTCTCGTGGGAGGAGCCGTAGTTGTAGTGAAAGAAAGGGTGCTGACATTTCTTTCTGAAGACCCTATGTACATACAGACATTGAACCATTAGGTTGTACACCTACAACAAATGTAACGTTATATGTCAATTATATCTCAACAACAACAAGACTATATGGACTAGCTAACTTTCTTTTTAATTATTGAAGTATAATTGACATGCAATGTTACATTAGTTGCAGGTGTACAACATATCCCTTCGACAATTCTATACATTAATGTATGTACTAAGCGTAGTCACCATCTGTCACTATACAGTGGTATTCCAACATTATTGGCCATATTCCCTATGCTGTTCTTTTTCATCTCCATGACTGATGTGTCTTATAACTGTAAGTGTATATCTCTTCATGCTCTTCATCTGTTTCATACAACCCCCAACCCCTTCCCTCTGGGAACCACCAGTTTGTTCTTCGTATTTTAAGAGTCTGGGGCTCTTTTGTTTGTTCAAATGGTTTGTTTGTTGGTTTGTTTGGTTTATTTAAAAGATTTTGTTTTTTATTCATGAGAGACACAGAGGGAGAAGCAGGCTCCCTATAGTCAGCCTGATGCAGGACTCAATCCCAGGACCCTGGGATCATGACCTGAGTCAAAGGCAGACGTTCAACCGCTGAGCCACCCTGGTGCCCCAAATGTTTTATTTTTAAAGCTTTTTTCTTCTTACATAAGCAAGACATTTCTTAGAAAAAATGAGAAAATATGGGTGATTATAGAAAAAAGGATCAGTACTAACATTTTGGTTATATGCATATTTTCCTATGAAATTTTTCAAACAAAAGAGGCACTCTTGCAATGTTTTCTTTTTTTTTTTAAATTTTTATTTATTTATGATAGTCACAGAGAGAGAGAGAGAGAGGCAGAGACACAGGCAGAGGGAGAAGCAGGCTCCATGCACCAGGAGCCAGACGGGGGACTCGATCCCGGGTCTCCAGGATTGCGCTCTGGACCAAAGGCAGGCGCCAAACCGCTGTGCCACCCAGGGATCCCCTCTTGCAATGTTTTCAAAGACCATATGGGATAAACCTCACTCTATGTTGCTCACATGCATCTCCCTTGTATCAGATATGCACACTGCATAATAACTTAGCCCCAAACCCTGTGACTTAACACAGTGGTTCTCACATGCCTTTGGTTTCAGGACATTTTCACACTTTTAAAATCATTAGATACCTTGAAGAACTTTTGGTTATGCCAGCTGATCTGTCAATATTTACTATATTGGAGATGAAAACAGAAAATTGTAAATCAAGACTACACAAGCAAATATTCCCCTAGCCATCATGGTGATGATGTCATTACATACCATGTGGCCTCTAGAAGACTCATGAGAGAATGAGAGCAAAAGGCAAATAATGTTTTCATAGTTTTGCAAAAGGAGTTTTGACCTTGTGGTGCCTCTAATAGGGTTGGAGACTTTCACTAGTCGCCAGACCACACTTTGAGAACGGCTGGATTTTAAAAATTAGTATTTACTATTGCTCTTGAGTCATCAGACTAGCGGGATGGATCTTCAGGTCTCAGCTGGGTGCACTGATGTCTCTGCAATCATCTATGGCCAGTGGGGGGTTCTGTGGGTGTCGGCCAGCTTCACACATGTTGGGGGGGGGGTCAGCTGGTTAGGGGCTGGTTTAGGATGGCCTCAGTTGAGAGAGTTGAGTTCCCCCCTTGTGGTCTCTCTTCTCTAACAGCTAGCTTGGGCTTGTGCACATGGTGGTGGCAGGATTCTGAGTGACTAGAGAATGTTGAGCTGGAAAACACAACCACCAATCCCAAGTAAGGATTCTTACACCAACCCCAGAAGAGAACACAGGCCTGGCCCACTGCATCTTCTGGAGGCTCAGAGTCACAAGGGAGGACTCAACACACAAGGCGCTGGTTAGAACAATGTTGTAATTCACACGTGGAAGAGATGCAGTGTAGTGTGTGTCAGTGTCCGATGGTCACAGGACCTTTCCAATAGCCAGTGCAGGGTGATGTACTGCATACACGTCTCTTGTGCCACAGGCAAAGATCTCATTCCCTTCCCACAGGAGGGGGAGGGCAGATCTACTGGTGAAGTGGCCAAGTGCCATAAGGTGCATTTGCTTCCACAAGTCACAGAATGGTTGCTTTTCCAACAGAGTGGGAGAAAGTGAGGGGTGAGGGAGAGAGAGAAAGAGAGAGAGAGAGAGAGAGAGAAGCAGGAGAGCTCAGCATCTCTTAAGACTTAAGCTCAGAACAAGCACTTTGTCACATTCTCTGTGTTCTGTTGACCAAAGTGAGTCGCTTGGCCAGGGAGTACAAAATGGACCCCATCCCTGGGATGTGAGCTGCTGCAAAGTCACTTTGCAAAAGGCTGGCACAGAGAAAAGAGAATAACTGTGGCTATTTTTGCAATCAATCTACCACATACTTCATATTTGTTCAATGACCACATTATTTTCTATTGAATGGACATGCTATAATTTACTCTAGCCCCAACTGCTGGACATTGAGGTTGATTTTAATTTTCTCCTCATATAAATGAGGCTGGAACAAGCATCCTGCTGCATTCATCTGTCTCTTAGCACAAATTCCTAGGGGGGACATGGCAGTGACAAAAAGTATAAGCGTTGCTAAGGTTCTTGTTATTGTTGTTGGGGTTTTTTGTTAGGGTTCTTGATACACACTGCCAAATCTCTCTTCAGGGGCCTGCCACTGGTCGGTGCTGCCCAGCAAGGAAGGAGGAGCCTGCCCACTGAGGCTGGTTTCTGCTGGGGTGTCTGCGTGAGCCTGGGCATGTGAGGTCACTCACTAAACATGGTTCTTTATATCCGGTGTGGATGAGGGCTGAGGTCTTCAGTGGTGAACTCGGCTGAGGATAGAGCAGCTCCACCTTCCTCTCCAGAAGAACCACAGCTGGAAGACGTGGAAGAGACCTGAGGTAGCCTCCTCCCAGCCTGCGGATTCTGGGTTTATCTAAGTGTGCTACATTCTCTTCTAGCCCCTCGTTGGCCTTAATTAGTTACTCATTAGAGATTCAAGATGTGCCTCTTCCCAAGAGAAAAAGAACAGGTTTTTTTCTTTTGTTTTCTTTTAGACAATCAAGAACAATGCAGGGGGCAATCATTCAGGAACAGAGCCCGGAGCCCCCAGGGAAACGAGCCTTCCCTGGGTGCTAGGCCATGAGGCTCTGCATAGGGACCAGCTGACTCTGGGCGACCCCGCAGATCTGCAGTACTCTTCTGCTTCCCGCACCACCACCCCATGGCCTCCTGTGCTCATCATCAGCTAACTCGAAATGCTTACTTCATAAGGCCTGTGTGAGTCTCACCAATGCCTCACAGCCTCCTTGGCCTTATGTTTCTACCAAGTCACGTTCTTTATGGTTTTCTTGAGGAAACCCTGACAAATGGCCCCCACTTCTGGGCTTCTGCCGTTCTCTCAGTGAGAAATCCCATTCCCTACCCTCTGTCTAGTCCATTCTTCATCTAGCTAATTCATAAATGTTCTTCAAAATCCAGCCTAAGCTAATTCAAAGGCTTACCTTTGAATTTGGGTTTACCTTTGAGTCTGGTCTACCTTTGGGTCTACCTTTGAGCCCTGGGTTGAGGCTCTCAGGCCCTCAACAGACTCCTCTAGTGATCACAGTTGTGGCTGAGCTATGGGAGCCTTGTTCTTGCTATTTCCTGGCTGTGTGACATTCAGCAAGTCACCCAACCTCTCTGAGCTCATTTTCCTCTTCTCTAAAATGAGGCTGATACCAGACTTATATGTCATTCCTGGTTGCCCTGATGGTCAAAGGAATTGTTAGAAGTACATGCTATTTTATATTATTTTTTTAAGATTTAATTTTTTTAATTCATAAAAGACAGAGAGAGAGAGAGAGGCAGAGACACAGGCAGAGGGAGAAGCAGACTCCCTGTGGGGAGCCTGATGGAGGACTCGATCCCAGGACCCTGGGATCATGGCCTAAGCCAAAGGCAGATGCTCGACCATGGAACCACCCAGGGGCCCCAGTACATGCTATTTTAGTTGCTACAAATGTAAAACAATATTGTCATTTTAAAAAAGTCCCACCATGGATTCCCCTAAAAAGCGGAGGATGAGACAAGGGTTACATGTAGACAGTTTATTTTGAAGAAGTGATTCTTGCAGAAAAGGTGTGGAGGGGGGTGGCAACGGGGAGGATGCCAGGCTAGGCAGGTAGGTAGATCCATGCATGACTGCTGTGGGCACGGGAGCCTCCGAGAATGTGGAGCACATGGCAGCAGCATCCAGTCAAGGCATACAAGACGGGAGTATTTTTTCCCCCCATGGATTATGACTACTCTTAAATGTTTGCACTTAAATGCTTACCAGGGGCCACATGGCTGAGCGGGACCCTGGGGGACCTATCGTGCCCGGGGCAGAGAAGCCCTGAGGACCCCGAGAGACAGCTGCGCAGCCAAAGCACGGCCCCACCGGTTGCCACCACTGGGGACAGGACAACGCCATGGGTGGCCAGAGTGGGCGATGGCACGGAAACGGTAACACCGGAGATGAAACTGCTCCTGTCACAGCTGAGTCTCCACTTCTGAGCACGTTGATGGGCACAGACAGTAAACCAACGGTAAGTGAGGGATGGAGAGAGCATCTCTTGTTGAACTTGCTCATGGTGCGCCACCTCTGGTCACGGTGGCCAGAGGTTCTCCTTCCATGGGGCTTGCATGCCCCTCAGGGGCCTGGGTGGAGAAGGTGAGCTGCCTCCTGCATGAGGCTGGTTGAGTAAACCTCAGGCAAAGTGTTGGGTTGCACAAGGATTTTCCAGTTATGTCCTCCAGGGACCGAGTGGGGTGGGGTGAGCTGGATGTGCCAGGAAACAGTCCTTCCTCTCCCATCCTTCTGTCTACACTGTGCTGTTTCATCTGAACCTAATTCCTGCAAGTCATCTGAAACAGCATTTGCCGGAATGTGTTCCACGAATTTGAGCCCCAGCCCCGCCTCACCTTCAACCAGAGCAGCTCCACTTTCACTCCTTTGATATTGCCCATGGATCAGCTGGGACTTGGATGCAAGCAAGAGAAACTCACTTCTCTAACGCAAGAGAAAAGGAGTTTATTGGAAGTGGATGCCAACCAGAGATCTGTGGGCAAAGAAGTTTGGGAACCAGTGAGTGGAACAAAGTGAAGCAGATCTTCTATTGTAGGACTTCCCAGAATCTTCAGTACGCCAGTGCGTGTCTCCGGTACATAATTTGCAAATGTTCCAAACGTATTTCTTCAATGCCAGGATGTGCTGATTGTAAGATGTCTCAGCAGTTCAATAACAGCTTTTCCAGGATTCAAAACAAAAAGGGAAAACTATCACATGGGGCACACACATTGATTGTAAGAAGCATCCTGGTTTCATAACATTCTTTGTTTGTTTTTAGGCAATGTCTACAGAGTCCTTCCTGTGTGCCAGGCACTATTTTAAGAGCTTTTATCTAAATTGACTGTCCTACCTTTGGAGGTTGGCGTGGAGCTGGGGGTGACTAGTCGGAGTGCTCCTGCAGGGTGACTGGCCACGGGCCCCACTTGTGAGCTCTGAACATATTTCCATCTTGGGCAGAAGCCAGTGATGGAGCCTGTCAGAGACACTGAGGCAGGCCCTTTCCTGGGGGATGAAGGACTCTTCTAACAGTTGATGTTAACTCAAGAGCTCCTCAAAATTTTGCCAAAACTTTCTTCGAACTGCACAGTCATCTAAGGCTTTTTTTTCTTCCCTTTTCTTTTATGGCAGGAATGAGTCTGCCCCAAGGCCTCCCAATGTTCCCAGCCACCCCCCACTTCTCCCCATACTCTCCTACAGGTCATTCCCCCAGAACATGGCCAGCAAATCTCATCTTATCGTGGCATTGGCTTCTGTTGGATCTTTTATTTCATCTCCAATTTATAAGAGTGAAGCTGAAACGCAGCATGGTTACATAACTTGTCCAAGGGCTAGAGCCGGTCACCAGACCCAGGCATATCAGAGCACGAGCTCATAACCACTTCCCTGTACAACCTCTCATTTCAGAGTAATATGTGCAAAAATTAAAAAGAAAATGTGTCCTAGGGTCTAGAAAATGAAGCATTTGTTCATGTGACTCATTTTCTGTAGAATATCTTGTAGGACTGAGAATAAGGGAGCTAGCTGCACCATGGGAATGCTTTAGCGAAGCACCAATGTCATTCTGATTGGAGGTGTCATGGGGTAGGTGTGTCTGCATGGACCAGCTCGCAGAAGTGGACAGGAAGAGCAGAGAGAGCAATGAGCCAGCTGCCCGAGTGGAGCCCTCCGAGGCTATCCTGTCGTTGCTGTTTCCTGTGACCTCCAGAAATGTAGCAGAGACCACGCCACATACCTGGTCTCTAAATGGCCCCTTGGCTTGATTCTGTTGTCTCCTTGCCTCTCAGATTCTGGGCAGCCTGTTGCTGTGGTGTGGCAGAGAGGGCACAGCCCCAAGGAGATAGGAGGCCGAACTGTACCACCACCACTTGGCAAGTCAGTGGACCCCTCTTACTTCACCCCCCCCTTATTTGTGTAAAAAAGATGGGGCCAGATCAGGAGTTTCCAGCCAAGCTCTCTGGGGCTCCAGTGGCAGTGGGAGATAACAAAGAAGCCACCGAAGCGAGGGGTATGAGACAGAGGAGCCCCTGCCCACTGTGGAGCATCTCAACATCAACAGAGCATCTCCACTTTTATTCACTTTATTTCTAAAAAAAAAATTAATTAATTTATTTATTTGGGGAGGAGGGGCAGAGGGAGAGGAAGAAGCAGGCTCCTCACTGAGCAGGGAGCCCAATGCAGAACTCGATCCCAGGACCCCGAAATCATGACCTGAGCTGAAGGCAGACACTTAACTGACTGAGCCACCCAGGCGCCCCTTATTCAATTTATATATTGGGATTCTATGAGTGTCTGTAATCATTAGTAGTTGCAAACTACAGAAATGGACTCTCCTAACAGAAGAGCAAGGAAATTGTAAAAGGATATTAGAGCCAGGGACTGTGTTCAAATATTCATCCAGAGGCTGGTTAGGGAGAAATAGTACAAGAGACCCAAAAGGGCTGCATTGTCAAGACGCCACCATCTTGAAGACCACCATCCAACCAGTCTCCTGGCCTTTGGTTTCTGGGTCAAGATTGAGTCCAGAAGAAGTCATTCAGTAGGCCAAGCTTGCCTCTGGGGCAGAAAGGGGGACATGGCTCATTGGAATTCCAAAGTGGGCAATAGTCAAAAGAAGGTCAAAAAGCCCTTCCATCCAAGACCCCACAAATAGGCACAAGGTGTTTACTAAGAAGGAGATGAGGTTCTCTAGGAAGAAGGAGTGGGTGTTCGCCCAAAGAACAAATGCCCAGTATATGCATTAATTTTTGTTTGTAGGGCAGTTCCACGGTTAACCTGTTTGGAAGGCACTGGGCTAAGGGGTCCTTCCTGTATCAGAGATGTTCATCCTATGTTCTAGCTGGGACATGAGAAAGTGGCAGTCTCTGGTTCTTTCTTTTCTTTCTTTCAGATTTGATTTTTTTTATTTGACTGAGACAGAGAGAGAGAACAAGCAGGGTGAGCTGCAGGCAGAGGGAGAGGGAGAAGCAGGCTCCCTGCTGAGCAGGGAGCTCAATGTAGGGCTCCATCTCAGGACCCTGGGATCATGATCTCAGCTGAAGGCAGACTTTTTTTTTTTTTTAAGATTTTATTTATTTATTCATGAGAGACAGAGACAGAGAGAGAGAGAGAGAGAGAGAGAGAGAGAGAGGCAGAGACACAGGCACAGGGAGAAGCAGGCTTCATGCAGGAAGCCTGACATGGGACTTGATCCCGGGTCTTCAGGATCAAGCCCTGGGTTGAAGGCAGCACTAAACCACTGAGCCACCTGCGCTGCCCAAGGCAGAGGCTTTTAACCATCTGAGCCACTCAGGTGCTCCAAGTCTCTGGTTTCTTTCTTTTTATTTTTTTAAAAGATTTTATTTATTTATTCATGAGAGACAGAGAGAGAGAGAGGCAGATACATAGGCAGAGGCAGAAGCAGGCTCCATGCAAGAAGCCTGATATGGGACTCGATCCCAGGACTCCAGGATCATGCCCTGGGCCGAAGGCAGATGCTTAACCGCTGAGCCACCCAAGCACCCCAAGTCTCTGGTTTCTTAACCACAGAACTGAAAGCCTCACTTTTCTCATGACAGCTGGTGGGGAAAGGGCAGGAAGGCACCTGTCTTGGCTTGGGTTCCCCAAGAAAGCAGAGCTGCAAGATGAAGGCTTACACACATGTATTTTACTTTGGGGAATGTGAGAAGCAGGGTGTAGCTGAGACCAGGTGCTGTCAGCACCCCCCCTCCCCGGGTGCACATAAGTACTGCAGCATCAGCTGGAGGCAAAGGTGGGTGAGGAGGAAGCAGGGCAGGGCCCCAGAGGTGTCCCATACGAAAACCCCTTTACCACTTCCCCCTGCCCCATCCCTCTTTGGATGTGCACACGTGCCTGATGCCAGGGAAGAGGAGGCTCAGTGGGGTTGCAAGTCTGTAAAGAAGATTCCACCTTTGACTATCTGCACAGCACAGTTTGATGAACGATGTTCCATTGGGACCTCACACTGCTTTCCTGACATCTTTTTCTCCTAGTCTTTATATTGGTCAGAAGGTGCTACTTTTGCAGAAGGCACTCAGAGGAGGAAATTTGCATCCTGTTCACCCTACAAGCAGGCTCTGCCTCAAGCTCTGTAGCCAGGGCCTGCACTCCATGGGGACAGCGAGGGAGCCATCTATGGAGGTTTGAGCAGGTGAGGTGCCTGGCTTTTTGCTCAGTATGCCCAGAGAAAGGGGGAGAAAGTTAGGTTTGAACCTGGTTTGGAGTGCAGCCAAGGTCATGGGGGAGGAGAGTCTCGGGAGCTCTGTTGCTTGAACTCTGCAGTACCCAGGACCTCCAAGTGAGCATCACCAGAGGCCCGAGATGTTTTTACGAGGTATTTATTTATTTATTTATTTATTATTTATTTATTTATTTATTTATGATATTTTTTAATGATTTTTTTAAAAAAAGTTTTAATTTAAATTCCAGTTCATTAACATACAGTGTAATACTAGTTTCAGGTATACAATTGAGTTATTCAATACGCCCATACAACACCTGGTGCTCATCACAACAGGTGCACCCCTTAATCCCCATCCCCCGTTTGATCCATCCCTCTTGCCCTCCTCCTCTCTGGTAATCATCCATTTCTTCTCTATAGTTAAGGGTCTATTTCTTGGCTTGCCTTCCCCTCCCTCTCTCTCTCTCTCTTTTTTTTTCCTTTGCTCACTTGTTTTGTTTCTTAAATTCCAGATATTATAGCAGCATTATCTCTAATAGCCTAATTATGGAAGCAGCTCAAGTATCCATCAATTGATGAATGGATAAAGATGTGGATTATTACTCAGCCGTAAAAGAGAATGAAATCTTGCCATTTGCAACAACATGGGTGAAGCTAAAGAATATTATGCTAAGTGAAATCAGAGAAAGAGAAATACCATATGAGTTTTTAGAGTCCACTCGCCTCTGGATCTCCAAGTGGAGATGAGAGGTCAGACTCTCCCTTAAGCCATGACCTCTCACCATCCTGAGGTCCGAATCCCTGTGCTCTGACCCTGCACTAAAGAGACTGCTATTGATATAGTTTTATATCCAGTAAGTAGTCATTAATAACCAATTTCACTTACCCACATTTATCAGGTCCCAGGCACCGTGCTAAAAGCTTACCTACCTTCTCTCATTTTTCCCTATTTAATTCCCCACTCACCTTTCAGATCTTAACTGTCCCTCCTTAGGGACATCTTTCTCAACTCCGGTGCCTCTGCTCCCCTAGTCCTCAATTACATGGTCTACTTGGACCACAAACCTTCCCTTTGAGGCACTTACCTTAGTTGACATTTTGGTTTCTTTTTGCCTTTGTTAAATTAATGTCTGTCTCCCACAGGAGAAGAGAACTCAATGCTACACACTCACTGCCATGTCCCACACCAAGCACAGGGTCCGACATAAATAAAATTTCAATAGAATACTTATTGAAGGGTATTCCCCGGTGGCTCAGTGGTTTAGCACCTGCCTTCTGCCCAGGGCATGATCCTGGAGTCCTGGGATCAATTCCCACATCAGGCTCCCTGCATGGAGCCTGCTTCTCCCTCTGTGCCTCTCTCCCTCTCTCTCTCTCTCTCTCTCTTTCATGAATAAATAAATAAAATATTTTTTTTAAAAAAGAATATTGAATGAAAGGGTGATTGCATAGTCTTATCAGAACCCTGTAAGGTGGGTTTTACCATGAGGCCCAGAGAGGTTACATGCTGGCTTGGGGTCACACAGCTAGTAAAGGGAGAGGTAGGTTTAAAGCGTGGGTCCATCTGGTTCCGAGACCAGGTCTTCACCATCATGCCCCACTGCCTTCCAGTGTCCAAGTGTGTTTTCTGTCTTCTCCTGCCCTGTTCTCTGTGGGAAAGGCAGAGGGGTCCTGCCCCCTTCTGTGGTCACCATGTTGCACTTCTGCCCCTGCCCCCTCGGGTCCTAGCATTCAATCCTGCGACCCCTCCAGCTGTGAATCTTGCCCTTTGCAAATGCCTTCCATACCGTCCAGCCGTCTCTTGGCTGCCAGCACGGCTCTCCATCTGCTGAGATGGCGTGGTGCCCGCTCACAAGATGGCACGCTATTTTTACCCAGCTTAGGTGCCAAGCCAGCCAGATGTTTTTCAGCAGCATGGGGAAGCTGAGCATTGCTGGGGTGTGGAGGGAAGCTGCCAAATGTCAGCTCCTTGGGGGGGCTCTGGGACAAGCAAAGGGAAGGCTGTGCCTGGAAGCGGACATCCCCAGGAAGTTACCAGGTGCTGGCACCTGGCTGGGGCTCTGGCCATGTCCTCTCCGCCGGCTGCTGGTGACGGGCACAGGCCAGGGCTGTGATGAGTCCACTCCAGGTGGGAAATGCCCCGGTCAGCACTCCCGGGAGGGCATGTGCTTCATCCCCCACCCTGGGGCCCAGGTAGTGATACCTGGGGACATCCCCTTCTGTGGCTTCCCTGCATGTTTGGAAAATTTCAGTTTTGGCTGGCTGCATGAGGAGGCTGCCAGAACTGGCCGAGTCCAGCCAGTTGTTGGAATTAGCTTTCCCTCAGAACAGACGGAGGTGGAGGTCTAGCGGTCTTAATTTCTGCTCTCTCCTTCCTGGGAAAGCGGTGACCCCCTAGTTGAGGCATAGCTCCCCATAATAGCCTATTAGAAACAGCAGAGGGGATAGCTTAGCCCTGCTGGCCCTAGCTCCCTGTTCTCCAAACGTCTCCACTGCACACCTGTGTGACCTTGAGCAAATCACAGCCTGAACCTCATCTGTGAACCCTCCAAGGCCCCTCCCCTCCCATAGTGGTCCCTAACTGTAGGGAATCACAGCTCTGCTGACCTTTTCCCCGTGGCTCCCCAGTTTTGGGCCTCCAGAGGGAGGTGAGCAAACTCTCTTCCTGCCCCTGCGGTGCATGCACATCTCTGCCCACATGTGAATCCCATTTTCTCACCCTTGAGGAATCTTTTGCAATGCTCAAATCACCTATAAGAGGTTGTCTTCAAGTCCAGACTTCTGGACAAAAGGCCGTGTGGAGAGAGAAGGAATGTTTGCAGCTGTGGCCACAGAGCCCAGAAGAACCAACGTCATCTCTCCTTGTGGCCCAATGGAACTCACTCATCTGGTGGTCCTCTGCCTGGTCTGAGAGAGGTCTGGACTGGTTGGGCCGCCAGGCCAGGGCTTCCAGAACTTGAATGTGCACCTGAGCCACCTGCTGGGTCTTTAAAAATGTAGTTTCTGCTTCAGTCAGTCTGGAGTGAGCCTCTGCATTGATGAGGTAGGCAGATGAGGGGCCCCTAGAATGTCCACATCCTAATCCCTGGATCCTGTGAGCATGTCGGGTAATGTGCAGAGGTGGATAAAGACTGTATTCAGCTGACATGGAGCTGGGAGATTATCCTGGACCATCCAGGTGGGCCTACTGGAGGTCCGAGGGATGCAGTAAGAGAAGCAATCAGCTGCTTCCGCTGGCCTTGGAAAGGGAGCAGGGAGCTTCCAGCTAAAGAATGCAAGCGTCTTCTAGAAGCTGGAGCAAGCAAGGAGTCGGATCCTCCCCTAGAGCCTCCAGGGTCCCAAAGCCCCACCGACACCTTGCTTCTAGCCCTGAGTGACCTGTTTCAGACTTCTGACTTCTGGAACTGTGAGGTAACACTTCTGTATCGTTTTTGAGCCACTAATGTGGTGGTGGTTTGTTACTGCAACAATAGGAAACCAATACAGGCTGCGTTTCTGAGTAGCTCCCAGGTGATGCTGAGGCTTAAGACTGGCCAAGTGTGGCACTTCTATCTGGGTGACCTGGGTGACAACTTGAAGGTGGGAGAGAGCCATTTCTTCAGTGGCTTCCATGGCAGCTTCTCATTATCCTGTTTTGTCTGTGTCTCCTCGTTCCTGCCTATGCAGAGATTATTTGAGGTCCCTTGGTTGTCTCTTGATATGGTCCAAGTTGGGGGTTTCCTGGTTTGTGAGCTCCGGCCCTCTAAGAGAGCTGAGATTACTGTAAGGGCCCCTCTACTCTTGTGAGTGCTGCCTGTTACTCAAATAAGTGAGGCCTCATGCAAATTGTATTTCTCAAATGTATGCAGGTGCCATGCATAGGACACCAGTGGTGGGTGGTGGTTTAGGAAAGAGGCTTTGCCCTTTGGCAAAGAGTTACACTGTATCAGGACCCAGGTGTCCCTATATGAGCTGGCTCCTCCCTCCTCCTGCGACCCTCCTTGCTCTTTTGCCCCCATCATATGTTAAGTAAGCTCCAGTCCCGCTGGCTTCTTTCTGCCCTTGAACATGGGTCTTTCCTCCTTGGCATCTGTAGGCTTGCTCTTCATTCTCCCACTTTGGGTTGATAGGTGCCTTCCCTGACCACTGTGAGCAAGCATGGCTCACTTGGTACTCTCCCTTACTGCTCTGGTACATTTTCTTTTAGTGTTTATTACAGTTTGTAGCTGCATATTTATTTGAAGAGCTTGCTTGTTTATCACCTGTCTTTCCCTCTGGATTGAGTTCAGCAAGGGGAGGGCCAGGGGCATTTTGTGTCCATCTGTACCAGATATACTCAGCACAGGTTCTATGTTTAATACATATTTAGGTGGGGAATGAATGAATAAATGAATGGGTATACATTTCAGCCCCCATAGAATTTCAGACTGTGTCCACTTGCCTTAATGCTTGAAGGCTCCACCTCGGGGTCTGTCACTGTCTCGTAGAGCACTGATCTTTGAATCCCTCTTGTAAATTAGAAGCCCCGTGGCTGACAAGCCTGGTCCTTGTTTTCCTTCACATATCTTTCTGTTTTTCGTCTCTCCTTCTCATCTCCATGGTTTATCTCTGCCACAAGGAGAATGAGCTTTGCAGCTCTCCTTTCAGTGTGATTGGCTGTCTGCTAATGGGGGGTTGGGGGAGATGTATGCTTGGTGCCTGGGCATGCTTTCTTCCATTGTCATCTCAAGTCAGTAGGGCTTTTGTATGGCATGAAGCTGAATACTAGTATTTACTTTTGTTTTATTCCCAGAGCTTGTCTGGTTCATGTGAGTCCTGGCAGCTGCCGGAAGCACTCTGTTTCTAGTATTTCAGCTCATCTTGGTGGGAGAAGCATAGGCTGAGAATACAGGAGCTGACTCTGATTGTAATGGGCAGGGCTGCAGGCTAGACAGCAAGGAATAGTTCCCTACTGGCAGACTTGGTGATATGGGGACACGTTTCCCCAAGTTGCCAGGGAGCGGTTGTTTCTGGAGAAATCTGAGGGAGGGTTGATCCTGTTATTAGGGGCTGATTTGAACACAGTGGTGTCTGGAGGTGAACAATGGGCAAGATCCAGCCATAGGGAGCTTGCTTGCGTTTGCTCTCTAAATTTTATTATAGACATTTCCCACCATGAGTGTGAATTATTAAAAAAACTCAAATCCTTATAGATGAAACAACTGAAAATCAGCGAGGTTAAGTAACTCATTCAAGGTCATACATCCAGACTGAATTCAAGTCTGACTCCAAATCTTTTGTATTCATACTTGGGAACCTGGAAAGTTCCTACTATGTTCCATAGTTATTTGTTTGTGTATGTCAATTCCTTAAGAGGGCTGCTTAGTTCTGGCTTAGGGAATCTGGGACCATTTCTTGGGGGAGGTTCAGTGTTTGGATGTGTGTACGAAGGGCTGGGTGGCACATATGTGAGTATTGTTTTCTCAGTATCCATCCTTCCTGCTTCCAGAAATAGTGTCTGATTTTTTTTTTTTTGACAGGGGGTAGGGAGCCCCACTGTCACCAATTCTCAGCCCTTATGGTCTGTCTAGGTAGATTCTAAGCTAGCTCCAAGAGTGGAATATCAAGCTTTGGTGCATCTTATCCTTCTGGCCACAGTTCAAGGATATATTCTAAGCAGGTCCAATCAAAGTAGAGCAAAAGATTTTTGAAAAGGCTATCATTAAAGGATTTGGTTCTATCTAGCTGTATTTGAATGGGAGAGGAGGTGAAGCTGGTGCTGTGGTATAGCCATATTGCCATGAAGGCTGAACTGGAAAACAGATAGAATTGAATCCTAACATTCATGGCTCATGACTCTTGATCTAGCCATGCCTGAACCTGCCATGCCTTTAAACTTTTCAGCTTAAATGTACCAATAAACCCTCTGTTTGTTTACTTAAACCTATGTGAGTCTGTTTTTCTGTCACTTGTAATGGAAAGAGCCATAGCTGATATGATAGTATGAGGCTGGTGGAGTAGCATAAGTTGGGGAGAGCAGTAGGGAGAGAAACATCATTAGCCAGGAAGTGCAGGCATGAAGAAGTCTCAGTGTCTTTGCAAGTTCACGATGTATAACCAGCTGGAAAAATGAATAGGATATACTTTTCTTAGAGCTTCTCTGCCCTGCCCCACAAAAGGATGAAGACTATGAAACTGTTTGCCCAGAACATTACTGTCCCGGAGTATTAATGCATGTTTCATTGGGGAAGGGGTTGTGTGCTCCAACAAATATGAGAAACACAGGAGCAAATAAAGAGGTAAAGGATGCGCTACCAGACGGAAGCCTTTAAAATGCTAACATGTATTGTGAGTCCCAAGGAGAGAGAAAGAGAGTGAGTGCGTGTTTCCAGAACTTATTTTTCTTGGAGCATCTCATGGGACCAGTGTTGCAAAGAATATGCTTTTGAAAACATTGGTTTAGAGGACAGTTCCTGTGCAGGCTTCAGAGAGGCCACTTTCCAGAATGAAAAGCTTGGCAAAGGCATGACTGTTTGTCTAGATGTGGGCAGGATGGGCCTCTATGAGGGAAAGGGAGGTAGCTCTTGATTCAAGGACCCCAGAAATACTGTTTGTCCTTAAATGGCCCTCTGGCCAGCCAACAACGGGACTGAAATTCCTATGAGTGGAGGCAAGATTTGGGTTTGGAGCAAATCTTCAAAAGATTCCTATTGAACTATAAATGCAGAGCTACTTGGCGGCAATATTTCATCTGCCTTCATTCATTCGTTTGACACCTACTTGCTGAGTACCTACTGTGTGCCACAGACTTCCAGGTACTAGGGATCCATCCATCCAGTCAATCCAACAAATTCTTGTTCCTGTGGATCTTAAATTCTCGCAGATGAAGGCAGTCAAGTAAATATTATGTGATTATGGGCCGAAATAAATAGAAGCTGGCTGAGAGGGACTCAGAGTGCCAAGGAGGGGATGTTTGATAGGGCTGAAGGGGTGCATGTCATTGAGAAAGACTTTTGGAGAGACACTTGAAGGAGGTGAGAGATGAGCTGTGAGGAATGTTCCAGAGAGTGAGAGCACCAGTGTGAGGGCTTCATGTTGGGAGCATGCCTGGCCTGTTGGAGACACAGCAAGGTGTTTAGTGCAGCTAGACAGGGTGGGCGAGAGAGAGTGGAGGTAATGCTGAGGAGGCAGGTGAGAACAGGTCGTGTAGCGCCTTGAGGACTCTGGCTTTCACTGTGAGTGGAATGTGCCACGGTTGCCCGGTGGGAGCCAAAGTGGCACATGATCTGCCTTATGTTTCTAAAGGGTCGCTCTGGTTGCTGTGTTGAAACACAGATGCAGAGGCCAAGGGTGAAAGTCGGGGACCAGGGAGAGGGTTGTGTGGTTCACCTGGGCAGAGACGTAGGTAGCTCAGCCCGGGGCGGTAGGTGAGTGAAGTCAGGGAGAAGCAGCTGGATGCTGGATGCAGTTTGAGGGTGCAGTCCACAGGATATCCTGATAGATGGGACGTGAGGATGGAGAAAGGGCAAGCTGAATCAAGGAGAACGTTTGGTCCAAGCAACTGGAAGGATGAAGATGTCATCAATGGGGATGGGGAGGGCTGCATTACGTCTAAAAAGAAAATTAAGCCAATGTTTAAAAATTGGGAGATCTCACATTTTTAAAAAACCACATTTCCAGCCACTCTTGAAAAATGGAAAGATCTGGCAAAATCGAACCCACCTTCTACCTGGCATCTATTGTTTAGCACTAGCTGGCAGCTCCTCCCTTAGCTGGGCAGGCACATTTGAGTTTCCTCAGCTGGATCCCCCACGTGGCTCCTTAGGGATTTGAGCGGGAGAACTTAAGGATGGGTAATAAGTAGCAGACTGGTTCTTAAACCTAAGAGCAGGTAAGAATCATCCAGAGGGCTCATTACAATGGCTCACTGGGCCCACCTGCAGGGCTTCTGATTTAGGAGGTCCAGGGTGTGGCCTGAAAACCTGAAATCCTTCCAAGCTCCCAGGCGATGCTGATGCTGCCGGTCCAGGGACCACACTTTGAGAAGCACTGAAGGAGCATGTCCTCCTCAAAGCACCCCTCCTCACATGATTGCAGATGAGGTTCTCCGAGGACCTGGGAGTGATCTGTGAGATGGATACATTTTGCTAGGGTTGGGGACAGGAGCAGTGGCTCTGGTGGGGGAGGTCTAATCAGCCAGGAGGTGCTTTGAGGACTGGGGCACTTCAGGATTTGTTAGGGTTGCTGAAGGCATACTTCGCTTGCTTTCTTTTGGCAAACACTGCCTCTTCTCGGTTGGGGTCACCAGCGATCACGGCAGAGAGTCCAAGGCCTGAAGGAGGACCAGGGAGGCCCTAGGAGGAGCCAGGGTCTCCAGAGAATCCAGGGGACAGATGAATTCCCTGCAGCCTGCCCAAACTGCTTGCATAAGCTTTCTTCTTCTTTATTTCAATTAGGCCCTGGGCTCATTATGCAGCCCCAGAGCTCATGCTTCTACAGCAAGAAGCAGAAATCAGATTTCCATCTGCTTCTTGAGCTTGGAGAGACCCCAGGGAGAGAACTGCGGCCACCACAGCACTGGCCTCCCAGTTACCCCAAGCACATGAGGCTGGAGAAGGTTCTGTAGTTTCTTCAAGCTGTTCAAGGTAAAGTTTGGGAATCTGGCCTGTGCTGGAGGGGCAGCAGTGTGAAAGCAGGATAAGCAACTTTTTCTTTTCTTCCTGACAAAGAAAATATTTCTCTGTACATCTGGTTTGCATTTTTCTTTAGGGTTCTGCCAGAAACAATTGTGAAAACAGAATGCAGCCCAAGATCGAAAGAATCTATCCATTCCTCTGGAATTCCCCATCTGTCCGGCTGGGCCCCATACTAAAATCTGAGTAATTCCTTAATGTGAAGTCACCAGGCTTTAAAAATACTGCAGGCAGGCTTTCGTTTGCTAGTGGTTTCTCACCTTCAAATGTTGGCTTCAGGCCCTCTGTCCCCCTAGAACATTCCCCATACCCCTGCCTGCCATAACTCCCCTGCCTATCATAATTCAACACGTTCATTTGTATGTCCAGTGTTTATCACACCCTTTCTCTGTGCTGAGCATTGGTAGGTCTTGGGGTCGGTGGTGAGCAGAACAGTTGCCACCCTTATGAAACTAAGTCTGTGGAGAGATAGGCCAGTTAAAATCGGGTCATTAGTGATGGTTTCTATGAAGCAGTGCTTCTCTAGGATCTGTGGGCAAGGACCTGTTATTTTTTATTTCTTCTCAACTAACGATTGACACATGGTCCTACTTCCCATGATTTGTGTGTAGTTTGTACCCTGTGCATTTGGTAACACATGAGCCTGTCTAAATCCTGCTCAGGGACATGAGTCCACCCATCACTTGCTTGGAGGTCCTACAAAAGTTTCTAAACACTCAGATTCTATATGTTGGTATGGATGCATATGACCTGTCGGGGCCTGTCACTGCTCTGCACTTTGAGTGGTGTTCCATCAAGGATGAGTGAGGGGTTAAAGAGACAAAAACAGATGCCTTATTTAGGTGGGGTGACTGATGGAGGACCCTTGGTGTGAGACCTGCAAGATGAATAGAAATAACCAACCTGGGTCGGGACAGGGGAGTGAAGGAATCAGTGTTTATGAGTAAGGAACAGATTGTACCAAAGCCTAGAGGAGGTGAAGAGTTGGCTTGTCAAGGAATGGAAAGACCCCCTTTGTGTGTGTGTGTGTGTGTGTGTGTGTGTGTGTGCATGAGGTATATTAAGAATCAGGGGTTGATTAGAAATGGAATGTAGAGCAATGGGAAGAGTGAGGCTGAGGGAGTGATCTGCCCCCATATTCATCTTGAGAAAGTCCCTCTAGTTGTGACTGAAGCGTCCTTTGTAGGTCGGGGTTTTGTGGTGAGAGATGGTGTTAGAGGAAAAAGGGAGAGGTGTTGGCAGCTATCTAGTTGTTGCATAGGTAGTAGTTCACCAGGGCTGCAGTTCCTCAAACTGGTGGCTTAAAACAAAAGAGATATATTCTGTGATCATTCTGGAGGCTAGAAAACTAAAACCCAAATCAGCATGTCCATGGGGTTGGCCCTTCTGAGGCTGTGAGGGCGAGTCTTAATTCCTAGTTCTAAGCTGACTTAGTTCCTGGTGCTTTGTTGGCCATCTTTAAGGCTTCCTGGCTTCTGCTACAACATCTAATCTCTGCCTTCATCTTCACACAGTACTCTTCCTGGTTGTGTCTGTGTCAAAATGCCTCCCTTTCTGTAAGGACACCTGTGTTATTGGATTAGGACCCATCCTAATGACCTCATCCTAAACCGGTCCTCTCTAAAGACTCTATATCCAAATAAGGTCACATTCATGGGTACTGGGGGTTGATACTTCAACATCCTTTCAGGGGGCACAGTTCAACCCAGAACAGGGTGAGAGCATGGTTGTTTGCATCAGAGCAGTGACAGGGCCAGGGAACAAATGCAGGTGACCCTTTGAAATACCAGGAGTTGAACTGGACAGGACTGGGTGATGGATGGATTGGATGTGTGGAGTGAGGCAGGAGAAAAACGCTTCAATCCCTTTTTCTTAAATTCTGACCTGAGGACACTGGGGGATCTGGTTAAAATGCAGGAGGTTTGGGGCAGGGCTTGAGGTTCTGCACTTCTTACCAGCTCTCTGGTGATGCCGCTGTAGTGAACACATTGGTCTGCGAACACAGCGCAAGGCAAGAACCTAGGACTTTGCTGTCCAGTATGGCCGTCACTAACCTCACGTGACTTTTAAGCACCTGGAATGTGCTTTGGAGCACTACTCCAAACTAAATTGTGCTGGAAATGTCAAGTGCACCCCAGGTTTTGAAGAATTTGGTCTGAAACAAAGGCTGTAAAACAGCAAGTTAATTTTAATATTGTCAAATTAATATTTTGAGTTGTGTAGCAAACAAAGAGCATGATTCAAATTGATTCTACTTGGTCCCTTTTTACCCTTTCCAGTGTGGCTACTAACAATGTTAAGGTATATATGTGGCTTGCCTTAGAGTTCATATCATGGGTCTGTTGGACATGGCCCAGGCTTCCGATTTCCCCCTTCCAGAAGCTTCTTGACCACTCCAGCTGAAGGAGGTATTTCCCACAGGCATTCTTTTCCAAAAATCATTTATGTCATTTATCATCACTTTGTTCTGTAGGGATGTGGGTCTGTGTCCGTTCACCAACCAAACTCAACAGTTCCTCAAGGAGACACACTGTCTAGCTGTCTCTTTCCCAGAAGCTTGCCATTCTCTTGATAAGGCACTGATTGTTGACTGAGCAAATTTTGGTGAGGCAGGTTTCTCTGTTGGCCACACTGTTGATTCTCAAGGGATTTGGTTGACTATTGCCAAGCTCAGGTTGGGGCAGAATTGGTTCTCTGGACCCCCAATGGTGGGGCTGGCAGAAACCTGATTGCTGCTCATAGGTGGAGAGACTACTGCTTGGGACAAAGGAAAGCAGGGAGACTGGTGGCCTCTGAGGAAGCGTTTCCCTGTGCCTCTACCCCTTTTATTCACCCTCAGGGCAAGCACTGGGCCAGTGCTTCTTAGGTAGTGAGGTTATTGCATTAAAAGGCATGACAGGGGCACCTGGCTGGCTCAGTCGGAAGAGCATGTGACTCTTGATCTCGGGGTTGTAAGTTCAAGCCCCACATTGGGTGTCGAGATTCCTAAAATAATAATAATAATAATAATAATAATAATAATAATAATAATAATAAAAACTTAAAAAGAAAAAAGGCAGGACAAGTAGGCATTGTGCTCTCTCTCCTGCTTCTCCCTTCTCTGTGACCAGAGAGCTGGGGGACCAGAGATGGTGGGAAGAGGCCACCATCTCTCTCCTTCCTCTAATCCTATTTCCTGCCTTCCTCCCACCTGGCAGTTTGACAGGGTATGAGGCTCAGGCCAGCTCAGTCCTGGGCACCATTAAGTACCCTACTTTTGCATTCTTTCTCTCAGTCTCTGTATTTCTTTCTTTCTAAGATTTTATTTATTTATTCATGAGAGACACAGAGGGAGGCAGAGACATAGGCAGGAGAGGAAGGCTTCCTTCAAGGAGCCCAATGTGGGACTCAATCCCAGGACCCCAGGATCATGACCTGAGCCAAAGACAGATGCTCAACCACTGAGCCACCCAGGTGCCTTCTCTGTCTCTATTTCGCTCTTTATCTCTCTTTTTTGTCTCTCTCTATCTCCATCTCTGTTTCCCTCTCCTCTCTCTCTCACTCTCCCTCTCCCTCTGTGCTATCTTAATGACTGAGAAGTTGTATTAGTGGCTATTGTCCCTTCCTCCTTGCTCACATCTAGGGGTGAGGTGAGATTTAACACGTGTTTGCCTGTGGAGAGTGTTGCAGGTGGAGCTTTCCAAAAGTGTGCTCTAAGAGGGAGTTTGGGATAAAAGATATTTAGATAGGGGTCAAGGCCTGGAAGATGATCGGGGAGGGAGCAATACAGAGGAAGGAGGCAAGCTGCAAGTAGGCCTGACAAAGCCTCAGCTTCTGACAAGTCAGTGGGGAACTTTACAGCAGGTGTCACCTGACCCATGGCTGTAATGTCCTGGCCTGGGAGAGCCTGGCCTCTGCACTGAACTGCTCCTGACCACACCTTCTCAAGTCTCTTCCTTGAGGGGTGATCTCTGGGTCTTCCTTAGACGCTGAGACAAGGATTTGGGTGCAAGGAACTGACTGGGGAGGGGATCACAGGCACAGGATGAGGGAGCAGGAAGTGAGACAGAGGAGGGAAAAAAATCAGTCCATACAGGTGAGTTCATTTTTTTTTTTAAAGCAGTTCTTTTTTTTTTAATTTTTTTTTTTATTTATTTATGATAGGCACACAGCGAGAGAGAGAGAGGCAGAGACACAGGCAGAGGGAGAAGCAGGCTCCATGCACCAGGAGCCCGACGTGGGACTCGATCCCGGGTCTCCAGGATCGCGCCCTGGGCGCCAAACCGCTGCGCCACCCAGGGATCCCCAGGTGAGTTCATTAATCAACATTTTCTGTTTTGAGGAGTGGAACCTTTCTTGTGGCAGCCAACAATTCCCTGTCGCTAAGGGTCTTTGGGAGTAACAGGTATTCTGAGCCTCATGAGACAGGAACTTGGGAGAGCCTGGAGGGCAGGCATGGAGTCTTGCTGGGCCCAGGATCCTCAGCCCCTAGCACATGGCATGTTCCATCAGTGTTTGTGGCTGCCAGCAATTCTAAAAAAGAGGCAAAAAGGAGGGTGAAGGAGGCATATAGCAACAAGGGACCTGAGTATATCCTTTGAGTATCCCTGGTTACCAGGGCTTCATCCAGTTCTTTCAGCTAAGCTCCTGGTGTATCTGAGTCCAAAGTGAAGCCATCTCGTTCTGTCCTAATAAAATAGTCTCTGTGTATCAACTGCTTATCATCAATGTCAGACATGCCATTCTCTCCCATAATCTGATCGCCCTAGGACATCAGTATTGTTGGCATAGGCATCCCCATTTTAAAGGTGGGGAAAATGAGACCCAGAGAGGAGGATGAGCTTGCGCAAGACTAGGCAGCTAGGGAGTAGCAGGGATGGGAGTGAAATCCAGATCCCCCTAGCATCAGAGTGAGGGTTCATGCCTAGGCCGTACGGGACGGAGGCAGAAGAGGAAGGTTCTGGAGGTGAGGTGTAGGGTAGGGGTGGAGGGAGCAGAGTGTGTTTGTGGAGGAGCAGCAGACGTGTTTCCAGCAGAAGCTCCATGTTGCCACATCTGAGTTCAGGTTTCCCAGCAAAGCTATCAGCTCAGCTCCCTCAGGAATCGGTAGCCAAGGCCATCCTCTGCGGGCCCGGGACCTACCATTGGTGAGGAATCCGTCCATCATGAGCCTGGCAGTCTCGCCAGTGCTTCTGGCTTTTCAGTACCATCCCTGAGAAAAGCTCTTTGACTCTGGGGAGGAGATGAGAGTCCTTGGTATTCTCAGAATCCCCGGCCTCTGTCCTATGTCCTCCTCAGCTCCTGTCCCCCATCCTGCAGTTACCCCAATGGGGTACAGAGCTCCTCATAACTCCTCACAACCACAGCCCCAAACTGGTTTGTGAGCCCCCCTCCTCCCAAAGCTTCCAGTGATGGAGCCAACCTCATTAAAAGGAGGGGAACTAGGGTAAAGTGAGAGAAAGCCCTTCCCATAAATGTTTCATTTTTATGGGGCCATTAGCACACTAATCTTCTATGGGGCTCTGCCAAGGCCTCAGATGCCCGAGATTCTCAGCCAGATCCCAGGAAATGGGCCAAGATGGAGGAATTAATAGCTCTTCTCCTCCCCTAGGTTCTGTACTTTGTGATAGCATGTGATTTGGGAACCGGGATCCTCCTGGGGGAGTAACGGAGACATGGTGATCCTCCCAGATGGTGCTGTTGCAAGGAGAGTTAGGTCACAGGAAGCCTCTGGGAAGACAAGGTGCAGGGAGCTGCCCCCAGGGGTCCAGTCTGGATTCTGTGTGGGAGAACTTGCCACACTTCGCTCTCCTTCCAGCAGAGCTGCCAGATCTTCCCAGTGCTCAAGACCTTGCCGTAGCACAGGGGCAGGGCCTAGGCAATGAGGTAGAGGAGAAAGGAGCAAAACTGGCATTTATTGGGCCTTTACAATGGCCAGACCTTGCCCATTTATAGCTCTTTCAGTTCTCACAACAGTGCTGTGAAGTGTTAGCAGCTGTGGCAGTGGTAGTGATGGTGATGATGGAGTAGTGGGAATGGTGGGAGTCGCAGTAATGGTGGTGGTAGTGGTAGTGGTAGTAGTAGAAATAATGCAGTAATAGAAATAGCTCTTGCACTTGCAACAGTAATAATCAAGACGTCTTGAGTATTTACCATGTTGCCAGCACCATGCTGTTGGCCTTTATTTGCATTATGTGTTGAACCTTCACAAGGCCACCATGAGAGGATTCTCTGGACTTTCTGAACAAACTCAGAACAACCAGCCAAGGTGAGTGCACTCGGCTTTCCTGTGATGGCTCCAATTTTATAGCATCTTAGAGGGAAGGAAACTGAGGTACTAAGAGGTTCATTGACTTGTTCAATGTTCCCTGGTAGAGCCAAGACTTAAGCTTGGAAGGCTAACTGCACACAGAGTACTCCCCCAAACCACTGTGTTGGCCTTTCCTCATTTCTGCCATGGGACAGGCAGCAGTAAACAGCACCCGCCTGTGCGGGCCACCGGGTCTGTTACAAATACTTGGCCCTGCCTGGTATAGTGAAAGTGGCCTCAAATAGCACGATGAGTGAAGAGGTGAAGATGTGTGCAGTAAAACTTCATCTATAAGAGCACATGGCAGGTTGGTAGGGTTGCCAGAGAAAATCTAAAACCCTGCAACCTTAGGCAAGCCAGATTTGACCATGAGCCAGTTTCCCAACTTTGAATCTAGTGGGTGCCTAACGTTTGCACTTTATAAGTATTCCCTTAATTCCTCAAAAACATCAGTAAGGAAGGAGTTACTGTTCACCTTTGACAGATAGGGAAACTGAAGCTCAGAGGGAGTAAATGATTTGCCCAGCATTGTACAGATGGCTAGTGCAGAGCTGGGTTTAGAATCCACGTCTATTTGAGGCCTTAGCCTACTTATACCCCAAAGATTGAAGGCTCAGGGAACAAAGAGCCAAAGCTCCTGACAACCTCATGAAAATTAGGCAAAAGGGAAAGACATTCCCTGTTCCCCTGCCCACTCCTCTATGTCTGAAACCAAGCTGCTGTTTTGCTTGTATCTGACTTCACCTGGATCAATGGAGGAAGAGAAGCAATGGATAAGGAGCATGGCAGGGAGGTTTGTTGGCATGCCATACTTCCTGGTGACAGCTCTGAGCTTTGAGATTAGTTGTGACTTCTTTCAGAGAGCACCTGAAGTAACTACTTATTCTTTATCTAAGCTGACTTCTCTGGCTTCACCCAAGCTAATGTAGCAGAAAAATAGCTATAGGACCCTGAACTCTACCACTGAGTTCAGATCAGTGGTTCTCCATTGAGGGAAGGGAGTCATTTTGCCCCAGGAAATCATGGCTAATGTCTGAAGATCCTTTAGGTTGTCATAACTCTGGGAAAGTGCTGCTGGCATCTGGTGGATAAAGAGCAGAGATGTTCCTCAACATCCTTCAATGTACAGACAGGCCTCATGATACAGACTTAGCTAACAAAAACTAGAGGTAGTATGAAGTCAAGAAACTCTGGTCTGTAGTGAAGTGGCCAATGGAATGGATCTTTAGACCAAATGTGCTCTTCTCTTTGGCTCCATCCACATTGTTGTCCTATCCCTTCTCCATTTTCTTACAGGTGGGTTGTAGAGGGTTGGTCAGTCGAGGCCCTTTGGGATGAGAACTGCTGGTCTCCTCTTCTCTGTTCTCTGCAGAAGGTGTCTTCTCCTGCCCATCATAAACTTTACCCTTATTTGCCAGACATGGTCTAATCAGAAAGACAGAAACCCCTTTAACTATTTGCAACAGAGATAATTGAATGTGGAGAACTGGAGAAGCTGAGAAGACAAGGGGATGGGTCACCATCCCCTTAGCCTGTGGAGAAAAGGGAAGAGGTGGGATTGCAGATTTCCTGTGGCAAGTGCCATCTAGAAAGTGGGGACCTGGTGGGCCTGCCCAGTGGGAACTGAAACATGGGGAGATGTTGCTGCTGGAACGGATAGGATGGAGAGGGAGAAAGATCCCTAATACTTCCAACTGGGCAAAATAGCTCAGCTAGAAGTCAGCTGACCCACAAACCTGGGAAATGCAGAGTTAGCTCCTTTGACATACACAGCAGAACTGGGAAAGAGTAGGAAATGGATATAAGAATAGATCCAGGAAAGGCCTCCCTACTTCTCTTGCTAGAAGGAAGGCATAGAGGAATTCTGGTTGTACACAGGGGCCTTGGGACCCCTTCAGACTTTCCTGAGAGAGGGAGCTTGAATTAAGAACCGAGGTTACCTAAGCATTACTCAGAACTTCTCAGGGAGGACCCAATGTATGGATCTTCTGTATATTTGTATCTAGGAAAATCCTGGAAGGTGTTACAGATACTTGAGTCAGCTTCCAATGGAGAGTTGTTTCTCCAAGTAATAATACATCACTTGCATCGGAATCCCCTGGGGAATGTTAATCATGACAATCCCAGAGTCCTACCCAGAGGTCTAGAATCAGAATCTCTAAGGGAGGAAGAGAAGGAGACCAGTAATCAGCATTTTTTACAAAATTCTTCAGTGGTTCTATGCTCTGCATTTGGAGAACCACTGCTGGCAGTTCCTTGTCATATTAGCACTGGTTAGGGTGACCTCTCCTCTCCAAATTTCCCATTGTGTTGATAATTTATGGATATAATTCAATCATTGCCATTCCCAGCTTTGAAAGTTTCTCTGGAATGTGGCCCAGCCTGTTATATTATTGATAAACTAGATTCTTAAAAAAGAGAGAAATTGGTCAGCTGCTTGTTTTTCTCTGTTCCAATGAATTGTATAGGGTGTGTGTGTGTGTGTGTGTGTGTGTGTGTGTGTGTGTGTGTGTGTAGGCCTGAGATATGAGTGAATGACCCAATCCCAAGAAAGGGTTAATCTGTGATCAAAGAACAATTGTGAGCTGGAGCCACTATTAGGTGTTCCTGATTCTAAGATCCAGTTCTTCAATGGGCCAGTTTACCATCTGAGCTCACTCTAACAGTAACAAAAATAAGTTCATTTTCTTGAAACCCTACTGTGTGTCAAACACTTTGAATATGTTATTTGAATTCCTCACAATAGCTCTACCACATAGGGATCAAATTTCCTCATCACAGTAGATGAGGAAACAGAGGCATGAAGAGGTAAAAGAGTTTGCCTGAAATCACAGAGCCACTGGAAACAGGATATGTGATATATTTTCATATAAGGTTCAGAATAAATCCCCTTGTTTTGTCACTCTTCCAGGAAGATTACAAGTCAAATTAATATTTAAATACTCAGCTGGCTTCTACTTCCACTTCTGGCATAACAGTGTTTGGGCCCTTGCTGGCTGACCTATCCCCAGTGAAACTGGTGAAAACTAAAAGAACAAAATAAAACAAAACATTAAAAAAAAAAAAGACCAAACAAAACTCTAGAAAGGATTCCAAGAGCACACAGCAAATGAAGAAACATTTATTGAAAAAAATATACTAATATTTGGTAAGAACAGGGAGAGTCTGTGATGTATGAAACCAAGACCTGCTCTCTTTCAGCTTAGAGAAACAGAAACTCCATTTGAGTTTGAGGCTGATTCAGCCAAGAACACAAGGCTCCATTTCCCCCCAGCTCCCATTCAGAGGGCCATCTTCCCAGGACGGACAGGATGCCAGCTGTTCTCATCCTGCCTCCCACTACCTACCTGTTGCAGGGGCTAAGTTTTGGGCAAGGGTAGCTGAGAGGTGGGAGCTCCTTTTTTTTTTTTTTTTTTTTTTTTTTTTTTTTTTGCCAAGCCCCAATTTATAGAAAGGAAACTCTATCTTGGACACAGTGCCATGGAGGCTACTAGGGACCAGACAATGCTCAGTCTGGCTTGTTGGGTGGTGTTCCATGTTGAGAGACAAGCTAGGGTGACTTGGCACTCCTGTCCCTCCCTCCACAGACTGCTAGTTAAGATGTTATCACACACTTGTCCTGTCCTCAGCATTAAAGCCTTGACTTGGAGATTGTGTCTGGAGGATAAGCAGGACATAGAATAAGGATCTCCAAATACCTCCCCAAAGGAACTGATTTCGTTTACAACAAGATATGGAGAAGTTCAAGCCCAAAGGGTCTTGCAAAAACAGAGGTGGTACGTTGAAAGGCAATTTGGAGATTGAGAAACTCATTGGATGCACATGCTAAACTATGGGCAACTAGTTTGCTAGACAGAATAAGAAAAAGAACTGGGAAGAGCCCTCATGGCATCAGAAAAAAATCTCTAACATTGACATCAGCAATTATCCCCTTAAAGCAAGCCAAACTAATGGGGTTAGTCTGTAAGCTATTGACACTCCAGAGCATTAGTGATAGTGATAGAGGGGCCAGTTAGGTAAGTAGAGGCACTTAACAGCTGGGTGTGGGCGGGGTAAAAGAAAGTCAAAGAGAGTCTTCTAAAACCGTTGTCATCCCAGGGTGACTGAGTATACCTCAGGCTGAGATCCCTGAGGAGAAATACAAGAAGTTTCGTACTACAGAGTGACTTCACTGATATAATGTAGCCAGTCATTTAACAAGTAAACAAACAGACAATAACAACCCCCAGAAGAAGGTGGCCTAATATCCAGAGTTGCTACAGTATAATCTAAAAATGTCCAATTTCCAAAAAAAAAAATTACAAAATATGCAGAGAAACAGGGAAATATGGCCCTTAACTAGAAAATAAACAGCAAAAACACTGCTTTGGGTACTAATCAGATTAAACAAAAACTTTCAAATAGCCATGATAGATATGTTCACAGAAGTAAAGGAAGCCCTAATTATAGAAGTAAAAGGATGTATGATGAAATGTCACATCAAATAGAGACTATTAATAAAGAGAAATTACAAAAGAGAACAAAATGCAATTTCTGGATTTGAAAGGTTTAATGACAAATGACGATTTTACAAGAGGGGTTCATCAGTAGATTGACAGAAGAAAGGACGAGTGAATTCAGGTAGATTAATAGGGATTTTGCAATCCAAAATTAGAAGAAAAAAAGGAATGAGAAAAATAAACAGAGCCTCAAGAACTGTGGGACACCATTAAACACATCAATGTATGTGTAATGGGAGTACCAAAAGGTGAAGAGAGAGAGAGGGAGAGACAGAGAAACAGAAGAAAATAGTGAAACAATGACTGAAACATTACAAATGTGAAGAAAATTTGATCCATTGAAGAGGCTCAAGGAACTCATAATGACCTCCACAATAAAGCTAAAGAAATCCACAGACACACCATAGTGCAAATCCTGAAAGCTGAAAACAAAGAAAATCTTGAAGACAGCAAGAGAAAAAAGACTCATCACTTATAAGGAACCCCAATAAGATTATCAGCTAACTTTTCCTCAGAAGCAATGGAAGCCAGAGGCAGTGAAATGACTTATTTAAAGTACTCGAAGAGGGCAGTACTTATTTAAAGTACTCAGTGGTTTAGTGCTGCCTTCAGCTCAGGTCGTGATCCTGGCATCTTGGGATCGAGTCCTATGTCAGGCTCCCTGCATGGAGCCTGCTTCTCCCTCTGCCTGTGTCTCTGCCTCTCTCTCTGTCTCTCATGAATAAATAAATAAAATCTTAAAAAAAAAGTACTCAAAGAAAAACAATTGGGAACCAAGAACTCTTTAACCAGCAAAACTCTCTTTCAAAAACGAAGGCAAAATAAAGACATTTCCTGGTAAACAAGAATTGAGAGAATTTATTGCCAGCAGGCTCACTTTACAGATACTAAAGGAGGTTGTGCAGATAAAAACAGGTAACTCAAGGTAATAAATTGAATCCATACAAAAAAGCAAAACAAATTACCAGTAAAGGTAATTAATTGTAAAAGACAGTATGCATACATATTTTTTCCTTCTTCTCTTAATTGATTTAAAAAAGCAATTGCATAAGAAAATATGTATATAATATATTGTTGGAACTATACCATGTAGAAATGTAATATATTTGCCAATAGCAGCACAAAAGAGCTGGGTTGGAACAAAGCTATATTGGACTAAGGAAAGACTCCAGATGGTAACCCAAATCTACAGGAACAAATGAAGAGAACCAGGGGAAAAAAAAAGAAGGTTAATATAACCAAAGATATAAATATATACGTACCCTCAGTTCTTCTCTTAGTATCCTTGAAAGACATAAAACTCTAAAAAGTAGTAATTATAACAGTGCATTGTTTTGGTTTTTAACACTTATAGATGTAATTTATATAAGATAATAAATAACCCAAGAAAGGGAAGAGGGGAATGGAGTGACAGATGAAGAACATTTCTGTATCTTACTGGAATTAAGTTCTTATGAATCTGAAGCTGATTTGATAAATTAAGATGCCTTTCGTAAGCTCAGGAGCCACCACCAAGGAAATCATTTTAAAAATATATCGGAAAAAAATCACTAATGAAATTAAAACACTTCCTTTATATATTAAGAGCTTTATTGAGAGGAGTCCGTGTGTGTGATTGTGGCAGCAAGGCTTGTGGTGGATCTGGAATCCACGAGGCAGTTCCTCAGGAAGGACAGGCTGGAAGCTCCTGGGCAGAAGCTGGCATTGGAGTCCGCAGGTAGGATTTCCTTTTCCTCGGGCTACTCAGTTCTGCTCTTTAGGGCTTTCGATTAATTAGATCAGTCCCACCTGATTATAGAGGATAATTTCCTTTACTTAAAATCAATTGACTGGAGATGTTAATCACGTCTACAAAATACCTTCACATCAACAGTTAGATTAGTGTTGAATCAAATCGCCGGGGACGATAGCCTAGCCAAGTTGATATATAAAACTGGCTGTCACACCTCCTGAAGACACTCCTCTTGCCTAAATGTTTGCTTCAGAGTCAGCCTTTGTGGTCCCTAAGATTCCCCTACACTGCTGTCTTCCTGGACTCTGCATGGCATGCAGTCCCCCTCAAGGGAGCAGAGTTTGTTCCCAACACCAGCAATTCCCATGACAGCCCGCGCTCTCAGAACCTCACGGCTTGTTGGGTTTTCTCATCCAGAATGTTATACGTTTGGAGATTGTGTCAGTTCTCTCTTGGACGATGTGTGCTCATGCAAGGCCAAGTTTGACACATTATTTTGGCTGCCACAGCCCCCTGTATCCATAAGCCAGTGTTTTCTGTCATCACCTTTGCTAAGCGTCCCAGGGTCCAAATAAATACCGCATCCCCTGAGTAGTATTTAAAGTTGTCTTAGGAAGGCATTCATAGGAACGTTCCTGATTTAACATTTTTTTCCCCCAATTTCCCCTGAGCCCAGCATTGAATATTTTCACCACAAAGCCTAACTCAGGACAGAAAAATAGCAGATAAACATTGCCATATGTTTTTTTAAACCATGTATGATTTTTTTTTTTGAGTGAACTGATACTACTCTAAAAGCATCAGATGGGGATCTCTTATCATTTATAGTTATTAAAAACAGAAGGAAGCAATTGGACTGGGGAGGCTCCATCCTTTCCTTTAAGACTTTTATAATTTCTACTGGAAAAATGCAGCAGGAGCCTGAAGACTCTGAGAAGTGCATGCAGGGCGGGGGCTAGGAGCCACAAAATACTGGTTATCTCTATTTAGGATAACAAGAGCTGAGACTTATTATCAGCTTCTGCTTGCTAGACACCGTGTAAGTGCTTTGCATGCTGAATCTTATTTGATTTTTCGAAACCACCCTATGAGATGGGTGTCATTTTGGCCCTAGTTTCTTTCTTTCTTTTTTTTTTAAAGATGTTATTTATTTATTCATAAGAGACCCAGAGAGAGAGAGAGACAGGCAGAGATATGGGCAGAGGGAGAAGCAGGCCCCACGCAGGGAGCCTGACGTGGGACTTGATCCTGGGACTCCAGGATCACATGCCCTGGGCCAAAGGCAGACACCCAACCGCTGAGCCACCCAGGCGTCCCTTGGCCCCAGTTTCAAGATGAGGAGATGGACACCCAGACAAGCCAGACAGTTTGTGAGCAGCCCCATGGGTCTGAGTGGCAGAGCTGGACTTGAACTCTTAGTTCAAGTGTGTACGTTACACTGTGCATATATATATAACCACTGGGCTGTGTTGTTGCTTCTGACCAGTTCCTAATGCCAGCTGGGAAGATGATGTGGGCCATTCCTAACTGCCTGCTGGTCATGGAGAGGGTCCTGTTTGGATGTTTGTGTCTTAGCACTGGTGTTTAAAGTCATTGTTGCCTGTCACCAGGCTCTCATGGAAGAGGAGTAAGATTGGGAGGGAATGGTGAAAATGCCAAGCTGTCTTCCCACAGTGGGGGAAGAAAACCCACCTCTATTTCCCGATCACTTGCAATAGGACGTTAACGGGAAATAACCTTTGTGACATGAAAACAATGTTGCTTAAGACATGGACTTGTCCTCCTACATTTAGTTAAATGATTAATTTTCTTCGTATTAACTTAAAATGAGCCCATTTAAAAGAGTACTTTTTTCCTTGAAAGCATTGCTCATTATGCTATCATTTTAAGTAATTAAATCAGAATAAATGGCTCTGTGAAGCTATTTTAATGTAACATCTAATTATATCTGACCTAGACTGTGAACTATAATCATTAAGTACATGAACTGTGTAATGTTCTGCACGTTCTTTAATAATTTATATGGCAGGATTCAGCTGCATGGAGCCGTAAGCAGAAGCCGCATCGTCCATGACACCTGTTATCTGCCCAGGATGGCAGAGGTGGCCTGTCAGCTGTTGTCCCCAGCTCAGCCAACTTCCCTCTCTGTGAATGCTCAACTCCCAGTGGGGGGGAATTGTGTTTATATGTTGGGTACACATTAATTATTTTGATAAGAAACACAACAAATCGATGAAATGGGTAGCATTTACATGCTTTTGGCAGCTGAAATGTTGCCTGAGCCTGACCTAAGGTGACCTTGCCAGGGAAGGCACCTCACCAAAAGAGCTAATTCTGTAGCTCAGAAAGTGTCTGGACCACCAGAACCATGTTATGGTTTTTGCTGGAAGGGCCTCTCTGTGTTTGCATTTGTAACTTTAAGTCTTGAACGTGCACAGGGGAATGTGTTCTTGGCTTGGGTTCAAGAGAAGACCTCTCCAAAACCAGGAGATGTTTCAGCCAAATTTGGGAAGACACGTCATTATGACAGTGGGTTTTTTTTTTTTTTTTTGAATTTGTGAGCGAGGAAAAAATTTTTTTAATCCACTGCTGTTACTAAAATTAGTTTCAAGTTTGAATCCTTTGTTTTCTCCTTCTTCTTTTGCATGTATTGTTCTTATCCAGATATTGTAATTTTTTTTCCTCTTTTTAAATATGTAAATAGATAATTTAGATCAGGAAATAAAGATGTTTATTACCACTGCCTCTTCTTAGGGGAGGGTGGAAAAACAAAAGATTTGAATCTCTAAAGTGGAAGTACAAACCCACTATTTCTTCTAAGTCTGAAAAGTTTTGAAAACTGAAAGGTCTCTCATTCATTTGGTGTTAAAACCTGCCCTGACCTCCAATCATTTTGGGTAAATCTGATCTGTACTGATCAATGTTGTTGGCTCATCTATATGGTTGACCCTGCTTCTGTCAATATTCACATGCCCCACAGGGGAGGTATAAATATGTTTGATGATCACCTGCTCCTGTAAACCTGCTCGGGTATCACACAGTACACTGCACACCTGAAAAGTTCTGATTCCTTAAAATGCTTCTGGATTCCAGAGTTCTAGAGAAGGAGCTATGAGCTTGGAGTAGAGATGGTATTAAAAACTATCATTTATTAAACCTTCGCATATCCCAGACCCTTTGCATGTGCTGTCCCTTTTCATCTTAATGATCACTCCTTTTATAGATTATCTCCCTTTAGCAGATTAGAAAATTGAAATTCAGAGAAGTGACTTGCCCGAGAACCCACAGCTACTGTGTTTATCAATTAAATATTCTTCTGGCTAGATAAGGTATTACTGTAACATTTAGTTTTTCTGGCCAGATACACAGAGTTTAGGGATTATTCAGAGTATTTAGTAGAGAGGAGACTGGTTAATCCAAACCGTTTGTTACTTGTACCTTATCTTGTGTCATACTCAGAGCATTACAAACATTGCTTCATTCAGTGCTCACAGCTCATGGTCAAGGGCGTCTACTACCACAAAGTGTGAACCATGGGTTTTTACTCATTTTATCCTCACAACAATTCTATGAGATAGGAACTGTGATCTCTCCTCTCCTGTCCTGGTTTACAGATGAGAAACTGAACTTAAGAGAGGTTGCATAGCGTGCTTTGAGGTCACACCACCCTTAAGTGGCCAAGCTGTGATTGGACTGTTCTTCAAGATATCTAAGCCAGACAACCAACCACCTCGTTGCCAGCTCACTCTAAAGCTGAGAAGTGTTAATACTCACCAGGATATGGGGAGAGAATTAAATCACAGCCAATGTAACACACAGCAAAAAAATACTTTCTAACTGCAGGACCATAAATCTGAAAATCTCCCTCAGTTTATGGAGCCAGCACCCCGAAAGGGGCCTCATTCCTTTCTGGGCTGGTAACTGCAGACCAGCCACTAAGAATCTGGCCATACTGTCAGCATGAGAGTCATATTGAGTAGAATACACCCATCACGTACCATTCCTGGTCTTCTCTCCTGTCTCAAAATCTCAGGTCAGTTTCATGAAGTAGCTTCTGGCTCCTATATTAAATCAACAGATGGTTACTTGAGTTACTGCTAAGTACCAGGTCCTTTCTGAGGGAGCAGAGACAAATCAAAGTCTCTGCTCTCAACAAGCTCAAGTTCTAGTAACAGGAGGAGGAGTCATTAAGAAAATAAAATCCAGTATGTAAAGCGAACTGCTGATGGGAATGGGCTTCTTCCTGGGGTGCTGGACATATTCTGGAGTTCGACAGTGGGGACAGTTGTACAACCTCAGGAATATTCTAAAACCAACTGAATTGCCCACATTAAGTGGGTCCATTTTATAGGATGTGATTTATAACTCAATAAAAGCAGTATCTTAAGGGGTAGTATATCGAGAGATAAGATGAGAAATAAAGCAAAATGAAGAGCCTGAAAATGATGGAGAGGTGCTATGCTAGAGCACAGAATCATCAAGGAAGGGGTAGAAGATGCTGTGATGTCCTCTCACCTCCCCTCTGTCCATCTCGGATTCACTGAGGCAGCCGTTGTCCCTACTGGCAGCTCTCTACCTCCAGCACCTGCATTGCTGATCCTGTGCCTCAATGCCTTCTTTCCTATCATGCAAAATGTCCTGTATGAGCAGGTGCAGTTGTGACAACTAGGCAGTGGGAGAATATTATGGACTAAATTGTGCCCTCCCAGCCCCAGATTCATATGCTGAAGCCCTACTTCCCAGTACCTTAGAATATGACTGTCTTTGGATATAGGGTCCTTTAAGAAGTGAGTAAGTTAAAATCAACCTGGTTGGATGTGCCCTAGTTAATCTGATCAGTGTCCTTATAAGAAGAGGCAATGAGGACATAGAGACACCAGGGGGGCACACACAGGGGAAACACCGTGTGAACTCACAGGGAGAAGGTGGCCATCTGCAAACCAAAGAGAGGGACCTCAGGAGAAACCAACCCTGCCTACCCCTTAGTGGTGAACTCGTGGCATCCACAATAGTGAGAGAGAAATTCCTGTTGTCCAGGACTCTCAGTCTATGGTATTTTTGCTCCAGCAGCCTGAGCTGACTATGACAGTAGCCAAACCCACAACTCTCGCCCGTGGTGTCAGAGTAATACAATGTGGGGAAGGCACAATCAGCTGTTGTCATCTTGAGATGGAAGGGGGGGCCACGAGGCTAGGAAAGCAAACACCCTCTGGAGAAGCTGGAAAAGGCAAGAAACAGATTCTCGCCTAGATCCTTGAGAAGGATTGTGGTTCTGACAGCACCCAGATTTTAGCCCAGGGAGCCCCATTTTAGATTGCTGACTTCCAGAAATATAAGTTAATAACTGTGGCTTGGTTTGTTGTGGTGGTTGGCTTAAAGCGACACCAATCATTTTGTTCACTCTCATAGTTGCTGTGGGTCAGGAACTCAGGAAGGTTTTGGTGGGGTGGTCCTGGCTCAGGAATCTCAGGCAGTTGCAAACAAATGATGGTTGAAGCATCATTTGCCAGGTCTGGCCAGGCATCTCCCTGTCTTTCAGTAGCCCCAGGGCCTCTCCAGTGTTGTAGTTTGGGCTTCCTTACAACATGGCTGCCTGGGGGGCTGTTGGATTGTTTACGTGGTGGCAGAAGTTGTCAAAGGTGAGTATTCTCTCAAGAAAGAAACTGAACTGCATTTTATGACCTAAGAGTGAAAATCATATGGTGTAACTTCTGTACAGTTGGTTACAAGCCTACCCCAAATTCAAGAGGAAGGGATTCAGACACCATCTCTTAATAATAAAGTAGTAAGATTCTCAAATGTAAGTTGTTTTCAGCAACTAAGTTGTGGTGATTTGTTAGAGCAGCAATCAGAAATGCATACATGTAGCTTGTGTTGCAGCTGCTCAGCACTGCTGTGGAAGCATGCAAAGCAGTCACAGACAATATGTAAATGAATGAGTATGGCTATGTTCCAATAAAACTTTATTTATAGACACAGGTGGTGGGCTGAATTTGGCATGCTGCCCATAGTTTGCCACTATAGGCAATATAAGATCTCTACAAGACAAGACAAAAGGAAGAGGTGAGTCTTTGTGTATGGACCTATCTCCAAGATATTGTTGTTATTGTTGTTGTTGTTGTTGTTGTTTTAAGATTTTTATTTATTCATGAGACACACAGAGAGAGGCAGAGACATAGGCAGAGGGAGAAGCAGGCTCTCTGCAGGGAGCTCTGGATCATGACCTGAGCCAAAATCTGATGCTCAACCACTGAGCCACTCAGGTACCCCTTCAAGATATTGTTAAGGAGAGAGAGAATGACAGAGGAAACTGTTTATTCTCATTTGCAAAGAAAACATAGATAGACACAGATTCACACAAAAGCATATATGCGCAGGTACCTGCATATGCAATTTCTGGAAGGTTATACAAGAAACATTTTCAGGGGCTCTTCTGAAGAACAGGACTGTGAGTCTGGATGGGAAAAAGGTTTCTGTATTATATAGTTTTGTACTATTTGAATCATTGTGTTTGAACCGTATGTATACATCTTTTTTCTATTAAATAATTCAAAAAATGCTTACAAAGCACCTATTGGAAAACAACATAAGCATTGTGCCAAATGTCCATTGTGATTTCACTAGGACAGCACTTAAGAAAGCTTTTCACTGAAGTCTAGTACAGGTCCCGGAAGTCACACATATTCTACATGTGCAACCTGAGGAATTTTTATAAAGTAAGCACATCTGTGCACCCAGTGCTCCATGGGAGAAACCAAACACATGGGCATACTAGAAGCCCTTCTGCTCCCAGATTAACAGCACCAGAGAGTAACCACCATCCCAAAGCTCGACAGCAGAAATTAGCTTTGCTTGCTTTCACAGATTACCTAAATGGAATCCTGTAGTATCTACTCTTGTTTTGTGCCTTGTTTTTCACACAACTTTATGTTTGTGCAACTAAGTCTCATTTTGTGTGTGTGCATGTGTATGTGCAGTTATAGATGGTCATTCTCCCTTCTGTGGCGTTCTGTTGTGTGAATATATCACCATTTATTTATCTTTTTCACTATGATAGATGTTTACGTAGTTGCCACAGCAGGACTGTAATGAGTACTGCTACATGCCATTTTTATTGTTTGACCCCTGTTTGATTCCTCTTTAAGAATTCTTTGCCTACTCCATCATTCCAGCGATGTTCTACTTTCTCCTCTAGAGCTTTATTTTTTACCTTTCGTATTTAGGTCTGTCATCCATTTGGAATTAAGCGAAGGATAAGATCCTTTTTTACCCATAGAAATAGCTATAGATATAACCGGTGTCTACTGAAAAGACCATTCTTTCCTGACTACATTGCAGTGTCCTGGACTTGACTTTTAAATTATTTCAGAATTGAAGTGTTTTATACTTGAAAGTAATGAAAAAAATCTAAGATATCTGACTGATAGAGTGTCTAGGGGCAGGGACACAAATATTCTCAAACAAAAATGTGTGTGTGTGTATGTGTATCTGTTAGGTATATGTGTGTATGTATAGAGGTGTGTGCATTTGTTAGGTGTGTGTGGCATGTATGTGTGTATGTGGTTGTATGCATGTGTTAGATGCTGTATATATTAGGTATGTGTACGCACTAGAGGTATATTATGGTAGGTATGTGTGTGAATGTACAGGTGAGTCTGTGTGTATTAGGAGTGTGTATATTAGGTGTGTCTATATATTAGGAGTGTGTGTGTGTGTGTGTGTGTGTGTTTAGTTAAGGGCTCCTGTATGGTGATTCTACTCAGGTCACTAGCAAAGGGTTTCAGGCCTGGGAGAAGGAAGGAGATTGGAACCCAATGATATGAAAAGTGGGGCAAAGGCAAGGGACTGGTTTTTTGGAATGAGGATATAAGCTTAAGAGCCCTGCTGGCTGCACAATGGAATTGATACTGAGAAGTCAAAGTTAGGTTTGGCGTTCTCAAAATGGGAGCTCCTCTTGGAGGGATTTGAGGTGGCTGCACCCATTGGGAGCTGGAGTGCCAGTAGGGGTTGGGGAGCTGGTGAATCCTGTGTTTCTGGTTGACCAGTCCCCCAGAGGAAAAGAAGCACCGTGGATTCTCTCCTTGTTCAGTGAGCTATGATGTGGGTAATCAGGGCAGACTGCCCCCTTGTCACTGAACTAGGAGCTTGCTTTTAGCTCCCCAAAAGATATTTTTTAGTTTCAATGGGTGAATTTTCTCCACATCTACTTAAATAATACAAATTCCGCCACCCAATTTTTCTAAATGTCTGTCTTCTGTGTAATTTTTATGTCATGCTATCGAGACTGCTGCTTGAGATACTTCAGCGGATAAATTATTCTCTACTCCACTTCTGCAAAAAATTACACTCTTTGATGTGAAAATTATATGCACTTAGAGATATGCTAATACGAAAATGATTTGAGAAGTGTAGAAGAAGGGGTAGCAGCTGACTCGGAGGCCGCTATAGTCGTTTGCACCTGCACCAGGGCGATTCCTGAAGGCGAGTGAGATCTTGCCAGCTCTTCTCGGCCCAAAGTGGCTCTTAGTTTCAAAAGCCATTGATTTCTTGAAATCTGATGGGGGGATTTTTATGCAAAATATGACCATTTTTAAATATTAAGCGGCTGGGAGTCTCTAGTGGAGATTAGCATGGTATTAGGGAAACTTTCATTCATTCATTTGTGCATGAATTCAACAACTATTTATGGAACACCCCGTGCTAGATATTCAGCAGAGAATAAAACAGATGGTGTCTCTGCCCTCCTGGAGTCGTCAAAATTCAAGACAGCGAAGGTCTGTGGGCAAAGAACACTTGGAGCCTCCTTTAGATGAGACCGTTGCTATTCGAGTTGTGGTCAGTGGAGCATCCTTGGCAAGATGGTCAGAAATGCAGAATCTCAGGCACCTGCTCCTCCCCTGTTAGTGAAGGAGAATTTGCATTTGAATAAACCCTCAGGTGACTCATAGTCACGTTCACCCTTGGCTACTCATTAGAATCATCTGGGGAGCTTAAGAAAATTCTGAAGCCCAGAATGCACTCCAAGCCAGTCAAACCAGAACCTCTGGGGATGGGACTCAGGCATCTGTAGAAAACCAGTGCTCCTGGTGTCCCCAGCCAGTTTGGGGGATGGGATCCAGGGATCTATTTATGACAAGCCACATAGACAAAGGCTCATGGGTAAAGTGCTCAGTCAGGATCCCTTGAAGGAGGAGACCTGGAAGAGTTCTGGCACAGTAGAAGGAAAAACGGGGAGATGAAGCGGAAAGGAGAACTCAGTTTGGGAAGATGGGGGGGGGGAGGCCTGAAACTCCTAACTTTATTTACTTAGATTTTATTTACTTAGAGTGTGTGCACATGATTAGGGGGAGGGGCAGAGGGCAAAGCAGAACCCCCTCACTGAGCAGGGAGCCTGATGGGAGGCTTAATCCCAGGACTCCAGGGATCATGACCTGAGCCGAAGGCAGGTGCTTAACCAACTGAGCCACCCAGGTGGCCCTCTAGTATGATCTTTTTTTTTTTTCCTAGTATGATCTTCTAAAAAAAAGACATTGTCTTAAATAATTACTGTACAAGGATCAAAACCAGGCATTGAACACTGAATTAATACTATCTAATCTACAGGCCATTTGTGGACTTTATCAATTGTCTCAATACCATAAAAGGAACCTCAAATCACGTGTTGCATTTGGTTCTCATGCCTCTTTCTTGAGTCCTCTTTAATTTGGAAGAGTTCCTCAGGCTTTGTGTTTCATGACACTGACACTTCTGAAGTGTACGGGGCAGTTATTTTATAAAGTATGCCTCAAGTTGGGTTTGTCTGATGAGTCCTCATGAATCAATTCAGGTCATGCATGTTTGGTGGAACTTAGGCAAGGCTGTATCCTTCTCGGTGCATCACATCCAGACATCCTTGACATTGCCCTGTCCCATTACTGGTAATGTTAACCTTGATCATGTAAAATGTTCTCCAGGCTTCTCTGCTGCAAAGTTTCATTTTACCTTCCGCAGTTAATTATATTGTGATGAGATACATTGGGATTGTGTAAATATTGCTGCTCCTCCAACTTTTGCCCACTAGTTTCAGCATTCCTTGATGATTCATGATGGAATCTGTTATTATGATGATGGCTGTCAAATGGTCATTCCCTAATTTCATCATTCCTTTGCTATTATTACTAGTTGGCTTTATTCACAATAAGGAAGAACTTTCGCTTCTCCACTTTTATTTATTTATTTACTTACATAAGGTCATAGCTTCTTAGTGTATTTCACATGTTACACTTGTTCACTATTTAATGTTCAAATTATCCCAGATTTGGCCAGTGGGAGCCCAGCCATCGGACTCCTATGTTCTTTGGACATGTCCCCATGAGTCTTTGAGTACTTTCTTACTTTCTGAGATGGTAAGATATTCCAGGCTCAGATCTCTCTTTATTCCCATTGAAATAATTTGCGGCCAACATCTCCTAGGAAGGTTATCACAGTTTAATGCTGACCTGATCGAAGGAAGAGAATTTTTGTGAACCACATTTATAGGATGATTGCCCCTGGGATTTTAGACTATGTAAGAGTGCTATACTTGACTTTCAACAATTAGATGTTTTCCTGAAACAGTGTGCAAAAGTGGAGTTTGGGAGGGATTCAATTCTGTTTAAAATATAATATAGTTGTCTTGCCTACACCTAACTCTAACATTTTTTTAAAGATTTTATTTATTTATTTGAGAGAGAGAAAGAGAGCACACACGTGCACACACACTAGTGAGGGGGCACGGGTACAGGGGAGCGTGGATGGGAAAGGAGAGGGAAAGGGAAAGAATCCCAAGCAGACTCTGTGCTGAGTGCAGAGCCTGGCCTAGAGCCCCACACAGGGCTTGATCTCATGACCCTGAAATCATGACCTGAGGCGAAACCAAGAGTTGGACACTCAGCCACTCAACCCACTGAGCCACTCAGGCGTACCTAACTCTAACATTTTTAAAGCAAGTTTCATTTATCTCTATAAGTTTCCATAAAATTTTAACTTAGTTTTCATAGAACAGCAACTTTTATTGTCATCTCGGTGTTTGACATGAGTCCTCCCCGGTGATACTCTTTTAACAAATAATGATGGTGTTAAAATGGGCTCTTAAAAATAGATTTAGTATTCATCCCCTGAGAGAGAGTGTTCTCTTGAATAGTGACGACTGTGCCTTTTCTTGATTCCAAAACTTTCCCTAGAGCAAAGTGGTCATCCGAGAGTGATTTTTGCCCCCAGAGGACATCTGATAGTGTTTGGGAACATTTTTGGTTGTCATGACAGGAAAGGGAGAGGTTGCTATTGGTAACAGGGTGGGGGAGGGGTTGCTAATGGGCAGAGACCAGGGATGCTGCTGAATATCCTACAGTGAACAGGATAGTCCCCCAAACCAAGAATCATGCCCCTGAAAGTATCAGTAGTGCTGATTTGAGGAACTTTACTCCAGAGGAAAGCACCCATGGTGTGCTTTGTAAAAACACTAAGCCCCTGAAAATACACCCTTAAAAAGGATCTGAGGTTATTTGGAAAGTGTTTTGTAGTGTGTCTCAATCTTGGGGATTCACACCACTCCCAAATATATGAAAGGCCCCCAAGAAGACCTGGAATTAAACAATGGAAACATAAGAAACATTGTTATTTGAATCAACTGAGTTATTTCAAATGAGCTTGCCATTGTTTGTGGAATATTTGTGAAATCCTGAACTAGTTTCTACTCTAGAAAGATGCACATGTCTGCTTTTTACAGAGTTTAATGAATCTGGCCTCTGGCCTCAGATAGCAGGGAAAAACAAGGGGGTGGTGAGCATCCTTAAATTCTCTATTCTCAGTAGATCTGGTGGTCGTTGACTCAATTGCTTTATATCTATTTCATGTAGATCTAGAGGAGACAGGAGGCACCAGTGAGATGGTTTTAAGAGCAATGGTGTTCTCCCATTACCCACAGGTTTTAATTGTTATGGGCTAAGTTGTATCTCCCGGCCCCCCCCACCTCCCCCTCCCAGCTCCAGTTCATATGTGGAAGCCCTAACCCCCAGTGTGACTATATTTGGACATACGACTCTAAGGAGGTAATTAAGGTTAAATGAGGACCTAGGGTGGGGCCCTAATCCCTTAGGATTGGTGTTCTTGTGATAAGAGGAAGCGACACCAGGGATCTCTCTCTTTTTTTCTGCACATGTGCATGGAGGAAAGGCCATGTGAGGACACAGCGAGAAGGTGCTCGCCTCCAGAAAACAGCCCTTCCAGCACTTTGACCTTAGGCTCCTAGCCTCCAGAACTATGAGAAAAGAAACATCTGTTTTGTGAGCCACCCAATCTGTGGTTTTTGCTGTTGCCACCTGAGCAGACTAAGATACCAACAAATAGGGAGGAAACTCTATTGTAAGCTTAAATCTACAAAGGGGTGCATTTTTTTAGGTAGGTGATTATTTTCATATTTGCATTTCAACTTTTGAATATGCCTAATTAGGTTACAAATAGAAACAAAGAAACATGATTAATTTTAACCTGAAAATGACAGCGCATCTCTGTTCTAGACCTTATTGGATATGTAGAATAATTTGGTCAAGTTTACTTTTAGTTTTCCATGTGTGGCAGAGGCTTCTAGTTGCCATCCATTACCCATTCTCCCCTTCTTTCCGAGTAACAAAACCCCAGTTCTATTTGATGTGGCAATTTGAAGTGGTGAAAAGGCACCATTTCAGTTTTACTTACAGTTAGGGGCTATATATGACTGTGATATGTTTGGGACTTGGGGGGACAACTATGAAACAAGTTGATACAACTTGGAAGGTATACTTCTTTGTCTTTTTTCTCTTCATGCACTGCTTGCCTGGAATACACATGGTAGCTGGGGCTCCCAGAGCTATCTTGGGCCATAACACGACTCTGAGGTTGGAAGCCACTCATTGTGAGTTTAGCAAAGTAGAAAGATAGGAGCTTGCATGCCTGATAATACTATGGAGCCACCATAGTTAACACTAAATTACCTGAACGGGAATTTCTCTTATTTATATGTGAGAAAAAAATTCTATTTGTCTCAACCGTTATTTGGGGCACATATGCGTTTTTAGTTTTTAATATATACAGTTAATGATTTTCCAACTTTGCATTGAATACATATGTGTATATGCGCAATACAGATACTCCTCGAATTGGAAAATTTGTAGAGAACAATGTTCCCCTTTAGAACCTTTCCTCTGAAGATAATTGATTTTCAATGAATACCTTCCCAGAAGAGGTATTTTGCTGCTGGCAGACAGAATGAGTTCTTTTGAGAATGGTACAAGTTTTCTTCCATTTACTTTATGTATGTTCCAAAATAAATGAGTATTCTAATAATTTAGTGCATGCCAAATGATTTGTACCATATGCCTCTTTCAGGAAATAAAGGGGATCAGTGCCTTCCCTTACCTGAGTGTTGAATTGGGTTCCTCACTTCCTGGCCAGCTTCCTCCATTAGACGACTACCTGACTGGGACCAATCAGATCTTTGGGTAGCTGGCTGCACTGCTTCACAGTGGAACTTTCCAAGCATCTTTACTCACAGAAAAGCATTTCCCCCTCTTCTAGAAGCTTTAAGAAGACTCCAAAGCTAATTGGAGGATTAAGAGAAAGGAGGTAATGTGTCTGCTAAGTGAGAGCCTTGTCCTTTGGGACCTAGCTCTGTGAATGCAGGGTTAGGATGAGCATTACCTAGCTGTTAAGAGTTCTCCTCTCACTCCCTCTTTCCCTCCTTCTTCTCACATGGAATGACAGTAGTTGACATTTATTGCATTTATTACATAGTGTCTGTGTTCTATATCCTCTACTCATTTTATCCGTAGGTGCCATTATTAATACCCCCAACTTGTAAAGGCAAACCAAAGCTTATTTTTCAAATGTTATGTAAAGTGACATCTCTGGAGACCCTATTTCCAAACAAGGTCATATTCCTAGGCCCTGGGTAGACACAAATTTGTAGGGATGCTCTTCAACTCACTAGAGTGCTCCCATTTTCAAAGATTGGGCCACACCATCTTATATAAAAGCCATCCTCCTGTACTACTGTTTAGTTTTGATTATGTGTGTGTGTACATGTGTGCATTCGTGTGTGTGTGCACGTGCATGCATGTGTGGGTATCCTCCGGGGGAGAAATTTCATGTAGAATGTTTAATATTGGGATCCCTGGGTGGTGCAGCGGTTTGGCGCCTGCCTTTGGCCTAGGGCGCGATCCTGGAGACCCGGGATCGAATCCCACGTCGGGCTCCTGGTGCATGGAGCCTGCTTCTCCCTCTGCCTATGTCTCTGCCTCTTTCTCTCTCTCTCTGTGTGTGTGACTATCATAAATAAATAAAAATTAAAAAAAAAAAGAATGTTTAATATTTCTCTAAGCACAAATTCTCTCCTAAGAGACGAAGATGTATTCTCTTTAACAGGCATGAGGACAAGCCCAGCCCATTTGGCTTTTACTAGATGTCCCTGCTCCATCTATCAGAGTTGCTGGTGTCCAGGAAGCTGTTTTCATGCATTTTTATGGCTGCTGGAGACTCCATTAAAGGCACGTTCAATCAGCAACCTGACAGTGACAGAGCCCAGTTGCTCACCAATTCTCTCTCTTGAAATTTATAGAGATCATAAAAGACTCGTAGGAAATCCTTTGGCCTCAGCATTTGGGTTGCAAAGTGTCTCTTTTAGATGGCCAAGCGCCACAGAAGACCATTTAGATGCTAGTTTTTTGTATTTCCTGGGGTTATGTTCCTAAAGCCACCCTTCTCACCCAGGGCCCTGGGCCTCAGGCTTTGAAACCCTGGCTTGAGAATGAGGGAGCCTCAGAAGAAACAAAAATAGTGCTTCTTCGCCTATTTTTTTCCTTTTCCACCTTTCCACGGACTGGGAACTCTTATCAGCAAGGTCCTGACTTTGTGGTAGTTTGCATCATAGCCAACCTCTGATTTTGCTATGTGGAAGGAATGGGAGTTGGGCCATTTGCAATTGCATAGCCTCCAGTACGCTAACGCCCACCCCGTACCCCCAGCCTCCCCGGAATGGCATGTGCTGGGCAACCGGGTCTGCCACAACTGTGTCCCTGTCAGGTAAGGGCACCCTGTCCTGGCTTTGGGGCCATCCTGCCTCACTCTTAATGTCTGAGCTATGGCCTCCACTTGGCCTGCCAGCCCCTTCCTCCACCCCACTCCCTAAATGCAGGCATGGGCCTGATACTCCTGGACCAATCAGATGCCTTTCTAGCCCTTCTGTTGGAACTATTGAAAAAGATTTCTTTCCAGGGGACTGTGCCAGACCTTTTGTCTTCCTTATCTTTCCTCTCCTCTTGTCTGTTTTCCAGGGGGCTGGCCCCTGCATGTTACATTTCTCAGGCTCCCCAAGCACCCTTCCCACTGAGTCGGGCCAGTCAAAGGCACTGGGGGACACTCCCCAAAAGTAGAGAGAGACCAGAGTAGTTCTCCCTTTCTTTCTCTCTCTATCCCAGGCAGTGTGTCCAGCATCAGCTGCAGCTCCTCTGCTGCTCTAGTCCCTACCAGGCTGGTTCCCAGCTCTTGGGTTCCAGTTATCTTGTTTTCTCTGTCTCTCTGATAGAAGGGAAGCAGGGGCTACTGCTACAGCTACCTACTACAGCTAATGTCCAGATTTTTCAACATCCTTGGGTTGTCCTCTCAGCAACTCCATCACTGCTGCAACCAATTCCCTGTATTACATTTTCTCCAATGTAAATATCCAAAATGTTTTCTGTTTTCAAGAGTGATATAAGAGAAAAGTAATCTGAAACTGTAGCAGGTCACCACATGGGACAGTTAGACTGAGAATGACACTAATAGGGAGAGAAGCAGGGTTCAGAGGGGGAAAATAGAGGAAGAGAGACTGAGTTTTAAAGATGTGTCAGAAAAAAAAAGATGTGTGAGCTCCTGGATAGAGCTGTGCCTGAAGCCCCTGAGCTTTTCATTTATGTTAGCCAATCAATTTTACTCTTTTCCCACTTTTTTTTCCTTTGATCCAGTTTTAGTTGAGTTTATGTCACTGCAGTTGAGGAACCTCTCACAGCAATATTGAATATAGTGAGATGCCCACTAAACATTGTTTTTCATTTTATTTTGGTTTTGTTTTCAACAAAAGGAATGCTTGTAAAAGGTTCTTTGGTGGCAACAGACACCATATAACAGATATTTTTTTTGTAAAAGTCTTCAAAGATTCACTTGTCAGCCAAATGTGAGGCTAATAGTCACTCGAAATTCCCAAAGACTTGAACAAATGAATTATTTCATCATTCTGAGCTGTATTGTTTTTTTTAAAAAAAAACTGACATAAAAATCTGCATGTATATCATTGATATACACATGATACAACTAATCAAATTTTATGTACTGAGTATATTTAAATATATGAGTAAATATACTCAGTATATTTTATGCACTGAGTCCATGTTAATGATTCCTTAATCAAGTTGGAAAATGCAAAAAAAGAAGCACATATAATAGGTAGACAGGAGGGATCCCTGGGTGGCGCAGCGGTTTGGCGCCTGCCTTTGGCCCAGGGCGCGATCCTGGAGACCCGGGATCGAATCCCACGTCGGGCTCCCAGCGCATGGAGCCTGCTTCTCCCTCTGCCTGTGTCTCTGCCTCTCTCTCTCTTTCTCTGTGACTATCATAAAAATTAAAAAAAAAAATAGGTAGACAGGAATACTATTTAGCAATAAAAAGGAATGAAGTGCTGTCATGCTGGATACTTTCGATTTGACACTGCAGATGAATTTCAGACCCGTTACGCCAAGTGAAGGAAACCAGACACAAAAGCAGACATGGTGTCATTCTACATCTATGAAACTCTAGACAACACAAATCTAATCTATAATGACAGAAAGCAGATCAGCGGTTGCCTCTGGACAGGAGTAGGGGGAATTATTTGAGATGAGATTCCAGGGAAATTTGGGGATACATAAATGTTCCATGTCTTATTGTGGTCATGGTTACACAGGGGTATAAATAGTCACACTCATTAAAATATACAACTAGAATAGGTGCATTTTATAGTATGTAAACTACACCTAATAAATTTGATATTATGAAAAAACCCACTGTGGACATTCAATATAATAATATTGTTCCTGAATGAAACACTATTATTAAATCCACAGTATGTATTTCCACGATTGGCGCATTAGAACGGAGGGAATAGGCCACGTAAAACAAAGCCACTACAGCCCAGAAGGTGAGTGTTGTGTTCAATGAGGAGAAGTCATGGCTGGGTCAGGGAAGGCAGGGAGCCCTGAGCGTTCTTTTGGGGGCTTCTTAGCTGGTACTTCCATTCCAATTCAAAAGTCTCTTGAAAGCCAGGCAGGAGCCTCTGACAATACCTCTAGAGTCTATGGGTTTAAAGTAGAATTGTGCAAAAGTCAGGCATGGATGGGGTGATGAGGGGGGAGGTGCGCAGAATCCACATTCCCGGAGGTGGATGGATGTGGAGCCCTGTGAGCTTGGGTGAAGACAGGTGGCCAAGGCAACTGACCGCATTCATATGATTTTCTTTTTTTTTTTTTTTATATGATTTTCTAAACCAGATGTCCTCACTGCCAGAAGTCTTGGAAATTCTTTAGTAGTCAAGTGCATGACAACACAGTGGACTTTGTGCCATTCACTGGATGAGCTGCGAGTCATTACAAGAGCATTAAAAGAACACTAACCAATTTTGACCTCTGTCCCAATTTAGGGAAGCATTGGTTCTAATACAATTCTGGCATGAGTCACTGAGCCTGGTGTCACCATGGAAGGAAAGTTCAAATAGTCCCTAAGGCATGCACCAGCACAGGCAAGGTTGTGCAGTGATTAGTGGCGTTGAGAGGGACAAGGAAGTCTGGAGACTGGGACTGAGGTGTCGAGGAGTAACTCCCAGATGATGGCCTGAGGGGAGACAGTGACACTGGGCTCTGCACTCTGCCCCTTTACTTTCTCTGCCTTCCATCTTTTCCCTCCTTCTCCTTTACTCTGCTAGATGATGGCTTGGTTATCTATTCCCGCATACCAAACTGCCCCCAAATTTATTTATTTATTTATTTTTAAAGTTTTATTTATTTATTCATGAGAGACATAGGGGGAGAGAGAGAGATTGAGAGGCAGAGACACAGGCAGAAGGAGAAGTAGGCTCCATGCAGGGAACCCAATGTGGGACTCAATCCCGGGACTCCAGGATCACACCCTGGGCTGAAGATGATGCTAAACCACTGAGCCACCCAGGCTGCCCCTGCCCCCTAATTTAGCAGCTTATAAACAGGATAGTTTTATTCTGTCATAGTTTTTGTGTGTTAGGGATCTGGGCATGGCTTAGCTGGATCTTCCAGCTCAGGATCTCACTGTAATAAGTGTCAGCTTGGGGTCTGTGGTCCTATCTGAAGGCTCACCCGTGGCATGACACATCTCATTCAGTGGTTTTTGGTAGGATGCTTGTGGGCTATGGGGTGAAGGCCTCAGCTCCTCACAGGCTGTTGGCTAAAGGTGCCCTCAGTTCCCTGCCAGGTAGCCCTCTCCATCAGGGCAGGCATGTCAGAAGAGTTAGAGTGTGCCAGACAGAAATGACAGCTTTTTATAACCTCTCAGAAATGACATCCTATCCTGTCTGCTATGTTCTATTTGTTAGAAGCAGTCCCTAGGTCCACACTCAAGAGGCAGAGATCACACAAGGGTGTGTATAGCCAGAAGTCATTGGGAGCCATTGTGGAGGGTGGCCAACCATGGGCAACAAACATTTATTTAAGAGTCCATAGTCTGTGCCAGATTCTGGATCAAATGATGAGATTGGTCATTTAAAGATGAGCAAGAGAGTTTCTGGCTTCAGGGTGTTCCATTTTAGGTGAAAAACTGAGCAACCGAATCAGCAACTGATTTATCACACTCAGTGATAAATTTACTGATACAAGTGTACAGTGAAGTGCAGTACAGAAGACTCTGGCTCTGGAGCTGGATTATACCTTTGTCACCATGGGACATTGGCCAACAGATCTCTCGGTGAAGAGGCCTCAAGCACTGCTGATAGTATTGTTTGTTTACTGCCTAGATTCAAAATAGAAGACAATGCTAAATTTCAGGCAAATGTTAACAGAGAGGAAGATGTAATTTTTATTCCCATCTGGACTCCTAGACCTGAATTTTGTCCACAGACCATGGGCACCATCTAGAGCGGTATGAACTTTCTACTCCACCAGATGGATGGGTGGCTTTTCTCACTCAACTCCTCTCTGGGCTGCCCTCAGTGACATTCGCAGAGAAAGGAAGAGCAGGCCAGAGGGTCAGATAGGTATGGCCTGACTCTTGGTTTAACTGTTTTATGGCTTTGTGGCCTTGGGCAAGTCACTTCACCTCTCTGAGCTTTGGGTTCCTCAGACCTATTCAGGGTGGATTTATAGGCATTGAGGGTTTGAAGGAATAGAATACCTTGTGTCAAGACCCTAGTACGTAGGGAATGGTGAGTTACAATTCCTTTTTCATTATTACTCACTATCTAAATTTCTTTTTAAAAAAGATTTTATTTATTTATTTGAGAGAGAGCAAGAGGGAGAGAGAACACAGAGGGAGAGGCAGAGGGAGAAGCAGCCTCCCCGCTGAGCAGGGAGCCTGATGCAGGGTTCGATCCCAGGACCCTGGGATCATGATCTGAGCCTAAGGCAGACTCTTAACTGACCCAGCCACCCAGGCACTCACTCCCCATCATCTGAATTCTTTGCATCTAATTTCCAAGAACCAAATTAACTCATATTTCCTCTGTGAGAGCTTCCCAGACCAATCCAACTCACATCTCAGCATCCTCCTTTAGAATTCCTCTTTGTAAATCTAGATTGGCACTTGGATGCCAACTTGTGAATGTAATTATATGTATATTTTAATGTGCTGGCAAAAACAAAATAGTTGCCACCATTTTCTGAGAGCTTAAAAATATCCAGAGAAGGTACCAGGCGTTTTACATACTTTACCCCATTTAAACTTGCTTTCTTTTTTTCCTTACAGTAACCTTATAACGCAGGTACTGATATTATCCCATTTGCAAACAAGGAAACTGCAGACCGGAAAGGTAACGTGATCTGCCCAAGTTTGGCAAAGCTAGTTGGTGGCAAAGTCAGGAAAGTGTGACTCTGGGGTTGCTGAGAACAGGAGCCTGGATTCTTTCTAATTTATTTTTGTTTTATTGTTGTTGTGTCTTGTCAGTATATAGTGCAGTTCCTGATTTACAGTAGGTCAAAATTCTGCGCCCAGAAGCTGGGGAACAAACAGGGAGAGAGAGGATGGGACGATGTGGCATGGCTGAGAAAGTTCTAGAATGAGGAGCAAGCCCTGGTTATCATTCCCAATCTAAGACTATCTCTGGGTTTATCCTGGGGGCAGGGAGTGGTATGTTGCTTTGTTCTTTTGGAAAAAGGTACACAGCCTCTAAAAATACCAAGTTAAGCCCCTGGGCTCTGGGGTTAGCAGCCTGGATTCCAGTCCCCAGCTCTTCCACCTTCTTGTGTGACTTTGGACAGATCCAAGTTGAACCTCTGTTTACCAGTGTGTCAAATGGGTAGAACACTCTCCTTATGTCCAGGGATGCTGGGAGAATAAAATGAGAGCATGCACATCAAGCGGTAGGTAGCACAGTATTGTGTATTGTATAGCGCTCTTCTGCTTGGCACAAGTGGTGTGCCATAAAGTGGTCTGTTGTGAGCCTGCCAGTGTGGCTTGTGATGATTGTGAGGACTATTATAATGGTGACAGTGATTCTGTCCTGACTGTTTGGTAGAGAGCCAGATGTGAGAGACGTCATCAAGGATGATTAGTGCACTTGGCACATAGGAGGGCGGAGGTGAGGCTCTGTTGCCTGGCTCCTTGGAGCTGGACAGCACAGCCCCTGGGGCCTCTTCAAACCAGTGGGTCGCCGGCTCCACGGCTGAGATTACTTCCTCTAAAACCGCAAGAGTAGGCTGGAAAATAAGAGTTGCAGTCAATTAGCTTTTTGTTATGTCTACACGGCATTTGGCAGCCAGTTTGATTTTTTTTCTCGTGGATTTGACCACATAAAATAATTTAGGGGAGGAAGGCATCTTGTAGGCATAGGCCACAAGGACAGCTGAGCATAGCTGGAGGGGGGCAGGCTTTGGTAGTAGACCAATGTGGTTCCATCAGTACCAGCTAGGGGTTTGGGGGATGTTCCTTGCCAATGCCGGGCCTCGGTTTCTTCACCTGGAAAATATGGGACACTGGTTCTTACTCCCCCTCGCTTGGGAGATTGTGTATCTCCCAAGAGATATACAATTGAGTCCTAATAAACTCTCAATAAATGAAAGCTATTAATATTGTAGTTAACAATAGAAATAAATGACAGAGTTTCATCTTGGGTATATATTGCCCATTCTGAAAAGAAATTCCCCTCTCCGATTGCCAATGTCATAGGCATAGTCCAACAGCAGGAACAGAAGATACTTTCATGATGTAGCATATTCTGTTGTAAAAGATATATTTTGGCTCTTCATTTGACCAGCCTTGTTATTAAAATTATAAGGTTGGTGATGCAAACCACATGATTAATCTCTTCCTATGAAAAGGTTCAAATAATATAATCCGTGCATGAAGATGTTTGAAATGGTATCATTTTATCATCCAAATTAGCCTTGCATGAGTTCCTTGCAGAAACCCAGAGAAAAAAGATCCCTTTATTCATGCCAGAGAGGCCGGCAGGAACATTAGCAATGTGTCTAAATGTCGAACAAAGCTCCATTGTGAATGGGAAACAGTATGGACGATAAATAAACGTTATCCAAATCTCATAAAAGCCATAAAGGTAACTGGCAGAAATACTGAACTGGCCATTCACTCATAAATAAATATACGGCCGTCTTAAACATCCTGGCATATCCTGTTTAGTTGATTCATGGCCATTCACTGAAGACAAGGATTCCTGCCTTGGAAGATTTAACACCCTGAGCTCTATGTCATTGTCTTGTTAACAGTTCTGAGGTGGGATGAGCTCTGGTTAACTGGCCTTGCTGACACCCGTGCTTCGTTAGAGGGTTGGCTAACGATGCCTGGAACTATTTGAAAATGAGCCCCCTCTCAGTGTGCCTCGCTCATTCTCCTGAGAAAACCTCCTTGCCATAGGGAAGCAAATGCCCAGCAAGACAAAGCATGATTTCTGCCCTAGAAAGTGCAGAAATCATGCTTTGGAAATAGGCTTTCAAACCTGGATGCCATGGCTAATTGCACTGCCTCACCCAGATTTTGGGTTAGCTCTTGTTCTTATGAGCACTTGGCAGGTCAACGATCCATCTTGGTTTCCTCCTTACTGTGTCTCTTTGGCTGCCTGTTCACCCTCCCTGGCTAGGCCACTCCAGAGGGCAAATGTTTATAGTTTGGTAAATAGGTTCTCATTTTCATGACATCTCTGATCAGTTGGTGGTATCTGCTGGAGAGCCATGTGGGGAAGGATCCTGCTGCCTTGTCTGGGCTTAGTGGGGAAGAGTGATGTGATTGATTAATGATGTCTGCCACAGGTATAGAACTGGAGAGTAGTGGGGTGCATGCCATCTATTTGCAATCCTGGCTAGTGAGGTAACCTGGCAATGCATTTCAGATTTGACAGAAGGATATGGCTCGATCTGCCAGCCAACCTCTGTGTTTTGTTTGTTTGATTGTTTCCTGTTCTAGTAGTCCAGTAGTATTGGGTAGAGATTGGGGCGACTGGGGGATTTGCGGTTATGTAAGGACCCTTTTAAGCATTAGATGGAAGTGCTATTCCCTAGTCTCCACTATGGTGCTACTAGATCCACAGTGACTCTTTTTATTTTTTTTTCTTAAAGATTTATTTATTCATGAGAGACAGAGAGAGAGAGAGAGAGAGAGAAAGAGAGAGGCAGGGACACAGGCAGAGGGAGAAGCAGGCTCCATGCAGGGAGCCAGACGTGGGACTCAATCCTGGGTCTCCAGGATCACACCCTGGGCTGAAGGTGGTGCTAAACTGCTGAGCTACCCAGGCTGCCCCACAGTGACTCTTACTCTGAAATTCCCAAGCTTATTTTCCTAGCTCATTTCCACTGCAAATTTCATATAATGGCCAGTGAAGGGCAGTAAGATGGTGAGGTCAACATCAGGAATTTAAAAAGATAATGACTTTGAAGATCCCCAAAGATATGGTTCCAGATATGGAAGAGCAGTGGGGGATGGGCAGGGGAAGAGTTCCTATGATGCCAGACACTTTACTTATGATTTCATTTTCCCTTTCGAAGGACTCTGTGGCATAGTTAGGTTTCATCAATCCCCATTTTCCAAGTCTAGAAACAGGAGCTCAGAAAGGTTGAATTGCTTCTCTGCATCACACAACTGGTAGCATCACCAACTAGTAACGGAAGTCTGTGCGAACTCCAGGTTTGGGCTCTCTCTTTTCTGAGTCACCCAGTGCCACACTGACTTCCAGGATTCCAGTCTATAAGGAATGATGCCAAGGACACCCAGAGCCCCGAAGCTAAAGAAGTCAGTAGCCAGTGACTTCTTGCCCTACCCAGCCTCTTCATTTCCCCCAACCTGGCCTGGCACAGACACTGGTCCATCCTGCCTCTCTCAGGAGTATGCATCTGCTTCCCTCACTGCATTCTGGAGGGATCGATTTCCAGGGTATGGTACTATGTTATGCAAAAGACACCATTTTAGAGCTCTAATAAATAGCTATTCCATTCAGTCAGCCAAATTGGGGAAGAATCACTCCAAGAATATCTGCTCCCTGCTGAGCTGATTTGAGTGCAACTGACTGTCTTGCTTCGTGGAAACCAGGCTGAGGGAAGGGAGGAGTTGCCGAGAAAGCAGAGGATTCTCCTTCTAAAGAGGCCTCAGGGATTAAATTAGTCACTTCTGAGGTCTGCTGTCGGACGAGTGATAGAATTTCATCTACTTGTCACTGGAGCTAGCAGAACATGATGTGCTAGATATCTTCCTGCTGTTCCCCTGCAGAGAGAAAGAGAGAATAGAAGATTCCTCCTTCATACCCTTAGGAGACTGAGGAGGGCAGGGGCAGCCCTGTGAGCCGCTCTTTCCTTTCTTCTGGAGTTGTGGCACACAGTCCAACTGCTGTCAGTAAATTCTCCAACAAAGGCACTGGGACTCCCCAGCTTGTTCTCCTTGGAGAAAGGAAGATGACATAGCCTGCTCCCACCCCATACTTTTGTGTAAGTGAAGAAAGACTCTCCACTACAACAAATAACCCCCCGTCTCAGTAGCTTTGATGTAAAGAAGCCTTACTTCTGGCCCAGCTCACAGTCCAGCACTAGTCAGCATGGACCGGGGAGTGAGGCTCTGCTCCACCCCATCATTCAGGGATCCAGCCTTCTTCCACCGTTGCTTCTACCAACCCTTAGGGGCTCAGAGTCCTTCCATGAACTATCTGGCTCATGATGGAAGGGAGAATGAGGAACCACACAGGAGGTCTAGCAGGGGCCAGGCCTGGAAGGGGTGTCAGTCGCTGCTACCCACGTTCCACAGACTGGCTGTCAGTCACATGGTCTCATCTCTCTGCAGGGAATACTGGGAAATATGGTCTAGCTGTGCCCTGTGAGGCAAAGGAGATGGGATTTGGCGAAGTCCTGACATTGCTGGCTCAGTTTCCCTTGAAAACGGCCAAATCCCCAAGTCAAGGAAACAAACAAATCAACAACAAAAGGAATAGCACCAATACCAATATATTTATTATATGTATTACTTATATATATGTTTATTCTTGAATAGGTGAATTTTCCAACCCTAGAATCTAAGCCATTGCTTCTTGAAGTGAGGTGCACAGTCAATCTCCTGAAGTGCCCTAGGGCACATGTACCGAGCAGGGCAGAGAGAGCAGGCCAACTTTACCTGAAATTTCAAGGGGATTAAAGTTGTTGAATTTTGGCTTTCTCCAAAGGTTTAGGCACAAGTGTACCTAAGGGAAGTCCGGAGTTTCTACTGTTCCCTGGGTTAGCAGTCTCACATGTGTAGGTCTCCCCTTGTGGCCTGTGGGGACGTTCCTGCTCTGTTCTTATAGTTACAAAAAGTCTACAAAAACATTTTTAAAACATTTGACTCCAGATGTGTTTTTACCATCTTTTCCTCAGTTCTAAGCCACAGGCATTCCAAACCCAAGGGGGAAGGCGAGCTGGGAGTTTACCCAGATCTAATGATACTAGTAATATTTTCTGAACCAATGATGAGTCAGACACAGTGCTAAGGGCTTGCATGTGTTCTGGTTATCTATTGCTGAATTGCAAACTACCCTAATACTTAGTGGCTAGAACAACCACTTTATCATCTTGTGATTTTGTGGGCCATAAATTCAGGTGATTGTGACTCTTTCTTCTTTCTTTCTTTCTTTCTTTCTTTCTTTCTTTCTTTCTTTCCTTTCTTCTTTCTTTCTTTCTTTCTTTCTTTCTTTCATTTTATTTATTTATTCATGAGAGACACAGAGAGAGAGGCAAAGACACAATCGCAGGGAGAAGCAAGCTCCCTGAGAGGAGCCCGATGTGGGACTCAATCCCGGGACCCTGGGATCATGACCTGAGCAAAAGGTAGATGCTTAACCACTGAGCCACCCATATGTCCTTGTGATGCTCTTTCAACTGGTCACTTGGTGGCATTGCACTGACAGGCGGGTCTGATGGCTTCCTGCTGGCTTTACTCAAATGTCTGTCTCTTTGACACAGACACCTGGAAGACTGGGCTCAGCCCCTTCTCTGGCTCAAGTGGCAGCTCAGGGCTACAAGAACAAGTGCTCTGAGAGGGTTGGGCAGAGCTGCAAGGCTTTGCATCATCCAGCTTCAGAGGTCCTGAAACTTTCCATCTGCCACATTCTATTGGTCAAGCAGGTTGCTAAAGCTGCCTGGATTCAAGGGAAAGGAATCAGACTCACTCTCATAGAGACTTCTCATAAAGAATTTGCAGTCATCTTTCGTCCGCTACTCTACGAATTATCTCATTTACTCTTCACGGCATTACTTTTATTTCCATTTTGCAGTTCAATAAACTTGATTTATTTGGTCACTGATTCATAGTACCTAATAATCTACATGCTATCTAAATAGAGTTAGTACTTTCAAAAGCTTAATCTAAATGACTGAATAGAAGGGCCCACATATCAAAAAAGTTCCTTAATCTGCTAAGTAACTTAGAATTTGAGATGATGGTACTAGCATTTATGAAAGCCAGCTTTTTGAATACTTAGTATGTGCTCCTTAGCTTCAGGCCTTATAACAGTATTATGTTAGTGTGGTAACTTGTATTATTGTTCAAAACATTGGCCCCTCCTCCATGTGGGAAGATTGTGTTTTTCACCCTATGGTGTCAGCCTTGGCCGTGTGACAAGTTCAGGGCTCTGAAGCATGAACAGAAGTGATGTTGGCCACTTCCAAGCAAAGCTTTCACAATCATGGTGTGGTTCCGCCAGGATCTCTTTCCCTTTACCACAAGATCAGCAGTGTCCTAAATATAGGCTGCTGGGTCAGCCTGCATCATGGAATGAAGATCACGTGGGACCAGAGCACAGCCAACCCACAATGGACATGAGACTCAAGCAAGCAATTAACTTTTGTTGTGGTAAGCCACTGAGATTTAGGGGTTGTTACTGTAGCATAACTTAGCCTAAGCTGACTGGTACTATTAGATTTCCCACTTTATAGATATTGAGATAAGTATGGAATACTTAAATAACTTCCCCGAAGTCAAGGAGTTAACCCTGGGCTCTCTATTTTTTTGTTTTGTTTTGTTTTCTAAGATTTTACTTATTTATTTGAGTAAGAGCATAAGAGGGAGGAGGGAAAGACAAGCAGACTCCCCACTGAGCAGGACCCCCAATGCAGGGCTTGATCCCAGCACCCTGGGATCATGACCTGAGCTGAAGGCAGACATTTAACTGACTGAGCCACCCAGGTGCCCCAACCCTAGCTTGTTTGATTCAAGAGTCCTTGATCTTAGCTGCCAATCTTCTGTGTAATGGTGAAAATAGAGTCAGGCAAGAGAGGCCACGTGCTTGAGTTGCATGTTTGGCTACTAGAAGTCTTAGTCAGTTTGGGAGGCTATAACAAAAAGAACCCCATAGACCAGGTGCCTTAACCATAAGCATTTATTTCTCACAATTTAGGAGGCTGAGAAATCTAAGATCAAGGTGCTTGCAAAGGTGTCTGGTGAGGACATACCTCCTGGCTTGTGGACAGTTGCCCTTAGATGGATGAGAGAGGGAGGGAGATAGAGAGAGACAGAGAGACAGAGACAGAGACAGAGAGACAGAGAGAGAAGATAAAAGCAAGTTCTCTCATGTCTCTTTTAAGGGCACGAATCCTGTCATGAGGGTTCTACCCTCATAATCTAATTACTTCCCTGAGGGCCAACCTCCAAATACCGTCATCTTGGGAGTTCAGGCTTCAACATAGGAATTTGGGACTGGCAGAAACATGTAGTCCATAACAGCTACGTAATGCACAGATTGTTTGATCTTTAGCTCACTCAACAGCACCTCTGACTTTCAAGAGAGAGCTCTGGAGATGTTGCATGGCCTGGGGATGCAGCTGAGTGGTTCATTTCATTACAAGAGGGCAAAGCTGTATACATATATTTTGAGAATCCTATAGTATTTCACAGTACTTATGAGATAGACATCACTTGGGATGATTTAGCCTTTCTAGCCTGACTGCTTTTCTTCTATGTAACAAGAAAAAGGAGAAAGTAAAACAGAAGCACAGCTGTTCGTGAATTATAAGGTGTCAAGGGGTTATCTAGAGATCCCTTCTTTCTCATTGCTGTGCAAAGAATCAGTTCTTTGTAGTTCCTGGCTTTACTGGGCCACAGTGGCATGAAAAAAAAAAAAAGGTAGTTAGCACACCATGGTTAGGATAAAGGACTTCATCTGGATTTGGAGGACCAACCTAGCTTGTCATCTATGCATTGGGTTTCTGGATCCCCTGCTGTCCTGGAAAGCATCTCTTCTTTGTCCTGGAGTAGTTCCCTTTGTCTCCTACTGATATGTAGTATATAAGTTAAAATGATTTTGGCTGCAAGTAACATAAACCTAACTAAAAGAGGCTTTATGACAAGAAGTATTTATTAGCTGGCATAACCAGTTCTAGAATTGCTTAATTTAGTGGCTTAGTGACATTAAAGATCCAGGTCTTTCCGTCTTTTTGAGTCATCATCCTCGGAACATTGGCTTGTCTTCTTAGGTTGGTTCCCTTCGTGGTCCCCTGCTATATTTACATGTGCAGAAACAACGTCTTCTACTGAAAAACAAAACTTGCTCCTCACAAGTTGGTTTAGAATATTTCCCCAGGATAGAAATTTGCATGCAGGGAGGTTTTTGGCAAGTGCTCTCAGGAAGAGCTACTGGGGAATGACAGGCAGGATTGGCCAGAGGGAGAAATCAACCAACATGTAGTTGCAACAGAGGCCTCAGTTGACCCCCACGGGGTACTCTGGAGCTGGCTGGTTCTTAACAGGCTCCCAAGTTGAGGCTAGAGTCCAGGCCTCTAAGCCTCGGCATCAGCCAGTAGCTGGATGTGGGCTGACCTTGGTGAGGAGTCATAACCTTAGACAAGACCCTCCTGGAAGCTATGGAAATGAGTGTCTCTGTCCCGAAGAGGAATGTGGGTACTACACCCAACAACATCCACTATACCTATGTCTTTTTATGAGCACAGCAGACATGTTTCCCAGATGTCCCCATGTCTCCCCCTGGCCAGCATTGTTTCTCACATCCATTTCTAAACCATTTATTGGTCAAGACAATGAAGTTACCATGGTTAATTTTGACTGAAAGAGTTATACTCTAGGGATAGCTTGTGTTTCTCTTGAAGGCTGCAGCTGCTCTGAACAAGGTGAATAAAATTCAGATGTTAGCCAGAAAGATGGAGGGTGGGATGACCATTCAGTGGCAACAGAATCTGGTCCATGTAATTCTGAATATTTCTCTGATCTATTAATGCTGAACACAGTGAAGGGAATCTCAGATGAAAGCGGTCTAGAAATGTCTGCCTCTCTCAGTGCTTACAGCAGAGCATACAAGAAGATGAAGAAGATGAAGGGCTGCCTCCCATGGTCAGCATCAAACTGTGGTTGCAGTGGCAATATGGGAGGAAAGCTTCTTCTTTTCTCCATATAAGCTTTCTTCAAAATGGTTCTTATGGAGGTTGGCTGGTGGTCCCATTGTCCTAGTTCCCATGGAATTCAGATGGCCCTTAGAACATCAGTCAAATCTCTGCTGTGTACAGACATGTTTTGTTCCTCACTATGTCACTCTACATCATAGTTTGAGGTCCCCCCACCACAGACTTTGAGACAAAGATTCAAGTACAAGTCATTTATATGGGAGACAGAGGTGGGGAGGTGGGGATATGACATAGGGAAGGGATGGAGAAGGGTAGCCAGATAAAATACAGGATGCCTGTTGAATTTGCCATTCATATAAACAATGAGTGATTTTTAAATATAAGCATGTCCTATGCCATATTTTTCAGAATAATGAGAAAAAAATTTTAGTATGTATCCCAAATAATGCCTAGGATATACTTACATTAAAAATATATATCAGCTTCATCTGAAATTCAGATTTAACTAGGGATCTTGTAACTGTGTTGTTGTTGTTGTTAAACCTGACAGCTAGGGTTGGCAGCCCATGTTGGGTGCATGATCAAGCTGCTACAGAGGTGACTGGAGCTTTATCCTACTGGGGACTCTGGGAACCAGTGCGGAACACACATACCCATGTGGCAAGGGATCTGTGGTATTTGTACACGCATTCTAGTAGTCTTTGTTTGGGAGCTAGGGTGGGTGGTGGTCCTGTGGTGGTGCTCTTCTGGTTCTGCTGACTTCCATAAGCACAGAGCAGTCTCTCTTGAGTGACTTCTCAGAAAGCCACCAGGCAAAGAGATGCAGGTCCTGACAGCTAAGATCAGATGAAACTAATTCTATCATCTACCAGCTGGTAGCCTTGGAATAGCCACCTCACCTATCTGTCTCAGTTTCCCTATCTGGAACCAGATGATATCCTTCAGCTAGGGCTCCTGTGAGAGAGGAAAGGTCTGAGGTGTGCTGGGCGCTCAATGCCTAGCACAGAGCAGAAAATGGGATCCATGGATCTTTGTACTATTTGTTATTCCTTCCAGGAGCCATGAGGAGAGGTAAGTTCATCACTAAATGGACCATGCTTGACCTGGGATTCAAGTCTGCTCAGGTCTCTTCAAACACTTGAGAGAATTCATAGAGAGGATGTATTAAAATAGGGCTGGGATATCTGGGGGGATCTGGCTAGTTATTAGGAATTACCAACCTTCTGGGCCCGCATCCCCACCCTTGAAGTCAGGCACGAGTGCATGATTGCTTTAGCCAATAAAATGTGAGAGGGGTGGGCAACACTGCCAGGTGGAAGCTTTAGGAGCCCACGCACACTTGACCTGTGCCCCGCATGTGCAATGCACGTGAGTGTGTGTTCCTCATTGTGCTCATCAAGGCTGTGATAGTAGAGACTGAAACCCAGAATAGATGCACAGTATGTGCAGGAAATGGTCTCTTTTATATTGGGGGTTGTTTTCAGAGCATGACCTCACCCAGGGGTGGCCAAGTATCATGAGCTAAATGACCAGAGCATCACCACACCCAGTCCTTTATATACCAAGTATGGTTGCTTTCACACTACCAAGGCCTAGCGGAGTAGCTGTGTCCTCGAAACCTACCGTGCTTACTGTGTAGCCCTTTACACAAAGAGGTTGCCAATCCTACATTTGCCCATCCTGAATGACATAGGGGTTACTTGTCTTCTACTGTGTCTCAGTGTGGGACTAGACATCCTACATTTCTAATTCGTCCCAAAGATGTCAATGTTGCTGGTCCACGGACCAACCTTTGAATAGCAAGGCTCTCGGGCAGGGTTTTTCAACCTCAGCATAATTGGTGTTTTGGGCTAGATAATTCTGGGTTGTGGGATATTTAGCCTCATCCCTGGCCTGCATTCATAGATGCCAATAGTTCCCCTTAATATGTGACATCCAAAAATGTCTCCAGACATTGCCAAAGGTTCCCTGGGGGACAAATCACCCCAAGCTGGGAATCACTGCCCTAGAGTATTTAGGGGTATCCAGCAGGCTTGCAATTACCTGGGGTCCTGATGACCAGCTCTTGGGCAACAGAGTTGATATCTCTCCTTTTTGGTCCCAAGATTGATGGCAATGGTGCAGAAGACAGGGGCTTCTCGGGCAGGACAAGCCAGGTACTGGGGAAAGGCAGAGGAGGCCAGGCAGCAAAAGAGTGAAATTAGACTTTCCTGCTGCCCTGCTGAGAAAAATGTGGATTTTTAAAACGTTTCACTGAAGAATCTGGATAAGATAGGTAGATAAACACAACTAGTGAGAAAATTTTGAATAGAAAACAACAGATCTAAGTTGGATTATATTCACTGATGGTTAGAAGCCTTGTCAGATGTCTCTGCCAGACAGACATTTAAGTTTGGTCACTCTGGCTCCTGCAGCCCCTTCTCTTTCCCCACCACACAGGCACAGCAGGGCTGACTGTCATCGTCACCTGACCCTCCAGTTTAGAGGAAAGAAAAGGAGCAACGTGAGCCTGCTCGCCTCGCTGCATGTCCCAGGGGAATGGTGACTTCCATCTGCTGCAAGAGCAAACCTCAGACCAGATCCATCAGAGGTGGGTGGCCACAGTGCATTTTCGGAGAGAAACACCACAAGCCGGGGTGCTTTGAATTCAGGGGGCGAGAATCGCCAACATGTCTCAATTTTCACCATTTGCATCTGACCGCAAGAAGAACCCCCTGACAATCTGTTTTGTTTTAATATTTGCTGCAGGCCCTTTGACATGGAATATGGTTTATTACTCTGTTTATTTTTCTGGCTTGTCTAAAATTACTAAAGCCGTACACTTTGAAACTTCAGGCGGTACAGAAGCGGGTGGAGTTCCCAGGGAAGGTCATCTCACTTCCCTGCAATTCCACCCTCAGGACCAACCACAGTAACAGTTTGGGCAAGATCCTGCCCAATCTTTCTATATATTTAGCACACATGTTGGTGTTCACACATGAGATCATATCATAAGTGTGCAAGGTGGTCCTGCTTTATTGTCTCCATGTCATATCAGGGCCAGGATAGGGTGAGGTGAATGAGGCAGCGAGGGTACAAAGTATCAGGAGGCGCTCACCCTGAGGCACATGCTGGTGCTGGGTGAGCACTTGGACAATTTGGAGAAGGATTTTCTCCTTAAATTTTGCACCCCAGCCACCTCGCTTAAAGCAATACTCACTCTCAGGGTCCTGCGAGCTTGCCTTAGTCTGGCCTCCTCTCCACTTATTATAGCTTAGAGATCTTTCTGTGTCTGTTCAAACAGGTCTACCTCATCTTTTTTCATGGTACAGTTTAAGTTTAAATGAGAACTAGTTCCTTGATGTTATTTCTACTTACTCAGTGCGTGAATAGCAGGAACAAAACTACCTGGATACAAGTTTTGGAGACAGCTTGTCTCCATCACCTTCTAGAAACTTCTGTGCTCGTGTTGCTTGGCTCCTGAGCCCTTTTCTGAGCTGCCCAGGTTAATGGGTGGGAGGAGAATGTTGAGAAGCTCAGAGAGACAAAGTAGCTTTATATTAGAACAGGCCCAAAGGTACTTGGGAAATAGGCACAGAAGAGGTAAGAGAAAAGAGTACAGAGAGTCTTTAGGAGGAAGCAGAAAAGGGGGATTTGGGGCAGACAGCTGCTTCTGCTGAGCATTCAGGAAGAGGACATTCAGCATATGTGACGTGGTGATTCAATCTTTATGACCCTTTCAAGTCCTCTTAGAAGAGCTTTCCGTTACTTCTTCAGGTTTTCTGGAGGTGAGTTTTGGTTGTTTGGGGTGCATGATGCCCTAGCACCGAGCTCTAAGGCCAACTGGCCATAACTAGGTTACATGTATCTCTTTGGTCAAGTCGATGTGGGATCGTTGGGGTCTGGAAGGTTACTTATTTTTCAAATAATCAGTGCTCTTACTCATAGGAAGCAATTAACATAAGGGTCATTTACCACTTTGGGAACCTGTTCAGTGAACCTATTCAGAACAATGCAGGTGAACTGATACAAAATTTTGCCAGCAATATTCAGGGGATCCTTGAACCCCAGAGGCCCATCCTGGGCCCCTCTGTTGAGCACAGTGGAGAAACTTCTGCCTAGCAGTACAGTCCCGGCCACCTGTAGATCAAATCATGTTGAAAAATTGCCAATTCAGTGAGCTTCACAGTCTCCAAGAGGACCTGGTGGAGGCAGATATGAACTTGAAACCTGAGTGTTTTGGACTCTCCCACTTGACAGGAGGAATACTCAGGAGTTTGGCAGAAATTTCTGACCCAGAAATCTTACAATGGGAGTTTGTCTCTGAAATCCCAGTGGAGACCATTAGTGGAGCAATTGGCAGGCCCTTGCTTTGCTAGGTGTGCCAAGAGCTGTTCTGTTTTTAGGAGGCAGCCATCCAGGACTGGGAAGGGGCAAGCTAGAATATTCTAAGCTCCATGGAGGGGTTCCTGGTGAAAGGTGAAGAAAAATGAAGATGTAAATCCTTGGTGTCAGGGAGAAGCCTGAAAGACTGGAGGTTAGGACTGGTCTTGAAAAGATGTCACAGGACACTGTAAGTGAGGGGTTTCCCTTGTTGTCCCAGAGTAGCTGACAATGGCCCAAAGCTAGGGGGGAAAGGCACTGGTTATTTCCTGCTTTCTGGTGTCTGTACTGCATGGAAACAGGGAGGCAGCACTCTGTCCTCAATCCTCAATGAGCTTCTAGAACTGACCTTTGTACATCATTACTGCCTTTCTATTCTCCAAGAGTTTATAGGAACAAAATGAGAGAGAAGAATGCTGTGGTTTTATAGAGACTACAGTTCCTTTTCCTTCTCCTGTCTCTCCTCCTTCCTTCCCTCCTCCTGTACTCCCCCAAGACCACCACCACCTCCTCCTCTTTCTTTTCCTTGTCTTCCTGCTCCTTCTCCTCTTCCTCCTCCTCTTTCTTCTTCCTCGCCTCCTTCTTTAGAAGCTACAGCCTCCTCACCGAAGAGAGAAGGGATCTTTTTCCCTTTCTAAACCCAAACAGGGGGGTGGGGGTGGTTTGCAAGAGAATCATGGATTGGTTGTCTTAGTTTGAGTTTCTCTAAGGACCTCTTAGGAACAGGTCCTAAGACAAGAATATTAGTGCAGGTAGTTTCTTTGGGAGGGGACCCCAAGAAACACTGGGAGGGAAGGTGAGTCTGGGAGGGGAAGGCCTCTTAAAGGGTGTGTTACAGAGCAAGATGTCACTGCGCACAATGAGACCTTTATTCTCCTAGAGGTCTCTGAGTATCAGTAGAACATGCCCTCAGAGTTATTCCCCAGAAGAGGCCGGGACATTTTATTCACCAGCTCGGGACAGCCGTTGATTCAGGGCTGGTCCTGGAGGTGTTAACTCCCTGGCAGTGTCAGCCCCCAGCACACTGGGCGGGGTGGACCCCAGCAGTCACAGAAGCCTTCGGGCCAAGAGACTCGGGTGCTGGCTGTTGAAGGTCTGGCTCGCGTGTCCCAAAGCAGCACCCGCTGAGGAGTCCCCAGGGCGTCCCCGCTTCTGCTCTGGTCATGAATGTCCGGCCCTCTCGCGTTCTCCACTTGCTAGTCTGCTGAGCTGCCGAAGCTAACAGGCACCTCTGGGGTCCCCCCTGGACGGGACGGTACTGAGAGAGCTGTTGGCAGGGCTCAGGAGTTGGGGGTGAACTTTAACAAGGAACTTTAACAACCGATAGACTCACCTTTTGCTGGTAAAATAACTGGGGTAACAAACCCCACTCCCCATTGTAGTTGAGGGGTGCAGACAAGGACCCCACTGCAGTTTTGGGGCTCTGCATGAAGAAGCATGCAGGGCAGAGTCTGGGAAGGTGCTGGAGGGCTCGCCACCCACAGGGCCACTGCACCAACCACATGATGGGACGGCTGACATGGAAAAGTGCTTTCAGCCCCAATTGCTGTTGGTGCCAGAAGGAGGTAAGGCAAGGCTGCCCCTGAGGGGGAAATCATCGTCACTGGAGAGGGACTGGGAATGACTCAGCTCAACCTCATGTGGTGTTCACTTATGGCAACAGGGACCGTCAGCATCGCAGGGAGCCCCAGGGAGCCAGCGATGCCGTGGGTGCTCCAGCAGCCCTGGAACGTGGGTGCCCAGGTACAGACTGCGGCCTGTCCTCTCCCTCTGCTAGGGTCCCAGCACTGAAGAAGCTCACACCTAACGAGGCAGGGAGATCTTCTTCTTCTTTTTTTTTTTTTTTCCTTTCTGGTTTTATTGAGATATAGTTAACATATAACACTGCCTAAGTTTAAGGTGTACAACATAACGATTTGATATATGTGTATATTGTGAAATGATTATCCAGGTAAGTTTAATTAATAATGTTCATCTCTGCACATAGTTACAAAATGTTTTCTCCCTTGGGATCAGAACTTTTAAGATCACCTGCCTTAGCAACTTTCATATATACAAAACAGTATTGTTAGCTACAGTGATCATATTATACCTTACATCTATTTATCTTGTAACTGGAAGTTTGACTGCCTTTGCCCAATCCCCTCAGCCCACTCCCCTCCTCTGGCAACCATAAATCTGATCTGTTTTTGTGAGTTTGGTTTCTTAGATTCCACATATCAATGAGATATACAGTATTTGGCTTTTTCTGATGTATTTCACTTAGCCTAATGCCCTCGAAGCCAATCCGTGTTGACACAAATGACAGGATTTCCTTAATTTTTTTAATGGCTGAATAGTATTCCGTTGTGTAGATATATGCAACATTTTCTTTACCCATTCATTCTTTGATGGACACTTGGGTTGTTTTCCATGTCGTGGCTATTGTAAATGATGCTGCAATGGTCATGGGGATGTAGATGGTCCTTGAGGGTAGTGATTTCATTTTCTTTGGAAAATGTACTTGGAAATGGCATTGCTGGATCTTTTACGATAGTCCTATTTTTAAATTTTTTAAGAATCTTCATACTGTTTTTCATAGTGGCTGCACCAGTTTTCATATGGCTGCACCAGCCATAGTGGCTGCACCACTAACAGTTCCCAAGAGTACCCTTTTCTTCACCTCCTTGTCAGTCACACTTGTTGTCTCTTGTCCTTTTGATGATGGCCATCCTAACAGATGTGAAATGATACCTCATTGTGTTTTTGATTTGCATCTCCCTGATGATTAGTGATGTTGAGCACCTTTTCAATTACCTATTGACCATTTGAATATCGTCTTTGGAAAAATGTCTGTTCAAGTCCTTTGCCCATTTTAAAAATTGGATTATTTATATTTCTGCTATTAGGTTGTCTGAGTTCCTTATATATTTTTTTAAATTAACTTTTTATCACAGGTGTGATTTGCAAATATTTTCTCCTATTCTGTAGGTTGTCTTCATTTTGTTGATGGGTTCCTTTGCTGTGCAGAAGCTTTTTAGTTTGCTGTTGTCCCCCTTATTTTTGATTTTGTTGTTTGTACTTTGGGGGTTATGGTTGAAAAAAACATTGCCAAGACCTGTGTCAGGAAATTTTTTCCCTATGTTTTCTTCTAGGAGTTTTATGGTTTCAGATCTTACATTTAAATGTTTAATTCATTTTGAGTTAATTTGGGAGAATGGTATAAGATAGGGGCCCAGTTGCAGTCTTTGACATGAGAATATCCAGTTTCCCAACAGTGTGAAGAGACCGTCTTTTCTCTATTGAGTATTCTTGGCTCCATTGTCAGCTATTAGTTGACTATATCTAGGAGGGTTTATTTGTGGGCTCTCTGTTCTGTCTTAGTGATCTGTTTTTATGCCAGTACTCTACCATATTGACTATTAGAGCTCTGTGATAGAGTTTGAAATCAGGAATGTTCTTTGTCAGGATTGCTTCGGCTTTTTGGGGGTCTTTTGTGGTTCCATACAAATTTAAGTATTTTTTTTCAATTTCTGTTAAAAATGTTGTAGGAATCTTGATAGTGATTGCATTGACTCATGGCTCTGGGTGGTACGGACATTTTAACAATTAATCCTTCCAACTCATGAACAGAGATATAATTCCATTTATTTGAATTATTTTCAGTTTTTTAAATCAGTGTTGTATAGTTTTCAGTGTAGAGATCTTTCATCTCCTTTGTTAATTTATTCCTTGGTACTTTATTGCTTTTGGTACCATTGTAAATGGGATTGAGGTCTTCTTAAAGTATGCCAGTCTTCCCACCACACCCGCCCCATTATCAGCTTTAAATCACCAACGGCCACAATGTTGGCTTGCACCAAATCTCTGAACTGTGTTTAAGACAGAAGTTTTCAAAAATCCAGAATGAGTCGAGTAGAACCATATAACAGAATGTTATACCACAATAATACTGAACAAACTGTAACAACATGCCACAACATGCATGAATCTCACAACAAAATGTTTAATGGGTGAAGCTAAATCCATGAGTATACCCATTATTTAATTCCATTCACATGAAATTCCAAAAGAAGCAAAACAAATCTATTGTGTCAGAAGTCAAGGCAGTGGCTACCTTGTAAGAGGCAGCAATTATAGCAAAAGGGGGGCAAAAAGAGGCTTCTAAGATTTTGATCTTGTTTCATGTCTTGATCTGAATGGAATTAACACTGATGTGTTCTTTTAATGTAGATTCATTGAACAGTACATTTGTGATTTGTGTCCTTCTCTATATACCTTTTTACTTGAATATGTCCACAGAAATTTACACAAAAATACTAAGTCTTTGATCTCAGAATGAGCTCCTCTAGTAACTAAAAGCGGCTAAAGAAGTCCAGAGATTGGCCCAAGATGTCACCAAGGGAGCCATTACCCAAAAGAAAGTGGGAATTTAGCCAAGTAGACATGAGGGCAGCAAGATCCACACATGACAGATGACCTTTTGCTTCAACAAAACTTTGAAGAATCAGACACAAAAGCAAGGATGCAGATAAGAAGTCCATTCTGAGGTTATACCTCCCAACAACCTTCGATTTTTCCATAACCAGTTGTAAGTGTTTGGCAACAGCTTTGCCAAGACTTCCCTGTGAGGAAAGATTCCAGATGAGTAGGACATTTTCCAATCACTCCCTTGTCTCCAGGCTCTGGGAGGACTTGGCAGCGGCTGGCAGCGATGCAGCCCAACACAGATGAGAGACCAATCAGCTTCTTCAAGCTTCCTGCAAAATGTTGTGATTAACCACACTGTGGCTGCAATTAGATCAAATAAAAGCAATATGTTAAAGGAATAGCAGTGGAAGGTATTGTGCATATCATGAATGAACGAATTACAAATGTGAGTCTTTCTCATTCGGCCTGATAAAGAAGTGTCACATGGAATTGAGATGAATGCAGAGTCTGCTGGTTTAAGGTTGCACCCCGATTTTGACCGGGATTGGAGAAGGGGCATCAGAGAGGCAATACCAATGAAGTAGGTTATATTAGTCCAATTCTATACTGAATGAGCTGAGGTCCTAAGCAGTTTAGGAGAATTGATAAAGGCTAAACAGTTAACTAGTACCTGGGTCTGCCTCAGTCCACAGTTCAGCTGCTAAATAATTACTATGCTTTAAAATTAAAATATAGTTTACATACAGGAAATCAAACACATCTTAAGTGTGCTTGATGAATTATTACATACATGTACAACTATGTACACACCACCCAGATCAAGATAGGAAACATTCCCATCATTTCAGAGTGTTCCTTTGTGCCCCTTTCTCAGTCATTATCACCCCAACATAAGTACCATTCTGATTTCTATCACCATGGATTAGTCTTTCCTATTCTTGAACTTTGCAAATGGCATCATGTAATGTGTGCCCGTTTGGGTCTAGCTTCTTTCACTCATAATGTTTCTGAGCTTGACCTATGTATGTACTGCTTGAGATTAGTAGTTCCTTCATTTTTTATTGCTCAGTAGTATTTCACCGTATGAATATACTGCCCATTGTTAATTCATTCGTTTGATAGATGCTTGGCGAATTGCCAGTTTTTAAGGCCAAGTGCTTTTAACACAAATATTTCACGGCAGATGGCTCAAGGCAGCTGAGTTACTTGTCATAGCAGAGAGGACAATGTGTGAAAAAAGAACAGGGTTTCAGAGGTCGAGACAGTGAGCACTCAAGCTAAGAAAAAATGGAAGCTGAACTGGACCCTCATACCCTTGGGTTTTTACAGGGCTCACCATCTGGCTTCCTTCCTTCAGACCTCTGCTTAGATGTCACATCCACAGAGGGACCATCCTACTTAGAAGGGCACTTCTCAATGGGCTAATTGACAACATAGAGGTTCAATCAGCAAAATCCAGACTGTGGGAAATTCTTTAGATAAATGACCTGGTCATTTCAACAAAAATCTGCAAGAAACAAAAATAAAGAAAGGAAATGGATGGAGAACCTATAGATTGAAAGATGTGTTGAGTCAGAATCAAAATAAGGTTTATACCACGTAAGCAAGCAAAATATGTAAGACAATGAGGATGTGTGAGTGCTTATGGACTATTAGAGCGTATTAGGAAATTCTTGTTAATGTTGTCATAAGTGTGGTAATGGTGTCGGGGTTATGTTTTGTGAAAAGCTCTTTTTATTTTAGGGTTAAAATAAGTGCCCCTCTTCACTCTTTATCTTTCTCATTCTGCTTAACGATATGTAGCAGCAATTCCGTCCCCAGGCATGATTCCTTTTGCCATTTTTGAATAGAAGTTTCATAAAGGCAGGGATTTTTGTCTTGCTCATAGCAATTTATACCAGCACCTCAAACAGCACCTGGCATACTGAAGGTACTCAATAAATATGTGTTAAATGAGTGCATGAAGTGTGTGAACAAATAAAATGTCAAAGAATTGAGAAACAGAAAGCAATGATGAGGCCAAGGGACATGGTTTCTGTAACCAGAGTGTCTTGCCGTGAGAATGGTTGGCTGTGAAGGGCAGGTTTGTTACCAGTGTTGATGAAACTCTTAGCTGTGCTTGACCAAGGGGGAGACAAAAACCTCCCTCCCTAAAGGATCCCTGTATTTGAGCTGTGGGCTGGGTTGTTTCTAGCAGCTGGGATCTACCGGGTGAGCCCGTGACACGGGCAGAGGCTGTGGTGTTTGAAGATATGCTCTGTGAGTATGTAACTAAGTCATCCTGGGGATGTCCTTTCACTTCTCTGAGCCTGTTTTTTCTGTTGTTAAGAGTTGTTCAATTGTACAGCTACCACACGGTGTTTTTGAGAGAAGCAAACAGGGATATTCATATGTGGGGAGTCCTGAGACATGCATTCGATGAGTCCCATTCTTCCTGCCTCCAATAATTTGGGGCAGTACTTTGAGAAATGACACAGATCCAATTCACTTGATACACAAAGGGGACGTTCTAAAGTTTACCTAAAACAAACTGCTAACAGGAAGAATGGCCCTTGAAAATTCTTTGGGAAAGTGCTTCACTGGTTGGGGGGCAGGGTGTGGACAGCCATGTGTCCACAAGTGGCACAGATTTTAAGTCCTAAGTGAGCTCTCGATGAAGGAGGGAGACACCAGCCTCACCCTCCATCTCAGTGAGGAGGGCACAGAGAAACTGAGACTATCTGAAGAGCACCTGGCCATGGGCCTGGGCAGGAGCTGAACTCAGGCCACTCAGCCCCAGAGGTGGGTCCTTGACCACCAGGCTACATGGTCTCTAGCAGAAGAAGACCTCCAGCGTCTTCTCTTGACACAGTAGTGCGTGGCACAAAGTGGTGTTAGAAATGTCAATCTGGATTCAGCACTCCAGCTGACCTGAGGATGGGGAGGCGGAGGTGTGGACACAGAAGTGATGACCGCAGAAATGCAGGTGATGGGGAGGCGTGAGGCCTTGGCCCAGTGTCCATTCAAAGGGCAGGAGTAGCGCAGGCCAGTCTTGCTTCCAAATGGGCTCAGCCACCAGCCCTTGGTCCGAGCTGCTCACAAATCAGAGGGGCTGGCTGCTTGGAGTTTCTCCTTGTCTGTTTCTCTTCCTTTCCTTCCTGGGTGTAGGTGTCAAGAGGTGGCCGAACAGCCCCCAGCGGGACCTGGGGTGATAAAGGGGGTGGAATATCTCGACCTGAAAGCCAACAGGGGGCCGCCTGCCCTGGGTCAGCGGGCACTCCCTGGCATGCCTGCATTTCCTTGGGGCTTGGGAAGAGGCTGCAGGATTCCTGGTTCTCCTCCAGACCCTGCCACCGCTTCCCCTCCTCCTCCTTCCTGCTAGTAAATGTCGGTCTGTTTCCAAACGCTCTGTTTTTGTAAAGGCAGCAGCGCCGTTTCTGCTTTGGCTATTACCTCTGAGACACCAGGAGCGAACTGCCAAAGAGCTGCTGGTGGCTCGGAGCCTGGACTCGGGCCGCCACCCCCCTCCGATGAGTCATCTCCACTAGGAAGAGCCCTCCCTCCTCCGACCCCTGAGCTGCTGCAGAAATGGCCATAAAAGCCGATAGGAGCGTTGCTCTTGCCTTCCCCCCCTTGCCTGACCACCCCGTGCCTCCTGCTGCCATCCTGGGGTCCTCTGTCTGCACCTTCACCCGGGTGCCTGTTCTGTCATTCACAGAGTCTCTGCCGTCGGGAGCCGGGGGCCGCCTGTGGCCGCCTCCCCTAGGGCTGACCGGCTTCCCACTGCCATTGCTGCCTGCAGGCCTCCTCTGGCTCCCCCAGGCAGCTCGGCCCCAGTTCAGGGCCAGGACGCCAGATGCTGCAGGGTGTGGGTGCTCCCAGCGGTGCCCAGCAGCCCCCAGCCGTGGCTTGGTGAGGGTTAGTGGATGAGTGCCAGGCCCCCTTGCCCTCTCTCGGGGTAACCTTGAGGTGGGCTCCGTGCAGCATCTCGAACACACGCTGCGCAGCTCCCTCACTTGCCTGTCTTCCATCCCTTCCCTCTTAGGTCGCCTCCCAGTGTAGCTACTTACACGGGCATCCTTGTCAGTGGAGATTCGATGCAGGTCAGCGTTTCAGACGATTGGCCCGCAATGGAATACCCAGTATTGGCATGGCCCCCTCTTAGGCAGTGGAGGGATGACGGCCCACCGACAGGCCTGACTCCAGACATTGGGGAGACTATGGTCTACCAGATGGAGAGTTGCTGAAGCACTATTACCAGACTTGCTAATTCGCTAAGAAAATGTGAGTTCCTGCCAGGCTCTGGTGGCATGGGGATGGGCAAGTGAGACCAGGATCCTTCCTTTCCTGGGATGTACACGTTAGTGTAACAATTGAATGACTGCGAAAATGTGTCATTTCTAAGTGTTAGGCTGAATGTAATGTCGCTACTTTATTTATTTATTTATTTATTTATTTATTTATTTATTTATTTATTTAAAAGATTTTATTTATTCACGAGAGACATGGAGAGAGAGGCAGAGGCATAGGCAGAGGGAGAAGCAGGCTCCATGTAGGGAGCCCGACATGGGACTCAATCCCAGGACTCTGGGATCATGACCTGAGCCAGAGGCAGATGCTCAACCACTGAGCCACCCTGGTGCCCCTAATGTCGCTACTTTAAATCAGGTGCTCGGGGAAAGTGGTGTTGAGGCAGGGGCATGAATTACAAAAAGAGGCTGGTGGATTAAGACAAGACAGAAAGAAGTCACAGCTAAAGGGGGAAAACAAGCAAAAGCAAGAGAGATGTCCGAGTGTTAATAATTAAATAGTTGCCTGTAAGCAGGGCAGTGACTAAGGGTAGGTGCAGAGTACAGGCTTAAGCAAGCAAGCCAGCCTGGTCTGGGAATTCGTAAAGTCTTCTCTGAGGAAGTATGAAAAAAACATAAATCTGAACAATCAGAAGGAGTAATAGAGAATTGGGAAGAGAAAGAGCCTTCCAAACAGAAACCACATCATGTACAAAGGGCCTGAGGCAGGAGATAGCATGATACATTCAGCATGGCTGAGTAGGAAATCAAGGGTAGAGGGTTCAAGACGAGGCTGGGGCAGGGGGGCGGGGGAGTGATTGTGTTGTAGTTGAGCAAATATTCACTCTCTTCCCTGCTCCTCTTAGGGATAAGTATACTTGCCCATTGACTTGAGGTTTAGCTTTGTAGCTTGCTTTCATCAATGGAATGTGAGCAATCATGACAGAAGCAAAGTCTTTAAATATGTTTGAGCCGTTGGACTTGGCCTCTAGCATTCCTCAATGTGGGAGACCATCAGGAGCTATGTAGGAAGAAGCCTTCTACAGCTCACTCAGATTGATCCGTTGGGTTGGGAGGCCACTTCTGCACAGTTGTCCTACAAAGGTGTTATGGTAAAGATGGATGGATAACTGGTGGGAAGCTGAAAAAGCTGCCTTTTTTTTTTTTTTTTTTTTTTTTTGGCAAGAGAGAAGGGCCAGGCTGCAGGGAATATGCCTGAATCCTGAGCTTGTCCATACTCATCAGTCTCTGGGGATCCCCAGGTAAACAGTCTGTGTGTGTGCACGGTCTAGGATGTTTATTTGGTGGGAAGCCACGTCCAGACTCTTGTTTCCACACTGGACAACTTGTGGACCAAGACTTAAGGATGGGCAAAAGTGCAGATACACATCCTGGCAAACAAAGAGAAAAGCAGCCAAGCAGAGGCATGCAAAACTCAGGAAATAAAATGTTAAGCCTTTCAAATGTTAAGCCTTTCAGCACAATACTGGAAGGCTGCCCCCACTCCCCCCCCCCCCCCACATCCCTGTCTCTCTGCTCCCTGCAAAGAGCCTGCTGCCTCTTGGGATGCATGCCCCAGCCGGATCAGTGGCCCTGCAATGGGAGAACCTGTTCTCAAGGAATAGGAATCTTTGGTGTGGAAGAGAGAGCAGATAGCTTAAGAATAACCAGAGAAGAAACTGTCTGGGAGAAGCTGTTTAAGACCAATGTCAACAAATCCAATCTTGGTGTGGGTTGGAGGCTGGGTCAGGATGGGGGAGAGAAGCCAGGGCTCTTGTGAGGACATTTCAGCAGAAGTTACAGCCTTCTCTCATCAGCTTTTGGAAGAACTAGATTTCCCTCATCATCTTAGAAAAATGCTTCTAGAGTCAACTAAGAGCAATCAAATTAGTAGGGCTGTCTGGGTTTTGCTGAAATCCTGCTTTCATTAGAGCCCTGAGCCTTGAGTCTAGAGGTGCTTCACGGGGTGTAGGGATCCTATGAAGTCATATTTGGTCCTTTGCAGCCAGGACAGAGGAGGGAAAGGGAAAGGGTGAAGCCGGTGAGGCTGTAACCTCTCACCTCACTGACGACGGAAAAGCTCTTTCTCTTGCCAACATGTGTGGGCACAGAAGCCCTCCCAAGGTGGGCATTGAAGCCTGACTGTCACTTCAAAAAGGTTCTTCTGATTCTTCTCCTGTGGCCATTTAGGATCAGAGAACGTTTTCATCTCCAAAGACTGGACTCCCATTTTATATCTCCGCGGCAGCCCGCAACTCACTTTGCTAACCTCAGTATTACACTGTTCTCTGTCTTGATTAGAGAATTAGAGAACATTGAGGCACAGAAGCTCAGTGACTGAGGGAAGTTGTGTGGTCTCCTGTACTCAGCTTGCAGAGGTTCAGAGCATTCATCAGTTACCCCTTTTATTCATGGGACAACTGTTTCTTGATCATCTACTGTGTTCCAATCACTGGAGCTGCAGGAGTTAATGTACAGTCCGGTAGGTGAGAACAATGCTTTTCAAATTTCTGATGCCACGGCACATAGTAAAAATGATAATTTTATCTGATGTATTCCAAGATGCTCTCATCTAATACAGTCTCTTTTTTTTTTTTTGCTTTATAAAAAATCATATTCTGTTATCTTTGGTTCTGACCATGGTCCCCAAAGAGCCTATTAATGTGCTAGAATCTGTATGGTGGTCACCATAGTAAAAGAAATTATCTGAAGGCCCATCTTAACAGAAACCAATTTGGAGACAAATATTTGAGTGCATTTTTCGAAGAGGATGTGGAGACAGTCTTGGAAGGGAATGGAGAAATGATACAGGGAGGAGCAGGCCGCTAATGAAAGATGTCTTACTAAGTCAAGTCCCACTGTGGTGGGCACCTAGAGCTGGTTTCCATAGGACAGCTCTGGGACCTGGTGTAGAGCACACACCTCAGAGTTGCCCCACCCAACGGGCAGGGGACCTGGGGTATTTGGGGGTATTTATATGCTACTCCATCTCACCCCACCCTGTTATTGGCCAAGAGCTGTTCCTGGCAGGTGTTCATTCTCAATACTTGCTCTGCTGCATTCTCCAGTTCTGGAATAAGACTTCTAGTTCAGAAATGCATTTGCCTATGGTGGCATTTAGCTGGAGCACACAGAAAAGCTAGGGACATGTCTGAGACACTGGCAGAGATTGCCAGACCCATCAGGAAGGGGTTGGGAAAAAATTGCATAGCACATGATTTTAAGCAATGGGTAATGTAGGACTATATTCATCAACAAAGAAATGCTCAGCAACATATCATCAAATGAACAAAAGCAGCCTACAGAACATCAAGTAGAATTAAACCCACATGTGACGCACATACAGGAAGGCAAGGCCAGGTCTAGCCTGGGGCAAAGAGGTACTTGCAGATTCTATGGGGGCATCAAAAAAATCAGAATCAAGACAAATAATATTTCCATGCAATGTTTTAAAAATAGTAAAATTAATGCCAAAATGTTATGATGAACAAATTAGCAACATTTTTTTAAAAGTCCGTACCTGGCCCTCTCTTTGCACAAAGTGGCATCATTCACTTCATTCTAATCTTGCCCCCTTTGGATTCTGCTTCCTTAAAATTGGGGTCCCTTGAGGTGCAGATAGAGTTGGGGAGATGCCCTGGTCACTCTCCTCTTCCAGCCCTTCAAATCTTGATAATGCCTCCCTTTGGCCAGTCCCAGCCACTGCTGACTTCGGAGCCTGAGAAACCCAACCTGCAGGGGGTCAGTCTTTCCTCTTCTTTCTGTCCTCCCCTTTCCCTGCCCCTTGCTCAGCCCTGCACACAAAGCAGGGAAGCTGAAGGGTAAGGAATATTTATGAGGTTTTGAAGGCCCAGGACCAGTACAGTTCCCCCAGGAACTATGACAATTTGCCCGCCAAGAGAACTAGTTCTGGAGCCGGCCAACAAAAGCCCTAGCAACTGAGACTTTTGTCTTCCAGGCTTGGTCATCAGTGGCCAGTTAACGATCGATGCCAGTTATTTGACAGTCCTCTAGAGCGACAACCTAGGGTCAAGCTGACCTGGCCAGGCTCTGGTTCGAGAGCTGAGAGCACACAGCCAAAAACCAAGTAATCAAAGCCAGCTTGTTAAAACCACGCCATCCTGACCCTTTGCTCCCAGACAGTCGGTCCAGTGCCAAGAGCTTTCTGATCCCAGCTCCCTGGGGAGTCTGCGTACTGCTGCCTTGTGCAGCCAGCCCCTTCCCAAGCGGGGATCTCAGTCAATCAGGGATCAAGGGCTCCGTGTAGGCATCTTCTCTCCAGAGGCTCAGCATGGAGAGAATGGAGAACCGTGAGTTCTCCTAGGTCTTTGCAGGGCAGTGAACAGAAAGACCAAAGTAGCTTTGAGGAGTGTAAACTGAAGGACAGAATGAAATTCTATTTCGTTCGAACATTCCATTGATCCTCAGTAGTGTTCTTTTTGGGGGAATGTTGGCCCACGCCAGTGCGAACAAAGTAATGTTTCCGTCTTGACTGAGTCATTTGGCCAAAGTATCAGTTTCATAGCCAACGTTCAGACTGATGCACATGACTTTTAGTTTTCTTCCACAGAAGACTGAAGCACAATGACTTGTTGTCAGGTTCTTGGCAAGTGACAATGGTGGGCTTTCTTTGTCATGTTGGACACCGTGGTTTCCATTCCCCTCTACCTGGTGTACTGTAATGAATGTATGTGGGAGGTCTCTAAAGCAGAAAAGGAGAGAAAGGAGGGGGCGGTTTGGAATATTCCCCAACCAGTCTGAGTACCGTGTTGAACACAGAACCAATCAGAGGGTTGCTGTTTCCCAGGATAACTGAACAATGAATGACCTGTGGTCCAGAGGGTGGGAGAGAAAGAATTTGATCTGTAAGTCCTCATCACACTTTGGGCCCCAGTATGTTGGCAGCCATGTCTCGGGAGCATGGGCTCTAAGTTCCAGTCCCGGCTACACCACTGTCTTCTGCTGTATGTCTTTGGACAGGTGACTTAACTTCTCTGAGACTCAGCTTCTTCATCCATAAAGTGAAAGGTGATAGTACCTACTACATAGTGTTGTGGCAACTGCATCCAACCATGCCTTTGATCACAGTATCTGACAAACAGTAAGAGTTTAATAAATGCTATCTTTTATTATTACTACTGGAAAAGGCCCATCTGGAAGTTCCATCTTAAACGTCTGCTCCATTTTCCCCCACAAGCCCATAACTCTGGGTCAAATGCTTGCAGTCAACATTTACAAGTATGATATATGCATTGCATGTCACAACCCAAGAGGGATGGAGGGAGAGCAGGAGATGAATAATTGTTCATCTGAAATCCCATCGTGCTTTGCCACTCTTCACCCCGCTCAGCTCCCCTTCTCACACTCACCCTGTCCCCTCGCCGTGGAACCCCAGTCCACAGAGGAAAGCACCAGATCCTGCTGGCACATAGTAGGTGTTGAATAATCAGCATCCGTTTGTCTTTGGTTGGATCTACCGCCCCTCACCTTGCCACCCCAACCGTGAGACAAAGCCTGGAATATCAGTACTCTCTTTGGGGGTTGAACCCAAGAAGCACTAGTAAGAAGCTGAAATGAGGGAAGGGAAGGTACATAATTAAGCAGATCACTGCTGTGGATCAACTGCTCTGGGTTGCTATTGACAACTGCTATGGGTTCAATCCCACTGGTAACTTACACGAGGCACTGTGGAATATGCCTTAGAGGAAGCCGGGGATTTAGCCACAAATTCCCATCAGTCATTGGCTCAGCACTGCTTCCACGGCCATGCTCCTGTAGCCAGGGCCACAGGTGGCTGTGGGAAAGCCATCAGGAGTAGGAAAGCTGGTCCCAGTGAGACATAGGCGGGGCGCTGGCACCTATAGCTGGGCCATCCTACTATTGCTGACCTTTCAGATAACCTTTTGCATTTGACTCAGGATATGTAGTGCATGTTAAATAATTGTCAGATCTGATGGGATGATTTTGTGTCACTGTAACGCCCTGGGGTCATGAGTCTAATTAGGGCAGTGTGATTTCTGCTACGTGGGCACCACTACCTGCTAATAAATCTGCCTTGAATGGATTATCTTTTCTTGAAGGGAGCTACAGAGGCCATGAGCCAGTGCCCCCTCACTGAATTATCCATAGAATAAGCCAGCATCTGGAGCCTGGAGTTTCCATGTGATAAGCACTGAGCCGAGCAATTAATCTCCTTAAGAATTTGCCAAAAACTGTAGCTTTTGGTCAAGGTGACCTTATAGGCATGAGCTGACAACTAAAGAGTAAACCACTGAGGCGAAGGCTGCTGACATGGGGATACCATGACTGTAGTCTCCAGGACTATGTTTGAAGCCTTTCTATGCTCCTTGATTCTTCTAACTTAACAATAGCTATCATTCATTGAGCTATTTTTATGGGCCAGGCTCTGAGCTAAGCGCTTCTCACATTTATTATGTCAAGAGGCAAATAAAAAGGTTATTCCTGTTTCACAGATGAGGAAATAGAGACAAAAAGCAGTTAAGTAACTTGCCTAAGGTCATAGAATCAATAAGGAACAGCACAGTTGAAACCAGGTCTCTCTGACTTCACAACCACCATAGTATAACCACCACAGTATAGCTTATTTGTATATAAATTTTTCCTTTTTAACTGTGAAATGTTATTCCCAGTAGTATAGTAGTAAACTAGTTTTAGGAAGTAGGGTTGAAGGCGGGGTAAGGCAGGGCAGGGGGTGGGAGCCACTGGGCAAGAGGTGTGGAGACCAGCCCTGATTTGTAGAATCTGCCAATTTCTGCGGTGTAAATATTTCCACCATGGCCAATTTCAAGCTACCAAGGATTTAACAACCAATTTACAAAATTTCTGAATATTTAACAGTTGGCTTGCATAAGCCAGTTTGAACCAGCTCCAGCACGCCACTGTTGATACCACATTCCCAAAGGTCTTAATTACTAAGATTTCTAGAGAACATTGTTGCAATAGCTTCTTTTCTTAACCATCCCACTCCTTGCCCTGGAGCTCCAGGATTATACATAGGATGCCAGTACTCATTCATCCAACAAATAAAATCAAGTGTTGAAGAGGCACGAGGGGTACAGAGATTAAGGGTCCCAGTCTACCTTGGGTTGAGTTCCCCAGGAGCAGACCTAGAGGCAAAGAATTTGAGTGACTAATTAGAAAGTGTCTCAGGGGGAAACTGATAGGATGGTGGGGAAATGGTGTGGTATGAAGCCAAGTCCTATAGAGAATGCATTTGACTCAGTCTTGTTGGGGGAGCTCTGGAAAGAGAGCAGGGTATACTCACAGTATATTGATGAGGGAGGGACAGAGCCAAAGCATTAAAACTTGCTACCATCACTTGCTAGTCATTGGTGAGGGCTGTCTCCAGAAGGACATACATTTTCAGGCACTTCCAGCTCTGTACTGGTACCAACGAAGCTAGCTCTACCACCCCCCAAAGACACAGGTGTGGGCTGGGCTGGCTGGGGGCCACAGCACATTTGGGGCTCATGCACCTGATAACAATAAAGGGATCTGAGGGTTTAGGTGTTGATTCTGAGAGTGTCTGCTTTCCAGTCATTCATTCAAACAGTGTTTACTGAGCAGCTCCTGTGTGCCAGGCATTGTCCTAGCTCCAAGGATAGAAGGATGAGTGCAAACAGGTAGTGTTCCTGTTTTCCTGGAGCACACAATCTGGGATAGAGGGGAGTAGCCTGCAAACAGATCATTACAAATTGGGATAAATGACATAAGGAAAAGTATAGGACCTTGGGAAAACATGTAAGACAGACACTGGATTAGCTGGGCATGGAGTTGGGAGAAATAGTACCTAACGCACACAATTTCTTATGTGAAAAGTGAAAGGAAATGAGTTGATGTATGCATAGTTTGATAGGGAAACCCCTGGCTTTCACCTAGGGTCTTGAAACAGTGTGCAGGGTGACAGAAAGTCCTCCTTTGTCTGTGAGCTCTTTTAGGTACTGGAAGTCCTGTTCAGAAACAAAACAGGTACAACAAAACCACAGATTACTAATGGTGCTTGGTGATTCCCTGTACCTAAATCAACTATCCCAACTTATGTTGTGATTATTCCTGAGTAAAACCCTATATATTATTCTAGTCATTTATAACTATTCGGTGTGCATTTATGCATAGAGATCTTGGGACTTCCCTACTTATTTTTTTCTTTTAAATATTTTATTTATTTATTCATGAGAGACAGAGAGAGAGAGAGAGGCAGAGACATAGGCAGAGGGAAAAGCAGGCTTCCTGCAGGGAGCCTGATGTAGGATTCGATCCTAGGACCCCAGCCAGGATCATGACCTGAGCCAAAGGCAGACGCTCAACTGCTGAGCCACCCACGTTCCCCTGGACTTCCCCACTTTTGACATCTATAAAGCCTGCAGACTCTAGAATCAAAGTGCCTGCATTCAAAATTTTCTGAAACACCTAATTAGCTGTGTATCCTTTGGCAAGTAGCTTACGCTCTCTGTGTCCTTTCCTTCATATGTCGAAGGAGAGAAATAGTACCTACTGCACACAAGTTCTTTTGTGCAAAATAAAAGGAAATGACTTGCTTTTATACAAACTGCTTAGCACAATGCCTGAGCACATTCTAAGCACTTAATAAAAAGTAGGTGTTATTTATATTATTGGATATTAGCTTTGGCATGGAAGGATATCCTTGATACAATTTTACAAAGATTTTATTTATTTTAGAGAGAGAGAGAGAGAATGATTGTGAGCTGGGAGAACAGAATAGGAGGGAGAGGGAGAGAGAAAGAATCTGAAGCAGACTCCATGCTGACCATGGAACAGTATTCGGGACTCAGTCCCACAACCAAGAGATCATCACCTGAGCAGAAAGAGGGTGAGAAAGCTCTCTGGGGTCTCTTTGATAAGGGCACTGATCACATTTGTGAGGACTCCCCACTCATGACCTAATCACCTCCCAAAGGCCCCACCCCCTAATACCATCACACTGGGGATTAGGATTTTAATTTAGGAATTTGGGGAGGAGGACACACACATTTAGTCTGTAACACATGTAAATTATATTTTTATGAAAAAATTATCTTTTTAAGACAAAATCTATTTTTAAAATTTGATTGTTTTACACCTTTGCAAATCTTTTCAGTGCCTGTATTATTTGAAAATAGCCAGATTCTCATGTCTGTTCTGCATTCCATCTGTTGTGATGCGGTGTTTTGGTTGATATATATGAGAAAAATCTAGCTTCACCACAGTTGGAAAAGGAAGGAAAATTTTATTAGCCTTTCAGATATTTGTGGTAATTTGATGTTAAATTAAAACTCACCAAGTGGTAGTTTTTTAAAGGATAGTTGCAACATGAATTCGAAAACCAGATCAGTAAACTTTAATACCATGTTATGTTAAAATCAGTTGGTCTATGTTGTATTTTAAATGGATCTTTTACCCATGCACGATTTTGTAACATCATTTGGAAAATACTGGTTCACTGAGTTGTGGAGATTTTTCAAATGTTGACACATTTCATTATACAATATCAAAATGTCACATTTGTTAATATCAACACTGATCTCATCAGAAAAGTCTTTAAACACAGGAAATCTGTCAAGCACATAGTAGAGGATCCAAGTTTTTCAAAATTCCAATTTTTGCTTGAAAGCTCAAATTTTTCATTGGCAACAAATACTGTCAGTTGCTTTTTGTGAAATGACAGGCCACTTTGTAAATTTTGTAAAAATTTTCTGCCAAATTTCCAAGAATGCAATAACCAAAGCTTGTCTGACAGTCATACTTCCAAGTAAAAATGGTGTTCCATGAAAAATGTGGCTAGTTGAGCTGGCAACGCAAATACCCCACAAACACTTTTCTTTGGGACAATACTCATACATGATATGCAGCAGAAATGTGTTGTGCATTCTTCCTGTTTCATCACGAAGAATATTGAAAAAATGTGTTCTCAAAAAAAAAAGAAAGAAAAAGATGTATTCTCAAGGGTAGAGATTTAATAAAATTAATAGTTTATAAGGCTTCCTCAAGGACAATCTTTAGAAAAATTCAATTTCACTAAATTGCAAATGTGTGGAAGTGATGAATCCAATGACTGACAATGACAATGATTTATTGGTGCTATTTTTTAATTTGTGCTAGGGTGCTGGTTTGAACTCCCACTGCTTTTGTACCATCAGTGCAAATTACACAGTGAAAAAGGCAAATATTCTCCTAGTACTATTATGAAAATAATTTTGACCCGAGGACTCTCTGAACAGGTTGCAGGACCTTCAGGGTCTGCAAATCATATTATGAGAAATGCTGGCTTAGAAAAATGTACACCAAACTGTCGAAGCATTTATTTTGAGGAAGAGGCATATAACACTAGGGGCCTCAGAGTGGGTGGGAGATTTTTACTTCTGTATTCATTGCAGTTTTTACATTGATCATATGTTGTCAGAAATAAAACAGAAGATATTCCCATTTTAGAAAAAGTATTAAAGACACTTTCATTCTGGTCTTAGGTCTTTTTTTTTTTTCCATCTGAGAAATAGGCATCCTTCCATCCTCCTTCAGGAAGCTGTGAGAACCTAGGTTCCCAGTATTGGAAGGAGTGCCAGATTTATTTATAATTTCTTAAAAAGATTTTATTTATTTATTCATGAGACACAGAAAGAGGCAAAGACATAGGCAGAGCAAGAAGCAGGCTCCCTGCAGGGAGCCTGATGTGGGACTCGATCCCAGGACCCTGAGATCATACCCTGAGCCAAAGGCAGATGCTCAACCAGTGAACCACCCAGATGTCCCAATCAGTGCTAGATTTAATTGTCTCTTCCAGGCAGAGTGGTGGGGAAGGTCACTAGAGGTGATGAGGACACAGTATTTTTGGACTCCCCAGGTCCTTTGATTACCCTCTGTGGAAGACTTTCTAGATTCACTATCTGAGCTCCAGCCTTTCCTAGCCATGACCTTGGGAGAGTTACCTAACCTTCCCATCCATCATTTCTTTCTTGGCAGAGGAGCAATAATATTACCTTTATCTTGTAAGATGGTGAGGATTAACTGAGTACCTGAAGAGTGTCTGACACACAATCAATGCTTAATAAACGTCAGCCTATATGAAGATGATCACTATAATAGCCAAAGTTGTTTTTCTTGCTGGGAGTTTCCAACATGGTCAGCAATTCCAGTGTCTTCCCTCCTGGTATCCATGGAAAAAGTCTTTGTAGAGATGAGTCCTGGCCATTGAGCATGACTGAATATGGAAGCGTCTCCTCCGAGCCTTTAGGGTCTAAGGGGGTTCAGCAGAAATGTGGGCTGTGTTCCCCTCACCTCTGGAACCAGGCCCCGAGGACACTACAGAGAACTGGGCTCTGGGTCAGACCACCTGAGCTTATTTGGTAGTTCAGATCTGGGTAGGGCAAGGAGAGATCTTGAGATTTCCACCCAGCCTTAATATCATCACATAAACGCCAAGCTTCCCTCCCATGACCTTTCTTCCCCATTGTTCCTACCATGTATCAAAGGTCATTGTTCTCACTAGGATTTAGCAGTGCTGTTTTGCAAGTGAGTTGACGGTATTTAGTTTTTGTGAGTCACCGATTTTTTTTTTTTTAACTTTTCTCGTAGAGTGTGGGCAAGGCCATTATTTCTGCCTCCAACTCCTTCTAGTTTCAAATTACATTCTCCTCTTCTCTGTGGAATGATATATTCATTCCCATGAGCAGTTAGAGACAGGATAAGGAACAGCATGAGGTCACCTACTGAATAGCTCTTGAATCAACTCTGCTTTTCTTCCTCTGATCTCCCACAACTTCACTAGAAGTCACTGTTTCTTTGCTGGGATTTTAGCAACAGCTTGACAACTGGTCTGCAAGCCTCCCACCAGCCAACAAGCAAATCTGCAATAGCCCTGCCCCTGTTATTTGTTGGGGCCTGGGAGAAAGGTATAAATGGAGGCCTAGTCCTGGGATATTCCCACCTCCAGCTCCACATGTATGTGGATGCCCCAAATCTGGTCCAAGCACTGCCCCCTGTACATGCACAGCTGCCTCTCAGACCAGCCCTCTGTCCCAGGGCTTGGCCCAGACCACAGTGGCCTCTCTGGAGAAGGAAAACGGAGGCTTGCAGAGGCCCTAGAGGTAGGTTTGGGGCCTTTGGAGCAGGAAATTCTGAGCTCTGGGTACTAAGAGTATATAGCCTAGAAGGGAGCACAGGCTCCAGGTCATGTGTCCTCTTCCACTGCTGGCTCCCTGACCCATGAGGAGGGGACAGACTCTGAGCAAGGATGTGGGGTGCCCATGTGTGAGGGTGGGAGAGTCTGGAAATCTGACACACGTCTACAATGTATGCCTCTACTACAGCGCTTCAGCAGCTCTTCTCCAGCCACGAGATTCATCACCCACTTCTTGGTCTCCCAGCCCTCTCCTAGTCTGACTCCTGCTCACTTTTACCTTGCCCTTGACCATTTCTAGCTCTAACCTTACCCTTCCCTTGGTGGTCCCCACGTCCCACGCTCTTCCGCTGGCAGAGACTGCAAGATGTTGTATCTTCTGGACCTTTCTTCATGTGATGCCTCTTCTTTGCTTCCTGCACAGGAATAATTCTTGCCTGACACCCCATTCCCTCAGCCTCCCAGTCAGTTCCTGCTCTTCAGCCTGCGTAGCTTTCGTCTCTCTCTTCTCTGTCCTCTCCCAAGAATCAGAGCATGACAGTTACCATTAGGGACTGCTTACTGTATTTATTCCCATTTCACAGGTGAGAGAACTGAGGCCAAGAGTGGGAGCTAATCTGGTCAGTTGACCAAGTAATAACAGAGCCAGGCTTCGAGTTTAGACACCAAGCTTTTAACCTCTGTGCCAGGGACTTTTTTTTATTGTTGTTTAAAATAAAGCACACTAATTGTTTTACAGTTCTAGACGTCATGAATCCAATCTCCTTATCTTAAGATCAAATGATAGACAGTGATTCTTGGTTCTTAAACTTTTGAGTACAACAAAATCTCTGGTGCTAATGAGGGTAGGGAGAGGAAGTTTGTGAAAAATGCAGATTCCTAGGCCACACCACTCCAGTGATTCTGAATCTATAGCTAAAGGGTAGGACCTAGAAGTCTGCATTGTGATATGCTTTCCAGGAGCTCCTAATGCAGGTGCAGTAATGGCTATCACATGATTTACTGCAACCACAGAGCCTAAACTGTCATGTGCTAAATATGATTAGACTTTCTGGGTTCAGCGGAGCCCAGAGGAGGAGGAAAAAAGTAGAAGACATTGCTTGCATCCAGCAGGCTGGGTTGGAATAGGGTGCCTCCTCTGGGTGGAAGACGCAAGCCCTAGTGGTGCCATACAGGTCACGCCAGAGCCATAACCTGGGCTGGCCAGAAGCCAATGGACCCTCCTCTCACATCCTGTCTCCTCCACAGGAGGCATCCCCGTCCCCACCCAAGCCCACCAGCTCTCCTGCTAATTGGAAGCCAGTGGTCAGATGGAGAATGTGGGTTGAGAACATAATTTTGAAGTAGCCGGCCTGTGGCTATCGGAACCCATTCCAGACAAGCTGCGGGAGCAGTTCTGTACCTTTTCTACTTCTCTGTCTCTTCTCTGAGACTTGTAGACAATTAAGCAGTTGAGCAGCAGCTGCCACTTAAATGCCCTAAGGTGCACAAGTGTGTGCGTGTGTGTGTGTGTGTGTGTGTGTGTGTGTGTAGGGGGAAGGCAAAAGTGATTAACTCACTATGTGGTGGCCTCATCAGGTGGGCCCTGCTCAGATTTGGTAGAGGCCTGCAAGAACAGCTCTGCCAGGAGCGCCTGGGTGGCTCAGTGGGTGACCACCTGCCTTCTGTTCAGGTCATGATCTCAGGGTCCTGGGATCGAGCCCCACATTGGGCTCCCTGCACAGGGGCAGCCTGCTGCTCACCCCACTTGAGCTCTCTCTCTCTCTCTCTGTCAAATAAATAAAATCTTAAAAAAAAAAAGGAAAAAAAAAAAAAAGAACAGCTCTGCCAGCAAGAGCGGACTGACAGGGCCACTCCTTGCAGAAGAGAGAAGACCTGTCCCCAGGGAATCCCCAGAACAATCAGGGAGACAGCAGGCTTTTCTTCTATCTGATTATTTCCTCCACCGTGAATGTTCCCTGCCCTTTGATTCCTTCATCACGCATAACATAATCCTCCCAGCCCACTTCACCTTCTGAGAGAGCTTGTTCTCAGAGTTCCTGCAGAGGGGTCTATAGTCCTTGATTCCTGCCCCCCTCATCCATAGGCTACTGACCACCTGCCCCAAGCAGGACCAATCAGACCCCCTCCCCCTCGCCTGGTTACCTGGCATTAGGACTCAGATTTGAAGTGAGCAGCTCGGCAGAGTAAACCTTTCATGTATGTAGACTCAGGGACTGCCCTTGTAGGTACAGCCATGCCTGGGGCCTGAGATTTGTGTTCCTCCCACCAAGCTGGTACGTGGAAACGTAACCCAAGGTGATGGTATTGGCAGGTGGGGTCTCTGGGGAGTGATTAGGTCATGAGGACAGAACCCTCATGAATAGTATTAGTGCTTTCCCAAAGGGGACCCCTCATCGCTTCTGCCTGTGAAGACACAGGAAGAGGACCTTCAGCAGAACCCAACCATGCTGGCACCCTGATCTTGGGCTTCCAGGATCCTGAACTGTGGGAAACAACTTCCCGTTGTCTCCCAGCCCCCGGGCTGTGGGGTTTGGCTACAGCAGCCGGACAGACCAGGACGGCCATGCTGGGGCCCCAAGTTCTGAGGAACGAACAGAAAGAGCTGGAAGGCTGTTCTGAAGCCTAAGGCGGGAGAATGAAGCAGAGGAAGAGGAAAGTGCTCCCCAGGGACCCAAAGAGAAAGAGGATAAAGAGCCGATTTGATTCCTGCCAGCTTTCCAATTCCCAGTACCAGTCTCTTGTGAAGCATTTCTCGTCTTAAATGAGTGGGTACCCAAATGAATTCTTGCCCTTGGGGCCCACGAGATAACCTAACTCCTCATAATTGCTTTCCTTTTATTTAAGTTAGCTCAAGTGAGTTTGTTTTTGCTGAGCAAATGATCCCTGATTAAGACAGCCCTTCCGGGAGAGGTGAGGCCGGCCTGACGGTCTCCGATGCTAACCAACCCCTAACCAACCCGGCAGAGCCTGGATGTGCCCCAGGGCCCGGCGGTGGAATACAGACCCAGGCTGGAGGGTGCCCGGGGGCGGGGGCGGGCTGGGGTAGGAGGGGGGCGCTCCCTCCCTGGGCAAGGGGGAGCAGGGCCAGGGGACACATTTGAGAGGCAGGTCAGTTTGGTTTGTACTATTGCGTACTGGCCAGAATATAAAACAGAAAGTTCCTGGGTCAGAGTCAGAGTGCCAGGATTGTGTGTGTGTGTGTGTGTGTGTGTGTGTGTGTGTGTGTTTTAAAGATTTTATTTATTTATTCATGAGAGACATAGGCAGAGGGAGAAACAGGATCCATGCAGGGAGCCCTATGCAGGACTCGATCCCAGGACCCCAAGATCATGCCCTGAGCCGAAGGCAGATGCTCAACCACTGAGCCACCAAGGCGTCCCTGGGTGCCAGGATTTAAGTCAGGTGCTAACCAGTGGCCCTACACATTTCTTAAACCGTAGAGACCTCCTTTTTCTAAGCTGTGACATAGGGATGGTAACTCTGTGAGGGAGCTTGACTTAGAACAGTGCCTGGTGTGTAGGAAGTGCCCAGTTATTTGTCTGCTATGATTTTCTTACTCGGGTGGGAGAAAGATTCACAAGAGCCAAAATTTTAGCAGGGCCATGTTGCTGAAGGTTTGACAGACCAGGCAAAGGAGTTTGGATTTTGTCCAGGGAAACTTGAAGAATTTTAAGCAAGTAAGTGGTCTGATCTAATTCTGTACCCTCCCCCTAAAACACACACCCTCAGGGGACATTTGACAATGTCTGAAGACATGTTTGGTTGTTAACACTTGGGTGAGGATGCTTTTGGCTTTCAGTGGCTGGAGGCCAGGGATGCTGCTCCACATCCAACAATGCATAAAACAATCCCACGTAACAGGCATAGAGCAGTCCCCAGCAGGATCTGCCCCAAATGTCAACAGTGCCAAGGTTGAAAAAGCCTGGATTCATGCATGATGAAGAAGAGAAATCGGGGATCCCTGGGTGGCTCAGCGGTTTAGTGCCTGCCTTCGGTCCAGGGCCTGATCCTGGAGTCCTGGGATCAAGTCCCACGTTGGGCTCCCTGCATGGAGCCTGCTTCTCCCTCTGCCTGTGTCTCTGCCTCTCTCTCTCTCTCTCTCTCTCTTTCTCTGTCTCTCATGAATAACTAGATAAAATCTTAAAAAAAAAAAAAAAAAAGAAGAGAAATCAATCATGTCCCATGCTGGGGACTTAGTTTCCCATCTTTCAAAAGGTGGGCTTGGAAGGATCAACCGATCTGTTCCTTCCACAGGAATCTGTAGTGTTTTCCCATCGTGATTGACCCCGTGTCCTGGGCCCCTCTTAACCAGCTCTGGTGCTTTAAGGCTCTCCTTACAGATAATCCTGACAGAGCCAGAGAGTTTGTGAAGAATATAGGCTTCGGATCCCGCCACCCACTTGCCAGCTGCAAGACCTGGAGCGATTTTCTTTGCTTCTCTGAACTTCGGTGGTTCTGTCCATAGACAGGGAGTGATAATAACACCTTGCTTGTAGTAGAGTTGAGAGGGTTTGGAAAGCCTTTAGCTCAACACCTGTCCCATAACAGGTGTCTGTCCCATCAGCCTCAGCCCTGGGGGGACGGACTGCCCCACCTCATAGGGTGTGAGATTGACAAACACAGGAAATTTTTGAGAAATTCAGACGGGGCTCTCTTTGGATGCCTGTGATAACCCCCATCAGTCAGAGGAAACCAAAGACACACACGCAGACACAGACACACACACACACACACGCACACACATACACTCTCCTTTGAGTATTTGCTGAACTCCATCACAGAAGGGGAGCTGGAAAGGAAAAAGGAAGCCTCAGTGCAGTGCAGGACACACAAACCCCGTGTCTCAGGGCTAGGGAGGTAATGCCAAACAGCAGGGTTAGTCAGTCCGTTAATGACTTGACCGAATGGTACCAGAGACCTAGAAACGAGAAATGGTTTTCTCAGAGATGCTGAATGGCGGACCAGGAAGCCTGAGTGGTGGGTTCAAAACCCATTTAAGCCTGGAACTAGCTGTGGGAACTTGGGCAAGTCACTTTACCTCTCCATGCCTCAGTTTACCCCTCTCTAGAAATAGTAATCTAGAAATGATGATAATACCTACCTCAAAGGGCTCAGAGAATTCAATATATATAATATACATAAAAGCACAAGTATTTGTGCCTGGCACGGTACAAGTGCTAGGGAGGTCATAGCTTCTAACTACTGTTACGATTCTTACACTGAAAGCAAACACTCTCCCTCGCCCTGGGAGTGAAGCAGAGTGGTCTGTAGACCAACAGCATCATTATCACTTGGGAGCTTGTTAAAAATGGGAGTTCTCAGGCTTCACCCCAGAACTACCCAATCAGAAACTCTGCTCTCAGCTCTTTAGTGTGACATTTGTCTTCTGTCAGTTTCTAGACTATGCCAACCTCTCTTCTGCCCCAGGGCCTTTGCATGTACTGTTCTTTCAGCCAGAATAGCTATGCCTTGCCTCTCCCTGTGGTTGATCCCTGCCATCTCTTATGTCACCTCACCAGAGAGGTCTTCCCTTACCATCCACCCCTGCCCATCCCTCATTACTCCATGTCTCTACATGTCACATATTTCTTTCCTGGTACTAGTCCCACTCAACAGTTAACATGTTTCTGAGTCTGCTTATGTGCCTCGTGCTGCCTTCCCTCTCAGGATGTAAGCCCCAAGAGGGCAGGGATTGGGTGTCTGTGCTCAATGTCTGGCACAGAGTGAGTACTCCATAAACATTCATAGAGGCAATGAATGTGTCATATAATGAGTAGAGAATGTTCATCACACTGCTGGGCACATGGTGAAAGTCCTGTTATAAAAATAGTATTATGATATTTTTAGGACAGAATGGGCCTCCATGCAGACCTGGGCTTCTTGTGAGTGTGGACCGTGGCCTTTGCAAACGGCTCCCTGAGCAATGCAGGGGCTAGCAGAGGCCCTTCCATAACTCAGCCAGCCCCTGGCTGTCCCTCCTGCCCAGTCATGTAATGGGGCCACGCGGAAGATGATGTCTCATTAAAATCTGGAAATGGCTGTCATATTGTTGTCACCTCACCCCAGCCATCAAGCACTCCAAATTGGTTTTTGCCATTTTATACAGCACAACATACATTTGTTAACTTTTCGAACAGTAAACACCACCTGCAAAGTGCCTTTAATATTTAATATAACCATAAATTGTTTTGAAAATAAATCCAGCCATGTGGAAAGGCAGCAGAAGAGGCAGGAAGCAAATCCAGGCACCTGCTCCATGTGGGGCAGAGCTGGTGAAGCCAACACCAACCACAGCCCCAGTTCGGCCAACCCAGCTCTCAGCCCCCCGACCAGCCACGCCGGCCATTAGCACGGGGAGCATGTGGTGTCTAACAGCCTGAGTGTTTCATTTGCTCGGCACGTGCCATTTGTTCCCCTTTTTGTCTCTCTCTGTCCCTTCTCACACATGGGTATGGGGCCTCAGCTCTTTTTGTCTTATTCACCTCGGATGTAAAATTGGGATGCTAATAATATCTACCTTGCTCATTGCTGTAGATCTGAATGGGGGAGTGTACGTGCAGATGTTAGAGCAGTGCCCGGCAGACAGGACAGTTTATGAATGTTTGCTGTAGGTTTGCTGTGGGTTTGCTGCCAGGCCTGATGGGCATCGTGCAGCCTGCTCCCTGTGGCTCTCTTTACTCCCATTCCAGCTGCATCCGCCTCTCTGGGCCTCGAGTGTTCCCTGCTCCCTCCCGCCGCTGGGCCTTTGTACCAGCTGTGGCTTCTGCCGAGAGCACACGTTTCCTTCCTTTGTTTGCCTGGCTAACTCTTGTATATCTCTCAACTGTCAGCTCAGTCAACTGAAATGTTGAACTTTTGGCGAAAGGCAAACCTATGCTGGGTCCGAGGGATTTGGCAATGCCCCCAGAAGAAGGGAGCTGCTGTTCTTGGCAGACAAGGCTGTCATTGTCCGTCACAATGAGATGTGTGTCCCAGGACAGTCCCCCTGGGGACCACATGAGGAGGAGGTAGGCATCTTTTGCTTTGGTGGAGGCTAGAAGGAAGAGGGCTGATGATTTGGAAGACATTTCAGAGAAAGGAATGAATGAGAGAGAGGGAGAGAGGAGAAGTCTGGGGCTTCTGACTTGGGTAAGAGGGTGTATGGTGGTACCTGGAAAGGGAATGACTGCATCCTTGTCTTACCAGTGACCTTATGTGATGTAGCACAAACAAGTGGAGGAGAGGTCTGAGACAGTGGTACCCAGCTCAGACAGGAGGACAGCTGCGGGAGCAAACAGGGAGCCTGGAGTGACTCATCTCATACCATTTAAGCAGATAGATAAATGAATGCTGGTACTGACTCTGCTAATTAGCAAAGGGGAATTAATGCCACCCTAGTTAATGTTTGGCCCTCCTGGCCAAATTCAAGCTAAGACTCACTGTGTCTTCTTGCTTGCTTCTTGAAGTTTCCGAAAACACTGAAGGCTCCGTGTGAGGATATCTGATCATCAGTTGCCTGGGTTCTTGACTCTCCCAGTGACCATGCTCCCTAGTATGAGAAGGTTGGGTCCCTTACTGAGCAATTTGCTACTAGCCACTGAGTTATCTAAATGGCATACAGATCCAAATGGACCCATGGATGGGAAGATGTTCTCAGCAATGCTCATCAGTGGACCATTGGCCATCTCAAAACAGCATACCCAGAGAAGACTTCTTGGCTTTCCTTCCCAGACATGACCTTCTCATCTCAGTACATGGCACCACCAAATCCTCAAGCCAAAATCCCAAAACTTGCATGCCATCTCCCCTTTCCCCCTATCCAATCTACCTATAAATCCCGTTGGCCCTACCTCTAAAATATACTTCAGTGTCTCCCTATCCAGAATAATCCCCATCACCTCAATTCTTTCTAGTCCAGGGGTTGGCAAACTTTTTCTGTAAAGGGTCAGATAGTAAATATTTTGAGCCTTAAGGGCTATATGATGATCTATGTTACACTCACTCAATGTATCTTTAGTGCAAAAGCAGCCATAGACAATAGTAAACACAAGCATGACTACATTCCAGTAAAATTTTATTTACAAAGACAGCAGCCCGCAGGCCATAGTTTGCCGACGGCTGTTCAACACACACACACACACGCACACGCACACACACACACACACACCCCTGCTCCCAGGTCCAGACAGTACAAAACCTCCAAACTGATCTCCTTGCTTCCACTCCTGCCACCTGTGCCACACAAGATCCCCACAGCAGCCAAAGCAATCTTTAAAAAGTAGTCAGACGGTGTCTCTCCCTGGCTTAAAATATCCAGCAGCTCCCCACTGCCCTTCAGTGAAATTCCAGTCTCTGCCTATTTTCCCTCTGCCCTCTGGGCTCCTGCCCCCATCCTTGTCCACAGCACCACTCTTTCACTGGGTTCTTTGGTGCAATCTTTCCTTCTGTCTTCTGCTGGAACATTCTTCCCCTAATTTCCTCCCCATTCAGCTCCCAAGTCAAATACCTCCTCGCCAAAGAGAGCCCCTCTGACAATTGCCTATCGCTGCCCCCCTCCCTTCCTCATTACTCCATGTGAAACCGTCTTGTCTGTGGACTTGTTGAGTGTTTGTCTTCTCACTCTGGCACATACGCTGTGTGAAAGCAGGGACCTGGTCTCTCTCTTTGGCACTACTAGCAGCTCACGGCCATATAGGAAATCCTCAGATATTTGCTCCCTGAATAAAGAGAGGCTTCCATGCTGTATTTCCAGGCCATGCCTGTTCTACTGTCTCTTCACCTTCAATTTCTCCACCGGTGATCCAGCCCCTCTTGCGCTGGGCCAGGAAAGGCTTGCCTATAACTTGTTCAATGCATGCAATAAAGCAAAACAAAAACGAAAACCAAAAACATTTCTTGCTTGGCGGCGTCATTTTGCTTGTCCTGGGACCCCTGCCTGTGCAAACTTGTGTGTCATCCCAAGGCCACACCAGGAGAAGGACTGCTCTTCCAACAGCTGGGCTCCACACGGAGGCCTATTTACCAACAGCTGTCATGCCCTGGAAGGACAGTGGGGACGCTTGGTCCTCTTGAGGCTCTGGTTCAGGAATCTGCCTTCTGTTCCTGGTGCTCCCTGATGTGTGCTACAGGTTTACTGGAGCTTCATTTCCTTCTTTCTGAAGTGCTCCCTCTCAGGTGTCCCCACGTCTCTCCCATCCCCTCCCACCTGTTTGTGTTATTGATGCTGGGATCAAGGGACTGCTAGTTGCCACCCAATATCCTTTCTTCCCTCTTCCTTGGTCCTAGAACCCCAGCTGTATTGGAAGTGGTAATGAACCCGGCAAAAAGACTCCATTTGTCTCTTTTGCAGTTAGGTGTGGCTGTGTGACTATGTCTGGCTAATGGGATAGAAACAGAGGCTCTGATGGAATTTCTGGGAAGGGTGGTAAGAGGGGGCTGACTCAGCCATGTCTTAGTCTGCTCAGGCTGCCATAACAAATATCGTAGACCGGGGTTGGGGGTGGGGGGGGGGCGCGGGCAGCAAACAATAGACATTTTCTCACAGTTCTGGAGGCTGGGAGTCTGAGGTCAAGGCCAGCCAGTTTGGTTCTCTGGTGATGACTCTTCCTGGCTTACAGCTGGCTGCCTTCCCAATGTAAGAGAGAGAAAAGACATTTTTCTTTTTCTTCCTCTTCTCATAAGGCCACCAATCCTATCAGATTAGGACCCTACCTAAGGTTAAATAACCTCATTTAACCTTAATTATCTCCTAAAAGCCCTAAATCCACATAAAGTCAAAATGAAAATTAGGACTTAAACATAGAAACTTGGAGGGACACAACTTGGAGACTCAGCGGTTGATCTTCTGCCTTCGGCTCAGGTTCTGATCCTGAGATCTGGGATCAAGTCCCGCATCGGGCTCCTTGTAGGGACCCTGCTTCTCTCTCCGCCTATGTCTCTGCCTCTTTCTCTCTCTCTCTGGGTCTCTCATGAATAAATAAATAAAAGCAAAAAAAAAAAAAAGGAAGCTAGGTATGACCTTTGCTTTTCCCCTTCCTTTCTTTCTCCTTCCTCCCACTTAGAATGCAAATATGATGGCTGGAGCTTCAGCAGCTATCTTGGGCCATGTGGTGACATTGAGAATAAGTGCCAGATGCTGAGGATGAAAGTGTAGACAGATGGAGAGGATCTGGGTTGACTTTGCAGAGCCACCATCTCATCCCTGGAATGATGTTGGGATTTGCCTTATGGTCGAGCCCCGGTTTTCCATTGCAGCTGCACATTAGAATAACCTGGAGAAGTGTGAAAAATCCTGGTGCTTAGGTGTCACCCCCAGAAATGTTGATGTAATTGGCCTTTTAGAGTGCAGCCTAGGAATCCTGGTGGGTTTTTTTTTTTAAAGCTTCTCTGGCGATTTTGATGTGTTAAGGTTGAGAACACTGTGTTAAAGAATAAACCCTTGCATAAGAGAATAGACTATATTTTAAACTCTGGTATTTTAGTTTTGTTATACGAGACTAACACAACTCCTAACAATCAGAAATCTAATTTTGGGAGATGAATCACTTCCATCTTCTAAGATCTGCAGAGCAGGAACTAGCCAGAGCCGGCAGGAGCCCTGGTCACATCCTACCGCGTTCAAAAGCATGGACTGGTAAATCTCAATTCAAGCTGAATGGTGACAGAGCTGTGACATATTAACTACTATTTTCTTTCCCTCCACCCACATGAATAAAACAGTGTGTGTAACTAAAAATAAACTTGAGGATTAAAACTAAGCATTCGATTTAAAAATAGTCAGAGGTGGCACTTTTGTCAATACTTTTTTTCTTTTCCCCTGCAAGTGAAATCCATTGGTAAGGATCATTGGAGTCCAGTGAACTCTTCTTTTCTGTGACCCAAATCCGTCTTTGTGTCCTTACCACCAGTGAGAACAGGTGAAGGGAAGGAGCTCTGCAAGCTGGTGAGAGAGCTGGTTTAAAATCAGCAGGTGCCTGAGTTTGAATCCCGGCCCTACCACTGAGATGCTGAGCGCTCTGAGGCAAGTCATTTTACCTCTCTGTGCTTCAGATGCCCTCTGCACAAAATGGGGTTACAGTTCCACCCAAACCCTGGGTTGGCGATGCAGGCTACACCACAGCAGGCGGAAAAAGGACTCGGCATCGTGCCTGACATGGAGTAAGTGTTTGCCAAGTGTCAGCTGTCACTCCTAGATATGGCCAGCTGCTCTTCCTAAACTGCATGTCCTTCCCATGGGTGGGGATGCTCTTCCCGCTTCGTTTCTGGGGAGGGCTGCCAAAACGGGGCTGCCTTTATGAATAGGGTGCCAAATGAGCAAACACACGTCTGGAAATAAAGGTAATTCATCCCTGGGGAGATACCATCTCCCAGGTTCAGGGGTTAATGGGCTTGGAGGATCCAGGACAAACGGGGCCTGAGACAAATTGGCTGAGCGGCTATTGTTGGGCAGACAGCTTCAGCTGTGTCCCATTTATTAGCGTGGCTGCCCGAGAAACAAATGGAAAGGCAAGCCCCCGCAAAGATAAGAGAACTCGAGCGCGCGGGGCAAAGCGCCCCGCAAGTCCTTGCTGCTTGGTGGCAGCCACCCCGGGGACCCAGGCTGGAGGGAGCTGGACAGAGGCCAGCTGCGTGCAAGGCGCAGGGCTCTGCTTGGTGGCCCGTGGCTGGGGAGCCACCAGGGAGGCAGCCCCAGAGAAGCACTGACAGATGCGAGGCAAGCTCCCCCGGGGCCCTGTGCCACCTCGGGTGCAGCGCGGACCAAGCCGAGAGCAAACCAACCGTCCTCTCTGGGACTGTGCATCTGGAAGCGCGCGGCCAAGAGCGTTAGGACCAATAAGTGCACCCAGCGCAGCACCGTCTGGGGGTAATTGCATGTTTTCATCCTCCCGGACCATGTGGAGAGGCTCCTTATGCAAACCTGCCAAGCCACAGCAGACACCCCCACCCCGCCCCTGCCCCTGCCCCTTCCTCTCAGCTGGCCTGCTGGGGCTGCGCTTCCTGGCCTGTAGGTTGGCGCAGCCCATTTTCTCGGGAAGGACAGTGAGTGGAGAAGTCTTAAGGTCCTAGAAGCTTTGCAGTGGGAGTGGCAGTCTGGGAGAGTGACAGGAGTCCTTTGCAGACCTGTGGGAAATGTGACCAGATGGAGCGCAGGCCTCTGTGGGTAATTGGCTTCTTTAGGGTTTCTCAAAGTTGGGCCCTGGACTGCTTTTTGTTGTTGTTGTTTTTTTTTTTTTTTTTTCCTAATCCCAGAGTACTGGTTAAGCATATGGATTCCTGTGCCCTACTCCAGACCTCCAGGATTCGACCCTTGGGAAATGAGTGCAGGAATCCTGCATTTTAATACAGCTTCTTGAGACATTCTTATGCATGCTAAAGGAGTCTTCCCAGGCTTGGGTGGGCATCAATCATCCACGGAGCTTGTGAAACACAGGCAGTAGAGCCCTGCCCCAGCAAGCACTCCTGACTCAGTGGGTCTGAAGTGGCACCTACAGACTTGCATTTCCAATAAGCTCCCCCTCATGCTGCTGCTGGGGTCCTGGGGGCTATGCTTTGAGTAGCATGGCACTTAGATCCCCTGAACCGCCACAGGGTTTGCGTTCAGGCCAAACAATGTCCCATTTGTCAACAAACATAAATGAAGCCCCAGCTGAGTGCTACACCTCCCTGTCTTCAGGCATCAGACCCTGAGGGCCAAAGCTTCTTAACTCCTAGGCCCCCAAAGATGCCTGAAGATATCCCCCAAGTTAAAGATGACTCCAGCAGGACTTTGTGCTTCGTTTGCAGAAACAGAGGGCTTACCTAGACAGTGGTTCTCAGCTGAGGGAGGTCTTAAAGACTCTCCAGTGCCTGACAAAAACACCAAACCAATTAATTTAGACTCTCTGGGGGTGAGACTCACTCAGGCATCATCGGGGTTTTTAATGCTGCCCTGGGGAGTCCAATGTGCACCCAGGGCAGAAAACTACTTGCAAATGTTATTAACCCTGAGTACTGTTGAAACCACCCAGGGAATGATGAAAGACCCCACTGCTGGGCCCACTAGGCCCCACTCCCCCACCATCCCAATTCCTTATTTGGGGTGGAGCCTGTTCACTGGTGTTAAAACAAAGCCCGCCCATGATTCCCAGCGCAACCACAACCGGAGTGCAGGGGTGCACACCTGCTGGCCTAGTGGAAAGAGACTTGGGAGCAGCAGATCTTGGGAAGGACTAAGGGGTGGGATGAGCCAAGGATTGGGCCAGATTCCTTCAGGTCACCACAATCAATGATGTTGGTAAAGCAGATCACAACAGCGATGAAGCAGTTTTGTGAAGTGGGAGCAAAACAAATTTCTTGCCCTCATACCAGAAACAACCACAAACTCTTGTCTTCCTCCCTGGCCAGGGCAGGCATTTGTGGGTAGGGTGGGGAGACCAGGACATAGGAACTCCCTCTGCAGCTTCAGACCTGCCTCTCCTGGACTGCACAGAGGGGCGTGTCCCTGCTGGCCGTCCAGCCTGTACACCCAGATTTCTCCAGCTTTGCGGGCCAAGGAGAAAGTTCTGCTAGAATTACTACCTCACCTGTGTTATCTTTTTTATTAAGATGCTGGTTCCCTGGGTGCCATTTCAGCCTTCTGAACCTGGGGGTAGGGCAGTGAAATCTGCATTTTAAATAGACATTCTGGGTGATTCTAATGTACTTAATAGTCCAAGAATCACTGGCATGAAGCTTCTCTAGCTCTCTGAGGAAAGGGGAATTTTAGAGAGATAGGGCAGAGAACACAGAAGGGGTGTTCTTTGCCATTTTTGGGTTACCTGAGGTCTCTGCTGGGTCCAGGACCTCTCAGAAAATCATTTCCCCCAGAGATAAGAGCCTGACCTTTTAACACAATTTACATCTGGGTCTAATAAATGGAGCTGACTTTACCCATGTGAGCCTGGGTGTCATAGTCAGCTGTCTTTGTTTTGATGTGTTTTTAAGGCCTCTCTAACAGAATGAGCTAGATTTCTGGCAAAGAAATGGATTTCTCTTCTCTCTAGAGAATTCTAAATCTCCTCACTAGAGATTTAGGCTGCCCATCCCAACAATGACGAATGTTTATCGGCCCAGCTTTGGCCAGTGGTCCTGGCCTGCTGTGTCTGCCCATGACAAATGTTCCTTTGTGATCTGCTCACTCTGGGGTTACCAAGAATTTCAAATGGGGAGAGGGGCGGGGAGCAAAAGGGGAGGGAAGTGCGGGGACCTATTTGAAGTCCACTATGACCTTGGAATTCACAGACCAACTGAAGGACCCAAAGCTCTGTGACCCACAGCCATGTGCCATTTTGATGAGGCACAAGTTTGGACAGTGTGTATCTTGACACTAATGAAGGTGAGTAGCTGGGTCAGGGGTTGAGATGACCACCGACCTCTTCACTTTGTAGGACTCACCACACGGTGCAACTCTTGTTTCCTGGTGAATATGGCTATGTGGCTAGAGAGAGAATTTCAGAGAATAGGAAACAATTATCAAGTTGTGGTAAGAGAATGGCACAGGGTGCTCATGACTCTTGGAAAGACATGTGATTGGGACAAAGCCAGGGATCTGTGTCATCATCTCCATCACTCTGAATCCAAGATTCCTGGAGGTCTCAGAACTAGCCCTCCCAAATATCTGTGGTCTGCTCTGTGCTGGCTGGGTCATGGGGGAAGGAACGGTAAACAGGAACTCAGTTTTGAGTGCTTGTTATGGGCCAGGAAAAGTGCAAAGAGTTTAGCATACATCATCTCATTTAATCCTCATGCGATCCTGGAGGTACATACTTTTGGGATCCCCATTTTCTAGATGAGGTACAAAGAGGTTATCCAGTTCTGTCACAGCCACACAGGGGCAGAACTGAGATTTGGACTGACAGACTCTTTCCTTCGCCAACTTCTTGGGCCTGTCCAGCCCAGTCTTAGCCAAGAATCCTGCTGAGTCATTAAGAAAGAATCCCCCCCATCCTTGATGTCTGCTCACCCTTAATACCTGGTCATTGTAGTCTGTCTTTGATGTATCAGCCCTTGACCTGCCATTCACAAGAATCCTGTGAGATCGATTTGCCAAAAGTCCTTACTTTTGACGTCCCCTCTTAATAATCTTCCATCCACTGACTCCTTTCTCCATTACTGGTCCTGCTGGATTCTACATTGAGCCTAATCTCTCTCCCCTGTTGCACTTGTCTTAAATAAAGTCTTTCTTATTATCTTAACAACTGTCATATAATTTTTTTCTTTCACAGAATACAGGCAGTTGAACTCCGGGACCTACATTCTTAATCCTTACACTGTCCCGGCAGACCAGTGGTGTCAGATAGAACTATAATGCCAGCCATATTATTCACTGAAGATTTTCTGGTGCCACATTAAAAAAGGAGAAAGAAACAAAATGAAATTAATTTTTTTACCTATTTTTCTGTTTCTGAACTATTTCAACATGGAATTGATACTAAAAAGTAGTATTAAGATATTTTACATCCTCTCTCTCCCTCTTTCTCTTTCTCTCTCTCTCTCTTTTTTTTCTTTCTTTCTTTCTTTCTTTTTTTTTTTTTTTTTGGTCTATTTAAGTGTTTGAAACCCTGTGTATTTTCGATTCAGCACATCTCGCTCTGGACAAGCACACATCAAGTGCTCAGTCATCACAGGTGGTGAGTGGTTATGGTTAGTGCAGTGGGGGACCAGCCCCCAGCAGGAGACAGGCTTGAGTCAGGGGATTTGTTTGTGCAAGTGCCTGGGACAGGCAGACTGCCGAGGGTGGAGGAGAGAGGAATAAAGAGACAAGGAACCTACCTGAGGAGAAGCACTGCTGACACCCGCTTACCATAGGGAAGTAGAGCCTACTGGGCAGTTGTGCCATGGCAGTAAAAAACAAAAACAAAAACAAACAAAAAGAATGCCCCAGATTTGGAAGTGAGAAGGATAAATGGTGAGCAGCCTGGAGGACCTGGCTCCAAAGCTAGGGCAGACAGAGCCTCATATGATTGGGAAGGGCAGGCTGGTGATCCATGAGGACCTTGGTATCTTGGTATCTTCGGTTGGAATGCTCATCTCACCCTCTCACCCAGGAGCCTGTTCAGATGCAGATTCTGATCTGCTTGATCTGGGATGAAACTAAGAGGCTGCATTATTTCTCAAGAACGCTAAGGTAGGGTGGTATGGCTGGTACGTGGACCACACTTTGAGTAGCAAGGGCTAGAACATATATTCGTGCTTTGAATGGTTGACAGGCAACATGGAAGGGGATGAGGTCGAAACTTTCTTAAGCCGGGGAGAGCTTTTGGCTTGAGTTCTTTCTAAGCTGTGGCCATAATTACAGCTCCTGCCTGTTGAGTATCTACTCTGTCCTGTGCTTTATACCAGGGGTCGGCAAACTGTGGGCACCGGGCCAGATCTGGTCACTTCCTGTTTTGGTGAATAAAGTATTATCGGAATCCAGGCACACCCATATGTTTACATACTGTCACAGCTGCCTGCATGGTACAATGGCAGAGCTGAATAGTTGCAACAGAGACCATATGGTGTGCAAAGCCTAAAATATTTACCATCTGGGCCTTTATAGAAACGTTTTGCCATCCCTTCATACAGTGTCTCATTCACTTCTCATCACATTGCACGGTGAGTTAAGTACTATTATTGTCCCTTTTTACAGATGGACAAACAAAGGCTTGGAGGCATCAAGGCACTTGCCCAGCACCTCCCAGCTAGTAAAAGAAGCAGAGCTGGTTCTTATGCCTGGGCTGACTTGTGCCAAAGAGGCCAAACCCCAGGCTCTTTGTTATCCTAGTCCTGTGGGACTAGGAGTGGCTTCTACAAAGTAAAAATGTCTGTGTGGAGCAGCAGAAGTCGGAGTGGGAACACATTTTTGTGGAATGGACACAGACACATATGTTCCTTGAGCACCCCCTGTGTGCCCACACAGGCTGGGTGCTCTCTGTTATAGCTCTTGCCCACCTTTGCCTTTCCCTGAGGCAGGGATGGCCTCCCACCCCAAACTGGCATCGCTGTCCCTGAGGCCTCTCTCTCTGCTGTGGGATGGCATTTGTTAGATCAACACCCCAACTTTGTGTCTCTTGGCGGGACAGATCAGAGGCACGGTCCCCCATGTCACCCACCTAGTCCCTGCCTTGTGCTTCTGGTGAGTAGCTCCCAAACAAACTACCTGCATCCAAACCGCATGTCGAACCCCGCTCTTAGGGAAACCCAAACTAAGACTCATAGCTGCTCAACTAGATACCGTGATAACTGGGAAAGTGCTTGCAGACCCACATTTTACAGGTGAGGAAACTGGGAGCTCCCGAGGACAGTAGCTTGTGTCACTTTTAGGGGTGGGGGTTCATAGCCAGATCTGCCCAACTCATTACTCGATGAGTCACACTGCCTGTTCTTTGATGATGATGATGATTGTGATGGCAATGGTGAGGATTGCTGAATGCTCCCTGTGGACAGATGAAGAGTCAGTGGCTCAGGGCAGTTTGGTAACTTGCCCAAGTTTTGTCCCCGTGTGAAGAGGTTTGACCCAAGGAAGCCTGGAGTAGCAAGGCTGGAGACCGCCGTGGGCGTGGTGTTGGCACTTCAGACCTGCCCACTGGGTGGGATGAGCATCTTCAATGACTGCTCCTGGGGCCGGTTGCCATGGCTACCACCAGGTAACCCTCAGAATAATGGAGGTCAGTGATGGGAACTGCAGCCATGCCAGCACCTCAGTGTGATGTGCCCCCCCCATTCCTAGTGCAGTGGAAGCTGGGGGGTGGGCAGGGAGCAGCCTGGTTGCCGTGAGACCCAAGGGAGCAGCTCTCATGATTGCATCTCTAGACACCTGTGAACTTGACCACAGTGTCTGGGAGTTGCTCTTGCTCTCCCTTACCCACCTACCCCCTTTAATTCTTCCCATACCTGGATATGAGCAGGAGCCTGCCTGCCAAGGGTGGGTGTTGTCGCTCAGCCCCCAATCTGCTCGTGCCCTTGTTGTTGTCGCTCAGCCCTCGATCCTGCCTGTCTCTCCCTCCTCCTCTTCCTTCCACCCTTGCAGAACCGCAGTCTTGCAAAGGCTACAGACCTCTCGCTGCGTTAGCAGAGAGGCTTGCCCAAGTCCTGGATGCCCCCTCCGGAGGCTCTGAGGGTTTTGGTGGTGATCCCAGTCTTGTCATCTGGGAGATGGGGACACAGGCTACTGTGAGGACAATAGCAGGACAGGTAAGAGCCTGATCTCTGAACTGGGCAGACTGGCCTATGAATGCTGGCTCGCGGCTGTGTGTCACCGTAGGCCGGTTAATTTTCTGAGCCTCTGCTTCCTCTTCTGTACGGTGAGGATCACAGTTGTAGCAACCTCCCCCGGAGCTGTTGTGTTAATGGTTCTAACGCCCAGAGCCTGCTACCTCTTATTTCCCGAGAGCCCCTGCCTGCCCGTGACCCTGTAAGGCTTTGAGTCTGCTAAGGGCAGTGGGTTTCTTGTTCCAGACCAAGCACGGTGACACAAGACTGTGCCCTGGGTTGAGAGGGAGCAGCTTGCCTTCCAGCCGGATGCAAGAGAGGGAGATAAGGCACCTCTGTTTCCTCCCTTGACTCGCTGTGCCTGTCACCCGAATCTGATAAGATAGGGCCAGCCGGGTGGGTCCCCACAGCTCCGGAGGGAGGGAGGTTAAGAGCTTGGAGCTGAAGGGGACACAGACTTCTTGAAGCCTTGGTGGCGTCCTTCATCTCAATCAGGCATGGGGCAAGGGTGGCAGAGGGTGAGGATGGGGAAATGGGAAAGATCTGTAAAAATCCTTTCCCCAAGCTATGTTGATTCTTCCTTCCCTCCTTCCCACCAGCCCTGAAGATGCTCTGATAGCATAGGAAGGAATAAGGGGGGCGGGGGTGTCTCCAAAATCCACAATAGGCTCTGGGATGTCTTTAAAGTCTCCAAGAAATTGGGGAAAATTCTGCAAGGTTGCACATTTTTCAGTGCAAAAGGGGACAGAGTGTTAGTGCAATTCTCATCCAATGGGCTTCTTCCAGTCTGGTTCCTGTGGCCGTGTCTTACGGCCATGCTCCCAAGAGCTGGTTGTTACATTTTCAGGGATTTGGAGAGCTGGTCGTTAAACACAAACATTAAATATTAAATGACAGAAAGTTACAACAAAATAAGTATGTTGAAAACAAAGGTAATAAATACTTCCTGATGTGTATACCTGTTACTATTGTCTCGCTCCGGGAGCTGGGTACGTCTGTTGTATCTGTAGGTGTGTTGCTGAACATTGTCCAGCTCTGCCTCGGTGATGCCACATGGATAGCCAGATGTTGGCCATGGTGGCAATATTCTCAGCAAATGCCACAAACCAGCCCTTCCCTGCACTCTGAAACTCTTATTAAACATTGACTAGTACGACACGGTGCCCACATCACCCACAACAGAATTATCTGAAGTTGTCTGAATGCAGATGCTGGGGCTCCTCTCCAGACCCACTGAATCTCTGGGTTGGGGGTTGGGGGGGTCCCAGAATCTGTGTTTTTAGAGAGCTCCACGGAGGATTCATGAACACTGTGTAAATCCTGAGAGCTTGGAGGGATAGGGGGAAGGAGATGTATAGGGAAAGTGAACATGAGGGAAATTCAGGAGAATATGTCCCAGGATAATTGTAATGTGGGTGAAGACTGAATCCCAGTATCTCCCATCTTTTATTATTATTACTGTATTGAGAGAGACATCTACTGAGCACTGGCCATGGTTCAGACACAGCGCTAAGTGCCTTCAATGTATGTTTCATCTCTGTCTCACCTCCATGTAAAAGTCAGTTTGGGTACCCACTTTATAGATGAGCAAACTGGAGCTCAGGCTCAAGTGCCTTGCTCAGGGTCCAACCTAGTGAGAGTTAGAGAGAAAATGCAAACAACGGGAGTGACAACAGAGCTGGTGATTTTATTCCAAACTCAGTGGTGGGGACCTAGAAGGGACTCGGTGAATCTCAATGGATGGACTTATCTAGAAGCCACCACCTGACCAGAGCAACATTTCCTCTGGAGCGGATCTTATGATTCAGGGTAATTTCTTGAATGCCATTAACTATCTCACATGAGGAAAGAGAAATGCACCTCCTCCCGAGATGTGAACAGTCAGGATGGGGCATTGCCATGCAGGGGTCAGGCATGGGGGAGATGCCCCACGTTGTGTTTTGTGAGGCACAGGGCTCCTCACAGGCTCGTCCTCTTCGGTTCCTTTGCTGAGCCAAAGAGTGACACTTAACACACGTCGGTGAGGATGAAGACAAAGATGACAGTGAGCATGGAGCTCCCAACAGTCTGGCATATTCAAATGAAACTAAGTGAAAAATTAAAAACACAGCAAGAGTCAAACAAGAAAGAAACCGAGTCACTGCCTGTTGTCACAAGTTTAGTTTACAAGCACGTGAAGGTTAGGGGCTAACAGGCAGGTCTCGTGGGGGCAGAGGAGGCTCAAAGTGGAGCAGCCACAGATGGAGATGGGAGGCTGGCTGATGTCCTGGGAGAGGGGTGGGTCAGGAATGCTGATGCTCCAAGTCAGGGAAGGATGCAGTGGCTTCCAAGAGCGGAAAGAAGCTTGAAAGGGCTGTGCTTGGAAGGCATCCAGGGCACTGTACCGTGAGCATCCAGCTGGGGCCAGGAGGCCATGGTAGGTGGGGAGCATCCCGGAAGGCCTGGTGCCCAGTCTGGCTGGCTTTCCCCAGGGGGTTCCAGAGGACTTCAGGACAGCATTCAGCTGAGGCTGAAAGAGAAACTCTTTCCTGCTCTCTACTCCCACCACGCACACCCCAAAGAGTGGTATTTCCCCAAACCGTGATCTCTAGGAATTCTGGAAAAAGAGAGCCTTGTAGACAGGTTCAGGAATTGCTATATATCATATCTTTTTCTGTAGAGATAATAATCATCACAGTAAAGGTTCTGAAAAGGTCTGCACCCAAGAAACATTTTTAGCCTGGTGAATCATTTGGAATTGCAGGTAGCATTCACTGGCGGACTCCACCCACATCCCTCAGATCCCTGGTTCTTGTTTCCATCCCACCCCTGCTTTTCTGCCTGCAGTCACTCCTAATGGTCCCCCTGGTGCTTTTTCAGAGAACTCCCCTCTGGCTAGAAGGCCTAATGGTGTCTTGGAATTTACACCCCACACCCCCCACCCCTGCGGCAGCCCTTAAGCAATGACCAATATGCTGTCCTAGTTGGGGCAGCTCTGAGGCTAATTGAGAGCCCAGAGTTCCCCGACAGGACCAAGCCAAAGCTGCCCCTGTGGGACTTGGCTTCATGGGTCATCCTGGGCTGTGCCCTTAATGGCTCTCTCCACTCAGGGTCAGCCTCTGGGGAGCCGGGCCTGCCAAGACCTCATTTCTCCCACATCAGGACTGTGTGCTTCTGAAACACCTATCGATGTGGTTTGGATCTCTGGCCCTCTTTGGCAGGTGCTTTGATAAACTCTGTCCTGGAGAATAGCCTCCACACCGTGGAATTGATTTTCTGGAGAGGGAGAGTCCTGATTCGATGAGAAGAGGCCTTGCTCTAGCTCAGCCCGTGCTTTCTGAAGCCTCTCTTTGCTGTCCTCAATCCTGGGCAGGGTTTCTGCAAGGGCTCTGAGGAGAGATTTCCTATCCCAGCACCCAGCATCTCACCTGGGGAATTCAGCAGATCAGGCCATGTGGGCTGGATTTTCGAGGCGAGCATAATTCACCTCTGCCACGGTGCATGTTTATTTTTGGAGAATGGGTCCCCATAAACCTTTCTCACCGTCTTGAATCTGTCTCCCGTTCTGGCATGAGGTTTGCCTGGGTAAGAAGTCAGATGCCTGCCTGGGCCAGGCGGATAGTGGAGGGTGAATTAGCCGTGTGGTGAGGTGACCGGGAGTGACAGGGGCTGGGACAGAAAGAGCAGGGTGCCTCCCATCAGAGGAGGCAGGGCCAGGGGCTCCAAGCTAGTTGTTGCCTGTAGGAATTGGACTTACAGGCCAGGAATTTGGGGGGAAAGCCAGAGATCCAGATGTTACTCAAAATCCCTTAACTTCCCAATATTAGCAAGTAGTTCTAATGTTTTGAAACGTTGTGGTACCAAGTAGTCTAGCAGTGCAGGCTTGATGAGAGATGCCGGGTCTGGATTATCTGCAGAAAAGCAAAGATGGTGGAGAGACGCCGCTGTGGAGGCAGAGGTCTCTGCTGATGTACCCCCTACCCCCAGCACACATATGTTGTCCACTCACTTTGCACATGCTGGTCCCTCTGCCCGAAACACTTGTCCTCCAATGCGTTGCCTGGCTAATTCCTTCTCATCCTTAAGACCTCTGCTTCCTCCTGACCCCAGGCCCCTGAGATGGCCTCGCCTTCCTGTGAGAGCTCCCACTGGCTCTCAGCTTCCCCTTTTATAAGACTCATCCCATTTATAACCACCCGCTCAAAGTCTGTCTTCTGTGCCATTCTGCAGGCTTTCTAGGGGCCAGGACTGTGTCTGCCTTGTCCTCTGTTATATTTCCAGCACTGGACAGAAGCCTGACACACAGCAGGTGCTCAGAAGAGTAGCACACACAATAGGCTCTGGGATGAAAGAGTAGTGCATCCAAGAAGCTTCCTTTAAGGGTAATGAAGATCCCACGCTCAGTAGAAAGGGTTTTGTTGTGTCCTTGAAAACCACTCCCCTGGCTCTTGTTGGTAGGCACTCACTGCGATTGTTCTTGTGTTCACATTGAGGCCCCCAAGGGTGGACATTGCTGAGCAGAGAGCTTAGGGCTGTGCATGTTGAGCTTTGTGAATAGAATCTCCTAGGGTGAGGGGTGACAAACTAGCCTTAAGCCAAAGCTACTCACTATTTGTTTTGGTAAATAAAGTTTTATTGAAACATAGCTACACCCATTTATTTCTATGTTGTTTTTGGGTGGTTTTGTGCTGCAAGAACAGAGCTGTATAGTTGAGACAGAGACCATGTGGTCTTCAAAACCTAAAAAATTTTACTACAGTAAAAACGTATAGGCCTCTGCCCTTCAGTGCTGCAGTGCCCAACCTGCACAGCTTTACGTAGCGGCCGTGGGGCTAAGTGCACCCCAACCCAGATTTGAGAGCCACTAGCTACTGAGACCAGGCACATGCCCACAGGACTTGTGAGTAGTCCTGTTTTGGCAGGACGATCGTCAGTACCCTTTCTCCATTGCCATCCATGGATAGAAAAGACGAGAGAAAGGCAGTAATCAGAGGGCCACAGATGCTATGTGGAATAGCAACCACCTTTCCCCCTGGCCTCTCCACCTCTTATGAGATGGAAAGTGTGGAACAAGTCAGAGACTGGTCATGGTCCTTTTGCTCCAAAGTTGTCAAGGTCCTGGCCAGTGACTCCTGAGTGTGGAGAAGGGGCAGGAGGGAGCTGGAAGAAACGGGATAGCCTGCAGGCCCACCTTCCAGCCTACCCCCGATCAGTGTCTCCCATGGTACTATGACTGAGCGTTCCCATCACCTCCCCCTCCCCAGTCCATAGGTTGAAATCCTCACCCCCACGGTGATGGTCTTAGGAGGTGAGACCTCTGGGAGTGATTAGGTTAGGAAGGTGGAGCCCTCATGAATGGGATTTATGTTCTCATCACCAAATCTTCCAGCACCTCGATCTTGGAATTCCCAGCCTCCAAACAGCATGAGAAATCAATTTCTGTCGTGGGTAAGCCACTTAGTCCGTGGTGCTTCATTTTAGCAGCCCTCGCAGACTAAGGCACGGGGGTCAGTGGCTACCAGTGAAGGTGGCTGGCTGTTGCCACCACAGGGATCTCAGCAACAAGAAGCCATGAGACAGATGGCCCAAAGCAGGACCTGCAGATGGGGGTAGGAGGACATTGAGCCTGAGCCCGATTTCCCATGTCGAGGGTCTATATGGCAGGGACATCCCCACTGGGCCTTCCAGAGGACCAGTGATTGTTGCTCTAGTTATCTAATGCTATAAATAAACAAGCTATCCCATAACTGAAAAGCTGAACAAAACAACAGGATTTATTTTGCTATGAATGTGTGGGTAGGTGGTTCTCAGCAAGGACAGCTTGTCTCTGACCAGCTCATCCTGAGCGAAGGGGTGTCCCGGGCCAGGGCTGGAATCACCTGGGGGCTTCTTTGCTGGTATATGTGGTGGTGCTCACCAGCTGTTGGCTGAGACCTTCCCTGGGGCTGCTCGCTGGTCCACCTCCCACCTCCATCTGTCCTCCCCATCAGCTGCTGGTTTTCCTCATGACATGGTGCCTGGTCCCAGTGCCCCTGAGACAGAGCTGGATGGAATTTGGATTGTGTTCTCTACCCTAGCCCAGAAGTTCCATGGCATAATTTCTACAGGATTCTGTTCCTTAGGAAGTCAGTCACGAAGGCTGGTGTATAAGGAGAGCGCATTGGAGAAATCGTGGACATGTTTTAAAACCTCCACCAATACACTTCACCACGAATGAGTCTTTGGCATCTGCCCTAGGGAGAGCCCAGAAAGAATGCAGCAGGAGGAGGAAGGAAAAGGAAGCCTGTTTCCTTCTCTCACTCCATCACTGGGGGGACTCTTGCAGGAGGCGGAAACAGCCTCTGTGGTCAGTGCAGACTCCAGACACCATGCTCAGTCCACTGTCGGGAAAAGTAGGCAAGCCTTTCAGTCAAATGTTAGATTCAAGCTTTAGGGTAGGGCTAAGCCTTAAAATCCAAAGTGAGGCAGCTTTGATAATCAGAAGGGATGGCCACGTTAGGGAATGAGATGGAAAGTCAGTTAAGGAATCCTTCACTGCTTAGGGCAGCAGGGAGGGGGGTGGGGTTGGGGGGACAGGTGTCCATAGGGCAGTGTAGATAGTAGCAACAACAAAAGTACAGACGGGCCATGTTTCCAGCCCAGCATCAGCAGGCTGAGACTCCTCTCCTAACGGTCTCCTTTGAAAAGCCTTGCTCAGTAGTCCGGTCCCATGAAGTTTGCTTTTCAGGCCCTATGTTTCAGGGAAATTGGATAAATTGATCTCTGGGGGCCCTTCCCAGACTAACATTCCCCGATTCTCTTGCTAACAGGGGCCGGGTGCTGACAGTTTAGTTAGGAAACGGTGACTAAGAATGTATTTATTTCATTAAGGCAACTCTCAGTACAGACATCATAATAGTAGCTGGAGGAATTAGCTTTGTTCTCTGATTTCAGTGAAAGAGAGGGAGTTACACGTGGCCTTTCCCAGTGTCTCTGTCTCTCTGGCCTCTCTGGAGATGGCAGCCTCACCCCCCACCCCTCCCCGAGTGTGATTTGACAAGAGGCTTTGAACAAATTTCTAGCAGTGGGACCGCATTTGGAGCCAGACTTCTTGACTACTGGGAGTCAGTTTTACAACCCCTGGTCTTTAGAACTTCACAGCCCAAAATGTGGCCGGGAAACCATCAGCATCACCTGGGAGCTTGTTAGAGATGCAGGCTCCCAGGCTCATCCCAGAGCCCAGGGATCAGAATCTGCATTTTAACAAGATAGGGGTGGGGGTGGTCCAAATCTTCTACATCAAAGTTGGAGATGCGCTGTTTTAAGGATCACAATCCCTGGCTTATTATTCTTACTCTGTCTCTTTCAAGACATCTGGAAGTCAAAGGGTCTCAGAGGCGAATTTCTTCCAGTTTTGACCCCTGGAGTCCCTGGCAACTCCCTTTCTAGCTGGTTCTTCAGTGATGGCTAGAGAGCTTAGGGGTAGCTCGCTGTAAATCACTAGCTAAAAAGAATCATGCCACACTTTCAGTGCTTGAATTTAAAATGCCCTTCTTGGAGCCCCTGGGTGGCTCAGAGGTTGAGCATCTGCCTTCGCCTCAGGTCGTGATCCTAGGCTCCTAGGATCAAGTCCCACATCAGGCTCTCTTGCGGATAGCCTGCTTCTCCCTCTGCCTATGTCTCTGCCTCTCTCTCTCTGTGTGTGTGTCTCGTGAATAAATAAAGTCTTTAAAAATAAATAAATAAATAAATAAATAAAATGCTCTTCTTTACTCTTTATCTGGAGAATGCTAGGCAGAAATACTTAATGGTAAATGGTTTCTATTCAAATGTCCGTGTTGTGGAAAGCCAGTGTCTTTTTTTTTCTTTTAATTCCAGTCTATAGCAAGGTTTCCTAACACCCAGAGCCACTTCCAACTGTGCACTTCAGACTTTAGTTAATGTCAAATGGCTTGTCCTGTTGCAAATCTCAGAAACATTTCTGTTACAAGGTGGCTTGCCTCTAGCTATTTGTATAAAAAGCTAAATGAGCAGTGGAAAGGTACAATAAAAATCCTCTATGTACTAGAAATATCACACCATTGTGTTGGGCTATTGTGCATACTTCTCTTTTACCATTTCCCCCTTAGACCACGAACATAAAAACCAACAGGGAGAGGTTTATAATTTTAGACACCCACAGCTCTCTACATTGACTTGAGTTAAAATGCTCTCATCTGACCTGATGAAGTACTTCAGGCATTTCCATTTTCATTTCGAGGCATTTCCATTTTGAACAAATTTTGGCTTGATCAAGTGACAACAGTCCACAGGTGGACTCAATCCATTTTTAGGCCTAAAGTGGTATCTTACTAAGAGCGTATCAAGGCTCTTGGGCACAATCTAAGTCTCTGAGCTAGCCACCTTAGAAGCAGGGTTTCCCAGCACTCATGAACTGTAGACGCCAGATGAATAGTGGTAATAGTGGGTATTCCTAAAATGGCTGCTTGACATCTGCTAAGCTTGCTGATGATTTTTTTTTTTTTTAGATTTTATTTATCTATTCATGAGAAACAGAGAGAGAGAGAGAGAGAGAGAGAGAGGCCTTGGGGCCTTTGAGGAGCATAGAGAACACCTCTCAGAAAGGTGCCTGAAGGGGGATCCCTGGGTGGTTCAGCGGTTCACCCTGCCTTTGGCCCAGGGTATGATCCTGGAGACCCGAGATCGAGGATCTCGGCCCCGCATCGGGGTCCTGGCCTGGAGCCTGCTTCTCCTTTTGCCTGAGTCTCTGCCTCTCCCTCTCCCTCTCTCTCTTCTCTCTCTCTGTGTCTATCATGAATAAATAAATTTAAAAAAAAATCTTAAAAAAAAAAAAAAGGAAAGAAAGGTGCCTGAAGCTCAGGGAGTCTGGAACATTCATGCGGTGCTCTAAAACCTGGTTGACAGAAGGCCGCACCGGGGGCACGGAGCCGGCACTGCTCTGGCCTGGGCCTTGGCCCCAGTCTCGCAAGCTCCTGCGGCCTGGGCGCCTCACGCAGAGCGCGGCCGGCCTTCGCGCGGGAGAGGGCCGGGCATTGCCGGTGAGGGTGCGTGCAGACGGGCCCCTGCCCCATCTCGCAGCATCTGTGTGAGGCAACTCTGTCTCCATGCTAGAGCCGAGGAATGGGAAGCCGGAGAGGCGAAGCCGTGTGCCCTGCTTTGAGGTAGGGACCTGCGGGTCCCGCAGCAGCTCTCTGACCCCAGAGCCTCTTCTGAGGACTGCAGACCACCCATCCTGTTTGCCCAGGACTGTCCCAAGTTTAGCCCTGCAGGCGGCATGTCTGGAAAACCCTCAATGCCAGGCCCTAGGAGAGGACAGGGGACCTGGTGGCATTTCCTCACCTCGGCAGCTCCTGGCTTCCTCCCTGGGCTCCCTCCCCGAGCAACAGCACGCACATGGGTTCCAGACGGTCTCTCTCATCTCTTGCTCCACTTCTGCATTCCGGTGAGGCTGTTTCCAAGTAAAACCCGGATAAATTTGGATTTCATATGGTGGTTTCTCCTGAGTGAACCTTTTGTGTAGAAAGTGGGAGACCAGAAAGTTTGGTTTTTTGTTTTGTTTTGTTGTTGTTGTTGTTTTACTTCTTTTAAATGAGGCCCATTTATTCTAATGCTCCTGGGGAGGGTGTGATGTCTAGAAATGAAATTTTATTTATCAGCTAAGTATCCATTATTGTTTCACTAGGGTTTTTTTTAATGCTAATGAAAAAAATGTGTGTGTGCACGTGAGGGTGTGTGCACATGTAGGCACACTTCATAAGTCTACGTGTATAGTTTCTAGGGCTGCTGCATCAAAGTACCACAGACCAGGTGGCTTATACAATAGAAATGTATGAACTTGTGGTTCTGGAGGCTGGAATTCTGAGATCATGGTATTGCCAGGGTTGGCGGTGAGGGAGGATCTAGTGCAGGCCTCTCTGCTTAGCTTACAGTCACCTCTGTTCCCCCTGTGTCTCCACAGCGCCTTTCCTTATGGATGTTTCTGTGTCGTACTTCTCCCTTTACAAAGGACACTGGTCATGTTGGATAAAGGCCCACCCTAATGACCTCATATTGACTTGATTGTCTCTGCAGGGAGTCTCTCTCCAAATATGGTCATATTCTGAATACTGGGGCTAGCACTTCAACATATGCATATGGGGGACACGATTCAATACATAACACCCTTGTCTGGAGTAACTAATAAGGTCTCAGTTTTGCTGTGCCTTATTCCCTTACCTTCTTCCCTCTTCATCCACTTTGAAGCTCCTCACAGTCTTCGCCTTGGAGGATCCCACTGACTCAGCTTTACCTCCTATCAGAATATGTCAGGCAGAGAATCAGCAGGTGTGACATTCCTATAGTTCTCTGACTCACACCTTCAACAAACATTTATTGAGCACCTGCTGGGTGCCTTGCAATGGGCCAGATGCTAGAGAACAAAACAGAGATGAACAAGACTCAAGCCCTACCCTCGCGAAGCTCACACAGGGTATAGGAAGAATCTAGTCCTTTGAGCCAAATGACTTTTTGTTCAGATTCTGCTTTTATTTTTATCCAACTTTTGGTGGCCCTGGCTTATCACATGAGATCTCTGAGCCTCACTTCTATTCTTGGCAGTAGTAGGCAGAGCAGGTGATGAAAGTGCTCGGCCCTGAGAAGGCTCTCCGGGCGCCAACTGGCATGTCGGCTCTGACGCGCTTGGAGTCTTTTGTTCACATTGGAGGCCAGTTGTTCAGAGGCCCTGGCCAGCGGGCGGCTGGAGGCGGTGGAGTCCATCATGCTGGTGGCAAGGTGCATATTGAGCCCCGGTGTAGACAGCTTCCCCAGCTGACCAGGTCCCAGGTGATCCAGGCCGAGTTCTTCAGTGGCACCATGTGGTTCTGGATTCTCTGGCATTTTTTGTCATGACTCAGATGCTGTGCTGGGTCACTTTCCATATCCAGATCCTTCCCAGTGGATGGATGAGGAACTAGGTATCCTTCCTGGTGATGAAGACTGAAAATATAGATTGAACTCTTTGCAAGCAGGAGCCAGGTGAGAATTTCAAGCAATTACGGACTTCATATTGTACATGAAAGTTGTAAAATTAAAGTATTTTGGTCAACAGTGAAAAAAAAAAGTGCTCAGCCTCCAGGGTTGTTGTGAGGAGTAAGGGTCCAAGTAAGTGCCCAGCACAGTGCCCGGCACACAGTAACCATTTAGTTAATAGCTGTTCAGTGAATGAGAAGTATGTGCTCAAGTAGTAGCACCAAAGTGATTATTAGGAATAGCTAATTGTATAAACAGATAAAGGAAAAATCCAAAGAGGTAGGTCCTGCCCTAGGCTGCGGAGGTCTACGATAGTGTAATTTTGGTCTGTTCGGCATGTTTCTTTGGGTATCCCCTCCACATGCTGTGAGTCCCACTGAAGCCCATCTAAAGTGCCCTGCATCCTCAGGGCAAGGTTAGGCCCATGACCTCAGATGGCCAATGACTGAAAAGTTTGTCTTCCCTGGCCAAAACACTGGGTTCACTGATGCATAGAAGAACAACAGGGCCAATGATACCTCCCTGGAAACGCCATCTGTGTGTTGAAAGAGAGGGTCTTGTTTTCCACTGGCTTGCTAAACTGGGACTACATGTAGATGGCAGTCATTGTCCCATGCTGCATATAAGAGGACATCTGGGGACAGAACTAAGGAATGGAGATAAGAGAGAAGGAGACAGGAAACTGACAAAGTTGATGGTATTGTCTGAGACCCTGGATCCAGCCATGGTTGAAGCTAGACCTGCCCCTGAACATCACCTTCCTGAGTCTGGAAGTTATCTATACTGGCCTAATCTGAGCTCAGCTGAGAGATCTCTGCCTTAATAGTGGGTGTGAACAAAGTGATTGGGAACCCAGAAGCTGGTCCTACTAATCTTGACAAGGAGTATCAACTTAGTTTTCTTGAAGCGCATGACATGTGGGCCCTCTTCAAAGATTAGTCCATCCTCACCTGGCAGAGGAGCCCAGAGGCACTGGAAGGAGCGGTGTGTGTGCAAAGGGAGTGATGGGTGGAAGGGCAGGGCATATTCAGGGCTGGAGAGGAGCTGGCTATGGTTGGAGCTGGATCTTATTACTGGGGATGGAGGATATGGTTGGACTATGAAGGGCCTTGAATGCCAAGGCAAAGTATCTTTGTTCACTCAAGTCAGGGTCCTCTGCTTTTTTCTCTCCCTCTCCTTGGGAGGAAGATGTGGAGGTGAGGGGAGAAATTGTTTGAAAGGGGGAGAAATCTTGTCTCCAGGCTATCAAATGTCAAGGGAGGCACCCATTTCCCCCACATTTTTCCAGTGTCTGAGTACCCAACCTGAAGACAATAACTAAATGGGAGGGGCCAGTTCATCAAGAAGTAAGGGACCCCATTCTGTGGAGGCCCATGGTTCCTGTGCTAAAAATACTGATAGATACGGGTGAGCAAAGGCCCAGAAATAGGACCTGACACTGAGTGAAGAACTTGAAATGCTTTAGTGCAATTTCTTCTTCAAATGGGAAGAAGGGAGCATGAAAGAGGAGGCAGGCAGGTATCGTAGACAGAATAACTGCTCCCAGAGGTGTCCACATGGAATTCCCGAGGTCTGTGGATAGGTTACCCTACATGGCATAGGAACTTTGTAGGTGGGGTTAAGGGAAGGATCTTGAGGCAGGAATGTTGATGATCCCAGTGAGCCCATGTAATCACAAGATAAGAGGGAGGTAGGAGGGCCAGAGACCGAGAAGGACGTGTGAGCATGGAAGCAGATGCCACGTTGCTTTCATTGCTGGAAGGGGCCACGTTCTGAGGAATAGTGATTCAGTCTCATGGGAAGGTCCAGGTTGGAAGTGGGTGGTGGGATTATCTCCCTGCCCCATGCAACATACCAAACCAAACTCGTGGATCTGGGTGTGTACTATTTCGGGGAAGGCCATGGAGTCAGACAGGGGTCATCTTGAAAACAAGAGGACGGCACTATTTTAACAGAGGAAATATAATGTTTGGCGTTCTATTTAAGCCTCTTAAATCAGGGTCCTCTGGTCAGCAGTGTCTGCATCTCCTGGGAACTTGATTGAAAAGCACATCCTCAGGCCTCCTCCCAGACCCCCTGATTCAAAAACTCTGTTAAGACTGTGCAGGCAGGAATAGATTCTCCCCTAGAGCCTCCGGAAGGAACACAGCTCTGTAGACATGTTAATTTTAGTCCCTAAGATCTATTTTTGGACTTTGAACTACAGAACTGTAAGATAAAAGTTAGCATTGTTTTAAATCCCTGTTTGTGTTAATTTGTTACAGCAGCAGTAGGAAACAGAGTATAGAAGAAGCAGTTCTGAAACAGTAGGATAAAAGCTTAGGGCATGGGCTCCTGGGTTTACAGACCAGTTCTGCCGCCGTCCAGCCTGCAAGTTAACGCACGCTCTCTGGGCCTCGGCTTCTTCCACTGTAATGTGCGTTATGCCCGCTTCTTAGGAGAGTTGGAGAAAAATCAAATGAGGTAGTGCACACAGTAATAATCACAGTGCCTTGTGTGTGGTAGGCGCTTAAGTAATATTAGCCATTTTTCCTTTCATTTTTTAAAGATATTTATTTGAGAGCAAGAGCAAAAGCAAGAGCGAGAGCGAGAGCGAGAGATAGAGAGAGCACGAGCACAAGCAGAGGGAGCAGGAGAAGGAAAGGGAGAAGCAGGCTTCCCCACTGAGCAGGGAGCCTGATGCAGCGGGACTTGATCCCAGGACCCCCTGATCATGACCTGAGCCTAAGGTAGACACAACCCACCAACTGAGCCACCCAGGTGCCCTTCCGTTTTTTTCTTTTCTTTTCTTTTCTTTCTTTTCTTTTCTTTTCTTTTCTTTTCTTTTCTTTTCTTTTCTTTCTTTCTTTCTTTCTTTCTTTCTTTCTTTATCATGACATGCAGAAAAATGTAAAAAATATGATGAATAGTATTCAATGTAAAAAAAAAAAAAAGACTTTTTTTTCCTTCTCTTTTAAATGTTTATCTTCCAAATCCTTTTCCGTGGGGGCTGTTTTGGGATGTCATTTGTAACATAAAACAAGAGAATTATGAAGGAGCTTTTATGAACGCTTTTAATAACAATTTTTACATTTATATGATGTTTCATGGGCTCTGCCCAAACACATAAACTAATACGAAAAAAGAGAGAGCAAGCACAAAACAGAGTTATATTAAACCCAATCAAACCACAACTTGTTTTTCTAGCAGTTGGTTATAAAACATTTCAGCTGACTGGATAAAGGTAATCTGTTGCTTCAAATTATTTACTTTTTGATGCAGAAATAAGGACTGTTTCCATTTTTATTTATTTATTTATTTATTTATTTAGTTAGTTAGTTAGTTAGTTAGTTAGTTTTGTTTCCATTTTTAAAGCACTGCATGTTGTCCCAGGACATGTTCCCATTTTACGCAGTGGGGAATGAATCTTTCCAGGATCCATGTCCTTGGACCTAGAGTTGGTACATGTTGGAGTGCATGAAGGCTTTGTCCTCCATCCCCCCAGCCTCTCCCTGCCTCTTCTTTCATCTATACCCTCCACAGGTGACCTTACCCAGTTCAGTGATTTTAAATCTTGCCATGTGCTTGTGAATTTGAAAAATACACTTCTAGCCATGGCCCTGTGCTTGCACACCAGGCTCATGAACTAACGGGCTACTGGCCTACGTGATGTCTCCATTTGGATGCCTGCTACGTATGGCTGACTCATCCTAAAAAGAAGTTTTGATTTCTTTCCCTTTGTGGGCTTGCCCCTCCTCCAGCCAGTCCTCAAAGAGTGGCGTCCTCATCCACGATCCTTTGTGGGGTCTTTCCGACAGCTAGTATTATTGGCTGTATACCCACAATATGACCCAAATCTGTCCTTCTCTTGTACCTCTATCCCTGTCATCTGTACCTAGATGCCTTCAGCTGCCCCTTGAAGTCCTGTAATATTCTCGCATATAGTCTCCCTGCTTGGTGCTTACTTCACTACAATCTGTCCTACACAGTAGCGGAAACGATCTTTGAAAACATTGAAAATTTGATCTTGTCACTCTCGTGTTCAAAACCCCATAGTGGCTTCTCATTGTATGATCAAACTAAACTCTTTATCTCCAGGAGTAAGTCCTCAAAGGGCATATAAAGAGCATTTTCTGGCTGAAATGATGTGGAAGGAGAGGACCACAAACTGTCTCAAGGTCTACTTTAGGGAAACCAAACTAAGACACCTTAACCAGGCTCTCTGCATAACAGGAGAAGCAAGTCCCTACTGGGGAATTGCCGATATGTGCTTCCCAATTACTACTCTAGTAATAACAGCCCTGATTTGCACATGACAGGTATAAAGACTAAATTTCCCAGTTTCCCTTGCCTCCAAGTGTGGTTGTGTAAGTTATGGACAATGTAACATAAAGGTTTGCGTGCACAATTCTGGGAAGTACCCATTAAGGAAGAGAGCATGTTCTTCAATGTTTTCCTTATTCCTGCTAGCTGCAATGCAGATGTGTTGGCTGGAGCTCTGGCAGACATTGTGAACCATGAGGTGACCTTGGAACAGAAGCTACATCATAAAACACAAGAATGAAGGCTGGATCTCTGGTGGTTTGAGGAATGTCACACCACCCCTGAATTGCTAATCACATCTCTGCATTTTTATTTTGAGTTTGTCCCTTGCAGCAGAAACAAATGCTAAGTACTGTAGAGGAGGGGCATGACCGACCATTTTGTTCGGGGAAAATAGTTTTGTTTTTTTTTTTAAAGATTTTATTTATTTATTCATGAAAGACAGAGACAGAGAGAGAGAGAGAGAGAGAGAGAGAGAGAGAGGCAGGCAGAGACATAGGAAGAGGGAGAGGCAGGCTGGATGCAGGGAACCCAATGTGGAACTTGATCCTGGGACTCCAGGATCATGCACTGAGCCAAAGGCAGACGCTTAACCGCGGAGCCACCCAAGCATCCTGGGAAAACAGTTTCAAGATGCCTGCAGCTCACCACCCAAAGGCCTGAGTAGACTGATGGTGATGGAGAGATGTGGAAAACACTGAGGAAGGTGTAAGATGCAGACACCTTGATAATAAATTAGAAGTGGAGCATGAGCACACAAAAGACAAATGTCAAGGACACTTTCAGTTTTCTGGCCTGAGCAACCACATGGTTACTAGTTACTGAGTTAGGGGCCAAGAGAGCACACAATTAGCATTTCTGTGAAAGAGCTTTGTAGTGTTGTGTATCTCTGGCATTTTGTCATCTGAATCATTGTATTTATGTCACAAATTTGTGGTGAAATGACCCACTATTTAAATCAATGCATATGATAGGGCTATTGTATACATGTCAGTGCTTTTCCAAATATCTGCAATTTCCATTTCTCATGAAAAGAAATGCCCTTGTTAGAGCCTATTTTTAGGGGTTGGTTCTCAGGTAATGATGTTATTCTCCCTTTGAGCTCTGGGTCAGTATAATCTACAACACGTACAGATTGAATCCTAGGCTCTTGGTAAGAGAAACACCATGAAAGATAATCTCCCAGGCCCTTATCCAGGCCTTCCTTACATTAGATTTATGATTTGGTGGTGGGGAGGGGAGGAGGGTAGTTCTAAAATGTGCTTGGAGCTTTAACTCATGTGGCCTTCCCACTTATTTGGGTTGGCAGAGTCACTCATCTTCTTTATAAAGGCTTGGCTCGTTGAGGATGGTATTTTATATTTTTTATGTTAAGCTGGAATTTCCGGGTTGGGTTCTGCAGCATATGGCTCTGTTTTTACTAGGTTCTGGTGGGCTGACAAAGGAATTTTCCCTGTTTTGTTTATTTCATGCTGGAGTTTGGGATTGGATCTCCATGGAGGAGGAAGGAAAGTATTGGCAGGGGAGACATTGTCTATCCAAACACAAGTCTATCCAGCACAAGTCACATTTTGGTTCCAGCTCTGGAGATCTGGTTATCCTCAGGCTCCAGGCCAGAATCATAAGCACAAGTGAAATGAATTGCACCAAGGTCCTTCTTTTTTTTTTTTTTTTTAATTTATTTATTTATGATAGTCACAGAGAGAGAGAGAGACAGAGGCAGAGACATAGGCAGAGGGATAAGCAGGCTCCATGCACCGGGAGCCCGATATGGAACTCGATCCCGGGTCTCCAGGATCGCGCCCTGAGCCAAAGGCAGGCGCCAAACCGCTGCGCCACCCAGGGATCCCAAGGTCCTTCTTTTTGCAAAACAATTGGGCTACATGTTAAACTGTTACCCTAAGGCATCTAGTGTAGACCCACCCGATGTAAGATGAGGGTCCCTGACTCTACTCGGTAGAATTATCAGTCATGTTCTTAAAGACTTCCAAAAGAGTGGGTTGCTTTCAAAGAAAGTGATACTTCATAGCCAGCCTCTAACATGGCCCGTGGTATTATCTATCTCCTGATATTTAAATTCTTATGTCCAACACTTCCACTTTGAATAGGGCTGACTTGTGTAACCAGTAGAATTCTACAAAAACAAAAACAAAAAAAAAAACGATGTGACTTCTGAAGCTGGCCCTTAAAAGACACCACAGCTTCCATCATCATGCTATTCTTGGATCACTCACTCAGGGCAGCCAGCTGCCACGTCAGGAGAACACTCAGCGATCCTATAGGGAAGTCCATGTGGTGAGGAGCTATGGCCTCCTGCCAACAGCCATGGGAACAAGCCATCCTGGAGGCTTCAGTCAAGCCTTCAGATGACAGTGGTTCCCCACTGGCATCTTGCCTGCAACCTTGTGAGACACTAAGCTGGAACAACCCAACGAAGCTGCTCCCAAATTCCTAACCCACAGGAACTGTGAGATAGTAAATGTTTATTGTTTTAAGCTACATGTTTTGGGAAAAGCAATTGATAACTAAAACATGATGGTACAACTTGAGAGTCTTACTTAATCCATCTTGAAATAAAATAGCAAAATTAAAACTTATAATAGGAAACATTTTCAATAATTTTTCCCCTTCTTAAAAGTCTTATGAAAAAAACACCCTTTTGGGGGGGTATTGTTGTGAATGGATGTGGCAGTTGTTTGTTATTTGCAACTACTCCAATTCCCTTCACCTCACAGTTGGAATTTCTATCAGGGATGTGATTCTTCCCTTATGTAGAAAATCTGGTTAAAATGTCTTCCTTTGGGTTCCTATAAGGCAGACCTTGAGACAGGGACTTAAGTGCTAGTGGTTATTTGGGCAAAGGTTCCAGGAAACCCTGAGAGAGTGTGGAGGTAGGACATGGAAAGGAGGCCACAGTTTCTTATTTGCACTAAAACTCTGGTCATCACTGTGGGCAACTGGACTCAATCACACTGAGGACCTTTTGAGAAGGAACATACTTCAGAATTTCTTTTTGAAGGACAAGGGGGCTGGATTATTGATCTTCCAGACCCTGTCCCTCATTGGTTGAGGGTAGCTCACTGGCCAGAGAGAGAAACAGTCTATACATAGGTGAACCTATAGGTAGCTTCTGGTGTAGGATGAGGGGATAAAGATGAGCATTGACTGCAGCTTCTGCAGAGGGCAATTTCTGGTGACCACTACCCACAGGGAAAGCCAGCTGGTGGAGAGGGAGGGGGTGATGTGGGATAGAGAGTATAAGACCTCAGCTGAGTCCCTCAGGCATTTTCTCGGGTCCCAAGAGTACAAGAGGAGGGACAGCTTAGAAGGCTCTCACAGAGTTAAAGACATTTGGATCAGACTGTTCTAGGTTCCAGACTGCAGCTCACCTCCCTGCTTGCTTGGTTCCTGTTGGTCCTAAATCCAGTCTCCAAAAATCACAGAGGTCTCCTGTAAATTCCGCAATCCCTGGACATCCTCTCGAGAAGTTCCTCTTTGCCTACATTGGCCAGAGTTGGGTTCTGTTGCCCACAGCAAAGAGGCCTAACTGAGACAACAATGGGTCTCACTGAGATTAATAGTAAAGTTCATACTTTTCCAACCCAAATCCCAGCGGGATAGCATAGATTTAAGAACTTGCTAAATGGAGTCTAAAGGTCATCTGTATGTGCAAGATATTCAAGAAGGCTTTGAAAAAGAAATGTGAGGCTGCAAAGATCTGTGGTGGCATTAAGTGGAGACTGCAGTTTATAGAACCACTGGTTTACAGATAAAGGGCCGCTGGCTGGTCTAATTTGGCAGACAAAAATTTCATTATCTAGAGCACGTAAGTCTCTCCCTCTGTTGGACAAGAGATGAGATCCTGTCTATAAAAGCTTGCTCTCGATTTCAAAGGTCAACACTCAAAGCGTGTACGTCTGCCACCCTCTTACTGCAGACCAAAGACTGGGTAGGAATGACTTGATATTTAAGCATGACCTGCCTGTCTAGACCTTTTCGTTCTCTTGTGCTCTCTTTCTCCTGCTACCACTTACACTCCAGTGCCTGCAGACCTCATGGATTCAAAACTTGTGTTAGCCCATTAGGAAAGGGTGAGGAAAGGCTGCTTGCAGTGAGTACTTCTGAGAGGTGTCAGCAATAATGCTGCTCATTTTCATCAGGTGTAGACCAGCTACTAATCTCTTTGGTGCTGAGGGGCAGTGGGAGGGAACCAGTTTCTTTAAAATACATTATTGACCTGCTGAAGTTGTGCACATGGTGAGGTTGGATGGTCATCACGGCAGTATAGCATAGTGGTTCAAATCATAGTTGGTGCTCAAACAGCCTGGGTTCCAGTCATGGCTTGTTATTTTCTGATTGTGTGAATTGGAATTTCTCTAGGTCTGAGAGTCATTGACTGTACGGCAGAATAACAATACCCACTTCATGGAATTGTTGGAGAGGAGGATTAAATGAAACAGCCTTTGCAGAGCTTACAGTAAGTGTTTAATAATCCCCATATCATTTATACCAGTGAGGCTCATGGCAGGAAGCAAATGGCAGACTCTGACTGGTACCTTGGAGAGAATTTAATAGACTGTTTACAAAGTATAGGCAGGCTGTAGGGACATTTAAAGGGAGAGTGCAGTTTTACCAAGGGCTATTACACCCCTGGCCAGGGAAGGGGGGAGTGGGGAGAGGCTTACCAGAACCCTGACACTGAGAGAGTTTTGTAGAGAGGACCACCTGACAAAATGGTCATGATGGATGTTGCCACCATGGTGGGCCTTGAGGAGGAGGGTAGGGAAATCAGCATCCTGACCTCCTTCTCTTCCCTCCCTCTGACGTCCTCATGTTGGTGCTCCAGAACACAAAAGAAACTGGGGGAAGATATGAACAAGGCACAAAGCAAGTTGAGAAAGGGCACAGCATGGATTTAGAAGGAACAGTAGGAAATGTCCAGGCTACGATTACTGCCGGTGTTTCTGGGATACTGAAAAGAAAATTAGAGGAATGCCAGGAGCTTCCAGTCAATGTGCCCACAGAAGAACCATGGATTTTTTTTTTCTTCTGAAAAGTCTCTGTTTGCCTGAAATTTCTCTGTGTTAAGCTGTCTTGATTTGAAAGTTTTGTGATTCCTCATTCCTATGATTCCTCTTTTTCCAAATTCTCCACCTAGTTTTGGAAGAAGACTGAATTCAATGAAGCAACTTCTCCCCTCCTTTGTTCATCTCTTTCTAGAAGCTTCTAAATTATGGTAAATTTCCCATCACCAGCTTCCCACTGAGCCTGTGGATGCAAATTCAATTATAATGGCTAAAAGTTCAATACAATCTCTAGAGGTTAAAGCTACATTAGGTGGAAGCTTGGTAGGTAGATTGAGGACACACAGTTATACACCAGGGTTGGGTGTATATGGTGTACATGGTTGGGCCATGAGCATCCAGCTTTGCCTTTAAGGGTTAGCTGAAGTTTGTAGGTGTGGCTTACCCCATTGACAGGAGTTGATAGTTCCCTCCTTCCTTTAAAATACCCTCATGTTTTTATCATTTGATTTAATCATTGTGTTATTTCAATAACCTCCTGTTTGAAAAGACACTGGCTTATTTATAATAATTTAAAATATTTATATTTTGGGGGTATCTGGGTGGCTCAGTCAGTTAAGTATCTCTGCCTTCTACTCAGGTCATGATCTTGGGGTCCTGGGATAGAGCCCCACATCTGGCTCTCTGCTCAGTGAGGAGCCTACTTCTGCCATTCTCCCTGCTTCTGCTCTCTCACTCTTGCTCTCTCTCAAATAAACAAACAAATAAATAAAATCTTTTTTTAAAGATAAAAATAAAGCAAAATATTTATATCTTGAATTTTTATAATTAATTCACAAACCCTCTTCATTCAAAAAAATTTACTACAATCTTTAGCTCGACCTAACTTTCCGAAGACTAGGCATGTCTTATGACTCTGGTGAACTATTTTGAAGCACCCACATTGACTCCCCAATTTAAAAAGTTTATAGTGAAATGCTTAGTGACAATTAGAAATTTCAAGGCTCAGCGCTTTGGAAGTGGCCAGGCCTTTCTACCTTTCCCCCCCTTGTCAATCAGACATAGATGTGCCCCCTCCTTTAAGGGCTCTCTGCAGCTGAGACAGTCCCTCAGGACTGATGGGTTTTCAGCTGATCTACCAACTGCACTTCTCATTCCCAGGGCACCAAGGCCTCCCTTGAAGGGGGATTTAGGAAGAGTACCCCCCTGTCCTTCACAAAGAGCTTGAGGGAAGATGTGACTGTATGCGCATCTTGTCTATGAGGAACCTGAGATTTAAGGAGCTGAAAGATCTGACTAAGATCATACAACCATAAATCCACAAGCCAGTGCCTGACACTCTCAGGACAAGAGTTTTATATTCAAAATTTTCTCTTCTAGAAAGGAAATTTAGTGCATACGCCACATATCACTCTATATCTCTGTATTAGTTTCTGTTGCTGCTGTAATAAATAAGCACCAACTTAATCGCTTACAACAACACAGATTCATTATTTTACAGTTCTGGAGGTCAGAAAGCCTGAAATCGAAGGGTTGGCAGGGATGCGTTCCTTGAGGAGGCTCCAGGGGATATCTGTCCCCTTGCCTTCTCCAGCTCTAGAGGCCACCCACAGTCCTTGGTTCCAGCTTCTTCCTCTGGCTTCCTAGCCATCAGCATAGCTTCTTCCAGTCTACTCTTTCTCTTTGACCTCTGCTACTGCCATTTTGGCTCCTGTTGCTCTGAGCCCTCCGTCTCCCTCCTAGAAGGAGCCCTGTGATCACAGTGGGCCCACATGGATAATGCAGCTCATCTTGCTATCTCAAGGTCCTTCATTCAATTAGATCTCCACTCAGTCCATTTTTCCATATAAGATAATGTTTTTTTCAGGTTTCAGGAATTAGGCATAGATATTTTTGGAGGACATTATTCTATCTTTTTCTATCTAACACAACACCAGAAGTGTTTAGGAGAGCAGTCATAATCAGAATCATTAATATTTCTGCAGCAAAATGTGTATACATTCATGCCAAATCATGTACATCAGTGGTTAGCAAGCTATAGCTTCTAGGCCAAATCCCACCTGTTTTGTAAATCCATTTTGTTAGAACACAGCCCCTCCTATTTGTTATGGCTGCTTTCATGCTACAGGGGCAGACCTGAGCAGTTGTGACCTGCAAAGCCTAAATTATTTCCTGTCTGGCCCTTTACGGAAAAAAGAAATGTGCTGACCCCTGGTAAAAGTAATATCTCTAAATGGTTCAGATCAGCTTTGCCACCAATTGAATTTTCCACAAACCTAAAGAAAATCTTTTGGTTTTCAAAATTCCTGAATTTTGGAAGTAGAAACAAGACTACTTGTTAATGATTGAGCAGAGGACTTGAGCCCAGATTGCCGTAAAGCCCATGCTTTTTTTTTTTTTTAAGATTTTATTTATTTATTCTCGAGAGACACACAGAGAGAGGCAGAGACATAGGCAGAGGGAGAAGCAGGCTCCCCGTGGGGAGCGCAATATGGGACTCGATCCCAGGACCCTAGGATCACCACCTGAGCCGAAGGCAGATGCTCAACCACTGAACCACCAGGTGCTCCAAGCCCGTGCTTTTAATCCAAACAATCCTTGACCCCATCGCCTTTGCATTTAAGGCAAGAGTATGGTGTGACTCTTTACTGGACCCATTTTAGGATCTCTGACACCAAGAGTCTTGGAGCAGAATGTGGCCCTGGGCATCACCCCTTCCTTGGGTCTGAAGATAATAGTCCAAAGGCCACTTGGGACCAGAGGTGTGGCAGCTAGAGCAGTGATTTCACAGCTGTGCACCTGAGAGCCTTTAGCCAGAAGTGTACATTCTGATCAGCGAGGTCACCAACATACCCTGACTCCCCGTTGCCTCACCCAAGCTCCTTCACTCATTGACATTCCCGGCTTGGTCCCTGAAGGCATTTGAGATCCAGCTACTGACCTCTCTCCTCCCTCCTATCCTATAGAGGAAGAAAACAAGGTCTAAAGAAGCAGCTAATGTAAGGTTACAGAGAAAAGAAGTGGCAGACAGGAGACCAGAACCTGGTTCCCCTGCTCTCTCTTCCAGTGCCCTTTACTACGCTACAGGTACTTGGTCTTGGCGCAGGGCCAGCTGTGATTCATACACACGGCCTTTACTGGCTCGCTCCTCCTGCCACGTCAGTCCCCTCCTCTGCTTGACTTGGTTTTCCCCGCAGGTCACCAGTAAATCACTTGCCTAAACAATCATCACCTTTAAATGTGCAGTGGTCCCAGATGTTGTAATCTCTCTTGGCTTCCTTTGGTACTCTGGAGAGAAATTTCCTTGGAGATCTTCCAAATTTGGGGCTGAGAACTTGTGATCACATGAGTTTCAGACGATGCCAGACTTGGGCTTTCAAAACCATCACAGCTCACCTTTCCCCTAAGTCAGGGTTGAGCTGTGGCCTGAGGAAAAAGGTGCCTGAGTCTGGGCGGGGTCAGTTCTAGGTGGGGTTCTGGGGTCTTGTTGTTAGAAGGAAGAACTTTTGGCCCTGGGATGATGATCCACTGACATCATCCTCCCTGAGGTCATTCCTGAAGGGATTCCAGAAAGACAAAAAAAAAAAAATCTACCTTAATGAGAAAGGGTATAAAATCTCTTCCAGCTGTTGGACTTTTGTGAGGACGATAAAGTTCCCTTTCTGAGCACTCCTCTGGCTTGAATTTAGCCAAACCTCCTCCATAAAGTATCCACCGTGGGGAAACAAATCACTTTTTAATTAGAATCCTTAACGATAAGTTCAGGGATAGGGCCAAGAACACCCTGGTATGCTCCATTACATCTTCCTCTTGAGAGACGTTGCAGAGAGCTGGATGTTTCTAGAGGCTGAATATCTGTTTTTCTCTGCATTTGAATGTAGGTATTGTTTTCATTGCTATTATTACATTCTTCAACAAGTATATGGTCATTGATATAGATTGGAAGTTGTACCTGGAAGGGTCTGGTACACAGAAGAAATTTAAATTCCCCCATAATTTCAATTTCTATCCACTGATCCTCCTCCAGTCATTCTAAATGAACATACCGTCTGAGTAAAAATAAGGAGCTTCTCTGTAGATGCACTCCCACACCAAGGCTTCCAGCCATTCCCTTCCCTTCCACCATATTGTCTCCAAGCATCTCTAGAGGGAACTTGTTCAGAGCCACTGTTTGGAATTCAGACTATCTTACTGAAGCTTGATTTGCTACTTGGATAATTACTGTAATGATCTCCACCATTCAATAAAACAGTATTTTTCTGGGATGCATGCGTAGATGTTTTGCCAAAAGCCCAAACTGAGGGAGCCCTGTAATGTCCTGTAGCCCTGATATTTCGTACGGGCTACTCATGTTGGTGGGCATTCCATCATATCTGCCCTTTATCTGGGTGAGCCCAGTTTCTGTGAGGCTCTTGTGCCTACTATTTGAAGTCTTCATTTATCCTCCGACTGTGCTTGTAGGTGCCTGCTAAGTATGCTAGGCTCTGTGAGGAATAGTCTACTCCCTTTCCTATAACTATTATGAGTATATAAAGCTGACGTTGGATTTCTTCCTACACACCAGGCACCATTTTAAGTACTTTATATGTATTAACACATTTAACCTTCACGAGAATCTTATAAAGTAGGTACTACGGCATGATTATTCACATTTTACAGAAGAGGAAACCGCATCAAGGAAAGGTTAAGTAACTTGCCAAAAATCACACAGCTAGTGAGCCGCAGCATGAAGCAGGACTCTAACTGGTTTGGGTCCCAAGTCCATGCTTTTAACCATCGCACCCTATGAAGATTAAGAAGGGATGCTTTCTGCCCTCAACTTGGTACAGCAGGGCTGCAAACGCAAATGCTGCCCGGGAGCAGGCAGGAGATGGAAAAGAGAGAAATAGGCTGGCTGGGCAATGTGGGGAAACAGACAGCTCCACCTTTTTGCAGGGGACAACTGCTGCACAGACCCTGTAGGCCTAGCAAGGTCTAGCAAGGCCTGCTCACCCGTGCTTCAAGAGAAGCCAAAAACACAGAGGTTTGAAAGCTGAACTCTCTAGCCATAAATGAATGAATGAATGAGTGAATAAATAAATAAATAAATAAATAAATAAATAAATAAATAAATAAAGTTACGTTTACCAAATATCTGTAAGCTGGGATGAGTCTGTGGGTTGGCAGTTTGCAAATCCAAATCATATAACCCATATATGCTGGTACCCATCCTGTAATGGGGACAGTGCTGTGCTCGAACAGAGGCACACTGGGGAAATGGTATGGGAATTCAGAATAACAGAGAAAGGTGACATCTACATGGCACTAGGTAGAAAAAAATGGCAGTTCCGGTGGTCTGTGACAAGGGGCTGGATTTGTAAATGCAGAGAGGCCCTTGCAGGGCACGTAAGGGGAATCAGAAGTTCTGTTTGGCCCCAGGGAAGTCTGGTAGTCGTTAGGTGTTGAAATGTGCTGTACTGGTTGGTAGGCAGCCAGTGGCCCCCCCGGGGGTCCTCGACCAGGCCTTTCCCAGAACCAGGGATGATAAAGGGTTAATGCAGGGCACCACTGACGTCCGGTCTGCTTGGTCAGCGCTTCTTTGGCTCCTTGTCAGGTACTTCAGCACCGCTGCCCCTGACTGTAGAGAGGGTAATGGAGCTAAGGCTGGCCCTGGGGAGTCAGGCCACGCGTAGTGACCCCGGGTGCCAAGCCCAGGTGTGCGGATCCTGACTCTGGAGAGCCCTAGAAGGTGTTCCTGCAGGCCCGGACTTGGCCGTGCGTTGGGCCTTTCAGTTCTGAGTCAGGGAGTGGAGGAGGGGAGCCCTGGTGACAGGAATTAGGGCAGAGGCAGTGGGAATGCAGTGGGAAGGCGCAGGCCGAGGAGAGGCAGGGCTGGTAGGGACGCACAGGGGCCAGTGCAGCCACGGCCGCTTCTGGATCGAAGCCCAGGTGTGGTGCAGGTGGCATTACCAGATACCTGGAGCTGGGCGTGGGGGAACGGGGCGGGGAATAGAAGTAATCTTCGGGACAGTTCGGTTTTGAACAACTGCTGGAACTTTCAGGCCGCGTGTATCACTGCCTGTGTTTCCCAGGAGGATAGCCCACGGTCCAAAACAGGAACTATATACATCCACCTCCTTGCCCCTTCCCCAGAAGTAATTTCTTCAAAACATATCAAAGCTTTGAGAGAAAGAAGCACGGGACTGGCAAGTTGTACCTCAGAGGATGAAACACTAGATTTGGGAGCTTTGTCATAAAAAGTCCAGTTAGGAGCAGCCCGGGTGGCCCAGTGGTTTAGTGCTGCCTTCAGCCCAGGGCTTGATCCTGGAGACCCGGGATCGAGTCCCACGTCAGGCTCCCTGCAAGGAGCCTGCTTCTCCCTCTGCCTGTGTCTCTGCCTCCCTCTCTCTCTGGGTCTCTCATGAATAAATGAATAAAATCTTTACAAAATAAAAATAAAAAATAAAAAAATAAAAAGTCCAGGTAGGCATCGCTAGAGGCAGCTCAGGAGTGCTGGAGGTAACGTTTATGGAGGGCTTGCTCCCTTCCAGGCACAGGCGAGGCTTTATGCAGATTATCTCATTTGATATTCAGAGCAGAAGGGCCCTATGAGCTAGGTTACTCTGACTATTCCCATTGTATTTAGTTTTATTGTTTTATTATTCCCATTTTAAAGATGAGGCAGCAGGGGGGGGGGTGGGGGGGGGCCCAGGGATGTTACATCTATTTGTGGGAACCGTCCAAAGGAAAGACGAGGACTTGTAAGACAGACTTGATTCACTTTATGATGTGTTTTCAGAGAGCGCCCTAGTTCTAGGGGATGCTATTGTCATGAGTCGCAATTCCAGTGTTCCTACAAGTATCTCAGAACTGCGGCTTTTCATGAGCGCCCAGCCCTGGTGGACTTGTCTTTGAGCCTTGTTGAGGCAGCAAGTGCACAGCTTTTCTTAGAATTTAAGGTGCCTTCCTGTAAATTTTATGTACTATTCAGAGAACTTTCATAGGAGGGGATATGTTTATTTGTTATGACAAACCATATTGGGGTCAACCCTTGATGACACAGTGGCTTCTACGTGTGGGGTCAAGTTGAAAAGCATGGACTTTGTTTTGTGTTTTGTTTTGCTTTGTTTTTGAAAAGTATGTACTTTGGAGTCAGAGAGACCTGAGTGCCCATTTTATGTCCATTCTTTACTGGCCCTATGACCTTGTTCCAGGCATTTAAGCCTCTGTGCCTCCATTTCCTTGTATTTCATGCCAGCCTCATTGGATTGCTAGAAGGGTGATGCAGTCTTTTAAATAAATGCTTTTTTCGGGATGCCTAGTTGGCACAGTTGATTAAGCATCTGACCCTTGGTTTTGGCTCAGGTCATGATCTCAGTATCGTAAGATCGAGTTGTGTGGGCTCCATGCTTAGCTCAGAGTCTGCTTGTCCTCGTCCCTCTGTTTCTACCCCATCCCACACTTGTTCACTTGCTCTCTCCCTAAAATAAAGAAAATCTTAAAAAAATTAAATATATATATGCTTCCCCCCTCTATTGTCTCCTATAATTCTCATATTTTTCTCCTATATTCTCTTTTTTTCCACTCCACTTCCCTTTTGGATATAACCTAGGCCAGGATCAGCAAACTTTTTCTTTTCTTTTTCCAGATCAGGAACATCTTAGACTTTGGGGACCCTACAGTTTCTGTTGCAACTACTCCACTAGTTTCTGTAGAAGAAAAGCAGTCCACAGACAGGATTCACAGGTAGATGTGGCTATGTTCCAATAAAACTTTATTCATAAAACCAAGCAGCATCTGATTGGGTCCATGGGCTGTAGTTTGATAACCCCTGGTCTAAACTGAGCGGTTTTGGGGACTGCCCTGGCAAGTTTGGGAATGAAAAGTGCTCTGCTGGCAAGGAAGCCGACTTCCCAATATGGGGAGGATTCTAAAGAGCTGCTTTCTCAAACATCCCTCACGAACATGATGGGAACTCTGTTTCTAAGGAAATGCACAAAAAGGCCTTAGGGATTTCTGAAACAGCTTCTAGAAGATGAGATTTTAATCACTTTTAATGGTTCTGAGATTAAACTGATCAGATTTACTTTCAAAGAGGTACTTGTAAAAACAAACAACAAAACAAAACCGTTGGGCATTGGGATGTCTGCCACACCGAGAATGTGCTCTGCTTTATGGCTTCCGGAGGACAGAGGGACCATTGCATCCCAATGGGGCTTTGCTCACTGCCTGCTTTTCTCCCACAACTCTGTTGCAGGACCATTAATGCCACCAATGTCCATGGTCCCTGGGGTCTGATTCTACTGGCTCCGATGCATGTTTAAAAAAAAATTGAGCCCCAAATAGGCCTTCTGAGGCTCGGACTCAAAACAATAAGGCAAAAAAAAAATAATTCTCTGAATGTGCGGGGTTTCTTTAATAATATATGTGGCAGCATTAGGTGTGAGCCACTGTAACTCCAGCTCCTGGGCTCTGAGCTCCACCCCTGTGTTTACACCAAAGCCATGCTTCCCACAGATTGCTCCCCGCCAGTGACTGAGTGGATACTGGGGCCCACTTATTCCTGGGCCCATTTATCCAGACTCTTGGATGCTGACTTTGGCTCTAAACCTTCTTGAATTTTCCTTAGTCTACACACATCCTAGGATGCTTTTCTCTACACTTCCATTCTCTCCTTGGGGCAGGATCAGATGGGCATAGTTGTCTGAGGTCTCTCCCTTCCCTTTCTCTCATGAGTGTTTTCCATAATAAAAACCTTGCCTGTCTAATCCCTTCTTGGTATCTGTCCCTCAGAGGACCTGGACTGGCACAATATATACTTTAAAAAATACATGAACCCCTAGCACTAGAGTAAGAAGGCCCTTTCTGTGATAGCAGCCACCTCTTAGAGAGCATTTTGAGTCCCCAGCATCCCTGCCTTAGTTCGGGTCTCCCCAGGAGATTGCAAAGACCGGGACTTGACTACAGTAGTTAGTACGGAAGACAACTGTGGGATCAGCAGCAGGAGAGTGTGCAAGTGAGACAGGGAGGACCCAGAAGCCAGTAGAGGCTGTGTTAAAGTCACTGTCATGGACGACTAAAGCCGAGTCCTGTGGGGGGGTCCCTAGGAGACCTCCGAATTGTACCACTGAGGGAGGGGTGGGCAAGGAAGCTGGGTTGGATGGTTTTTCCATCCATTCCTATGTGCCATTGGTTGGGGGCAGATCCTGGGGGTATTAATTCCCCAACACTTCGGTCTTCTCTGAGCATGGGCGGAGCATGCTCTCCTCTCTAGTGGAAGCTCTCAGGGAGTCACAGGTGCTTCCACTAGGAGGCCATGGGTGTAGGAACAGTGAGTGCCAGGACTCATGGTTGGAGCCTGCCAGTGCTTGCCCCAACCTTCATTTTTAGGTTATGAGGTTCTGACCCAAGGCGTGCTTCCATGACCTAAACACTGTCACCTTCCAGCCACGGTGATGAGTCTGGGGCCCCAACTCAAGCTGGACCAATCACAGTCCTCCCTGGAACTTTCACTAGCACTATCTGGAAGGAGGTGCTTGCTTTTGAGGTCAAGAGGACTATACGCCACCAAACGGTAGCTGGCAGCCGTCTTGCCCTGACAGTGGAGCAACTGCCCTGAGGATGAATGAAGCCAGCATAGAAGAAAGTAAAGTGAGGGAATGGAAACAGGCAGAGAGGGGCTGATGCTTATTGGTGACATTACTGAAATGTCTAGATCCAGCTGTGCCTGAAGCCAAAGCATTTCTGGGCTTTCTGATCTCAGAGTGATTAATTCTGTTTCTTGAAAAAGCAAATTTGGATAGGGGCTCCATCATTTAAAAACAACAAGGTTCTGATATGAGTAGACTCCTCTCCCCCAAGGGTATTATTTTTAAAAGATTTTATTTATTCATCCATTCGTGAGAGACACAGAGAAAGAGGCAGAGACAGAGGCAGAGGGAGAAGCAGGCTCCCTGCAGTGAGCCTGATGTGGGACTCGATCCCAGGACCCCAGGATCACTGCCTGAGCTAAAGGCAGACCCTCAACCCCTGAGCCACCCAGGTGTCCCTCCCCCAAGGGTATGAATGCGGACTTGAGAAAGAGGAAAGAACTATTTCTTAGTGTAGAATCTTAGTTTCATGAGAAGACTTGCCCACATGATATGATGATCTAGATAGAAGATAGAAAGAAGAAATGGAAGATAGAAATGGCCATGAAGTGAGGCATAGCAGGCCATTTAGCAGACATCACAGGCCACAGATTTTGGAAGGACCCCTTCCCAGGTCCTTTTCTCCTCAAAAGAAAACTTCATGGAATGACATAATGGAAGCTCCTACATTTGTCATTTGAAGCTTTTCAATAATCATAAAGTAAATGAGCACGTCAGGGCTAGATTTCCAGGTAGCCATGCCACAGGAGTGTGCTATTGGAAAACTATTTTCACCAATATTTCATTCCATTTATTATTGAAGAATTCTCTGAGCTTGACTTTTTTACTATCAGTGCCCATCTCCTAAAATTACTTCTGTGGCTGAGGCCTGTAGTTACATGCTTTTTTAGCCAGAGTTCTGAACTTTGCATAAAGAGTACAGATAATTTGCCCTTTGCAAGGTTCAAATAGTCACTGTGTAAGACCTCCCAGTGAGGAATGTTACCAGCCCCATTCCCATGTTAAATCCCTAACCCTCAATGAGATGGTATCTGGAGATGGGTCCTCAGGGTGGCAGTTAGATGGAGAAGAGGTCATGAGAGCGGAACCCTCATGATAGGATTCGTGTCCTTAAAAGAAGACACACAGCTTGCTTGTTCTCTCTCTGCACATGTATGCAGAAAGAAGAGGTCGTAGGAGCACATTGAGAGATGACGGCAGTCCACAGACCAGGAACCAAAATGGACAAGACCTTGATCTTGGACTTTCCAGATTCCAGAACTATGAGAAAACAAATTTCTTTTGTTGAGGCCACTGACTCTATAGTATTTTGTCATGGCAGCCTGAGCAGACTGAGACAGAGGGGAAGCGGATCTCACTGTAAGTGGAAAATGAGCCCAGAAGTAGGTGGCTCTTTGTCACCATCTCCAGGTCTACAGTCAGAGGTAGTACTGCTCAGCACAGCCACATGGCCACAGTTGGTGGCTGCGGAGGGTGTGGGACCTGGAGATGTCTACCGTGGTTTCTCGACAGGATTGGTAAGGATATTTGGGGTGGGACAGTTCTTCGAGAGGGGCTGCTACATGCATTACAGGATGTTTAGCAAGCCTGGCCCTTGTCCACTAAATGCCAGTGGGGCCTCCCAGCCACGGGGACGAACAGAAGTACCTCCACACATTTCCAAACTCACCAAGGGGAATGTAGTCCTGCGCCTAATTGCAACCAACTAGAACCCCCACGTTCTGAGCGTTTAGTCCTTGCTTTATTACCATTTTAATAGTTGGCGTGTTAAAGCTTACCCCGTGGTCAGGGCTGCCCAGGGAGTTGTAAGGGGAGAGCATGTCATTCCTTCCGTATTTGATGAGAAGGTGTCCTGGTGCTGTAAGATTTCCAGGGCTAATCAGAGGTAGTAACATCTGAAATCCAGGCCCTGGAGAGGCAAAATGGCATGTGTCCAATGGTATGCAGTCAGTATTGTACCTTGACAAATTATTTCATTGATTTCTCGCTTCCAGACAGAAACATTAAACTTATGAAGAGTGTCACCTTTTTCCCTAGCTGGCCCTCTCTCATTTGTCTTCTGAGTCTGTGCTCTCAGAAATACCTTCCTTAATTAGTCTTGCTGCAACTTATACCACCTTCTCCTTGCCTGGGCATCCGTATCGTATTACGCTCGGAGACATTAGAACACACGGGGTCTACAGATTGATCTCTGGAGTTAGATCATAGGTTCGAGTCCTATCTCCGTCCTTATTGTGTAACTTAGTTGTATAACTAACATCAATATATTTTTTTCCTCCTGTCTATAAAACAGGGGTAGCAGTAATAGCTCCTATCTCCTCAGGTTGTCGGGAGGGTAAAGTGAAATTCCTGGCATTTGAGGGATGAAGAAGCAACAGTTGCCCAAAAGTCTCCTTGCACAGAACATTCTGTGGCTTCATCAAGGTGCAAGATAATCTCAAAGTTCTCTGCCATTTTGGGGTTAAATTATTTAAAACTCCAGTTTAAAATGCAATTATTGGGAAACTCCTGGAGCACAGAGTTGTGTGTTATCTTTGTATCCTTTGCATGAACCCATGGAAGGTGGGCACCAATCGACTGTGGAGTGAGCAGTGTGTCCAAAGGCTTTCTTTGGCCATTGTGATGGTACCGATAATGGCAGCCCACCTCCACTGAGTACATACTGTCACGCTGAGCTCCAAGTGTTTTACATAGATATTGAGCTATTTAATCCTTATGAGGTAGACAGTTTTATCATTTCCATTTTTTCAGGGAGGAAACTGAAGCTGCAGAGAAATTGATTTGCCCAGGTTCACACTGTCGGTAAATGTGACCTCAGAAAAAGACAGAGCAGCTTGGGAGGGAAGCAAAGCTCTGTCCTGAGAACCCTGGCCTGCTAACAGCTCCCCGGGGCCTGGGTGGGTGGGTGCTAAGTGGCAGAGTGGATGGTGGTGGTGGGTGGGTGGTGGCTTTCCTCCAAAGAGTGATCGCACAGGATGTCATCTGTTCTCAATTTCCACTCTGGTTGTCCTCCGTGGCAGTCCTCCAGCCCAACACACGTGCTCAGGCTGTTGGCCAGGAGCTAAATTTATTTGCAAGCTCTGGGTTCAAACAGGTACATAAATTGTATGTATACACCCTCATTCCTCAGTTTAGCCTGACATGGCTGAGTACCCATAGGTTTTCACAGGCTATGTACTCCCAAGCCTAAGCCATCAACCCCGTCAGACGGCCTCCAGCTGCCCCCCCTTTCATTGCCCCCCAAGCACACACCAGGCACCTTGATGGCCAAAAACTGGTGCATTTCCACCCTCACCTCTAGTGAGGGCTTCCTGATATCCCAAGAACCTAGAACTCAGTCCAGCCTTCTGTCTCAACTCTGCTCAGCTTAGTCCTTATGTCCTGTTATCTCACGGCCTGACCTCCTCTGATCCTTGTGATTCATCCCTCTCATGCTCCTTCATGCTTTTCCATTGCTCCCAAATCAAAGCCCACTCCATTCAAGGGATTTATTACTCTCTTAACCCTGGGGTTTTCGCCCACCTCTGTGGGCTCCCCCCAACCTCCCTCCAGTGCCTCCCTGAATCTTCCCAACCTTCCTTAGTTTCTTATGAGTGAACAGGATATTTTGTTATCGCCAAGTTGGGTGATCACTTTTCTTTAACTATGAGGGAATAGTCTTCCAGTGATGGACGAGCCTGTGTCCACCAATAGGCTTTGCTGGAGGGATCCCAGCAAACCGCTCATAGTGTAAATCACCTTCTTAGAAGTCTCATCTACCATGGAATCGGTTCCCACGTTTGTGTTTCCTTTAGTGCCATCATGTGTATGGCTTTCAGAGGCTGTTTTAGGGAGGCCCACATGACAGAAATTTCAGATGCTCTTTCCACATTTGAGAAAAGACTCCATTCCCCCCAAACACAGGACTTTTGGGGTTTTTTTGGCGGGGGGGGGGAGGTTAGCCAAACAGTCTTGAGAGTAGGGCCTTAGTTTTGCATCTTCTGCAGAATTTGACATTTGTTGAACCGAATGGAAAGGGGTAAAGTCTGGTTAGGACATTTCAGAGGATAAGGAGGAGGACGTGCTAGCTAACATCGGTAGCAACACTAACCCGCGGTGAGTGCTTTACAATACACGGCACCTGTTGATAATCCTCCAAACAATTCTCTGAGCACATATTTTTTATCCCCATTTTGTGAAGAAGAAAAGAGACCCAGAAAGGGTGAGCAGGTTACCTCAGGCCACACAGCTGGTCTTGGGCAGTGGCAGCATCATAACTCAGGCTTTCCATTCCTTCTACGGTACTGACTTGCTGATTAAAGTCAGTTAGGCCATTGTTGTGTTTCAGCTTAGATAGATCCATTTGCTTTTCCCTGTTCCTATAAGACCCTGTTTTCCAAACCTCTAGTGAGGGCTTCCTGATATCCCAAGAACCTAGAACTCAGTCCAGTTTCAAATGTTGTCAGAATTCAGAAGTTTTGGAAGGCTGGCAGCTATCCAGATTTTTTTTTTTAATGGAATTCTGGTAGTAAGTAGTCAGTGTTTGGAATCCACTATCTGAACATTCAGGAGAGTGTCGGAAACCTAGCTGAATAATTTACTGAAGTTTCGTTCACATGTGCCTGCATTTTGAAATTCCAGTCCTTTTGCTTTTTCAATCATGGGAAATATTTGGGGTTGAGCTATATCTAAGAGGGAGCATTTCTTTCTTTATTCAAAGGAGTTTAATTTTTTTGTTAAATACTGAAATACATTGAGGGGGCCTTACTCGCTGCAGATATGGAAATGGGACCACTTGGCTTATATGTTACCAGTTGCCAATCTCGCACGCGCTTCCACAATCTGTCTCCTTTCAAAGTATGACAGTTGGCAGAAATTCTCCAGCATATGAGACTGTGATTGTTTCCCGACATTAAAAATCAACCTTCAGATCATTGTTCCCACATCTCTAGCCCCGTCCTCCGCTTGCCTCTTGCACACAGCTGTAGCTCACCGGCATCCTCGGGCACGGAGGAGACCCCCTCGGGTGTGCACACCGGGGGCATCGGGTTTGATGCTCTCTACCTTCGCTCTGGGGTGGCTAACGGCTGCCATCCCCTCATGTAGAGAATCCATCAGCTGCCTGGAGAAGGCAATGAAGCATGTGAGACCCAGGAACTAACTCTATTTCCTAGCAACCGGGGAAAACCATTTCTCCTCTGTCAGCAGGAATGCTCAGATTTATGTAAGCTACAAACGCCCGTTATCACTATAATAAACCATATATTTGCAGGCGGTATTTACAGCCAGCTAATCGTGGCACTCCATCCTGGCAGCCCCCGGCTTGAGGGCTTCCTATTTGGAGCCCCCAAAATACGATTAGGTGGATGCTGAGTACTAATTTAGTTAACAGCAGTGCCTGACAAAGCTACTAACCGCCTAATTATGAAGGAAGATTACTGATACCATTAATTGAATGGTTGTAAAACTCTGGTAAAGTCAGATGGTAGTAAAGTCCATTTTCAATTTACTAGGCTATTAAAAGTATTTCCGGCTATAAAATAAACAGACACAAAGCATACTAAACAGGCTAATATGGAAACATAAAAAGAGAAGGGAGAAGCTTGTCGTAGCAATTAGTGGTCGTGATTAGCTGGGCCACAGACCCGGTGGTGGAAATTAAAGATTAATTTATGACAGTGCTCTGGCGAGGGAGATCTGCTGGTGACTGTTCGGCCTACAGGTGGGCCGGGCACTTGTCGTTTCGGTTGCCAAAAAAAATCATCTCTGGCTTAGGCAGTGCTTCAGGCTTCTGTGAGACTGTGTTTGTTAACCTGTAACTGAAAGCTGCTTCACTGATACAGTCCCTCCTTTGGAGCCTCCGTTTCCCTACAGGAGTGAGCTGGTTTAGGGGCATTGCAGCTGTAGGATACCCTAAGGGGACCTGTTCCAACATCACATCCTACCGGCTGGGATCCTTACTGATCCTTAAATACAGTTCATCTGTTCATGGTGTTCCTACCTGGACACTCCTCTCCACTTGCTCTTGGGGAAACTCTTCTGGTTTCCACATTTTGGAGAGTTCTTTTAGAGAACCTGGTCTCACTTGCCATTCATCCCCACTGCCTCTTCTTGTCTGTATTTTTAGTTGACCCAGCTGGTAGGTTCCTAGGGAGCTCAATAAAGGTATGTGGACTAAGGGAAGGGAAAGCATTCCAGGGCCGTGAAGCATGTCACATCTTGGTCAGTTCCACCTAGAAGGTGTGGGAAAGTTGAGAAGAGGTTACATAAGAACCAGTTACTATGCACAAATAACAGGAATGACGTTTGGTGTGGAATTTTGTTTTCAAAACATCTTTCATGTTCTGATGTCCAGAAGCAGTGATCAAATAAGCTGTTATAATAATAATGTGTATTACGCCACTTTTGCTACTGAGGAGATCGAAGCTCAGATAGGAGCGCTGACCTCTTTCCAGGTCTCAAAGTCAGCAAATGACAGAGCTAGGAATAGAAGCCATGTCTCTGGCCCAGGCTCGATGAGTCAAACACAGGAACTCCTTTGGGGGTTAGTATTGGCCTAAAACCCTACAAATACATTAAAGTACTTATTTGCAATATGAATGCAGATAAGAATGCACCGTGGGGGGAACTCCTCAGACTCCATTTTGAGAATGATGTGTGACATGTAGTTTCATCCAATAAAGTGAAGACGTTATGCTCCAGCAGAGCTTGGGTGCATTGCCTTTTTTCCAGCTTCTTGGATTGGACAATTGGGGATTGCTTCACCAAAATTTAGCCACCCCGTCACTTTCTCATTTCTCCAGCCTAGATCTGGGCTACTCAGAGTGTGGTCCCTGAGCCAGCAACATCAGCATTCCCCAGGAGCAAGGAAGAAATGTAAATTCATGGGCCCTACCCCAGAGGGGCTGAATCAGAATCTGTTCCCTAACAAGACCTCAGGTGTTTTCTGGGGGTGTTTAATGCACAGTAAAGCTTGAAGAATGCCTCTCCAAATGTTTCTTCCTAAATTATCCCAGAGTAAGAATCATCTGAGGCATTTGCTGAACATATAGCCTCCTTGGCCCCTGTCTGGAGCTTCCCCACAGCATTGGGTCTAGATGGGTCCTTGGGCTATGTGAGTAATGCTTTCAGGGGTTCCTTTCCCTGAACAGAAGTCAGGGTTCTCTGCTGTAACCCTGTGGTTCTCAGTCCCAACTGTCCATTAGGATTACCTGGCAAGCTTTTCAAAAATACTGAAGCCAGGAATGTACTGAGAGCAATTCCACTCCATTGGGTGGAGGTGGAGCCCAGGTACTTTCCCGGTGATTCTGATGTAAAAACAGTGTTCATAGCCACTGTCTCAATCATTGGTTCTCAAAAATGTGGTCCATAGACCAGTTGGATAAACATGACCTGGGAACTTGTTAGAAATGCAAATTTGGGGAGCTACCTCCCAGACCTACTGATTCAGAAACTCTGGAGGTGGGCCCAGTTTTATGTGTTTTTAATAAGTTATCCAGACAAGACTGGCTACATAATTTTTGGGGCCCAATGCTGAAGGAAAACACAGGGTCCCTTGTTCAGAAATTAAGAATTTCAAGGAGGTGTCAGCAAAGCATTGAATAAAACATGGAGTCCTCTAAGCACCCATGAAGTCAGCACTGCTTCCAAGTGATTCTGGTGCATGCTAAAGTTTCAGAACCACTTGTCCAGATTTTTCTCTAGGTTCAAGCTTGTGTCCAGGGGTGATTCTCAGGATTTAGCATCCATTATCCCTGGAATAATGATAATAACAGTACTATTCACTGATCATTTGTGAGATACCAGGTTTGGCACTTCCCACACATTATTTCATTCAAATCTCAACACAACCCCAGGAAGCATGTTCTGTTATCTTCATTCCCCTTGTACAGATGGGAAAACTGAGGGCCAAGGCCAGTCGCCATTGGTTGTTTGACTATGTTGAATATCAACTGCATATCCCCTCCTTACAATTCTTCTTGCTACAGTAATTATCAGCCCTGAGGCCATCTTTACTCATAACTCTCTAGGTGAGGACAGATTGGAAGAGGAGGGTCTGAAAAGCTTTGCTCTCATAGGATATAAAAGTCTATAATCACAAGTCTTCTACTTAATGTTTTACCAATAGGGAGCTAGAGGCTAAGACAAGGGACAAAGCTAGTTAGTTAGTGACAGTCAGGATTTGAATCCAGAATCTTCTGATCTCGAGTTCCTCCTACTGTTTGAGGCTGTCAGAGTCCTACACACTCATTTACAGGACAGATAATGTTCCTCTTCTGGTAGTTCTGAAAGAGAGTGGAAGAGTAACAAGCCAAGGAAAAAAATGACATCTTCAGAGGGCTAGAAAAAGTGAGCAAGGAACAGCAAAATACCCTAGAGAAGACTTGATTAGAAGAGAGAAGACACCAAAGAGAAATTGTCCCATCGTTGTCAGCTGGGCATCCCTGAGCAAATGACTTCGCCTGAGTCTGATTGTTCTCCGATAATAGGAGTATAATAACTACCCACCTTTATTGGGTTATTGTGAAAATTCAATGAGACCATGGTTTAAAAGAGCCAAAGTGCTTAATATAGTATGTGCTCCATAAAAGATGGCCACTTGTGTTATCACTGGGGTAGCCTTTGCTCCAGGCCATGGGATTGTGAAGGAAAAGTCTTTGCTCTACCCCTCTCCCCATTCCTTCCACCCCCCATATCTGCCTTCCTTACAGTGGTGTTAAGTAAATAAGAAAATTCTGGACGATTTCAGGTTCTGTCCCAACTCCACCACTGTCACTTAGACTTTGGACTTGTCTATCCCCTGTTCTAGGTCTTGGTTTCCTCAGCTGATAGTAACAGGCTTGGACCAGTGACCTATGAGGCTCTAAGATGCCCTGCTCGCCTCTGAGCATCACAGGATCCATTTGCACTTGAAGCCTTGTTCCTGAGCACATGGCCTCTTGATAAACACTTGAAAAGAAAGCTGAGAAGGGAGAGATTCCAGAGGCAGGTGGGATTAAGGTTTGAATCTGGTCTCACCCAGCTATTTACTGGAAGAAGTGTGGGAAAGTGGAAAGTCCTCCCTCTACATGCTGAGCCTCGGTGGCCTGGCTTCAAAGGTTTTCCTGGCATTTCCACGAAGACCACGAGGATCCCTGACTTTCCATGAGCCCCAGAGCTGAATTCTGACTACCATAAATTATGGTGCAGCTCAATTCGTTCCTGTCTCCCTTTTGCCCATTGGATCCCCCAGGAAGCCAACTCCGAGCTGCCATTGGTGAGCAGGAGGCAACGTCTGTGGAAGAGAAGGGGAAAGGAGGGGTGGGAAGAAAAGGGGAGAGGAGGAGGGAGGAGAACCAGGCCAAGGGAGAAGTGGAGCTGCAATGCTGTCACGAAGAAGTCCTCAGCCACCTCTGCAGGGTATCCTCCCCTGAGAGTTCCCCTCAGAGTCATCTGAGTTGGAGCTGGAGTGGGGGGGGGGTGTTGGGCCCTGACACCCCCTTGTCTGTCAGTCGTTAGAAGCAGCCCCCATGGAAGGGGACAGGCTTTGGAGAGGAGGCAGCTTTGACTGGCTGCCTCCTTCCTTAAGGGATATTTGGATAGCTCCGTGCCATGTCCCCCCACTCCTCTTTCCAATTGGAGCGCCTTGGAAATGCAGACCTCCTAATCTTAGTCTTTGCAAGTGCTAATTGGGTGGAGGCTCTAGAGTCTCTTGGTTTTTCACCAATTTGTTCTTTTCCTCTTGAAAATAGGTCGCAGGCACCTGGGTGGCTCAGCAGCTGAGGGTCTGCCTTTGGCTCAGGTCGTAATCCCAGGGTCCTGGGATCTAGTCATACATCAGGCTCCCTACGGGGAGCCTGTTTCTCCCTCTGCCTATGTCTCTGCCTCTCTATCTATATCTCTCACGAATGAATAAATAAAATCTTCAAAAAAAAATGTCACACTGGGAGTCAAAGCTGGCTGAGAGTTCAAGCAGAGGGAGTGATATGGGATGATCTTGTCCCAATACTGATATTAAGAGCTCTTAGTTGCTATCAGTTACTGAATACTAACTATATTCCAGGCTGAGGATGTCTCTCATTTTCTTGAAGGTCCTTTCACAGATCTAGTGTGGTGCTGTGAGCGCTGACTCTGCACCCGGTGGTGCTAAGAGCAGCCCAGTCAGGAGCGCCTGGCCTGGGAAAGGCCAGAGAAGCTTGTTCTGGAGAGAGCAGCTACAAGGCCTTTTGTTTCCCACATCTTGTGTGTAACAACCAAAGCTCTGCTCAGTAGCATCCGTAATGGTGGAGATGAGGTTGTGTGTGTGTGTAAATATCAACCTTTGACCGGCCTCATGAATATTAGAAGTGTGCTGTCTTTGGTGAAACTAAAGCCGATACATGGATCGGCTCAGGTCCCTTAGAGGCATGCACGTGTTTTCATGAACAGGGTATAAGAATTCAGGGAGGTCTGTAAAGTTGGCCCCAAGAAGATCACGAGGCACAGTCACTAAATGCCTCTGTAAATGTTCATGCCGAGGGGGTGGTTGCGACAAAAGAGGTCTTATGAACTGTTTCATGCTTGCTTGTTAATAAAATAATTGTTGATAACCTTTCTTCTGTGTGGCAGAGTCCATCTCTTTAAAACACAGGAACAGAGTCGTATGTGCCACGGCTCGCCCTGGTCACCTCCAGCTTCCTCAGCAGCTGCTCCCTGTAAATCCGTGAAAGAGCATGGGGGCTGTCCCTCGACCACATTCTCTCTGGTCCACTGGCACCTGGGCATTAGGCCAGCCACCGTCTGCGTGTACTTCATTTAATACCCATGGCAACACGAGGAGGTAGGCGCTATTGTTTATATCCACTTGATTAGTGAGAAAACCAGAGCTCAGAGTGATGCACTACCCCCATCCGACGTCCTCACAACAGACCGAAGTGGGATGTGGATCCCTGCCTGTTTGTTTCCCAAGCCTGTTTGTTCTCCACTTCTGGTCCGTGCTGCCTGCCAGAGGGTTGTCTGGGGCGGCAGGAGGGAAAATGAAATGGGCCTCGTGCTGTTCAGCTAGTCCTTCTGATCCCCTGTCACTGTGTGCTACAGTAATATTAGGGAAGTGGCCATTCTTGCACATCTGGGTGACTCATTTCTAAAGGATTTTGGCCAGCTCGTGGGTCTTGAATTTCACCTCAGCCATGAGAGCTTACTTCTAAGATTTTATCAAGCAGATCAAAAGGCCAATATTTTCACCTGAATGAACGAATGAATTTGAAAAAGCTCATTTCTGACTCTGTAAAAACCAAGGCCTGTATCTGCCTATGGCTCCATCATGAGCCATTCATGTGACCCTGAGCCAGTTCCTTTAACCTTCCCGCATTAATTTACTTCCTTAAAAAAAAAAAAGATTTTATTCATGAGAGACACACAGAGAGAGGCAGAGACATAGACAGAGGGAGGAGAAGCAGTTTCCATGTGGGGATCCTGATGCGAGACTCAATCCCCGGACCCCAGGACCAAGTGTCTGAGTCAAAGGCAGAAACTTAATCACTGAGCCACCAGGTGCCCCTTAGTTTACTTCTTCCAAAATGGAAATCATCCCTCCTGCCAATTTATGTCTGTGATTTGGGTGTGTGTATGTTTTAAGAAATATAAAGTAGGACCCTAAGATGATGGAACTCATCGTGAGAATGCTCAAAACTGGCAAAAATATCCATAGAGGATGCATCTGCTGTCCAGAAAAGAGCATCAGGAAGTGTGGGCTTTCTGAGCCTTTTCATGAGTAGAACTGGCCTGTGGCCTGATAGAATAGAAAGAGGAACAACTTTGGAATCAGCCTGTCCTGGTGTCAAAGACGATGGCAGCACCATCCCTCACCCCGCCATCCCCTTGGCACTCACCATTGCCATGTGTCCCTTATCTGGAGCTTTCTCTGGCCACTGGAGTATGCTCAGCTTATAGACAGGCATGGCTGGGTATGCCTAGGGATGATGTCCCTGACAGCAGCCCCGACCAAAGAGGAATGGGGGTTGGTGGATAAACACCCGTTTCCTGGTCCCCGAAGCATGTGCTCCATAGTCTTCCTGTGGTCTCCGGCTGGCCTGAGCCCTAATCGCCCACAGAGGTACCCTAGGCACTAATGCATTCCATTGGCTTTCTTCTCTGTTTCATCTCTTCATTCCTTTCCCGTGTTCCCTGGGACCACCTTGCAGATGAACTCTTTGCTCTCAGATACCGGTTTCAGGGTCTGCTTTTATAGAACCAAGATCCCTGGTTCAGATCCTTTCTCTGCCACTGACCAGTTCTTCGTCTTTGGGCAAATTACTGCAGCATCCTCACCTAGAATAGGGAGATGGCAAACAGAGAACACATCTCACAAGACGGTTGTCAGGATTCCAGAAAATATCCTGTGTAAATGGTTTAGAACAGCATCTGGCATATGGCAGGCGCTCAGTCAATGCTACCACTGTTGTTTTTTATTATTGTGATTATTCGTATTATAATTGATAGCTCCTGAGATTCCCTTGGCCAAGGCTAAATCCATTCTGAGCGCTCTAAGCCCTCAAACCTCCGACTTACTCTGGCTGAGTCTCCCTGGTTATTACAGGGCATCTAATTCATGTATTCATTTAACATATCTTTAGCAAATGTTGACTTAACACCTATTATGTTGAAGACACAGTGCTACGGTGGATATAAAGAATAAGATGAGGTCACTGTCTCCAAGGAGATAAGACATATCCACACATAGTTCCGGTCTAAGATAAATTGTGATATGTGCTCTAGTCTACCTGCCAATAAAGCAGAAAGTGAGTCGAGAGGAAAGTGAGGATCACTCTATCTGGTGGAGGAGGAAGTGGTATTGGAGGTAGATTTTGAAAGTTGGGTAGAATTTCAACAGAGGAGAAGGAGGAGAGAGAATGTGGTAAAAGGAGGAGTCTGGCATTCTGAAGAGAGCTCGTCCGTTTACAGAAGCACCAGTTGATGGATGAGTCCTCTTAGCTGAGGGGACAGCAGATTCTCATGATAATGATAATAATAGTAATAGTACCTTTCACTTACATAGTACTTACCATGTGCCAGGAACTACTGTAGATGTGCTATACATGTTAACTCAATCCTTACCTTCAAGGTCAGTTCATTGTAAAGATAAGGAAACTGAGGCACGGAAGAGTCTAGTGTCTTGCCCAAGCTCACTCAGATGCTACGTGGAAGGCTGGCATACAAATCCGGGCGGTTTGGCCGCAGGGTTCACACTGTGCACTACATCTCAAGAATGACACCTCTTCAGAACTTTAAGGGAATGTGTTGCCGGGAAGTTGACAATGGAGTACAGCCTGTGAAAGAAAGCCCCAGAGCCCCATAGAAGAGGTCTCCAAGGGATCAGAGGGCTCTGGAAGTTGCAGTTACCCTGACAACGCTTGGCTCAGGCCAGCCACACCCCCAGGCTCACTCTCACTGGTTCCCAGCCCTGGCTTTGCCCCTGCACAGAGTCCCCTTTCCCCTCGGGGCCTGCGGGGAAGTATCCATGGCTTGCGGTGGGTGGCTGCGGTTTGGCACTTGGGACCCATATGTAAGAGGAGCTCCCTGGAGCAGAGGCATGTGTTTGTCTCCAGAACTCAAGCCCCAGAGAGCCTCAAATAGGTGGTAACATCACTGGCTTGATCCAAATCCAAACAGGGCAGGGTTTTCCTGTTTGTTTGTTTGTTTTTCCTCCAGCAGGGAGAGGAAAGAATATGCCCCGGGCTGCTAATTGGATAGCGAAGTGACCGATTTATTATTTTCTTATCCATGCTGAGCAGAGCTATAGGAAATCTCTGGGGCGAGGAAGGACACAGTGGGGAGTCTCTGGGTCTCTTGGAGATGGAGTTCACAGTTAGGACCAAAGCTGCCAGCTGACATGTTTTCTTTGGCCTGCCCAGCATTTAAAAAATGTTTTTAAATAGATGCTGACATTTTAAAACGGGGGAGATTATACATGAAATCCTGCATTCCTGGCCGTATTGAGAAACTGGATGATCTGGGCTCAGATCCCCCAAGGTAACAGTCTGGGCTGCAGAGCTGGGTCTGCCCCTTTCTGCAGATGGCCGGGATCCCCACCACCAGAGTCACTCACCAGCATTAGCTCTGTGGCCCCCTCCACATCGGAACCTGTGACCCCAGAAGGAAGAGAAGGTGTCCTCCTAGGACACCGACCCATCTCAGGACAGGCACTACCGTGCAGTTGTCGTGGTTCAGCAAGCAGACCAACAGCCAAGGCATCCTGCGAGAGGTGCTTCTGGAGTCAGTTTAATGGCAGATTAAGTTGCCCATTACGAAGCCATTAGAACACAGCGTGATGCATCACTGGGTAAACGAGAGGGGCTGAAGTCAGAGACAGGTTCCCGGAGCGCTCCAGCCAATTTACTTTTGCTTCCCCCCACCCCCGCCCCCACCCCTAGGCAGATGAGAGTAGAGACTGTAAATCACTCGCTATGCAATGGCTCATCATAAAGGATATGGAGAGAAATTAGGGGAGGCAAGAGAAGGAAAAGCAGTGACGAACAAGGCAGGGTTGTTACGGCGTGATTGAAGACAGCAAGACGGTGCCTGTGAAGCTGCTGGAAATCCAACTTGGGCTTCCGGCCTGAATTTGGCCATCCTGCACTAACTGGAAAAGCCACCATCCAGGCTACTGCTTTGCCCCAGAAGGCCCGGGGCTGGGGGTGGGGTGGGGGGGGATAGAGCTGGGGGTGAATATGTGGCTGGGGAACTTCCCGAGACAGTGCCTGATGGTGCCAACTACATGGAATGTGAAGTCACTCAGGAGTCTCTTAATCCTGCTTCTGTTGCTTTGGGCTGTGTGACCTTGGATAAGTTACATAACCTCTCTGAGTCACATTTTCCTCATCTCTTGGATGAAGTAAACATCCTAAATGCAAAGGGTGGTGCTGGAAGTCATTGTAGGCACTCACCAGGTGATGCTCTCTTCAATGTAATATAAAAGCTATAAATTGGATGATCCCTAAATAAAGGTAGAGTTCATGACCCCCTAGCTCAGGTGGCACAGTCAGTTGCACAGGGACGTCACTGGCAGGTTCCCTTTTGTTCCTCCTGAGGAACGGAGGGAAGGCTTTCCCCATGCGGGGTTCTCGGAGTGTCCCAAGCAGCCACACAGGCTTCTCATGAGGCTCAGGTAGGCAGTTTTGAATGGGAGAGCTCCGTGGAAGAGGAAGCTGCCCTCAGCTCACTGTGCTTCTCCAGGACTCCCCAGTACCGGGCAGGAACAGCCCCCATCCAAGCTTGTTCTCTCCCCTCTCCCCCTGCTCAGGGCCCTGGGATGCTGACCCCAGCACCGCCTTGCTCTTTGTCTTTGTTTGGGCTTCCCCCAAAGCAGAGCCTTAGATGAGGACTTGAGGACTGCTGGTTTCTCAAGAGGTCAAGTGAACGGGGAGCTGCCATTCAGATCCCCCTTCAAGGAAGGACTGGTGGCCTGGGCAGGGCAGTCAGCTCCTTCAGAATCTGCCCCAGCTGCAGAGAGAGCAGCTCCAGTGCCTGAGGTCAGGCCCTCCCTTCTGGGGGCTGCTAGCATCCCCTCTGCTCCCACAGCCTGAAGGGGTGGACGTGGAGAGGCCTGGCCATGCAGCCCCAGGGGGGCTCGCCCCAAATTCCCTGAAGCTTTGTTGGTCCTGCACCACACCTCACCTTTTCCCTCTACCCAGGGCTCCTTCCTTCCCTAGGTTTCCTAATAAACATCTTGCCCAAAAATGCTGCCCAAGAGTCCGCCTCTAGAGAATGCAGGCCGTGGTAGGGTGGTCTCCGGACTCAGGAGGAAAGGCAGGAAAGGCAATGTAAGGGTGTGTTGTCAAAGCCAAAGGTGCTGCTAGGACCCCAAGAATGCGCCAAGACCTCCTGGCATTTGTCCACGAGCTGCCCACGGCCCCGCATTCCTGGGTGTCGCCGTGGACTGGCTGAGAGGGCTCCCCACCTTCTGGGAGGACCCCGAGCGGAGATGGAAATGGGATGCTGTCAGCATGAGTCTGAGCTTTATGACGCATCTCACTGCAGCTGGGGCTGAAGTCAGCAGAGGGTGCGGGGTGGGGGGGCATGGCATGGGACACCCCAAACATGTTAGGCGTGGCTTCCAGGGCCCAGTGGAAGCCCCAGCAGGAGTTCAGAGTGAGGAGGGGCCCGTGATTTCTCCCCTGTTCCTTGCTGCCTCCACAGCAGCACTCCGGCAGAAACTCTGCTTCCCGCAGCCCCGGGGTGCCAGCTCCTCTTGGGATGGATCAGAAACCCCAGCCCCCCTTACCCCTTCTGGCTGAGGAACAAGGGCCTCCCTGGATTGCTGCCCCCCCTTACTGCTTCCTTTCACCCTGCCCTCACCTCTGTCCATGGTCTCCTCAGGAAAGGGTCTTCGGCTGGATGCTCTGGGGACCCTGATTGACACGACGGACCAGGCCACCTCTCAAGGACGACACAGCCTTGTCTCTGAGTGACCCTCCGGGCCCCGTGAGCCCCCAGCCGCAGCTCCTCGTCTCTCCTCCTTCCCTCCCTGCCAGTGTGGGTCTCCCCACAGCGTCTGCTCACTTTTGAATCTCTTTCTTGTAGATAAATTTATGCCCTCCTCCTTCACGGCTTTGCCTTTTGATTCGGAGGAGGGAAAAAACCCATTTCTATAAAGCTATTAAATGTTTTCCTTTCACAGACACCAGTTTTGTACATCAGAAGCGCGTTGCCTTTCACGACTATTGAATTCTCGGAAATGGGCTTCAAGTGCCTATTTCAGGAGTTAAAATCTGAACATCAGCTCTTTTTCCCTCTGTGCATTCCTGCCACGCAATCCTAATCCTCTCCGTGATGGATCCCTCTGGCTGGGTAGAAGGAGGATCATTTAAAGGAAATGTGAGAAAGAAAGAGGAGTACTCCATTTCAAGAGATTTTTCTCCCAGTAGTTATTTTCCACAGGTGAGAGGCAGTGAGACTGGCAGCAGATTTTTTCAGTGAATATATAACCACTCCCCCACCCTGGGTCCCCAACACACGCATTCTCCAGAAACACTGGAACACCCTGTGAGCGCATTCATTCAGCACGTGCTGAGTGCCTACTGCATGCCAAGCAGCCAGGTCCTGAGAACGAGGCATGCGATTCCTTGCCCCTGCCACGGAGTCTATATCTAGGCTGCGTGTTAGAGATGAACCCAGTGATTCACACAAAGTCACGTTGCAGTTTTCTCTTTGCACTTGCTCTTCCGTCTGCCTGGAATGCTTTCCCCTTGGGTACGCACGTGGCTTGCTCCACATCTCCAGGGGTTTTCTGCAGTCCTCACTCTTCATGGAGGACCTCCGGGCCACCCAGCATTCTTGCTCTCTTTTCTCTTTTGTTTCCTTGTTGATGGTCAGTCTCTGACAGAAAATAAGCCCCATGAGAGTAGAGATTTCTCTCTCTCTTTATTTTAAAGTCTTTTTTTTTTTTTTTGGTTCTCTTTAGTTAATCTCAGAGCTGAGAAGAGTACACGGCACATGGTAGGTGCTCAGACAATGCTTCCTGAATGAGTGAACTGTACCAAGTACTAATAAGTGTGAGGCTCACAAGGACTGGAAAAGGAAGGCTCCTGGGTGGAGATGCCCGATGGGGCTAATCTAAGAAGATCCGGAGTAGTAACCAGGCCTCAAGGGGAAGGGACTGATTGCAGGCAGGAAGCCCGAGCTTGGGCAGAGGCCGGGGACAAATGGGAGCTGAGGGGCTTCAGGAAGGAGTTGAGTGAGGTCAAAATGGGATGGAATTGTAACAGCTCGCTCCTGCAGTCATGAGCAAGCTGCTGTACTTATCCCCATTTTAGAGGTTGAGAAAATCAAGGCATGGGGAGTTTCAGTGACCTGTATGAATCACAGACCTGATGGGCCGCAGAGTTGGAGTTCAAACCCAGGTACTCTGACTCCAGAGCCTGTGGTCTTGTCCCCTCTGGCCGTAGGTCTCTATAGGAATAGACTCAGCCAGCACCTGTGGCGCTGTGGAGAGACACAGGATCCGGGGTAAGGGCTGCAGAGTTGCAGGCAGTTGCAAGGGGAGTGTCCCCCCACATCCCAGGAGGGATTCCACGCTCAGCCCTCCCAGCTCTGCACACCTCACCTCTGCTCCCCCAGGCTCTCCTGAGCCACATCTGCTCTAATTGGATTGACTGTCAAAAACTTGTTAAAAAAAAAAAAAAAAAAAAACTTGTTCCCCATTTCTAGTCTGGATGGGCAAAAGCAGCCTAAACTCCCTAACGGTTTGGCTGTGTACCAATAAGATCCCTTCAGAGATTGTTATAAAGCCAGTGCTCTGTTCTCTGGGATGATGAGTTATTTTAAAAAGCATTAACTAGGTCATTCGCAGTGCAGTGTGGGTGGTTCTCAGCCTTGGCTGTCCACTAAAGTCACCTGGGGAGCTTTTTAAGCATGTCTGTGTCTCAGCCACACCCTGGCCATTTATATCAGAATCACTAGGGGTAGGACCCAGGCAGCAATATTTTTAAAGCTTTCCAGGGAAGCCTGGTGTGCAATCGAGTCTGAGAATCACAGCTCCCAGCTCCTCAAAGGGTGGACAGGTGGCCAGTACCATCAGCATCCCTGAGAGCTTGTTAGAAACACAGGGGGGATGCCTGGCTGGCTCAGTTGGTAGAACATATGACTCTTGATCTCATGGTTGTAAGTTTGAGTTACATGTGAGGTGTAGAGATTACTTAAAAAAAAAAAAAATCATAAAAAAAAAAACATCTTGCTCCACTCCAGACCTACTAATTCAAAATCTGCATTTTGTTTTTATTTTTTAGTTTTTGTTATTTTCAAAGTCTGCATTTTAGTAAGGTGATTCCTGTCCATGCTGAAGTTGAAAAGGCAGCTCTCTCTAACCACACTGTCCAGTACTGTAGTCACATGTGGCTATTTAGATTTAAATTAAATAAAAAAGATTCAGTTCCTCAGTCGCACTGGCCACATGTTGTTGCATGCTCAGTCGCCACCTGCAGCTAGTGGCTACCACATTGGACAGGGTAGATACAGACTATTTTGATGATTGCAGAAAGTTCTACTGGAGAACGTTGCTCTAGAACATTCTGGAAAGGGGTAGTAATTAGCCACCATCTGTTTCCTTTGGCTGTTACCAGGCATACAGATAGCAGGCAATGCCACTCACTTGGGTGGGACAAAACTGAGATGTGGTCAACTTAGCACATATCTAGATTATTTTCCATTCATTTTAAATCAAGAGCATGGCCATATCTTCTTAAGCCCTGCATAAGTGCAGTTGGTGTGTGACATGGGGCTGGGGGCACAGATGGGTGGGGGAGAGAGAAAGGCAAGATCACTTTCAACGGCTAGGACAGAAGGCGAGACTGTTACCCTGGCCCCCACCCTCCCCGTCAGTCCCAGTCCAAGGCAGCAGGAACACACTCCCTAATAATCACAATGCAGGAAAGCACTCGGCGACCAGATGTGACTCATTGGTGACTCCAGGTGCAAATATGAAAAGCGGGCATTTTGTCAGCTGAATAATAATAGCCAGGCTCCAGTGTGATGAGGCTGGGGGCTTAGGTCGTTTTTCTTTGCAGGGTAGAGTTGTTTTTTGTGGGAAGGAGTTCAGTCCCTTCAGCAAAACCCTTCCTCTTTTTATTTTTTTATTTTTTTGAAAAAGGCCAGGCACTGTTTCTCCTGGAGACCTTTGGTTGCTGACAGCAGGCTGCATAATGCAGCGGGAGCTGAACAGTATGATGATGACAGCCCACACCAGCAGTGGAAAGCGACATGCATTTTCCTGAGAGAAAGCTGTTCTCTATTTAGAGGGCCACTTTGCCAGCTGACAGCAGGAGAGGGGCCGCACTCAGCAAGCAGCGCCTTCATTTACGCACAGGGTCCTGTGGGTGCTCGCCCTGCAAAGTACTGTGGGGCAGGAGATGGTTCAAAGGGTGAAAAAGCAGAATAAGAGAATGGATGAGCAAAATGTGTCCCTCTGGGTAGCAACTTGTGCCATGGGGTGCTGTGTAAATCTTAACGAAATGTCAATCTTCCCACTCCGTTCATATTGTTAAACAGCAAGGCTTTGCATTTTGGAGTTGTTTTGTGATAGATAGCTTTATAAGCTTTATAAGGTTGGTCCTTGTGACTACCTCAGGAGGAAGTCGCAGCAAGTTTCATCATCCCCTTTCAGGTGACAGCCCAGGGTGGTCAAGTGATTCTTCTAAGGTCACACAGCTCCTAATGAGTGGAAAACATAAAGCAATCGTTTATTTACTAGTAACTATTTCTTGAGAATCCTATCAAGTGCCTGACTCCTGGGATGTTTCTGTAGAGTTTCTATTTCCATGGACCTTAGTTTCTTTTTTTCATGGAGCTGGGTTTCTAAAGAGGCTGTGAGAGGGGAAAAAAGGCAGCGGCGGCGGGGGAAGAGGAGCAAATTAGCAAATGATTGCAAATTATGGTGAATGCCATGAATGAAAAAAACTCAAAAAACCACAAAACAACCCAATGGCCGAGGGTAGAAGCACTAGGAGAGAGATAGGCAAGAAGGGTAAGTGGATTTGCAAAGGCTTCTCTGAAGGGGAGACATTTGCGTTGAGGCTTGAGGGATGGGTGGTAACTGGCCTAGGTAGGGGAGGGGTGGAGGCTGGGGGGCACTGCAGACCAAGGGGACTGAAGGATGTAGGGTGGGAATCTGCTGGCCTCCAGGGGCTGCCTGCAGGAAGGCTGTAAGACAGAGTGTGATGCAGGACAGGACACCTGGGTCCCTCCCTCTGCCTTTCACCCCACATACCTGTAACTGAGGGGTTAGCCTCTCAGTTTCCTTTCTCCAGGTCCTCTCCTGAGAATCAGATCTGCAGGCTGTTCCAAGATTTTGGCGCTGTAGCGTGCCGGGATGGTGGCGAGAGATGGCTCTGGAAAGTTGGATGGAAGGGCAGTGGGACCTCCAAGACACTGAAGCCTGGGTGTCCATGGAAGTGGGAGCAGAAAGGTGAAAATGAAGAATTGAGAGACAGTCAGAGGGCAGAGGTTCCAGAGCAGCTGTCAGCTGTGGGGACAGGGGCACAGAAGCTGCAGCAGGCTGTGGGTGGAAGCCTCTTCAGTCTCATCTGAGAGGTTACCTTAGGCTGCGTCTCTCTGTTTCTTTGGACAGGCTATTGCCCAGAGACTGGATTAACATGAGCTTATGGAGGTTATTCTAAAATACGATAAATCAAGGCTTGACTCCCAACAGAGAGCCCTGCAGAGTTTGTCAAAAGGCAGTCATAACGATGGGCTCCTGCACATAGAGATTGGAGCCAGAGCCATTCAGCAAATAACAGAGTTCTTTTCTTCTCCACGCCTATGCCAATTGGCTCAGCACGGTATCTCCAGTGACTGCTGCATTTGGGAAGCCTGACTTACTGGATGGAACTGTGCACATTGTGAGGTTGGGCCTTGTTAGGTCAGATTAGGAGAGGAAGGACTAACCAATGTTTTGATAGTCATTTCTCACACGTTCACTAATGTCACCATTCTAAGCCTATTACATGCATGAATTTTTTTAATCCACATCAGAACCTTGCAGAAATGAGATAGGTATAATCTACAGCCCCATTTTGCAGAAGAGGAAACAGAGGTACAAACTCCTATTGTTTTAAAAGTTATTTATTTATTTTAGGGATAGAGAATGTGCATGAGGTGGAGAGGGGGTACAGAGGAATAGGGAGAGAAACTTTAGCAGACTCCGCACATAGTGTGGAGCCTGACACAGGGCTTGATCTCAGGATCTGAGATCAGGACCTGAGCCGAAACCAAGTCAGAAGTTAAACCAATTGCACCACCCAGACACACCTTGATGTATAAACTCTGTAAGAGTTAGTAGGTGGCACAGCCAGGACTTGAACTTACTGTGGCTCCAGAGTCCCTGCCCTTTAGCATCGTAGAGGTGACATAAGAGTCCTACGGTCTCATTTGACCACAAATACCACCCCCTTTGGCCACAGTACCTGACCAACATGACAATCACTTCTAGAGCACTTATTAAGGGCAATATTAGGTAAGTAATACATTACTGTAAGCTCTCTTCTCCCTCACGAATATGATACATACAGGATTTATCAGTAAAGGCAGTTGGTGAGGAGAGGATAGTTTACAGATGTGGAATGACAAACAACCAAAGGTCTAGAAAATTTGAGTTTCTACCAACACATGGCAAAGTACATTGCCATGCAATAAGCATTAGGTTGCTTCTAAAAGAACTAGTGAGAGAAATAAGTCACCACCATGTGAATTCAACAAACCATTGTCAGTTGCCTACTCTATGGAGGGCGCTGTATGAGAGACTGGTGTACTACATTGGGTTGTTCTGACCAAGTACCACAAACTGGGGTGCTTAAAGTAATAGAAACTTTTTTAAAAAAATATTTTATTTATTTATTTGACAGAGAGAGAGAGAGCACAAGCAGAAGGAGTGGGAGAGGGAGAAGCAGGCTCCATCTCAGGACCCCGGGAACATGACCTGAGCCAAAGGCAGATGCTTTACAGACAGATCCACCCAGGTACCCCTAAAGTAACAGAAACTTTATTCTCTCACAGTTCTAGAGGCTTAAAGTCTGAAATCAAGGTGTTGGCAGGACTGTGAGGGTCCTAGAAAGAATCTGTTCCAGGTTTGTCTTCTAGCTTCTGGGGTTGCCAGCAACCCTTGATATTCCTTGGCTTATAGATGCATCATTCCAGTCTCTTCCTCTGTGCTCACATGTTCTGCCCTTTGGTCTTCATGTTGTCTTCATTCTATGCATGTGTGCCTCTGTGTCTCTACTCCCTATAAGGACGCCAGTCATATTAGATTAGGGCCCACCCTAATGACCTCAGCTGACCTTGATTGTATCTGCAAAGACCCCACATCCAAATAAGGTCAAAGCCACAGGTACTGACCTTGATTGTATCTGCAAAGACCCCACATCCAAATAAGGTCAAAGCCACAGGTACTGAGGGTTAGGACTGCAACAGCTTTTAGTGGGACACAGTTCAACCATAGCACTAAGATGGATAAGATCCTCTCTCCACCATGGCAATTAGAGACCTGTGTGTCTCTAAGAGTAACCCATATGGTAAGCTAGCAAGCATAATTTGGGAATACCTCATGGGCCAAGGGACAATGTCACTGGCCTTCAAAGGATGAGTAGAAATTCGGCATTTGGAAGAGAAATGACATTTCAGACCGAAGAACTGGAGTGAGCAGAGACAGGCCAGAAAACAGAGGAACTGCTGAGGGCTAAGCAATGGCTCTGACGCTGAGTAGGAGGGAAGATTTGTAGCCAGGTTAGAGAGGTATTGATTGCTAGTCTGAGAATCTGTACTGGATTCTTGGAACAGTCTTTAAGTGCCAGCTCATAGTCCTCACCTACCCTTTACCGTGTCCACACCTGAGGTCAGGTGAAGGTAAGTGTATGGGGTCTGCCCAGAGGCAGGAACCTCTGGGTGCAACAGCTTTGCCTTTGCCCCGGGACAACCCTCTGGAGAGGGTTGCAGGCAGCAGCTGGGAAATGGGAAACAGAAGGACCCCGCGGGATCTGGCGGGACACCCCAGCCTCTGCTACACAGGGGAGAATCCAGGTGCGAAGATCCTGGCGGCAGGAGGAACTAAGGCAATGGAGATTTGGAGCGGGGTCTGGGTTAAAGATGTGAGCTTAGGATTCATCCATATGTAGGGGGATATGAACACCTGGGAGTGGGTGAGGTCCCCTAGACAGAGCACGAAGTGTTCAAAGGAAGGAAGCCAGAAGGCAGAGCTGAGAAAAACCTGAATCAAGGAGATCAGTGTGCCTGCACTTGTTTAATTAGGCAGCTCCAAGCACTAGATAATTGCCACCCAGGGTGAAAGCCCATGCCTTGGGGAGCTTCAGTAAGACTCATCCCCACCATTCTTTAGGGACTGAAAAAAAGGTCACATTTCTCCTGCATGGCTGAGGTTCATTTCAATAAGGGACCTTTGAGAGACACAGGTCTTAATTCAAAAAAATAGTGACCTGTGTTAGTTCAGAGCTCAGGCTCTGAGGTTTGACCCTTGGATCTGGCTTTTGACTCCATCACTTATTTAATTGAGAGACCCTAGTGGAAATTACTTACTTTTTTGAGCCTCCATTCCCCATCTGTCCAACGGGAAGAGTAACAGTACTGATCTCAAAGAGCTGTCCAGAAGATCATGAGAGACTGCACGTCAGGTGCATGGCGCGATGCTGTGCCCGTGACAGGTGCTGTCAGTGATGGTCACATTCAGTCAGCCGCTGGGGCAGCACTCCTCAGACGACTGTTGCAAGTCCAGGTTGTCGGGTATTATGCTGAGTGAAATAAGTCAATCGGAGAAGGACAAACATTATATGGTCTAATTCATTTGGGGAATATAAAAATTAGTGAAAGGGAATAAAGGGAAAGGAGAGAAAATCAGTGAAAATATCAGTGAGGGTGACAAAACATGAGAGACACCTAGCTCTGGGAAGTGAACAAGGTATAGTGGAAGGGGAGGTGGGCAGGAGGTTGGGGTGACTGGGTAACGGACACTGAGGGGGGCACTTGGCGGAATGAGCACTGGGTGTTATGCTATATGTTGGCAAATTGAACTCCAAAAATAATAATAATAATAAAAATAAAAAACAAGTCCAGGTGTCACCTATGCTTCTGGCCTACCTGCTCTAGACTGAAGTTTCCAGCGACCCTCTCTTTGGGTTCAATTAATTTGCTAGAGAGGACCACAGGACTCAAAAAGACCTTTTGCTTGCTAGATTACCAGTTTATTATGAAAGGATATAATTCAGAAACAGCCGATGTAAGAGATGCATATGGAAGATATGACGGGAGGATGCAGAGCTTCCTTGCCGTCTCTGAGCAAATGTGACACTTTCCCCGCAACTCCACATGCGCACTAACCTGGAAGCTCTCCAGATTCCTCCTTTTGGGTTTTTATGGAGGCTTCACCACAGAGGCATGACTGGTGAAATCACTGGCTGCTGGTGATCGCGCTCCCTCTCCAGTTCCTTTTCCCTCCCCAGAAGGGGAGAGGTGAGGTGGGGGCTCAAAGTTCCAACCCTCTAATCACGTGGTTTGTTCTCCTGGCAGCCAGCCCCACCCCACCCCCCAATCCTTAGGTGTCTTCCAAATGTCACCTCATTAAAATAACAAAAGACACCTTTATCACTCTCATCACTTAGGAAATTCCAAGGGTTTTAGGAGCTCGGTGCCAGAAAAGGGAAGCTGACCCAATACACATATCTTATTATAAATCACAATGTCACACCATCCATCCCTTGAGGGAGAAGGGAGGGGTGGCGCTGAATTAACTCCTGAACTGCGGAAAAGCTCTGTTGATATCAGAAGCAGGGGGAAAGATCACAAAAATAACAGATGTTTGGGGGATTGTGAAATACTACCCAGTCCTAACAAGCCTAGATTAGGCAACGGTGTGGTGTGGATACTAAAACACTTGGGTATGTGGACAGAGAAAAAAGGGACAAAATACCTTCAGCCATTTTACTGTGCTATTGGGGGAGAACCCTGTGTCTCTTGACAATGTAAAATTGTAGGAAAGACAGGGTTTTGTAATTTGATAGGTGTGAATTCAATACCAAGCTCTACCAATTACTAGCTCTGAACCTATCATAACCTTCAGTTGTTTCATCTGTAAAACTGCAGTAGTGGTACTCACCGCCATGGGGTTATCACCAAGATTAGATGAGGGTGTGCACGTACAGTGCCAATGGAACGCTGGCATCTGTAGCTAAAAGATGTGAGGAGAAGAATGATAAGGGCTAAAGACTTACTGTCTTTCTGGAAAGGGAGGACACCTCCCCACTCTAACTATGTTCTATTCTTATATCACTTAATGCAAGGTTAAGATCCCTAGAAGAGACACTCAGATTGGTCAGGCTTGGATGACGAGGAAGGCCAGGTGGGGTCAGCACACCTTGCTTGGCCAATCCACTGAGACTGTCTAAAAGGGGAATGGAGAGGTTCCCAGCAGAAACTGGGACGCTGCTGGAGAAGAGTGGAGTTGGATGTTGGATAGGAGAAGCACAGATGTACACTACAGACATTCTCCAATGCAGCGTTCCAGGAAGCCCTGCCAGACTTTGGCCCTCTCCTGCTTCCTTGTATTACGTGTTTCCCCTAGTGGCACCCAGAGAGGAGGTGCATGGGGGACTGTGGCTGACGCTGTCAGTTACCTCTCTTAAGGACCTTACTCCACCTTCCTCATAGTCCACAGGGCCTGCTTAAATTCAAGAGTTCACTGTTCCATGTTGTGAGGGGGATGTTGCTTTTTCTCATTGATTGTGGTAGTTTCATGACCCTTGCCAACAAGGAAGGTCAGGTGGCTCTCATAGCCAGTGGGTTTTAAGGGGCTATCAGCTGTGATGCTCTTAGAGAGACAATGCTCCTGAATAAAAAGAGACACATGGAATAAAACCCTTCTCTTCTTCAGGCAGATGTTACTGGGTTCCCATGTGATACTGAGACTGTGGCAACCGCCTTGTAATAACAAGGTGGCGGGGCAACTTGGTGGCTCAGTGGTTGAGCGTCTGCCTTTGGCTGAGGTCCTGGGATTGAGTCCCTTATCGGGCTCCCCGCAGAAAGCCTGCTTCTCCCTCTGCCTGTATCTCTGCCTCTCTCTGTGTGTCTCTCATGAATAAATAAATAAAATATTTTAAAAAAATAACAAGGTGGCAAGCCCAAGAGCTAAGTGGATGTGATGGCAATGGTAGGACAGAAATATATCACATCATCATTTGCTGATCTACTTCTTGTAATGCCTATCATCCAAACTACGTTTAGATGAGTTTTCTGTTACTTGTTGACAAAGCATTTGAATGATATATGGCCATCCACCTCAATATCTCCAACAACAAGGAGGACTTTCTGATCAATGGTTCTACAAGTGTGGTTCCTAGACCAGCAGCATAGGCATCACCTGGAAACTGATTTGAAAAGCCAATTCTCAGGCCGCATCCTGCCTTCCTGGATCAGAAGGGAGGATTGGGGGCAGCAGTAACCTGTGTTTATTTATTTTTTTTTAAGATTTTATTTATTCATGAGAGACAGAGAGAGAGAGGCAGAGACACAGGCAGAGGGAGAAGCAGGCTCCATGCACCGGGAGCTAGACGTGGGATTCGATCCCGGGTCTCCAGGATCACGCCCTGGGCCAAAGGCAGGCGCTAAACCGCTGCGCCACCCAGGGATCCCAGTAACCTGTGTTTAAACAAGCCCTCCCACTGATCATGATTTAGGATGGAATTTGCCGATCCTTGCTTTATATTAATATATGTCATTCTCACATCAGAACTAACCATTGGCAGTGGTCTCACACATTATTCCTTCTAATGTACCCTGTCCTGTTACTGCTTTGATTCCGCCATCCCTAAAATAAAACAATTTTTTAAGAAAAGAAAATATTTGAAAACTATTGGCCAGATGAACTTTTTGCCCATTGTTTCAGTTTGCTTGCTTGAAGTCATTACCTCCTTCCAGACAGTACGTTGGTCTATAATAGCTAGCCTATAATAGCTAGAATGTGGCAGTCAGTTCCAAAATGTTTAGAAATGCTAATAATCTTTATTAGTAATGATCCATGAGGGTATCCACTGAGCTTTTGGAAGTGAAATTAGTAAGGAATTTTGGGGACTTGTACACTGCTCAGGATAAGCAAATAGCCATGTGAAGAGCAAAAGGATTCAGAGTTAGAAGAGGAAAAGAATGAAGAAAGTCACTGCAAGAAAAAGGAAAAAACATAAAAAGGAAAGCATTCTGGTTGGGACAGTAGGTGAAGATGGATTTGTCTTCTAGGACTCTATGCATTTAAACAAATGTAGGGGAATGTGTGGGGAGGCGACTCAGGTGGGGGAGGGCCATGAACAAGGTATCAGGGAAAGAGGACATGAGATGCATCTAGAAAAGTGGGCAGCCATGGATAGAATGGTCTACTGGATGCCCTGTGTGGGATGGAGGACCACAGCAAGACTGAACTCTGGCACCACAACCTACTAACTGTGGTCTTGGACAGCTTCCCTAGCTTCGCTAAGCCTTAGTTTTCTCAACAGTCCCTGGGCTCAAGAATAGAGGCTTGGTGGGAGGTTTACATGACCCAGCATGCTGTAGACTGTATTGTGTGCCCCCCCCATTCATATATTGAAGCTCTACCCCCGCCCCCCAATGTGATGGCATTTGGGAGAGGGGTCTGTGGGAGGTGATTAGGGTTAGATGGGTTCATGAGGGTGGCTTTATAAGAAGAGGAAGAGACCAAGATCCTGCTCTGTCTGCCATGTGAGGACACAGCAACAAGGCAGAGGAATGCAAGCCAGTAAGAGAAGTCTTGCCAGAAAGCCAATCAGCTTGCACCTTGCTCTTGGACTTCCAACCTCTACAACTATGAGAATATAAATGTCTGTTGTTTAAACCACCCAGTCTATGGTATTTTCTTATGGCAGCCCAAGCAGACTAATACACAGCATATGTTAGGGACCTTGTAGGGGGCTTGGCTCATTGTAAGTGTTCACTAAATAAGATGCATAACAATAAACACACTAATGAGCAGTAAATTTGGAGGATGAGATTGCTAAGGTCTTTGAATGACTAAACTGGGAATATAATTTATTCTGTAGATGACTGGAAGTTTTCGAGCAGGAAACTAAAAGACAAAGCATATGTGTGCAGGGTCTGAGGTCACTATGACAATAGAGCATTATATAAGGCAGGATTGGGCAAACTTTAGCGTCAGAATCAACTCCAGGACTTGTTAAAACAAGTCCATGCTGCCCCACTCTCCTTTTCAGATTTAGTGGGTCCGGGACAGAGTCCAAGTATTTGCATTTCAGATAAGTTCCTAGGTGATGCAGAGGCTGCTAGCCCAAGGATGCCACTTCCAGGGAGGGAGGAAGAGAAAGGAATAGAGACTCTTGTGACCTCTGGCTGGTGACTTGCTGCCCGGAATGGCAGCAGAATGCTTGCTCTGCAAATGTTCAATCCACCCTGTGGTAGATGATGGATAATGTAGGTGGTACGTGGAGCTGCTGGGAGAAATTGCTACAAGTACAGCAAGCAATTATGGCATTGGGTTTCTGTTTCTGTTTTAAGGGTAAACCACTATAATTATAAAACTCGCAAAACCCTGACTTATGAAGTGTAGATCCTGGAATGGGGAGAAACACCACGTTCCTGCCTTCTCCAAGTTATAGATTTTGGGTCAGGGCTGACCGCTTGAGGCCACCTGCTAAAATGACACAGACTAGTTGCAGGGTGACATCATACATAATGCCAGTGAAGTTAGCTGAACACCAGGGTCATTAAGATGTTCGGTTGCATGTGGGATTGTAGGTATGAGACAGACTTGTGTGTTTTTGTTTTTTTTTTTTGTATGACCTTGAGGTGAATGGTGGCTGTTTCTTCCTCAGCATTCCTTTATATTATACCTGCCCTCTCCCCTTAGCTTTCTTAGGGAAATTACTTTGTCACCATGAACTCCATATGGTGCTTGTGAAGCTGCCAAACTCTTTGGTCCGTCCTTCTGGCCCCAGGGTGGGCACCAGATCAAAGTCTGGCCAATCACAGAGCCGAATCTGCCCCCTCAAGTGGGCTGAGGAGGCACGTGACCCAGCATAGCCATCAGAATCCTTCTGTGGGACTCATCTGTGGACGTCAGAAGAGAGACCCTCTCTCCCCCGGGACACTAAGCCAAGCTGGTGTTGAGTCTTGGTGTTGAGTAAAGCATGCTGTTCACCAACCCCCTAAATGTGAGGAATCCTCTTGTCACAGGAGGGAATGAGGCCAACCCATAGAGAAACAACAACCCAACCCTTGAAGAGATCCTTATCATCTCTGTCACTAGAATCCCAAGGCTGATACTACAGGTAGATTTTCATTTGCATGAGTCAAAATTTTTTGCCTCTTTTTCTTAAGCTGTGAGTTGGTTCCTGGCACTTTTAATTAAAAGAGTGAAAAACAAAGTTCATATATCCACCCATCACCTTCTAACATGCAGAAATCAGGTTGTGCCGGAGAAATTGCGTATTCCATACTCAAATGCTGACATTGGCGTAGGAAGGAGTCTTTGGGAGGTGTCTGAAATTTCAGGGCACTGTCTCCATGGGAAGCTTTGAGCATTACATTTGGAAATGCTAACGAGAGAGAGGGAAAAAGAGAGCAAAGGTTTATTAATCTTCACATGGCCAAGTCAGTCTGTTTAGGAGGGAAAAAGAAACAAAAAGTGATGGAAGATGCTGGTAGTGTTCTTGACGAAAAAATGGAAGGTTTTCATCATCAGGTAGTGGGAACGCTGGTGATCAGGAACTTTTCCTACAAGAAGCACCCTAGTACTTTCATGTTGGTAGTGGGGGTTAACACTCCTGGGATTGTTCATCAAGCTAATGTTAAATAACCCACATATCTGACCAAAGTGAATTCACCCCTATGTCCTCAACAAAGGGAGCAAGCAAAGGGAATGATAATTCAGCAGTGCAGCCAACCCTTCCTCTCATCCCACCCAGTGGACGATGGACACTTTGGAGGGTAAGTTCCAGCCTCTCACAGTTGAGCATCTTGCTGGACTTGTGGGCATTGGAGGGGATTTTCCAAAAGCTAACTGTAGCTAATTTTTATTTTTGTGAAAATTGAGAACCTGACTCCCTCAATAAGATGAGTTACCCCTACAGGATGCCCCATATTTCAAGTTTTTATTGAAGCATATTCAGGGGCTTAAGTGGTGACTCTGCATATGTGTGTATGTGTGTGTGTGTGTGTGTCTGTGTCTGTGTGCTTCTCAAAATGTATCAGGTATTATTTGAGGCTCAGCATTAATAAGTCATATAATTAGCAGGTTCTATAGTATTCGAAATCAAAATCACTTTTAGATTCCTTTCCTCCTCTGGGCTGTTGTAAATGATAAGCACATCAAAATGCTTTGTGATGGCTGTGTAGGAGAAAAGTCCTCTCAGTGCAAATTACCAGGCAACTTTTATCCCGTTGAATAAACTCTAGGCAGCAACTCTGCCATCAACAACACATATGAAAGGCTGAACTCTGTGGTTGATCTGTTTTGTGTGAGGTGGGCACTTGCTGTTCTATTTGCCCAGTGGCGCTTTTTAATTGGAATGATTTTTATTTGGTCTGATTTCCTGAAATAGAATACATTGCCTGCTAACCCCAGAAAGTCTATCAGTATAGAGAGCAAACTGTCCTGGGCTCTTGGCTTAGCTGTTTGGGGAGGAGCCATGGCAGTGGGAGTGGGGGAGTTGCAGCATATTCAAATCTGATATTGAAACAGTTTGTGTGTGTTTAGGGAGTAACCACAAAATTTGACATGCCATCTCCACCCAAACCCCAAACCCCAAACCGGTTCCATTCCAATAGCCAAGCCTGCTCCAGGCCGTGCTCTCAAAGCTTCTTTTGAGTAGTTTATTTCTTCCTATTTACAACTCCCAGAGTGAGCTGTTTTTTAAGGGAAAATCAGTTTCTATTAACGTCTAGGACCCCGAGTGGGTCTTTGCCTCTAATTTGTCCTGCTTTGTTTCGGCGCAAGCACACTCTGAACGGGTAACCAGGCGAGCGGGGGCCTGTGACAGTCACAATCACCTCGAGTTGATTTATGCACAGGGATTCAAGGAGCAATCATATTTTAAATAAGGCTAATCAAGCTGTCTTTTTGTGCAAGCCCCCAAAACCACACACAGACCTCACCCTCAGCGTGTTCTCGTTTCCACTGAGTAAAAGCAAAGGCGAGAGGCTTATTAGGAGCCTGAAGCTGGCCCGGAGAATTAAGCTAATGCTGCCCAATGTGTAAGCACAGCAGAATACTCGTTGGAGGGAGGAGGACAAGGAAGCCACGTGGTTCCTGCAAATTAAGGGACTGGATGCTCCGCTCCGGCTGTGATGTTTCTGTTTCAGTTGAGCCCACTTTGGGTTTCTTGCTTTACGTTCTTTTGGTCGACTACTTTGCCTCATTGTGTTTTTACTGCTCAGGACTCTGGCTCCGGGCTTCCAAGGCCGCATAACCAAGATCAAGTTTACTTTTCAACTTTGTGCTGTCCTCTTTATTCAGTCCTCACCTCTTCTCACTTTCTTCCTCCCACCTCCCACAACCACCTCTGAAACACTAACCCCCTCCATGTGGCACTGGTTTTGTAACCCACCCAAACCTGTCTTTTTTTTTTTTTTAAGTTTCTACTCTGTCCCAGGATCCACAAACTTTCTGTTAAGGGCTACAGTAAAGCATTCCAGCTTTGCAGGTCATATGGTATCTGTCGTAACTACTCCACTCTGTTATTGGATTGTAATACTAGCCCTGCCATCAACAATGCATAAGGAAATGGGTGTGCCTTTATTTCAATAAAATTTTATTTATATATGAGACAATGGGCCAGATTTGGCCTGAGAGCCAAATGTAGTGAATCCCTGTGACATACATAGGAGATCTACCAGACTTTGTAGAGTATTCCATCAGCAGAAATACTGGCAGCTCTGATTGAAAGGACGAGGAGAACAAAGTGAAAGAAGACTATCAGACCCTCCGAATTTTATTAGCAGGAAACAGGCTGATAAAATTAGTCAGCTGCAAACAAATGCTACCTGTCATACAAAAGGAAGGAGAGGGTAGGGGTCAGTTAAGCATCTTTAGCTCAGGTCATGATCTGAGGGTCCTGGGATGGAGCCTGCCATCAGGCTCCCTGCTCAGTGGGGAGTCTGCTTCTCCTCCTGCCTCTCACCTCTCACCTCTCATGTTCTATCTCTCAAATAAGCAAGTGAAGTCTTTAAAAGAAAAAAAAAGTTACAAAAGAAAAAAGAAGGAGAGAGCAGAGCCATGGGCTTCAGGGCAGAGTTGGGAGCCAGGCTCTTGGCTCCCTGATGGATTTTGCGCCATTGGAGTTAGAAATTGCTTGGGACCGGGGGTCCTTTTTTCCTTTCCCCTTTCTCCCTTTTTGAATAGGAATGTGTGTAAGGTATCCCGAGGGGGTTCTAAACCACAAGGGATAGATAATTTGTTTGCCAGTTTCACAGGCCCATAAATGGAGAAGAATTATGCCCCTAGATGGATCATACGAAGAGTCACACCCACACCTCGTTTAGATGATTTAGGGGATGAGATCTGAGACTTTTGAGCTAACAAAACCTAGATGAGTTTCTGGACTTGAGTTATGCTGTTTTGGGGAACTAGGAATGGGGTAAATGCCTGTGAGGCAGATATTAGGTTAGTAGATTGCTGTAGGTTGAATGATGCCCCACTCCAAAGATATCCACATCCTAATCCCCAGAACCTATGAGTATGTTACCCTTCATGGTAAAAGGGCCTTTGTAGAAGTGATTAAGTTAAGGATCTTGAGATAAGGAGATTATCCTGTTGGGTCCAATATAATTACAGGGGTCCTTGAGGGAGGGGCACAGAAGCATCAGAATCTTACTCCAGTGATTCTTAGCAATGGTTGATACTGTCCCCAAGGGGATATTTGGAAGTGTTTTTGGTTGTCACAACTGAGGAGGCTACTGGCTCCTTCTAGTAGGTAGAGGCCAGAGATGTTGCTAAACACAGGATAGCCCCTGCAAGAATGATCAGACAAAAATGTAAATAGTGCTAAGGTTGAGAAGCCGTGTCCTATCAGTCCTGTGAGGGTGGGTGTGGTTATCAGGCATGCTTCATAAGTGAGGAAACAAGGTAAGAGACGCTGAATTAGAGAAGGCAGCAGAAGACCGAATAGGTGGTAGATCGCAGAGCTGGAGCAGAAGCACCTGTCTCCCGGCCTCCAATGCACGGCTTTTTCTTCACCTCCACTTTACCTACCACTTTACCTCCGTTTAGCTAGGCTGGACATACACTGATTCCAGCCTAGAGTCCATAGATATCAGATGCTTCAGCCCATAGACATTTGCAACCCAGGTGTCCTGGGGAGTGGTGGAGGTTTCAGGCACTAGAGCAGGCAGGATAGAATACGAACAGATACTTTCAGTCTCCCTTGGTAGATGGGTAGAAATAGGGCTGATAGGCATATTCCACCAGAATACAGAGACATCCCTGCCTTTTTACAAACCTGAGTTTTATATTCTCTTCCAACTCTTGTGAAGATTTTTGGGCCCACATAGATACTCATTCAGCCAACATTTCCGATTCCTGTTTCTGTGGAAATCTACATCAATAGGACCTCTAAGTACTGTACTTGCCTCCCTGTTTGACAGAAGAGGAAACTGTGCCCCCAAGAGGCTTGCAGTGACTTGTCAGAGGGGGCACACAGCTTTCAAAGGGCAGAGCTGGGATTCGAACCCAGGCCTTTCAACTTTAAGTGCAGAGTGATTTCCACCATGGAACTTTGTACACAAGGCTCTGTGTGTATGGGGGAGGGGGAAAGAGGTTTTGTAAAATATTCCCTACTTTTAAGGCATCTGCTATCTAAAAGAAGAAGTGGAGTCATAAGCAGGTAACTAAAATATAAGTGAAAGTGAGAACATGTGTTTCACATGGTTGCAAAACCTACGTTTCCACAGGGAAGAGAAAGAGAGAAAGGCCCTTGGGGGCGAGTTGATGGACATCTGGAAAGTCTACAGGGAAGAGGTGCCACTTGAACAGAGGCTTAAATTGCAGGCAGAACAGAAGGCCAGTGCCCCACATCAAACAATAGATTCACTTCCTGAAAGTGGTTTCTGCCTCCAGATGCTAAAAGAAAAACTTCCTCATTTGACTTTCAGCCAGTCCTCAGTGACGAGCTGTGGGACTCCGTGCACGTTCTGATTATTGTTCTTTTTTTCTCCATTCATAATTGAACAGCCAAGCAGTCTGAGTTCTGTAAGCTTCTGATCGGGCCTGAAGATTTGCTGTATTTGGCATGCCTTGCGATTTCCATCGTCATCATGATTATACTAAGTTTATGAGACAAGCCTCTTATCATTGCTATCAGCACTTTTGTTTCCCCATATTCTGCTCTTTTTTCCCAAATAATAAGATCCAAGTGCTCTTAAAACAGTCAAATAATCACACTAACTAATACTCTCCTGGGCAATCACAGTAGCAAGGTGGAAAGGAAGACCACATGCTTTGATACCACCCATTCAGCTGCTCATGAACTGAAACCTGATTTCTGGAAGTGAAGGATGATTTGGAGCTCTCAGAGCAGAAAGCATGAATGTGCAGATAGTATAAATTCATTCACTTATTCATTCCTCTATACATATTTATTAAATACCCACTCCACTCTGTGCCAGGCACTATTTCAGGAACTAAAGATAACAGCCACAAACTCTCCAGGCAAGTCCCCTGCCGGAGCTTCCTGACTAGATGGGGGAGACCTGTAATAAGCACATAAGCAAATCCATAAAGGAGGTAAGCTCAAATTGTGACAAGTAGGGTTGTCAGGTCACTTGCCCTCCTGGCTTGCCCAGCGCTGAGTCAGGGCACTTAAGGTTCCAGGCTCCACAGGCGGGCAGCTGGTTATACAAAGTCAGGGAATCCAGGCCATCTGGTTTGCAACCCAGAAGTCCTGGGGATACATCTTCTCCCAGGGAGCCCCTGCTGCTTTCCCCTCTCTGCTTCCCCTCCACCACCACCCCCAACCCTGTAATCCCTCCCTCCAGCCCTTCCTAACCTCTCAGATGCTGCTGCTTCTCTACATTTTATTTTATTTTATTTTATTTTATTTTATTTTATTTTATTTTTTTGCTTCTCTACATTTTAGTTGTGGAGTTTGTTCTGCTAGTCTTCAGATCACTTTCCAGGTTATTTACCTGGAAGTAAATGATATGTACTTGTAAATGTGGGATGGGGTGAGTCTGGTGTCCTCCTGTTTGGTCACCTGCTCTTCTCCCGGGTTGCCAGATCAAATACAGGCTGTCCAGTTAAATTTAAATATCAGATTTTTAAAAACCACTTTTTCAGGTGTATTTACCAAAATTGCATCCTGCGTTTTTATTTCCTCAGTCAGGGGGTACTGAGGAAGTAAGTGGAGTAACTGGGATGGTGTATCATTCAGGGCTCCACCGGGAGGCCTATACAGGATATCTGTATTTGGAGATTTATTGCAGGGAATTGGCATAAGCAATTATAGGAGCTGGACAGGCAAGTCCATCGGGAGGGTAGGCTGGGGCTCAGGCACAAGCTGAACCTGCTTTCCATTGGCAGAACTTCTTCTTCAGAGAAAACTCAGCGCTGCTCTTAATACCTCTCAACTGATTGGCTCAGGACAGATTATGGAAGACAACCTTTTTTAAAAAATTTTTTTAAAGACTTTATTTATTTATTCATGAGAGACAGAGAGAGAGAGAGAGAGAGAGAGAGAGAGGTAGAGACACAGGCAGAGGGAGAAGCAGGCTCCCTGCAAGGAACCCGACATGGGACTCGATCCCAGATCTTCAGGATCAGGCCCTGGGCTAAAGGCTGATGATAAACCACTGAGCCACCCAGAGATCCCCCAGAAGGCAACCTTTATTGCTTAAAGGAAACTGACCACAGACCTAATCATTTCTACAAAATACCTTCCCAGCAACAGTGAGACTAGTTTTCATTGACTCACTAGGGATTTTACCTAAGTTGGCCGTTGCAGATAGAAAGGGGGAAGGGTGCCCACAGTCAGCAGGGAAGGCTCCTCTGAGGTAGGGACATTTGAATTGAGACTTAAACTTTGAGACATTGAACGTTGAACTGCATCTAAGAGTCAGGAGATCAGAACATTCCAGATGACAAGAATAACAGTGCAAAGGCCCTGAGGTAGGAAAGAATCCATTTCATTTTAGAAACTACGAAACAAGTCAATATAATTGGGAAGGAGTGATCAAGGAAAGAGTGGTACCTGGTTGGGTGGAAGAGGAAGGCAGTCTAGGTCACATAGAATTGTGTATGAAAGTCACATTTATAAAACTCCAGGACTATTACTATTTATAAAAAGATGTTGCAGGGGAGAGAAAAGAGAGCATGCCTTTGAAAAAGATTTCTTTCTGAAGTATTTCTGGGTATCTGGCTGGTACTAAAGCTGTCTGGTTGGCTTTAGAAAATTCCTATGGGTCATATAGGCATTGGACTTCACCCGACTGACATTATCTGGGACTCCACAAAGTAAGACCAGCCCTTATTATTGCTTCTGAAAAGAAATCTTTTCAAGAGCTGGAGAAAAAGCCCAATAGGTAGGCAGCCACTGTAGGGCATCTCCAGCTCATAGGTTTATCCTCAACCAATCTTCTTTTTGAAGGCTAGAATAGTCAGATGGCAAGCCAATTGTTTGCAGAAGTAGCTGGATATGAGTCAACACTTACTTTCTGTCTGTGTGGCAGGACTTATGGTTTGTTTAAGGAAAGAGTCTAATAATTTTCCTTAAAGAGAAAACAAATCAGTTTTACCTATTGATCCTCTATTGGAATTCCACGGGCAGTTTTATCTCTTGGAAATTGTAAATATATCTGTGAGCCCTCAGTGCTGGTGCAGGAAAAATCACTATGTAGACTTCTGGAGTTTCTTAGAATCCACAACTTCTCAGAATTTGCCTGTTGCCTCAAAGTCAGATGCGGATCCCTCTAAAATGTATATGATATCTTTAGGAAAATCACTTGCTTTCTCTCGACCTAGGTCTATCTATTATTTTATAATGAAGATTTTTCTGCTCTCTGAATTTTTGCTCAGCCTGAAAATTCTGCTTCCATGAGAATTCTCTATATTGTAAATTATCCCCAGTATGGCACCTTGATTTGATAGAGAATACGGCAAGAAATATTGATTTCTGTTGTGTTCACTCCCCGAAATACTGATGAATTCTTCTTGTTCTTTCTCCCACCCCCACTAATGATCAAAATGTATATAGGTGTTTTGGTTATCTCACTGCAAGGTTGACACATTACCCCTGAAATTCAGTGGCTTAAAACAATAGACAGTACAGTCTCACAACTTCTGTGCATCAAGAATTTGGGAGTGGCTTAGCTGGCCTCTGGCTCAGGTCCTCTTGTACTTGTAGTCAAGATGTCACTGAGGCTGTGGTCATCTGAAGGCTTGTCTGGGGGCTGGAAGATCACATGGCTGTTGGTGGCAGGCTTCAGCTCCTCAACATGTGGGCCTCTCCACAGACTGTTGGATGTGTTTCCATGACGTGGCAGCTGGTTTCCCCCACAATGAGTGACCCCCGAGAGAAAGGAAGCCGCAATGTCTTTGAGGATCTAGTCTTGAAAGTCATAGGTGATCAAGTCCACCATAAATCTGTTTGTTATATAGATGAGCCATTTTATGTACTGTTGCATCCCATGATAGATTGTGCAGAAATGTTCAAGAGCCAGGCTTGGTGGAGGATGGCCTTCTCAAGAAGCAGCAAGCCGTATAGCTGGGACACCAGGAATTAGCTGCCCGTGGGTGACTCCCAACTCAGGTTGGGTTCCCCTAGAAGTAGACTTGAGACAAGCATAGGTGTGCAAGTTGTTTATTTGGGAGATCTCAGAAACACTGGTGAAGCGGAGATGTGAAGCAAGAAGGGAACATAGGAAAAAGACATGGGTTATTGTTATGGTGCTATTTACTCTCTGGGTGACTGGAGCTAAATCCCATTGAAGAAACCCTGGAAATGGTGTAGAGCCCACATCTCAGAGTTTCTCCACGTAAGGGAAGCAAGAGACCTAGGTTAGGGTGTTCGTCCACCAGCTCCCATCAGACTTGGGTTGAGAGCTATTTCTGATTGATTCCCTATCCTTTCTGTATGAGGGCACTAGCCTGCATAGCAAAGACACACAAACTGAGTGGTTCACCATAACACAAATCTGTTATCTCACAGTTCTGGAGACCAGAAGAGCAAAATCACAGTGTTAGCAGAGCCATGCTTTCCTTGATTATGCTAGGAAGGGATCTGTTCCATGCTCCTTTCTAAGCTTCTGGCAGCCTCTGTTGTTCCTTGGCTTGTACATGTGTCACTTTATCCCCTGTCTTCCTGTGGCATTCTCCTTGTGTGCCCTCACATCGTCTTCCCTCTGTGGATAGCTAGTTGACTCTGTGTCCTTGTTTCCCCTTTTTATAAAGGCACCAGTCATATTTGATTAGTGCCCACCCTAGTAATTTCATTTTAGTACCACTGTAAAGTACCTGTTCCTAAATAAGGTCATAATCTGAGGTGCTGAGGGTTAGGTATTGAGGAAGACGTTACAGTTAAACTCACAATATCCTGTGCAGTCAGAGCTGGTGTCAGTTGTTGGGAGCAAGAAGATATATCCAGTAGAGATCCTGTCTCAGGATCTCTGGGATTGGCTTCTGGACCTGGGGCTTCCTGGGTACTGTTGGAAGAGCCCAAGGGTCAAGTGCAGCTAGATACAACATAGGAGATAGGATGCCCCAGGTGTATGAATCCTTATTGTTTAGGTGCTCAACCTACAAATCTCTGAGTCATCCTTGATCCTCTTTTCATTTACTTACTTCTCCCAATCCACAGCAGATATGCCAGTTCTGCACAAACCTTTGTATCTAGTTTCCATCCCTTGCTTCCCATCAGCCCTGACATTATCCTACTCCAGGCCATCTTCATCTGTCATGTGAGATAAGGCTTGCAGCCTCCTACTTGGTCTCCCAGCATCCGCATGGATCCACCTGGGAATCCGGGATCCTCTTAGAAATTGTTGTGGGCTAGGGGAGCCTGGCTGGCTCAGTCTGGAGAGCACATGACTCTTGATCTTGAGGTCGTGAGTTCAAGCCCCACATTGGATATAGAGATTACTTAAATAATTTTTTTAAAAAGGAAGCTATTGTCTGAACTCTGTCCCCCTAAAAGTTATAAGTTGAAGCCCTGCCTTGTTTTGTTTTTAAAAGGATGCACCAAATTTGCTCTTCAATCTTCGGTTCAGTTTTACCTTGTTTTTCCTCTTATCTTTCCCTCCCCCTCCCCTTTTCTCTTCCCCACATGGCTGCCTCTCATTTCCTCAGAATGCATAATAGCACTCTGAAAGATTGAAAGGTCAGAGGCATGGAGTATTTCCACAGAGTAATGTTAATATAAATATTCTAGAGAGAAAACTGGTCCAAACATGGACCCAACTAACACTGATTTTAGCAAAATGAGGTCCCAACCTTCCAAACTACCATTCCCTCTCCTGCTAGGTTTTTGCATCTCCTGTCCTTGACCTTGCCTCACAATGTCCCTTCCAAAGCTATAACTATATTTCTAGATAAATAATTGTATATCCTTTCTCCTGGGATAGATTATTTTCCCCTAAAGTCATATCTGCCCCCAGAACAGAGATAGCAAGCAAATGACTGAAGTATTTGAAACAGGTGTTTTGAGCTGCAGTGTGTCTATGCCCAGCCAGGCTTGGCCTGTCAAGCTGGACAACATGGGGTAGGAGATGGATAGGATCCCAACGTTCCCACAGAGCCTGACTTTACAGCTGAGCCTCCTAGCCACCATCAGAAACCATCATGCAACCCATGAAACCATCAGAGAGGGATGTGGGGCCATGCCTTTTCCAGTGATCTATCCAAAGACATCTATGGGTCAGGGTCTGGAACAAGTCACACTATATGGGTCAACTTCCCATGACTCAGCTCATTCCAGTTTTTTAATTATGAGTGATACCTGGTTTAAAATGAGTACCAGAGTTGTCTTTAGACGAATTCAAGAACTAGGCATTAAAGGGTAAGATGTTGTTCGTTTCCTCTTCACTAAGTAATGGTGAAGGGGTCATGGATCCAATGTGTACCATGTCATACACTGTCGGGCCTCACCTTTAACCTTCTTCCTTACCAATTCAGTGATACTGACTGGATTTCCAACTGCCAGCACCTCTATTTCTTTTCTTGGGAGCTTTCTCTTGCTGCTGGAATCTCCTTTGAGCAGCTTTTTTTTTTTTTAAGATTTTATTATTTATTTATTCATGACAGACACACACAGAGAGAGAGAGAGAGAGGCAGAAACATAGGCAGATGGAGAAGCAGGCTTCATGCAGGGAGCCTGGCGTGGGACTCGATCCGGAGTCTCCAGGATCACACCCCAGGTTGAAGGCAGCACTAAACCGCTGAGCCACTGGGGCTGCCCCTTTGAGCAGCTCTTAACTAATTACCAGTAGGAGTTGCTATATAAGTTAAAAATAAAATCCCACCTCCCTCACCCCTGGGGCAGGGTAGCTCAAAGACACAAGCTCTATGCTAGCAACTAGAGTACAAGATACCCATATCCTAAGGACTTTAAAACTAGAGTGGCAAGGTTTTAAACCAATGATAAATGTTAGGAACCCTATCAGACAGCCCCTTTGTTACAGAGAGAGAGAAGGAAAGAGAACAAGTCCAGTCAACTCAGCTAGGCCCTTGTGGCAAGGAATGACTTTGTGTTTCACCTGGATCTTCATCTTTGTACATCCAGATGTCTTTGGGGGATGTGCATCCTGAGCTGACCCAGCTTAAAGAATGACTCACATTAACCAAGTCTCCAAGAGTCGGTATAGATCAGAATGCTAAGTTGTGAACTAAGAGTAAGTGAATTTTTGCCAATTGCCAAGCAGACTCAGGATTACTACTGTAGGCTCAGCAGTGTTTCTCCTCCTCCACAAGAAGGTTCCCAGCTGAAGCCAACTCGCAATCCAGAAGTCATGGGATTGTTTGGGGGAACCATGAAACAGAGTTAAGTCAAGGCCTAGCAAAGATGCACAGAGATTTGAAGAATGAAGTCATTCATGTGTGATGGTTTTGAACTTCCCTTAGAAAGGGGAGGAAGAAGGAGATGTTTTCAGAAGGTGTGGTTGGTGAAGCTGGGGTTCGAGGACAGCAAAGTGTATAGCAGCCATTGTGAGGAAGAACATGGAGAATGAACAAATCAGAGTAACAAGATTTTCAAGCAAGAATAGCACTTCTAGGGTGCCTGGGTGGCACAGTTAAGTGCCTGATTGTGGTTTCGGCTCAGGTCATGATCTCATGGTCGTGAGATCCAGCCCACATTGGGCTCTGCACTCAGCATGGAATCTACTTGAGGTTCTCTCTCTCCCTCTGCCCCTCCCACTCCTGCTCTCTCTCTCTCTGAAATAAATAAATATTAAAAAAAAAAGAGTAAATGCTCCTTCCAGTCACTACATGTATGCTAAAACAGTTTGATTTTGAACATGGCCAGAATATGAGCTTTTCAATCAGATAGACCCAGGATTTCACGCTCACCCCACCAGAAGTGGACAGTCCTCTTTCACCCTCATCTGTAGAATGGACGTAATGACACATCTGATTCCTAAAGTCGATGAATATTCAGTGAGACGATGCAAGAGAAGTGCTGAGCATGGAACCTGGCTCATAGTAAGCACTCAATGAATGGTAGCCAGGTTCACGGTTTTCATTTGTTCAATCTCCAGTCACCTGACGTTCTGCAGCCTGGGGACAGTAGCAGATAACGTAGGTGTCATCTACTCTTGGCAATAGTCAAAGGTTCAGTCATTGGCCGAGGGGATCCAAACAACGAAGTAGCCCGACAATCAAGTGAACATCAAATACAATCCTGAGGGAGAGAGAGATGAGTCTAGGATAGCACATCTCAAACTTCATTGTGCACACAAATCACTTGGTGGAACTTGTCGAGATGCAGGTTCAGATCCGGAAGGTCAGGGCTAGAGCCTAAGATTCTATATTTCTAAAGAGCTCCCTGGTGACATCAGCGCTGTTGGCCCTCAGCCCACACAGAGTTACAGGATCTAATGTGAAGTCCAGAAGAAAAGAAGGCCTGGAAGCTGGAGTACAAAACTCAAATGTGGTCAAGGAAAGCCAATGATAATCTTGGAGTTGTATTTCTATCACTCATCTGGAGCTGTGCTGGGTAGTCACTAGCCCCATGTGGCTCTTGACACTTAACCCTGATGGAGATGTGCTGGATATGTAACAAACACACTAGATTTTGAACACTGGGCGCAAAAAAAAAAAAAAAAGATCTCAATACTCTTTTATGTTGATTATCATTTATGTTGAAATGCTGTTTTGGAGACCATATTAAATAAAATATATTATTAAAATTAATTTCACCTGTTTCTTTTTACTTTTTTTTTTTCCTAAAAGGTGGCTGCTAGACATTTTTAAATTACATTTGCAGCTTACACTAAATTACTATTGGACAGCACTGGTCTAGAAAGAGCTTCTGTCTCCCGCCCCCTCTGAGCACCTGCCTAAAAACCCATCCTCGCCAATTCTCTCGGTACCTTGGGGAACGTGGGAGACTGGAGAGGTTCGTCCCTCTGAAGGGGAGACAGGCAGGCCCGAGCAAGGGAGCTGTTTGGGAGGAACAAGAGAGAAATATGCCAAGTCATTCTCTGCAACAGCAGAGCTATTGCCATGGGGCCGGCTGGGCGGCCTGGATCCCGGAGATGCCAACCTGCCACGCTCCAGTGCCTTCTGTCTGGGCTTCTTCAGTTCTCTCTCAAGTTCCATCCCCATCCTGGGCGACAGGTAATTAGCAGGGCCAGCTGGCAGCCTCCACTGGGCACTGCCGCCAGAGAGCCGGCCGCCGGCCTGCAATTACTGTAATCCTGGCGTGGCCTTGCAAAGAGCGCTCTGTTCAGCTCGCGCTCTGCAGCGTGGCTCTCGGGTGCCAGGGCTTGTAACCTCTGCGTTCTCAGGGTGTCTCTTGGCAATGAAAGACCCGCGGAAGAAAGTCTCCAGTGTGCATACCTGCCGCAGACTTCCCTTGGTAAATAGCTGGCCAGTCGGGCATACGTCGCTGCCTGCTGGCCGTATTTGAAACGTCTCAGCCCAGCCACAGATTCCTCGGACAGTTTATTTTATGAGTTCCCAGTATCTCCCTCTTTTAGGAAAGCGTTTCCCAGGCCTGGTGGCTGGTCCTTCCAACTCCAGAAACGCTTGTCCAGGGCAGATCCCAGGCCCTCTAGAAGTGCATTCGGAATGACATTTGAAAAAAAATCCATGAACCTTAGGTTCCATGAGTCTAGAAGGGAACGAGGAGTAAGGCTGTTTCATCATGTTTCTACGTTTCTCTAGGCAAAGCCGGGCCTGCACAGAGGCAGCAGATAGATCCTCACAGTCACTGGCTGATGATTTGGATTCTCAGGCCTCAGTCTCATACGTAAAATGGGCATAGTAGTACCATGTACATTGTGGGGCTGTTGTGGGGATTAAGTGAAACAGTCCTTGCAAACACTCAAACGTATGCCTTTGAAACTAAGTCAAATAACAGGGAATGAACTGGAAGAAGCTTGACAGGTGGAATGCATGTAGACCTAACCCGAGAGAATGTTCCAGGTTAGAGCACAGAGATTTAAGTGGGCAGGAGCTCCTTTTAAAGGTGTGGTCTCTCCCTCCACCAAGGGAATGAGAAAAGGTTCTCTTGGAGACACAGTGAGTACAGGACCCCTCTCTACCCTGTCATCAGAAAAGTGCACATTAAATCATTTGTGACATTTGGCACAAGATGAAAATGCAGGGCATCTCTGTCAAAAATCAAGAAGAAGGTGCCATTGAAGGCACCAAAACGGAAAACTTTTTCCATTCTTCCATTGTCCATCTCTGGCTCTGGCTCTCTCTCCCTGGGTGTCTATTTGCAGTTTGATATCCCATCCCTCGGGCAGGAGGATTCTCACCTGGCCAACGCAGAGCATCACAGGCACCTGGGACACTGCAACTCATCAACATGCAAGCACATACCACCCCATCCCTCCCCACCAGCAGGTTCCCCCCTTCCAGAAACCACCAGACTGAAGCCCCCATGTCCCAACCAGAGCTGGAGAAGTCAACCCCCAACCCACATAGGACAGGCCACCTCTGGCTGGGACACATCTGGTCTGGGTCAGGATGCATAAAAGACCCACTCCTGCCTGGCTGCCTATCAAACATGGCATGGCACTGTTGTGTCTTGCTCTGCCCCAAGATGTGACCTGATCCTGCCTATTTGGGTGCTGGCCCCTAGGTCAGTCCGGAGAGAGGGTAAAATAAATTTTTGGGCAGAACTTAGGGGCCAGTGGTGGAGATGGTTGCCAGCACTGGGCAGTGGCAGGCAGACAGAGGCCAAGCAGGTTTCTGGGGTATCAGAGGGTACAAGAGCAGACAGCAGGGAACTCATCCTGGGGAGACAGAGGTGGAGATGCAGTAGGAGTCAGGATAGCACATGCTCCACTGTAGCACATGCTCTACTGTCCCATCAGAACTGACCTGTGAAACCCCAAATCAAGCATATAATTATTGAGAATTCAAGATGGCACCTGTAGAGCCTGAGCGCCCCAAGGGCAGGGCCCCTCTGAGCCTGAGCCCTGGCTGACTGCGCTGCTTAGACTCCAAGTAACCAGGCCCTGGATGGAGACAACTGTTGTGTTACCTTCTTATCCCTTTTTTTCCCTTCCCAGCTAAAGCCTCGGATCCAGATCCCAGCTCTGCCACTCACTAGTTCTGTGACTTTTGGCCAATTGTTTAACCTTCCCAAGCCCCAGTGTCTGCATCAATAAACATGGCAGAAATGATAGAAATGGACTCTAAAGTTGTTGCAAGGGTTAAAGGAGATCATGCAAGTAGGGTTTAGCTTACTGCTCGATGTAAAGCAAAATTGTAAACAACCATTAGCAATTGCTAACAAAGCAACTCTATAGGGACCCATCCTCCCAGTTTATCTCCTGGAGAAGCAATCCTTCACTCTTTTCCAAAGCTCAGGGATCCTATGGTTCCCTTTTTTGTGGTACCTGATGAGTAGCTGAAGGAAACAAACCAATAGGCAGGGTTCTATTAACATAAATAAGAAAGTGGACATACTTAGTCACATCCGGGCTTATTTGCTAGCAAGTGCTGCTCTTATCACAGGTTCAACCTGGTCCCATTTGTAAAAGAATAGCTGAGAGGCAATCCTATGGCTTCTATTTAACTTTATCTATTCCTTCTTAAAAGCTGATTTCATTCCCCATTTTCCTAAGTCCTGCTCTCAACCGTCTATGAGAACTCTTACTTTGTCATTACCTGCATGACCTTAAGTGAACAACACCTAGTAGCGCCTCTCAGGTGTTTAGTGACAGTCTTTTTACTAGAAGGGAAGCTACCTGAGGACATGGCCTATATTTGGTTTTGCCTAGGAATGAGAATGCTGGTACTTAACATGATCTCTCACTTGTGGAAGACACTCAATAAACGTTTTACAAAGTAAAGGAATACTAGATGGAAGAATGGATGGATGGATGGATGGACGGATGGACAGAAGGAAGGAAAGAAGGAAGGATAAATGGACAGAGAGAAGAAGTTATATTTTATGACCTCTTGAGGTAATTCCCAGCTCTAACAATCTATTATGCTTTAAGTCTAACTGCATTGTCTCAACTTCTTCCTTGAAGGGTGAAATTGAAAGCTTCAGAAACTTCTCTTCACATGAGGGGCCCATGAAAGGGGGAAGCCAAATCAAAAGCGTAGGGTGGGTTGGTGGGGTATCCCTGACTTGGCGAGGGCTTGAGACCCAGATACACTAGTGCCATCTTGGTTCTAGTGGTGCTTTTTATCCAGGTCACATTATCTCTTTAGGTACCTAGGGCTCCTACTGCATTCCCCCGGGGGGCTGGGCTCACAAGAGTGGTAGGCAGTCAGATGGGGATTGAGGCAAATTCTCTGGGCACGGAAGAGCTGCAGCCCTCCCCTATGATTGGCTGGCAACATGTCCATACGTGTTCCCCAGCAGATGGCCTGAGAAGGGCAACTGAGCACTGACTGGGTTGCCATGTGGCTCCCTGGCACTAGAATGGATGGAATCACTCCCAGAGACCTAGAGTCTCTTGATCTCACTTAGCTCCTGTCTCCATGGTCCCTCTTCTCCTTCTCCCTCCCAGGGGTAGAATCATTTAATTTATCTGGCAGTGGGGGGAATATGTGTTCTCTAAGTATGAATATAAACATTTCTGCCTTGCTTTAAAATAGTGTTTTTTTTTTAACTCAATAAGCAAATTACATCCCCTCACTTCCTGCCCCTTTTTTTTTTTTTTTTTAATCTATATCCTACGGTGACTGCCTTCCCACAACACAGTGGGTGACTCATTCTAGCTGTTTGGGCTAAGGAGAAAGACCCCTAGGCTAGGGATTGCTTCTCAAACATTAATGTGCACATCAATTCCTAGGGGATCTTGTTAAGCTGCAGTTTCTGATTCTGTAGGTCTGGAGCAGACTGTACAGTTCCAACAAACTCTCAGGTGATGCCAATGCTGATGGCCCAACAAGCTCACTTGGAGTAGCCAGGCTCTATGGACAAAAGAAAAGTTCTAGGATGAAAGAGCAGAGAACAGGCACATCATCTAATATTTCAAAACATTCTTGTACCACACAGAAACTTGAGTTGTAGGAACAAAACTGAGAATGAGAACGAGAGGGACAGAGAAGGGCAGGGGGTAGGGAAGGAGGGAGAGAGAGAAAGAGAGATTGAGAGAGATGATTGCAGCCAACTGGTCTACTCTCCTGTTTTTGCTCCAAATTGAGTCTGAAAACCAGATAGTGAAGAATTGCTTGTCACCAGTCCATGTTCACAGGCTGGAAGGGGTCATAGAGTCCAAGAGGGGAAACTGAGGTACTATATAGTAGGGAAGGATTTCTTCCTGGCCTCCAGAGACTACCCTTCCCAGATAGGATGGGAGCTGCCTGTGTTCACCACCCTAGGCCCTCCTTTGGATTGAAAACAAATGCTGGCCCTCTTCCCGTCCATCTGCCCGCTGGCTGCAAGGCACTTTGCTTGCCCTGCTGCTGGTCTCTCACACACACAGCTTCCACAAATGCTCTGGACTAATTGGAGCTGAGACAGAAAGATGGCTTCGGGCTTGAAGTGGCACTTTCCCCCTGCTTCTTGGCAAAGCTCCAGGGCCATGGGATCATTTAGGACCAGAGAAGAGAGGGGCATGAGGGCCCTTGAGCGGCCAGCCCTCACAGTTCTGAGCGTCTAGTGGGCTTGGGCTCTGAGACCACCGGAGGAATGGATGGCAACTTCCATAGGCTTCATGTTGTCCTTTATTTTATAAAGCAGGGAGGCAATGACAGCCCCAAATGGATTAGATGTTCAAGAGCCCTTATGGGCCACTTCTCCTCCATCCTTTGGGATCTTCAGTTCAAAGACCCACAAGAGTCCTTGCACATTTTCTTTCAAGCCAAACTCCAGCCAGCCATCTAAATCTTTCCAAAGAAAAACCGAGTAGAGGCTTAGGAGAAAACTTGCCCACTCAGCTAATGAATGAGGATCTTGGCCTACCTTCATAGGTGAAGGTCAGAATTGAGGTTTTGCCTGACTCTCCAGCTCATCAATCTAGGATTTGGGATTGCAAGCCCAAATGCCTACTTGGGCCGGGCTGGAAATACACATGAGCAAAGATGGCTGGACAGGAGAAAATCAGGAGTGGTGGGTAAAGAGGGCCGCTTCAGATGATGGCTGCCATATGGGTGTATGGGCCCAGCTCTCCCCAGGTCCTGGGCTTGGTGGGGGAGATTCTAGCAATTTTTTTCAAATAATAACAAAACATTTTATAAAGCAGGTACAACATGCCAGGCACTACTCTTAGCACTTCAGATATTTTACCTTATTTGGTTGTCATTTTAACTTTGTGAGGAAGGTACTATTATTAGTATCATTATGCAGATGAAGAAATGGAGGCCCAGGGAGATTAAATAACCTGCCCAAGGTCTTCCAGCTTGGAAAGTGGCAGAAATGGAATGTGAATCTAGGAAGTGTGGCTCCAAGCCCCTAATTACCATGCTCTACTATAAGCCAGGAAAGAAACGTCTAGATTCTTATGTTCACACTTGTGTTAGTCTTTTATTGCCAGGTAACGAATTACCACAAACTCTGCAGCTTAAAACAGCACCTGTTTCTTAGCTCACGATTCTATAGGTAAGTCAGAATAGGTTCAATTGGGATCTGGGCTTAGGATCTTACAAGGCCAAAATTAAGGTGTTAGCTGGGCTGGGCCCTTATGTGGAAGCCCTGAGGAAAAATCAGCTTCCAAGCACATTCATGGTGTTGCCAGAATTCAGTTCCTTGTGGGCGTGTGACTGGGTGCCCATTTCCCTGCTGGCTGGAGGCCCAGGGTGATGTCAGCCTCTAGAGGCTGTTCTTGGGTCCTTCATCACCATCCACTCCATCCCAAAAGCAGCTACACCACGTCAGATCCTTTGTGTGTTGTCAATCTCTCTACTTCCTTTCTGCTACCAGGGGCGGGGGCAGGCGTGGGGATGGGGTGAAAACTCTGCTTTTAAGGGATTGCCTGATTGGGTCAGACCCACCCAGATAATCTCAATTAGGTTGATTGACTTGGGACTTTAATTCCATTTGCAAAATCACTTCACAGCAGGCCCCAGATTCCTGTTTGATTGAATAACAGGGGAGGGGGGTCTTGGGGGACCACATGTAGAATTCTGCTTACCATAGCACTTAACTTTAATAGGTATTAAAATCTTGTTTATGACAAACAAAACATCTTCAAGAAAGGGGCTGGGGGCTTCTGACATTCGGTCTTTTATTTTGTTTATTCAACAAATCTTTGTCGAGGACCCACTGGGTGTCGGCACCTTGCTAGGAGCTGAGAATACAGCAGCAAACAAGAGTGACCGCCCCTGGCCTTGGTCTTCCAGGTGCCATGTCACTAGGGCACCTGTGGGGGTCCACTTGGTGAAGTGGCTGCCATGATCCCCGGGCTCCATTCCCGTTACTCTGCTTGAGTATTTATTTGTCTTCAGTTACATGCCCCACAAACCCTGTTTGTTTTTCTCTCTCCCTGAATATTCATGACCACGAACTGCTCAGATTCCCTAATCAGTCTCCCATGTGAGCTACATTCAAACAGGGACCACGTCTAACACCTCTGTTCTGATGTTTTGGCCAAAGCAAATAGAATTACCAATGAACAGGAGCCGGCTACATTCCTGGTCCCCGTGAGACAGCTGCTATAGGCAGGACAACTGGAAGTCCCAGGAGCAGGACAGCAGATGCTGGCTGGCACTGGGAAGGCAGGAAGAGACGTGGTAATTTCCTGCCTGCCAATTTTTGTGAGTCCCGTGGTTTATCAGTAGCCTCCTAAAAGAAGGGAATGTCTCCCTCGGTTTTAGGCCTAATATTTCTTAGAGCTTGAGCTGTTAACCTTCTAGAGAAGGGACTTTCTCCCTCCATTTCGGGCTTTATATTCCTGAGAGCCTGAGCTGTTACCTGCTGCTAAAATATGATTATGCACAGCCAAATGATCTGATCCAATATGCACAGCCTTATGTTTTAATATTCTCATTAGTTCAATTTCATTAGTATTTACTGAGCCCCTTGCATTCCATGCTTTGGAAATGTAAGTAGTTCCCCCCCCCCCCCGTGCCGCCTCCACCATTCTCTGCACATGTTCCACCTACATGTCGCATCCTATACAGCCTAGCAGTTGATCTGTGCATCTCAAAAATATGTCCATGTGCTAGTGTCCCTCAGAGTGTGACATCCAGGAAGAAATAGAATAATGAAGATGTGGTCTAAGCATGACCCCTTTGGTTGGAATGAATCTCTCCTTCTCCCCATGCTCCACTTTACACTGACTCCTGAATGCTGGGGTCATCTTGGGATAAAAGCAGATCCCAAGGGGCCGTTGCGCTTGACTGAGCATTATCTCCCCGTTCTGGATTCCTGGGAAAATGTGCCAGGCTCCCAGCAAGGTCCCCCCTTGGGGCTCTAGCATGCATAGGAATCACAGGCAGGCCACCAGGGGGGTTTTTTGCATAAAGATTTCATAGCCCGTTGAGAGAGAGAATTGATCACCAACACTGAGACTCATTGGACCAAAACTCTAAGAAGGGAAAGAGTGAGGGGCTGAAATCACCAACTCTACCCCCAGGATGGTACTCTTAACATGCATGTGCTCAGTGTGTGCCTCTATTAGCTCACTGAATTCTCACAAGACCCTCTAGAGGTGGGTCCTGTTATGACCAGGGAGTTTCAGGGATTTCGGCTTCTGCAAGGTTATGCAGGCTGCAGGCTGCGGTGCCCAGGGGGAGAGGGTCAGGACCCTCCCAAGACGGTTTGGGAAGCTCAGTTTCTGTCATCTGGGGGAGATCATCTGCAGAGAATGCTGCCAAATGCTGTTCGTCCCCTTCCCCAGCCCAGCCTGCCAGTCTCATGAGAGAGGGATGTAGATCTGCCCCGCTGGGGGAAAAAAAGAAAAAGCAAGGAGGGGGGAGCTTTTTAAAACAAATTTTGATATTAGCATTGAGGGGGCTGCCTGGAAACAGGCAGAGAAATGAGTTCTGGTCTTCTCCCAGGAGAGAGTGCTCATGGTTTTACTTTGTTTTAATTTTCTCTCCTGATGAAAAATTTGCCATGGTTAGAGAGGCATCAAATAAACAGAACTGTGACTGATGTTTTTCGAGTTCCTTAGCGGATTCCACGTATTTTTTAGAGTTCCATCAATATTTCAACAGTTTCAACATGGTTCCGCACTGGGAGGCTGGGGTGGAGGGAGGGGTACCTGACGTCTCCTTTCCCCCAACCATGGCCAATGCTGGGCTCGTGTCTAGGGCCCTGAGTTTTGGGAACTTGCAGGAAGTGGGAGCAGATGGTACTGGGGACCCACTGTATGTCCTTGACGCTCATCTCTACCTGTGAAGGCAGCTACTGCCTGCTGCTGCGACTCTGCTTATGGGCATTGTCCTCATAGGACAGATGCTCCAGGCAGGGCCAAGAATGAATGCTCTGTTAGAGACTGAATATCTGTGTTCTCCAAATTTGTAATGTTGAAATCCCAACCCTCAAGGTCATGGTATTAGAAGGTGAAGCCTCTGGGAAGTACAAATCCCGTGAATGGGTATACTGCCCTTATAAAGGAGACCCGGCGAGCTCCTTTGCCCCTTCTACCACGAGAGAACACCTGAGCCAGGAAACAGGGTCTCACCAGACACCGAGTCCCCTAATACCTTGATCCTGAATTCCCCAGCCTCCAGAAACATGAGAAATGACTTTTTGCCTTTTATAAGCTTCCCATTCTTTGGTATTGTTGCTATGACTGCCAAATGGCTTAAGACACACCCTCAGCCAATATGATGGACGGACAAAACCCAGCCCTGCACTTTCAAGTGGAATAATTCTGAGGCATCGTCCACACGGTCTCCCAGAGTTCCCCAGAAAGAATGAACCCCAACTGCCCCAACAAGACCTTGCTTAATAATCTCCTCTACTGGGGCATCTGGCTCAGTGGTTGAGCATCTACCTGTGGCTCAGGGCGTGATCCTGGGGTCCTGGGATCAAGTCCCACATCACACTCCCCACAGGGAGCCTGCTTCTCCCTCTGCCTGTGTCTCTGCCCCTCTATCTCTCATGAATTAAAATAATAATAGTAATAATAATGATGATGATGATGATGATGATGATAATGCCCTCTACTGGCTTCTTTCCCTTCTCTGGCTCACTTTCCCACTCCCTCACTCATGCTTCTTCCCAAATAAACTATTTTGCTCACATCTTCGCCTAAGACACAGGAGAGGGTTCCACCCCAGAGAGGGCCACCTGGGAAATCTAAATTAAAGACCAACAACTGGAAACCTAGAGAAGTGTCGCCTGTTAGCACAAATGTCTCTACTCTCATACTGTCATAGGCTGGAGGGCATGGTTCTCAGAGGCGCACCTGCCATCTGTCTTTGTCTTCCTTGATGTCTTCTAGTGGATGGGCAAGACTGCCAGGAAGCAGGGCTTGGCTGAGGTTGAGATACCCATGGCTGGTGTGTGTGTGTGTGTGTGTGTGTGTGTGTGTGTGTGTGTGCATGCGCAGGGGTAGAGGCTGACCTGACACAGGAAAAACTTCAAGGATTAGCCTCGGCCTCCTAGGTATGGCACAAATGGAGTAACACGGGCAAGGAGCCCATCCTGGCAGCAGAGACAGATGTAGAGTTTGAGAAGAGTTACTGGCAAGATTCTTCCCTTTGATCACGCTTGGCACGCACGTGCAAAGTCTATTTATTATTCCTTTCCTCTGAGTCAGAATGTCCCAGAATCATTCCTGTAAGCTGGGCCCTTTCCCCCTCCACTGACACATTCAGGGTCCCCTCTCCCTCCAACCCCATTCTCTCTCAACCCTGGCTTTGTCCTCTTCTAGTTAAAATCCCTCTGGGATGGAGCAACACACAGAAAGTATATCAGTTAAGAGGCACTAAGTGGGGGACCCTGTGTGAAGTGTTTATTTACTTTATTTTTTAAAAAAATTTATTCACGAGAGACACAGAGAGAGGCCAAGACATAGGTAGAGGGAGAAGCAGGCTCCCTGCAGAGAGTCTGATGTGGGACTCGATCCCAGGACGGGATCATGCCATGAGCCACAGGCAGATGCTTAACCACTGAGCCACCCACGCGTCCTGTGTGAAGTGATTTAAACGAACAGATTATATTCTGCTAAAAACACCATTTCATTCTACTTCCCAAGTGAGCACATCAGAAAGCACAGACAGGTTGAATAATAGGCCTCATGTCACACAGCCAACATGGCCCATCTAGGATTTGACAGTAGGGCTGGTTGCCTCTGCAACTTGCGCTCTTAACCACTTCGCTATTTTACCTCCTGGAAGTTTATTTGGTTATAGGTATAAATGTCTGAAGCAGGTGGTAATTCTTTTTTTTTTAATTTTTATTTATTTATGATAGGCACCCAGTGAGAGAGAGAGAGGCAGAGACACAGGCAGAGGGAGAAGCAGGCTCCATGCCGGGAGCCCGATGTGGGATTCGATCCGGGGTCTCCAGGATTGCGCCTTGAGCCAAAGGCAGGCGCCAAACCTCTGCGCCACCCAGGGATCCCGCAGGTGGTAATTCTAATTAGACTTTGGGTTTTTACAGCACCTTGCAGTTGACAAAGCCCTTAAATTCCCATCATATAATGTAACGTTCGCCGTAATTCTTTGAACCGTATAGGGCGGGAATCATTAGGATGTGGTCCTTAGCACAGTCCATAAACAGCAGCCACTAGTGATGACAGCATCACTCTCCTTTTACAAGTGAGGAAACAGTCTTGGCTCAAGTGACTTGGCAGAGACACCCAATAAATGAGGAGCCATGTCTTGTGAACTTGCACACAGCTCATCCTATCACTCTTTCCCTTTGCACACCCCGGTGACGGTGACGGGCCGGGTACATCCTACCCAGGAGTCCTGGGATCCTGCTCTCTTCTTCAGAGCCTGCTGACTGATTGTCCTCTGGAATGCACGGAGCTTTCAAGGAGTGTTTATTTCCCCTCTGTAAGCCCAGCACAGAAACCAGAAGCAGGATGTCAAAATCACAAAGGCCTCCGGTTGCTGTGCTGCTGGAATGCAAAACCAAGGAATTGTCCTTTCTTCTCTTGAGAGGTTGTAGAGGAATGGCTGGAAATTAACTTGGACTTTTCTGGGGCATGGGAAGGAGGAGAGAGAAGGTTAGAAACAGTTTATCCAGACCTGCTCTGATTGGAAAGCTGGCCCATCACTCATTCCGGAGGACACAGGTGCGGAGAGAGGAAAGGGAAGGTCTGGTGATATCATGGTCCATGCTTCCCATCTTTATCATGAAATGCCAAGACACAAGGCAGTGGCTCTCACTTGAAGGTAATTTTGTCCCCCAGGGGACACTTCTGGTTGTCACATGTAGCGGGGAGGAGGTGGGTGGAATGGTTCTGGCGTCTAGTGGGCAGCAGCCAGAGATGCTGCCAAACATCCTCCTTTGCACAGGACAGATTATCGAGCAAACGTCTGTAGTGCGCAGGTTGAGATGGCCTGTGGGAAGACATCGTGAACATTCTTCCTGAATGAGCCCTGTCCGCAGAGAGCAGTGGACAGAGAAAAGGTACACCCCAAGTACACGAGGGCACAAAAGTGACATTTCTTGAAAACATGTTATCTGAAAATTGCCAAATATTACAATATATTATAAGAAAAATATATTGGTCTTTGTCCCCTTTCTGGCACAGAGCTCTGAAGACTCTTGGAATTTCCTGGGATGAGGGTGATAAAGATGTCTTGAGTCATGTCAATGAGGGGGCTCTGGGACCACACCTAGGAGAACAAACCGTGTGATGAGGGCTGGAGCTCCCAATCCCACCCCCTGACCTCCTGGGAGGGAAGAGGGGCTGGAGATGGAGTTCAGTCATCAGTGGCCAGTTATGCCTGTGAATGAAGCCTCCGGAAAAACCCAAAAGGAGGGGATTTGGAGGGCTTCCAGATTGGTGAACATATGGAGATTTGGGGAGAGTGGCGTGCCTGGAGAGGATGTGGAAGCTCCTTTTATAATCAACCAGCAATCTAGCTAGTGACGTGTTTCTCTGAGTTCTGTGAGCCGCGTGAGCAAATTAATCAAACCCCAGGAGGGGATCATTGGAACCTCCAATCTATAGCCTGTTGTTTAGAAGCACAGGTGACAATCTGGACTTTCGACTAGCTTCTAAAAGGGGGCAGGAGGGCCGTCTTGTAGGACTGGGCCTTTAACCTGTGGGATCTGATGCTATTAGCAGGTAGATAGTGTCAGAGCTGTGTAGGTCAGCCAGCTGGTATTGCAGAGAAGAGCTCGGTGGTGTTGGAAGAAACCCATAAATCAAAATTGTCACAATCTTAATTACATTATACCTCAACCCCAGCTCATTCACCACCTGCTTATTCTCAGCCTCTTGGGTGATTTCGGCTTAGCACTTGCACAATTCATGATTTTTTTCAGTTACCTGTCTGTCACCTCTGTGGTAGGGCATTTCCATGAGGAGAGGGGCCATGCTTGTCCAGTTGCAGCCTAGTGCCTTGCTCCGGCTGTTTTAAATGCACAATCTTACTATCCCATTTTACAGGAGAGAAAACTGAGGCATAGTTTATTCATTTATTTGGTGAATGAATGAACAAAACTGAGGTTCCCCTTCCCTAAAAAATGCTGTGGTCATGCTGCAGCTTAGTTATATGCTTTCTGATCTCGTGTTCCCAGGAGTCACAACCTCACCTGTTTGGGAGGTTTAGAGAAAGGAACACACTAGGGATCTGGTGAGGGACTGTAGCTCCCTCAGAAGCTGTTTGATCTGCAGTAAGTCAGGTCTTCATTCTGAGCCTCGGTGCATTTGCGTGCCAAAAAACCAAAACAAGATTGGATTAGGTCGGTCTTCTTAAAGTATATACCCCTTAGAACATTGACTCTAGGAAATGTTACACGATTTTCATCCAAAAAAGCTGAGAGTCCGCTCGTTGAGAAAATGTTTTAACTAAAGAAAGATTTTAGAAATGCAGGATTTACTTATTTATTTGACAGAGAGAGAGAGAGAGAGAATGAGCACAAGCAGGGGGAGTGGCAGGGAGAGGGAGGAGAAGCAGGCTTCCCACAGAGCAGGGAACCCAATGTGGGGCTCAGTTCCAGGACCCTAGGATCACAACCTGAGCTGAAGGCAGACACTTAACCAAATGAGCCACTCAGGTGCCCTTGAAATGCAGGACTTAATCAGAGCCTTTCATATACTACTGTATGGTTGAATGCCCAGCAGGAATATGTCTTTATCCTTGTTTCCCAAATATCTGTTCAAGGAAACCTTTTTTTGAGAAGCACGTTAAAGGATCTGAATTCCATGACATACACCTTGGGCAATATTGGATAGCACAAAAGCTAGGAACCCCCTTACTCTTACATGTCAAGCTCAACAGTGAATATAGAGAGGTGAGGGTCTATTATCATTGGCTGGGACCTAGTGTTTGTGTCAGAGCCTCTTGTTATTTCTGATACCTGATGTCCCCTCTCCTGCCCTGGCACATTGTTAGCAAGCTTTTCTTACCCCTCTTACCTCTAAGGGCGGAGTCTGTGCCTAGTCTTGGCCAATGGGATGAGAGCAGGAGACCTGACCTCCGGAAACTGCTCCTGGACTCAAGTCTTCCATATTGTCCCCCATTCCCAACCCTCCTCCGTCAACTCTCAGCCAGATGCAAGGGTCCAGTGAGGTGTCTCAGAGCCCCAGGAAATGTGGATCCACCAGATGGAGAAGAGCCAGGCCTCTGAAGGCTGCCCAACCCCCTGATTGGACCCAAACAGGAGTGGGATGTCCACCTGCTGTTGTGTGAAACCTCCAGGATCTGAGACTCATTTGCTACAGCAGTAGCTGAGGCTGCCTGACAGTGGTTATTTGGGGGAACATTCCTGCACAACTTGTGCCACTCCTATCGAAAGGGAGTGAGAAGATGTACAGATGACCTTGCCCTTTTCACACCTCGGGTCTCTGACCACGAGGCCACTGCTGACAGGAACAGGTACCTCGTATTCATTTCCTGGTGTCAGTCACCAGAGGCACATGGAAAGACACCCAAGGAGGATATCACGATGTGTCTCAGGTGGCAGACCCTTTAATAATGATGACCAGTGCTCACAGGGACACTCTCCTACCTTTCTTCCTTTAATCTGGTACCAACAACAGGATGAAAAAAAAAAATCCCCAGAAATCTGTGAGCTGTTGTCAAGCACAGCCCAAGCTTCTGTCGCTTGTTGTCAGTTTCCCGAGGATAGAGTACCTCTTGACACCTGTCAAGGCTCTGACACTTCCCACCTGCCTGTGGTTAGATGGGAGGCCACCGCAGGGATTAAATCTGCTGGCTGCCTGGCCCTGGGATGCCCGAGGCTGCTGCGGGCTGCAAAATCCCCTGCTTGGCACCTGCAAGCTCTGTGCCCAGCCACAGAAGAAGCAGAGTCCTTGCTGCCTCTCCAGGCAGCCTGCATGTCTGGAATTTGGCACCAGGGAGTCTCAGGGAGCAGGAGGCAGCCCAGGCCAAGCTGGGTTCAGTCCCATCTGTCTCCGGCTTCTGTTTGGCATCTTGGCTGTGCTGCTAGGAGCCCTCTGCAGTGCCCAGCCTCTCTCAGCAGCTGCTCAACAGGAGACAGGAAAATCACTCTCCTTCCAGTGGACTGGTCTAGGGAGGAGCCTTCCCCAGGAATCCATGGGCCAGAAGCAGCCCCGGGTGGCCACGACCGACAGGCCAGACCAGGCAGGCATTTGAATCTTCAGACGGAGTCGTGTGTCTTTATTTCTTCCCCATGCAGCATGGCTGCTTCAGGCTGAGATATTAGCTCAGATAAACTCAACATGGAAATCATAATCCAGCAAGTCATGGCCATTCTTGTCAATTCTCTTAAAGGTTAATCTGCTTTTCTCCTTATTAATGAAGGGCCTCGGAAATGCAGCCAGGCCTCTCCCGTGTTTTGGTAGATTTGGGCTAATAGACTGTTTTATTTCCATGGTAACAGCTTCCAGTGTTACAGGAAGATAATTTTCCAGACAAAAGATTTGTGGGTCTTATTATTCTGCAGAGATCTGACTGTGAAGGCTGAGAGAGTGGGTTCAAGGGCTGCCTGGGACTGCAAGGTTGACCCATTCTGGAGCACCTGTTTGCCTCCAGCTTCTGGGTCTCAAGGCTTATTAGGAGGATGCATTGTGGGAAATTGGCAGGGACTGAATAGGAAATTGGCTGGGACTGAATAAAGATATTCTTTGAAAGACAATACTCTAAATTCATTCTCTTATCAGCCAACGGGATTTCAGTGAGAAGTGGTTCGAATTATAGTAATCACTGGTACAACAGGAGCCTCTGCCCTGTGGAGTGAGCGAGGGGCCAGCCTTCTCACAGTGAGAGTCTCTTGGAGAGGTGCCTCTCAGGGGTCATCACCCTCCCCACCTCCCATCCCAGGGCAGGCTGGTCGAGTGCTCAGCACATACTCTGTGACACCAGCCAAGTCACAGGGAAACAAAGGATGAACAAAACAGGCGCGGCTCCTGCTCCGAAGGGGCTTAGAGTTGGCCTTTGTGTCTGGGAATGGGTGGGTTGAAACAGACAAGAAACCAGGCAATGGCAATACTTTGTGATACATGTGATAACTGGGATATCCGGGTGCTATGGGGATTCACAGTAGGGCAGAAAAGGCACCCAGAAAGAGCTCTTTTAGGAGGACTTGAGAGCTTTGTAGGAGCGAAAGCTGCTCGGTCATTCACTAAATGACTATCATGAGCCAAGCACAATCATAGGTCCTGGGGACTCAAATGTGAGCAAAACCAGACAGATTCCTTATTTACATCCTGATAAAGAGGTATTAATCAGCTCTGAGGAGTAGTGACATGGGAATTTGACCAAGACAAATATCAAGACTCTTGTGTATAAGCTGGTAGGCTGTGCACTGCCCAACTCTAGGGAGAACTATTCATCACAGATTTAAATATTTATTTTGGTGGTTTTCTGGAAGATGATATCTAAAATGTCTTGAGAAAGGGTCACCATATCTTAAATTGCACAAAATTAATTCTGCAGCCTAGTGAAACTTTTGCCAGGGAAGGAAGGAGAGTCTTCTCCAAGTGAGTGACATTGTCTAGGGAACTGGACAGTGGGTAGGAACTCGCTGGGTGAGGAGAGAGAAGGAAATGTGTCCCAGGTACGGAAAACCACAGGCATTCATTGGACCAGTTGCCTCCCAGAGACTGAAAAGAGGCCAGGAAGCTAGAGCAAATGGTACCTGCTGAGGATAGAGAAGGGGCAGGGGAGAGTGCCAGGTCAGAATCTCACCCCCCTGCCTAGGGTTTCCAGTGACGCTGGTCATTTGGCGCCCTGGGCCTGTAGGTGGACATAAGTGGGTAAAGTAGATGCAGGGGTGGCAAGGGGTCATTTGTTAGTTAAGGAAACGAGTCAGCCTTGGTAGCCCGTAAGCACACTGGTGACTCTAGAGATTGGTCCATGGATCACCTGCATCAGAATCACCAGAAACACATATACGTATACAACCAGGTAAGTCCCACCCGAGACCTAGCAAAACAGAATCTCTGGGGCAAGGCCCAGGAATCTGCATTTCATCCAGCAGGCTATGCAACTCTGTTGCTGCCTAGGTTTGAAAATGGTGCCAGTTAAGCTTGCACCCAGGGTGGCCACACTCTGTTCATTATTCTGTTTTAGCTGTCTCTCAGACTTTAGGCAAGCACAAGGCTTCCTTTGGATCTATTTCTTTATTGATCCAACGAGTCCCATAATATCTGTCCTTTCTTCCCAGAGGACAGTGCGTTCATTCTTTCCCCATGTTCACTGAAGGAATACTACGTCAAGTTGGCAAGACAGTTTCATTTCATGGGTTATATGCGGTTCCTTAGGAAGTGGCCACAGGGAAGAGAGGGTTGAGAAGGATTCTGAAGCTGGATGCAGATGGATTAAGGGTATCTGTCACAAGCATTGGAAGGGAGATGGTGACACATCAGTTCTGAACCTAGAGCTGTCTTAGATGAGATGCTGCATCCTCAGAGTAGCCTTCCCCAACCCCCTAACGTAGCACCACGCACCTCCCTCATGTCACCGGGTAACACACCCCCATGTGATTGCCGTCACAGCCTTCACTATAATATGCATCTCTCTTATTTATACAATCGCTTCATTTGTGTTTTGTTTTTGTTTTTGTTTTTTGCTCTCTGATCTTTTTCTTCATTGACTATATGCTCCAGGAAGGCAGGACTGTGCCTTTGTATCTCTTTGGATTACCACTGTCTCCCTCGCTCTTGGCACAAGCTCTTGGCACAGAGTAGCTGCTAATTAAGCATGTGTTGAGTGCATGCAGAAAGGCATCAGGAAATTGCCATCCTGGAACCCAGTGCACGGCACTGCAGAAGGCAGAGAAGATACGGTGAGACTTGGCAGGGACCAGCATTCAGACAGGGAGACAAGACCTACTCCGAAGGAAGATAATGCTTAAGTCAGATAAAGGAAGCAGAAGGGTGATGTGGGACTACAGGGAAAAAAAGAGAAGACTTGAAAACACAAGGCAATACCCTTCAGTGAGAATGTTGTGAAATATATAATGAGTGATCCATGTCACCTTGCTCTGAATGGTTAAAAATGCTTTCCGGACACCTGAGATGGTCAGCATCCATGAGGTCTCCACAGGGAAGGGGTTGTACCAATGAAGGTACGGATATGGATGAGCTACAGTACAAAGTGAGCCACAGCCTCAGGGCATCTATTCTGGAGAAGTGAAGACTTACGTTCACACAACCTATACACAAATGCTCGTAGCAGCTTTGTTGGAAAGAAGCCTGACTTCCTTCCCTGGGTGGTGCAGCCATACCCTTGCTACTACTCACTCATAAGAGGAAACAACCCACCCATACAGGTAACAACTGGATGAATCCCCAGAGAATTACGCTGAGTGAAAAAAAAGCCAACTGCAAAAGGGGCATAACTTTCTTGAAATAACAAAATTATAGAAATGGATAACAAATGAGTGGTTGCCAGGGGTTAGGGAAGAAGGAAAATGAGTTCCTCGGGAGGGAGGTGGGTGGGATTATAATTAAGCCACTGGATGAATCCTGTGGGAGTGGAATTGTTCTGTATCTCCACTGTGGTGGTGGATGTGCTAACCTACACATGTGATAAAATTGCACAGAACTCAATACACAGATGCACATTCAAACGAATCCTGGTAAAACTGGGGCAATCAGAATAAAGTATGTGGACGGTATCCATGTCGAAAACCTGGTTGTGGCGTTCTGCTAGTTTTGCAAAATGTTACCGTTGGGAGAGACTGGGGAGCTGTGTACATGGGATCTCTCTGTATCACTGCCTACGATTTCATGTGAAACTAATTACCCAAAAATAAAATAAAAAAAAGTTTAAGTGGAAAAAATCTAATTTTTTTTTTTTTTGTCTTCCAACCTGGTTGAAAGTTGGAGGATTTCCCAGAGTGCATTTCAGCCCAGCAGATTCCATTCTGTGCCCCCTCGCACCATCCCCCCCACCCCCACTGCAGTGGGACCAAATTGTTTACAGTCCATTCTCCCAGAGACTCTTGGCATTTCATGTAAGCTGCATGGTCTGTTATAGACTATAGCTCCAGCAAAGCTTTCTGGAAGACATCACTGGAACTCCTAGTGTCGACACAGAACTAGTTTTCTGGCTTCCAGGCTGGTCAAATTGGAGGATATCTGGATATTGGAATGGTAACCCATGAAATACATTTGGGGAGATTGCTCCGGTTGCAACCTGTACTGCCACTGTGATAAGATTTATGTCTTTGTTTCTCAGTGCTTGCTCCCCACCAGGCTTCCTGCTAGAGTGTAAGCAGCTTGAGGACAGAGAGACTGTGGTATGTTCCTTACTGTTATCCCTGGTTCACAGACCCATCACACAGTCATCCCCATAGTGGCCATTTGTTGTTTCTGCTTGTCTAGCATCCATTTGTCCTTCTTCTGATAGCAACTCATTTTTTCCTTTGGGGAACCACCCCTCCCCAATTGCAGACAGTCTTGGGGAGAGTATGAATCAAAGTGCCCTGGCTCCTTCTCTGGCTAAGGAGAGGCAGGAGACCCAGGCCAGAACGATCAGAGGTGGTGAGTGATGAGCCCTAGATTTTCACAAAAAGTATTTTAAAAGACAAGTTGTCTCCTTTCCCTATGATTACTCTTCTGATAGGATGTCAGTTGGGAGCTGCGGGAAGCCTTTTCACTAACTTCCCTTGAAAGAGTTTATCTGCAACAAAATGATGCATCATTCGAGCACCTGGATCTAGCCATACCTGAAGCTAAAATATCCTCAGAATTTTCACTCGAAAAAGTAGGCTACGGTGATGCCTTTTCTGCTTGAGTCAATTTGATTTGGCTTTATGTCACTTGCAATCAAGACTCCTAAATCATTCAAGTACTTAGTATTCAACAAATGAATGAATGAGCAAATGCAATTCTGCAAATATTTACTGAGTATCTCCTACTTCTCAGGCATTGTTTGAAGTCCTGCAGAAAGAAGCAGAGGAGCGGCAGAAATGACGGCCTCCCTTGAAAGCCAAGTATGTGGCCTGACAACCTAGAATTTGGGTCAAACCATCCAATTATGGTGGCTGCTTAGAAATACCCCTTCTCCTCTCCGCCTCTCCCTTTCTTCTCCCACCAACATAGCTATGGTTTGTTGGTAACTCAGTTCTAAGACATGGCCCACGAATTCACTAACACCAACGCTCACATTCACTTGTGGGGCCAAGTGACTTGGTTCTGTCTGGTTATCAGATGCAAACTTTGTCACAGCAGGAACTTAGACCAGACATTAGGGGAATATTGCAGGACCAGATGGTGTTTCTGAAGAAGGTTGTCCTATTTTTGCAGCTCTAGGATTTGACAATAAATCTGCCTGGCAGGCCTCAGATGTGATTTGGCCTCAAAATGGTCTCTGTTAATCCTTGATGCTGTGTGTATCTGTCAAGGTCCAACTAGGAAAACAGAGCCTGCTCTAAGTATTTGAACAAAAGGAATGTAATACAAAAGACTGTTTACTCAGATGAAGGAAGCGACTGAGAAGCAAGGGACGGAGAACTGAGAGACCACCCAGAGATCTGCACTGGCAGGAAGACGCTACTACTACCAGGCTGGAGAGGGCAAGGGAGCAGGTGGTGTTACCTGGGTCCAGGGGCTGGAGCCACCCGGCAGAGGCTAGAGCTGGGCAGGTCTGCGCGGTGGAGGCTGATGCCAAGAAAGACATACGGTCACTGCAAGAGACACAGAGAATGAGAAGGAAAAAGATTCTTTCTTATCCCTTCCTCCCACCTTCCAAACTCACAACAGCTTCCTCCCAGTGGTCACACCCAACCCAGCACCTCTCAGTAACTGCACCTAACCCAGTACCTCCCAGTGGCCACAACCAAGCCAGGACTTCCCAGTGGTCACATCCAACCCAGTACCTTCTAGTGGCCTCACCCAACCAGGAACCAAGATGAGGCAGGGAGCCTCCTGTGATTACAGAGCACAGCAGAGGTGGGCAAGAATGGATGGGGGGAGGGCGGGGGTGGCAAGAGACCCAGGGCTGCACACTTCTGTCACCCCAAAACTGCCATTGCTGGGTTCCCATGCGCATCATTCCCCTTCTTATCTGGGAAGAAATGGACCTTTTGAAACAAAGATGTCACCAAGCCTCGGTCAGAAATCAGGACTCATATGCTGCTCATATGGAGTATAAAATGGCACAACCACTTTTAGAGAACTTTTACAAGTTTCTGATAAATGCGACACACATCCACCCTAATGACCCAGCAAGTCCACTCTTAGGTATTTGCTCAAGAGCAATGAAAATATTGCACAAAGCAAATTATATGAGAATGTTTGTTGCATTATTTATAGCCCCAAATTGGAAACCATGTAAAGATATGTCTGTAGGAGAATGGATAAACAAACTTATCATGTGATCATAAGATGGTATACTTCTGAGCCATATAAAGGAACACACTACTGCTACACACAACAATATGAATGGATGTCAGAAAGGGTTATAAGTAAAAGGGCCAGACACCTACAATCTCGTTCCATTTGTGTAGACTCCAAGAAGAGACAAAAGCCTAATGCACGGTGATAGACATCAGATAGTGGTTTGGAGTGGAGGTCAGGGACTGACATGCAAGGGGAATTGAGGAAACATTCTAGTGTGACGAAAATGTCCCATATCTTATTTTGGATAGTGGTTATCCAGGGGTATATAATTATCAAAACATTACACTGGAAACCTAAGATTTATGCACCTTCTTGTACGTTATTTATAGGTCATATTAAGCCATAAAAATAAAAAACAGAGAATCCCTTTTTAAGGTTGAGAACAAATTCCCTCCTTCTCTCTTTGGTCTGTACTCTCAAGAAGGACAGCATTAGGGGATCCCTGGGTGGCTCAGCGGTTTGGCGCCTGCCTTCGGCCCAGGGCGTGATCCTGGAGTCCGGGGATCGAGTCTCCCATCAGGCTCCCTGCATGGAGCCTGCTTCTCCCTTTGCCTGTGACTCTGCCTCTCTCTCTCTCTTTCTCTCTCTCGATCTGTTTCTCATGAATAAATAAATAAAATCTTAAAAGAAAAAGGACAGCATTATTACATCCTGGCAGATTTCTCATTCCACATTTCCACTCTGTAGGATGTCACCAAGAAGATGAGAGCACTCTGTCTCTTAAACCAACTAATTAGGAGTCAGATGCAACCCTAATGCCCCCACCATCCATATGACTTGTGAGCATCAGGTTGACGTGTATTTAACATTCAGCTAAGAGACCATAAATACTTAATCATGTGACCACTACTTTTAAAGACATCACTTATGACTGTGCATTTCTTTTGGAAATGGTGCTCATCTGGCTTCATCCAGATATCCAGTAAGGATCACTGGGAAAAGATACAAAGGCAAGAAATGTAATAATCTGTATGTGTTGTTTCCCCCAGCAGCCATTTCCTGTTTTCTTACTCCCACCGCTGGCTGTTATTAAAGGTTCATGTGGTTTTGGGGGAAATGGACTCTCCCCACCCACCTCTGATCCTGCCAGTCCTAGGTTTGTAGCATATGATCTAGACTGAGCCGATCACTGCATGCCAACCCTGCCCCCCTCACCCCCACAGAGATCTGGTGAAGGTGGATGTATGACCTCCAATCATATTGAATCCCAATACTTTGGCTTACTAAGACTTTTCCTCAACACAACCATAGTTTGGGAGTATGAGGCCTGGCACTGCTATAGCTATTGCTACTTCCAAGCAGGGAGTCACAGTAGGAACCTAGCAGAGAGAGATAAGAGCAAAATTGGAGTATAGCCCTGTTGTCATCATGATAATATGTCTGAGGTCTACTCTCTATCTCAACTTTTTGGTGACATGAGCCAATAACTCCTCCATTATGGTTAAGCCATATATTCTGTTATATGTAGCCCATGGCATCGTTTTGTGTGATAACCAGCACAGTAGGCTCATTTGGGCAGCAGGCCTGAATCTGTGAAAAGTGGTAGGACTAGGAATCAGAAGCCTTGAGTTCTGGTGATGGCTGGGTCACAGCTGAACTGTAGGACCCTGGGCAAGTCATTTAATCTGGCAGGATCATTCTTTAGTCCTCTGCGTGATGAGGCATTTAGAAAGCAGGACCTCCAGGTCCTTTGGCACTAATAGGAGTGACATTGTTGAAAATAATTATAATAATAACTTATAAGTTCTTGCCATGTGCCTGGTTCTGTATTAATTGCTTTGGATTCAATGTTTCATTTGATTCTTGTTATCACTTGGGGTTTAATCCAGAAAGAGGAACCACCATGAATATTTTGGAATCTGTGAATATTTCGGAATAAAGGATTTATTTGAAGAAGACCTCACACGTTCATGGGAGAAATTGAAAACTGGAGTCCAAAAGGAAGAGTTGGAGGATCAGAATAAAGTCAACAGGAGCCAGTTCTCTAACTGGTCCCCCTGCAGAGCTGCTACAGGTGGAAAATAAGGAGTCTGCTAGGGAATACAGGAGGTAATGCATGTCCCTCTGCCACCATGGGTGCAGCAAAGGGGAACCAGGTGTGAAGTCTACAGAAGGCTGTTATCACAGACTCTGGCAGAAGGCCTGGGGCCAGTTACGTAGGACTGGCAGTCAAGAAGAAGGGGTGGGAGGCACCTCGTGACTCAGTTGGTTAAGCATCTGCTTTCCGCTCAGGTCATAACCCAGGGGTCCTGGGACTGAGCACTGTCTCCTTGGGCTCCCTGCTCAGCGGGAAGTATGCTTCTACTTCTGCCTCCGCCCCTCCCCTGCTCATGTTTGCTCTCTCTCTCTCTCTCTCTCTCTCTCTCTCTCTCTCTCTCCTCTTCCAAGAAGAGATGGAAGCCGGGCAGGAGAAAGTGAAGCCAACCTGGAACTGATACCTCTTCATCTACGTCTTAATGCATCAAGCACAATGACCCAAGAGTAATGGCTGCTGCTTCACTTTTCCCTTCCAAATTCATGCTTTTAAAAAAATTAATTAATTAATTAGCCTAGAACAGCAACCCAAACACACACAAGGAAGAGGATTCTAGGAAATGTCATTCCAGCTTAGCCAAACCGACAGTGCAAACCAGCAAACCCTCTAAAGAAAGATGGTTGAGGGATGCCTGGGTGGCTCAGCGGTTGGGCATCTGTCGTCGGCCCAGGGTGTGATCCTGGAGTCCCAGGATCTAGCCCCACATCTCTCTGCCTATGTCTCTGTCTCTCTCCGTGTCTCTCATGAATAAATAAATACAATCTTAAAAAAAAAAAAAAAAGAAAGATGGATGAGCATTCCCCTCCAAAGTTTAGAGAAACTAAACAATTTGCCCAAAGTCACCCATCTGCCTAGTCCTAGAATCAAGACTAAGACCCGGAAATTTTTTCTTCTATTATACCTCCTTGGTCTATTGTACTTGATCGCTTATCCTCCAAATTTAGTTTGTAAATTTTAGCTATGAAATGTTGATTTTACTCGTAATTCTTTTCTCTTGTAATTTTTACCTTCCTAATTCATTTCATTAATGACTCTGGCTCTTGCTTCTTTCACTTCACTGTCCTCAGCTTATTGATTCCTGAGCCTCACAGCCTCATGGCCATAAGACAGCTGCTGCAGTGCCAGGCAAAGCATGGAACATGACAGCAATCAGCTGAAGGAGAGACAGGGCTATTCCTTTCTTGAGACTCTTTTTATTGGTTAGGAGCCTCTTTCCAGAAGCCCCCATCCCTAGGGCCTGGGTCACATGCTTGGGCTCACTTGCAAAGGAGGCTGAGAAAACAAGTATCCAGTTTTCAGCCTCCATCTTGGGAGGCCACTTTGCCAGAACAAATGTGGACAGGATACTGTGAGGCAGGCATCCACCTGTGTCTGCCATAACCTCACCAGTTCTTCTTTTTTAGCCTTACCCTTTTTAGCCTTACCCTTTTTTAGCCTTACCCTTCAATCAGCAAGACTACATGGTTTTGTCTGTGTTTGATTTACACAGAGAGTAGAAAGATCCTCTTTCTACTTGGGAATCCCTAGAATTGTCCACATTAGCATCACTATGCAAAGGACCCAAAAACAAAGTCTCCAGAGCATAATGCCCTCCAAGAAAGGAGTATTAACACTACGCCAAACATATAAATTGGTGTTTCTCAGCCACTTTTTGTTATGATCCTCTCCAAATAGCTTTTGGAGGCATTTTTTTTTTCTGGTGAGCTCCCATGAAATTTTAAAATGACTGGTATAGGTCTGTCTGTGTGCTATATGTACATCTGTGATTTATACACAGAAAGTGGAAGATGTTTTTCCATCGGAGATTCCATTTTCTCCTTCTTGGCTGTCATCCGGTCCCCGTTGGGAAGGCATGATCTACATGCCACCTTGAGCTTTTTCAAACAGATTCTTCATATTTTCCGAGGATGTGGATATTAGTATTTGTCTAGCCACAGTATTCAGATGTGTCAGCCCAGCCCTGAGGAGAGAATGAATATTTGCCTCCATTTCTGACTTGCCTTTTCTTTCTTTCTTTCTTTCTTTCTTTCTTTCTTTCTTTCTTTCTTTCTTCTTTCTTTCCTTCCTTCTTTCTTCTTCTCTTCCTTCTTTCTTCTTTCTTTCTTTCTTTCTTTCTTTCTTTCTTTCTTTCTTTCTTTCTTCTTTTTCTCCAAGACTTTAACTCATTCACCTTAGTTTATGAGGCTTCAAATGTGGAGCTTGTAGTAAAATAAAATTAAAAGTTCAAGAAAGGGGCCTGGGCAAAATGAAGGCGACCTAATCATGCTGTAGGGGAAACACACAGTTCATTCGTTGAGACTTTTGACTTGCAAGTACCTGGACGAGTTACTTTTGGCAGGGGTGGGGGATTTCGCTGATGGGAGCCAGCATCCGTCTGCTCAGGCTACCAAAACTGAGGCAGGCAGATGGGTGGCTTGAACAGCAGAAATTAACTGTCTCACAGGTCTGGAGACTAGATGTCTGAAGTCAAGATATCAGTAAGGCTGATTTCTTCTGAAGTCTCCCTACTTAGCAGGAGGATGGCCACCTTACTGTGTCCTCATGGCCTTTTCTCTGCACACGGGCATCCTTGCTATCTCCTACTCTTAGGAGGACACAGTCCTATTGGGTTAGGGCCTACCGTAATTACTTGATACAACCTTAATTACCTCTTAAAGACCCTATCTCTAAATACAGTCTGTTCCTGAGGTCCTGGGAGTCAGGGCTTCAACATATGAATGTGGTGGGGCAGGGAAGGCACAATTCACCCCTTAACGAATACGAGATCTTTTGTGGACATTGCAGCAGAGCAGATACGAGGCTGCTCCACCTGCTATTGGAGATCTTTGGTTCTAGAGCAGGTATCTCCCATCAAAACACTTCCTAGCATGAGGAGGGAGGATAAATGAGGAGGCCAATAACAAAATGATGCAGCAGAGACTGTGGGCAGTGGGACAGCAGATGCCTCATCTGAAGGAAGCGCTTACTAAACATCCTATGAGATAGGAGCACAGGCCCAGTGTAGCCAGATCGCCCAGTTTTCTAAGAAAAACTGAAAATCTGGGGGTTTTTGTGACGTTTCCAATTTTTTAAAAAACTGCTGGCCAAATAAAATATCTGCCAGCTGGATCTACCCTGCTCATCGTTCCTTCTTCAGCACATTGCTGGGATGTGACCCAGCTGCCTTCTGTAGGGCTCCGTTCTGTGGGGATAGTTTCGGGTTGGCTGAGCCGGTGCCAGATGTCCCTGGGAAGGATAACTCAGCCAAACTATGGCTACTGGGTGGGCAGAGTGACAGACAGGGTGGTACCTAAAGAGCAGGGGCTCAGCGGAAACTGTAAAATCCCCCACTGGGGAGGGGGTCAGGGTAAAACCAGCTGGAGCATCTCTTCCTGGAATCAATGAGAGTTGTATCATCAGTTGGAAGCAACTTTCCACAGCTTCCAGAAAAGCAAAATCGAGGTGAAACAGGTTTAAACTGGAACTCAGGGAATTTAAATTGGGCTTTTGGGGAAAGTTGTAAAGGAGTTTTATGGCTCTGAGAATCTACCATGGGGTCTCAGGTTCTCTCAGATGGAATCCAAACTGGGCTGTCCTGGCTGGTCTCCAGGAAGACCTTATCTGTCTTTGTCTCAACTCACTCTCTGCTGCCCCAAATCCCATTCACTGCCATGCCCCGAACAGCATAGGCCATTTCTTATCTCATCAACTTGCAGATCAAAGTGTGATTTGGGCTGTGAGAGCCAGCACCACCCCCCTTTTTTTCCCTTCCCATCCTTTGAACCACCAAAAGCCTGAGCACACTCTTGATGTTGCTGATTCTGTATTTAGGTGATGTCTTCATTTGGGGGGCAGGGGTGGATAGAGAAAGAAAGAAAGAAAGAAAGAAAGAAAGAAAGAAAGAAAGAAAGAAAGAAAGAAAGAAAGAAAAAGAAAGAAAGAAGAAAGAAAGAAAAGAAGAAAGAAATAAGAAAGAAAGAGACAGAGAGAAACGTCACTGCGATGGGCTGACGCCAGTGGGAAAACTGACATTAAGGAACTGTTATTAAGGAAGAGGATGTGTGGAGAGTGATGATAAATTCCATGCGTAATTAGTTATTAAGAAACAGGTTGGCACCCCTATTCATCTACTCTGACATGTCTTCTCCCATCTATTAACTTGTGGCTATTTGAAGGTTTCACATGCAAACAGAGCCAGAGATATCAGTGGGGGGCACAGCTGTTTGGGGGAAACAAATTAAATCACGTCCACTGAACTGTTTTGCTGTTTAAATCCATTCTAAAGATATCCGAAGACCAATGAGGGTTCTTTCTTTCTTAGTCAATCAAACCCAGCTCAGGCTCCAGAACATTCATTCTGATGGTGGTTCTGTCCAACATTCAGAGGACAGCAGCTGCAGAAGGGGAAATTATAGCATCAGAAACTTCCCAGCTGCTAGATTCTGTGTGGATCTGTTTCCGATGACTTTTCTTTTATTACTTTTATAATTAATTCGCATAATGCTTTACAGTCAACACAGTTGACAGGATGCTTTCCAACCTTCATTTGTTAGAATCGGTTTATAGGGTGCCTGTCTCATGTGCCAGGTTCCTTTGTGGTAGTGACAAGGAGAGGCAGAAAAACAAGTAAAGAAATAAATAAGCAAGATAATGGATCTCAGAGGTGGGACATAAATGATAAAAAGGAGCTGTGTCCAGGAAGATCTAGGGAATGCATGTTCCAGACCAGGTATGATTCTGCTCCCCAGGGCACATATTGCCATGTCTGGAGACATTTTTGGTTGCCACGACTGGGGCCAGGGAAGGGTTACTGGTCTCTAGTGGGTAGAGGCCAAGGATGATGCTTAACCTCCTACAGTGCAAAGCACAGTCCCCACAACCAATATCCAGCCCCAAATGTCCGTAGTGTCAGATTGAGAAATTTGGTTCTAGATAAAGAGAATAGCTTCAAATAGAGAGAACAACAAGGAAGTTGCGGGAATCAAAAAGAAAACCTAGGATGTGAGTCTACTCGTCAGCTCTCATTGCAATAATGCTACAATGCTACCGCAAAACTCAATGACTTATAGCTGCAAGCATATCATTTCTTTTTGTTGCTCTGGGGTCTTTTGGGATGGTTCTGCTTCAGGCACTACTTATCTAGGCTTTGCTCCAGACTACAGGGTAGGCTCAAATCTGCTGTACATCTTCCCTCAGACAAGTAGCTACCTGGGGCACATTCTTCTCCTGGCAGATCACAGAAGCACAAGAGGCTGTGCCAAATGGCACACACTAATTGCAGGGCTCTTCCCACACCATAACCACTAACATTTACTGGCCAAAGCAAATCTCATGTCCAAGCCCCAAGTTCAGGGATCACGAAGTCTACTCTATCATGTATAGACATGGCAGGGTTCTCACGGAACGTTAAGAATGGAATGCAAGATCCATCTCTATCTCACTGGGCATGGCAGAGAGGCGTTGGGACTGGAGAGGCAGGCTGGGGCAAGAATAGAGAGGTGGACTGTGGATTTCAATCTGAATGCTCTGCAAAACCATTGGATGGATATAAGCTAAGGAGCTGCACATAATTACACTGAGCAATTACAAATGGCTCCTTTTGAAGAGCAGATTGTAGGAAGCAAGAGGAAGACGGGGGACCAGGTAGGACACCATTGCAGTAGACCAGGGGAGATACAGTAGTGTCTAAGTCTAGGATCTGGGCAGTGGAGAAGCACCAGAGTGCACACGCTCGGGATGTATTGCAGAAACAGAATCATCTGAGCTTATTGATAGATTTGGGATGTGGGGAAAAGAAAAAAATCAGGGATGACTAAGCATTTTGTCTTGAGCCACTACATTGGATGGGAGGTATAGCACTACTTTATGGAGCCAGAAAACCTGAGAAAGAGCAGTTCCAGGGAAAATCAGTCTTCATCCCATTTAATTTAATTGTCTCAACAGGTCTATCTAGAGGTGCTTATACCATCTCCTCTTCTAGAAGAGGAGATAGGAACTCAGAAAAGTAAAGTGGCTTGTTCCAGACCACAACCCCGGTCAGTGGCAGAGCCAGAATTTGACTGTAGTTAGTCTGTACTCAGACTGCACAGCTGTACATGGTTGTTTCACTCCTTCTCTACACCTGTAGGAGGCTCCGTGGTTTGAGGCTTCTGAGAAGCTTGCCTGCTTCTGAATCTATTTTTTTCCAGACCGTACATTCCAGAATTAGTCATCTATGTGTCAGGGTTGTAGGAAGCAGGCAAGAGCTTGGAGCAGAGCAGCCTGGCCTCATGTCCCAGCTCATCTGCATTCAAGCTTGTGTATAAAGAATACAGTTTTTAGAGAAGGCACAGGGACCAGACTACTTCCCATGGCCTTGAGCCCTCCAACCCTGCTTCCTCTACGGTCACTTCTATCCCATCCTCCTTCCCTCATCTGCACTTAGCCACAGGGACTCCTCTTGGTCCCCAGGACAAACTGAGTTCTTCCTCACCCAGGGGCTCTCTGCCTGCTGTCCCCTCCACCAGGGTCTTCGTTCATGGCTCTTCTACAGTCACTCTATCACCTCCATAGTGCTTAGCACTGTAAGCTTTTCAAAATGATTTCCTTTCCCTCTTTGCCATGCCAGAAGTATGAGGGTATTCTTTTCCCCTACCTTCACTGTGAGACCCTGGTGGGGCCCCTGGAGGTAAAACTCACAAGAGAATGGGACCACTTTGGAATTTCTAATTCTTTAGCTGGTCCACATGGAGCCCCCAGCAATTCATCAACTAGAAGTAAATGTGCTCCTATCCATTGGCTATAGTCCTGGGCATTTTCTGCTCTTGGTAAGCTATGATACTTTGTCCATCGGCCTGTCACTCTGGTCTTGGGGGTAGTGGTTTTTCCCTGTGCTCTCAGTTCTCCCAGGTGTCTTAGATTTGCTTACTTTCATTTTGTTTAACCTTTTTCTTCTAGTAAGGGTAAAAATGACAGCTTTTGCTCTTTACATGGTGGACCAGAAACCCCATGTATTTTTTTTTTATTATTGTGTTTTGTCTGTTTCTCCACTTCACAGAGATCTTCTCCATTTTATTCACTTTGTTTCCTTGAGATCCTGGAGCATAGGTTTGCACATGATAGGTGCTCAAAATTCTATGCTTGTGGATGGATATGAGGACCTGGATCCATTGCTTCATGTCAGATGTTTTTAGCTAAGAGTTGAAATACATAATCTCTGAGGAATCCCTTCTAGTATATAAATGCTATGATGATGAAGCTGGGGAGTTTGCGTACAAAATGTGATCTGCGGATAATTTACCAAGCCATGAAGTCTATTAATATAAATGACTTGGTCCAATTTGCTAGCCAGTCTCCTTTTGAAATTTCATATATGCAGGAGGACCTCAACCACCAAATGAGGGGGTCCCCCAGCTCCTACAGATTAAAAAGAATAGGGGCACCTGGCTGTCAATAGGTGGAGCACACGACTCTTGATCTTGGGGTTCTAAGTTTGAGCCCCATGTTGGGTGAGGAGGTTACTTAAAAATAAAAATCTTAAAAGCAAAAAAAAAAAAAAGAACAGAAGAGACTGGAAGCTCTTTTTTGTATTTCTGAAAACCTTTGGAAAAGGCATATTTCTCTATTATTCTCTATTGTTATGAACATGAACTCAACAATGCCACTTATTAATTTTTAAAGTGTGAGAAAGAATTAATTACTTCTAACTACATGCTGTTTCATTTGAATGACACAATATTTCAAAACACAAAACAATGGGTTATCATGAGGAAGAAAACGATCGAGCTTCTTGCTGATTTAAAAGGGGGGGCCAGTCTGGGAAACTCAGAAAGTGGAATTTCAGCATCCAACTCCTGTGACTCTTCTCCACCATGCTGAACCCCTATCACGTTCCTCTGAACTGTGATTATCCCTGTTTGGGGGCCCACATACAGTGAACACCTGGTGATTTGACCTGCTAATGATTTTTGCAGCAAAGACTTGGTGAAGGCATCCTGATTATTCATAAGGAATCCATCCTTCCTCCTCCCCCAGACCATGGCAATTGAATAGAAGTAGCTCCAGCTTTCTTGACTCCTGGTGAGCAGGTGGCAAGACTCAGTCAAGGGGTATATTTCAACCTAGGGATGGAAGTGCGGCCAGCTCTAAACAATGAGAATCTGACTCAGGATTTTAAATGGAAGTGTTTGCAAGAAAATTGTCTCTGTATTTAATCAGAAACTGGCAGTGTGCAAACCTATGGCTGTTTGCGGCATTTTTCACTCTATAGCTAAGAGTGTCATAGGCTGGGCACTCCAGGAAGAAGACTCAGGCAAAGGTTTATGTGCAAAAGGTTTATTTTGCAGATGTTCCTAAATGGCATGGGCAGGAGAGTAAGGAAGTGAGACAGGAAAAGGGGAATAAGCCCAAGCAAAGTGCATTAGTGAGCTAGATACTACTGAGGGAAGTGGGGCTTCCTCCTGTTAGAGACATCTAGAGAAAAGTATAGACCATGGCTCAGAGTTGTTCCATCCCAAAATAATCATGTTTGAATCTTTTAATTCTGCCCTTCTTTGGCTGAGGACTGCTCCCAGGACAGTTGGTTCCCTGGCACTTTTGCTTGCCTGCCACAGCCTGAACCTGCTCCCTTGTCAGAGGAAGCCCCCAGGCTGAGAAGCACAGGAGCTACACCTGGGTGCCATGTGTGTGCACATGGGAATGCTAAGTGTGGAAGCGCTGTGTACAGGGACCCATGGGATCTGCTGCAAAGACCTTCCCTGAGAACAAAGCCAGCCCAGATCAAGCAGAGGACAGAGTCCTGACCCCACCATCTGGCACCTGCCTCCAGCATGTGTCAGCTAGCACTGCACCCCTGGACTTTCCTTTATCTGGATCAATTTCTCCTCCCCTTCTGAAGATGGTTTGAGACTGGTTTCTGTTCTATGTAATGAAAAGATCCTGATGGATATGCAGAGTTTCATCTCATCTTACAAGTACTTGAACACGTAACTCCCTGTATTTCCCTTAGGAGTAGAATCTATAATGAATGTACTTTTGAGTCTTCCATAATACCTGTTAACAAGGTTCATATCAATTTTAAGAAATATTTGTTAAATGAATGAATGAGTACTGAAAAGACTCACCAAAATGCCACACAAGTCTGTATATAATGGTAATTCACTTTAAGGCACCTGGCAGAGGGTAAGTGACATAGGGAGAAAACATCTGCAGCAGATTTATCCTGACATTGGCCCCACTAAAATGGAGAGGTAGGGGTGCTGGGGATGGCAGGTACCACTGGGACTCCATGTGAAAATAACCCAAGCGTTAGTTCCTCTACCCAGAGAGATTCCTTGGTTTTATTTTTTTCCCAAAAGCTTCATTTCCAGCTTTTCATTCATTTCTGAGAGCTATGCCTTAGCTTTCCATCAATCCTTTATTTTTCCTTAATTTGGCCTGATTTTGCATTTCAATCTCTGTCACTTGCCACCCCAGAACCCTAACAAGCAGAGAAAATACAAAGCACAACCATCCCTGCAGAAATCAGCGTCCCCTCATCTCAGTCCCAGATGCTGTCTCTAGTGGTGGCAACATGGGGGATTGTGTCATCAAGCCTGCTTCCCTGCAAGATGCTGACTTTAACAGATTAGAAATGTTGCCGGCACATCCCACGCTTCCGCTAATAAATGATTCCATATCTATCATGAATGAATTTTTCAAGTCTTCCATTACTGCCCTGTGTACCTACTCACGAAGTACATTTCCAGGCGATTTTGTCTGAATTACATGGTTAATTGCCTCATATTTCCAGCTCATGTTACAGGCCCCCTGAGTTAGAACGAGGGAGAGAAGTACCATGTATCATTTCCTGTACAGAGGACAAATTCATGGATAGAGCAAGGCACGTACTAATGCTGAATGCTAATTTGTTTCTAGCTTCCAAGTATAACTAAGTTTAAAAAAACATAAAACCCAAAGATAGAGAGTTAGAAAATTCAGTCAGTTATCTAGATAGATGTGTTAGCTTCCAAATTGTATATTCTTTCATTCATTAATTTTTTCATCAAAACATGCCCATGTGCTGTGTGCTGGGAAAGGTAGAGAGGGTAAATGCACCGAAGTGCTGTCACAACCACTCTAACTGGTGCTGTGATATGTGCACCCATTAAAAACCAGAAAAAGAATAAAAGCCAAATAATAAAGTTACAATACAAAGCAAGATAAGATAAATGGCTTCCAGAAGTTTAGGCAGTAAATCCTATGAGAGTTCATAGGAAGGTAAGTTTAGCCATTTAGACTGAGATTCATGATCAGAGTTGTCTCCAAAGGCAGGACCTGGATGGATTGTAGAGGGGTGCGCATCTGCTGGGTAAAGCCGAGGGGGACATCATGCCAAGATTCTGAAATTTCCAGGCACAAGGAAAATCAGGGTAATGTGCATTGCCGGTGTCCCTCGTAAGTGGACCTCCCCAGCATAAATGTCTCATTGAGTCTGCTCCTTGGCTGTAAAGCCCCAGCTGTCTTAACTGTATTTGGAGCAGAGCTGAGACTTACCTCTCTCCCCTACTGCACTGGTCTTGACACGTATCACAATAGTCCTGAGTCAAGATGGGCCCATCTCACACTGCGTGTACGGTATTCCCCACTGTCTGCAGGTGAGCTGAAGGTTATAGCAGTCAAGGCTGCAGCAGGAAGCAGAGGGCATGCTCAAAGTAGCAGGTGCAGGAGAGTTTACTAAGGGGACTGGTCCAAAAGAAGGGATGGGAGGGACGCCACGACACACAGAACAGCACAGGGGTAGCAAGGAGAAGGGAGAGTTTGAGCTGGTAGCTAAACAGTCATCACCACTACTAGGCTGAAGGGGGGAGGCAGATTTGGGGACCTGGAGGCAGAAGGGAGGCCACTGTGATGCCCACCTTCCAGATCCCATTCAGTGACAGGCTCGCTGCCCATCTGCTGGCAGTACTGTCCTGCCAAGGTCATACCTTTTCTTGGTGCAGCCCACAGCCAGTGACCACCGCATGTGGGAGTATCTTGGTCCGGTGCTGCCAGGAGACCAGTTCCAACTCCAGGTCCCCTGGTGGCTGGCTTAGACCATCACTGGGCTGTGTCAGCAGGGGCCACACTTGGTCACAGGGGTCTGAGCCACTATATTTGGGCTCAGCCCTCATGAAGCCCTTCTAGAACATCTCAGTTACATGAGTTCTGTCTTCAACCCCCTTCTCTGAATGGAGGAGTTCAAAGCTGGCCAGCGTTGGGGTATAGACAGCAGTACATTCTGCCTCCCAAGTTCTAGCTTATTGTGTAAACACATGTGAAGTAACTAATGTGAGGCAGATATGGGTGAGCCAACACAGGCACAATCTCTTCCCTTCTAGAGCGTGCAGTATACCGAGGGAGCTACACATCATCCAACTATGTCAATCATGCACATGGCACCCGGGACAGGTGCTCTGCTTGAGCATTACTTGGTGCTCCGGAATCATATCATTGTGGGGCGGGTCCTGATTGGAGATGCCTGCCTTTAGCAAGACCCATATTAAATCAGATTAGCAAGAATTCACATACATTTGATGTCTTCTGTTAGTAATATTTTATCTGCAAACTACCCCCTCCCCTTCCGCCCCTTGGCTATAAATCCCCAGCCACAATCACTGTATTTAGAGTGAAGTTAAGGCCAATCTCTATGTCTTATTGCAATAGTCTTGACACCGATCACAATTGTCTGAAGTCTTCCTGCCATTTTAACGAGTGTCAGAATAATTTTTTCTTGCACACATCCAAGGCTGTGATTTATCTTTCATCAGATCCATGTCAAATTAATCGTGTCATAAGTTTCATTTGATTGCAACACTGAATTGCACACATTGAGGCATCCATTGTTTCTGTCATCCATTGGTCATGTTGAATGGATATCTACTCACAACTTGAAAAAAATTAGACCAAGTACCATTTGGTACTCATCAGCTTAGAAATGAAATTTGAAGTAATAGAAATAGATGAATTATTCAAAGGTGACTGGAGAAAAATCAAATGAGAAGACCAAAGCCCAAGCCTTGGAGAATGCCGGTAGTTAGGTTCAGCATAGGATACTCAGGGTTAGGAGAAGGAAACATTTAAGAAAGGCAGTCTGTATCCCGATGTCAAATATACCAGGATGTCAGGGCTGAGATGGCTATATTGATCAGTATTTTTTGGGTTGCAAGTAACAGAGCTCAAGTATAACTGGCTTCAGCAAAAAATGTTAACTTATCAAATAAAACATTTCAACAGGATCTCTTCAGAAATGGTGGACCTACTGTCTCAACATATGACATGAGGACTCTGCACTGCTTAGCTCTACTCTGCTAAAATGACAGTGGGGATGGTTGTTACACCTGAAACCAACAGGTTACTGAAACTAGGAAACCCTCCTGCTTTGAGGTAGCCTTTCTTCATATCATGGCACCCAGTAGACTTGTATCCTCTCAACCTCAAGTCAAGTCTCTTCAGAAAACAGAGCCTCTATCGTTGCTGCCATTCTGAGACAAACCACGTAAAGGGTCACACTGCATGACTCGGGTTCCACCAATTATGAACCAGCTGTGATGGACAAGAGAGTACAATGATCCACTTGCCGGTCTGAGTATCATGTCTACCCTAAAGACAAAGGCAACGCTAGGCCCAGTGTTGACCGAGCCTCTGCAAGGGCTGGTTTGCCAAGGGAAATTCTGTCACCAAAATTGGAGGAATTCGATGTTAGCCAGAGAAAAATAATAAATGCCTTCTGGAAAAATGGAATAGCCAGATATTTAAATCTGGAGCATTCTTCATGAAACCCCATGATACACCATACTTAAATATGTAGGTAAAACATCTGCACAGCTGAGTCAATTGTGCCTTTCCTTCTAGGGGTCTTATCATCATGGAATCAGAGCCTCTATTATCCCAGTAATTCTGTTCTTTCCGAGCTCTAGAAATAATGTCAACAGACCCACAATTGTTGAGCTTTTGGGAGATAAAGATGTCCGCCCCCCTCCCCCCATACACATATGCAGTGCTATTCTTGGAGGATTGTGAGAACTAAAAATGAATCATTTTGGCAAACGAGGGTGGATTAGTACAATACAAATAACTTTCAGGATAATGGCACCTCCTCCCCCAAGTAGATTTGATAGAGGTGCAATGTTCTGTGCTCCTAGTCTTACGAGTGATTCAGGCTCTCACTGAACACAAGTCATGTGACCGACTCATGAGTAAGGCAATCGCTTGCTGTATGCTTTATAGACTTTATTCTAGAGGAGCAAGCAGAGAATGTGGGAGGAAGTTGTACAGTGAAAAGGCCAAAAGGAATACCTGCCTTTTTAAAGCTGAGCTGAGCTCATCTCTATTGATGGGTAACCTAGTAAGGAGTGATAGGAGTTTACTAGTGTTAGGAACCTGTCGTTTCCTATCCAACACCCATTCCCCATCGTGCCATGTTAGCAGTTCCCTGGTTTTATACAGGTATGAGGCAGCCATAGCTTCAGAGAGGCTAGGTCCCCTCAGTCCTATGATGGAGTCATGGTGTGGCCAATATCCATGCTTCTCACCACCCCATCATTTTCTGTAGTAATAGAAATCCCAGATTTTAGCTGGGCCCATAGCTGTGAAGAGTAAAGACATTTCTCAGCCTCTGTTACAGCTAAGTAAGGCTGGGTGACTATGTTATGGCCAGTGGGAGTAAGTAGATATGGTGCATATACTTTCTGGAAGCATTGTTCATAGGAAGGGATTTTGTCTTTTTGCTGCCTTTTTTCCTTTCCTCCATGCTGGAATGAGGACTAGAGACTGGAGCTGGAGCAGCCATGTTGGGTTGTGAAGCAGGGTGGGACAGAACTCTAGAGGAGATGAGGAAGAGAGATTCCTGGGCAGCCTAACCGGACTTCCAGATAGCAAAGTCAACTCCTGTCTTTCATCTGTGGCATGAAGTTTTCATTTCTTTTAAGCAAATGTAAATCCTACTTATATACATGCTAATTCTGTGTTTCTATGCTTGATTCAGCCTTGGGCATGTGAATTTATTCTGAACAAGGAGATATAATGGGACATCTAATGAGAGCCTAGGAATTTTTTCTTACTTTAAAGATGAGGCAAAAAGAAGCTCCCTTATCCTTTTCTGTCTTTGTGGTTTTTTAAAATATTTTATTTATTTATTCATGAAAGACACACAGGGAGAGGCAGAGACACAGGCAGAGGGAGAAGCAGGCTCCCTGCAGGGAGCCCGATATGGGACTCCATCCCAGGAACCCGGGATCATGACCTGAGCCGAAGGCAGATGCTCAACCACTGAGCCACCCAGGTGCCCCTTCTGTCTTGTTTTTGTTTGATGTGATGCTTAAACTGCAAGTGACCTGGGAATGCTGAGTGGATCCAGCCCAAGGCGGAGCAGAGGCTGGCAGAGCAACCAGCAGGAAAGAATCTGAATCCTTGGTGTCCTCATCAAGCCATCTGATGAACCTCCCTGCTCCCCCAGCCTCCAGGCACACATCTTACATCTAGTATTCCTATTATGGTAGATTATATCCTTCCTTTACCTAAAAAAAGTACTTTGCCTTGTGTTTTCTCTCAAAAGCTGGGTGCAGTCTAACAGTCACACCAGTCTGTTTCCTCCATTGTAAATTCAGGCTTGGATTCTGAGGCAGGGCATCAGGGGGGCCTAAGCCACTGGCTCGGGGTCCAGCAGACCTAAGTGGCTGCACGTCTCTAGGGTCTTAGGACCTAGAAAGTAAAAGGAGAGGGCCAGACATCAAGCTCATTAAGGCTCCCTTAGGTCTAGCCATTGACCTATCGGGGGCGCTCAGGACTCCTCCTTTACCTAGTCTGCACATTTCTCAAATCATTGTGGAGTAGGGGCTGGGATGGTAACTTTTTATTTTGACATATATTCAGGTTTAAAAAAATACATTCAGGTTTATAGAAAACTCAGAGGAATAATGCCATCATAACTCCCCTATGCACTTCCTCCAGATTCCCCATTGATGAACATTTTACTACCTCTGCTTTACAGGAGGAAGGAGGGGAAGTAGGAAGAAGGATGGGAAGAGAGGAGGGAGAGAGAGACAGAGAAAGAGACAGGATATGCTCCTTTCTCACTAAAAATTTTAGTGCTTATTTCCTAGGAGCAAGTCTTTTTTTTTTTTTAATTTCTTTTTATTGGAGTTCAATTTGCCAACATATAGGATAACACCCAGTGCTCATCCCATCAAGTGCCCCCCTCAGTGCCCATCACCCAGTCACCCCAACCCCCCGCAAGTCTTTTTTATATACAAATAATAGTTACCAAAATCAGAAGATCAACATTGAGACAAATACCACCATCCAACCCAGGCCCCTTTTCAAATGGGGCTGCTTGCCTCAATATTGTCCTCTATAAATATCCTGTCCTCTCCGGTCTAGGCTCAAACAAACTCAAGGCCAAACATTGCTTTTGGTCATGGAGGCTACTCAGCCCCTTCCAGTTGGGAACAGCTCCTCATTCGTTCCTCATAGCCTTCATGACGCTGACATTTTTCAGGAGAATGGGCCAGTGATGTTGGAGAGCATCACTCAGTTTGGCTTTGTCTGATGCTTCCTTATAATTCGATTCAGGTTGCACATTTTTGGCAATGATGTCACAGAAAGTGCTGTGTTTTCCTCAATGTGTGATATCAGGGGGCACCCAGGGTCTACTGGCCCCATAACAGGTGACACTAAGCTTGCTAACATTGACTGAGGGAGAATCTCCCAGGCTTCTCAGCTGTCGAGTGACTTTTTCCCTCTTTATGAGTAACATCCATACAGTGGGAAGAGTCTCTGAGACCCTGTGCATAGGTGTTCCTCATCAAACTTTGACCCATTAGCCTCAGCTCCTATTGATGTTTCTGAGCAAACATCAGTTACTTCAATGAGGACCCCATGCTGACTTCCTTGAATCTTGTCAACAGGAAGTTTCAAGAAGTTTCAAGAAGTGAGTCCTACCCTTCTGAGACGAGCCCCTCTGCCTGACTAGAGGGTCTAGAGAGCCTAGCTGTGACCCCATTGTTCAAGGGTCCCAGGCCCCTTCTGGTCCCTAGGCATCCTCAGAAGTGCCCCACCTCTGAAAGGGGGGGCTTGAGACCAGCCTCCTCTCTTGCAGAGTGGTGAGGCCTCTGCTGTGGGCTTAGGCACTGATAGGTGAATAGGGCACAACTAGAGGACGCCCGTGCTTGGGGTTCTTTACTAACATTGTGATTCCCACTGTGCTCTTACCTACACCCCTCTGTCATTCCCAACACAGACTTTCGATGCCTGTGACTTTTTAAGTTTTTTTTTTAAGTTTTATTTATTTACTCATGAGAGACACACACACACACACACACAGAGGCAGAGACGCAAGCAGAGGGAGAAGCAGGCTCCATGCAGGGAGCCTGACGTGGGACTCGATCCCGGGTCTCCAGGATCGCGCCCTGGGCTGAAGGCGGCGCTAAACTGCTGAGCCACCTGGACTGCCCTGATGCCTGTGACATTAATGCTCTTTGGCTCTTCTCCTGGTCTCTCTTCCCTTCTCAAGGTGGTGGGACAATTTGAAATATAAGCAGATGCTATTGCTCTGCAGTATTTTCTACAATGGCCAGCCCTTCCCTCACTCTGAACAGCTGAGTCACCTGCTCTTACTGTCTCAGGGAAAGATTGTGTCAAGGACGAGGCAGATAATTCTGAGGATTTTGTGTTTCAAACTTTATCTTTTTTAAAAAATTTAAAATAATATAAAATGAAAGAGAGAGAGGTTATCTTGTTCCTTGTACCCCCCTGCCCTCTATAAAGTTCCTGAAGCCTGGGCTAAAGTGTGAGGAAGTAGGGGAACCAGAGGGCAAGAGAAGATTCTGGGCATCCTGACCCCACAAGAGAGCTGAGTCCTAGTGGAGAAGCGACAGCAGGCCCCCCACACTGATATGGGTAATCTGAAAACACAGGCTTGCACCCCTATTTTGAGGAGAATATAGGGATGTGCCAAGGACCCAACAAGTGTCCCAGGCATGATTAATTCAGGGAAGGGACCCAGCTGGAGCACAGAGGGCTGGCATTTCCAGAAGGTTCTGTGGTTAGACACGGAACAAAGACCAGACGGAACAGGCATGTCAGTGGACTCCAGGGTGGAGCTGGAGAGAGGACTGCATTGCATTCTGCCCATAGATCTCACCTGGGGAACTTAGAGGCGATTCTGTACCAAGAAGAGACAGGGTTCAGAAGTGACAGAAATTAAGTTTCTGCCACCATGTGGGATGGGAGCTTAGCATAATGTTTAAGTTGTTCATCAGGTAAAAAGAAGGTTATGTGTCTTACAACCTGAGTTTGCAGTCTGAGACACACTCACTTCATAGGTCTTGTCTTCCTCTTCCCTTCTGCTTTTCCATCTCTGTCATCCTCCTGTTCATTTTTACCTCCTGTATCGGTTGGGTTTAGGTTAGCTGCATGTAACAGAAAAACACAAGTTATCAGTAGCTGACACAAGAAAGAAGTCTGTCTCTCTTTTAGTGGGAGAGATCTTGAGGTAACAATCAAAGGCTAGCAACATCGTCATCAGGAACCCCTTTCTTTCTGTCTGTGTGTTCATCCTCCAAGTCAACTCATCATCCAAGATGGCTGCTGGAGCTCCCGCTGTCACAACCAAATTCCAGGCTGGTGTAAGGAGAAAGCAGGAGAGGATAAAATAGCATGATGAGTCAGATGAGTCAGCATCCTTTAAGGGGCCTTCCTGAAAGTCCCACACTAAACTTACACTCTTTAGCTCACTGACTAGAGTGAGGGCTACCCCCAACTACAAGGGAAGTTGGGTAATGTGGTCCTCTGCTGAGCACTGAATTAAACATTGGGTCTATTACTAAGTAGGAAGGGAAGATGGATATTGGGTGGCACCTAGGAGTTTCTTTCAAGGCAACCCCTTTTCTCTCCCTACATTTTCTTTCTTCCTCTCCTTTGTATCTCTGTGGGCCTCATCTTTTCCTGTCTGGCCCTGAGTTCCAACCTCATTTCACAGCACCTGGAAGAGCCACCAACCTCCAAGCCCTGGTCTATGTCCACAGTTCCACACAAAGGGCCATTGTCTGCATTGCACGAGTCGGAGCTAACAGAACGCACTGTGCTGTCGTGCTTGCCTTGCCCACATGATTTCAGTTTCATGAGGTTGCAATGGATATGCTTCCTTCCTGACACTGATTAAAGTTTCAGCCCATCTCCTATTGCCCATTGTGTGGGATGGTCTGTATGTGGACACATGCCAAGGAAGTCATTCTAGAACCTCTAGGAAAGTGACCAAATGGCCCAGTGAGCTGGAGCTGACTTTGATACAGAAAGCCTGTAGTGCAGGTATCCTGGAAAATGCTGAAGAGTCTTCCCTTTGCTAGGGAAAAGGGAGGAAAGGGGAAGGAACAGATATTTTTAAGGGACTATCTCATCCCAAGTCTTGTAATAATTCTAAACTATGACCTGATGTGTTTTTCTCTTACACCAAAATCTGTGAGGTAGGTAGGTACTTCTCTTAGTTTGGCTTCCACCTAAAGCCGGCCTGAGACAAGGACATAGGTGTAGGTATGTGTTCCAGGAGAGGTGCCAGGAGGGATAAGTGAGGAAGTTCTGTGCTGTAAATGTGTATCAACTGGCTTTCCAAGAACAACAACCCGATGTGTAGCACTTAGTGACCTCCATGGTATAAATATGCCATCATGATATCACTCAACACAGAGTTGGAGAGAGATGTACCCTCAGTTCTCACAAACCAATACAAGGGAGCTCCATCAAATCAAAAGTGAGATAAAGGGAGAAATCCAGTGAAGGAGGCCATACAAGAGCAGATCCTTGCTGTGGTCCAGGGGCACGGGTTGCAATGTTGTGTTCTGTGAAACAGTGTGAAGCACACCTTGGAATCCATCCACAGGGACTCTGGACGTTCATCAGCTCTCTCCTCCACTGGTTGTGATTGCCCCTGAATTCTTTACCCTCTTCACCTCCAGTTGAACCTTCAAGCCATTATTTATTTTATTTTTTTAAATAAATATTCTGTTTATTTATTTATGAGAGACACAGAGTGAGGCAGAGACACAGGCAGAGGGAGAAGCAGGCTCCTTGCAGGGACCCTGATGTGGGACTCAATCCCAGGACTTTGAGATAATGACCTGAGCCAAAGACAGACACTCAACCATTGAGCCACTCAGGCATCCCAAGGTCAAGACTTTAGACAGAGAAGGGAGAGCACAGGTCGGTGAGGTGGGAAGTTGTCGGCAGGCTGGAAAGAGCCTTTGCCTACAGATGCAGCTGAAATCAGGTGGGCAAGAGTACAGGGGATGGGGCAGCAATGGCAAAAGCATGTGCCACAGAAGGAACCAAGACACTTCTGGAAAGGACCAACTTGTAAATATTTTACTAGCTGGCTTTACATGCCACATGTGGGCTCTGTTGCATGTTCTTTGTTTTGTTTGTTGTTTGTTTTACAATGCTTTTAAAATGTGAAAAACATCCTTAGCTTGTGGGGCTGAGTAAAATTGGGCTGCAAGCCATAGACTGCCAACTCCTGTCTCCAGGGCAGCAGTGGCAGGACCCAGCGTTTGTCAGAAAGGCAGGCTCTTGGGATCCATCCCAGTACTAAATCATAGTCTGTGCACAAGAAAGGTTTGAGAACCACTCTGCTACTACACTACTATGTTCATTATACAGTTAAAGAAACCCAACCCTCAGAGAGGTTGAGTCACTTAAGAAAAGTCACACAGAGCCAGGACTCAAGCCCAGGTCTGACTGATCCCAAGGCCGTTCTTTACAGATCTAGGTATAATTATAAATGAAGCATAAACAAATAATTTTTAAATCACCATATTTAAAGGAAGCTGGCTAGTTCAGAGCAATATGACAGTGATTTAGCACTAATGTCATTGAAGGAGCCCTGGATGTGGGGAAATGAGTCTTTTCAGCATTCACTTTTCAGGAAGACAAGCAAGGTAGCAATCCAAAGGGGAGCCTCTGTGTCTGAGATGACCGTTTTTCTTATACAGGTTCTCAGATATCTTAGGAGTTTTCTGCCTTCCTCAGTAGATTGGGACCTCTTTGAGAGCAGGAACAGGGTATTCATTTTCCTTGATGACCTCACAGAGGATCAGTCTATTGATCTACAGTGGAATACAGATCAAGAGAGGTTTACAAACTCCCACCGCTGGATTGACTTCAATGATACCCTTTGGTAGATTAGAGACCAATTTAAGAGAATCAACCTCGGGAATAATTCTTCACAAGGCACTTGCCGACGGGGTCCATTCTTCTACAAAGGTGTCATGGTGCAGAGGTAAGAGCATAAGTCAGGCCCCCAAATTGACTTCCAGATAGTCTGATCTGTTCTTTCCATCAAGGGGTTCTATTATATGTGTGTTGGGTCTTATGGACTTACCATTTTTAGTTCTCTTCCTTAATCTTTTTTGCAAAATGATTAGTTTGTAAGCTATCAGATATTAATTCTGATCTTGGTTTTCAGTAGTATTGCAGAAAAGATATCACTTCTAGTCTGTGTGTGTGTTTAACAGCTTTATTGAAATATCTTTGATGTATAAAATCTCTTGTGTGTTTTAAATGTGACATCCATCTTTGGGTTGCCTTGGTGGCTCAACCGGTTAAGCATCTGACTTTGGCTCAGGTCATGATCTCAGGGTCCTGGGATCGAGTCCCACATTGGGCTCCTCACTCAGTGGGGAGTCAGCTTGTTCCTATAACTCTTCCCCTGCTCGTAGTCTCACTCTTTCTCTCAAATAAATAAATAAAATCTTTTAAATGAATGAATGAATGAATGTGATATCCATCACTTTCATCTCCAGCAAGTGTTTATCAGATATTGGATTATGTTTTTTCTTCATGACTATCTGCTCTCATTTCATAGATCCAATGTCCCTTTGAGTCATGTTGAAAACACTAATGATAAATCACCTAGTGTTTACTTTTTTATCTTTCATAAGAAAACATTAGCTTATTGCTTCAAATCAGTCCTCTTTTCATTGCCACAAATAGTAATCTCTGTTTGTTTATTTTCTTATTCTTATACAGGGTAATCTCTCTTTGTGAATTATTGGAACCCAGGATGGTTTCTTTCAGAGACTTTGTTTATCCATGTCTGCATTACTGGTACTCAGATGAAGGGAAAAGAGAATGTGAGATAAAGGTAGTAGTGTTTGCAGGCTGGGCTCTGATGCTAGATTGCCTGGGGTCAAGTCCCAGTACTGCCACTCCTGACTTGTATGATTTTGAGTCATCTGCTTAATTGCTCCAAATCTCAGTTTCTTCATCTGTCAAGAGGGCATATTAGTAGTACTGACCTCCTAGGTATGTCATTAAGATTAAATGAGCCTGGACACATGGTGTTTAGAGAGTGCCTAGCACATGATAAGCTCTGAGAAATTGCTAGCCATGGGGCTGCTGCTGGTAGGGGTGGTGGTGATTGTTGTGAGGATGGTGAGGATGATGATGATGTCAGTAGTCATGGTTATACTTCATTCATGCAAACTTTTTGTCTTTCTTTCCAAGTTCATTGTTTCTTTGCACTCAGGTCAAGCCAGTCCTTGAATCATCTCTCATATATTAATTGCATTTTGTAGAAGTTCTTTAATCAAGGTTTCAGGCATGTGGATCTGGGCCCACTCCCTGGTATAGTAATGTGGTAAACTTATTATTTTATTCAGAGCAAAATCTATCCTGCTAAAAAAAAGACCTATTTTTCTTGGGAGATATTTTAGTCCATGTTCCATAGGAAATAGATCCTGAGACAGTGTTCATTTGGCAATGCTTTGTTGGAGGATGCAATCCCAGGTCACAAGAGTGAGGGAGAAAAGAAACAAAGCAGAGAAGGAAGGAAAGCAAGTGCAGCTCTGCATCGTTGAGTGAGCCACAGCTGCAAAATGAAGCACAGCAAGTCGATGATGCAGAGTATATGCCTGCAGAGGGGTGATGTAGAAGAGTCCAGCAGGAGAACCAGGTACAATGAATTTAATAGCTAGTTCCTTCACTCCCCAGTCTCTGACTGGTCAGTGTCAGCCCCATGGGGCACTGATTGGTGGTGTTATCCCCACAGAAGCAGCTGCTAAGGAAGTCAGATTCCACACCCGAAAGTGTGCTGCTTTTCCTTTTTTAAGAAAAAAAGTTTTTTTAAGATTTTATTTATTTATCTGAGAGAGAAAGAGAGCATGAGCAGGGGGAGGGACAGAGGAACTAGTGGACTCCCCGCTGAGCAGGAAGCCCCACCCACAGGGCTCTAGCCCAGGACCCCAAGATCATGACTTGAGCTGAAGGCACCCACTTAACCTGCTGAGCCACCCAGGCATGCTGTGCTGCTTCTCCTTCACCTGGAAGTAATGGAAAAGCAATGGAGCAGGCCAGTCCTGGCCCCCAGAGCAGGTGTGACAGAAGCCATGAGAAAGCTTTGCCTTCCCTCCAGGGGAGACTGGGCCACCACAGGGGTTGAAAGAAGGGAGCCTGGCATATGGATGTGAGTCCTTCACTGATAGAATCATGAGAGGAACATTTTATCTTCTCTAGTACAGCTCATGCCCAGTCATTCAAAAGCTATCTGTTTGCCTGGGACATGTTTTAGCTTGGGTTGCCTAAAGATTGAAGCTTAGAACTGTGGAGCTGAGCGAACAGAGGGAGGCCCGTAAACTGGAGCTCACACCTTTCAAGTACCTAAGGATGTTAACATGTGTTTATTGAACTGTTGTTTTTTGTTTTTTAAAGATTTGCATTCAAGGCTGTTTTTTCTGTTGAGTAGGGAACCTGTGACCTGAGGGCCAGAATGGAATTGCAGACAGTGGTGGGAGTCTGTGGGGGTGGGGGGAGCCTGGGAGGAGGAGGCAGCCATTTCCCTAAGACAAACCCAGAGAATGACAAAGAGGCTTTTCCAGGAGTTTCATGAAGTTCTCTCTGTTCTGTGCTATAAATGTTCTTTCTTGTTTTCTTCAAGGTCATTAGCAACATCTACATTATCTCCAGTATGTTTCAAAGTGGATTTATTTGGGTCAGGGGCATTGGTGAAAGCGCGGAGTTTGGCCTCAGAGTGGCCACACAGCAAGCTGAGGTGCCTGCCCCCTCCCCCTCTGGAAGCTATTGGATTCTTGATTTTAAACAATAGAAATTAACTCTTAATGACTTCACTGGAAAAGGAATCTGGAAGATCCTGGGATCTGCATGTTAGAAAACGGGCAGGAACCAAGGCAGTGCCCACAGATCAACCCACAGGAAGACCCACAGTGGGTTGTAATAGGAAGCATCTGCCTGGATGCCTCCACTGCCACCACCAGGAATGAATCAGTCACCTTGGGGTTTTGCCTTGCTCCCCGCAGAGGGACATTCCAAGGAGCTCAGCCGAGTCCCACGAGTCCCACGAGTCCCACGGGTACACATCCTGCTTGCAGAGGGAAGCAAGGGAAGCAACCTATTTCAGCTAATGCTCCATGGGTGAAGAGGGGGAGTTGCTTCTTGTAATTCCACGTGGAGAGGCAGAGATTGTGTTGGAAAACACAGTTAACAGAACAGTCTGTTAAAGAAGCAGACTCTAGGATCAGATGGCCTGGGTTTGCAGCCAACATCTGCCATTTGCTTGCCAAGTGTGCTTAGGAAAGTCACTTGAACCCTCTGTTTCTCAGTTTCCTTGCTTAGGAAATGGGACAAAATTAATCCTTAGCTTCAAGTATCCTTATAAAATGAAATGGTTAGAGCTCTCATTTCTAGGGCCACATTTTTAGGGCTGAAAATCGTTTAGCAACTTGTATTAGTTTCCTGTGGCTGCCGTGACCAATTGCCACAGACTGGGTGGCTTAAAGCAACAGAAATTTATTTAGAAATTGAGGTGATACACTTGAAATCAAGGTGTCAGCAGGGCCGCACTCCCTCTGAGCAATTCTGTCCCTTGCCTCTCCCAGCCTCTGGTAGATCCTGGCATTCCTTGGGTTGTGGCCACATCACACCAATGTCTGTTTTGTTGTTGTTGTTGTTGTTTGTTTGTTTGTTTGTTTGTTTTTTCATCTGAATCTTCTCCTCCTCTGTCTTCTTTCATCTATAATGAGGACACTTGTTTTTCAATTGGGGGTTCACCTAGATAATATAGGATGATCTCACATTGAGATCCCAACCTAATTACATCTGCAAATACCCTTTCTCCAAAAACACTCCAAGGTCCCATTCATATGTTCTGGATACACATATTTCTAGGAAGCCACCATTCAGCCTACGACATGATTCTTTTTGCTTTTTTCTCAAAAATTGGAGAAGGGGTTGACTGCTAGATAACCAAAGCAGTAGACCCTTTTTTTATGTGTTGATAATCCCATTGTGGGGTGGAATTGGGAAGGGAGAGGGTTGCAAAACCTGACTCCATCACATGAACCTGTGCCATCAATATAGTTTTGACGAGAGTCCAGAAGGGTGTTTTTGGAGCTAATTTAAGAAAGGAGTGAACACAAAGGAATGACAGATCATTCCCAAAACATATTGTTTCCTGCCTCAAGACCCAAGCTGTTATCTGGATAAGCAGTTGGGTGATTGAGAGCTTTTCAACCTTTGCTAAAATGACTGAAAAGCTTAAGGCTGGAACTTCAAAGATAAACTCCATGGTAAGACATCAGTGACCACGGGCTCTCTCGTGCTGCAGAAAACTTCACTTTTGTCCAGTCAGCCCTGCCTGTGTTTTGGAAAAAAAGGATTCCCCTGGAAGAATCTGAGATATGGGGAGGAAAAGTCTAAAGACCCCAATTTCATTCTGTTTGTACCCTCTCAGGTGGTGGCAGAAGAGAGAGGATCTGAGATCTTTCAGTAAAAACTCAGGGATAGTGAGATGTGACTGCCTTAGCTTTGTACCATCAAGGCACATCTTACCTCTTGAAGGAGTCCAGAATATACCACTGTGATACAAATATTATTTTGAGCAGAAGCCATTTGAGTACCTGAAATTTCTTATTGTCTAAAAGAAGAACCTCCCAAAAGAACTCAAAAGAACTCAATTGTTGTAAATCCCCTCTGCCATTTGCTTGCCAAGTGTGCTTAGGAAAGTCACTTGAACTCTCTGTTTCTCAATTGTTGTAAAACTCTGGAGTTACCAGAGAACACTGACTCCTCCCCAGGGATTAGAAGTCTCCATATCACACCAAAGAGATGTTTTCACAAAACTATAGCTCCCATCTGTTCTAACAGCCCACTTACCATTTCAAAAAGTCATTTGTTTTTCAACACGTGCCCTGAAACCTCGAATTCTAACCATACTTTGAGTCACATTTTTCTATGAACTTCCATATATGCATGATTAATTCTTTTCTCTTACCAATCTGTTTTTCGTTAGTTTAATTTGCGAGCTCCCAGTCACTAACCTATGCAGGTAGAGTAAAAGTTTTTCTTCCCTGTCACTTTCATACACAGTGCAACACAGTTTTGCCTTCAGGAGATACTCTTGAAGAAATGAGACAAGGAGGAGAAGGGAGCCAATTATGTGTGTCGCTGAACATCCTATCATAATGGACAACTGGGTCTCAATCCTGCTGGGACTCTTAGAGAACTGGGTAGGATATCTGAGAGATGTCAGAAGTTGTATCCAGGGGGTGAGGAAGCTGGGAATTTATCCTCCTACTCTCATTCATCATTGGCTGAGGGCTGTTCTTGCCTGGATCTGTTTCCCAGCACTTAGAGCCCCACATGCGTGCTGAGGAGGAAAGTCCTCTGGCAGATGACAGGTGCTCGCAGAAGACACTACAACATAGAGGGGTCGTAAGGGCAGCAGGATGTGGGTGAGGCACCACCAAAGTCATGACTGTGGGCTTTGCAGTTAGAAAGTCCTGGATCTAAATCCTGGTTTAGCTAACTGTGAGATTCTGGGAAGTTCCTTATCACTCTGAACCTCATTTTCTTCCTTTGTGAATTGAGGATAATAATACCTACCTCACAAGGTGTTGATTCAAAATGAAACCCTTGTGTGAAATGTTTGGTCTATGTCTGATGCAAGGGAAGCCCCTGTGAGCAGGAACTACTTTGTACCATCATAAGATTAACGCGGCATTAACATTATGGCTCTCGTTTGAATGGACCCTGAAATTCCAGAAAACCCTGGCAGAAGACAATCTGTTGTGCACACATGCTGGTACGTCATTTAAATGAGTCCTGGAATCACTACATTCTTGGGTCTAAGATTGGGGGTGAGTGCCAGCATGGAGTTCTGCAGTTCAGTCTGGACATTATCTACCTGCAGTTAGCATCAAACCCCACAGGTTAAGGGGTCAGTCCCACAAGACAGTCACCCACTTCAGATGCCAATTGCAAGTAGTGGATCCCCAGGGTACCCACATTTCTGACTAGCTGGGCTATGAATTGGAGGTTCCGTGATCCCCTCCTCAGATTCAATAATTGGCCGTAACGGCTCACAGAACTCGGGGGACTGCTTGCCTACGTTTATCAGTTTGTTATAAATAAAGGATATGGTAAGGATACAGATGGAGAGCTACATGAAAAGTTATAGAGCGCAAGGTCCGGAGGGGTCCTGAATGCAGGAGCATCTGTCCCCAAGGAGTGAGGGTATACCACCCTTCCAGCATGTGGATGTGTTCATCAACCTGGAAGCTCTCCAAACTCCCTGCTTCAGAAATTTTTGGAGGCTTCATCATGAAAGCATGACCAATTATTAACTCAGTCTCTAGCCCCTCTCCTCTCCCCAGAGGATGGGTGATAAAGCTATAAGTTCTACATTTCTAATCATGGCTTGGACTTTCTGGTGACGAGCTCCTAATCTAAGAACCTACCAAGAGTTGCCTCATTCGAATAAAAGACACTCCTATCACCTATGAAATTCCAAGGGATTTAAGAGCTCTGTGGCCAGAACTGGAGCTGAAGGCCAAATATTAAGACAGAGCATGCTCCTAGCACCTTTATCATCTAGGAAATTAGAAACTTTTGAGGAGCTATGACCAGGAGCCAATGATGAATACCAATATATATATATATATATATAATTAAATATAATGTATTTATTATATATATATAAAATATATATATTTTATGTATCAGGATATCACAGGGAGTGTGGTGCATAGCCCCTTCCCTTTCTGGGTCTGGATCTACAACAAGTTAAGATAAAGCAAGGAGGTATTCAGCTATTCGGAGGATTTAATAGGCCAAGGAGATGAAAGAGGACCCATAGAGGAGACCCTTCTGTGGCCATCTGAGACTGCCCATCTAAGTGGACTGGCAGTTACCATGGAGGCAGAACCTGAATTGTCCTGTGGCGGCTCTGGGTGTATTTGCACTTCTAGAAGTCAGACTGTTCAAGAAGGGGATAGTGCCTTCCCACCTTTGTAAATATGAAGAGCCAAAGAGAAGGGCTATGTGTGAAAGCCTTCCTAAACAGAGCTAGCCTGAAGCATGATATAGGTTTTAATCCTAAATGAATCCTGCATCACATAAGGTTTCTGCTGGGCATGAAGGTCTTCGAACGTATTATTCTTGGAATCCCAGTCTCCTTCGGGAGTCAGGATGCTAGCTGTCTTAGCCCAGACTCTTTAGAAAACAGAGCCCGAGGCACATGATTATATGCTAATCTTTTATGGGGATGTGCAATCCCAGGGCAGCTAGAGTGAGGGAGAAGGGGAATGAGGCAAGGAACAAATGCCAGCAGATAGGAGAAGGTGTGTACCTAGCTGGCAAGACAAGAAACCAATTGCTGTGTCTCCAGTCACCATCCTCTGAAGGGCCATGTGAACATCTCAGGTCAATGTGCTCTTGGGGCAGGACAGGGAGGAATTACCCTTTACCTCCCGTATCCCACTGGTCAAAAGATTGCTCCATGGAGTGTGGACCCTCCCCAACGCACACACTTCCAAGGGTTGCACATGTGGGGGTGCAGAGGCATCTTGCATCTCAGCAGCAGTCGGGATGCCCTTGGGCAGGAGGGCAGAAGAAGGCCATGTAGGTCTGAGGCAGGAGCTTACTTAGGTCATGCTGTAGTGGTGGTGAAGACTCTTCTTGACCAGATTCTTATTCTCTGAATATTGTTTTGACCAGGCTCTGTCTTTGGGCCTGTCCTCAAATGTCCAACTTTAGCAAGAATCCCGCTAAGTCAATTCTGCCAGAATCCATCATTCATTCCCCACTCCGGGTGATATCTGATCACTATGGTCTGCTTTCAGCAAGAATCACATTAGGTCAGTTTATCAAAGAATTACCTTGCCCTCTTAGTAATCTTCCATTCACTGATAGCCAGTCATACTCTGCTCCTTGGCTCTAAATCCCCACTTTTTCTTGATATATTTGGAGGTGGCCTAATCTCTCCCCTACTGCAAAGCCCCATTGTAGCACCCTTGGATCAGGTCTTTCTTAGCACCTTCAACAAGCAATGGGATAGGTTTTTCTTTAGCAGTAGTCAGACCATATAGAAGTGGTCGCCCTGGTGAGTTCAAAGTCCATGCAAGGTGCCTGATACACTAGCTTAGGATCCATTTCTACAGGCAAGAATGGACTCTGGGTAAATAATTTAAAACTAAGATTTGTTAAAGATCTTTCAGAAGGGATGTCTGAACACCAAAAGTTCTAATTAACTAAGTCTAGACTACTCAGCTAGTAGCTACCAGAGTCTGACTCTGAACCCAGGTGGACTAGTTCCACACGCTGCTATCTTACTTGTTGCATTTAACAGACACAAAAGAACATTATAGCATACAGAAGCGTTCATGGGCTCCATCCCTTATCAACCTTGTGATCTAGGGCACCTCTGTGGCCTTGGTCTGTTCATCTGTACCACGCAGGTGGGCATTCATTGGGATTTTATGGGAATAAATATTTTGAAAGAAGTCACTGAAAGTATACCTCTCCATGCCTGGCTCCACATAGACACACACTCAATTTTCTGTTGTTATTATTATGTTGTTGCTGTTGTTGTTATTATTATTATTATCAAATAACTTTGAAGTGTTTTCACCTAAAATGCTGCTTACTGAACACAGTACACTTTTTAGCACAAAGAAACACAATTAGCTTCTTTCAAGTTTTAATTTTGGCCACCTTTACCTCCCCAAAGTGTACAACGCATGTATATAATACAGTGTACTGGAATGATTAGTGATTGAGCATGCAGTGACCCCAGCTACTTTCTGTGAAATCCAAATTGAGTGAGCTGACACACCACAGAGACAGAGAGAGCTGTTTAGATAATTGCTAATCATTCCTGAGGATAAAATAAACCTTTGCAGGAGACCTCATCCTCATACTAGATTATTATAATACTTAAGCAAAATCTCTGCCTTTAAAAATGTCTTATAAATTTAGTTTGAACGCTTGTATTAGGTTTAATACCATCTTATTTTTCTGTTTTATGAATCATGTCAGTTTTTCTCTGGAGCTTGAAAGAAACGCTATCCATTAACAGAAGGGAAAGTCATTAAATGACTCATCCTGTCACACCACTGGGAGATGCTCACCCCAGGTTTGTTTTCTGTGCTCATTTGGGTGTGGGACACGGAGATACTAATCCCAGAGCTGACCCTCAGCCCCACTCCTTTTGAGACCCTCCTGAGGCTATTTCCCCAGTATTCCTTATCAGCATACACATCACTCTTCTCTGGCTTTGGTAGGTGATTTTGCATAGCCACACATCAATAGTTCATTGATCGACTGAGTAGAAAAAGGAAGAGTTCCCCAAAAGTAAATTGTTCAACTAAATGGAGCTTATCCTTGCAAATAACACATTTAAAAGTTTTAATCATATTTGAAAGAAATGTTTCTAGGACGTACGTGTCCTAGTCAGAAATTATTTGGTAGTAAGTCACCAAAACCTACTCAGGCTGGCTTAAGCAGAGCGGAAGTTTTCTGGAACAGATACAGGGGCATCTCATGGAATCCAGGGCAAAAAAAAAAAAAAAAAAAAAGACGAAAGTTTCCTAAGAGGCAGGTAAATTAACACTCCCATCATTGGTCCAACTCATACTCTTGGGGACCATTTAACTACTGATCGCTGTTTCTCAATTAACAAACTGTAGGGACATGTCCTGATCAAGGAGGTGAAGAACTGGGTTTGAGTACCACCTCTGGCTCCAAACAATACTGTCACATTAAACATTTGTTTGTAGTTCTCAGCCAAAGAAGGGCATCACTTGCCTCTACCCCAAAGAAGTATTAGAAAATAGATAGAGTAGTATTGATTGTCACAGTGACTTAGGGAAGAGATCCTACTGATATTTAGTGAGCAAGAGTCAGGGGTGCTTGTTTACCTCCAGTGTACACACAGCCCCACAAGTGAAGAACTGGTCTCACTTCACACCACTTCCTCCCTCAAGCCCCCAAATGCCAGTGGTGTCCTGAGAAACAGGGAACTCCTGTGAATATTGATTTAGCTTCCTCAAAATGAATGGGTTTAGCGCTTGGGTCCATTACAGTTTTTTAATTCTGTGACCTAACCATGACAGTTCAACATATTAGTACAGAGAGGCCCTCTGGTAGTGATTTGTGCTGTTGGACACCCATTCTGCTCATCCCCATTTCTGAGCACACTGAAGGGTGGAAGCATGTGACCAGTGCTGGCCAATGAGCTGTAAGCCAAAAAGCATGTCACTTCCAAAATGAACTGTTAGTTGTCAGGGAGTTATCCATGAAGGTGCTCTTTTCCCTTTGCCGTGGCAACAGATATTATAATAGATGGTGACTGCTTCATGAGCCATGGGTCCCAAAGTGAAGATAGTCCTGATTCCGAGTAAAATCACCTGCCTATTGATGATAGACAGGAGTATGGGTAAAAAATAAACTTTCATTATTTCAAGTCATTAAGATTTGGGGGATTGTTTGTTACTGCAGCAAACACAGCCAACCCTGACTGATACAGGTTCTCAGAATTGCTTTGTGCCAGAATTCTTTTTAAGTACTTTACCAACAGTAACTCATTTAATGTTTACAATAACCACATGAAGTAGCTGTCACCACTATCCTCATTGTATAGATAAGAAAAGTGAGTTGCAGGTTGAGCAATGTATGCAGGTGGCGATAAGTGACAGTGCTGCAATTCAAACCCAAGCACTCTAGCTCCAGAATCCTATCTTAACTGCAGTGCTATACTGCCTCTTATGTCTTTTTTTTTTAAGATTTTATTTATTTATTCATGAGAGACAGAGAGAGAGAGAGAGGCAGAGACACAGGCAGAGGGAGAAACAGGCTCCCTGCAAGGAGCTGGATGTGGGACTCGATCCTGGAACTCCAGGATCATGCCCTGAGCTGAAGGCAGATGCTCAACCACTGAGCCACCCAGGCATCTCACCTCTCATGTCTTATGTAGCAACTGCCCCTACGCTAAATGACCTTAAACTAAAGGGCTTCAGTTATCTAACTTCTGGTTTCAGTATTTTAAAAATTATATTCCTTATTCCTGTTATCTGTCACTTTTTGCCATTGCCAACATACCTGCCTCTAGCAATAATCACCTTCCCTTCTCTCTTCTAATATGCTGTTTATAATCAGTTATGGACTAGGAAACCAGATAATTAAGCTTGTTTCATATGTTATAATTGTGACTAATTGAGTCTGGCCACCTTGATAGTCAGCATCGCTCTGTTCCTCACCTACTTGCCTTGCTCAGTCTCTGGTAATTGTGTGATTGGTGGCTCTTGTATTGTCTCCACTCTAAACAGCATACTCTTTCGAGGGAAGGTAATGAGCTTAATTCACCTTTGTGTCTTTCTGTCCCCTTCCCCCAGCACCTAGCACAATGCTTTGCATATGTTAGGTAACTAATAAATATCTGCGAAGACTATTAAGTAATTAGGTGCTGAGTAATGGCCTAAGAGCTTGCCTATAAGTTAATTAGATGGGCTTTGCTAGCCTTTGGGACATTCATTTTAGCTGTCTAGAGGCCTTTGGGACTTTTTATTTGTGTCTTGGATACTTAAGATTATGGGACAGAGAGATCAATGCATTCTTTCATTTAGTTCCCCAGTAGATATTGAGTTTATACCATAATATTAAGAATACTAGCAGCTTGTATTTCCTGAATATTTACCACATGCCAGGGAAATGTTTGAAACACCTTATAAGTATTAATTCATTCAGATCCACAACAACCCAATAAGGTAGGTGCTATTATCATCATCCCATTTGCTAGCTGAAGAAGCTGAGGCACAAAGAACAATTTTCCCATGGCCCCATAGCTAGTAGGAAGTAGAGTTAGACTGGCTAGATGCTAGGGATACAGGTGGACAAAACAGAGAAGCCACCTGCCCTCATGAGGTTGACATTCTAGTGGGAAAGCCAGAAAAGAAATAAATAAGTATATAAATCCATAAAATATTTGCAGGTTGTAATAAATGTTCTAAAAGGAATAAACAGAGTGCCATAATTGAAAACAAAGCAGTGGCATGGGAGTGTGATCCAGGAGGCCATCTGTGATGGAGTATATTAGTTCATTATCTATTACTGTATAAAAAAATTATCCCAAAATGTAATGTTTAAAGTAATAAACATTTATTATCCCATATTTTCCTTGGGTCAGGAATTTGGGAATGGCTTAGTGGGGTGGTTCTAGCTCAGAGTTTCTCAAGAGGTTTTAGTTAAGATGTCCCTGGGGCTGTGATCATCCAAAGGCTTGACTGGGGCTGACAGATCTGCTGTCAGACACAGGTCCATCAGATGGGCCCAAGAGAAATGTCAGGGACTTGCAGTAGCTGGCTACAAGGCTCTCCTGATGTCTGATGCTAGGACTTGAAATCCAAAGAGCAGCGCCAGATTGGAAGATCACAAGCAGGATAAAATCTCACGAGCACAAGCTAGACCCCACAGGACAGGCTGAAACCTGTGTTCATTACTGGTGATGAGGGAGTCCTACAGTAGGCAGGGCCCTTCAAGACAGATCGGAACACACACAGCTGGCCCACCTCCTGCTTCACACCAACAAGATGAACCAGAAGACCAGCAATAAAGTATATATGCTGCTGCCCACCCTCTAGGCACCCACCCCCACACACAAAGTCTCTAAGAATCCCTACTTGGAAATATACAAAAAAGGGAATTCATTAGTTCACCTTGGCCAGGTTAACACATTGCAAAGCTGTCACACCATCCTACTCTCTCCTGTGACTGTCAGAGGGGGTCTTGACAGGAGGCATCAGTCCCTCTCTGTGAGGCCTCTCATTAGGGATGCTTGAGTATCCTCGTGTCATGGCAGCTGGCTGCTCCCAGAGCAAGCTATCCAGAGAGAGAGTGAAGAGAAACCTGCAGCATCTTCTGTGGCCTGGTCTTGGAAGTCCTATGTCACTTCTGCCGTTCATAAGTGGGTCACTGAGACCAGAACACACTCAAAGGAGGGATAATGAGGCTTCACCTCTTGCAGAAAGCAGCATCAAAGACTTTGTGGACATATTTTAAAAGGCAGCAGCTCAACCAGCACAGAGTGTTTTGGGCAGAGGTGACAGCCAGAAGCCCTGAAGAGCTTGACGTGAGCAGGATCCTTCCTGAAGGTCACTGTGGCCAAAGCTTCAAGGGAAAGCCCCAGGGAAGAGCTGTCTAACCTGTGGCCGGGCTTTCTCAATCATGAGGCAGAGTTTGTATTTCATACTAAGTGCAATGACTAGAAGTCATGGTGAGGTCTGAGGAAAAGTGTCTGATTGACTTTTCTGAAGTGCCGCGGGGTCTACTCTGTGAGGAGGGGTTTGCATAGAAGCAGGAGCCCCCAGGAGCCCTGAAACCCCAGGTCTGTTCTTGTCCTGGCTCTGCCACTGATTTGATTGGTTCACTTAATAAGCTCTCTGGTCCTCACTTTCCTCATCTGTAAAACGAAATGACAATTTCCGGCGCTCCTCCCAGCATGTCAGCAGGACCCAGGGAGAGATGCACGTGGAGACGTTTCATAACTGCCAAGTGCACTGCCGTTGGGGATCTTTTGGCTGACTCGCTCCGGGTTACCACCACTTCCAGAGTTCAGGGATTTCAACGCCAGAAGGTACAACGGTCATGAGAAGAATATCTTAGCTTCACTAAATCTAGTTGTACAATTGCTACTCAATGTTTTAACAGAGTTAATACTTACTACGATGGTTAATTTTATGTGTCAGTTTGGCTGGATCACGAGCACCCAGATAACCTGATTAAACATTGCTCCAGTGTGTCTGTGGAGGTGTTTCTGGGTAAGATCAGCATCTGAAGTGGTAAACTGAGTAAGGCAGTTGGCCTTCCCCAGTGTGGGTGGCCCTCGATCAATCTGTGGAGTGTCTGAACAGAACAAAAGGGGAGAATTCTCTCTCTGCCTGACTGCTGAGTTGTGACATCAATCATTTCCTGTCCTCAGACTGGAACTAACACCATCAGACTCCCACTGGAACAGAACCACCGGCTTTCCTGTGTCTCTAGCATGCAGATGGCAGATCATGGGATTTCTCAGCCTCTGTGGTCATGTGAGCCAATTCTGTTTCCCTGGAGAACCTCACCTAATTCACCCAGCAGAGTATTTAAATAACCAAAGCCTAATTGTTATTTTATGGGCTCATATTGTGTACAGTGCCTCCAGGTCGTGGTGGCATCCCTGCAACCATCCATGAGGACTTGCACCCCCGGCCATGTGGCATCAGCTGTCTTTGTTCAGTGTCCTAGAAGCAGAGCCTAAGAGGGGAGTTTGGTGCAAATGGCACAAAAAGGGGTTACTCTCAAAAGACACGCATGGGGATGTGAGAGAAGATGACAAAGCAGGAGAAAGAGCAGGCCGGACTCAGAGGCCTGGCCTATGCCCGATCCCATGGGGAGGTCAGGAGCATGAACTGTACCTACTTGTCCTGCCTGGTTGGCATATGGCATCCTTGCCTCTTGTGTAACAAGTCACCCAAGACGTAGTGTTTTCAATCAACAGTAACCCATGTTTACATGTTTACATGCACACCCATGTTTACAGCAGCATTATTCACCCCAGCCAGAAGGTGGAAGCCACCCAAGTGTCCATCGATGGGTGTATGGATAAACAAAATGTGGTCTGCATGTACAATGGAATATTTTTCAGTCTTAAAAAGGAAGTTCATCACAACATGGATGAATTTTTAAGATATGCTATGGAGAATAAGTCAGACACAAAAAAACGAGTACTGCGTGGTTCTGCCTAGAGTAGTGGAATTCGTAGGGATAGATAGGAGAATGGTGGTTGCCACGGCTGGGGGAGAGAGGATAGGGAATTGTTTCATGGGTTTGGAGTCTTAAGTTTTGCAAGGTGAACAAGCCCTGAAGATTTACTGCATAACAAAGTGGATACACTTAATTCTACTGAACTGTATACCTAAAAATGGTTAAAGTGGTAAATTTTATGTGTTCTTTACCATGACTAAAACTAAAGTAAGTTTTGAAACAAGAGGGAACCTTTATTAATGGTCACTGTGTCTCTAGATCACACATGTGGGAATGTCAAAGCTTCTTTCCTCATGTGCCTGGTCCTTAGCCAGAGAATACTTGAGGGGCCAAGGCTCCTTGGCTGTGGTCCCTCGGCACAGACTCTCCAGTGTGGTGTCTTCAGGGTTGCTGGACCTCTTCCATGGTGCTTCAAGACCACAGTGGCACATGTTTAGAGACAGAGACAGAAACAGAGAGCCAGACCCTAAGCTACATCTTTTCTTATAATCCAACGTTGAAGGTGCATGTCCTAGGGATACCAAAATGAAGTACCACAAACTGGGTCACTGAAAATGAGAAATTGGTTCTGTCACAATTCTAGAGTCTAGAAGTCCAGAATCAAGGTGTTGGGTCACAGTCCTTGGGAAGGTGCTAGGAAAGAACCCCTTCTAGCCTCTTCCTAGCTTCTGGTGTTGCCCACCATCTATAGTGTTCTTTGATTTGTAGACACACCACACCAGTCTCTACCTCTGTCATTCATGGCACTCTCCCTGTGTGTGTGTGTGTGTGTGTGTAAGTCTCTACATCTCTCCTTATAAGGACAAGAGTCATTGCACTTAAGGTTCACCCTAATCAAGTGTGACCTCATCTTAACTTGATTACATCTGCAAAGACCCTAATTCCCAGTAAGGTCATATTGGGGGCTACTGGGGTTGGGACTTAGACATATTTTAGGGAATACAGGTAAACCTAGAAGGCATGCAGCATCACTTCCACCTCACCCTACTTCTTAGAAGTAAGTCATTAAGGCTGGCCCATCTTCAGAGGAGAGAGGAATTTGGAAACTGCCTTTGGGTAGGAAGAATGGCCAAGAACTTGTGGAAAGTGTTTGATCTCTCAGGTATCTCTGGATCTGCATCTCCAGTCAGCCATGGGCCAGGCTTCAGGGCTGGTGCAGGTCTGTATCAGCTGCCTGGTGGGCACTCCAGTCTGCGAATGGGGACCTGGGAGCGGCACCAACAGCACCTGCCACAAAGACATGGCCACCAGCCTTTTGCAGACTACATCTCCCCTTACATGACATGCTACAACAAACTCTTCTTCCATTATAAAAATAGGACAGCCTTTGAAATGAAAGAACATTTTAAAATTCTATTCAGACACTCAAATAATAATACCCTCCCTAGTAAAGCATTTAGAATGGGTTGGATACCGTTTCAACGACTTTTTAGATATTAACAGATTTAATCCTCCCAACCATGGAAAGTCATTGCCACTATTATTCTCATTTACAGATGGGGAAACTGAGGTCCAAAGAGGCTAAATAGCTTATCCAAGTTCACATGACTGATGAGTGGTGGAGCTAAAATTGGATGTTCAGCATCTGGATCCCTAACCTATGCTCTTAGCCACATTATCATACTGCTGTACTATCACAGAATCCAGTGAGAACAAAACAAAGCAAAACAAACTTGATCTTCCGCTACATAATAATTTAGATTTATAATTGAGTTTAAACATAATTCCAAGACATCAAGGATCAAACAGGCACATGACTACCTTCCCAAGAAACTCCATGCACTGAAGCATGACTCTGACATTAGCCCTTAGACCAGTCAAACCCAAGGCTGCATGGGGTAAGGCAGGGATAGGGGTGTTTTGGAAGAGCAAAGCTCTTGAAGCTCCAAATTCCAGCATTAGCAAACCTTTCAGCTGTAACTAATCTGCAACAGAGCAGTGATGTGGGAGGTGGGTATTTTGCAAGCAGACCCTGTCTCTTGGTAGTCAGATGAGGTAAATCAACTGATTTCCCCAATGAGATATGTTTTCTATTGAGCTTGTGCTTTCAATTATCCAAATGAAGAAAAAATCCATTTTTTTGGCTCTTTACCAGATCTTGATTTTCTTGCTCATTCTCAGCTCCTGGACACTTCCTCTTCCAAAGCTACTTGGAACTAGAGATTCTGATATTTTGCTTAGTGGATTCTGTGTGTGTGTGTGTGAGTGTGTGTGTGTGCATGTCTTTGAAGTGGGGCAGTCAGGAGTGGTACAGCACTCTAAGCAGTCATGGACTACCAGATAAAATGCCCTTGATCTGATTTTGCTTCAAACCATCAAATTGCATCACTCAACAATCCTACAGCCTCCAGCTGATGGAGTTGCACAAGTGCTCAAGGATAATTGGCATTTTAATGGGAAAATGCCATGTTCCCAAGTGTCAGAATAGCAATAAGATGCCCCAAGGGCCATTAACACAGTTCTTGGGTAATTAAAGTTGCTCACCCATCAGTCTTGGTCTCAGAACTGATCCCATGCTTGCAGCAGGGCTTCTGGGGTGCCCCATTCTCACAGACCACTAAATTGGAACGCTAATGATCAAAATGACTCTTCCCATGCAAACACACCCATGCAAGAGGTACTGAGGATCACTTATAGCACTGTCACTGCCTTTCTTCTGTCTTATCTTCGGCCACAGTTGAGCTTAGGTGAGAACACTGAGAACTGTGGGTGATAGAAGGAATACCTTTTCTCTCTAGGTCTTCTTGTATCAACTTGAAATAAAGCCACATTTCAAAAAGGAATTTTGATCTCATGCAGTCATCATTTTCTGAGAGTTTCCTCCCAGACATTAGGTACGGTGTGTATGGAAGGCCTTGGCTTGGTGAGTAGGGTTGGACAACAGTTTCACCTCCATTCATCCCCTTGGCAAGGCACTCTGGTGTCAGCATTGCTCATGCTGGTCCTTGCTAATGTTGAATGAGCACCGAAGCACCACCTCACTCTACCATCTGATGCACCCAAGCATCACCTCACTCCACCACCTGTACAACTGTCATTACCTGTATGGAAGAGGAAGTGGAGATTAAGACAGGGAAGGTGCCTTGTCCAAGGTTACACAGGAGTTGGAAATCAAGCTCAAGATGACTTCAAAATTTTTTTTTAAGATTTTATTTGTTTATTCATGAGAGACACACAGAGAGAGAGGCACAGACACAGGCAGAGGGAGAGACAGGCTCCATGCAGGGAGCCTGACATGGGACTCGATCCTGGGACTCCAGGATCACACACTGGGCTGAAGGCGGCGCTAAACCACTGAGCCACCCAGGCTGCCCCCAAGATGACTTCAGAGCTCAAGATTTTCATCACAACACCATCCTTCCCTCATTCACTCTTCAAAATTTGTAGGTGACTTATGTCTGTTCTTATTATAAAAGTATACCCTCCTCAAAGAAGTTGTTGTTGTTGTCATTAAACATTTTATTTATTCATGAGAGGTACAGAGAGAGAGAGGCAGAGACATAGGCAGAAGGAGAAGCAGGCTCCATGCAGGGAGCCTGATGTGGGACTCATCCCAGGGACCCCAGGATCATGACCTGAGCCACCCAGATGCCCCCCTAGGAAAGAATTCATTCTCATTTTGCCCAAAGGTTCTTCCCACCACTATCTTGGGAGTGTGGAATAGGGTTCAGGTTAAAGGGTGAGGACAGATGGAGGGCTTTGGGAAAAGACTCGAGGCTGCTAAAACAATAATACGTAGGCTGGATGGTATAAACAACAAACATTTATTTCTCACCATTCTGGAGGCTGGGGAGTCCAAGATCAGTCAAGGAACCTGCAGAGTCTGGCAAGAGCCTGCTTCCTGATTGGTGGCTGTCTTCTTACTGTGTCCTCACATGGTGGAAGGGGTGAGGGAGCCCTCTGGCATTTCTTTTACAAGGGCACTAGTCCATTCATGAGGGTTCCACCTTCATGGATCACTTCCCACTGGCCTCACTTCCCAGTATGAACACACTGGGAGTTGGCATTTCAACATACGAACTGGGCAGAGGAGACACAGATACGCAGTCCATAACAGCTGGTGAGGTGGAACGGTGCTTTCTTTCCCCCAGCAGGAACCGTCTCCAGGAAGAGAGATGCAACAGTCAGAGCTCTGACAGGAAGCAGATGACTCACTCGAATAGGGTAGTTTGTGGGCTGTTGAATAAAGGGATTCTACAAAGCTAGGATAGGGTTTAAGTGGATCAGGAAGGGATGGGAGAAAATTTCAAGTCTGGCAAAAGTCAGAGCTATTACCTCCTGTGATATGAAAGGAAACAGGACCATGGTTTCAGATCTCCAGAGAAGGTGGTACATGGAGATGGTTGTCCGATAGGAGCCATGGCCTTCACTGGAGGGACAGGGCCAAGCCCCTGTGACCTGGCAAACAGGGTAAGAGACAAAGCCCAACCTCATTCTCTTCCCATTTTGAGCTTTCCTACCAGTGCTGCCATCGGCCAAACATACCCCAAATCCAAAGGGCAGAGGAGCCCCATTCTCAGGGGTGCCCCCTTCCCCAGGCATGCAGCTCTGGGATGGAGCTGGATCTGGAGTGGCAAACAAAGAGACCCAACAGAACAGAATGACACACCAGAAGTGTGTAACAGGATACAGAATGGAACTAACTCCTTTCCTCAGAGCTTACTGCTGGGGAAAATTCTTACTCTCCTATTCGTGTTTTTATTGGTTGGTTGGCTTTTTGTTTGTTGTTATTGTTGTTACTGGCTTCCTCCCCCAGCTTCATTTATTCATTAGAAGAGGAAGAATTAATTGACTGGCAAGCTGGCAACAGAGGAGGCATAGTAGCCCAGCCCCTTCCCTATCTCTCTCCCTTGGGGACCTGCCTGCCTACAGAAAGTATGTATTCAGGTCTGCAGTCAGCCAGGTGGTTATCTTAGCAATAAATCCCTGCCTCTGAGGAAAAGGAGAAAGGCCTATGATTTTCCAGTGTTGCCTGAGACTGGCTAGGTAGACACATCAAATTCCAGGATGCAGTATTGGTGAGTCTTTTGACCAAATCTAAATACATCTCTAATTTGGCTTTATCAGAAATGAAACTGGTATTTTAATCTTGACTTGCCTTATATGCTTGTCATCACTCAGTTTCCAACCTAAAGTGGAAAAGAAAAGGCTGTATTTATTTAATCTCAAAATTAGCAACTGGTGCTCAAAGTTGAAGACAAAAGAGTGTCAAAGAGGTACCAAGCAGACATGTCTCTGGGGCTTATTAAGAAGCAGGTGACCTGGTCTGCCACCATGCAGCAGTCCCCTTCCTGTGCCTACCCCTGCCTCCCGCCCCAGCCTGAAGCCTCTAGGGGTGTCCCTTACTGGTGGGTACCTAGAAGTTAGCATTGCTGCATCTCCCATCCCTCCCCATGGAGGACGGAAAGGTGGTGCTTCCTCCCTGAAGCCAAGTGAGAGGAGTTACAAAAGGACCACCGCAGAATTGGACAGGTGGTAAAGAATCAGAGAGAGATGGGAAGAGAAGAAAGTCCACACTGTAGTAGTGGGTCATGTAGATGTCAGAAATTGTAGCTCCATCTGGGCCATTTTGCTTCTAACCCACCCAAGGAATTACTCCAGCACCACGGACAGGAGTCGGGGGGAAAGGGGCTGCGGGTGGTCTGGTACCTATTGTTCTGTAGCAAGCCATCCCAAGACTTAGGGCTTAACATGACAACCACTTCATTCTATGTCATTATTTTGTGGGTCAGGAATTCAGGCAGGACTCTGCTGAGAATTCATCTGCTCCCTGTGACACTGACTGCGGTCCCTTGGTGGTATGCGGTAGGTGAATGGACTGGTCTGATGACTTGGTGGCACAGGTAGATAGATGGCTGGACTCAGACTATTGCTCTGAGCACCTGGCCAGCAAGGCATCTCAGAATACACTTTTCACATGGCAGCTCAGGGCTCCCAGAGAATGTTCTTAGAGACCCCAGGGGCAGCTGCAAAGTTTCTTATGACTGAGCCTGAGAAGTCCCAGCCTGTCCTTTCTATTGTGTTCTATCAGCCCAGGCTTAAGGGGAGTGGAAAGAGATCCCTCCTCTCCACGGAAGTTGTAGCAAAGACTCTGCAGCCATCCTTATGTACCCTGGAGGCGCTTGGCAGATGTCTAGCCAGAAGGTATGTCTCAGGTCAGGGAGATGCGGGTGGGGAGGCTGCTCTCCCAGGACCTACTGTATAACTTAGTTATCTGCCCCAGGAGAAAGCTTGTGTTGGCTGCCAGCCCAGCAGAAGTCATTGCCAGAGAAGCTGGGAGAGCCTTAAAGAGAAACGAGAGTACCAGTTTAGGGACGTTTGTCCCTTCTTCCCCCATCTGCCTCTCAACCCCTGACGCACCAGAGGAGGGAGGCTAAGAGATGAGGGGAACGAGCCAAAGGAGAGGCCATGCCCCCTGGCCCTCGCAGGATCCCCAGGTCAAAGCCAAGGGTGCTATAGGGGCTGGGAAGTGAGAGTTAACTTGGATATGAAACGGGAACTTGAAGCTAGCCTGGACTGGGCTTTTAAAACCTGAAAATGCCTAGAAATGGATGCAATGTGTTGAACTTTCATGAAGGGAGATCAGACACAGCACAGTTGAAGGCGGCAGCTAGAGGAAAGAGCGCAGTTGTCTGTCTCCATATCGAAGCCAGACTGTTCGTTCGGTAAACTGGTAACATTTGCCTGGTAACACATGGGCATCAGGCAGCCAGAGATGGGTTTGTAAGACTGGATGGTGCTCCTTTCTGAAGAAAGTGCAGGACTTACAGCTTTCCCAAACAAGCCACTGGGAGCCCACCGCCTCTACTGAGATGGGGCAGGGACACTGGGGACGTGAGCTTAGACACCAGAGCAAGGACAGTGGGCTGGGGAGGGAGAGAAGCTGAGGGGGACCAGACAGTGCAGACAGAGGAAGGACTCCCAGATGCCTGAGGCTGCATGCTGGGTGGACAGAAGGGAAAGGCAGCACATTGTGCACCATCCCCTGGACTTTGTGCATACTTCCAATGGGCCATGAGCGGGAGTGTTGCCTTCGGGTGAGGGACTCGGGTGGTGTACCCTTTCTGCACTGCTGGCACTGCCAAGCACTTACGTCGAACACAAAACGGAAGCACAGATGCCAGCTCTGGGTTTCTGGGCGGCTCAAAGGAGCATCCCCCACTTAGGAAAAGAGATGAAAAAGGAGGAATGAGTTCTAACAGTGCTAATAACTGTGTCAGTCAGGATTGTGACACGGACACAGATGGCACTCTCAGTGTGGATCATTTGAGGAGTGGTTAGGCAAGGGACTATTTATAAAGTGGTGGGCAGGTATAGGGACTCCACCGTCGATAATACACCTTCCTGGAGCAATAACAGGTGAGGTCACACTGACTGACCTGGAGGTGGCAAGGGCTTCCAGGTGTGAGCAAGGACCTTTAAGGGAATCCTGCCAAAGACAACTCCAGAGAGGAAAAGAGGGGATGAATTAGCGACACCCAACCAGAAGTTGGAGGACAGGAAGTAAGCCTCCTGGGGCACAGAGCAGGGGAAAGTACTTGGTGGACAGTGGATTGAGGGCAGAAAACAGAAAATATCCAGCATAGTGACAATAAAATATAATATCAGTGATAGTGGCCAAACAGATACTCATTAAATTCCAAATCTAGTGCTGATTTAATCCTTATGACGTTATCAGGACAGTTCCTATTAATATGGCCCAGATCACAGATGATGAAAACAGGGCTCAGAGAGCTTGAATAAGCTACAGTGTCACAGAGCTCGAAAGTGGTAGAACTGGACCCAGACCAGGTATTTGTGCTCTAAAGCCTGTGCGCCTGCCCCTGAGTCATACTGCCTCTTCGATACAGGGAAGCAGGGAGTCTTAGTCTTCAGGACATAGCAGAAGACCCAGTACCCCTAGAGATCTAGCATCAGCTCCTAAGAGGAAAAGTGGAAGCAGTTGCCTCTCCCCAAATTCCCAGGACTCCCAATGGTGGAGAGTGGTCAATGAAAGGATGGGACATGTGGGGCGAGAGTATGCCCAGATGGACCTTGTGAAAGGGAAATACTTTTTAAAAGTAAAAATCACGACCCTTATGCACATGAATAATGAGTACAGGTCAAAGACTTTATTTAACTCATTAATTAATGAAAAAAAAAACAGTTAAGTATTTCAATCAGTTCAAAGGAGAGTGAAGGGATCCCTGGGTGGCGCAGCGGTTTAGCGCCTGCCTTTGGCCCAGGGCGCGATCCTGGAGACCCAGGATCAAATCCCACGTCGGGCTCCCTGCATGGAGCCTGCTTCTCCCTCTGCCTGTGTCTCTGCCTCTCTCTCTCTCTGTGATGACTATCATAAATAAAATAAAAAAAATTCTTTCTCCTTAAAAAAAAAAAAAAGGAGAGTGAAAAAAAGCAGGCCAATATATAGGTAGTCAGAAATGTTGACATGGGTTTTTGCTAAACACCATCCTTTTCCATGTGGGGGAAAGGGCGAGGTTGGGGGGGCATCAATTGCATCTCCACTGGACAAAATTCATTTGCATTCTAACCATATAATTGATTTCCTACATCGTACAGATTTTGAAATAGCTCATTAAAGACAATGGAAGGGACAGACCCCTACAGAATCCGATAACCCACCCGGTAAAGTGCATCTTGTATTCCATTGAAGGAACATCAAACGATCTTTTTCCCCCTCCTTTTTAACCTGTATCAAAGACTTTCCCAGCCACTCTTGACAGTTATGATCGCAGTCCTCTGCGAGTCTGCGAGCCAGTTGTCCCTGTGCTTATCCAGATTTGGGGGTGGGTGCCCCACGGGGGAAGCAAGAAGTAGCAGAGGGGCATTGCACTGCCTCTAGGACTGCTCCCAGACTCTTCTCCTTCTCCTTCATTTCCAAGGAAAATACCACCCTCTTTCCTTTCTCTGGCTTCTTCACCCCCTCTTATCTTGTAACAATAAACTGTGATGTCTAATTCATTAGCAATTGAGAAACTCCTTCTTTTCTCCAGAGCAGCTTCATCTTCAAACTTTCCATGGAGAGTGAAATTCTTTGCATTCCATGTTTCAGAGCTACAAAGAAAAGGAAAAGAAACAACCACCAAAAATTTAAATTTCCAGACGAAATTAAAAATTAAATTAATTGGTTGAACTGAAATTGAAACTCCATACTAAGGCGTTCATCTTCTCCAAGTCTTGAATCACTGTCGCCTTCTCAGTAAGATCTTCCCTGACTCCTGTTAGATGGTGACCCATCGCTCCCATTCACCTTGTACCCTTCTCAGCTCTAGTTTTTGTCATCTACTAACTTCGGACTTACTTATTTTTGAAGGGACTCAGAACATGTCACCTCAAGCTATACCACTTTGGCATAAGGATTGTTTTGAGCCGAAGGCAATTAAGAAAGGAGACACAGGAAGAGTTCATGCTCCTGCTATCTGCCTAAAAGTAGGGCAGAAATTTCCCTTTTGTAAACGAAATTTCCATTTGCAAAGATACTCCCCCCCCCAACCCCATACCAGGAAGAGGAAGATCACTCTTATCATCCATAGAGATGGGACCTGGATGAGGTGCATAAACAGCCCTCATCTACCATTGTTTCCTCCAAGCACTTCCTAGTCATCTGCCCACATTTACCTTCCTCTCCAAGCCCAAACCCCCTTGTCTTTTGTTTGTCATATTTCCACAATACTGTCCCAACCTTTGTTAAAATGACATATAAGGGCGCAGGTATAACTGCCTCTGAGTTTTTTCACTTCTTTTCTGTGAAGCCCCCAGGCATGTAATAAATATAAACATCCATATGCCTTTTGTCACTTAAATTTGCAGGCCCCAGTGAAATCACCTACAATGGTAGAGTAAAAGTTTTCCTCCCCTACATTGTCTATCTCCCTTTTCTCGAATATCACTTCCTTGAAAGTAGTGATTTTTGTTTCTTTTGTGCAATCAATAACCTTACCCCCTCAGCACCTAGAACCCCCGAGCCTGCCGCATAATAGATGCTCGATGAAGGTTTGCCAAATGAATGAATGAGTGGAAATAGTCTGAACACTCAGATTTTTTCATATTTGTCTCGGCTTGAGTGCCTGGCTTCAAACTGCTTATGTTACCAGGGTAGGCCCTTTCCTCAGTTTCTCCCTTCTTCCTCTGTTTCACTCTGGCTCTGACTTTGAAAGCTGCCGAGATCATGGAGCAGGACATAGAAACAGAAAGTTCCAGAACTCTTGTACAAATCAAGCTGTATGAGGCCCAGATTCTCAAAGCAAGAGTCTAGCCCTCTGAAATGCTCTCAGGAAAGATCTAAGTTTTGTCAAACCTGAGGCTTATAAATTGGTAGGGGAGGCTGGGGGGAGGGATCTTTAAGAAAACTAGATAGGAAAGTTTATATTAGTGAAAAAGAATGATGTGGCATTGCTAGAGCCTTGGAGAGGAACATGTCCTTCTGAGATCTCGTTGGACAATTCCCTAGGAATGCTTATATCGAAGTACTTACACAGAGGGCTTCCTGGTTGCAACCTGGCCACTGCTCTGCTTCAGCTTCAGTGGACCAGCAGCAGGGGCATCTCCTGGGAGCCTACTAGAAACACAGAACCAGGGGCGCCTGGCTGGCTCTGTGGGTGGAGAGCATACGACTCTTGACCTTGAGTTTGTGAGTTTGAGCCCATGTTGGGTACAGAGATTACTATTTAAAAAATTAAATTAAAAAAAAAAGGAAAAAAAGAAAGAAACATAGAACATCAAGCCTCACCTTAGGCCCACTCAATCAATATCTGCCTTTTCACAAGGCCCTGGGGTTTGGTTCATATGGCTTGGCTGGGACTCAGAACCCTAGAGTGCCCCATCAACTGACAGTCCCTCACACAGCCCATGCATGCATGGGAGCCCTGGAACATTCCATTAGCTGCTGGGTGGATCCTCCTCTGCTCCCCCCCAGCTCTGTGGTCATGCTTGCTGCTGGCTAGTGCTCCCTTGCCAGTCTAAGGGACCGGGATACTAGAGTTCTTACTGAGACACTGATGGCATCCACTTGTCCTTCATGAAGGCACCATGATGCATACCAGCACCATTAAACAAGGGAGCTAGGGCCCTCAAATAGATGATGAGCAGCCCTGCATCAGATTTCTGACACTTGTTGCGGTCACCGGGGTGGGGTGGGACAGTGGCAGAAGTTGACTGTCTGTGTAGCACAGTGGCCACCATTATCCATCTCTAGCTAGAGCTCTCTGCCAGTAAGGCAGCCTGCAGTACCAGAGAAGGAATGTCCCAGAATCCCAACCACCTGGGCAGCTTTCTGCCAGTGACTGATGAGACTGGGAGCACATGTACCCCTACGTCCTCCCTTCCACGGGGTGACTCTGAAGCGCATGCTCTACACGGGCTCCTGGACCCCTCAGCAGGATCATGCTCCCACTCCTCCCACCGTGGTAACTTACCTGAGAGCACACCTTATCCTGGCGTCCTTTCCTTCCCTGTCTTCCCTCAATCCTCTAAAAAAAAATGTGTCCTGGGGCTTCTTTCCAAATCAACTACTTGTGCTTCGATCCTTGTCTTAGGGTCTGCTATGGGGGGAACCTGACCTAAGACAGGGAAGACAGGTTGCGGTGAAGATCCTGGGCTGATTTTTCTTCCTCTGTTGACTGTGATGGCATCTGGAAAACCAGACCACTTCCTGGGGGAACAATTCAATTCTGCATAGAATAGAAGCTATGGAAAAAGGCAGAACGTGGTGCTCCTGCCCACTGAACAGGCAGGCCTTAAAATTCCTCTTGGGTTAACTTAGAGCTTCTCAACCTGGGAATTTCAGACTCGATAATCCTTTGCTAGAGGCAAGGTACATTCTGTGCATTGTAGGATGTTTAGCACCATCCTGGCCTCTCCTCAGTAGTTGCAAGCGATGCCACCCTTGCCCCACCGTGTGACAATCAAATATGCCTCCAGACCTTGCCCAATGCCCCCACCCTCCACTCGCGGGGAAAGGATACAAAAATCACCCCCACTGAGAACCACTGGGTTAATTCAACCCGTTTTTCTTCTGAGCCATGGCCAGCAAAAGTCAGGCCCACCATTTTCCACCTGCAGTAAAACTTAAAGCCCTTTGGTTCCCTTCTGCCCCCTGCCCCGCCTTGCCCCAAGCCGTCATTATAAAACCCATTTGTCACTGCTCCTTTCGGAGGATGGATTTCCAGATTGTCTGCTCATGGTTAACTGGCTCGCGTTTCCGGTAAAAAGGCCCAACAAATCAGCTCCAACCTCGTCTCGGGATTCCAGAGTGCCCTCAAGTGGCAAGAAAGCTCCATTACCTCTGGCTCCCCTTCAAATTCCAGGCCACCCTGGAAAGAACTGGTGGATGGGTGGCCAGGATGGAGAGGGGCCCGGGACCTTCTCTTTGCTATGTTTTCTGGAAAATCTACTTCTTCACAGCATTGTTTTGAAAATTTAGCAGCGTCTTCTCCAGGCTGCTTTGTCCTGGAGCTTGGTTTTGAATGCACCCGTGCAAGGTTTACCCTGTGGGATGCGTGTGGCCATGGGCATGGGCATTCTGGAAGTCTGGTGAGGTAGGGCAGGAGTGCAAATGAGGTAGATCCTGAGAGAGGAGGCTGCAGGCCACACTGGGTTGACCGGGGTGTGTGTAAGGCAGCCCAGGTGCAGGCAGAGGGCAGCCAGGCCCTGTCAAACCCAGGACCAGGCGGGCTGCGGCAGAGGGCTGGCCTGCAGCTCTTACTCACAGGCCCTCAGGTAGGTGCTGTCCCATCCCACAGACCCTGTGTTCTCTCTGACTCACCAGTTTTAGCACTCAGCAGCCATGAGAAAGAGGCATCTGAGTTCGAGAGTTTTCCAGGCTTGCCTCAGTTGGTCAGAATGCCTCTCCAGGAGGGACGCTTTGGAGGATGGGGGACGAGGGGCATGCCCAGGGGTGAAGCCCATCCATCCATCCATCCATCCAGTCTGTGAGGAGCAGGCCTGTGCAACCTGAACAGACATCCAGAGCCAAGGAGCGCATCAGTCTGGGAGGAGGGAAGGCTTTGGGCACAGCAGGGCATCGCCACCTGCCAGTCACTCCTTCCAGCACTAGGTGAGGGGCACTCTGCTCTCCGGAACATATTTTAAAACTGCTTCAGCTCAGAGAACTCAAAACAAGCTTTTCACCCACATCAAGTCCCCGTGGTGCCAAGTGCACGTGGGCAGTCCGCCTCGCCCGTCTTCCCTTTCCTGTGGATGCCCGCGTTCAGCTGCCTCGGAGACTCAGGGGAAGCCTCCCGACACCATGGTCATGCGTCACCGGAGCCCCGTGCACACGCAAGGAGCAAGGATCAGCCCATAGAGGCGCTCCGTCTCTGTGTGTTGAATGAATGTGTAAGTCAGGGATGAGTAGCATTTTGAAATGCAGAAGGGAGAGGAGAGGGAATTCAGGGGAGGGATGCAGCATAAGGCAGTGTGTTTGGAGAACACTTCGTAAGAAGATTCATTTTGACTACAGAAGAGCACTCATGACACAAGGCAGCAGGAAGCAGTGCTAGAAGCTTGCCCGGTAGTCAAGGGTCAGGAGAACAGGTGACCTTCACTTCGTAAAGTCAGTGACATGTTCTCCAGCCATTGTCCAAAAGCTTCATCATTTTCCTTAAAAAATATTCTGTAATGCCCCTTCATACCACCCTGAAATCAAATTCTTTCTAAAAATAAAACCTGCTTATTACATCATTGTGAAAAAGTATGATGGCCCAGCTCTAATGCAAAGGAATACAAGAAATGCTATTTAGAATATCATATGCATTTCAATATGTAAACGCTCAGACATGGATTCATTAAGAGAAATAATGAATTTCTCAGAAGCTTGTGGCTTATAGAAAAGTTGGGATATAAGAAATGTAACACAATAGTCAGCTGAATATTCAAATTCACAAAGAATCACTGTGGATGCAGCATCTGCAAATGTAGACTCTTAATGGGCGTTTGCTCTGCTGACGCAGATACCTTGAGAGGTCTTGCTATGGGTGATATTTTTCCATGGAAAACAACTTTTGATAAAGGTTCAAACAAAACAAAATGCAACTACCCCTTGATTTACAAGGTAGTTTGGGTTTCTAGAAACCTCCATATATATTAAAACCGAACTCCAATAAAAAAAAATTTACAAAAAATAAAAAAATAAAACCATACAAAAAAAAATCTGTGCTGGTATGTAGGTGGAATTAAATTATTTGCTCATATATTAGTCATCTACTGTTACAGGGCATTAACGCCCAAACTTAGTGGCTGACAATGCAAACAAGCATATATTCTCTTTCACAGTTTCTGAGGCCAGATTCAGACAAGGCACAGAAGGGACAGCTTGGCTCGACTCCATGACGTCTGGGGCTTCGGCTGTAACACTGAAGGGTGAAGGCTAGAATCATCTGTGGCTGGGGCATGCACTTCCTGGGTGGTTCAATCACATGGCTGGCGGGTTGGTGGCGGCCGTTGGAGGGAGGCCTCAGTTCCTTGCTGTGCAAAGTTCCCTGCAGGGCTGTCTGAGTGTCCCCACAACACGGCAGCCAGCTTTGCCTGGAGTGAGTGATCCAAGAGACACAGGGACAGAGAAGCCATCCGTTCCATAACCCAGCCTCAGAATTCACATTAGCATCACTGCCACCATATTCTTCTCCTCAGCGTAGAGTCACCAAGCCTGATCCATATTCTCGGGGAGAGGCATTAGGCTCCATGCTTTGAAGGGAGGCGTGACAACAAATATTCAGACATCTAGTACAACCACTATGACTCAGATAACACTGGTTTTTCACCTACGTGAGCCCCCAATCAGAAATTGTGTGGGATGTGGCACAAAATCCATTAATTGGAACAATCTACACATTACAGGATGTCTGATACTCTGTTGCCCACCCCCTGCTCCACCAAATGCCAGGGGGCACTTCTCTGTTGTTGGGACCATCAAACACATCCTCTGCATTTCCATCATCTCCTCGCCTAGAGAACCACCTGGTGGATCATGAGAGCAACAGACAACGGGGGGAGGGGGGTGGCCAGGAGGCAGCAAAATCAGACTTGGGCATCATGATGATGATTCTAACAGCAGTGTGCAGGACAATTTCCCAGCTGCTTAGGAGACGTAAGAATCACCCTGGGCCGTAGCTCCAGCCTAGCTCCTCCACCCCGATGCTCTGCGCTCTGCTCACACCAGCCTCCTCCAGGTCTGTGCTTACACACTAAGCTCCCTTGCGGCTCAACTCAGGGCCTTTGCACCTGCTACTTGTTTTCTAGAACATCGTTCTCCTCCTCTTTCCCTTGCTCTTCTTCACCTCATTCTTGGCATTGCTTTGAATCAACCTTCTTTTTTTCCCTCCAAAGACATCAGATTTCCCTACATGCACAGTTTAATCAATTTGAGCACTTCTTGCCGCTTTTAGTAACGGATTTAACGGGTTGGTGTGAGTCTTTGTTTCTTTTCTGTCTCCCTTGTACTCACAAGCTCAAGGATAACAGTGGCAGATGGGGCTAGGGGAGAGATGGAGGTGAAACTTTTGCATCAGCCATGGAGCTGGGCAGCCTTTGGTAATAGAGAAAAGTTGACTCTTCCTTTTGGGCTTCCTGAATGAGCAGCCCCACATATCACCTGGTGAAAGGAAGAGTGGGGAGGGCCCAGTCCTTCCTGAAATATTGGCGAAGATATATATCTGTGTCCGTGCACACATAAAGAGGCGTAGTATCTCCCCAGTTCGCAATGAAAACCCACAGCTGCTAATGGTGGTGTTGCTAGGTGGTTCTGTCGAGCATGATTCTCTGTTTCAATTACTGTGGTGGTGGTGATTTAGCAGCCGGACGGTCGGAGAGGTGCTCCTAAGAGGTTAGCTAGTAACTGCCAGTAGGAGAGAGATGGCCTGGGTTTCACGCCCAGTCTCTGTCCATTTTTCTGTGTGTCTGTCTTTCTCTTGCACTGTCTCTATCTTTCCCTCTCTTTGATTCTGTTTGTCTGTCTCTAGCTTTCTCTCTTTCTTCCCTCTCCATCTGTCTGTCTCTCTCTGCCTCTCATGGTATAATAGGAGCATTAGCCTCTGCAGTCCACCGGATAGACCCTCCAGTTTGGGCTTGGCCAGACCATCACTGTCGGTGAGCTGGCGCTTGTTGGAGGGCCATGTCATGGTCTAGGTATACTGGCATTCGCCACTACTCTAGAGCAGGCCGGTTGGGCTACAAGAGACCTCAGAATACCTCCACCACATAGAGAGAACTTATTGTGTGGCAGGCATGCTGGCACATGGTGTGCTTCCTGCTGCTTGCCTGGGATGTGGGCTCATTCTAGCCTCATAGCCGCTTCAGTGGCTTCAGGCTTTGGGTAACCTCCATGGTGGAGGGGTACAGGGGGTACTGGCCATGCTAAGTGGAGGCCAAGATGACACTCTTCCACTCCCTGGAGAGGCCTGCAGGTAAGTGTGCAGGTGCAATGTCCATTTCAATGCCTTACCCTTGAGACGCCTGTAGAAGGCTGCTCTGGCATCACCTTAGGAGGAGAGACCCCCACCCCCACCCCTGGAGGGAATCTTCATATGCATCTGCCCAGGAGCTGAGGCTAATGCTAACAATCTCTTCCCTCATTAAAGCCCTCACACAGTGCTGTTGTGTATAGTATATACTTATGGATTGAATGTTCTGAGTCTAGTCTCTAGCTTCACGGGGCATGAATGGGGATGGTGGGGGCAGCGGGGGTGGCAGTTACTGAAGCTCCCTGAACCCTGGACACATCCTTGGTAACGTCCTTGAACTCTGGTGTCCAGTTATGCCGCCGACCTTGTTCCTCCAGCCCTCCCACTCCCAGTACAAGCACTCGGTGCCTGCATTCAATTCTTTGCTGCTCCGGATACCAGGAGTGGTTCTGCTTCCCCAAACCCTGACTTAGAGACCCCATTTCTAGCCCAAGACTGGGTTCTGCAGCAATTCCTTCCCCCTCTGAGACTTCTCCTGTGCCATTCCCCACATCATACACCAAAAGTTCATCTTTCTCTCTCTCACCTCTTTTACAGTTTGAGTTTCTTTCCCTGGCAACTACAGAATCATGATGAATCACTTACATTATCTCATTTCATTCCCTTAAAGTAGGCGTTATGAGCCCTGTTGTGTAAATCAGGAAATCGAGGCTCAGGGAGTTTGAGCAGAGGGCTCTGTTAGCTCTTAGGATACCTTGAGTGAATCAGGAAAGGGAGCCTCTTTTTTTTTTTTTTTTTTTTTTTTTAGATTTTATTTATTCATGAGAGACAGAGAGAGGCAGAGACATAGGCAGAGGGAGAAGCAGGCTCCCTGCAGGGAGCCCAGTATGGGACTGGATCCCAAGACTCCGGGATCACACCCTGAGCCAAAGGCAGATGCTCAACCACTGAGCCACCTAGGCATCCCAGGAAAGGGAGCCTCTTCTTGGAGGATAAACTTCAAAATGGCACCCACTCAGCACATGACTTACAAAAGGGTGCTCCTTCTTCCAGGCAGATGGAGACTGAGAGCCAAACAGCTCAGTAGTGTGGTGAGCAGCACATGGGCTGATTTCAGCCCCCACACGCCTTCCAGGCCAGGCACAAATGATGCAACAAATCCTGTCCAGATGTGCTTGGCAGTCCTCATTAGGTATGTCACCCAAGGTCACACAATTCTGAGCAGTAGGGCTGGGATCCAGACCCAGTTCTCTTTCTCTTAACAGCTATACTGTGTTGCTGGATCATGACCAACTTCTCACTTAACATTTGCGTGTTTTTGTGTTGCTGCTTAATGCTTAATGTCTAGATGTGTATATTTATGGGCATGTCTTCTGAGTGCCTGCCTGGTAACTGTGTTTACACTTAGTAGATACGCAGTGCTTACCGAATGAATGAATGAATGAATGTTCTGTTTCCTCAAATAGATTGCAAACACATGACAGGTAGGGACTATGGTTTATATCACTTTGACACCACTGTGCCTAGCACTAGGCATTTTATGTACTAGTCATTCCATAAAGATACTTTGTTAATGATGAGGATGATTATATACTATAAGTGTTAGCAGAATTTGTGCTACGGTGGCATGAGATTAACTTGAGAAAGTTCCATGGAGGATATGGATCCTGAGGCTTGAGGCTTGAAGAATGAAATCTTCAGAGAAAAATGGGAAGGGTATCCCAAATTGAAGGAATGGCCTGGACAAAGGTGAGAAAGAAAGTTGAGCATGGTGGGTTTAGAAGTAATTGTAAAACTGGCCCAAATAGGAGAGAAGATGTGTGTCGGGGGAGTGGTTGGAAGTAAGATTGGCTGAAATTAATCCCAATCCCACATCCAGCTCCACCATATGCAATTAACCCAGACCTCTGTTTACAGAGAGGAATTTGAAGCAAAGGCCACAAAACCAATATATCACGGTTCCCCAGGGATTCCAACCACACTGATGACATGAACAACCATCAGTGTTCTTCAGCTCTGACTTGGAGAGACCAATATCCATAAAAGACATCCTGTAATTAAAATTGTCAACCACTATCCATCTAATATTTCAGGCTCTGTGGGAGAGCATGGGGGGTGGCAAGGGGATGTATGCTGTGTGTTTGTTTGTGTGACTCGTTTTGCAAATTCTAACCAGCCTCTGGCCATACATTATACCCTTGATACTAACAGACTTGTTCTTTGTCGTACATATTTGTCATGATATAAATATTCAGGGTAAGATCAGATAAATTGGTTGGGGCCCTAACTGCCAAAATAAAATACATTTGGAGACCAGATTAGGTCCTGAAGAGAGAAAACTGCCAATAAAGCCAAGGAACTCATCTTCCCATTGAGTAACTTCTGTGGTTTGGTGCTCCAAAGGGCATGCCTGAATGTTACCCGTTATTGTCCTCAATTTGCCTGTCTGTGAAAAAGGGAAAAACTAAGCCTTATTCTAAATGAGGTAGACAGAGGCGCCTGGGTGACTCAGTCAGTTAGGCATCTGCCTTCAGCTCAGGTCATAATCCCAGGGTCTGGGGATCGAGTCCCGTGTCAGACTCCCTGCTCAGTGAGGAGTTCACTTTTGCCTCTCCCCTTGCTTGTGCTCTCTCTCTCTCAAATAAATAAATATTTAAAAAATAATAATAATAAATGAGGTAAACATTGCAAGGCTCCTAAAATAGTTGCTGTTGTACAAGTGACAATTCTGGAGTGACCATAGTGCTTGTTCTTTTCTTACTTTCCATTCACTAGCACAGCAATCTGAACATTTCTGGCTAAGAACATATCTATACATGATGCGCAAGATTGGGGAGCAGTTAGGGAAGAGGAGGGAGCTCCAGAAATGCCAGGAGTCCGGCATTGCACATCTGTGCTTTTGGAATGTGCTGTGTTCTCTACCTTCTGTGGTACTTCTGCCCATCTTCGCCCTATCTGCCTCAGTTCTACTCCTTCCTGCGCTCTGTTCTGTATCTCAGTGAGGCTGATGTGCAGGGACTGTGTTTCCCAGGCCCCCCTTCCAGTTTATTTCTCCTAAAAGTTATATGGTGGTTCAGGTGGGGTATAGAAGCAGAAGGAAGGGAGAAGGCAAGCTACTTCACCTTGCTCAGGCTACAGCTTCTATCTCTCTTGACTCTGCCCATGGCTGCAGGCCTCACCAGCACACCTGCCATGATTCCAGCTTCTACTAAGAGATCCTGGTGCCTGGGCCCCACTAGCACCTCTCCTTGTGTGTCCCTCTAGCATAAGAGCGGCGGTGCCTTTCTGCATCTGGTCTTCCATGGTGGTCTTCCACCTCACTAACCCCGATTGCCTGTTTGTCCTCTTCCACGTCCTGTGAATCAAGCCCTCCTACTAACTTGCCTCTAAGTACCTAGAATGGAGGGGTTTGTGGCTCAGCCAGTTAAACATCCAACTCTTGGTTTTCGGCTCAGGGGATCATAGGGTCATGAGATCCAGCCCCGCTTTGGGCTCCCCACTCATTGGGGAGTCTGCTTTGGTTTCTCTCTCCCCATGCCCCTCCTCCAACTTGTGCTCATCCTCGCTCACATGCTCCCTCTCTCTCTCAAATATGTAAAAATAGATTTTTTAAAAAATTTGTAGAGTGGAACCCTGACTGACTCAGCCCCAGTGGGGAGGCTTTAGTGCAGCATCTTCATCAGATCCTCTCATTGCAAGCATAACCAATAAGGATTTGCACCCCAATTCTCAGGTTAAGGGGTGTCATGTTTCTTTATACTTCCCTAATTAATTGGCTTCAAACTGGCTCAGTCTTCCACCTGCGTGGCTACAGGTCCCTTAACAGACATCCCTGGGATTTGTTTCCTTTCTACGTATAAGAATCTCAGGCTAAAAATAAAAAAGAATCTCAGGCTCACTCTGTCTTTAGAAAATACATGGGAATCTGGTCCTTGATCCACCAAGTCCCCTATTGTTATCATCACTCCTTCTGTTTCATGACCATACTGTCAAGTTCAGGTTCTCCATCACTTATCAGACTGCTTTTCTGGGTCAGCCACAGAAATGCCCACTCTCAATAGTCCTCTCCTCCCACAAAAGCCTCAGCCACAGGGGACCCATGACAAAACATTCAAGGCGATCATGTTTAGGGTCCCACCTCCCTGGCACCCCCTTCAGAGTAGCTCCCCCCTTTCAGGTTGCTGCATAGGACCACCCCAGCTTTCAGGGAAGCCACCCCACTCCATCCCATCAGTTTCCTTGGGTCAGGCAACACCTCCCACTTGGCCTGAGTCCCTCCACCTGACACGTCACACTGTCCAACTCCATCATCTCTAGTGACCTAGAACATAGGCCTCAGGCCAGAGAACTACTGGCAGGACAGTGCCCATAAATATGTTCTGTTTGGTGCTCAGGGTGTTTTTAAAATTTGCAAATTATCTGTAACATTTTCAAATCAGTACATTTTATGCAGAAATTCTAGCTTCCTTCTTCTGAAAAATCAGAAAAATCCAGCCCTGTGATCCCACCCTGATGCCAAAAATCATGCAGAGCTGGGCACCGGGTGTCCCTTCAGAAGAGCCCTCACCCCTGGCTGATTGCTCCTGTGGAGCATGACATGCCTGCTCGTAGGCACCCGGTGCACCAGCTGCAGCTTAGCCTTCAGAGCAAAGGCCTGTCCGTTCTTTCCAGCACAGTGCTCCAGGACCTGAGAGCTTGACGGTCCTTCAGAGAAGGAGGACAAACCGCTCGTTTTGTCTGTGTGTCTGTGTGATTATTTTATCGGTCTAATTACATTTTCAAAATCAGGACATAATAACTTATTAAACTGGTTAGTTTATTATGAAAGTAACAGTAAACCCAGCTCATATTAGTTTAGCAGAAAATGGAGACTTGTAGGGATACATGGCTGTCTCTAAGAACTAAGAGGTGAAATATGCACATGGGCCCCAGGAAGGGACTAGAACTGGCCTTTAGAAAATCTGTATCATCTTCCCATCTCTCGTCTCTGTTCCTACATTTCTGCTGCATCCTTTCCTTCTCTTGCCAGAAGATTCTCTTCTACTTGTCAGTGAAAGATACCCCACTCACAGCTACCAGGAGTGCATGTAAAAATCAGGCACCCCAAGAGAAAGACTCCCTCCCAGGGTTCCACTTCAGCAGTGTGAGGGGAGGGACTTTGATGGGACCCACAGGCCAGTGTGAGTCAAGAGCGCATGCAAACCAATCACCATTAGCCACAGGAGGGGCCGCATGTTATCACGTGTTACAAAATGGCTTTGAACTAAAGGGTGGTGCCTGAGGGCAGTTGTGAATGGGGCAGACACTTGGCAGGTGTCCACTGTGGGTGGCACCGAAGCAAGTGGAGAGTAACGCCATTGTCCCACTCCACCCCGGCTCGTCTCTCACAGCACATATGCCAATGGTGAGGAACCCTTGCTGTTGAAGCCTTGTGGTCTCAGAATCTGGCACAGAAAATGGCACCACGAGCAAGCCATGAAAAATTCATTAAATGCCTGCCTCTCTGTGAGGGAAGCGATGCCAAACCTCATTCAAGCTCATCATTAATTCAGACTCAGGCTGGACTCTTTGGCTCAGCGCTTTCAGTTGAAAACAAAATGAGCTGGGATGTACAGTCGGCCCACGGTTATCTGCAGGTGATCTATGCCGATGCTGGCTTCTCTCTGGCAAACCCTCCTTTCAAAGTTATTGCCAGTTAACAGATTCCACGCAGCCCTAACTACCCCTTGGAGGACATTTGGGGCTCTGGATTTGCAGTTAGCACCTTTCTCTGCTTAATTACAGCATTATGGATATCTCTACACCCTCTGTTTATTTTGCCTGCTGAGATGCTTGCTGAAAGCCAAGTGCCACCTGCCTGGCTCCAGGGAAGGTTAGAGATGAGACCTTTCATCAAGCAGAGAATAAACTGTCTACCCCCAGGGAGAAGTGGCTGGGGGGGGGGGGAGCGGGGCCCACGCCAGGTGGGAAAATTGGCTCTTGGTCCTCTGCCTCTTGAGAGTCAGGTCTTAACTGAGGGGTTTTTTCTTTTATTTTGAGAATATAAATATAAATAGTAGCTCACATTACTGAGCTCTTACTATGTGCCTGTCACTTTGTTTGGTGGCCAGGCTCTGAGGTGGCCCCCAAAGGTCCTTGCTTCCCGGTAGCCATGACCTGGGGTAGTCCTTTCATATTATGAACCAGCACTGATCTGTATGACCAGTAGAGTCAAACAGAAGGGTCCGTATGTGACTTCTGAGTTTAGGCTATGAAAGACAGTGAAGCTTCTATCTTGGCCTCTTGGATAACTAGCTCTGGGGGTGCAGCTAGCAGCCATGTCATGAGGACACTCAAACAGTTCTCTGGAAAGGCCCATGTACAGGGAAACCCTACATTGTTTCTACCAACCCCCTTGTTCTACCAACAAGGCATGTGTGTAAGCCATCTCAGAAATGGATGCTCCAGCCATGGTCCAGCCCTCAAAAGATTCTAGCTCCTAGGCTTACGTCTTCCAACTGAGGCCCTGCACATCACGGAGCAGAGAGAAGCTGTCCCAAGTGTGCTCCATTTGGATTATCCACGTACTCTATGAGATGCAATAAATGATTATTGTCATTTTAAGTCATTAAGTTTAGGAATGGTTTGCCTCATAGTGATAGACCTCTAGCCTATTCGATTTGTGCACTCTAGCATTATTTCATTTAATCATCACACTATTCTATGAGATAGATGCTGTTATCAGTCATTTCACAAGGAGGAAATCTGAGGCAGAGAAAGTCTACGTAGCTAAATACCAGGTGGGTTGGCAGTCCATCCATGTCCCCTCGGTACTCACCCTTGTAGTCCTTGCCATGTCCTCCTGCAAGTACCTGCAACTCTCTATCTGAAAGTTTTCTCTCCACTCCCATGGGGCATTAATGTTTCTTGGAGCAGCCCTCAACTGGTAAAGGATATGACTTAGAGGACTGAATACTCCACCTTCCTTGCTTTTTGGGTAGAATCACTTTGGGTAGAGTTGTGTTTTACATGGTCTCCAAGATTCCTCAATGGGATGAAGTCCCAGTTGCCCATACTGGGAATTTGATCAATAACACACCTTTATCAGTCTTCTTGCCTTCCCTGCTTTACCCCCTACTCTCCAACAACACTCTTGGGATTACCTCCTGAATTAACTACTTGCAAGAAAATCCTTATCTCAGATTTAGCTAGCGGAGGGACCCAAACAACGGCAGCTAGGCAGTGGCAGCACTGACTTCCAAGCCAGCTCTCTGGACCATGACACCACTGAGCTCATACAAGTCCAACTCCTTAGCATCAGAGATTCCAATTTTCAAATGCAAATAGACCCAACACCTAATAAGACTTTGAAATTATCTGCCACTTGGGATTAGCCACATCTTTTATTTCTCCATTCATGTACATCATTGAGATTTCACTAAGTAAATATGAGGCAGGGGGGATGTTGTTTAATTCATGTTTGTGTTTTTCTCCTTAGCATCAGCCAGGCTTGTACTTGAGCTCTTGGCTTCATGTTTTCAGGGCCAAAGGGAGGAATTAGCCCAGAGAGCAGAGCCAGTTCCTCTGAGTTTCAGCCAGGGATCCTCCTGTCTTAGAGGGTTGTGAGCTGGAGCAGCCCAAAGCCCTGGAGAGCAGCGATGAGCGGTTGCCATATCAGTCAGCTGGAACAGAACTGCCCGGGCTCATTTTTTTCCTTCTCATTTGCTCTTTTGAAAGCATCAGTGCCTTTGGCAGCCTCATGGGGGTTGACCAGGAAGCCACAGGCTCTGAAAAAATCCACCTGGCTCTGGAGAAAGCCCCAAGCTTTTCATCTTCCTCTCGCCAGAGCCCTCTGCTCCCCATCCTCCTGCCTACCTGCTTCCCTGCACTGAGCTCCAGCCTCACCTCCCTAACTCAGGACCATTCTCACACCTCACAAACGCCACCCCAGTCTGCCTGCACCTCTCCTTGCCAGTGAGGTTCAGGCCCGAAGCCTTCCCGTCTAACACCTGTCTCCTAATGTTACTTCTAAAGCCTACTCAGGAATACTTTTCCCCAAAAATGGAAAGAAGGAAGTAGAAAGGAAAATAATAGTGGAAGAGGTATCTATCTCGTGGACCTGTCATCGAAGTTAGCATTTCCACAGGCCCCCAGTGCCTGTAGAGATGGTAATAGATGTTTTATAGCCAAGTTTCTTTGGGAAATACTGTACATATGACATCATCTTGAAGATTAACAATCCACATTGGCACATTAAAGGCTCAGATATGTCCTGCAGTCAAGAGTTTTAACCTAGCATTTTAAAAAAATATATGACTGCACATCACTCCCACTTTTCAAAACAGAATACCTATTAACATCTGGTGGAGCACTCATGTTCCATGAAACAGCTTGGCAGTCCTTATTCTAAATCTTATAATTATTGCCTACAAGAGGATGTTTCTGATACCTGTTCATGCTGGGCATCTTATGTTTGCAAGATAATAAAGCAGATAAGGCCATTGTTCTTTGAGTATCTGCCAACCTTTCCAGATTGCCGAGAAGATTAAATGAACGTGTGTGTTGGGTAAAGTATAAAGCATCACAGATGTCTCTTGTTATTACTGCTCATAATCTCTCAATTGTAGTTTTGTTTGTAAGGATTGATAATGAGGGAACTTCTAACAAACAACTGTGGCAGGTTGAGTACTAAAAAGTAGACTCTGAGAGGCAGGGCGTGCCAGGTGTGCACCAGGAAATGCTCTTGGTACCAACAGCTGAGGAAGAGAGAAGACAACAGGACTGGGCAGAGGGAGAAGGCAGGCCATGATGCATCCCAGTGATCATTTAAGCCAACCCCAAGGGGCACAGTGGAGCTGGGCTGGCCTTTTAGACTTGGCCTTAGTTGGGGTTGGGGAAGCAGGTGTTTGTTTACATCTACACACTGATCAGTCACTGGATACAGCTACATCTGGAAAGCAACATGGCCTTGGGTGAGGTGGCTGTATTCATCAGAGGCAGTCTCTGCATTGGACTACCAGCAGTTGGGGGAATAAATTCTCCATTCCTGAGGGAGGACATGGGTGGCACATAATCATGTCCACTCAATAACATTCCAGGAGATTCAAGGAGATTAGTGTTCCATGTCTTGACCCCTTTTAGAATACCAATTGGCAATCCCATCACTGGCCCTTTATCGATTGGGGGAGTTGATTAATGTCTTGCCTTTTGGTACTGACCTTTCGATATTGAACAGGTGAATTTGCAGACAGCCTCCAAATCAAAACCTCCCCTTGATGTATAGTCATCTGGGAATGCCAGATTGACCCCGTCAGTCGAGCCATTTCCCTCTCAACTACCCAGGGCCTCTTGGTATCTTTCTTCCCTTCAGATGGGTTTCTGTCCCCTTCTTCTTTGTAGGTAGTTGTGCTGGGTATTCTTCAACTTGTCCCACTCTGCTCTGTGCCTCACGAGAGGCTGACCTCCATGGATTGCACCAATGGGCTTCCTTCCTTACCTTCTAGTTTCTAATTGGATTCAGCTAATGGGAAGTACCAGTAAAGGAATGGAAAGGCTGGGAAGCAGAGATCGGGATGCTTCCTCCTCCCAAAGCCTGGTCCGTAGCCAAGAGCAGTAGCTACATGCCTTTTCCAGGGCCACAGCTCCTACTGGCCTTCTCTCTCCTGCTACTTGCAGCCTTTCCTTCCACTTCCTCCAGCAGGCCTGGGTATGGGTGAGGGGAAGCAGCTACCCTCTGCTGTTAGCTGGGGTGTGCTTCCTTATTCCTTCCTGGCCTCCCTAACACGTCATTTATAAACTGAACGTTTAAGAAAGTCTCCCCAGCCATCCCTTTTGTGTCTTTTTTTTTTCTTTTCTTGCCAGAACCTTGACTAAATAACCCCATTCATTTTTTTCATACATCCCAACCTGTTGTCCAGAGATGAGGTGGCTTGGCCCAGATTCTTGCAAGACTTCTGAAAGTCCAGGAACCAGACAGGATCTGTATGTCTCCGTTCTTAGAACCTCGCACTGAGTTTGCTGAAACTCATTACTCTACCTTTCTCTGTTCCGTTTTATCTTTAATCGTCAGCACAGTGTTTCTCAACCCTTTTAAAAGGCATACTGCCCATTAATAATCATTACAAGGTCTGCTTTACATGGACTTCCTCCTTGTCCTCCCGTCATGTCATTCTCGATAAAGGTTTGTGGGAGGGATGAATGAATGTCTTCAAGCCCCAGCGTCTTCATTTGAAAAATGAGACTAATAACCTTCACACAAAACCTTATAAGGTAGGTGTCTTTATTACCACAATTTTGCAAGGGTGAAAGTTAAGGATCAGAGAGGCTGAGGAATTTGTTCAGGGTCACACAGCTAGGAAAGCACAACCTTGAAACAGTCTGAGGCTCTTGATCTTGCACCACAACCCTTCCAGAGTAATGCAGATAAACCAGTGCACCCTTGAACTGTAGGAAATTAAGATTCCTGAGACCAGAAAGGTACCTACCTTTTTTTTTCCCTCCCCCTAATTATCCTTTGGAAAACCACAGCATAAATCTGCTCTGAAGCTCCCCTAGGATTCCTCTCCTCATTCCCATCATGGCCCCAGAAGTCCATTATCCTGTGGACACGGCGCCTGTCCTTGCAGTGTGCCAAGACCTTACCTTACCTCCCTGCAGTTGTGATTGAAAGGCTGAGTCACTGGGCTGTTGAGAGGCAGCAGAACATACGTGGGTTGCAGTTCGAGCTACATCGCTTGCAAAAGGACATGTTCTTAAACCTCACAGAGCTTCAGCTTCTTCACGGTAAAATGGGTAAAAATATCTCTTTCACCAGGTGACGGGAAGAGTCACGAAACGCAGATACTCAGTACGGTGCCTGGTGCAGAGTGGCTGCTGAGTGAATGTGAAATCCCATCCCACCCACTCCCCGGGGTCAGCAGAGTGTCTCTGCCTTGGGGAGGGTGCTGGAGGGGAAGCGGGGACAGGCTGCTGATTTAGAGCTTGGCTTCGCATGTTGCGTTACACATCAGCCGAGGTGTGGAAAGAAGTTATGTCAGGCCCTGTTGTTTGCCGGGGCATGTTCTGTTAGGTCAGGACACTGTGAGCAGAGCTTCAGAGATCCCAGCGAGCCGCTCACCGGCGCCTTGTCAAACCTGACAACCACCATCTGATGTGAATTACCTCGAGCCACCGAGAGTGAAACCACTCTCAGGAGCTCACTCTGCGAGGGAGTCAGAAATGGAAATGATCGGGAGAAAAGCGGAGCATTTGGGGGGCCTGTAATAGGATGGATGCCAAGCATTTCATAGTCCACAGGCCCTTCGGGCTCCGTGGCTGGAGGCAGAGGGATCTCGAAATTGTGTGGTTGTAAATGACCTGCTCACACTGGCTCCCTCAGCCCAATTTAAGGAAATCCTCCACCACTAGACTTAGGAGGTGGGGACCAGGCGCCTCTCAGGAACAAAAGTGTGGAGAGTCTTATGTTTTGCCATTAAAATAAACTTCCAACTCTCTCACCTCGGTTCCTTGGTTGGAAGAGAGAGAAATATTTGAATGGCAAGAGGCCAGCCGGTGTTCCCCGCCGCCCCTCCCCATCTGGTTAGCTCTTGTGAAGGGGGCGGGCCTGGGGAGGTTCAGGGTAGCTGCGGGGGGCCTTCCCCCGCTGAAGGAAGCCAATTCTCAGAGACTAATGTGAACGGATTGGCCAGGATCCCAAGACTTGTCTGCAACAATAAGTAAATTCATGGGCTTTCCCATTTACACCTGGCTTCTTTTCTGTTTAAAGTGTGTGAAGTACTTCACCATTTGCTAAGAGTTTTCTAGAACTTCATTTCACTTCCTGATGGTGCTCAGCTCCATTCTGCCTTAGGACACTCTGCCCCCGGGCCTGGAAAGTCCTTTGACCTTGGTCTTTGCGGGATTTCCTTCTTCATCTTCAGGTTTCTTGTGTCACATACTCAGTGAAGTCCTCATGCTCAATGCCACCCTCCAGTCAGATTCTCGGCTTTTTTCCCCTTGCTGAGTTTATTGCAGATAGAATGGCCCGCTCATTTGTAGATTTAAGGTCTGCCCCCTTTGACTCAACCAGAAGCCCTGAATGGGTAAGGATTGAGTCTTATTCAATACTTTATCCCCGTTTTTTGTCAGAGTGCTTGCCGTGGGTTCTTCTGTTATCTGATTGAACTCTTCCAAATAACCTTTGTCTTTGTTATCTTCATCTGATAAGGACACAGGCTCAGAGACTGTATGTGACTTGCCTGAAGCCACACAGCCAGGAATGTCAGACCCAAGAGCCCATGCTTCTTGACCATTCCATGCTGCCTCTTAGGATTTTGTTTATTTAAGATAGAGCATGAGCAGGGGGAGGGGCAGAGGGAGAAGCAGACTCCCCGCTGAGCAGGGAGCCCCCACCCTGCTCAACCCACACCCAGGGATCAACCCACACCCAGGGATCAGAACCTGAGCCCAAGGCAGATCCCCAACCCACTGAGCCACCTAGGCCCCCTCCCCCCACTCTTGGATGTCATCTCCGCCAGTGCTGAGGGTGTCCACGCCCACGCACTGCTTTGCTTTTGATTCCACTGCCCCTAGGAAGGGAGGTTCTCAGGGCTAGTCTGCAGATTGGTATCAGGCACCACAAAACCCAGACACGCAGGGAACGCAGTAAAAGCCCCAAGGCCCAGCCCCACTCACAAGGCTTTGTCTCAAGCGCTGGGTGAGGCTCTGCTACCTGTCATTTTATTTTATTTTTTTTTAAAGATTTATTTATTTATTTATTCAGAGAGGGGGGTGGGGCAGAGACACAGGCAGAGGGAGAAGCAGGCTCCATGCAGGAAGCCCGACGTGCGACTCAATCCCGGGTCTCCAGGATCAGGCCCTGGGCTGAAGCCTGCGCTAAACTGTGCCACCGGGGCTGCCCTACCTGTCATTTTAAAGAGCAGAGCAACCAAGGTTGATTCAGATGCACATCCAGGATGCAAAACCAGGATGATTCAGGTTATCCAGTGCCCCCCCTCCATGTGTTTTTCCGTTTTGACTGTGACCTGGGGGATGGGCAGGCGGATTGGTGGAGGGAGTGCTCACGTTTGCAGTGAAGGAAAGCTAAACCAACTTCTTACTGAAGAGGAAATTATTCCAGCTTTGGAAAAGACAGCAGGAGGCCCTTGAATGGTGGTTTAGAGGACTGGGATGAGGTCCTTCCTGTTTGCCTTTTGCTCCTGCGGGTACCTGGGAACAGGTGGAGCTCACCAGGAGGCTTGTGGGCTCCAGAATCAGCTTGTAAATAAGTCATACAGCACAGCTGGGTCTCTGGCCTCATAACTGTTGACCAGCTGTGATTAAACTGTCCACTCACATCACATTATCTAGTGGGAGAGCTCCTTTATTAGGGTACTAAATAACCACGAAGCCATTCCATACGACAGCTCTTCCCTGTGAAGTACAACATTCTGGCCAGATGACGTGTAACCTGGCAGGTAAGAGAGAACCAGCGTTCCCATGAAGCATGTTGCTAATTGAGCACTTATGACATGCCAGGCTTTGAGCTAGGTGTTGGCGTATTATGGTGAATGAGATGTTTTAATTAGTCAGAAAATACGTTAAAAATAGACTCACCTCTCTAAAAGTACCTGAAATGATGTCAGAGAAGGATGTGAAAAAGAAGGAACTGGAGCACTGTTGGCATAAGCCTTTATTCAGAGATGAGGGGTGTATTAGTTTCTGCTCAAATGAGAGCTTGCTACAGCAAGGCAATCAGCCCCCGTCACTTGCATTTGACAGACTCAAAGAGAAGGAGGGCTTTGCAATGGAAAAATAGAGAAGCCTTCAGGTGTGCCCCGATTAGAGGCTCTTGGTAGAGAGAAGCAATATAGGTTTCTAGAAGACTAACGAGGACAGGGGCGTTCTATGGAATTGGTTAGGGGCACATGTTTGGCTTTCTCTGTTGGTTCTAAGTTGGAAGTAGAGGCAAAACAGAGGGAAGGTATGAGTAATCAAGTCCTGGCGTTTTAGGGCTGACAGTCCCAGAGGTGACTATTTGGTTTCCTGGGCTGCTTGCTTCCAGTGGTAGGTCCATGTTTATATGGAGTCTGGTCATTTCCCATTTGTATACACGGCCCCGCCCTCCTTTAGGGCTTCCAGAACAACATTCCATGTACTGGGTGACTTAAAAGAACAGAAATCTATTCTCTCACAGCGCTGAAGACAAGGAGTCCAAAGTCATGATATCTGCAGGCCAGGCTCTCTGAACTAACGCCTGCTTGTTGAGCAATCCTTGGCTTGCAGCTGCTGACTCTGGTCTCTGCCTTCCTTGGCCATCTTCCCTCTGCATCTGTGTGTCCACATGGCTTCTCCTGTGTGTGTGTGTGTGTGTGTGTCCGTCTCTGTGTCTTCTCTTCTAGGAACACATATCATACTGGGTTAAGGACCCCCCCTTAATGTAGTATGATCGCATCTTAATTTGATTACATCTACAAAGATCTTATTTCTAAGTCAGGTTACATTTATAGGAAGAAGGGGTTAGGACTTCAGCATAGATTTTGAGGCGGGGGGGACACAATTCAACCCATAACAGAGGGGTTATAGGAAATATTATGGGCTTCCAGATGATGTGATATGTACATTAGGGAAGACTTTGGCAGCACCATGGAGATGAGCCTGACTGGGGCTTAAAGCAATGATAAAGGCTTCCTGGAGAAGATGATATTAGAGTTGAGATTCCATGGATGAACAGGGGTTCAGCTGAGTAAAATGAGTTCCAAATAGAGGAACACTACATACAGACCAGAAGATGAGAACGAACAGGGTATCTTTATGAAATTACAAATAGTTCAGCCTGGCTGGAGCATAAAGAATGAGAAAATAATGTCAAGACAGGCGGTTGATGACAGAGAAATGGGACCATGCAAGTCAAGACTTTTCTTGAACAGCGGACACAGGGGAAAAAAAGAGGGATGTACCAAAGAATCGTTAGTTGTAGGACTTTTTCTTTCTTTAGTGCAACTGAGTGTAATTATTTCTATGTATAGTACCTAGTATATATGAGCCTGAAGATGTAAAAGGAAGGACCAGGTGGCAAGCTTCCAGAGCTGATACCAGATGAATGTATTTGTTCCAGTTGTTAGCAAATAGCTACTACGCACTGGTCATGTGGCAGTAAGTGGAAATCCACATTGCATCTGCCCTGTAGGCTATGATAACCTAGCATAGAAGAGCGACATTAATTAAATAATCCCTCAAATAAATGTTCAACTATAAATTCAGATAAGAATATATCTGTAAGATTAGATATTCAGGATTTTTCCCCTTTTAAAAAAAAACACAGTGGTTTAAACACAGTAGTGGCTATTTTTCTCTATCATAAATAAAATCCAGAGATACCTGGTGTGATATCTGTACAGTCACCAGAGACCCTTCTGTCCTTCCAGTCCACAGCTCTTAGCCCATCATTTCATAGTCCCGGATGGCTGCAGGAGCCTAGCCATTGGGTTCACATTCCAGGATGAAGCACAGAAGAACATACCCCTTTAGAGAGCTTTCCTGGAAGTACCAACCAAACTGTGTTTACATATCCTCCATCAGAACCCAGTTGCATGTCTATACTAGTTTTAAGAAAGGCTGGGAAATACATCTATCGGGTTCATTGTCACCCCAAAATAAAGTAATGGTTCTCAAATCAAAGAAAAGGGGCAGAATGGATATTGGCTGGGCAGCCAGCTGCCTCTGCCACAACAGGCTATGAAACAAAGAGATGCAGGATTGGGTGGGGTTGACTAGTGAAGGCGAGGGAGCATGGGCCACATACCCGCCTCCCCTAAATTAACCCGGTGTGGCTGGACCACTGATGAGAGGACCAAGTGCTGGGAGGCAAGGAAGGTGGAGGCCTAGTGACATCTGGCCTTGCTAGGATTCAAGGCTTTGTTATAAGACCAGTTGAGCTACTAGAGGGTTGTCAGCAGAGCTTGGGGTGGCCTGATCACATATGTGGGTTTTGAGCTCCTACAAAGTGCCTGGTGCCAAACACTGGTGATCCAGAGGTGTGGCATCCCCTTGCTGGTGGAGCCCGGATTAGCAGTTCTAGATTAGCAGTACAGACCATTTGTCCAGACCCTGTGTGCAGGAAAATGGGTGTCCAGAAAGGGTTAACAGCAGAAATGACTCCTGAGGGCTGAGTGCTTCAGCAGGATAAAGGGAAGGCCACAGGCATTCCAGGCAAAGTTGGGACAGAGGCTCAAAATGTCTAGTGTGGATGTTTTGCCAGTAGGCCTTCTTCCTGGAGGCAAGCCAGGAGATGAGACTTACGGTTGGGGTAGGGGCAAGTTCACTGAAGGCCTTGTGTATCAGGATAAGGGGCTGAATATTAGGAAGTCATGGAGGGGCGGTCAGAGAGTGACCGGATGCCAGCTGAGGTTTTAGAGCATCAGTGCTGGCAGCAGCAAGCAGGAATATAGAATTACATGGTTGATAAAAGAGGAGGCTCCTTTTCATACACTTGAACTTCTGCCTATTGGGATCCTGACTCCCATTATCACAGGTGGCAGGTACCTACTCTCCTCCTCCTCCTCCTCTGTGAAATACGAAAGTTCAGGTCTACAATCCCATAACTACCATTTCGAAATTCAGAAGTCTCTGAAAGCTGAACTTTGTTTTTGGTGATTCATTTAACAGCCAGACCTGAACTCTACCTAAGCACGCTGAGTGGCAAAACCTTGACCTCATCTTGCATGAGGCTATTAATGGTCTATTTAGCCCATTTAGTGTGAATATTTGTTTTGCCCTGCAGAAATATTAATGAGCTCAGTGGCTAGCATTAAATAATAGATGGTATTATGTATTTCCAATATCCCCAAAATTCTGAATTTCATAATATATCTTTTTAGGTAAAAGATGGTCATCTCTGCCCATAAGCAAGGAAGGGATGGAAGGAAAGTCTTGTGGATGCAGTGGACAGTAATGCTAGGGAACCCATGTTTCCATGAATCCTAGAGGTTATAAGTTTTCCTGCCTTTGTGGCTGAGGGGCTAACGAGCACTTGGAGCTACCCAGGACACATCTGTTAATTATATGAAGTTAATGTCATAGAGAACAACCAGCATCTGCTCTCACAAGAACAGTGATACTATTGTTATTAATAGTAATAATTTGTGTGTATATAGTGCTTTTGAGTGTATCAGGTGCTTTTAGAACTACTTTCTCCTTGAATTCTGTAACAGCTATGATGGACGGATAGGTTGGAATTCCCAGGCTATACCCAAGAACCCTGACTCAGAGGAGGCAGGTGGCTCATCCATGGTCATTTAGGCAACACAGGGCCCAGACTAAGTTCTTCTGATTCTGAGATCTGTGATCTTATTTTCCATAAGCAATAACATTCTTGGCCAAAGAGTGCCAAACTCTTAAAAACATGTATCTGCTGCCAAGGGCCAGCACAATAAATTTCATCTTACAAGCCCACTCTAGCTCATTGGCTGTGGCTGAATGACATGTTCGGCTGCAGATTTTGAGGCTGTTTCCAGAATTCACAAGGATTTTGGTAATCCATCAGCCATGACTACCAAGGTGGAAGGCAGAAGCATGGCAGGTAGTGTATTACCATCCATTTCTAAAAGCTGACTTTTCCTCTCTCCACTCATCAAAAACATAAATTAACTGCCAACTGGGTGCCAGACACTTAGGATGTTGAGGCTAGCTCCATGCAGGTTAGCTGTTGTGCCCAGGTAACTCAGAAAAGCCCCAGTGCTGCCCCAGTTGTATATTAAGAATGATGTGTGGTATGTCAAGGCCACAGACCCAGAAGCCTAAAGAGTGGTTTAGAGAAGCAAACTGAAAATCAAGTGGCCCACACAACCCAGACCCTAGAAGACAGTGTGGTTTGCAGGTACATGGATGATGGTTAAGAGTTTGGGCTTCAAAGTCATTCAGGCCTATGTCCAGATCCCTCCTACTTGGGTATTACCAGGGGCAGGGGTTAGCCTGAAACTGCTTCAGTTTCTCTCTCTCTACCCAAAAAAGAAAATAGCAATAATAATTGTTATTGCAGAAGATTGTCATAATACTTAAAAGGAACTGAGGGTGATACTAGCTACTATCTGTTGAGGCTTTTTATGTGTCAAGTGTGTATTAAACCCATTATACATGTTAACTCACTGCGTCTCCACTACAGCCCCATAAGATAACGCATGGAAAGACCCATGCCTAGCATATACTGAGCTCTCAGAGTGAGGTTGTAGTGGTCCTGGTGTCCTTGCTGCTGCCACTCATTGCTGTTTTTAAGAACCAACCTGGGACTGGTGACTTGTATTCTGGTCCAATCTTTACCACTGGTTCTTTGTGATCTTGAACAAGTCAATCAACTTGTTTCTAATTTCCTCTGTAAAAAAAGAAACTTGGATTAGATGAGAGGTTAGACCCTGGGGACCTTTTCAGAAACACAGGTTGCTGGGCTTTATTCCTAAGGAGTCTGATTTGATAGGTCTAAAGCCAGGCCTCCAAATCTGTGTTGTTTTAAACATAATAATGAAAATGTCCAAATAGACACAAGTACCATCACCAGTTTCAACAATCTTCAATGTTTTTTCATATTTGCTTCATCTCTCCATGCAAGTATTTTCCAACTACTCCTCCGGGTGCACTCCAGCCTCCTCTCAGTCTCAGGTGGATGGGCTCCATGCCTGCATTCACCAGTCTCCCAAGCCCTCTGGCTCCCAATAGGTTCCAGCAGGGATTGGGAAGTTGGGGGAAGGCAGGGCTGGTCCACGGATCTCCCTGGCACATGGGCAGTGACTGTGTTCCCCCCACTCTAGCCACAATTTATGGCAGCCTGACTTCTCTGTCACTACACCCCTATCTCTAGGTCCTTATCCACTCTCTCCCCTTGCCACAGTGCAGAGAGCTTGCCATTGCTTGCTCCATCGCTTACTGCCTTCCCTGGACCTTGGCTACATCCTTATAAACAGTAAATGCTCCCCAGTTACCTACTTTGCTGGTGCCATTATTTCCTGTGGGGGCCCTGCCTGCTACACACCAACTCCTCTCTCTATTTATACCTGAATATTCTAATTTTTTTTTTTTAATTTATGATAGTCACAGAGAGAGCGAGAGGCAGAGACAGGCAGAGGGAGAAGCAGGCTCCATGCACCGGGAGCCCGACGTGGGATTCGATCCCGGGTCTCCAGGATCGCGCCCTGGGCCAAAGGCAGGCGCCAAACCGCTGCGCCTCCCAGGGATCCCCTATACCTGAATATTCTAAAGCAAATTACCACGCATCTCCAACAATGCTATCACGGTCTGCAAAACAATAATTCCTTAACATCTTCAATTAACAGGCATCTATATATTTTAAATCCCCCTTTGGTGTCTGTGAGGTTGGGAATCACTGAAATAGCCCACCTCGAAGGGTCTTTCCAACTCAAACAATCTGCCTCTTGAATATGCAAGGAACTATCCCAGTTTATAGACTTGAGTCAGTCTCCACCTGGTGGCAGGAAAGCTCATCTGGACTCTGGGCTGGTTAGTTGGAACCTGGTCCCACCGGTAAGGCGACGTTGCCATGGACACTTAGGAAGTGATTTGTACACCTACATGTGGCTGTACCGATAGGCCCAACAATCAGATGGACACCAAACTCCACATTCTACCTATGTATTCTCCCTCCAGGACAGGATGGCTGCCCACAGGACCAAAAAGACAAGTCTTTATTGCACCCCACCCCCCATGGGTCTCCTCCCCTCATTCACTCAAAAAAAAAAAATCTCTCCTAATACTTACCCTTGGGAGTCTGTCCCCTTTTCTGAGTCTCACCTTAGATCACACTTGTAATTACACATGTTTTAGTCTTTGAACATTTGATTAGCTTTTTGGAGTTTAAGATCAAAAAAACGTCCATTAACCACATTCCTTGGGCCTCTCCCAGAAAGAGGCAGGTTGTGGAACCTTGCCAGTTGGAAAGGCAACAGGTTGGCAGGATGGGATGTCCAGGCTTGGATCTATAGCTAAGAGGCTTGGACTGTGAGCAGGCCACCGCCTGTCTCTGGGGCACAGCTGCATCTCTGCCTTGATTCTTGGGAATTCAGAGTCTCTCGGTGAGTTTCCAGATATGATTTCAGCCTCACTGTACTAAATTATAATCCTAAATGAAGAGCTGGCCAGGAAAACTCCATTGAGATTTAGAGCAGCGTTAGTTGGCTGAGGATCAAAGTACCTCGCTCCTTAAAGACCGTCACCAGGGGCATCCGACTGGGTATTTGGTGAGTCTGTTCCAGGCATTGTTTTCCATGATCACTTCCACATGAATGCGTTTTCCACCGAGGCAGGTGATTTGTATTACTCTAGTTTTCAAAGCAAACTCTTCAGGGACTCAGCTGTTAAAACCTAACTGACCCTCAGAGCCCTCTCTGGCCACACAGTCATCCCACCGCGCAATTACCACCCAAGGTCCACCTGGTATACTGGTACAGAGTGTTGCATGTAGGTACTCAAACAAGGAGCTCAGGCAGGACTCAAGCTGCAGAGGACTTTTTTGGTGGGGGGAGAAAGGACCACCCATCAGCTAAGAGCCAGTGTGACTGTTACCCCCACCCCTGCCCTGACTTCTTCATCCATAGCTTTGCAATTCACATTTCTTCTACCTGGGCTTAAGGTTACTGGATCTGCTGAACAGTAGCAGACAAGGGAGACAGGAAGGCTCCATGCCAAGAGCTGCAGCCTTGCAGGCAGTTAAAGGAGACCTCACACTTCAAACCTGTGCACACAGGATCCTTCAGCTTTCAGGGGATGTGCAGAAAGAAGTGGAAGCAGCAATTACTTCAGAAAAACCCCTCCTGACGAGACAGGGCCTGGGCCAGCAGCCTGCTCCAGGCTGGTGTTAGAGGAGGCTTATACAGTGTGGATTCCAGACGGCACACCTCAAGAGCCTGATTCAGGAGGTCTGGCTGAGCCTGGGGGATTTGCATTTTTAATAAGCCCTCTCCCCTGTGGCCAGGAGTTGCAGGAAACCAGCTCCAGGCCTTCCATCTTCTCCTGGTGGTCTGCTTTGAGTTTCAAAGTTAACTTAAAAAAAAAAAAAAGCCCTTGAATTTGCTGTGCAAGTCAGAATGATTTACAGAGGGCAAGTTGGCTTTATACCCTTAGACTGTGCCACTGGGGCATCAGACATCTGGATCAATTAGGAAAAGTGATTGCTTTCCTTTAAGGAAACAGAAGGCCCCCATTAAAATGCAAACATTAGCTGAGTGATTAGTGATGCTAGTGGCCCCCAGGATGCAGTCAGCGGCTACGCGAGGGGGAGAGGCAAACACTTCACTGCTTCTGCTGAGTTGGAGTCTTGACTCAGCCATTTCACTAGCTGTGTGACCCTCAGGTGAGTTATTTAACTTGGGTTGTTCATCTGTAAAATGGGGATGACAATGACTGCACAGGATGAAGTGAGGATTTTTTTTTAAGGACCACACATGTAAAGCACTTAGCTCTGTAGGGGTCCCAGGCAGGGTCTTTCTGGGTGTTAGCAGAGGAGATGAGACCCCTGAAGGATCTATTAAGAAATACAAGAGTGGCTCTTCCGTTGCCCTGTCTCTGAGTCACACTGGGAATCCATCCTCCCGAGAGATGTCTCCTGAATGCATATCTCACCCTGCTCCATCACACCTGACAATTCTTGAGTGCTCCCTGTTGCCTCCATACTAAAATCCTACACTGCCTTCCAGGCTTTTGCCTTCACTCACCTCCTTAGCTCAGCACTCAAAACCTCTCAACTCTGATTTCAGTGTGATTTCCACCCCCATCTTTCCCTGCCCATTTCTGCTCTGGCTTACTTGACTCATCCTTTAAAACAGCCCGGGAGCTGCCTCCTCCAAGAAGCATCCCTTGCCTTTGATTTCCTCCTTCCCCCTGGCAGAGGGAAGGCCCTCTGCAATGCCCCTGGAATAGTGCTCTCTCACATTCTATTGTAACTGTCCATTCATCTGAGCTCTACGTCAGGAGGACTCACTTTTCTGCTTAGAATTACCTGCAATCTCTCTGAAGGTCCTATAGTGCCCTGGCCTCAACTCAGGTCAGTTAAATTACTCTTTGGGGATAGGACTCGGGCATCAGGGGTCCTTAAAATTCTCTGGGTGATGCACATAAGGGTCAAAACCAATGCTCCAGAGGGTGGGCACCTTGAAGGCCTCAGATGTATGTACAGAAATGTCTACTTCTGACCCTCAGCACAGTGACTGGCACATTGGTGGTCTCCAGTAGACTTCTGAATACCTGTAGGTGGGTTGTTGTATTCGGGGACTTCCAGAGCTGCGTTACCATCTTGGAGAGCAGGCTATGCAGAGATGTTGGGAAGGGTGGCTGTTGGACACTTAGGGGCCACGGGCAGGCCTGGAAATCAGAGTAGGAGGCTAGGATGTGACGGCTGAGAAGAAACTCCAGGCACTCTCTGAGGTCTGCCTGGGGCTACCCTGGGGAGTGCAGGGCAGGGGTATCCTGTCAGCTGGGCTAGAACCACATCCAATTCAGATATCTTTGAACCTCTGCAGCTTGGGGCACTTAAGAAGGAAGCGTGTCACATATGATCGGGAGCTCTGACAGGCTTTTAGACAACTCTCCTGCTCTCCAAGAGATGGCTTCAAGGTCCGGAAGTCCTGGCAGATGGAAAACATCCTCACAGCTCACTGTCCTGGCCATAAGCTCTAGACTTGCTTCAGGATAGTGGGAGATGGCAAGGGAATTTTGTCTCAGAACACACTGGGCCTCCAAGAGCCCTTTCTGATCAACTGTCTTCAAACTCGCTTTCCTTCTGAGTCCTCAATAGTTGAATCTTCTTTCTTAGCAAGAAAATTAGAAAATATAACTAAGAGCGCACACCTGGGTGACTCAGTGGTTGAGAGTCTCCCTTCGGCTCAGGTCATCATCCTGAGATTGAGTCCCACATGGGGCTCCTCGCAGGGAGCCTGCTTTTCCCTTTGCCTATGTCTCTCCCTCTCTCTGTGTGTGTGTCTCTCATGAATAAATAAATAAAATATTTAAAAAATATATAACTAAGAAATTAACCAGCTTATTTTCCTATAGGCCTAAGCCTCAAAAACAAGCTATTTTTTCCCGTACCTTCTCTGAAGAGGACAGCTTGTCGTTGTGACATGAAACCTCAAGTTGCCCTTGTCCCAGAGGACTGGGTAAAAAACAAAGAAACAAATCCTTCAGAAGTATAGTCAGGCTCTAGTTGGCAAAGAGCAGGATTGTCTACATCGTGGGGCACGTGACAGGTGGGGAGTTTGGATTTTCTGAGGCAAGGGCAGCTGAAGGCTTGAGTTCAGTGTGTTGTAGTCCTCTCTGGTCCCCACTAGAGCCCCGGGAGGGGCAAGACCCATGCTGCAGGCAATTGTGGGAGGAGCTGCTCTCTATATCCCTACCCTCAGCACTTTCTTCACAAGTGGTGGCTTCTGAACCTTCTGAATCATTTTAGACTCTTTTTTTAAGTAACCTCTATACCCAACTTGGAGCTTGAGTTCAGCAACCCTGAGATCAAGCCCTGAGCGGAGATCAAGAGTCGTCAAGGGTTGGATGCTTAACTGACTGAGCCACCCAGGCACCCCTGAATTGTTTTAGACTTTGAATCTCAGTCGGAGCCTGCAGGGAGAGGTAGGATGGAGTGGGGAAGGGTGGAGAGATCTCAAATTCTATTTTGGTTGTCTCTGTGAGATGCTGTGGTGGAAGAATGTGGTGACTACAATTACTAACCCTTGCTGCATGTTTATGTGTAGGGACTTTTTAAAAAAGATTGATTGATTTGAAAGAGAGAGAGACAGCAAGTGAGCAGAAGCAGCAGAGGGAGAGAGAGAAAGAGAATCTCAAGCAGACTCCATGCTGAGCACAGAGCCAGATGTGGGGCTCAATCTCAGGACCCTGAGATCATAACCTGAGTCAAAACCAAGAATCCAATGCTCAACCAACAGAGCCACCCAGGCACCCCCAAGTTAGGGACTTGGTATACAGAAGTCATTTCATCCTCCCTACAGCCCTAGGAAGTCGGTGTTTATCACTCCTTTTCAGGCTGAAGGAGCCCGAAGCAGAGCGGGGTTACGTGAGGGTTCAAGGTAACATAAGCAATAAAGACAAGTAGCCATTTGGTTATATAATCCTGGAGCTTTTCTTTTTTGTGGTGGAGGTAGAGGCCTGATGGGAGGGAGGGATGCTATGTAGAGACATTGAGCCAAATACTATTCCCTGGGAAAGAGATGTAGGTTGAGGAAAGGAGACATTCTAGACTAATAAGCCCTGGGGGCTCCCAAGTGTACAGATGAGAACATAGAGAGGCACAGTGGCCAGGATGGGGACCTGAGGCAGGCAACCCACGGAGGAGGAATTTGAGGCCATGGGGTGCTATGGAAGTGAAGAAAAGAAAGTGTTGTCAAGAGGAGGGGCAGGCCACTTTGTGTGAAGTTTCTGGACCACCAGGTAAGATAAGGTCTGAGGAGTGAATGCCTGGTACAGAGACAGGGCACAGCATCCCTGACAAGAGCAGCTTCTCTGGAGGTGAGAGGGTGGAGTCCACCTGCAGGGAGCGGGAGTGAGGAAGTGGTGTCAGGGAGGTGACAGCTGCAAGGGGTCCCCAGTCGCCTGGCGTTCCCCCCGGTCCTTTCCCTCAGCAACTTAATTTTATTCCCCTGGACTCTGTAGAGTGTTTTCTTTGGCCCATAAACAGTGTCATGGCCCATTTGATCAATAGCTGAGATACACCTGAAAAAGGGACCGAGGAGGTAAAAGTGGGAAGCAAAATATTAAAAAAAGAATAATAATAAGATGACAAGAAGGGGATTGGCACACAGCAAAGATCAATAAGGCCAAAACTGTCTGAGAAAACGTATCTCCTGATGAACCTCAGCCTCTGAGAAATCGATCAGCAGCTCTTGAAAAAATGTATCTCCTGTAAAAGTGTCATTGGAACTTCCAGTGTCACAATGCGGGTGCTGATGGCTGGATGCAGAATAGATGGCCCATTAATACCCATTGATGGGTTCATTGATTGGTGTGTCTGGTATAATTAGCCCCAAAGATCTTCAATCAACACAGTGCCGGGAGGTGACGGAGCCTGTGCATCCTGAACAGCGGGCTCAGTGGCTGGTTTGCTGTGTGGCCAGGACGCATCCCCGGACTCCTCAGAGGCTCAGTTTCCTCACCTGTAAAATGAGAAGATAACAGTTCAGTGTTTGCCAAAGTGATTTCCAGCAAACTTTACTTGTGAGGATTGTTAGTGAGTATATTCCTTTCCCCACCAAAAATGTCACGTGGTGAGATTTGGGTGACACAGCTTTCAAACAACTTAAGCAGGATTTCTCAGAATCTTTGATATCTCTCAGAAGCAGAAGAGAGGATGTGTTTATTTATCCACTTGATCTGCGTTATCGAGCATGGAGCGTATGCCAAGCACCATTCTAGGAGCTGGGGACACAGCAGCGAATGGAAGATTCAAGTTCCTCTGTCAAAGTCTTTGCATCCTAATGATGGAACACAAAGAGACAACCAAGGTAGCTAATATGACAGATGGTCCTAAAAACAGGCAAAAACAAAAGGCTAGTGCAGTGTAGGGGGTGGAAGGTGATGCTACTGTTTTATACAGAGGGGAGGTGAAACTACTTCCTTTTTGAAAAGGCATCTTTTGAGCAGAGACTGGTAGGAAGTCCAGGAGCAAGCCATGCAGCTGGCTGGAGTAAACTACACGTGCAAAGGCCCTGAGATGGGAGCACGTTTATCCTTGTCACAGAAAATGAATATGGTTGGGGGCGGGGCAGGTGGAGGAACATGGTCAAGTCAACAAAAGCAGCCTTTCCTGTTCATGTCTACAGAGCCCCTGAGTTTGGATAAACAGAATTCATATGACAAGGGCTGTTACAGAGGTATAGTGTGTCTTCCCAACTCCTATCATCAAGCAGGTGACTTTTTTTTCTTTTTGTGATGTGATTCTCAGGATTGGCATCCCACTGGAATGGATTATTTCTGAGTGCAACACTAATGATATGACATGGTATTATGTGTAATGTTCTATACTGGTGTAGTATGAATTATAAAATCCTTTTAGAGAAATGCTATCTCACTGTCTCACTGGTGGTGGTGGTTTTTTTTTTTTTTTTTTGTTTTTGTTTTTGTTTTTTTTCCTGAAGACCAGATTATGATTTCTTTAGGAATGAGGTCTCTAAATCAGAAAGTAAGGGGCTATTGTGAACCCCACCAGTGACTCTCTGTAACCTTGAGAAGTTAGTTGGCTTTTCTATGCCTTGGCTCCCTCATCTGCAAAATAAGAATTAGATTACTTCCTGCTACAATGACCAGAGTGAAGATTAATTGAGATAATATAAATAAAGTACATAGTACAGTGCCAGGCACACAGTAAGTGCTCAGTAAAGGCTACCTGCTATGATTATTCACATTACAAACTGAGGAATCTCCTAGGTGATACCAACCAAATACCCCCTTTATACATGGAAAAGGATGACATGGAGATGTCAACTGCTGCGGCACCCTGAGTGCTTTCAGAGGAATCAGTGGTGTGCTTCATGACTGCACTGTTTTCTACATACTGTGGTTGCCATCCCAGCTGCCTCCAGAGCATCCCTTGCCATGTTCTGTGCCAGTTACCTGGACATGGATGAGCTGGTCATCCAGTCAGAGTGAAGCTGGGCACTCAGCTGGGTAGCTGGGAGAAAGGAAGCTGTCTTGTTCTCCACAGTGTGGAGGAGAAGCCATGCATCCCAGGAACCACACCCATTTCTCTCTCAACCATGAAGGCAGCCAGCCTGAGTATGAAGCCAACACTCAGAGGGAGTCAGAGCCAAGGGAATGTCTGAGAAATGAAGCCTCGTGCTGGCCCCCCACCGACCTCTGGATCAGCTCAATCCTGACATCCCTTCACTGTGGACTCTCCTGGTCTAGGAGCTGATAAATTGCTTTATTTTAAAGCCATGGCAAATTGGATTTTTCTTTTACTTTATAGCCCAAAGCATCTTAGCTGATACCCACAATTTATCTCATCAGATCTCCAAGACAACCCTATTAGAAGATGCTTTTGTGCCCATTTTACAAACTCAGAATGGCTGACCTGCTGTTGACTAGTGAGAGACAAGAAGCTGGTAGAGTGGATTTGGGGCTCAAACATTGGGATTCCAGCCTTAGGTCCATTATTTACTGGCTGTTTCCTCATCTGTAAAATGAATATAGTTCTTTAAAAAAAGAAATCCTTTCTCCCAAGGTTGATATGGGGAGCTGAATCAAGATTCCTTAGGAGGAAGACTTTACGACTATAAAGTGCTATGCCGATATTCACCGTTCCTCTACCTGAAGCCTAATGCTCCCACCTAGAAGTTCAGGGACTTTGCATTATGTGTGTTGTTGGCTTAACCAGGTCTTGGCCTAAGGCAGTTAAATACTCTGCTATCTTGTTTATACTGACACTTAGCAAATTCTCCCTTTACAACTAGTGAAGATCTAAAATCAAACCAAGCCCCTAATGTTACCCCACATGTTATAGGACTCAGCTGTATGCCAACATAGGCTATATTTATCAGTTGGTAGGCTTGTAGCACCCATACCTGCACACATACCCCTGCTTCCCCCAGTTTCTTGGGTGCACAGGCCTATACCATTTTTTACAATTGGTTGGTAGATTTTTCATGTGCTGTTAGCATCCCAAATGTATGGGATGACTTCAGAGATTAAGAGGATAAACACATGTCATTGTGCAATGTTCTCTTACTAGGAATAACTTTGAGGTAAAACTCCCTATAGTTATGTAGGGTAATGGAAGTGAAAAACTCTTTATAATTCAGATAAGAGTGTGAAAATTTGTCCTTACCATGAATATACTGGACTGCTTTGCCTAAGTGATTCAGAGTTGATTTCCCAAACATATTAATCATGAGTTAGAAGAGTTGTGTTCATCTTTGTACTATTTATATTAGAATAAAGTGCTTGTCATGTAAGGCCCTAGCTTGATAAGCATAGTATACAAGGGAAAAATGAAATAGATTTATTCTTGTTATTCAGGGAGTATGTGGTTTATTATACACGCTTTGCCTCTGGCTCTGGGGAAAATAATTTATTAGTTTTTTGCTTTCATTTGCCTTGGATATAAAGATTAACCGATTGTTTAACAATCTTGTTCAGGCCCTATTTATGTAGGGTAGCCATCTTCACTCAAATAACTCCCAATATTTAAGTTGTAGCATTATTCATAAAGATAACGATAGTTCAGACGTTCAGTCATAGAAGTGAGATATTACCTCCTAGTAACAACTTTAAAGGAATGTAAACGGGAATTTCTTTTGTGTTAATTTACATGGAAGGGAAAAGTGACAACCACCACAAATTGGGAAAATGCACTTTAGCAATCACATTGACTTCATTTGAACCTGTCCAATGCCTTAGAGTGATTGTCTGTGGCTCACTGTGGTGGTAAAACTAAGCAGTGGATATGACTTATTCTCTTCCCTTTGATCAAAGACCCTTAGCATATATTCAAGGTTGGTAGCAAAGTCCTTGCAGTAGAAGGCAACCTGTTTATATTTTCCTCATCAATGTCAACCGAGGGGTTCCAAGGAAGAAGAAATATAATCCAGGTTCAAGGACAGCAACCATTAGAAATGCCTTCATCTCTGAAAGAAAACCAGTGTCTTAGTTTTGTTTATGAAATGCTTAAGTAATTTTTCTCTGCTGCTGGGGGAAATAAAAAACCAATCCACCACCCCACAGCTGGAACCATTTACAACATAGGTTTGATTGTTTTTTTGCAAATTGAACGATTAATTCAGGCAAACAACCAAAGATTTAATTTAATTTAAAATTGAAAGGGACGGACAGTCATGCTGGCTGAATTCCTCACTTGGCAGGACTTTGGGGCCATGGCAATTAGTTTAGACAATATTGTGACTCTACCAAGTCCACACTGGAGGCAGATCAAGTTTTTAAAAAATGAGTGCCACTGGCCTGACTCTCTTTTTATTAATGTTTTCCCTGATTTAAAATACAGGATTTGGGATCACTTTAATCCTTTTTTTTTTGGGGGGGGGGATCACTTTAATCCTATCTCTCTATCCAAGGGCTCTATGACTTCGTCATTACATTTCACTCCCACCCCAGGATGACAGGTGATCTGATCAAAAATTTCCAGTAACTATGAACAGAAATTCTTAGGATTTGAGCTAAATCTCCTGCAGTTGGGGCCCAATATAGATGCACAGCAGGCTTGGTCAACTCTTCCGCATTCAGACACTTCCAAGGCAAAGCTGGACTTTGCATGAGCCGTGGAAGGACACATTTGCTAGAATCATCAGCCTGAACCACCGCAAGGATCAAGCTGAGGATGACCCAGGTAGTGAAGTCAGACTGTGCTTCCATCTTTATCCAGCAGCTCTTTGTAAAGGAAGCTAGAATCCCAGCTGCACAAGGTTCTGAGATGTACTTTCACCTCATTTCAAAGTCTAGTTGAACAGTGAGGCAGAAGACAGCAAGGAAAAGATAATACTATTAAGGCTACTCTGAGAGTTTTCCTTCTCTCAGGGAAAAGAACTGGATTGCATGGAATACATGGGATTCTGGAACTTTCAATTATGTCTTTCCATTATTCTAGAGCCTTTATGTCTTAACAGGCCTGGCTGCTTAAAAAGACCCTGGGATTTTACCACCTGGTTTTGGTCTTTTTTTTTGTCCCTCCTTCTCCCCTCTACCCCCACCAACCCACCATTTTCCTCCTTTGCTTCCTTCATAAAAGAAATCAGCTCAAATACTGACATCTGTCTGTCATTTCCTCACAGGAATAGATCCAAATGAATACATGTCCCTTAATGAATATATTTCTAAAAACAGACCCAGGCAGTGCTGGATGTGTTACAATGTTATCCCTTTCTCCTGAATTCCCACATCCTCTCCTTGCCTGGATGGAGATCTGCACCCAACCTTCCTGTTCCAACTAAATCTTTCCATGAACTTTCTGCCTCCATCTCATCACTGCATGATGGTGACTCCCACCTCTGAAAATTCACACCACCTGCAGACCATTCCTTGTACACTGCCTTTCGGCAACTTTTTCTCCAAAACTTTCTGTTTCGTTACACAACGAAACACATGGGATAACATGGGATGACACATAACACATGGGATAACAAGCTTGTTGAATAATAATGAAATAATGGAGAAGCAAACAAACCAAAATGGCCAAGATCCCTTTACACCTGAAAGAGATAGCTTCAGAGCTCTGGATAGATATACTGTCTAGCTATATACACCCAAATTCATGCCTATCTACATACGTATAGATAGTTTATTTTATATACATATATATGAAATCACACTTGTATATTCTTTAACACCCTTCTGGAGATAAAACTCCGGTAACATTCTTTTCCATTTTTAACCATATGAGGATAATCCACATCTTCAGCAACACTTGTTATTATCTCTTTTGGATGATAGCCATTTTATTGGTGTGAAGCAGTACCTCTTTATAGGTTTGATTTACATTTTCCTAGAGGCTAATGAAGTATTGGGCCTTCGTTCATGTGCTTCTTGGCCATGTGTATCTTTTCTTTAGATCCTTTGTCCATTTTTTATTGGATTATTTGTCTTTTTATTATTGAGTTGTAAGAGCTCCTTATATATTCTGGATACAAGTCTCTTATTGCAAATATTTTCTTTGATTTTATGAAGCATCTTTTTCCTTTCCCGATGGTGTCCTTTAAAGCATAAAAGTTTTTAGTTGTGATGATGATGTTCATCTTTTCTCTTTTGTCACTCTTGCTTCTGGTGTCATATCTAAGGAGGCTTTCCATAACTTAAGTTTGTGCAAGTTTCCTTCATTATTTTCTTCATATTTTATAGCTTTGGCTCTTCCCTTTGTGCTTAATTTTTGTGTATGGTGTAATTGAAAAGGTCTACTTTCTTTCTCTGTATAGTTGTCCAATATTTGTTGTAGAGACTATTTCTTCCCTCTTTAATTATCTTGGCACCCTTGTCCAAAATCACTTAACCGCAAACTTGAGGGTTTATTTCTGGACTCTATTGCATTGGTCTATATGTCTTTGCTTACGCCAGTACCAAGCTGTCTTGATTACTGTAATTTTGTAGTAAGTTTTGAAATTAACTGTGAGTCCTTTTTCAAAAGTGTTTTGACTTTTCTGAGTGTCTTGCATTTCCCTTATGAATGTTAGAATCAGCTTGTCATTTTCTGCAAAAAAGACAGCTGGGATTTTGATAGAGATCTACATATTTGTCATCACTTGCTTTTCATTCTACTTGATGAAATTTTTCCATATGTAAAAAAAATGCTTGCATACATGCACAAAGTCAACATGTGAGAATTTTGATTCTATAACCACCAGTCTGATCAATGTACAGAATATTTGCAGCACCTTAGAAGGCTCCCTAAAGCCCCTTTCCAGTACCTACTTTCCTATAAAAGTAGCCAGCCACTATGCTGATATCTGTCACCATTGATCAGTTTCTCCTTCCTTAACTTCCTATAAGCTGAATCATTTAGTACATACTCTGTAGTGACTGACTTCTTTCACTTGAATATCCGTGTTATTGTTTGTAGCTTTAATTTTTTTTCCTTTATTGCTAAGTAATATTCCATCGTTCATCCATTCTTCAACTGGAACACATTTTGTTTTTTCCATTTGGGGGCTATTATGAATAAAGCTTCTATAAACATTCTTGAGCAGGCTATTGGGTGTGGACATATTTCTGTTTGATGTATTCATTTCCTTAAGGTATATATTTGGGAGAAGAATTGCTGAATCATAGGTTAGATATATGTTTTGCCTTGGAAGATGCTGTCAAACAGTTTTTTTGAAGTGACTGCACCAGTTTACCTTCCCACCTTATAGTAAATAAGCTTGTTGCTGACATCCTCACCAGCACTTAGTATGAATTGGTGGTGGTTTGGTTCATGGGTGGTGACAATTTACATTTCTCTGATGACTATAGATATTTAGCATCTTTTCATAAGTTGTGGCCATTTGTATAATCATTTTGGGGAAGTGTCGATTAAGGTCTTTTGGCAATTGTCTTAAATTGTCTTTTTCTTTTTGACTTGTAGGAGCTCTTTATATATTGATATGAATCTTTTGCCAGATATGTTGTAAATATTTTTTCATGGTCTGTGGTTTGCCTTTTCACTCTGTCTTTTTTAATGTAATTTTTAAAAGTGAGATATAATTTACATGCCAGAAAATTCATCTGTTTAAAATATATAGTTCAGTGTTTTTCTCCACATTGATAAAGTTCTGCAACCATCACCACTATTTAAATCCAGAATATTTCCATCACCCCATGGAGAAATCCATTACTCTCTCCTTCCCCCTTCCCCCATGCCCTAGTAGCTACTAATCTACTTTCCATCTTTATGAATTTGCCCAACTCTGAATGTTTTACATAAATGCAATCACATGATATGCAGTCCTTTGTGACTGGCTTCTTTCACCTAGCATGTTTTTGAGGCTTATCCATGTTGTAGCATGAATTAGAATTTCATTTTTTTTATGGCTGAATAATACTCCATTTTATGAATATACCAAATTTGATCTATCCATTCACTGGCTGATAGACTTGTAGGTCCTTTTAATGCTGTTTGATGAGAAGTTCTTGATTTTAATGTAATTCAGTTGCTTAATCTTTTCCTGTATGGATTCTGCTTTTTTGAGATCTATTTTAAAAATATTTGTCTACTTCTGTGATTTATTATTTAAGTACTGTCAGTGTCCTGGAAATCTTCCCACATTGAAATATGGAAGTTTATTTCATTCTTTCTACTGACTCCTTATAGAAGCTTCTCCCTTGCTGGATATTTGAATGATTCATGGTATTGCTATTAAAGCAAAGCTGCAATAAAAATTCTCACATGTTGACTTTGTGTGTGTATGCAAGGGCATTTTCAGGTAACTTCCCAGAAGAGGAATAGTTGGATCAAAAGTTTATCGGTTTTCAGTATTGATAGAGCTTATCAAGTTGCCTTGCAAAAAAGTCTTCACCAAATGTACCTGCCCACCAACAGTTGGAGATGTGCCCGCCCATTGTGCCACTCCATGCTATCACTTGGTAGCATCAATCTCTAAGAATGTTTGCCACTCTATAAAAATTTAAAGAAGAAAAAAATGTTTGCCATTCTTATAAACATACCAATATTTTCTCTAGGACTTTCTTGCTTTCACAATAGCTGATGAGTAGGGACTTGTTTTACATTTATTTCCTTTAAGTAAGCAAGCACCCCTTCAGTTTGAGGTTAGTAGCATGACACTGTCAGGGAGGAAAAAGTTTCCTTCTACCTTCTTAGGTTCAGTGTTTGGGAACCAGTAAATTAAACAACAAAGACAGATTAATAGGAGAAAAGGCAGACATACAATTTTTATTAAGATTTACGTGCACAGGAGTTTACCAAAAAGAAAACTCAAAGAAGTGATTAGGCTTAGAGGGATCATATGCCATTTTAACAAAGGAAAGAGGGGTTGGACTTCAAGGGATGATAATTGCAGGCCAATGTCTGGGAACTACATGGGAGAACTAATGAAAGATAAAGGTTGGTTTAGTAAAGTCTGTTTATGAATAGTCATCCAGTGTCAACTCCCAGTCTCTGGTGATGAGTTTCTCTTCTCTTTTCTGTTATTGGAGAGGCACTTTCCAAAAGGAAATTTATGCCCTGCCTTTAGGCAGACAAGAGAAGTGCAGAGAAAGCCTTGCCCTGCATCTGCTGATTCTCACTTGCCTTCAACTCAAAATAAGTGGCATATTTTGGAGTGGCATATTCTGGACTCCTTTAGCAGGAAAATGAATATTTATTGTTTGTTAATTTAACAGATAAGGATAATTCAGATGTGACTTGCCTTAAATCTTTAAGTTGGAGATAAATATGTATGTTGCTGGGGGTTCCTTAGCTCCTTAGCTCTTCTATGCTGGGGGCAGGGTTTCCAGAGTCTTCCATCAGGGGTTGCTGAGCTTTGGTCTGGGCCTCAAAGTCCATCTGAATATTCAAGTGAAGCCTCTACAGGCATTCGACCTGAACATTTACATCAGGGAGAAGATCGTCTGCACTAGGGCTGAGCACACACCTCTCCAGAGGCTAAATTGTGGACATTGCCTGGCTCACAAGACAATAATTCACATGGCTTTCATTTAGCGAGTTTAAAATGGACGAAAAGGATGCATTGGCCACCTGGCTGTCTTCTCACCCACCGTACACAGCTTAGAGAAAGTTTTCAGTCCCAGTAGATTCATTCCTTTGTTTTTTTGTTTTGTTTATTTTTATTTTTTTTTTTTTTTAGATTTTTTTTTTTTTTTTTTTTTAGATTCATACCTTTGGAAGCTCCAAGTCCCCTCTGATTTCTGAGCATTGTTCATATCGTTTTACCCATTCCCAACAGTCTAGGTATATTGTATCGGGTGTTGGCTTAAATCTTCACTTCTGTTACTTGTCTTTGAAAAAGAGACAATATTGGGATGTGATGAATATATTTATCTGATGGCTCTGGACTGAATGGGAAGCCAGGAAGACCAATTGGTGACTTCATGAGTCAAGGTTCAATTGGCACTCTGCTTGTAAAGGAAGCAGTTTGTTAGTTTCAGCCTTATGAGTTAATTGCTGGCTTCAGTTCTTCAAAGCACAGGCTGAATGTGAGTGTTTTTACTCTCAAGAGTTAGATCATGAAATTAGCACCCTTAACTTACATGTGGCTTTAATTCACCAAGCACCTCAGTTGAAATAAACGATTACCCTTGGCAACAGAAATGGAAATAGGATGCTCATTCGTCTGCTTGCTAATTATTCTCTCCTTTCCCCATTTTCCTCTTGTCCCAAAATATATACTTTAACCGACACAGCAGGCACCCTCAGCTCAGTGAGGAGCTCACACACACAGCAAAGTTCATGGACACACTGAACTCCTGTGACACACTCAGGCCAGGGCTAACACCCATGCGTGTGACACCAGCCACAATGTTTGAATGGTTGTTTCTCTCTTTGTCTCTTCTTTGGTTTGGCTGGGACAGTATGGTTGAATTTGTGTGAATCAGCGTCACCTTCCCATATCACTCCGAGGGTTTAGTTAGACTCTTTGTGTTGGGAGCAGAAAACCACTCCACCAGTTCTAGTAAAGACCACCCATTCCAACTGATGGAAACTTGTGGAAATTTAAAGACAGAAGCCCAATATAGCCATGACTCAAGGGAACTTGACTCTAGAACTAGTCTAAAGCTTTCACATTAAGGTAGGTCTGTCCCTCTGTGTGTGTGTGTGTGTGTGTGTGTGTCTGTCTCTCACACTCACACATTCTCTCTGCCTTTCTCCTTCACTCTCAGCCTCTTCTCTCTACCTTTCTTCAGCTGTCATGACCCATTAGAGATTTCATTCCCGCACTGACTACTAAAGATTCCCAAAATAGTCCGATTGGCCCACTTTCCTCTTCAACACACATCACGACGGCAGCTGCCCTGAGTCCAGTGCCATCGTGTCCTTTGAACCCTCCTGGGCAGGCGAGGGTTGGCTCTCTGCAGCAGCTCTGCCATCCACCCCACATCCCACCCCGCCCGACACCCCAGGTGGTGCTGCCTACTGTCTCCGCCGGGCCTTACAAAGCCATGGTTGCACCTAGCACTCTGAACGCTCAGTATTTGCTAATCTATTTGTCTCCCTCACCCTTCAGGAGCTCATAAGGAGCAAAAACTTCTTTTCCTGACTGGCCTATTTCACTGCAGCCCCTGGAACATCAGGGTAGAGACAGGTGGCGTTGGGAGAGAAGGACTCAAGAAATGTTTGCACAGATAATTGAATCTGAATAATCCCTTATCTGAGAAATACTGTGAACATCTCTGTTTGTCTTGCTCAGTTCAGGCTGCTATTACAAAATGTCAGCCATCAGATGGCTTCAGGGACAAATGTTTATTTCTCATGGTTGTGGGGTCAGGGGGGTCTAGGATCAAGGTGCTGGCTGCTGCAGTTCCTGATGAAAGCTCTGTTTGTGGTTTGCAAATGACCACATTTGTGCTATGTCCTCACAGCAAACCTTTGTGCTGTGTCCTGTTTTGTTTTTGTTTTTTTTTCTTTTAAAGATTTTATTTATTTATTCATGAGAGACACAGAGAGGTAGAGACACAGGCAGAGGGAGAAGCAGGCTCCCTGAGGGGAGTCTGATGTGGGAATCGATCCCAGGACTCCGGGACCATGATCTGAGCCGAAAGCAAACACTTAACCACTGAGCCACCCAGGTGCCTCCCTCTTCCTCTTTGTATAAGGAGCCCCCTCATGACCTCATCTAAACCCGCTTACCTCTCAAAGGCCCCACCTCCTCACACCATCACGCTGGAGATTGTATCATGGTCTCAGCATAGGAATTTGGGGGGGGGGCACAGGCATTTAATCCATAACAGTGCCTTTCACCGTCTGTCCGTGTACTTAAAATGCAATGGAAGCTAATGCTGGAGAATGATTTCCCAGGCTCTGGCTGCACTCTTCCAAAGGTTGGATAAATAGAACAGCACTGTGTTGGGGGTCCAGGACTTATTCCTTCAACACCCTCATTTTCCCTGTGTGCATCCCAACTCTGTGGGGCAGCGCCAGACCAGGAGGCAGGACCTCTGCCAAATTACAGGCTCTGAGGCTCCTTCACCTGGACGCTCAGCATGCTGCCATCCTGAGGACTGCTGCCTGGCTGTCTGCCTGCTTCCAGCACCGAGACACTTCATTCCTGGCCTCTGGCCCCACCATTGGTTTGCTGTCAGCTTCCCCATTGATTTTAAATTTTATTATTGGCTTTTAGAGCACTTGAGGACCTGACGCTTTCCTTCATCATCGATTTACTTGTTCCCAGTGGAGGGGATGAGCTTTACCATCTTCATCCGCTGGCTTGTGACCAGCTGCTCTGCTTGCACTTGGAGATATCCTTGGCTTGCTCTGGGTCAAGTCTGGGAGACTGGGCTCACTTCCCTAGACATCTGTGGTGCTGAGACACTTTGCTCTGAGCCGAGCTGCAAGCTCTGTCTGTACACCATGACCAAGGGAGAAGAGCTATCTTGTGTTGAGTGGGTACCCTTTGTCGGCTACTAGGCTAAATGCTTGACATGCACTACCTCACTTAATCTTCCAGAAATCCCTAGGACAAGTGGGTCATTTAACATTGGTTTACAAACAGTGAAACTGAGGCTTAGGAAGGCACAGCAACTTAGTGACTGTAGAGGTAAATTAATAATCTCTTCCGTCTTGCTTGTCAAACTCATAGCCCAGGATGTGGTGTGACTGTGCATGAGTAATACACAGCTCAGGCCATGGGCAGCTCGCTCTACAAGTTCACGGTCATCAGCCTCCGAAATGGTCTATGTCAACATCTACGAGACGAGTCCGACAATAACACAGAGAGTTGTCTTGGAAGCATTAGATCACGATAAAAATGTGTAATCCCTTGCTGTCAGTTCTTTGCTTACCTTATCACCAGCTGGCAACAAGAATTCTCAGACCAGCTCCAGCCTGTAGCGGACATTTGCATGGCACGGCCCTGATGGACCTAGAGTTCTTCCTGTGGAGAGGAAGCCATATAGGAATTTTCTGTAGCCAAAGGTAAGAAGGAAAAAATCAGCCTTGCTGCGTGGCATCCTGGCTTTTTCCTGCCATGGTGTCTCATCCCCGCTCCCACCCGCGTGAGCCCTGTCTGCAAAGCTCGCTGCCCTCTTTTGACCACAGAGGAAACAAAGTCCTCTCTGAAACTGTGAGTTATAATACTCCAGCTTACTCCAGCGGTTCCTCCTTTTCAAGGCCTAGGAAGAGGACAGAACCTTCTACAGCCTTTTCCTGTCTAGTGTGCCCTGCTCTCTCCCCTCCTGACCAGTCCTTTCTTTTCTTCCCTCTTTGTCTCTTCTCCTTCCTGCCCCTCTTCCCTCTCTCCCCTCTCTTTCCCTATTGTGTAGCAGTCTCTGTTTTTCTCCATGAAATACGTGTCTGTCTGTGTTAGATCCCAGGGCAGTTTGGGGGAGTGGAGATACCCTTGCACGATACATCCTGTGACTGGTACCTGGCAGGTGGTGTGTGCCAGCAGCCTAGAGCTAAAAACACAGCCAGCACTCCCAGGTGTGTGGCTTCTTCCTCTGGCCTGGCCAGCATCCCCAGCAGGCTGGGGAGCCCTGCTAACAGGCTGCTGTGCGAGTGCTAACAGAATCGGAAAGGAGGAAACCCTTTGAAAGGCTACCTATTTTTCACAGTGCAGCAATCACAGGGAAGTTGTCATTCTCCTAGGCTGGGGGCATGTGTTTAATTTGTACACCCTGGATGTCAGGTTTTGGGGTCCACACTGGCTCTCAGTATGCCTGGGGATCTCAGAATTCAGGATCAGGGGGGTACTACCCCCAGGGAGCATGGTTAGAAGGCCCAGAGCCACTCTCGTTCCCGAAGAACGTAGGTGTCTTCGTCCACCACTCACCACCCACTCTCCCCTTTCTAGTAAGTAGTATAACCTCCTAACACTAACTTCCATACATATCAGATGGGGATGATAAAAGTAACCACTTCCCAGAGGCTTGGCAGGCATGACAGGAGGTACTGGACACACAAAAGCCTGGGGTCTGGCATGTGGTAAGGACACAATAAATGTGAGCTGTTCTTACCGTTGTCATCATCACCTGTGACTAACACGTGAGGCCTAGAAGAATTCATCAAACTGCCCATAGTCACATGTGGGCACAGTAAGAGGTGGGACCCAGACTTAGACCCTGGCAGTCTGACTCCTAAGCCCAGAGTGTTAACCACTGTGATTTACTACCATAGCTGCTTGAGCAGGATGTGAACTGTATTATAGAATAACTGATGATGGATTTCTGGAACTTTCAGGGACCAGATTGTGTCATTTTCCTTGCAAAAATCCTTGCATCACATTGCTTATTACAGTATCTAGCACATAGTAGGAGCTCAGTAAATGTTGATTCAGTGAATGACTGAATCAGGAAAAGCTTGGGTTGTGGAGGAATGAATTGGGTTCAGTAAGTCAGGGAAGGTTGTGGAAGGGTAAGGGGCCATAGAGTCTGTTAATAAGTGTTAGCACTAATACACGATCCACTCAGAAACCAGCAGCATAACCTAACCCTAAACCAACCATATTTTGAATCTAGGGACTGCTGTGCTTCTTAGGCTAGGGATTATCTGGTCTTAAACCTGCCCTATCCTTACATAAAGCTGAGATTGAAAGGTGAGGGTTAGGGGCACCTTACTTCTGCTCAGTTAAGCGTATGACTTCAGCTCAGGTTCTGATCCCAGGGTCCTGGGATCGAGTCTTGCTTCCGGCTCTTTCTCCTTCTACTCCTTCCCCCACTCATGCATGCATTATGTCTCTCTCAAATAAAATCTTTAAAAACAAACAAACAAAAAGATGAGAGTAAATGAACTGAAGGTTAGCTAGGGGCCAAAAGTGAGACATCAAATTTCAATTCATGGATTCAGAATTTCCTCAACGTCTAAAACCACTGGTTTTATCCTTTATTTGTTTTTTTTTTAATTTTTTTAAATTTATTTATGATAGGCACACAGTGAGAGAGAGAGAGAGGCAGAGACACAGGCAGAGGGAGAAGCAGGCTCCATGCACCGGGAGCCCGACGTGGGACTCGATCCCGGGTCTCCAGGATCGCGCCCTGGGCCAAAGGCAGGCGCCAAACCGCTGCGCCACCCAGGGATCCCTTTATCCTTTATTTGATTGCCAGGCGGGACCAGACAGCTAGCAAAGGCACATTGGTTCTTCTTGAGAAGGATGCTTGGTTCTTATGTGCATCGAGATCTTTTTTTCTTCCAAAGAAGAATGTTGCTTTATGTTTTGTTTTAAAACATGTCCTTGTTTTGGCACCTGGGTGGCTCAGTGGTTGAGCATCTGCCTTTAGCTCAGGGCGTAATCTCGGGGTCCTGAGATCGAGTCCTGCATTGGGCTTCCCTCCAGGAGTCTGCTTCTCCCTCTGCCTATATCTCTGCCTTTCTCTCTGTGTCTCTCATGAATAAATAAGTAAAAAAAAAAATTTTAATTGTCTGGGCAGCCCTGGTGGCACAGCAGTTTGGCGCCGCCTGCAGCCTGGGGTGTGATCCTGGAGACCCAGGATAGAGTCCCACATCAGGCTCCCTGCATGGAGCCTGCTTCTCCCTCTGCCTGTGTCTCTGCCTCTCTCTCTGTGTCTATGAATAAATAAATAAAATCTTTTAAAAAAAATTGAAATGTCCTTGATCTTTATAGGAATTTGGAAAACAGCATAGAAGGAAAAACTTCTTGACCGATTCAAGTTCCCAAATTCCCAAATAACTAGCATAAACACATTTGACTGTATTTCCTTCTAGAAAAGGATCATGTTTGATTAGAGCTCATTGAGTAGTTGACACCTTTTAGTTCCTATGAATCTGGTAGTCTTCAAGGTCTCTTTTGTAAGGGAAAAAAATTCTAGGCTTCTAAAAAGATGCAAGGGAATAATGGAAAGGACACTCAGTAGGAAGTCAGGTGACCTTGAGTCTATTCTGCTGTCATCCCAATGTCAGACTTCTGCCAAGACATTCACTTCATAGATTTCAGTTTATCCTTGCTTCTCCCACTTCATGTCCATCTTTCCTTCTGAATGACCTGCCCTGCAGACTTTAGGTTCCTATACCAGACAGAAACAGCAGCCTCACATACACTGTTTAGACAGCTCTTCCAATTATAAAAGGGCAAAATCTCTAATAAATCCCTCAAATATGTATTTTCTAAAGGTCTGCTTTTCTGGACAAACCCTGATCAGTATGGCCAGTAAGGCGGCCCCTATATGCATGAAGTCCTCCCCACTACAAACTTAGCCCTGAAAAAGTCTTCTATGACTCATATGGTCCCCATATAGTCTCATGATCATTGCCTGCTCTCTCTCTCCAAGAACGAAGACTCCTTGTGGGCAGGATTATATTAGTTTCCTAGGGCCTGCCGTAACTAAACACCACAAACTAGGGAGCTTAAAGCAACAGAAATCTATTCTCTCCCAGTTCAGGAGGCCAGAAGTGTTGAAGGACCCTTCCTTGCCTCTTCTAGTTTCTAATAGGCTCTGACGTTCCTTGACTTGTGACAGCATAGCTGCAGACTCTGCCTTTGTCTCCACATGCATTCTCCCTGTGTCTGTGTGTCTTCGCATAGACATTTTCTCTGTGTTCCTCCCTCTGGTTATGAGGACACCAGCCATCTTGGATTAAGAGCCCATCCTGCTTGAGTAGGACCTCATCTTAACGAATTACAACTTCAATCACCCTATATCTAAACAAGGTTAGGTTCTTAAGTTCTCAGGGTTGGGCCTTCACTGTATCTTCTGGGGATGACACAATTTACCCCGTGTCTGTGGCTGTGATGGTTAATATTTTATGTTCTCTTGGCTGGCCCATGGTGCTCAGATACTGAGATGCACATTATTTGGGATATTTCTGCAAAAATTGTTCTTGGATGAGATTAACATTTAAATTGGTGACCTTTGAGCAAAACTGTTTGCCCTCCACACATGGGTGGGTCTCACCCAATCATTTGAAGGCCTGAATAGAGTGAAGACTTATTCCCCCTCCCCCCCCCCCCCGCACCCCCAAGCAAGAAGGAATTCTTCCAACAGACTGTCTTTGGATGTGAACTACAACTTTTTTCCTGCCACAATCACGTGAGCCAATTCCTTAAAACTTAAAACCAATCTGTTTCTCTCTCTCTCTCTCTCTCTCTCCCTCCCTCCCTCCCTCTCTCTAGAGGGTACAGGAACCTCTAGAGAGGGAGAGAGAGAGAGATGCATCCATACAGATGGATGTATATATCCTGTTGGTTCTGTTTCCCTGGAGAATCTTAACAAGTACAGCAGTGAAAAACTCAAACCCTGGAATCCTACTATTGAGGGTCAAATCTATCTTCTCTCACTTACTGGCTTTGTAACCTTGGGCACATTAACTTCATAGCGCCTCCATTTCCTCATCTTTAGATGGGAGATGATATCAAAACCCATGGCATAGGATGCTGTGGGGATTGAGTGGAATTCATAGATATGAAAAGCTCAGAAGCATGCATGGCCCATGGCAAGCACTGTGCAAAGCATTACCTGCCTGGGCAGGACTCTGTCTCTGGCAGTTGAAACCAGAAGTGCCTGTAATAGGAGATGAATTGACATTTGTTGACTGATTCTACTCTCTCTAATGCCCTTGAGTTTGGGGCTAAATATGTTTAGATCTAAAAGCCTTGGGTATCTCTAACTCCCCAGTTCTACAACACAGGTAGTTCTCAACATTAGCAGCTCATCTTGGAATGGTATGTAATTTTAGGCGCACTTAATAGGGTTACATGGACAACCCAAGCATCCATCTAATGCCATATGAGATATATGCCATATACCCTGTTTCTGTCCCCTCTCCTTCCCTTACCCTCCTCTCTCTGGATCTGTGCTGCATTCTCTCCTACTCTCTCCTCTCTGTGCTGTAGTACGTAACAGGATATCCAAACTGGTGGCCTTATCCAGCACAGGTGGATACAGAATGGGTTTAGATAGATCTTGTGAAAAGAGGCAAGGTCACCAGACAAGCTCAGAAGCACCATGCTGGCCAAAGCTGACTACCTCTAATTCTACTCTCTTAATATCCAGCAGTGAAAACTAAACCAGTAAGCCATTACCAAACCTTCTAATATCAACCTGAAGATGAAAAGTTAGCCCTCCCAGCCTGTGCTTCCATAGAACTTGCCCGACATTGTGCTTCAGAGCTCATGAGAGCTTCAGAAGAAAACTGAAATTAGGAAGCCATCAGACAATCCAGTGGCTCCCATTCACATAAGTTATCTCCATGGGTGGCTTGCTTAGGAAACCACATATGAGTTTCTAATTAAAGGAATATTAGAAGAATACGTCCATAAATTTTAGAGCCAGGCTTAATTTCCTTGTTTGAAAACTGCCAGGGAGGAAAGTGGATTGCAAATATATGAAATATGAGAAAATGAGACTTAATGAATTCTAAGTTTATTCACTGAAGTATTTAACTATCCAAGCCATCAAGTGGGGATAATAAATTTGAGTATGTCATAAGACTGGCCCACTTTAATTCACATTTGTAAAAATGAGCTATAAATAAAGGGCCTGATTCAGTGCTTAATTTTTAGAGATACATTAACTCATAATGCCTGTGCCTACGAGATGCCAAGCACTAGACAAAAGTGGAAAAGCCTTCAGTGTTCAGGAGGGCGGTAACAACCCTCATGCCTGCACCTAAGGGCAGAGGACTGGCCTCTGGTCATTCGGCATCTGCCATCAGTCCAGATGCCTCTTTCCTGGTCGCAGAAGTCAAGTTAAAACCAGAGTCAAGGGCAGCGTGGGTGGCTCAGTGGTTTAGCGCTGCCTTCAGCCCAGGGTGTGATCCCGGAGTCCCGGGATTGAGTCCCACGTCAGGCTCCCTGCATGGAGCCTGCTTCTCCCTGTGTCTGTGTCTCTGCCTCTCTCTCTTTCTCTCTCTCTCTCTGTCTCTCATGAGTAAATAAATAAATCTTAAAAAAACAAAAAAAAACAAAAACAGAATCAAGCACCTGCTAGGTAGGGAAGAGATGGCCCATTTGCACGGGTAATTGGGGAGAGTTTAATCAAGAGAACATAAGTTAGAAAGATGAGGACAGGGCTAAAGGAAATCAACAAAGCATGGTGAAGGACCTGGGGCTCTTGACTGCCCCCCCAAACACACACACCCCATCCCCAGGTTTAAAGGAAGCCAATAGACCCACTCTGCTATGGGGTCTCTCAATAACCCGCCCTTAGGGAATGTATATTCTTGGGGGTAGGAGGTACAATCAATAAACTCAGAAACAAGCCATGTATTTTCAAAGATCTTCATAAGTTCAAAGATGGAAAATAAAGTAGAAAAGGAAGAAAGGAAGAGAGGTGGGGAGAGACCTCTTGAGGAAGGTGGAGAGGAGGACTTCCCAGGAGCGGTGGTGTTCGGTTATTTCCTAGCTGTGATGGACAATAATGGAAGGACTTTAAGCAAGGAAGTAGAGTCATCTGACTTCATTGTAAGTGACCCTCTGGCTGCTGTGAAGAGCCACAAAAGTAGGAGCAGCAAGACTTATGACAGAGCAACTGTAGCTGCCCTGTGTGAGGTACAGGTCAGGTAGTCTACCCCAGGGCAGAAGGAGTTGGAGACGAAGTACAGTGATGGGTCTAAGATCCATTCCATCTGTCCCACTTGCTTACTCTTCTTGCCATTGTGGACAAGAGGCCTCTAAGCCTTGAGAAACTCACTACCTGAGAATAAAACTAGTTTAAAACAATTTGGGGGGGGGATAGTATCTTAAATATTCTGCATGCTGCATTTATTATTTTTGAAATTGGAAGAAAATAAAAGACATCCACTGAAGGAAAGAATTGATAGAGGGGGCAGTTGGGTTACTACATACAGAAGCAGAAGAGAATATAGAGGGCTTTGGAAGATAATAGGCTCACTATAGGGTGGGAGAAGGCTTTCCCAAAACATAATGGAATTTTTGGTTGCACAATTAGAAAAATGGTATCTAGAATGTGGAAGTTGATTCTTTGAGCTCTTTGAGGGAATGACTGTCTTACACATTTATTTGTCCGCCATTCATTGGTACACACTGCCTGGTACTTAAAAGGCTTGGAAGGTGTGATATTGAGTTATATAAAGAAGTATGTTTGGAGGCCCCTGGGTGGCTCAGTTGCTTGAGCGTCTACCTTTGGCTCAGATCATGAATTCAAGATCCTGGGATCAAGCCCCACATTGGGCTCTGTGCTCAATGGGGAGTCGCTGCTCCACCCCCCTACTGCTCCCCCCCTCTAATGCTTTCTCACTCTCTCAAATAAAACCTTTAAAAAAAAGTATGTATTTGCCCTTTGTCCCTGGTTCTTGACACAGAACTCCTATATCCCTTGGAATTCCTGAGGTGATAGAAGTGGTTTTTGTTCTAATGACTCTTGATGGACTCCTGGATGGAGGCTGGTCACCAGAACATCCAAGCCATGATTAGAAGCTTGGCGCTTTCAGCCTTACCCTCCATCCTTAGGGAAGGAGAGAAGAGTTGGTGATTGAATTAATAATCTGCCATGCCTACATGAGGAAGCCTCTGTAAAAATCTTTGAACTAGGTAGGAGCTTCCAAGAGTTTCCAGGTAGGTGAACACAGTAACTTGTTGAGAGGGTGCATGACCCAGCTCTATGGGGACAGAAACTCCTGTGACTAGGACCCTTTCAGACCTCACTTGATGTACCTCTTCATCTTGCAGTTCATTTGTTTCCTTTATAATGAACCAGTAAGTATAAGTAAAGTATTTTCCTGACTTCTATGAGCCATTGTAACCAATTTTTGAACTTAGGGAGGCAGTTGTGGAAATCCCTGACTTGTGTAGCCAAGTCAGACAGTAGTGTGGGTAACCTGAAGACCCACTAGTTGTGTCTGAAGGGGCAGCAGTCTTGTGGGACTGAGCCCTTAACCTCTGAGGTCTGTGCTAACTCCAGGTGATTAGCATGAGGTTTAAAATTTTTTTAAATTTTTATTTATTTATGATAGTCACACACACACACACACACAGAGAGAGAGAGGCAGAGACATAGGCAGAGGGAGAAGCAGGCTCCATGCACCAGGAGCCCGACGTGGGACTCGATCCCGGGTCTCCAGGATCGCACCCTGGGCCAAAGGCAGGCGCTAAACCGCTGCACCACCCAGGGATCCCCTAGCATCAGGTTTAAATTAAATCCTAAGACCCCAGTTGGTGTCTGAAAAGAATTGGAGAATTGCTTAGTTTGGAAAACCCACACATTTGGTGTAAGAAGTGGTATGAGTGGACAGTTTTCCTAGAGAAGAGGGAAAAAAGAAAGGATTTTTTTTTCAAAACTTTCTTTCAAAAAAATTATTCATGAGAGACAGAGAGAGAGAAAGAGAAAGAGGCAGAGACATAGGCAGAAGGAGAAGCAGGCTCCCTATGGGGAGCCCAATGTGGGACTCGATCCCAGGACCCCAGGATCATTACCTGAGCCAAAGGCAGCCACTCAACCACTGAGGCAGCCAGGCGCCCTAAAAAGCCTGTTCTTAATAATGAGGTTAACATCTGTATATGATACCTTAAAAGGTGATCTGTAACTGGGACAATATATGATTTGGGATATAAACACTCGAGAGGCTTATCACAAACATCAATGCTTTCATGAATAGAACAGGATCCAAACAACCATTTATGAACAGAAGACTCAGTCTTGTGACACTCCCAAGCATTTTATCCACTTTTGGAGAACAAGGAAAGTCATTCACCAGACTGACCCAGTTCTTAGGTAAAATCTCCCTCAATCCTCTGTGTTCTCCAGAAAAATTATTCTAATCTTCATTCATTATCCTAGGTGAATTGTCTCCGGGAAAGATGTGTCCTAGGTGAAGAGTACAAGAATTCCAATTGCTGGAAAAATATATCCTCCCCACCTCCATTGTAAATCTTGAAGATACAGTAAGGAGGTCAGACCCCACCCCCACCTTGCAAAGATGACCTATTACATACACACTGACCACATGAAGTTGTTTGACCTGCAAAACAAGAAGGAAAATTTGAAGTATGGGAGCCCAGGGCCCCCCGACTGTGAGGTTCCATCTAGATATCCCTTTGGCTTTTGTCTGCCAGTTTACCTCCTGCAGAGGTTACACCTGGCGCTTGGTAGTGTGCTCATAGCAGATATTTTCAGATTTTGTTTTAAGATTTATTTATTTGACAGAGAACACAAGTAGGGAGAGCAGCAGGCATAAGGGAGAGGGGGAGCAGACTCCCTGCTGAGCAAGGATTTCCCCCAGTGTGGGGCTTGATCTCAGGACCCTGGGATCATGATCTGAGCTGAAGGTAGATGCTTAGCTGACTGAGCCACCCAGGCGTCCCCCGTTGCAGGTATTAATAGTGTTTTATATGTAGTCTTCTTGCCATTTCTTAGCAAATTCTTTACCCATCAAAACCTAAAGTGCTGTGTACTAGTCATTCCCTATCATCCCAGGCTTTGTTCCTAATTGTGATGCCAAAGTTAGAGGCTTACTGGAATTCGACACAACTCCTGAACCTAGTTACTATTGGAAATGTTGCTGAACTAGGTAGTTATATTGGTCCAGCCACTTTCACTTTCAAGAGACAGAAACTCAATTCAAAACCAGCATCAGCCAAATGGTTTCCATCACTGGAAATGCTAGGGGTAGGTACAGTTTCAGACCTGGCTGGATCCAGAGGCTAAAATGATGTCGTCAGGGCTCTTGCTCTCTCCCTATCTCCTGAATGGGCTCTCGTCATAAAGCCAGTATAGCAGATTTGTTCTGTCCACTTTGTTCTATTGGAATTGTATTTCCCCAAATTTTCTGCATAGTTCTGGGTTAAATGAGCCACAGAGGCATTTTGTATGAGATTTGGAAGTGGAAACGAGCTGCCGTCATATTTCCTTTCATGCTGGGAAGGCCAGAGCAGGTCAGGAGGTGCTGTCCTGGCTTGCTCATGTTGTCCCTTATCTGCTCCCTCACATGTAGGGTTGGGCTCATAGCATTGTCAACTTCTACTGGATCCTCCTTCACCCTCTCTGACTCTTGGGCCAAGTAATGTCCAGCAACCCCTCCAGCTTAATTCCATCATCTGATGAGCGGGTGGCTCGTAGTGGGAAGAGGAACGTGAGTCCTCATGCCCCCTGTGCATGAATTCCTGCCCATCTTCACAGACTTCAGTTTACCCTCGCACCCCCCATTTTGTGTCCATCTTTCCCTCTTGACAGGCTACCTTGCACACTTCCGTTGCAATACTAGACACAGAAAGAGCAGCCTCACAGAGTGTTGAACCATTCTTACAACTACGGCAACCAAATCCCTTCAATAACTCCCCAGTGAGATAGATCTTCTACTGGTTCTGCTTTCCTGGGCAAACCCTGACTGATATGGCAGGAAAGGTAGCTGCCAGGTGCATGAAAGTCACACTCTACAAGCTCAGAAGGGAACGGATCTATAACGATACCTTCAACAAGAACAAAGGGCCAGGGAAGACTCAGGATAGAGGAGCCTGACCCATGGACCCTTGCCTGCACCTCCCATTGTGGTTGGGGCAGGTCGGAGGTTGGACGAAGCCTGAGACTCATTCCCACCTGGCTAGAGAGAAGAAGGGCATTTGGCCTCAATCAATACAGAAATGGTTATTGTTGGAGAAGAAGGAAATGGGTCCCCAGGAGGAGGAGCGATAGGCAGGCAAAAGCATATGTCCACAGTCCCCTTCCTGCTCTCTTGTTTTGGGTGCTACTGCCTTTACTTGAACAAGATGAAATGAGATAGAATCAATTTACAGGAAATGGTGATTGTTGCCCAGGCACTGAGCTTAGCACTTTTTATATATGGTCTCTCCTTTGAATCCCTCCAATGACCATATGAGGAAACCAAAGCTCAGGGAGGTATGATAACTTGCCTGAGGTCCCTCAGCTGAAGAACCTCCAGTTCAGGTAGAACTTGAACTCAGGGCCGTCTGCTTGCACTCCTGGCTTTCCTCCCATTCTGCCCATGCATCTGGAAGTTGTTTTAATGATAAACATAGTCTCATTCTGTTAGATTTGCCCCACCTTGGAAATTTTGTACAAAATGATAAAAATAAAAAAAATAAAAAAACTTTCTCCCTTGCAGCAGAAGCCAACCATGCTGCCAGTGCTAAGTGGATGGATAGCCACAGTGTAATTCTCAATTGCACTAGCAAGACAACTTCTATTTAAGAAACCTCAAGGAGGTGAGCAGGCAAAAGAGTTTCCATTTGAACAATCGAGAAAGGTTGGGACATTTTTTAGAGTGTTGGCAGAGAAGGTTTCTGTTCTCTGAGTGCATCTGTAACATCACTGTACCATCAGATGTTTACTTTATGCAGCTTTTTGTGACCATGGAGAAAACCTTTCCTACTGTTTGTTAGCTTTTTGAACAGATTTTGAAATGAACTAGAGAAGAACAAAGGTTTCCGTTCTAACACTGTATATATGCTATAGCACAGAATTGAGTGAGGGTTTAGGGGAAAGTGGACAATTTGCATGTTTGAAGAGGGGTGGAGGGTTCCTGCTTCTATACACCTGTGATGATTCCAGAAGCCTCAGTCCTTTCCAGGAGACTGTAAGATCCTTTGTATAACAGAGTTGCAGACGTGTTTACAACCTGAAGTTCTTTTCTACATAACAAGGAATATTAGTTGAGTACCTGAGAGGTGTTCAGGATTCTTTAATACATCAAGTGGATGTCTGATTATGACATGTCTCAGCTGGGATTTGCAGCTCTTTAAACCAGAAGCAACTGAACTGGAAATGTCCAGACCGAAGGTGCTGGGTTCGGAGGGTTTTCTCTACTCAATTCTCCTCTGCTCATTTAGCTGAAGTGGCCCGGTGAGCCCAGGCTGAAGCCGGGCTGCAGCTATTGCAGTGGTAAACTGGCTATGATCCTCTTGCAGGTGTCTCTCGGATCTAGAACAAATTCGTCACAGCTGGAGTCTTTCTCTGCCATGGTCATACCCTTCTCTAGGGATAGGAGCTCTGAGTTCTATTGCAAGGACTCTCACCAGGGTTTGGGAGCCACTCACATCTTTTCACATGTAAATGGAGGGTAAGTTAGTTTCTTTTCTTTTCTTTTCTTTTCTTTCTTTTCTTTTCTTTCTTTCTTTTCTTTCTTCTTTCTTTCTTTCTTTCTTTCTTCTTTCTTTCTGATTTTTTAAAAATTTAGTTATCCATGAGAGACACACACAGAGAGGCAGAGACACAGGCAGAGGCAGAAGCAGGCTCCCTACAGGGAGCCCCATGGGGAATGGGTCCCAGGATCCCAGGATCACCCCCTGAGCCAAAGGCAGATGCTTCAACCACTGAGCCACCCAGGCATCCCTGGAGGGCAAGTTTCATTCAGAACATGCAGTAGTTTGAGTTTAGGCAAATCTGATCTGTACTACCCTTGGTGAAAAACGAGAGGGAGAGCTTGGGAAATCCCATTTTCCAGAATACTCTTTAATGCATGAGGGTAGACAGAACAGCAGATGGGAAGCACGGCTCCAGCTCCTGCTCACCCACCTACTCCCTCGCTTCACAATATGACCATCTGGTTTGGGTTACCCCAGGAGCAGGGTTCAGGCTGGGATCTGAATGCAAAGAGCCTATTTGAGGGATGATCCCAGGAAGCGCTATCAGGGGAGAAAAGAAGTAAGCCAGAGAAAGGAAGGGAGCCAATAAAGGGTATGTTGGCAAGCAACCATGTGCGTAGGCAGAGCTGAATCCTCCAGAGATGCAGGGTGCCAGTGGAGAGCACCCTTGGGGAATTATCCCTCCATCACTCATGGCTGAGAGCTGCACGTCTCTCTCTCTCTCTCTCTCTCTCTCTCTCTCTCTCTCTCTCTTTATATAAATAGGCACTTCTGGCCTGCCACAGACAAACAAGAGAGCTCTGGCTGCCAGAGAGAGGTCTCAGGCAAGAAAATGCAGATGGTGATACCAGGTGGCATGGTCTCCAGCACTGGTCAGGTGTGGGGTCATGGGTTGATGATGGCAGTGACTGCTGCTGCCTCTGTTTTGCGGGGCAGGAGGGAAGTCTCCATCCTGCATCCCCACCTCTTATTCGGCTGTCTCTTCAGGCCTCACTCTCCTTCTGTTGTGGACAAAGCAGACTTTGCCCACACCCTCTTTAGACACTCTGAGAAGTAAGTTCTCTCCAAACCACACTGAGAACAGACAATTAATTATTCACCAACAGCTTAGTTCTGCTGATAACTGTCTCCTTGGCAACCTAAGACCCATGTAACAGAAATGAAATACATTTAAAATATATATATTTATATTATATATAGTGCATAACTATATATATATATATATAGTCAAGAAAAATATGTAAAGGCTCTTCTTACTTTTTCATAGAAATGCCTTTAAGTATGGGTTTTGAACAGTGATTAAACACAATGGATTTTCCAGCACTGTATCAAGAAGTCCTTATCAAATCAGCCCCTTGTTACTCTAGATCCATCTCCGTGAATATGTGTTTCTAGGAGACAGGCATGGATGCTTCATTCCAACTGAGGTGCCTGCTTCCTTATGCGGCAAATGCCGCATTGCCACATGATAGCCCTCAAAGAGCACTGCACCGCTAGTGACAAGCCTGGACTGTCTTCAACAACAGAACTCACTTGCCGTGTGACCTCAGGTATGTCAGCTACCCTCCCTGGGCCTCGGTGACCTCAGTGTTGAAAGCCATAAGCTAGACGGATGCTCTTACAGGTGTCTCCCCAACCTAAAACAAATTCTGCGTGCCTGTGTTGTCTTTCTGCCTTGAGTTATACCTCTCTCTGGGAATATAAACTCTGGGTTCTATTTCAGGGACGCTAGCTGTTTCACACTCTCACAAGGGTTTTGGAGGCTTTCACATCTTTTCGTGTTTACTGGAGGGAAATCATTCTTCCGCCTTCCCCTTAAGATCTCAGCATGATAGCTAAGAAATAAAGCCCCTGCCCACACTTCCTCTTGCTGCAGCACAAAGAGCAAGGTTCCTATCACTGCTCCTCCACTTTGCAGGCTGTGTGTTTGGGACGAGTCAGTGAACCTCCCCAACACTCAGCTTCCTCATGGAAGAGGTGGAATGAATACTTGTACTAACTTCTTAGAGTTACTGGAAAGAGTTAAAGGAGGTCATGTAGGTAGAGCTACTCAGAAAGCGTTACTTTCAGAAGAAAGAAAAGGCCCTGTAGCTTCTCAGGGCTCTGTGTTCCCTGCCTCTCCTCCGCCTCCATCACGGCCTCCCTGCGCCGGCTCTTGGGAGCTGCTCTCCTAGGATTCTAGAATGAAGTTTTTCTTTTTATCTCCTCCAGTGATTCTTCAATCTCTACAGTTCAGATTTATTGAGGACAATATTACAGTTTGTTTGTTTCCTTCTCCAAAGGAAGTCATACTCACTGTAGAAGAAAGTAAAACAAAACAAAAACAAAAAGCATAAAGAAATAAGGAGGTGGAGGGGATATCATCCATCAATCTGAAAACCACCATAGTTAACAGGCATATTTTTCTGTTTACCTTTACCTTTATCATTACTGTTTTACACAGCTGTTAAAACATCTTGGGAGGCCTGGGTGGCTCAGTGGTTAAGCGTCTGCCTTCAGCCCAGGGCATGGTCCCAGAGTCCTGGGATGGAGTCCCATAGCGGGCTCCCCGCGGGGGGGCCTGCTTCTCCCTCTGCCTGTGTCTCTGCCTCTCTCTCTCTCCCTGTGTGACTATCATAAATAAATAAAAATTTAATAAATAAATAAATCTTCCTGATGTTGTTCTATGACAGGTATGTTTTATAATTAACCAGTCCCCTCTTGTTGGACCCTTAAGATCTTTTTATGTTTTCCCCATTAAAAATAACACACAGGACTCAGCCATAAATCCCCCAGCTCACCTTCTTTTTAAGCCTTCTGTGGCAGTTGTGCTCTTTTTTTTTTTTATGATTTTATTTATTCATTTGAGAGAGAGAGAATGAGGGAGCCTGAGCAAGGGGAGGAGCAGAGGGAGAGGGACAAGCAGACTCTGCACTGAGCATAGAGCCCTACGCAGGGCTTGATCCCACGACCTCGAGATCAGACCCTAGTAGAAACCAAGAGTCACACGCTCAACTGCCTGAGCACTTCTATTAAGAAATCTTCCCAAAGTTCATCACAGCCGTAAGACCAAGTTCACTGTATCTGTTCTCAGCTGCGCCCTCTTGCTGTGCCTGAGGCAGGTTTACTTGGCTCTGGGTAAGTCCCTTGTCCCTGGAGTGGATGGTCATAGCTTTTGCTGCTTACCAGTCCTGCAAGTATTAGCTCTGCCTTTTTGGGGGGCAGGGGTGGGGATAGGACTCCTATTGTTCCACCTGGATCAGAAATGGGCCGGTGAGCCGTCCTGGCCCATCCTAGTGTCCCACCCAGACAGTGGTGCTGATTGGTCCAAGGAGTAGTGGTAGAAACTAGGAAGGACCAGTCAGAGTCCTTCCTGGAGATAAGCTGTAGATTCTGTGAGGTAAAGGATGACAAGATGGGAAGGGGGGAGGCTGTGTCAGTGGGGAGCTGCATGTCATTTGCCCACAGCACAGAGGAAACCTTTGGAAATGGCGGCCTGAGAGAATGAATCAAGCAGAGACAGCCACTAAGGATAAAAGAAGGGGCTTGGGCTTGGGGACAGGGAGCACCAGCTCTAACTCTGAGGTCCTGCCTTAAGTTTTGAGGACTACTCTCAGACCCTTCCCAGCTACCTAAGCCAATGCCTTCTCTTTTTTTTTTGCCTCCACCAACCAGTTTAAGTTACAATTGGGCTCCTTACTCAGATCCATCCCTCTAAATGGCCTCCCTAAACGTTGTTCAAGAGACTGTGACATCTCCCAGTAGTGTTCAAGCTCAGGCGTCCTTGGCGACAGCTGCCAATTGCTCTTTCTGGGCTTCCCCAGGGGAAAAAAGGGGGAACCTGTGCAAATAAACCCAGGAACCCCAGAATTCCCCTGAATAACCCAAATGCCACGGTCAACAATGTCTCATGGTGACATGACCCTTAAGTCACTGTGAAGGTAAATGCCCCAGCCAAAGATAAGATGGGCCCAGGAAATGTGAGCTTGACTTCTCCTCATCTCCATTTTTAAAGTGTGAGTTTCTCAACCCTTTGCTTTTAGACTGCTGTTAACCTTTCTTGTCATTGGATAAGAAGAAAATAAAGGGCTATTTTTGGGGCATGATGCATAGGAAAATTCTCTGTAACTGTTTTTCTAATCCTCTCCATTCAAAATGAGGCAGGGTGGCTCTGAAAGGTTACCCAGGGTGTGAGAAACCAGCTCTGCACAGGCCAGGATGACATCAAGAAATGTCTCACATGTGTGAAAAACTTCTGGGAAGTCATTTTTGTTTTTGTTTTACCAAGTGGATCCATGAAGCAAAAGCTCATTTAAACAGAAATCCCCTCAGCAGGACCTGTCTTCTGTCAAAGAAGGAACCTCCTCAGACGTACTCTGCATCAGAATCCCTGCAGGTGCTGGAATAAAATTTTCTGCCACATGCAGGGAGAGGCTCTCTGGGTGACTCTAAAACTGGTTGTTGGGGCTCCTGGGTAGCCCAGTGGTTGGACGTCTGCCTTCGTCTCAGGTTGTGATCCCAGGGTCCTGGGATCTAGTCCCGCATCGGGGCCTGCCTCTCCCTCTGCCTATGTCTCTGCCTCTTTGTGTGTGTGTCTCATGAATAAATAAATAAAATATTTTTTAAAATAATATTAATAATAAAAAAAAGGTTGTCCAGTCTGCATACCATCCACATGGTGGGATTCGAAGGCCTCCAGAGGGTACCCTTCTTCGGATCAGACCCCTATTTACTGGCCAACGGCAGGGAGTCCCAAGTTAATTCTTACACTGCCTCCAAAGGCCCAACCTGTAGAGATCTTGAGTGAACTCTTAGTTTCTTTTTAAAATGCAAATGTTCCAGAGCTGGAAAAGCACATTTTGAGAATTGTGAAATCCTGAGATTAAATCCAAACTACCTTTGAGCCCCACCCATGATGTTTTTTTGTACCTCATGTCAGTTAGTGCATTCTTACAGGGTTGTTAGGATGACATTATCCCCACTCGGCAGAGGAGGAAACTAATACTCAACGAAGATAAATGACTCGCCTAGAGTCTCAGAGCTTAGTGGGTAACCTTGCTCTAATCTGAGTATGGGAACACCTGACTCCAAAGCCCGTTTCTTTCCAGATTGACAGCTGATCCCTACAGTAAGAAGCATGGAACGGGTAACTTTTGCTGTATGGGATTGGAGGAAAGCTCTGAGTAGAGATGCTGCCTAGGGTGGGCAAGCCTGGGAGGGTGCCAGGGGGAGGTGACCAGGAAAACTGGGTGGGTCTTGAGTCACACTGAGTGAAGGGCAGATGGTGGAGAGTTAGAGCCAGGCCCCCTGCCTTCAGTCCTTGGCCCAGAGCCGGAGACACCACTGTGGATTAGCCAAAGCCAGAAGCCTGGCTATTGTATCCAGAGCCGTAACAGCAATGGTACCAGTGGGTGCCCAGCGATTGCCCACCGCTATTGACAACAGAATAGCAGTGTTTTACCATTTTACTGCCCTTCCTCCATTGGCACTCACACTAGACTCCCTTTGTCTTTTCTCTTAATCAAAGAGAGGTCTTGTTCATTAAACCCTCTGCCTGAGGCACCCTGATAGCTGGAATATTGCTCTCTTGGCTTCCATTGGCAATGACCCAAGAATGGCATATTTCTGGTTGAGTAGATAGAAAGACCTGTTTCTACTTTAGTATGGCCATGCTACCCTCTATTGGGTTTTCCAAAGGGTCTCTACCAGTCCATCTAGAGGGCTCAGAGTTCCAGGATCCTTTCCATTGGTACATCTGCCATTTCTGTTTCTTGCTCCCTGTTGAGCTGTCAAACTGGCAGGTAGGATGAGTGAGGAAGGACAGCCTCCTAACTTGATGAAAGGGGGACACTTTTATTCAGTGCTTCCAATGGCAGCATGTTAAGAATCATCCAGGGGGAGCTTCTACATAAACAGAAGTCTAGGCCCCTCCCCCAAGGATTCCTAGTCCTTCATCTGGTGGGGAGTCTGGGTAACTGCAGCATTTAAAAAGCTCCCCAGGTGATTCTAATGTGCAGCGGGAGTTGAGACTCACTACCCTAATTAATGAAATCTAATCTGCAGTCGCTGGCATAGGACCAAAAACATTGGACTCAGTGGCCTCAAACTTCCAAGTTTGGGTTTTGTGCTGCTACTGCTCAGTAGCCAGGCAACCCACCACCTTCCCCAGCACGACTCTGAGTAGAGACTGCTGAGTACTGGGGTGGGTGTACCCTAAAGCTTATCACCAAAGGTACCCTCAAAATAATTTCTATCACCTATTTTTCTATGTAACAGGTACAGGTCCATAGAGTACATGCCCATAACATAACAGTTACCAACTCACAAGAAGTGAGTCAACTAATCAAAACAGAGTATACTCAATGCATCTCACCTCATGCTGTTAATCAAAGGTTCAAAATGGAAATAAGTTGAGAGATACTCAGGACCTGAGTCTCTAGAACACAAATTTCTCTGCCATGCCTGTAACCATCCCACAGCAATGCCCTGGAATGGGATAGGTGTCCAGGGTGCTATGTGAGGTGTGGCAGATAGTAGCAGGAATGGCCCACGCCTTTTTCCTGCCATCCTATATTCCTGCCTTTCTGCGGGTCCATCCCCCCACTGGCTCTGGACTTGGCCCAGTCACCTGCTTTGGCCAAGGGGGCAATAACTAATCTGACATAAGTAACACTTGTGCATTACATCTTGCTCTCTCTTCCTGTTCTTTGGAACATTGAAACCACCATGTGAAGAAACCCAAGACAATCTACCGAAGGATGGAAGGCCACATAGTACCTCCCCTCCTTCAGCAGAGAGTCCCTAGGCCACCTGGCCTGCTAGTCAGCAGTCCTGCCAGTAAGGCTATCCTAGACCAACCAACCCCAGTTCAAGTATTTGCTAACCTCTAAAGTCAGCCAAGACAGCCTAGACCAGAAGAGCCACCCAACCGACCCACAGAACTGTGAGAAATAACACGTTTTGTTGTGTTGAGCTGCTAAGTTTTGGGGATGGTTATATGCAGCAAAAGCTAACTGATAGCTAGGAGTCAGCTAATAGACTAGACAAAGGCATAAATTGAGACTGCTTACTTCTTAGTAAGTAAGACCCTTAGTTCCAACCTAGTTTCTTGGCGGACTAGTGCTGACCAAAGAGCCATGAGTCAAAGTGCTGTGTGCCAATTCTAGTTCATACCCCTTGAGGAAATGTGTAGGTGCTCCTGTGCCCTTTACACTTTCTGTTGTCTGGTGACATGGCAACAACTGGATGACCCTCCTGGGATCGGAGATGAAAGCCAGGTATTTAAAGACATGAAAACCCTTCCAGCCTGCACTGCCTCCCTCAGAACTGATTGGTGAGAGAAAATTACCTCTCATTTAAGCCAATGTGCTTTGGGGTCTTTTTGTTACAGTGCCTTAGCCTACCCTAACTAATATACCCTCTGACTAGCTATGAAACTTTGAAGCAACTTGTAAACATTCCTCTGCTTCATGTACCTGGAGGAACAGAGCTAATTATAATTCTTTCATAGTGTTGTTGCCAAGATGAAATAAGAGCATGCTTAATAAAAGTGTAAAGCACTTAATACTGCCTTACATAGTGGCCTCTTCCATTGAATGGCAGCTCTCATGACCTCCCCAGCACTGGTTTTGTTTTTCAAATGTTTATAGATGCTTAGCTAAACCAGTTTTTCAGTTTTACCTCTGGAGAGTGGCTGGAAGATCAATATGGTTGATGGATGAGATTTTCTTTGACTAATTCTCTTATTCTGTTGGGTATCCATTGCCATGCATTGGCCACGCCTATTTCTAGCTCTGGTAAATCCAAGGGTCTGATTATCTATTGCTATGTATAATTCATCACTCTAAAACTTAGTGGCTTTAAGAGTATCAGTTATTTTATTATTATCTCATGTTTCTGGGGGTTGCCTGGACATTCAAACTGGCTCTCTCATGGAGTAGTAGTCAAACTAGCTGGGCCTGGTGTCATCCCTTGACTCCCCATATCACATGTGTGAGGGGTGGATTCTGGCCAATTGCTAAGAACTAAATGGGACTGCGGAGCATATTACCTACATGTGGGCTCTCCCTGTAGCTTAGCCTCCTTCACAACACAGATGCTTTGTTCTTGGACCGCTTCATAACACGGAGCAGGTGTACCCAACAATGAGGCAGTCTCCTTCTTTTAGTGACTTAGCCTCAGAGGTCACATGAGCCTTACATTTGTCATAGAGGTCTTCTAGGTTCAAAGGAGGAAACAGACACCATTTCTCAAGAGGATGTCAGAGAGTTTGCAGACAATACTTTCAAACTGCCATGTCTGCCCAAGAAGCTGATGAAGGAAGGCCACACGGCATAGAGAAGATAGAGTGAGAGAGGATACAAAACAGTCTCTAATAGATTAGATTCTGGAGTCCAGCTACCTGTGTATAGGTCCTAGCTTTCCTGATTTCTAGTTGGGTGACCTTGGTCAAGTCATCTCACTTACCTGCTTTTCAATGAACTCTTCTTAAAAGTTGAGATTATAATAGTGTTAGTATCATCCTCATAAAGTTGGGTTGTGAGGCTTGAGTATAGCACACATGCCTGACTTGTAATATGAGTTCATTGAATATTAGCTACTTGGATGAGATTGCTCTTTTCAGCAACCAGAAATGAATTCTCTAGTGGACTTCTGGCTCATCCCCTATCAAACAAGAAGAAAACTCCACTCTTCAGACCTCAGTTAAAGCAGTTCCCATCCCAGGGCTGGCATTCCAGGGTTATAATAAATATAGCTGTGTATTGTTTTAAGCCATTGATACTGTAAGGATAGAATAAATCACACAGACTTTTGAAATCTCAGGGCCACCTCTGCAACCATCTTCCTATTTCCCAAGACCACACTTTTTCTTAACTCAACCTTTCCTTTTTGCCTCAACCCATTTTTCCCAAATGGTCATAGACTGTGGCATGGGGCATGATGACTAAACTCTCCATGAACCAGAAATACAGCTCACTCATAAATGTTTCACCAGGGGAAGGGGAGCAATTGGAAGCCTTTTCAAATCATTCTGGAGGCAAACATTCATTCCCAGCTGCAGTACACAGCAACCAAAAACTGGCTGCCTCTCCCAAGGAAAGCCACAACTTGCTACATCTTGTTTTATTAATTTTTAATTAGACCGCCAACCCATGAATGTGTTCTCCCAGTAAATAAAACTGAAACTGTACAAATAAAACTAATATCTCTTTGGCCACTCCTTGTAACAAATACCTCTGGACCCATAACACCCCTGAGGTAACTACCATCATTTTTGTCTCTATCTTTTCTATGCCTTTATTTACACACATTTAGAATCATTTAAAATATGTAGATTCTTGTGTGTATGTATTAGTTATTTATTGCTATGTACCAAATTACTGCAGACTTAGTAGTTGAGACAACAATCATTACATCCCAGTTTCTAGGTAGGTCAAGAATATGGGGAGAAGCTCAGCTGATTACCTGAGGCCTGGGGTCTCCTACCAAGTGACAGTGCTGGGCTCATCTGAAGGCTGGACTTGGGTGTAGGACCTACGTCCAAGCCCAGCAATATGGTTGTTGGCAGGCTCCATCCCCTTGTCATCGCCCCCCCTCCCCACACACACAGCTACCTCATGACATGGGGTCCAAATTCTCTAGGGCCAGAAATCCAAGAGAGAAAGAGAGAGGGCACCCCAGATAGAAACCACAGCCTTTTATAACCTAATTTCCAAAATGGCATCCCATCATTTTTCCCATATCTTGTTAAGCAAATCCCCTAGCATTTACGGTCCCCAGCAAGAGTTCAAATGGAAGCCTGCATACCATACATTCAAATATTTAAAAGTTATAAATCAAGCTAATAACTTGTTAAATAACCAAGGTTCTATCTTCCAACCTTGAAATTTACTTCCATCACACCAAAAGATTTTTCCAGACTGCTTAGAATTCTGCACCAAAACATGGCAGTACCAGCAGAGCAGGCCCAGGCCCACGGCCCTCTCCCCTATCTTCCTGTCTGAAGCACCATGAACAGGTTCTTTTGTGGCTAGAGGTACACATCGTGGCCAGCATGAAGTTGAGGAAGAGGCCTACCTGGGCTCTGGATGTGGACTCCAGTGTCCAGGATACCCAGAGTATGATCCCCAGGGCTCCATGTAGGTGCCACTCCTCACTCTGCAGAATCCTCACTCCTCTGACCAGAACACAGCCAGTGGAGGGGGCTCTAAAGCAGTGCCCCCCAGCACAGTCCTGGAACCAGTGCCACTCCAAAAGCTGACTGTTTCCCCTCCTCAAGGAGGTGTGAGAGAAACTGAGAGTAAACACAAGAAACTGGCATAGCAGTTTGACTTGCTGTGACATCCAAGTGTTTGCGGGCATCGAAATTTGAATTTCATATAATTGTCACATATCACAAATGTTCTTTTTAAAAAATTTTGCTCCCGAGCTATTTAAAAATGTCAAAGTCATTCTTAGCTTGCAGACAATAGAATAACAGGGGCCAGCTAGATTTGACCTAGAGCCCATGGTTTGCCTCACTCTGGTCTAGATGATAGTGTGGCAGGCTCCTGGAGCCATGTCCTTGAAGGCAAGAGGACATGGAGCCCGGTGGAGGTGTGAAAGGCCTGGCTTTGCGCCGGAATGCAGACTGTCCATCTGTGATAGCAGGAAAAAGGACAAGAAACAATTAGGATTTCAGTCACTGAAATATTTTGGTTGAAATTCTCTTTTGAACCTTTAAAGCCATTTGCTTTCAGAAATGCACATACATTCTCCAAGCTGAAATGATTTCCATAAAATAGGTGCATATTTACCTCCGAGACCGTGAGATAGAAAATATATACTCAGTATGTTCCTCTTCTCTCTCTCTCAGCTTCAGTGATTAAATGATCCAATTAAATAATGAAATATTTATTATTGCTTCTTAATTTTTAAAAAAGAAATGCATTTTTTGCCACCATGGATTTTACTCTTTTTTTGGACCTTTTTTTCGCCCTGCTCCCACAATAAATCTGAGGACCATCTTCTTGGGGAAAAGAAAGCGAGAGTATGTTCTCCAAACTGTTTCAGGCAATTCACCGATGCAATGCGATGCTCAGACAGCCAAGGTTGGCCTCAAACCCCTAGTTAAGGAATCTTGATTTACAAGCTGACCAAGGCTCTCAGGGTTGTATTTTTCTTTCAACATTGCCCTTGAGTTTTTGGAAGAAAAGACCTACGTGCATGCAAAATGATTATTATAATTACCCACAGTGTTATGCTGATTCCAAACAGCCTACCATGGATTCTATTCAGAAGACGAGAGAAAAGGGCGGAGAAGCTTCTAGGAAGAAGGGAGAGGGTGGGTGTCACTAAACTCCATGTCTTTTAGAGCCATTCTACTGGGGATCCACCCCATTCCTAGTCCTCTCTCTGACCCGTCTAATCTTCCCTCCCTTGAAAAGGAGAAGTTTATAATGCTTTGTGGAAATACATCACTTCTTTGATTATATATGCTTTGATGGTTACACCATGAACAGAAACTTTCCCCAGTAGTAGATTTTATCCTTTCTACCTCCAAGAAAGCTTTGTTTCCATTTGCCCAGCAATATCAGTATCTGGTGCCCCAAACGTAATTCTCCTAAATCTACTGCATAGCGCTTATAAAATGTGCAGAATGAATATCAAGACCTAAGTCAGAAGAACAAATATAAGAGGTGTTGCCTTGAACAGACATAAAAAGTGAAGGAAAAGTCATATTCTAAAAACTTCTTGTTTTCTTTTAAGTATTTACATTAGCAGGCAAGACACTTTGTCAATTCTAATCCTTTCATAAAACGTAAGTTGGAATATTTCTTAATGGAATGTCACCACAGGAGGCCAGCTAAGGTCTTGGCTGGAAGACTTTCCTGGAATATTTTGTTTCCCTTGGAATTTACAGTACTGTCTGGTTGAATCTAATTTGACATTCTAACAATTGGAGCATTGTATTAGGCACAGTGAAGCAGAAAATTTACCCTATCCTACTCCCCATTCATCCTTCCTTTGCCCTTGTGAAAATTGCCCGCTGTTTTATTCCACTGAATCAAAGTGTTTGGGAGAAGACAAATGTCACATCTAATACAGTCAACAGTTCCATAAAATGTGGGTTTTTAATACCTAGAATAAATCTTTCATTTATTCAACAAATAGTTTTATTTAGTGGTAGCTCTAGGGTTTAAAATATGCATTGGTGACTCAGTACAGTCTACCTTCAAATAACATCACACCACTTCACAGATAGCATAAGAAACTTACAACAGTATCCCTGTTCCCCCCTCCTAACCTTTGTGTTCTTGTTGTCAGATGTTAGTTTACACACATGTTATAACATCCATGATACGTTGCTGTTATTTTTACTTTAAATGGTCATTTACTTTAGATGTAAAGAAGTTAGAAATTATTTAGAAGTTAGAAATTTATTTCATGGTACTGATCATTTCAAGTGTTCTTCATTTCTTCGTATGGATTTCGATTTTCATTTGTTACCAATTTCCTTCTCCTAAAGAACTTCCATTTTTGTGACGTCCTGCTGGTGATGAATTTGATTAGTTTTTGTTAGCCTGACAGTGAGTTTATTTCCCCGGTTCTGAAGGACATTTTCACTGGACATAGAACTCTAGGTAGAGAGAATTTTTTCTTTCAGTACTTAAAAATGCCATCCCACTGTTTTTTGGCTCACGTGTTATTGGGGTTATTTTTCTTTTTTTAATGAGAAGTCAGCCACAATTTCTATGATTCTTCTGTATGTAATATGTCTTTTGGCTTTGACTACTTCTAATATTTTATTTTCGTCACTGGTTTCCAGCAAATTTCTTATGACATGTCTTAGTGTAGATTTATTTTCATTCATCTCACCTCAGGTTTGTTTGAACTTCCTGGATTTCTGGGCTTATATTTTTCATCTAATTTGTGAAGATTTTGGCAACATTTCATAAAAATATATTTTTTTCTGCCCATCATTTACTCTTCTCTTCTTCAAGAACTTGAAGATATATGTTGTACTTGATATTATCTCACAGGTCATTAGAGCTCTATTCAGTTACCCTTTTTTCAGCTTTTTTAAAAAATATATATATATATATGCTTTAATATATAATATATATATTATATATATAATATATATAAATTATATATTTATTATATATTTATATATATAAAGCATATATATATATGCTTTAATTGGATTATTTTATTGGATTATTTTGAGTCCCTGATACTTTCTTCTGTGCTGTCTCACCTTCTATTAATGCTATCCAGTGAATTTTTCATGGTGAATACTGTGTTTTTCAGTTTTTAGATTTCAGTTTGATTGATTTTTGTAGTTTCCATTTCTCTTTGAGGCTCACAATCTATTCTCATAAGGTTTATATTTTCCTTTAATATCCTTGGCTACTTTTGTAATAGTAGCTTAAAAAGCCTTGTTACCTAATTCTATCACCTGTGTCTTTTCTGGAATTATTGACTGGTTTTTCTTCCTTCACATTTTTCTATTTCTTCATGTGTCTAATCATATACTATCACGTGCTAGGCATTCTGGATGACGAATTGTTGAACATCTGGATTTTGTTGTCTTCCTTTAAATAATGTTGTGTTTTGTCTGGAAAGCAGTTAATTTCCTTACAGATCAGCTTGGTCCTTTGAAGTTTTTAAAAATATTTGTTAGGTTAGGTCTAGTATATTCTTAACTCCAGGATGATAGTAATCCTTCCCCTAACGTACAGTCTTTGTTGTGTCACCTGAGTGCCCAGAATCATCAAAATGATCTCTCCAATTACACATACAATAACTCTCAGTTCTGTTTAAGCTCCAGAATCTCAATTAAGCTCATAGCTCCGCAGTATTTATTTTTTGCCTATTTTTGTGGATTCTTGTCCTGTGCACATGCCACTTGGCATGTCAAAGATTCTGAGAGATTCTTATGCAGATATCTGAAGCTCCTCTGTATGACTTCCATTTCTCTAGAACTCTGACCTATAAATTACAGCCATGCTATCAGCGCTAATTCCAATATTATCACACCTGCTCAGTGAAATTGCAATTCTCTGCTTGTTTTCCCTCCCTGTGTCATGGTCTGGAAAGAGCTTCAAAGTAAAAGCAAAAAACAAAAACAAAAAACAAAACCCCCGGGAATCAAAGAATTCAACTCATGTATTTGAAAGCCAGGTTATAATGTAAGCAAATCTCCAAACATGTTGTGTCACACACATTGGACACATTATTTAAACATATTTATTAATAAGCAGGCATAACATGGTTTGTATAAAATGTTTTTTGCAAGCTGCATGAGTGGTAGATCTCTGCCCTTTAACCCCAGCTATCATGGAAGGTTCACATGAGGTAGGTGGTATGCTAATATAGATACAGCATCAGGAAATCAAATCTCTAGGATCATCCGAAGAGTATGAGCTCCACACTTCATTAGATTTTACACTCCTTCCATATAAGGACAGAGGACTGTCTCTGCGAGGCTCTGGCTAAGACACATATTTTGAATACCACTGATTTACCCAATGAGAACCCATTTATAGCATCTAATGTGTTCATTTAAAACCCGTTATTTTGCCAGTGAAAACATATTTCTGATGTTTGTTTTGTTAATGATCAAAGACTCTTCACTTAAGGATTGTCATTGCTTCTGGAATTGGGCCTTCATGATTCAAAGCAAGTGCCTCTGGTATATATACTTCTCGCTTGGGTAACCGTCTTCACCTAGAGTGTAGTTTATGCTAACACGTGCAAGATACCATGCTGTCTGTGCTAAAGTGTTTAAACTTCCTGTAATCTTGTCCATAACAAAGAGGTGGCATCAGAAAAATCTAAAATCTGTGCTATTCTAGGATCATAAACTAGGAACCAAAGGGGAAACCGAAGAGTCTGTGAAATCTCTCACAAAATAATCTGGCTTTCAGGACTACTTTTCCCTTTGTAACCTGATTTTTTTTTCTTTAATTTTTTTTTTTTTTTTTTTGTAACCTGATTTTTGATGTTAGGGCAACATTACCTCAGTCTTTGTCCATCTGTCTTTAGCTGATGACCATAAAGGTCTCAGGGCTATATGCTGGGGGAGTGGGAAAGGTTTTCACATCCTTTAGGTCAGAACAGTTTACAGTCGCCAGCCCCAGATGGAAAAGCTTCAAAGACTTCATGGCCACGCTTCAGCTACCACAAGATAAGTGCCCTGAAGACAAAAAGCAAGGTTCTGATATGTCAGAGGGTCAGTGGAATCTCATTGACTGAAGGCTTAGATCTACCCCCCCATACATCTCAAGATGTATGTCAAGGATAAGGAGGTGTTAACTAGAAGGAAGGTAATATTTAGACAAACCATTGCATGCAAAGGTTTGTGGCAGGTCATACATTTGATAAAGCTGAGAAATGCAAGGAAGCCTTCATTTATCAAGGACATCAGTCTGGGAACCTCATGACACTGTGGAAGGATACTTCCTTGTCAGTAAATATGGTGAAGTGAGCACTGAACTGATCCTTCAGGTTACAGGGGTCCCTCCCAGCTCAGTTACTTGGTAGTTGCATCCTCTATTGGAAAAATGGTAGAATAAAAAGGCCATGGAATGATCTGGTGCTACATTTCTCAAAAGATATTCTGAGCACTGTCATTGAAGTGGTCCAATGGTTTGAAATATTTGGGAAACACCAGTTCAATGAGTTTATTGTTGAATTTCTTAGACACATGAATAAGGTAAAATGTATTTGTATCAATGGTAATGCTGGAAAATGACTAAACAACAAGCTGTCTGAGAAAAAATGTAGCCCTGATTTTGAGCATCATCCAATGTCTGGAGTTTAAATACTCCCACCATGACTAATTTGAAGCTACCAGTATGACATCACTAAATACACAGTTGGTTCAGAGAAGTCCTGCAAACTTCACCACCAGCCCCAGCACACTTGTGGTTGGACTTTCAGAGATGGAGGGAATGAAGCTTTGCCTAAAACTTCATGGCCATGGCACCCTTCTTGTGGGACATCTAAAGGGATGAATACTTCATAGATAACACTTTAGGAAATCCTAGTTTGGTTATCCTATAAATGGGGAAACTAAGAAGCTGAGTATCTTACCCAAGAACTGAGAGCCAAACACAGAGTAAGCCCTTCTGAGCTTCTGTCCTGTGGCAGAAATTTTAATGTTCCTCCCTTGTTTAAGTGTCCTGGATTTGCAACTGCATTTCCTTGCCGTGAACCATGTCAGTGACTCTGCTAAATGCTTCTAACTCACTGTGAGATGTGTAACATTATTGTCCCCATGTTACAAAGGAGAAAAGTCAAGTACAGAGATGACTCCACAAAATGAAGTGAAGGCATGGTTTGTGAGGAGATACCCTGCTCTCCATAAAGGACTGTGGTGCCATATTGTCCCATACCTTGGCCAGATACGGTAGCCTAAGAATAAGGCTTGTAATCTTCCTTTCTCAGCAAGAAGAGTGTCAGCATGTGTCTGCCCCCTTTCTCGCTCTGATCCTTAAGCCAGAATATCTCTACAGGCCAGCTTTGGGCAGTATACATACCAGCAGCCCAATCACCCCACTAGCATTTACTAGGGTGATGTTATAGACTGAATGTTTGCATGTTGAAGCCATAACCCTCAGTGTGATGGTGTTTGGAAATGAGTCTTTGAAAAGTAATTAGATATAGATGTGGTCATGGATGGGGCCCTCACCGTGGAATTAGTGTCCTTATAAGAAAAGTCACCAGAGAGCTCACTGCTCTCTCTGTGCATGCATAAAGATGAGGTCAGGTGAGCACATGGCAAAATGGTAGCTGCCTACCAGTTAAGAGAAGAGGCATCAGAATGAATGTACCTTGCCAGCACCTTTCTCTTGGGCTTCCTGGTCTCCAGAAGTGTGAGAAATACACTTTTGTGGCTTAGGTCACCCAGTCTATGGTATTCTGTTTTAGTAGCCTGAGCAGACTTAGCATCAGCTTGTGAAATATTGAGTTGGAGGGCTGGGGAAAATTAGATCAATGGTCATAGCATTCATGACCATACTTCTAGACATCTACACGGTAGTAGTAGTCATAATAGCTTTCTACTTAAAGTCTTTTACATCTATGATGCCATTTGACCCTTAAGGGACTCCATGAATGTTTCCTGTTTCAGAGAAGTCTGACTTTGTGCAGGGTCACATAGCTCCAAGGTCAGCAGCACTGAATCATCTTCTGCCCCTGTGTCCTTCCCAGTACATCAAGCTGATTTATCCTTAACTATTTAGAGTATAGTTAAGCTATCAGTTCTCCCATAATCCAAATGTGAATGGCGTTTGAGAGGCCTTCAAGATTTAAAAAAAAAAAAAAGTATGCATATCTCCAAATGCGAGTTTAAACAAAAGAGTAACATTCACTAACATGTCACAGTTGCAAGAACTCAGAATGAAGGCCAACCTGGTAATTAACACAGTGAACCTATATGTAGTGCTTCCCAGATGCTGGACACTGTTGAAGAGTTTGACATATATTAACGCATTTAACTCTCCCAGTAATAACCCTAAAACATAGCTGTGATGGTGATGATGCCATTTTACATATTAGCAAATGAAAATAGAGAAAAAGCTTAGCTCTGACTCAAAGTGTCTGTAACTATAGATGATTGGGGAAGGTTGTGTGTGTGTGAGTGTGTGTGTGTGTGTGTGTGTGTGTGCATGCGTGCAGAGGTGGAGGTGAGAAGGGGGTGATTCCCAGTTACAGTACACTAGGTTCTGCTTCCTGCTTTCCCTCAGTATCAGAGCTGTCTTGCCTCTTAGCTGTACATTTATACCAGCGATTTCTTCTTGAAACCCCCTCCATTCCTCACTCTTTGAACTTAAGGCATTGAGAAATTCTGTTAAAATGCAAATCTTACCCTGGAGGGGAAACACATTAAGATACTATTTTCCATTTTAACTTTTTCTGTGAATTTGTTTTCTTGGTTGGTTTTTGATGCGTCGAGAGAGCCCACCCAGAGTGCCCAACCAAGGGATTTTCATGTCTGTGGTTATTTGGGGGGTATGGGAAGATCAAGAGAGAAGACTGCCCTGAGAAAGCCTAATGGTAACTGACAGTTTACCGAGCATCACCACCATGCTAGGCACAGGACTCTGTTCTCTGAAACGTCAGCAGCCTGGCTCACAAGGTAAATATCATTCACCCACATTACAGACAAGAAAACAGAGGCTGAGGGAGGTCAAGTGATCACTTAAGGAATACACTAGCAAATGCTGAGGAGGGATAGCCCAGCGCTGGCACTGGAACACTGAGGCCTCTGGTCAACTGGAAAACCCCAGAAAAGTGCTGAACATTCAGGGTGTATCTGAGTGTGAAGCAAGAGGGAAGGAAGCCAGTTATTGTGAGAAGGGGACATTCAAAGAAGTCTAGACAAAGAAGGACAGGAAGGGAAAGGGCTCTGGCCACCCTTTCCTTCCTGCTCCCTGTCCACACTCCATTCTGCAGTGGCCTTGTGGCAGCAGCGGGCATCCACCCCTCTTCTAGTAGGTTCTATATCTGCTCTGGAGACCTTACTTCTGCAGCGAAGCCCCCAGTGCTCAATGGAGGTCAGTCCCTGCCAGGAGGCCAGAGCCAGTTTTTGATCCTGCCTCCCACAGTTGTCCTGGTCTAGGCCTATTTCTGTTTCCTGTATCATTAGGCCCTCTTCCCCACGCAGACACCGAGCATGCAGACAGGTGTGTAGGGAGGAGGCGATCTCTCAGAACCCCCAGCAGGCTTGGGTCCTGGCTCTCTACCCTCTCCGGAGACCATCTCTCCAGCCTCCTCTCTGGGGTGGATCCTGGGAGCCCCTTTTGATTGCCTTCCTTCTCAAAGCAAAGGCAGGATGGAGGTTCCAAAACTTCCAGCTTACCGACTCTGAGCAGATGGCTCAGTGCTCTTAATTTCTACACGTAAAAAATGGGGATGGTGATAATACTTGCCTGGATCAGGGGGTTGTGAGGATTAAATGCGTTAATCCACAGAGTGCCTAGCCCGGGCCTGGCACCTGGTAAGTGCTGGTCAACGTCTTCTGCTCCCGGTGGTGGTGTTATCATCTACAACAGAGGAGTTATTCCAGTCTCATTAATTCTGGGCTGTGCTCCATATATTAACATATCTGTTGCTTTTCTTCACACACATGTGCACACACACACATGCACACACACACGCCCACATTGTGGCTAGGGGTGCAGCTGCACAGGCAGAGCCAGCAGATGGAAGCTCCATTCCACTCTGAGCTGTGCCCAAGTCACTGGGCGGTCTTGGGGGAGCAGCCCCCTGCCTTCAGCCCTGGTGCAGCCATGCAGAGTAGGACACTCTGCAGTGAGCTGTCAGGCATCACGAGCTGGAGGGCTCAGGCACATCCAGGTGGCACCCTGCTTGGAAAACCCGGTAAGGTCACCCTGAAATCCAGATGTGCGGCTTCTCCCAAGACTTGCAGTTACTGCACACACACACACACACACACACACACACACACGTGCTTTGGAAAGTGTTCGTGACCCCCTGGCCTCAGGAGGCACTGGACTTTGCAAACCTCTGAACCTGCGAATTCTCAAGTCTCTTCCAGCTGCAAAATTCAGCTCAGGTTGGTCTTACAGGGCGGAGGAGGATCCCCGCGGCAGAGGGTTAAGTGGCTACTTTGAAAGGACAAAGCAAGAGATGACGATAAGATAAGGAGCTCTGCTTTCACCAGACACTCCTCGGAAAGAACAGGCTTTTGTTGTGATCCAGAGGATAAGAGCCTGAGCCGCGCGTTCATCAGGCCTTCCCTCCGCCCCTGAGGCTCGGCGGGGCTCGGGCCGCGGGGATGTGCCTGCGGCTGCTGCCACCTGCTGGCGCCCAGAGCCTCTGCAGCCCGCTTGCAGGGTGCGCGCGGACCAGTCCTCCAGGCCCGGAATTCCAGCTCTTGTTCCCAAGGATGCGGTGGCCTTCACCTTTGCACAAGGATGCAGTGGCCTTCACCTTTGCAATTGCCCGTGTTTTTTTTTTGAGCACTTACCATGGGTCAGGCATTATGCTTAGAACTCCCTTGGGTTGCCTCATATTAATCCATTCACTACAGGGGGAGGCCACACAGGCAGGAACTTTTGTCTCTTTTTTTTCATGAAGTATCCACAGCGTGTGACCCAGAGGAAGAACTCGGTGACTATGGACTGCATGAGAACAACTGTACAGATAGGTTGTGTTATTACTCTGGTTTTATGGAAGGGGAAGTTGTCACTTGGTAACACAGAGGCCCAAGGCATTTGTGGGTCAAGCGGTGGAGCAAAGCCAGAAAGGTTCTTGCCATAGGAAGAGTTTGTCTTTTACCTTGGGTGATTTTGAAGGCCGCAGAGCCAGGCAGCAGTAGGAATGAACATCTCGGGCAGCTGGGGTCCTCTGGAGCTCAGAAAAGTTGGGGCTGCAAACCATCAAGGACCCAAGACAAATCAAAATGTTGCAGTGGGTCCCTAGTAGCTTTGAGGAGCGCAAAGGGGTCTTAGGGCAAGAGCCCCCCCCTGCCCGCCGCCCAGATGTTTTGTGCTTTTTTTTTTTTAAAGCAGTTTTAGCTTTACAGAACAATTAATTAGAAAGTACAGAGACTTCCCACCCAAATCCCCTCTACCCAGTTAGAATTAACACCTCCCATTATTAACATTTTGTATTAGTGGTACACTGGCTATGTATGATTGAGAGGCCGATAGTGATAAATTATTATTAGCTGAAGTCCATAGTTTATATGAGGTTTTATTCGCGGTTTCTGACATTCTGAGGGCTCTAACCAATGTATAATGGCATGTTTCCATGTTTCCTCTATCATCCAGGAAAGTTTCACTGCCCTAAAAATCTTCAGTGCTCCTCCCTCCCCTACCTCAATCTGACTCCCTGAACCCCTTAACAAACACTAATCTTTTTACTGTCTCTGTAAATTTTGCCTTCTCCAGAGTATTACATCGTTAGGAACTTAGAATATGTAGCTTTTTCCAAATTGACTTTTTCAGCTAGGATTTTGTATTTAAGATTCATCTGTGTCTTTTCAAGACATGATCACTCTATTTATTCCTGCATAATATTCCCTTGAATGCACGTACCATAGTTTTTCTACCCATTCATAGATCAATGGACATTTTTGGTGCTTCCAAGTTTTGGCAATTACGACTAAAGCTGCCGTAAACATCAGTGTGCATGTTTTGTGTGAACATAAGTTTCCAGCAAATTGGGTAAATACTAAGGAGTGCAATTGCTGACTCATATGGCAAGTTTTGTAAGAAATTGCCAAACTGTCTTTCAAAGCAGCTGTCCCTATTTTGTCCTTTTGAGCACTGCTCTTGGTGACAGGCATGCTGGCCTGCACTTTCCCGTCTCTGGGCTGGCAAGACTGAGAAGAGACAAGCCGACGTCTCCTCCCTTCCTGTCTGCATCCACCTCTCTTGCTGAGCCAAACCCACTTCCTCTGCGAAAGGTGAAGAAAACAGGATTTTTTTTTTCATCCTACAGAGAGGGACACATTTCAGACAAGGTGTGATACTGTAGCAAGACTGATCACTTGAAATCCCCAAGCTATTCTCTTGGGCTGGGGGCAGGTGGAGTGGGCTTACCTGTCTGGAAGGTCATCCTGTGGCTTTTGGTTCAAAATTCTTGGCTTGAGCATGGCCATGTGAACTAGAGAAAACAGTTGCTGTTTTGATGTGTAGAGCTTTTGGGGCTTGTGTTCATGAAACCCTCATGCAACTGGTGCTTTTGGAATCAGAACACCTAGCTCCTGCTCACTTTCCACTCTTTCTAAAATGTTGGCAAGTTAGATAGCAGCTTAATTCACATCATCTCAAAACTTAAGGTAATTGGAATGTTCTGGAAATAATGGAGCTATATGCAACTAGGCATTTATTTCACTTTTCCTCTCTCTTTTCTTTTTTAAAGACTTTATTTATTTGGGAGAGTGTGTGAGAGAGAGAGCACAAGCAGGAAGGAGGGTGAGAGGGAGAAGCAGGCTCCCCACTGAGCAGGGAACCCGATGCAAGGCTCCATCACAGGACCCTAGGATCATGACCTGAGCCAAAGGCAGACACTTAACCAACTGAACCACCCAGGTGTCCGATTACTCTCTCTTTTTAAAAAAGTAAATATGAAAAAATAGATATGGCCCTTCAAAGTTACTTTAAAAACAAAATTTTAAGGTCAGGCTAAGGTCAAACTGCAACTAAAGGAAAGAGAGGGTGCCTTTGTAAATTATGTTTTTGACATTATTCCCCAGAATTCAAAATTCCACGTTTGGTTACTTCTGTGCAACTGCCTCTCCTTTCTCTGCCCAAACAAAACCAACCAACAATAATAACAAAACTCTTAATGTTCCACCAATAACTTGCAGCAAGTTATGTAATCATGGATTCACTTTTTAAGGCTCAACCTCTTTGGTGACTGCCTAGGAAAACTCAAAGGATCTCATCTGAGCTGCCTCAATCTGTAAAGAGGTGGGGGGAAGCTTTAGTTCTACTGGTAGGAGGAGGATATATTTATGTGTCTCGATTTACAAGCCTAAGCCCTGCAAATGTAAACTCTCTGAAGGAAAATTTCCTAATTACTTAACTGAATCCAGAAGCATCTGCTTTGATTTATGGCAAGTCCAGTTGGGTCTTAATCTGGCATTTTAAAGCATGTTGAGGAAACTTAACAACTAGTACCTTTTCTGCTCCAGCCAAGCATTTCTCAAAAGGTAGGGATAGGGTGAGGTCCAGAATAAACAATGTTAATAAATTATCCAGATGATTCTTATAAAGAATGAAGTCTGAGACTCACTGCTCAAGACAATACTTCTTCCTTTTATTTATTTTTTAATCCCTTTTCAGCTTTACCTACAAAATAACACATTCTGGAGAAGTTTCTTCTTTCTGATAAGTTTGATTGTCTCACTGGAAACACTTTGACTTTTTTAATTTCTTAAAATTCTACTTTCTAAGTGAATTTACAGTAAAATTGGCTTTTTTGTGTGAATTTTAACAGATGTATAAATTCATGTAACTAGCACACCACAATCAGAACACAAAACAGTTCCATTAGCCTAGAAAACTCCCTCATGTTATCCTTTTGTAGGCACACCCCTCCCCCCCAACCCCAGTGCCTGGCAACCACTGACTGATCTGTTATCCATCACCAAAGGTTTTTTTTTTTTTTTCCAGGAAGTTATATAAATGGAATCATACAGTATATAATCTTTGGAGACTGGCTTCCTTCACTCGGCATAATGCCTTTGAGATTCGTCCAAGTTGTTGCTTGTATCCATAGTCCATTTCTTTTTTATTGCTGAGCAGAATTCCATTGTATAAATGTAACCCAGTGTGTTTGTTCCCCCATTGGAGAGCATTTGGGTGTTTCCAGTTTGGGGCAGTCATGAGTAGAGCTTCTATAAACATTTGTGTTCAGGTTTTTGTATAAAAGTAAGTTTTCGTGTATCTAGGGTATTATCTAGGAGCATCAAGGGCTCAAGTAGTAGGCATATCTTCTACTTTATGAGAAACTACCATGCTGTTTGCTAGAATGGCTGTACCAGCAAGTGTGAAAGTTCTAGATGCTTTATATTCTTGCCAACACTGGAGGTTGTCAGTATTTTAAAAAATTTCAACCTAATAGGTATGTGGTGGTATCTCACCATGCTTTTGTTTTGCAACTCCCTAATGGTTAAGAATGTTGAACATTATGTGCTTTTTTGCCATCCACATTTCCTCTGTTCGAGTCTTCTGCTCATTTAAATACTGGATTGTTTGTTCTCTTAGGGTTGAGTTTTGCGAGTTCTTACTATATTTGGGATACAAGTCTTTGGTTGAATATGTGGTATGTAAATATTTTCTCCTACTTTGTAGCTTGTCTTTTCAGTATTTTAACAGTTTTTCCTGAAACAAATGGTTAATTCTGATGAAGCCCAATTTATCAATTTTTTTTGTGATGCACCATGAAGATTTTTCCCTATGTTTTCTTCTAAAAGTTCTGTAATTTTCTATTTTACACTTTATTTTTTTAAATTTTTTTTATTTATTTATGATAGCCACACACACACACACAGAGAGAGAGAGAGAGAGAGAGAGAGGCAGAGACATAGGCAGAGGGAGAAGCAGGCTCCATGCACCGGGAGCCCGACGTGGGATTCGATCCCGGGTCTCCAGGATCGCGCCCTAGGCCAAAGGCAGGCGCTAAACCGCTGCGCCACCCAGGGATCCCTATTTTACACTTTAATATGTGATTTCGTTTGAGTTAATTTCGGTATAAGATATGAGATTTATACTGGGGTTCATTTTCTTGTATATGAAATCCAAATATTTCAACATCATTTTTAAAGAAAAGAATCTTTTCTATCGAATTGCTTCTGCACTTTCAGCGAAAACTCTGTTAGTAAATTGAGTGTAGGGAAACTTTCCAGAGTGATGGAAATGAAAATTTTTTTATTGGGTGTATGTTATGTGAGTCTACACCTTTGTCAGAATCTTTAATTTGTACACTTCAGGTCTATGCATCTTACAGTATATGAATTACACTTCAATTAAAATGGTATGAGTTGGCTATAGAATCAAGTCTATTTCCAGAGTCTCTTCTGTTCCATTGATCTACATTTTTTGCCAATAACATACTATCTTGATCCCAATTACTGAGCTTTATAGAAGACTAAAAATTGAAAAGTGTGTTTCCTCCAACTCTGTTCTCCTTTTTCAAAATCATTTTAGCTATTTTTGTTTCTTTGCCTTTCCTTATCCATTTAGAATCAACTTGTATCTGCCTACAAAAAAATCCTTTTGAGATTTTGATTGGAATTGTGTTAAATCTGTAAATAAATTTGGGGAGAATTGACATCTTCACAGTGTTAACTTCCAGTCTAGAAGATGGTGTGTCTTTCCATTTTTTTGAGATCCTCTTTGATTTTTTTTCATCAACATTTTGTAGTTTTCAGCACACGGATCCTCTTTGCACATTTTATTGGATTTATATCTGAGTATTTCCATTTTTTTAAAGATATTTTAAATAACATTTAAAAATATTTGATTTCAATTTCCTTTTTGCTATTATATAGAAATAGAATATTTTTTTAAAACTTTTATCCTACAACATTGCTAAACTTACTTAGATTCAAAGGTGTGTGTGTGTGTGTGTGTCTTGAAATTTTTCATGTAGAGAATTATTTCATCTGTGGATAGAGGCAGTTTATTTCTTCCTTTCCAAATTTTTATTTTCCTATTTATTTATTTCATTGCACTGGCTAGGAATTCCAGTATGGTGTCAAATAGGAATGAGATAGAGGAAGTCTGCCTTGTTCCCATTCTTAGGAGGAAAGTATTCAATCTTTCATCAATAAATGTAATGTTCTTTGTAGATTTTTCAGTGATATTCCTTATTGGGTACAAAAGTCCCTTCTTTTCATAGTATGCTGAGAGTTTTTAATCATGAACGGATATTGAATATTGTGAAATGCTTTAATGTATTAATTGATATGATCCTGCACTTTTTCTTTTTTTGACATTTAATAATACAATGACTGATTTTCAAATATTGAACTCACCTGGCATAACTCAAGATAAAATCCATTATGGTGTGGGAGCATACTTTAGATATATGTATTCTGTTTTTATGAACATATCTCTTTGTATAGTATTTTTAGTAGTTGCTGTGGAGCTTGTAACATACATAACTTTTCACTTTTAAATATTTTAGTATTTCAAGTGGAATATAGAAACCTTACCAGTAGGTAGGTCTTTTGCTATCGTTATTTTGTGCACATCTACATACAGTAAAAACCCCATCAGACAATGTTATAATTTTTGCTTTCCACTATCAATCATACCTTAAGAAACTCATAGGAGAAAAGTAGTCTGTTATATTTACTCAGAAATGTACTATTTAAATTTTTCTTTCCTTATTCTTGATGTTCCAAGTTTCCTTCAGATATCATTTCCCTCTGCCTGAAGAACTTGCTTGGAAATTCCTTTAGAGCAGGTCTGCTGGCAATGAATTCTCTTAGTTTTCATTCACCTGAGAATGTCCTTATTTCAACTCATTTGCAAGGCTATTTTCACCAGAATAGAATTCTGACTAGACATTTGTTTTCCTTCTGCACGTTAAGTATATCGTTATACTTCATCCTGGACTCTAGTTTCTCTTGAGTAATCTGCGGTCACTTCAAGTGTTGTTCTCCTATAGATAGTGTGTCCATTGTTCTCTGGTTGCTTTCAAGATTTTTTTCTTTTTCTTTTTCTTTTTTTTTTTTTTTTAAAGATTTTATTTATTTATTCATGATAGTCACAGAGAGAGAGAGAGAGAGGCAGAGACACAGGCAGAGGGAGAAGCAGGCTCCATGCACCGGGAGCCCGACGTGGGATTCGATCCCGGGTCTCCAGGATCGCGCCCTGGGCCAAAGGCAGGCGCCAAACCGCTGCGCCACCCAGGGATCCGATTTTTTTCTTTTTCTTTAGTTTTCAGGAGTTTTATTATTATTTGTGGAGGCATGGATTTCTTTAGGTTTGTATTATTCAAAATTAGCTGAGCTTCTTGACTCTGCATGTTCCTACCTTTTACCAAATTCAGGATGTCTTCAAGTCGTTATTCTTCAAATATGTTTTCTGTGCTCTATTCTTTCCCTCTTCTCAGACTATAATGATAGGAATGTCAGGCCTTCTCGTATTGTCCACAGGTACCATGGGGTCTGTTTAGTTTTTAATCTTTCTTTTCTCTCCTGTTTAGCTTGGATACCTTCTATAAATTTACCTTTATATTTACTGACTCCTCTGTTATATCTTTTCTGCTGATAAACCCATTCAGTGAGTTTGTCTTGATTATTGTATTTTCCGGTAAAATTTTTGTTTGGTTCTTTATATATTCTTTTTTCTTTCTGAGACTTTCTACTTTTCCATTTATTTCAAGAGTGTCCAGGATTCCTTGTTGGAGCATTTCTTTCATAGCTGCATAGCTGCTTTAAAGCATTTTTTTCTTTTTTTTTTTCCTTAAAGACTTTATTTATTTGAGACACACACACACACACACACACACACACGCACGTCAAGTGTGTGAAAGGGGGAAGGGGGGAGGGAGAGAGAGAGAAAGAGAGAATCTCAAGCAGACTCTGCTGAATACAGAGCTTGACATGGAGCTGGATCCCACCACCCTGAGGTCATGACCTGGGCCAAAATCAAGAGTCAGACACTTAACCAACTGAGCCACCCAGGTGGCCGAACCCTTTTTTCAAATAATTCTAACTTCTGTGTTATCTCAGCTTTGGCATCTTTTCCCATGTAAGTTGAGATCACCCTGATTCTTTGCATGCTGAGTAATTTTGCTTTGCATCCTGGACATTTTAAATATCATATTATGAAACTCTGAATCTGACTTAAATCCTATGGAGAGTGTTGATGTTTTTGCCTTAGCAGTTAATCAACCCAGTTGGGTTCAGGCCTCAATTTCCAACCAGTTTTTTTGTGGGTTGTGGTTTCAAGGTCAGTTCAGTTTTCAAATCCTTTGCAGTGCTATTTAGATCTGTTCCAGATGTTCAGCACCCAGGGCCCAGCCTGGGACTTGGGCGTATCCTATTCTGTAGCTCAGTTCTCAAGTCTCTGTGTGTCGCTTAGGGTCACATCCAAGAAAGAGTAGCTCAGAGTTTAGCCCAGGAGTCCATGAGCAACTTTCTCCTCTCTTGGCTGCCTTTGACACTTTTTAGCTTCCTGAACTCCTCTTTATCTCATTTGGACAGAAAAGTAGAGTTTTCTGTCCAAATGAGCAAATTTACCCCACTCCTACATACACATCCCATAGTTATGCTCACGTCTAGAGCTAAATTTTAGGACAGAAAGCAACAGGAGTTTGCCTTACTCTCTGGGGACCACAGGTCATCTTACTGGAGAGGAAGTTCCCTTCCTCAGAGTCTTAGCTTCCTGTGGGCCTCCACTGCTGCCCCTGACACCACCACTATTGGTCCCTACACCAAATAGAGCACCAAGACTGCTCGTGGGCTGAGGTACAGGTACCAGAGAGTGGAAAGAAGACAAGAAAGAATGAAAAAAGGAAAACAAGGTATTTCCTCTCCCTCTCTGAGTACCAGGAAACCTCTTTTCCTGTCCACAAGCTAGAACTAGCTGGCTTCTCCAGGATTTCTCTCTGTTCACCTCCAAGTTTGAGACTACACTGAGTTCAGACCCGTGGACACCAGAGAGGGAAAAAGTAAACTCTGGTTTGATGGTGCTTCAAATTCTGGTCTTCTTTTCTAGCCTCCTTGCCACTCCTTAGTTTTTAGAGCCCTCACATGACTGTCTGATCCAAGTTCTCCAGGTTGTGTAGCTGCATTCCCTGAGAGAGCATATAAACTGTTTTCTTTCTTTTCTTTTTAAACTTTATTTATTTATTCATGAGAGACACACAGAGAGAGAGGGAGAGAAACAGGCAGAGGGAGAAGCAGGCTCCATGCAGAGAGCCCGACGTGGGACTCGATCCTGGGTCTCCAGGATCAGGCCCTGGGCTGAAGGCAGGCACTCAAACGCTGAGCCACCCAGGCCCCCCTGAACTATGTTTTCTTATGTTCTGTGTTCTTGATGTGCTGGCAACTAGGATCTTGCTCACGTGGTAGAGTGAGTACCCTCCTGGGATTAGCTCATCCCCAGAGATTGTAACAAACTCATCAGGGAGCATGCTTTTCATATGCAAGTTAACCAGTCCAAAACCCATACTCCAAGCACCCCTTTTATTGAAGTTTTAAACTCTGGGCTACCAGAGCCAGCTCCACCTGCTAGGTACCAGACAATATAGGACGGCCCTTACACTCCAGCTTCCTGAGATTATTCAAACTAGCCCATGCCCCTTACCTGCCTCTCCTGTTCCTTCCCACAGAAACTACAGTGAAGACTCTTGCCAAGATTCCCCTGCTGCCTCTGCCTGCTGACCATCCCAGGTGTTTCACTGTGTGGGCCCCATGGAACGGCATGCCTTCCTCCTGGCACCTGTGAGTAACAATCTACCAGGTCAATGACAATCATCTCCTAATCTTTTAGGCTCACTATAACTAAATAATAATGGAACCTACGTTTAAAAACAGAGAGGTTAAAGTGTGCTTATTTCGTCTCACTTGGAACCATATATATTACATATATGACATACATTTGTCAGCCACAAATTTTTTCAGTTTTAATCAGAGAAATTGGCTTTCCCAAAATGTGGAATTTTTATGCCTTGAGTAAGTGAAAAGTTCTGTTTATTTGTTTATGTTTGTCTTTACTTTCTCATTTTTTTAAAGATTTTTTTAAAAGTTTGTGTGTTTATGTTTTTGTTTATATAATCTCTATACCCACCATAGGGCTCGAACCCATGATCCCAAGATCAAGAGTGACATGATGTTTCTGACTGAGCCAGCTGGGCGCCCCTGTACTTTCTCGTTTTTTATATAACAAGTCTGTTTTAGCGTCGTAGGGGGTCATGCTTCTCTGTGTAGTATCCGTTCCCCTTCCAACCTTGAATTTCCTAAAGCAACCACACCTGAGCCACTGCCAGGCTGTACGGCTGGGGTGGGAATCACCACTGCCCCCATCCCCACCCCCCCCCACCTCCAGGGCTCACAGGTGGCATACTCTAATGCCCTGGCCACAGCTGTCGATTCAGGAATGAAGTCAAACCCGAGACTTTGTGTGGAACTATTGAGAAAGAGCATCTCTGTTTCTGCTGGTGTTACTTAGTAAGTGGAATGTAAATTGGAAGTTGCCTCTTCCCACTCTTTTTGAAGAGCTTACCAAGAGGAAAGCAGAGCTGCACAATCGTGGTCAATAGATTTTTGATAATATTGATACAGGCCCACCCCTGCTGAAGACCTTTCTCATCCTGTGGCACTTCAGTGACACAGACTGGTGATTCCTGTTTTGCCTGATCCAGTAGATATTTGCTTTCTGTCACTTGCAGCCCCAAGTGTCCAGACTAATGCACAAATGAGCCCTTTGTCTCTTACAGTTTATTGTGGCCAGAATCTTGAGTTGATTATCTTTAATCAGCAACACATGGAAATTTTTACTGGAGTCATTTGTTGAAATCCACTGGAGGGAATTATAACTTGCTGGGTGAATATTATCTGTCCATGCCCTCTTGTTTTTGTCAACGAGACTTGGTCTGTGTTGCTGAGAGTGCTACTCGATCTGAGTTTTCCCCAGAAAGCGGACCCTGGGTTGAGGGTTTGAAAGCCAATGACTTATTTCAAAGGTGATCCTAAGAGTTTCAGTAAGGGATTGAGGAAATAAAAGTGGAAAGAGAAGAATGTGTTACTGAGAAGGCCCTTTCAGAGTGCCCCTGGGGCTCATCCTGCCTGGGAATTCTGGGGGACAGTGTTAAATCAGCTCCAGAAATACCTGCTCAGGGGCCTTTGTCTCCCAAATCACATATGTCATTGGCTGAGGAGTATTTCCTGGGCTTTGATTCCCCCAGCACATCTGGCCTGCCCTGATCCATAGCTGAGAGCAAGCTTTTAGGTGGTGAGTTGTAGGTACCTGTAATAGAATGTGATAGGCACGTGCTGGGGGGGACCCCAAGAGTTCAAAGGGACATGGGAGGGGCACAGCTGGCATCTGCCCCCAGAAGTGTAAGTGTTCTTATTTTCAATTCCTATGCTTCTAGCTTAGCCTCTTTTCATAGTAGGAAGGTGGATCGATTACATGTGTATTGATTCGTAAGTAATGACTCTTCGCAAACACAGTAGCTTTAAAACTTTCTATGTTTGGGACGGTAAGATTGAAGTCAAAAGTGTGAGGTTCTGTAGGCTATTTCAATCATTCATTCACTCATTCATTCCTACAACAGATGCTTTGGGGGAACAGAAATCCATAACAAAAGTCTCTGTCCTTGCAAAGCTCAGGAGCTGATGTCAGGCAGAAAGAAATATAGTCACTTTTCGAATAAAATCGTACTTGCTTTGATAAAGGTAGATAAAAACTGCTATTAGAGAATGGAATAGGGACACAAAGAAGGTGGTACTTGGGTCTTTAAAGATGAGGAAGGGATGGAGGAAGGGCATTTATTCTCCTTGCTTTTACCTTGGGGGTAGCAAGCCACCCCAGACTTGTGGCATAAAATAGCACCCGTTTTATTAGGCTCGTGCTTTTGTGGGTCAGGAGTTTGAAAGGGAGTGTGGAGGAGTCAGCGTAATGTCTGGAGCCTGGCTAGGAAGACTGGAAAGCTGGAGGCAACACAACGGCTGGGGTGTGGGACCATCTGAAAGCTCCTGGCAGTTGCTGTAGATGTTTGCAGAGACTACAGAGTGGTTGCCAACTGGTACTACATTTGGCCTCTCCGCGGGGCTGCGTGGGCATCCTCATAGCGTGGTGGCCAGATCCAAAAGCAAGTGCCCCAAGACAACCTGTCAGAAACTGTGCTGCCTTTGAGGGCCTCACTTCAGAAGTCACATAGCATCGCCTCCACTGTGATCACAAGCCTGCCCGAACTCAGTGGGAGGAATCTTAAACCCATCTCTCAGGTGGGGGAGTCTCAGAGTCCTATTACACAACGAGCGGCATTTGAGAAGAGAGACACTGGTGCATCTGCTTTGCAAAAATACTGTCTACCACAGTATTGAAGGGATAAGACCATTTTGTCTATCTGCTATTTAGTGATGTCTAGCCTAGGCTGCATTATTTTCTGAGAAGTACCTTTTTAAATTACTTAAATTGCCTCAGTTAGGGGCACCTGGGTGGCTCAGTGGTTGAGCATCTGCCTTTGGCTCAGGTCGTGATCCCGGGGTCCTGGGATGGAGTCCTGCATCCGGCTCCCCACTGGGAGCCTGCGTCTTCCTCTAGGTCTCTGCCTCTCTCTGTGTGTCTCTCATGGATAAATAAATAAAATCTAAAAAAAAAACATTGCCTCAGTCAGATCATCTCATAAAGATGCAAGAGAGGGATTTATTATTTGATGCATTTGTCACCCCACTTTGCCCACAAAGACTACCTCTCTGGTCCACACTTTGAGAATCGATGCTGTAGAGCCTGGACAGAGTGGGGAAGAGGGCAACAGAATTAGCAGACCACGGTCTTTTTAGAGGTCAGGGAAGGGCAAAGACTGTAAATGTCCTTAGCTTAATATTGAAGTTGGTTATAAGCTTAGACACCCACATACCAAGTTCATTTCTTTTCTTATTGGATCTCTCAGAAATATTAAAAAAAAAACCTTGAATTTATTTAGCATGTGGCATCATAATCCCCCAGAATAACAATCAAATTTATGTTACTTTTTGAACAATTGTGCGCTGAGTGTCGGGGCTGGTCAAGACTATCTCTTTTGTCCGTTACTTGGACTTTTCTTTTAAAGCCGAAATGTAATTGTTTCCATTTTTGAAAGCCATATATAAAAAACTCTTCACAAGAAACACCTTGTTTACAGTAGACAGCACATGGGGACATTTCGACACTTAGCTGAAGGAAGTAGCTAGGAGGCAGTCTTGTACTGTGGTCTGACAGCTTGTGGCTTGAATCCCAAACGTGCCACTTACTGTTCTGTGATTTGGGGCAAATTACTCAAACTTCTTGGAGTCTTGGTTTCTTCATCTGTAAGATGGGGGTCATGGTTCCTACTTTTTAGTATTGCCGTGCAGAGGAAGTAAGACAGTGAAAGGGCCCAGGGCCTGGACATAATCCAGTGACTATTGGAGGGTTCTAAGAAGCGTAGCTACTGCTCACTCGGTTCTCTGGAGTTGGAGAGCGGGGCCGTATGCACATCATCAGCCTTCATATTTGTCCCTTGGTTCCTGCCTGCTGGGGCTGAGAAAAGGCCGAGTGAGCTGGAGCCGAGGCCTTCTGGTTACCAGTGTGTGCGCCTCTGTGTGCGTGGGTGTGGGTGTGGCTGCTAGAGCCCTGGCCCTGTCCAGCTTCCTTTATCACCCATTTCCTCCCCCTTACCTTGGCTCCTCTGCTTCCATCTCATGAGACCACAGGCTTCACAGACATTTCTTGGTTATTTCTCGGGACACGTGTGCATTGAACAGGAGGCCCAGCCTTGCAGCGGAAAGGCAGCTCCAGTCGAAAGCTGACTTGGCCAGGCCCCCCAGCCGTCTGAGCGGCCTTGCTCTCCTGTCCTCACAGTTTAATTTAGAGGCAGCCTGCGGTGTGGCTCCCTGGCCCCCACGGACTTGTCAGGAAGGGCAGAGCCGGAATCTGGCCTGCCAGTAATTAAAGGCCCGGTCCTCCACCCTCAACCCCACCGTGTCGCGTCGTCGAGACACCAGGTTCACTTAGCGCCACTGGAAATGGCAAGAAAATTAACGTCTTGCTTGCTTTTCTTCCCTTTTCTTTAATTTTTAACTTAGGAAGCCAGGAAGTCACCATAAAATCACTGGAAATGTCAACCAAAGAACTGCCCGTTTCTTCTGGCCCCTGTGTGTGTGTGTGCGCGCGCACGCGTGTGTTTTATCTTAATTATTATATCGATGACATCCCACCTTTCAAATTAAATCCCTTTCCTCATTATCTGGGTTTGCCGTTATTATTGTGCGAGTTGAAATGGATTTCATGACAACTCTGAAAAACCGGGGTTGGCTAAATTTAGCTTTAATTAGGCATCATCGTAGCCCCGTGATTATTCCCTCATTTCATTCGGATTCTAACTGGAATGCTGAGCGAGGGTTTGGCATGGCTTTTGTGCAATTTTCACAGAATTATCCCCCACATTTCTTGCGATCGTGGTAATTGTTTTGTGCCACAAATGGTTTTTGCAGATAGAGCTTTAATCCCCTTTTATAACCCAGAGTTTATTAGGGATAGTCAAGCCATGTTCTGCAGCTGGCAGCTTCTGGGAGGAAAACCCCAAACAAAATATCAGGGCATCTCTGTCTAATCCTGACCCCACCCCCACCCCCACCCCCCTGTAGTACCCCCAGTGGGAACTGGTCACCGGCTGCTCCGGGTCAGGTATGCCCATCACCTCTGAATAGAGAGGGATTGCCACAAATAGTGCGCCAAGTAGACTTTTTCAGACTTGGCCGATGCCTCCCTTGCCTGGAGACAGTCGAGTGTCCTGGTTAAGAGGTAGGTTCTGAAGCCAAGAATGTCAAGTTCAAATGTCAGCTTGAGTTTTCACCAGCCCTTAGACTTGGGGGAATTTACCTCTTTGAATCTTGGCTTCCCCATGTGTGGAACAGAAATGAGGTACTACTGCTGCCTCACAGCATCGTTGTGAGTACTCAGGGAGCTAACGTCCACAGAGCATTTAGAACAGTGCCCGGCGCCAGATAGGACACGTAACCGCTTGTTGCTACTGCCGCGGCTTCTGTTTCTACAGGCCTCTTGGAAAACAGCACCCGGGGGTTACGTTAGCAAGTAGCAGTAAGGCAGGCACAGGCGGGGGGGATTAGGGGTCACGATTTCATTCCCTGGCAGAGGAACCCATGGGAACTAGCTAGAATTTAATCTGTACTGGCCATCTATTGATTCTGACTGCCAGACATACTTCGCCTCTCCTGGATTTTCCTCTAGGGTACTGTCTGGGTCAGGATCTCCTTGGCAAAGTAGAAACCATTCCAGGTATTTCAACTAGAGTGAATTGCATTGTGAGAACTAGTGACGCAGTTGGTGGGAGGGCTAGAGGGCCAAGGGGATGGCAAGCCTGCCGGGTGGTTAGCCTCCGCACCATCTTCTCCCACACACACACATAGGGCCGGGAGACCAAGGGAGGAGGCACAGTCCAGGGCCAGCTGGTGGAAGCTAGGCCTGTGATGGGCCTGCCCAGCTGGAGCTGACCCTGAAACGAGGGGCTCCAAGGGGAAACAGCCGTCGTCTGTGACACTCCCTGAAGCAGAGGGAAAGGTGGATAAATACCTTGGCTTCTGTCTCTCCCTAGCCTCCAATCTAATGTCAGTGTCTCCAATTAGCAGAATCCACCTGAGAGCCAGAGGCAAAGCCATCAAGCTGATAGAGTTCTGTGTGATGCTGAGCAGAGATCTGACAGCAATTAGGCAAACATCCGGCCCAGAATGATCTCTCTGCCCACCACCATTCACAGGGTACTGGTGCCTCTTGGCTTTTGGCTGCAAGGGCGCTCCTATGTGACCTACGCTTGGCCAATCAGCATTTTCCCCTCTTCTAGCTACAGTGACCCAGGTGGGTTCAATGACAGTAAGCCCTGGAACTTCTGTGAAAGAGGAAGCTGCTTTCTGAGAGGGCTCCCAGCCATACGGAGCATAAACATAGAGTTGCTAATGGCCATGTTGCTGCCCCAGAGAAAAGAATGGCTTAGAATAAAGCCAGCACAAGAGAAAGCAGAACGAGAATGCAAAGATTGCCAGCAACTACGTCTGAATACCTGGATCTAGCCATTGCGGTGCCTGGACCTCTCAGCTGTGTGAACCATAATTTCTATGCTTCCCTTTTTAATTTTTTTTTTTTTTTTGGTAAGTCATTTTCTGCCACTTTCAGCCAAATGTGTTCTAACTCATACACAATAGACCTGAGACAGATCTGGGGTACTAAGAGACGACTGCAGTAGAAGCTTGAGAACACTCAGAGGGATGTCTGTCTATGGGGTCAGTCATGGGGTTGGACATTTTTGTATAAGTCAGAAATCCAGAGATCAGAAGAAAGCCCCTCCTCGGGGTCAGATGCCCTACTTCTCATGCAGGATCTAGCTATAATAAACTTCTTACAAATCCCTCAGCTGTGTTTTTTCTCTCCCTTATCTCCAGCTGTCACACTTGCTATTCCTTCAACATTGGGAACTCGGTCTTACTTTCATCCTTAAAAATTATTTTCTGATGAAGCCTTCTTCTATGTCAGATACTGTGATAATGAGCTTATGTATATGGGAACTTATACAAATAAAGATCTAGATATGAATATATATGTATATTCATATGCATATATATACATATACATCTCTTTTTTTTAAGATTGTACTTATTTATTTTAGAGAGAAAGTGTGTGTGGGTGGAGGGGCAGAGGGAGAGAGAAATATCTCAAGCAGACGCTGCACTGAACACAGAGCCCAACATGGGGCTCAATGCAGGACTCAATCTCATGACCCTGAGATCATGACCTGAGCTGAAACCAAAAGTCCAATACTTAACTAACTGCATCACCCAGGCACCATACACCTGCTATTTAATCTTTTTTTTTAAATTTTTTTATTTATTCATGAGAGACACAGAAAGAGGAAGAGACATAGGCAGAGGGAGAAGCAGGCTTGATACAGGGAAGCCTAAGGTAGGACTTGATCCCGGGACCGTGGGATCATGACCTGAGCCAAACGCAGACACTGAGCCACACAGGTGCCTCTCCTATTTAACCTTTACCCTTTCAGACAGCAACTTATGAGGTAAGAATTATTATTATTCCTATTCGCATTCTCAAAACATGGAAATTGAGGCTGAGATGAGTTGATGACTGTCTAGGACTTGAACCTGGGCCATCAGATCCCATATCCCACCCTTCTAACCTTGAAGCCTCCCTCTTCTTGGAGTATCCTTATCTATCCATCTGGTCTCAGCTCACATCTACACTTCACTTAGGTTTAGTTCCATCGCCCTGCTCTTCCCGAGCCCCTGTTCTTCCTCCTCATAGCTGTCCACAGTATTAAGCACCAGATCATGGGCCCTGACAAGTGTACCTTGCCTTGGGCACTGTACTATCCTCAATGTCTAGCACATCACAGACTTTCAGTAACCATGTTTATAACTCAAGGAGAAATGAATGTCGAACCACGGGTGTTCATTTGAAGGGATCCTGCCTTTCATTCAGACTTAATCTGAAAATTAAGAAGTGACCATTCTCACATAAGGATCAAGGAGTCAGGCCATGCAGGAGCCAAGGACTGCTGTAGGAAGGAATCAGATACAGTTTGATCCAGTACCAGAGTCTGCGGGATGGAGAGTCCAGGCCTGATGGCCAGATCAGGAGAGACTGTGAGGCAAGGGTAGTCTTGCCATGCTCCCAAATCATACCATGTGTATCTGCCCTGCTTACCCCACAACAAAGATTCTCTCTTCATTTGCCTTCTGTAGCAGGCTGTAAGCTTTTAAGAGCAGGAATCCTGTCTTTTGGCTCTGTTTTCTGGCCCTCAGCCTGGGGCCTGGCACCCTGTGGGCCCATCCTGAGTGCTGCTTGGTTAATTGCTGATGGAATGTTCACTCCCAAGTGAACCTTTATCACTGTCCTGGGCTGAGGTATGATGGACAAGGCCCATGCTAAATCCTGAGTGGTTGTCTGCTGTATGTAGCCTTACTGGAAGTGCCAGCTGTTCAAGGGACTAGTGCTTTAACGTTTTACAAATTCCTCATCCTGCCTTATTATTTCTGGTAATGTTATCTGCTGGCAGACACTGCTCTTCATTACTCAGAGTATGTGATGATTGGTTTAAATGTATTCCTGTAGGTATTGTAGCACATTCATTCATTTATTCATGTAGTTATCATTCAGCAAATATTTACTGAACGTGTAAATGCCTCAAGTACAAGGAGACACATGGTAGGTTCATGGCTGTCGATGGTGGTAGAAGGCAGTGGATAAAACAAACATGAATCTTGCTCTCAAAGAGCTGAGTTTAAAATACAGTAGCTACTATTTCTTGGGCACCTACTTTGTGCCACGTATGTGCTAAATATCTTCCATATATTGTTGGTTTTATTCTTCACCATCACCATAAAATGTAGGTAATCAATGAAACACCTGAGGATCTCTATGTTAAAGCTACTTGCTCAACATGACATAGCTGGTAAGAAGCAGAATGGGATTCCTTTCCCCATCTCTGAGAAACCAAACCTCTCATTCTTCCCTCTATCCTCTACTATTTCCAGAATAAGGGTGAGATAGAAGGTGGGCTATGACCTTTGGGGTTCAAAGTGCCATAGAAGATCAGGGTGGCCACTTTCAGCCATGGGACTGCTGACTACTTCTGGGTGTCTGTAATGCCTGTCTCCTAATCTGGATGGAAACTGAAAATTCATTGGAGTCTCAGATACTTGTGAACCCCAACATGAAATCCTAGGTTTTTGGAATCAACTTTCCATTTCTACAAGATGGACCGTGTGTGCCACACACAGCCTTTGGGGTTTTTCCATTTTGTCTTGCTTGGCTCCAAGCATCTGTGTAGCTGTGCTCCATATGGAATGGGGTTCTGGGAGCAGGCAAGGTTAATCTTTTTTGCTTGTTTGTTTCAAAGTGAAAAACTGTAATTTTTTAAGACTTCAAATGTATGCTGTCTAAGGTAGAGACTATCTTGAGGGCAAAGTCCCCCTGATTCTAGAAGGTCCCCTCTGGCGGGCAGTGCTAGTCAAGACTATGGAGCCCAAGCGTAATCTGGGAAGTCGCCCAAAGGCAAACTATACAGCCTGTCCATGTTCTTTTGAGTCCTATAAAGTGAAAGTACATCAGAGCTGTGTGAGAGAATTCCTTTCTTCCTAAAGTTAGATAGAAAAAACTTATCTGAGCTATTTATATGTTCCTTATAAAGATGGTGAGTGTTGGCCAAGACAAGGTTTCTTCACATCAGTTTAGAAGAAAATATAGGTTGGGCTTAGCTGAGAGGTGCTCACTGGATAATGGTTTCACACACAGAGTGAACAGCCCTACCTTGGGGAACCTAGACCAGTCCACTTCAATGTCCAATCCTGGCCATTTGTGTAGGACCACAGTGTGTGTTGGGTAGGGTAGGTGGTGAGTTGTGGTGGGCTTCCTTTCAAACAAGTGGATCTGCCACTGTGGATCATGCTGGGAATTTAACAGGCACCCTGGCAACTATAGTAGGCTTGAGCATCCTTTTCTCCCCTTCAAGTGAGACCTTGTCTCCTCAACGGGTGGCTTTAGTTGATCCCTGACCTGTGGGGGTCTCCTAGGAAGCCATTAAAATTCCAGAGAATGAATTCAGGACCACGGGCTCTGCAAGTAACAAATCTTGGAGCAGATGTGAGTTATCCTCTGTGGGGCATTTCTGTGATTTCCAAGTCTTTAGTAAATTCTCATTAGTAAAGAAAAAGTAGAAGTTTCAGGTGTAAGTGTTGGCATCATCCAGGTTTTACACTCTTTCATTTACTAGCTGTGTACTTGTCCACTTACTTCACCTCTCTAAGCCTGTGATTCTTTATTTGTAAAGTGGGTAACAGTCATCCCTAACTCCTAGTATTATTGCACACTAGCTGAAAATGTTAGAAGTACATCAGAATCTCACTGTGCTTTTGGTGTCTCTATTACTAATTTCCCAGAGGCAGGTTGGCTGTAAACTAAAGACAATTATCATTAGACATTCAAAGCAACATACTTATACTTTTCATAAAAAAAAAAAAACCTTCCCCAGAGAAATTCCAATTAGATGTTGATAGGATAGAGTATTTTCATTTTTTCTTTCTTTCTTTTTTTTTTTAGTGAGAATTTTGAAAAGCATTAATGCTTCTTAATGAGATCATCATGACAAAGGTGTTGTAAAGAAATGGGGGGAAAATGAACCTATAACGATAACATCACTTTGGTTAAACTTATTTATTATTAAGCATATTTAAAAAGAAAAATGGATAGTAATTGAATTCAATTTATAACACTTTAATGGAATCATTTTCATTAAATGGGAAAGAATGCATATTTTGAAACATACTGTTCATATTTGTCTGTGAGGGGAAAATTCTTGCTTCAGGAGCTAGAGAAAGCTGAACAGCATTTCCCCTCAACAAAAAAGGCATTGTCCTGGAAATCTGATCTTCCTTTTCCCACCAGGTTCAATTGTTCAACTTCTCTGCTAATTGTTTCTACTGGCAGTTTTCAAAGGAATCAACAGGAAGAGTTCTGCAAAGTGAAATTGGGCATTCGCTTATAAAATCTGGTGTGAAGTCATTCTGGTGCACTATTGGGAGACCAACAGAACAGCTCGTAACTTCATGAGCCATTAACGAAGCTTATATTCTAAACACACAGGCAATATTTCTTGACTAAGTATAATGTTACAGGTTATTTTCTGGTGCTTTTGGTTATGTGCCTACACTGTGTTTTTTGAAAAAAATATGTTATGCTTTCTACATTTCTCCATCACTTCAGTAATGCTTTAAGAAACATTTAAGACATATGAATTCATATCTTGAAGAAAGAAAAGTGAATAAAATTGTATTTTAACTTAAGTTTTTTCTTTGCTTTGGGGTTTTTAAAAAATTCAGTTTATTTAAACTAAAAAATAAAAACGAAGACAGTTCACTCATTTCTCCCTTCTCGTCACCTCTGGAAATCACTAATCTGTTCTCTATATCCATGAACTCAGTTATAATATATAAATTATATATATATATATATATATTTAGACTCACGTATAAGAGAGGTCATACAGTATTTGTTTTTCTCTGAGTTATTTTACTTGGCATAATGCCTTTGAGTCCATGCATGTTATTGCAAATGGCAAGATTTCATTCTTTTCACTGGCTGAATAACACTCCATTGTATACATATATACCACATCTTCTTTATCCACTCACTCATTGCCGGACACTGAGGTTGTTTCCATATCTTGGCTCTTGTAAATAATGCCCCAGTGAATATATATCTTTTTGAATTAATATTTTCATTAATTAATTCAGTTAAATATCCAGAAGTGGAATTGCTGGATCATATGATAGTTCCATTTTTAATTTTTTCAGGAACCTCCATACTGTTTTCCACAGGGCAGCACCCATTGACATTCCAACCAATAATGCCCAATAGTCCCTTTTCTCTGCATCCTTGCTAACACTTGTTATTTCTTGTCTTTCTGATGACAGCCATTCTAATAGGTATAAGCTCATTTTGGTTTAGATGTGCATCTCTCTGAGGATTAGTCATCTTTCCTGAGGAGGATGTTCATCTTTTCATGTACCTGTTTGCCATCTGTATGTCTTCTTTGGGAATATGTCTATTCAGACCTGCCCAACTTTTAATCATATTTTTTTTATGTTTTGCTATTAGGTTGTATGCTTTTTTCATTTTTATTTTGGGTATTAGCACATTATCAGATACATGATTTGCAAATATTTTCTCTCATTCAGTAGGTTGCCTTTTTATTTCGTTGATGGTTTCCTTAGCTGTGCAAAAGATTTTAAGTTTGATGTAGCCCTCCCTTGTTAATCTTATGGTTGTTGGCTTGCTTTTGGCGTAAGCTTCAAAAAAATCATCACCAAGACCTGTGTCAAGGAGCATAGCACCTAGGAGTTTTATGGTTTCAGGCCTTATGTTCAAGTCTTTAGTCCACTTTGAGTTAATGTTTTTATATGATGTAATATATTGGTCGAGTTTCATTCTTTTGCATATGGCTGTCTAATTTTCCTAGCACTATTTATTGAAAAGACTATCCTTTCCTAAGTGTATATTCCTGCTTCTTTTGTCATAAATTAATTAACCATATATTAATGGATTTATTTCTGTGCTCTATATTCATTTCATTTTTTCTGTATTTCTATTTTTATGTCAATACCCTAGTTTTAATTACCATATCTTTGTAATATAGTTTGAAACCAGGAACATGGTCTCTCCAGCTTTGTTCTTCTCTCTCAAAATTGCTTTGGCTATTCAGGGTCTTTTATGATTGCTTACAAATATTAGAATTTTTTGTTCTATTTCTGCGAAAAATGCCATAGAAATTTTGATAGAAATTTCACTGAATCTATATATTGTTTTAGATAGTATGGATAATTTAACAATATTAATTCTTCCAATTCATGATCATAGAATACCCTCCAATTTATTCATCTTCTTCAGTTTCTTTCATTAATGTCTTATAGTTCTCAATATTTGTCTTTTACCTCCTTAAATTTGTTCCTAAGTAATTAAATGTGAGACCTGAAACCATAAAATCCTAAAAGAGAACACAGGCAGTAACCTCTTTGACATCGGCCAGAGCGATTTCTTTCTAGATAGGTCTCCTGAGGCAAGGGAAACAAAATGAAAAATAAACTATTGGGATTACATCAAAGTAAAAAGTTTCTGCACAGTGAAGGAAACCATCAACAAAACTGCAAGGCAATCTACAGAATAGAAGAAGTTATGTGCAGATGATGTATCTGATAAAGGGTTAGTGTCCAAAACATAAAGAACTTAAAAAACTCAACATACCTAAAATGAATAATCCAATTAAAAATGGGTAGAAGATATGAATAGATATTTTTCCAAAGAAGACATCCAGATGGCCCGTATCACATGAAAAGATGCTCAACATCACTTATCATTAGGGAAATGCAAATCAAAACTATAATGAGATATCATACACCAGTCAGAATGGCTAAAATCAACAACACAAGAAACAACAGGTATTCACAAGGATGTGAAGAAAGGGGAACCCTCTTGCACTGTTGGTGGGAATGAAAACCGGTGCTATCACTCTGGAAGACAGTATGGACATTTCTCAAAAAATTTAAAAAACAGCTACCCTATGATCCAGCAATCGTACTACTAGCTATTTACCCAAAGAATACAAAATACTAATTCAATGGTATAATGCACCCAGTTGTTTACAGCAGCATTATCCACAACAGCCAAATTATGAAAACAGCACAAGTGTCCATGAATTGATGACTTCCATATATATAGGTATTATATATATGGAACATATGGAATATTACTCATATGGGAATATTACTCAACCATAAAAAAGAATGAAATCTTGCTATTTGCAATGACACGTATAGAACTAGTGAGTGTTATGCTAAGTGAAGTAAGCCAGGGAAAGACAAATATCATATTATTTCACTCATATCTGGAATTTAAAAAACACAACAAATGAGTGAAGGGGGAAAAGAAAGAGGAAGGCAAACCAAGAAACAGATTCTTAACTGTAGAGAATAAATTGATGGTTACCAGAGAGGTAGTGGATTGGGGGGAAGGGTGAAATAGGTGAAGAGGATTAAGGAGTGCACTTGCTGTGATGAGCACTAGGTGTTCAGCTTTACTGAATTCATGTATGAGTTCTAGTAGGTTTTTTGGTGGAGTCTTTAGGGTTTTCTATATAATATGATATCATCTGCAAATAGTGACAGTTTTACTTCTTCCTTACTAATTTGGATGACTTTTGTTTCTATTTCTTGCCTAATTGCTCTAGCTAGGGCTTCTAATGTTATGTTGAATAAAAGTGGCGAGAGTGGATATCCTTGTCTTGTTCTTGATTTTAAAGGATAAGTTTTCAGCTTTTCATGGTTTTTTACTTAAAATATTTTATTTATTTATTTGAGAGGGAGAGAGAGAAGATGAGTGGAGGGAGGGGCAGAGGGAGAAGCAGACTCCTCATGGAATAGGGAGTCTGATGCAGGACTCGATCCTAGGATCCTGGGATCATGACGTGAGCCGAAAGCAGATGCTTAACAGACTGGGCCACCCAGGTGGCCAACTTTTCATCGTTGAGTGTGATATTAGCTGTGGGCTTTTTATAAATGGCTTTTATTATGTTGGGGTATGTTCTCTGTATACCAAATTTCTCGAGATTTTTTTTATTATAAATGGATGTTGAATTTTGTCAAATGTTTTCTCATCTATTGAGATGATCAGATCATTTTTAGTTTTCAGTACGTTGATGTGTTATATCACATTGACAGATTTATGGATGTTGAACCATTCTTACATCCCTGAAGTAAATTCCACTTAATCATAGTGTATGATCCTTTTAATGTATTGTTGGATTTGACTTGCTACTATTTGTTGAAGATGTTTATATCTATGTTCATCAAAGATATTGGGCTATAATTTTCTTTTCTTGTGGCATCCCTGTCTGGTTGTAGTATCAGGATAATGCTGTCCTCATAAAATGAGTTTAGAAGCATACCTTCCTTTCTGTTTTTTAAGAGTTTGAGAGGGGTTGTATTAATTCTTTTTTGAATGTTTGGTAGAATTCACCAGTGAAGTGTCTAGTCCTGGACTTTAGTTTGCTGGGATGTTTTTGATCACTGATTCAATCTCCTTACTGGTAATCCATCTGTTCAGATTTTCTATTTCATTGTGATTCAGCTTGGGGGTTATATGTTTCTAGTAATTCATACATTTCTTTGTTGCCCAGTTTGTTAGCATATGCTTGCTCACAGTAGTCTCTAGTGATCCTTTGTATTTCTGTGGTATCAACTGTAACTTCTCCTCTTTTATTTCTGATTTTATTTATTTGATACCACTCCCTTTTTTTTCTTGGTCAATCTACCTAAAGGTTTGTCAATTTTATCTCTTCAGAGAGCCACCTCTTAGTATTGTTGGTCTTTTCTATTATCTTTTTAGTCCCTATTTCATTTATTTCTGCTCCACTCTTTATTTCTTTTCCTCTACTAACTTTTGGCTTCATTTATTCTTCATCTTTTAGTTCCTTGAGATGTAAAGTTAAGTTGTTTATTTGAAACTTTCCTTGTTTCTTTCTTTCTTTTCTCTCTCTCTCTCTCTCTCTCTTTTTTTAGTAGGCTCCACACCCAGTCTGGAGTCCAACACAAGGCTTGAACTCATGACCCTGAGCTCAAGGCCTAAGCAGATATGAAGAGTTGGATGCTTAACTGACTAAGCCGCCCAGGTGCCCCAAGACTTTTTCTTGTTTCTTAAGTTAAACATCTATTACTATGAACTTCCCTCTTAAAACTGCTTTTGCTGCATCCTATAAATGTTGGAATGTTACATTTCCATTTTCACTTATCTCAAGGTATTTTTAATTTTTTTTATTTCTTGTTTGACCTATTGGTTCTTCAACATGCTGCTTAATTTCTTAAGTCCCTATACTTTTAATTATTTCTAAATCACAAACAATATGTAAGCAATTTGGAGCCTGGATTCTGGACTCGAACTGCTAAGGCTGAAATCCCAGATCTACCAATTACTAACACAGTGACCAGCTCACTTAAAGTTCTTGGAACCTCAACTCACTTTTAAATGAATCTTTAAAATGGGAATAAGAAAACTTATCTCATGGCTTAAAGTGAGGACTTGGTGAAATAACATGTAAAGTGCCTAGGACAATTCACAAAAATCATTGGTACTATTTTCTTTCTTTTTATTATTGTACTTGGAAATGACAGAAACCTAGCTCAAATTAGTTTCAAAAACAATAATGATAGCATATACTGGGGACATACTATGGGCTACTCAATAGGATAAGCATTTCATCTTAATTTTTTCATTTAATTAAAATAACTTTTCAAAACTGCATTAGTGGGAAATCTACATTCGCTCTCAGTCCAGGTAAGGCTGGATCCAGTAGTTCAAATGAAGACCTCAGATATCTGTCTTTCTCTATGTTTTAGTTCTCTCCTCTCTGTTAACTTTGGTCTCAACCTGATTCTCTCCATGAGAGAGTCAAATCTACTAGGAGTTCCAGGTGTTCATTCATTAAGCTCCTCTAGCCCACTGTGTCCAGCAACAGTTTTTGTTTGAATAGATTTAGGTCAGTGCCCTTCCCTAACGAATAACCATGATAAACCTTTTGATTAGTTTGAGCTGGGTCAGTTTGTAATCTTCCTACTTTAGTTTCTGAAAAGCAGGGAGATCATCCCAGGCAACAGTAGTCAAAACTAATGGACAACACCCTCAGATGTGGTAGGAGACAGAAAAAAAGAACCCCAAACTGAAAGGTAGCAGAATTGGTGTGAAATCAACAATGGTGCAACAGGAAGGAAGGGGGATTCTGAAATGTCCTGCATGCTGCAAATCCACCAAATGGCCAAACACAAGAGGGGGTTGCATCCTGAGTGAGAATTGCTGTGAGTAGATTTGAGAGCAAAGAATAAAACTAGGGAGCTGAGAAAGAGAGAAGCACTTGTACACTGCAAATTACATCTCTATAAATGGAATGGCCTGCAAGCAGCGTCATCTCTGGATCGATTGAAGCACCCAGATTGTGTACTTCAATACATCCCCAGGGTTCCTTAGAGAAATGGCCAATTCTAGATCTGGGGCAGGGAGGGTGCAGGGTGAGCTTGAGAGATAGCTTGTTTTTCAGAAAGCAAGGAAACTAAGATTAATAGATTTGCGTCAAAATGACATAGAAGGTGGTCTGAAGGGGCTCCCAGTGCCAAAGTTAGGAAAATTTGGACATCAAAAAGAATAGTGATGATAGATAAAATGTATTTGATGTATAAAATTCATGACTTCATAAAGATACTCAAAAAAGAGAATACCAGAGAAACATCATATAAGATGGCCATTAAAGAGCTGCTTACTTTTTAATTTGTAGTTAAAGGAAAAATGAAATATTTACTCTGCCTTTCCCGTAGGAACTATATATAACAGAATAACCAGTTAGCTCATTTGACAAAGAGCTCTACTTTACAAAGGAATGCCATTTAATAAATACAGAAGGAATGATAAAAGTAGAAAGCATAATTTTGTAAAACCTAAAACCTAATGGAAGTATGCATTTAAGCAAGGTTTGTATGTTAGGTGAGTGTTTGATGGAGGACAAGACATTGCATAGGGCCAGAGCAACACTATGGCAATTACTTTCTGATCACATATCAGTTATTTATTGCCAAGTAACCACTCAGAAAGTCTAGTGGCTAAAAATAATAATTGTCTATGATTCTTCATGATTCTGGGGGGTCAGCTTTGCTGGTCTCCATGCTCAGCTGGAGGCTCACCTGGAGTGGATGGATGTCAGAGGGCCTCACTCATATGTCAGGCAGTCCACAGGGGTGGCTGGATGGCTGAGGCCCTTCTCTACAGAGTTTCTCAAGATGACCTACACTGGCTTTACTCACGTGTCCGCAACCTCAGCTGGAATAGCTGGTGCGCTCTCCCCGTGGTGTCTCATGTTCCATCCAGTAAGCTAGTCTAAGCATCTTTACATGATGATCTCTGGGTTTCAGCAGCAGAGTGGTAAAACTCATGGTGCCTATCTTCCAAGCGTCTGTTTGCATCATATTTACTAGTATCCAATTCAAAGTCACATAGCCACGCTGACTCAAAAAGTGGGGAAATGGAATCAATCTCTAACTAGTGATCGAGCATCACTTTCTGGTGTGCAGGAAGTTCCATATCTGTACTGTCCACATGATAGCCACTAGCCATGTGTGGCTCTCAAGCAGTTGAAATGTGGCTAGGGCAACTGAGGATGTTAATTTTCTATTTTAATTCATTTAAGCATAAATTTAAATAGCCACATCTCCACATTGGAGAGTGCAGTTCTTTTTTTTTTTTTTTTTAAGATTTTATTTATTTATTCATGAGAGACAGAGAGAGAGAGGCAGAGACACAGGCAGAGGGAGAAGCAGGCTCCCTGCAGGGAGCCTGATGCAGGACTCGATCCCAGGACCGTGGGATCATGACCTGAGCCGAAGGCAGACGCCCAGCCACTGAGCCACCCAGGCAACCCAGAGAATGCAGTTCTTGATACAGAATCACCTATGGAATATTTTAACCAAAAATGCTTATCATGAACCCATCAGTACTTTAGATCTAACCTCAAGTTTGTAAGAAATAGAAGGGTAGAGGAATCAGCTACGTGGTACAACAAGGAAGCAACCAGATAAATCTAGAAGGTGAGACATTCCACAGGAAAACTGACTCTGTGTCTTCAACAAGCCAATGTCATAAAAAAAAGAGGATTGCAACAGATTGGAGAGACATAAGGAGTATAAAAGCCAGATAATGCTTCTTGATAGGATTCCTGCATAGGACCAAACAGTTGTAAGAATTTTTTCAGCTTAAGTGGGGAAATTTGAATATGACTGAGCTCTTCAATGACATAAGAAAATGCACTGAAATGGAAAGGTAAAAATCACTCACTAAACAAAAGTTTAACTTTTAGAACAGTATGCAGAGTATAATCTCATGTATTGCAAAGAAAAATACATACAAATAGCATGCGTGTATAAATGTGTACACACACACACACACACACACACACACAAACCCACACATAGCCAGAAGCACAAGCACTAAGGTATAAGACATGGTAAGTAATTCTGGGTGATGTGGAAAGTGAAGTTTTGTTTACTTGTTTCCTTGACTTTACTAATATTTTGTAAATGTAAAATGTGCTGCTTCCAGAATAATAAAGGGGTTATTTTTTTAAAAGGTGATGACACGGGACAACTGGGTGGCTCAGTGGTTGAGCATCTGCCTTCAGCTCAGGTGGTGATTGCAGGGTCCTGGGATGGAGTCCTGCATTGGGCTCCTTGCAGGGAGCCTGCTTCTCCCTCTGTCTTTGTCTCTGCCTCTCTCTGTGTGTTTCTCATGAATAAAAATAAAATCTTAAAAAAAAAAATGAAGACGCCACTAAGTGCCTAGGAGGTACCAAGACAAGCAGCCATCATACAGTGTGTGTGTGTGTGTGTGTGTGTGTGTGTGTGTGTGTGTGTGTGTGTGTTGGGGAAATGCTTCATCATGATAAGGTTGCAAATATTTCCTGCAGACACGGGAAGACTATAGGGCTCTGCAGCTGCTGGAAATGGCTTAGCTAATCTCGAGGATCTGGTAAATGGATCACTTCCTCCTGGCGCCACAGAAGTGTCAGCCGTCAAGTTAGATTAGACATTCAGCGTATCCCATTGACTAGCATGTTCTAGAGTGTTCTAGCATGAATCATTCATGTAGGCTTCTAATTACATTACTTGGTTTTCCCTCAGAAATAATAGCCCCAGGGACTGAATGCCGTGTAACAGAGAAAGTGAATAAATTGGTGTAGGTCCTGCCAGGTGTCAAACAAATAGGAATATACCACAGGAAAAGTGTCCCATCCATAATTAATGACAACATTTTAAAGTTTTCCCAGAAATTGATAATACGGTGCTTTCTTTTAATGTGATGTTCCCTTTAGTAATGTGTACATATTTTAAAGTAGGTTTAATATTAGATCTACATTAAACTTTTCTTATTGGAAATGTAATTGCTGAATAGAAAAATATTATATTGATGAACGTCTCATTGTCCTCCTTCATGCATTTATACACTGTGGGTGTTCAATGTAAAAGTTTCAAGAGCAGAATGTTTTTCACAGAAAGCGTATTCAGAACCACTAAGTAAAAAGTGAATTGATGCCTGCTGATTTTTTTTACAACTTTTTACATAACTGCCAAATTGTCACTGCCATAATAAAAATGTAAGTTGACACTAGTTTGTTTTGGAATTACATGTCTATCTTTTAAAACAAACATGTATTATCATTTCTGAGTTACAAGCCCATTTGGGGAGCTAAGTCTTTCTAGCAGTCAACTGAATCATTAAATAGCAAGGCAAGAGCTTTTACTATTCCCCCAAATCTGCAATTGAACATTTGCGATGGAACAAATGGATACATTTCTCTTTGGGACCCATTAAGGAGAAAGGAGAATTTTAATAACTCTTATAGTCTAGCAAACAGCAGTTGTTCAAGTGTTGAGTTCTATCAAATAAAATTAAGCGAAATCAAATTCTTTTCCCATTTGTATACTTTATGTCTTTGTTGAAATTACTTATTCTGAGACACAATAGGCTATCACACCTGTCCCCTAAATTTCCAAAGCATTAAGTCATTGCTCTACTGTCTAACTCCTCTTATTGCCATCTGCATTTATCCCTTAAATTTGGGAGTAAACACAAGCTTTAACAAGTTCACAGAATCATCTCCTTTTCTACAGAGTGTCCTACTGCCAGCATTGCTATCAAGTCTGTGACAATATTGCTATTTCTTTATGGTGAATTTGCAAATGATACACAATATGATGCTTTGGTTAGAGATAAAGAATGGTAATGATTTTGTGGCATTTTGCCCTTCACCTTTCTATTTCCATAGAATCCTCTCAAATTGCTTGTCCGGGGATCTATCCACAAAGTTTATTGAGCATGGTTGTTTCCATAGTATTTCATCTAAATGAGGAGAATGAAGGACATCATGGGAAGAGAGATGCAAAGCCTTCAGAGCTGGAAAGTGTTAAGTTGCACATAATCATTTTTTATATGTATCAAGTGATTGAAGTATGCTAAGCATCGTGCTAGGTGTTGGGAATATGTGGATGAACAATATAGACTCTTGTGGGGGATCCCTGGGTGGCTCTGTGGTTTAGCACCTGCCTTCAGCCCAGGGCGTGATCCTGGAGTCCCCGGATGGAGACCCACGTCGGGCTCCCTGCATGGAGCCTGCTTCTCCCTCTGCCTGTGTCTCCACCTCTCTCTCTCTCTCTCTCTCATTCTCTCTCTCTCATGAATAAATAAATAAAATCTTTAAAAATATATATATAAGCTCTTGTGTACTATATACCCTACTGAGAGTAGCATATATTAAAATTTTAATTAATCAATTATTTAACTGTAATCATGAGAAGTGGTATGGAGGAGAAAAACATATTATAGGGCACTGACTTTTAGAGTTAAGGGATTAGAGCCTGGATAAGAGGAAATCACTTAGAAAAAGCCTAACTAAATGCCATTCAAAAGGAAAGAAGGAGGAGGACTTAGTAAGTGAAGAAGAGAAAAAGTATTAGACAAGGGGAAATAGCATGTGCAAAGACCCTGCAGTAGAAGGGATGTGACAAATGTGTTAACAAACACAATTCAACTGGGTAAATTTGAAGATCTAATTGGCTTTATTAAATGACTTGTGAGTTGGATGGCATCCCATCTAGGGGGCAGAGAGACCCTCAGAGGAGTTGTATAAAATGGAATGTTTTCAAAGGCAGGAGGGTGAGACAAGGAAGGTATTAGCAAAAGAAAAAAAAAAAGGATTTCAGGCAAGTTTACCTCCCCTAAGGGGAAAGGCAGGGAGTCTCATTAGGTGGATTACCTCATCTTCCTTTGTCAGGGATGGAGAAGGGCCCATGTGATACATTACTGCATCGGTTCTGACCAGAAGTTTCCTGACTAACTGGTTAATACTACATTTATGGAAGAGGTTGAAACTACAATTGGGTTAGGTACTAAGCCCCTGTTTGGTGATTCAGCCTACCATAAATGAGTCAATTTGGGGTCTGTGGTGTGTGTGGTTTGTTGTTGTTTTTAGCAGATTTAAGAATTGTAAGAAGGCAAATAGAACTGACATACAGAGAACAAAGGGAGAATGGCATGGTATGGCCGGAAAGGGGCAGAGGCCAGGGAGATAATAGAGATCACACAAAAGTCATCAAGTAGATTTGATTACCTGGGTTAAAGTGTGGTAAAAAGGAAAACTTGTGCCAAATAATTTGGCTTTAATATAACAAACAACAGTGCACCACTTGAGCAAGTAACACCATTGTGTTACTGGTGTTGGAACAGTAGTACACGGCCAAGGTGGCATCATTGTGGAACCAGACAGGGCTTCCAGCTCAGGGGAGGTACAGAACTCTGCCCAAGGGGCTCAGGAGGAAAAAAGGAAGAGTGGAGCTGAGATATAGTAGAGGGATAAGAACCCATAGCTGTGAGGAGAGAGTAGATGAGAAGAGTGAGAGAAAGATGAAAATAAGGTTAAGAATACGAACTTCATGCCAATAGCATTGACTAACTGCTACCTGATGGCAGAGTGTGAGCACACGTTCCAGCTCCTTGGGGCCTGTTGTGCCCTGTCTCCCAGAGGTCCGCAGTGGGGTTGAGCCCCAGTCACCCACTTTTCTCTCCTGCTTGATAGCACATCTTTTATGGGCTTCCTTTCCTTCTCCATCTCACTTCCAGGGTTCCCTACTTCCTAGAAACATGTCCCAGATAAACCATTTGATCTTACATTCCTGGTTTAGGAAAAAAAAAATACTTAAGGCAGTGTGAGTGGAGAGAAGAAACACAAACACGCGTGCATGTGCACACACACACATACACATTTTCAGTTTCAAAACTCGGCAGAGTGGAAAGCTCAGGCTATAGCTCTGGATGTCATTTCTATGCACGTGATAGCTGAATTCCACAAGAGGCTGAGTTTCTTTCTTTCTTTTTTTTTTTTTTAAGATTTTATTTATTTATTCATGAGAGAGAGAGAGAGAGAGAGGCAGAGACACATGCAGAGGGAGAAGCAGACTCCCTGCAAGGAAGCCTGATATGGGACTCGATCCCAAGACCCCGAGATAACGCCCTGAGCCGAAGGCATATGCTCAACCACTGAGCCACCCAGGCACCCTGAGGCTGACATTCTTCAAAAGAAACAGGAGTCTCAGACACTGTTGGGGGGTATGGGAAAGAAGCTTACGGTGCCAGAGAGGGTGCCGTTATAAACTAAGAGTGACAAAGAAGTTTGGCTTTGTAGCCTTTAACACAGAAAGCTTTAAGAATGGCTGCTCAAAAATTTGGAAGAGAATTTACACCTTTGAGAAGATTGTGTAAGTACAGTGCACGTGGTATATGAAAAACTTCTGGGCTTGTGTGTAGTTTTTCTTGTCATTAGTTTGTGGAGTAACAAACTCCTCTTACTTCAGTAAGAGGTCATGCAATTTTCTTAACACAATAGGTTTAAAAAAAGTCTTTAACTAGTGTGTGCTTTATGAGATTCCTTTGACTATATTTCTATGTGTTATTTCCAAAGTTTTTTTCCCCCAAAGTATTGGCTTGGAAATTAAGCCAATAAGAAAAATGTTACATGTAATACCGCCTTATACTCATCTAGCCCATTGTTATTCCAAATATTTCACAACTATTTGCATCACTTTAATCACTTACCAAATATTAGTTAGGAAATGCATTATTATCCTCATTGTCTTGCAGAGGAAATTGACACAGAGAAGAAATGTGACTCACCTAGTTACTAGTTAGTTTCACAATTAATGTTGAGTATGAGACAACAAACCCAGAACACTTCACTTCTGGCATTTCTGTAGTTTGAATTTAATTAGAAATTAATATAATTTAATAGGTTTTTTCTGTGGTTGGGTATTTGATGATGAATTATGAAGGAAATGTTCCTGGAGCAAACATTTTGAAATGAAAGAGCATATTAGCATGGGCATATTAACTGAATGAAAGGGCATGGGTGCTGTTTAGATAATGTAGTCTAATATGTCTATATTATAAATTTGTCTTTTCTTACATTTCACATGGTCCAATAACAGGAAAAGGTCCCACAGGATAAAGGACTTAACTAACCACAGGATCAGAGTTCAGTGGGAGACAGCATTCTAAACAATTTGGTCTAATGGAGTTCATGCTTATTTTTAAAGACCTTATTGTAACTGAATTCATGTGACTTCACTCCTTGGTGAGTTATAGATAGAGACTATACCAGGCAGAGTTACAGCACAAAAAGAGAGATCAAGTAAGATAATCCTGAAAGCTGGGACTCCCCAAGCAGGGGTGAGTGGGTCCCTTTTTGGGGTAGGGTGACTATAAAGAAAGGGGAGTTTTATCATCGCACATGGAGGTGGGCATAAGGTGGCGTGCGCTTACATAGGAAACATTCCTGTACATGCATCATATGTTATGTTAATGAGGTTTGTGCTCCCTCTTGGGCAGAGATTTTAATATTACAATGAGGTGGAAGTAACTGCCTAACACTCCCTGGTCCATCTGCACAGGTTGGAATCAGTGGTCAAGCTCAAACTGATCTAGGTTGGCTGGAACTCATCCTGTGATTTGCTTCTGAAAGATAAGGTTAAGGACACCTGGGTGGTGCAGTGGGTTAAGCGTTGGACTCTGGTTTTGGCTTAGGTCATGTTCTCATGGTCATGGGATCAAGCCCCATGTTAGGCTCCATGCTCAGTGGGAAGTCTTGTTAAGATTCTCTCTCTTGGGGATCCCTGGGTGGCTCAGCAGTTTAGCACCTGCCTTCTGCTGCCCAGGGTGTAATCCTGGAGTCCCAGGATCAAGTCCCACATCAAGCTCCCTGACTGGAGCCTGCATGTGTCTCTGCCTCTCTCTCTCTCATCAATAAATAAATAAATAAAATCTTTAAAAAAACATTCTCTCTCTCCCTCTGCCACTCCCCCTGCTTGTGTGCATGCTCTGTCTCTCAAATAAATAGATAAATCTTTATGAATGAATGAATGATAAGGTTAACATTCCTTGAAAAAGGTTGGGAGGGGGTCAGTGGGAGTCTTGCCGGTGACATTATTAGACCTAACTTCCTCAGTCTGAAAACTGGAATCATTTCCAGGGTGGTGGTTGTTGTTGTTGTTGTTTTCTCTTTCTCATGTTTTTGTTAGACAGAAGCAGCATTTTCACTTGGGCTTTTGAGCCACCGGACATGATCTTGGGCAAGGAATTTTCACTCTGTCAGCCTGTTTTCCCACTTGGGAAATGAGAATCAGAAGAGGCTCTCCCATAAAGAGGAAACCCATAAAGGTTTCTGATAAGGTTCAGAGAAGACCATGCAAGCAGGTCGAGTACTCAGTCTATAGTTGACACCCGATGAATGTTAGCTCTTATCATTAGTAACCATCCAAGTCACTGCCTCAAACCGAGAGGTTAGGGAATCCAAAGCTTGGTCTCTGATTCTACTTGGTTGACATTCCTTCTAAATCCCTTCTTCATTTCAGGCAGCTTCTGGTTGTCTGAAGTCTAAGGGAGATGAGTGGCCTCAAGATGCACTTGAAGCCATGACATGTGTTTGAGGGGCTTCTACGCGTGCAATCCATCTGACTTTGTCTACAAGAACGCTTATAGCAAAGGAACCTAAAGGAAAAGTGTTCGTGTTTCTCCTTGCTTTACCGAAGACGGTAATTACAGTTGATGAGGAGCACCCAAGGAGGCGCTCAGCAAGGGTTACAGCTCATTTAAAAACGAGTAAGAGCTCAAACTCAAACATTAATGGGGTGATTTGTGACTTGGTATTCTTTCAAACATGTAACCACTTTTCTCTTTTGGAATTCAAGGCTGGGCGCTTTATTCCCTTAGGCCTTCGTTTAGAAATGAGTGGCTCATTAATTATCTTCTTGACTGCAGAATAGATGTTTCATTTCATTTTCACATTGGATGAGTCAACGAAAAGGGGTCTCGTTGCTAAAAATCATGGAGCAGGATTTCTTTTTTCTCTTCTGTTAGGAATAGCTCAGACCTACCTACCCTGCAAAGAAGCATACTCATTTAGCGTGTTTGTTAGTTCTCATAACTTTGGAACCCTGAGATGTTTGGATATATTTCATCCGAAATCTCATCTACATCCTTTGCCATAACAGCATGCCAGGGTAATCAGACAGTGGAGACCCATCAAATAAAATGGTTTATGAAAAGTATTGATTCCCATCTTTTTTCCACACAGATATTTACAATTGGAAACAACTTTCCAAATAAAAGGAATATGAAATCTGTCTTTTATTCTTGGGTATCAGGGGAAAGCAGTTTGTAAATATTCTCTGGATGAACAAAGTTTCAGGCCCATTTGCTTGATGTGCGTATTATACAGACCTGAGCTTTCTCTCTTTTTACTTCGTTTCCAAACTTTGAAAGCTGATTCATAGGGTTATTTTTTTAAAGCATAGCTAATTAACAAGATGACCTCTACAAATGCTGCAAAATACAGGAAAGAAGTCCAACCTCTCCTCTGCTTCTTACAGCCAACATCAGTTTTTCTGACTTCCAGCATCCTCGTTTAAATGAGGAAATGACGCATTCTCTATGTTGGAGGCATGATTGTTTACCATTTATTTCACTTCTCCCTAAAATGCTTTTGCTCCCTTTTGTATAATCACTATGGGTTTTTAAAGGTCTTTTCTAAACAGAATTGGCGTACTTTTTCTCCTCACTTTAACAAAAACTGTGTCTTCAGCTGTCTTTTGCTTTCTTTTCTTTCCTTTCAATAGAACCAGTTAAACATTAGCAGCCAAAGGAGAATAATTTATTTATAGGATGTACACCTTTGAATGAATTACCCCCAAATCCCACACAATTATAAAACAGAAGCACTTAAATGAGTTCAATACAATAAAACAGAGTGAACCAATCAAAAAGAATATCCAGACAATGGGTCTCGATTGACTGTTTAAAGTGTGGACCAGGAAACCCATTTCTAAATGGCTTTTGAATATTCAATTAGACAAATAAACGGTGGTCCAGGGAAGCTTCCCATTACAGAGGTGGGTAATTTTTTCAGTGGATGATAGATTTGAGGATTTTTTTTGCATTTGTAAGGAAGCACTCCTTAAATAAACACAAAATCCCCCCAGTGATGACCAAAGAACTTTGAAACAGATGGAATCTGATTGGGTGTGACCTGGAAACATGGAGTAAATTGAGGACTAATGGAATAAACAAAGAATAGGAATGAAAATAGCAAGACACACCCAAGTCCCAACTGTTGTGCCCTAAATTTTCACTCTCCCCATTGGAGGTCTCACTTAAATCTCTGGACAATCTGCAAATATTGGGCAAAATTTGCTGATATGGGGCCAGGTCCCTCTGTAGGGCTTCAGAGAAGAAAGGAAGAGGTAGCACAGAAGGCTAGAAGACTAGAATACTCTTCTGGGATTTATTTTTTTAACTTTTTTTCAAAGATTTTATTTATTTATACGTGAGAGACACAGAGAGAGACTCAGAGACACAGGCAGAGGGAGAAGCAGGCTCCCTGCAGTGAGCCTGATGCAGGATTCGATCCCAGGACCTGGGATCACACCCTGAGCCAAAGGCAGATGCTCAACCACTGAGCCACACCACCCACCAAAGCCTAGCCACTCTCCAGGCTGGGTCTTCACCTCCCACTTGTGAGATGGAAATATTAGCACCCATCTTGTAGAGTGGTACAGGTAAAGCACTTTACACACCCAGCACTCAACATATTACCTCTGACCAAGTCATTTTAGGCACTCGACCAGCACAAAGCCTGTGAGTGACTTGGATTTACAGGGTTAGGCAAAAGGAAGTTTGCTAATGTGCAAATTCAAGAAATCCTCTTTGGTAATCCCCGGAAGATGGTAGCGATACGACAGAGTGGATGAAACCAGTGAGATCAATCAAATAGCTTTGCTATATTGTAATGATTCACCTAAAGGTTTTACATTCAAAAAACAGAATCTATAGATCAGTGGGAATTTTTCTTCCCTCCTGCCCCGAGCAACCAACTAGACCAAGTATTTTGTTTGTCATTTTCATTATAAAGAGCCTCAGTTCAACCTCTGTTTAATGTTTGCATGCACACTAGAGGAAATCTCTTACTGCTCTGGAAGTTCTGTGTCATGTCATTTTCAGTCACTGAGCACTGCATTAGGACTGGTTTTTGGTTTCCCAGCCCCTGCCAGAATGACGATGCTATCACCTAAAAGTGGCCCCTCAAGTGAGGGTGTGCAGGTTTTTTCTAAAGCATTCTATATTTATCTATATAAATACAAGATGCCCAGTTTAATTTGAATTTCAAATCAAGGGAGGTTTGGGTGGCTCAGTGGTTGAGCATCTGCCTTTGGCTCAGGATGCAATCCCAGGGTCCTGGGATTGAGTCCCACACTGGGCTCCCTGCAAGAGGCCTGCTTCTCCCTCTGCCTATGTATGTCTGCCTCTCTCCCTCTGTATTTCTCATGAATAAATAAATAAAATCTTAATAAACAAATAAATTTCAGATCAAAAAATAAATAACTTTTTAAGCATAAGTATATCCTAAATGCTTTGTGGCCCACACTTACACTGAAGAATTATGGGTTGTTGATATAAATTTCAAATTTAAGGGCACCTGGGTGGCTCAGTCAGTTGGGCTTCTGACTTTTGATTTTAGCTCAGGTCATGATGGCAGGGTTATGGGATAGAGCCCCACATTAGGCTCCACGCTCTGCAGGGAGTCTGCTTCTCTCCCTCTCCCTCTGCCCCTCCCCCTTCTTCTGGTGCTTGAATGAGCATATACACATACTCACCCTCTCTCTCTCAAACAAATAAATAAATCTTATAAAATAAACTTCAATTTTTTAAAAGATTTTTATTTATTTATTCATGAGAGACACACATAGAGGGAGAGGCAGAGACACAGGCAGAGGGAGAAGCAGGCTCCATGCAAGGAGCCCGACGTGGGACTCGATCCCGGGTCTCCAGGATCACACCCTGGGCCGAAGGCGGTGCTAACCACTGAGCCACCCGGGCTGCCCAATAAAATTCAAATTTAATTGAGTGACCTGGATTTAGTCTGGCATTCCTACCTCATGACCTGGGCATGACCTCAAGGGCACTTCTGCATCCTCAGGAAATTTTATTTCTACCACAGGCCCAAGTTGAAGGAAAAGGAGAGGCCCCATATATTCCTGGGATAAGGACAGAACATGGCTGTCTCAAGGCATGGAATAGGGTTAGTCCTGTGGGACTCTAAATCCTACCTCCTCTAAAGGGACCACCGAAACAGGACTGTCTCCTGTTAAGTCTGAGGACTTATTGCGACTTAGTACAAATCACAGATCTGGTGAGAAGAAGCTAACTATCTACATGTTAATGTATCATACACTTAAACGTTTAAAATTGATAAACCCCAAATAGTCAAACACAACCTCTTCTTTGATGAGGTCAATGTGTGGCCACATGAAAGGAAAACTTTCTTTCCAGGTAATAACTTGAGATGGGTTTACTTTATCCCAAACTCTGCAAGCAAATAAAGCGGATTTTTGAGTTGTGTAAGTGTGTTTTCTCTTTTCCTTTCCTTTTTTTCCTGCTTTTTCTTTCTGCTCTAGTCTCTAATTTTAATTCTTTATTATTTTTAGGATAAGAAGTTATAAGTACCATGTAGCTCATGAAAGTGTTGTTCTAATCATTTTTCAGGTAAATCCTATCAAAATCCTTGACAAAATAATAGTTGTTATTTTTGTTATGATTTGTACCTGATATATTTTGATTTGGCTTCCATATAATTTGAACATTCAGTTGCAAATTGAGGCTGTAATGTTATAAACAATGCCATTTCAAAGATGAATTATTAAATGTTATATAGAAAAATGTTTTGAGTGAATTATCAGTTTATTCCATTTGCCAAATATCAATTTAGGATCATAAACATGATTATGCAGAGGAAAGAATTTCAAGAACTCCTCTCAGTGATTCTGATTATCTTACAACAAAGCCACCACCACAGCACATTTGTAAAGAAAATTACAAAAATTATTGGTCATTAAATAGGAATAATTTCATTTTTTAATGAAATTTTAGTATAATGATGATGCCATTTTATTGTCAAAGATGCCATGTGATAGTATTCCTCTAACATTATGCTGGAGTAATTGAATGGGTATATGATCCCATTTCAGAGCTATTTCAAGTTCTAGATGTTTTAAATAAAAATAAATAGATAGTTAACATTATACTATATAGGGAGGTATGGTATAATGTAATCTCAAGGGTATTCTTTCTCCTGACAAGTTTGCAAGATAGTTATTAATGTTTTGTTTTATTCTTAAAGAAACTGAGGTTCAGAGAGGTTGGCTACATTGTCCAAGAGCCCGGTGCTAGGAAGAGGCAGAGCTAAGATTTGAACCCTCGTCTGGTTGCCACTAAACTCATGTACTTTCCCTATATCATTCTGTTGGTGGAAGGAGCACTGGACCAAATGATTGGTGGTATAAGATTTATAAACCTCCCCTTTTCAAAAAAAGAATAGAGGCAACATAATGTAAAAGTAAGACAACTTAAAAATGAAAACAGAATAGGGGTGCCTGAGTGGCTCAGTAGGTTGGGCGCCCAACTCTTGGTTTTGGCTCCAGTCCTGATCTCAGGGTCATAAGATCCAGCCCCGTGTTGGTGTGGTATCTGCTTGTGCATCTCTCTCTGGTACCCCCCCAACTGCACCCCACTCGTGCACATGCTCTCTCTCTCATGTTCTCTGTCTCTGTCAAATAAAGAAAGAAAAAAATATTTTTAAAAATGAAAACAGAACAAGTGATAGGTTAGGAAAACTGGTGTTTCATAAGAGTGAGAAATTACTTTAGGTGAGTCCTATATTTAGCTATGAGTGTACTAGTAGCCTGGTAAAGAGGTAAAGTACTTAGTTGTTTTTATCTTAAAAAGTCAATGAATGAGTTCATTTGCAAAGACAACCTTTTTTCTTTTATGATCTGATGGAGGAATTTGTAACCTGAGTTCTTTATTAAGAGATACTAGGTAAGCAAACGGATATTGCCTTAATCTTTGATTTTGTAGAAATCCAATTAGTTTCATGGAATCCTTGAAGCTGAACTGTGTTTGAGGTTGTAAATATCACCATTTTTTAAATTTGTTTTTTACTTATTTTTAAAAAGACACATTTATTCAGTGTCATGATCAAACTATTACATTTAGCAATCAACAGCATAGGTGCAAAAAAAAAAAATCTACAATAAAGCCCTTTGTCAGAATGCTTTACCCTTTCCACAGAACAGAAACTAAAATAACCTATTATGCAATTAATCACAAATCCAGTCCTCAGGTTTTTTGCCCATGCACATGAGTGTTGTCTAAAACATGTCTTCTTTGTAGCAGTGAAGCCCTGCCCCAAGGCTGAGTTCACAAATCTTTTAACTTGTAGCTTCCCTGTCTCTGGCTCTCCTCTTCCTGCTGAGTTTTGTTTCCTGGCAGTAATTAAAACCTTCTGCCACTGTCATAGCCAAGTTGGTTTCATGGTTTGGCAAAGTATTAACCTCCACCACTATAGGGGCCAGAGCTTCTGCTCCAAAATTTGAAAATTGATTATTGTAATTGCTAGAATCATTATAGCTCCTGCCACCTCCATAGCTGCTCCCATCATTACCAAATCCATGACAGCCATCCCCACTGCTACTGTATCCACTGCCACCTTGACTGTCACCAAAGCCACTTCACCCACTGAAGCGTCCTCCATGACCAAAGTCATCATTGCCATCAAAACCACCTCCATGGCCACCACCAAAGTTCCCAGAACCACTCTGACCTCTGGCTGGATGAAGCCCCTAGCCATCTCTTGCTTAGATAGAGCTTTCCTTACTTCACAGTTAGGGCCATTCACAGTAAGGTGTTTTTGAATGACAAACTCATCTACCGTCACAGTCATGAGAGAGTACAAAAACAAAGCCTCTCTTCTTGCCACCGCCTTGGTCAGTCATGATGTCAGTCACATCCATTTTCCGATCCTGTTCAAAACAATCTCTTAGATAATGTTCCTCAGTGTCTTCTTTCATGTCACCAACAACAATCTTGTTCCCAGTTAATTGGACACAAAGGCTTTGAGAATCTTCTCCTGTGACAGACCTCTTTGGTTCTACAACTCTATCATCACCTTGTGTGGCCTTACAGTTGATGGCCGCACCCACCTCCTCCACCAGCGCAGGTGTGACAAGCCCAACGCCTCTAGGGCACAGTCCATGAGTGCTCCAAATGGCTCCTCAGATTCTCATAGTTTGTTTCAAAGTTCAAACCTCCGCATCTCTTCAGGCTCTTTGGAGACTCTGACTTGGACATGCCAGCAGTGGGAGGAGGGACTGTGATGAGGCTTCTTGGCAGTGTCCACTGGCAGAATGACTAAATTATCAATTTAAAAGATAGTTTTTCATATATATATATATACACATACACACACACATATATATATATGATCGACATGGATATTTATTATGTAAGCTATTTTTATATGCTGAGGAATTAATATTAAATTCTGATGCATTAAAGACATTCTGGCAGGGGCACCTGGTTGGCTCAGCGATTGAGCATCTGCTTTCAGCTCAGGGCATGATTCCGGGGTCTTGGGATAGAGTCCTGCATCGGCTCCTTGCTGGAAGCCTACTTCTCCCTCTGCCTATGTCTCTGCCTCTCTCTGTGTGTCTCTCATGAATAAATAAATAAAATCTTTTTTTTTTTTAAGTCATTTGGGCAAAGGCCAATAGTACGATGGAGATAGTGCCATTTAGTGATCTAATACTGGGGCTGGCACATTTTTCCTATAAAGGTCCAGATATTAAATATTTTAGGCTTTGTGAGCTATGCAGTCTCTCTTAAACTACACAACTGTGCTGTTGTAGAGGGAAAGCAGCCAGAGACAGTACATGAATGAGTGTGGGTATGTTCTGGTAAAACTTTATTAACAAAAACAGGTGGCGGGCCAGATTTGGCTTATGGGCCCTTGTTTGCTGATCCTCACTCTCACATAACACAAGCCTGAGCTTTAAGATTATGTCCCATTAGCATTCTGTCTCACACTGCATGTCCAAATGAGCCTTGTGTAGCAAGTAATTCAAGGAGGGATTATATAATACGTATGCATATTCTTTATTATTGCTTCATTAAAGTTTGATTCTGTGACCAGAGAGCAGGAATCAGAGTTTATGTTGTGAAGATGTGGGGTTATAGCACACAGCTGGTTGGGCTGTACCCTCCCAATAGGCTTTCAGCCATGGGAGCTAAGAGACATGGAAATCCAGCTAATGCCCTACTGCATCCACCCAGTGGAAGGGGTATCTTTTTCTAATTCTTCCATCTAGAGGAGGAGTCTTTTTCTAATTTGTCTGTCGGGAGAGATGTCTTTTTCTAATTCCTATAATGGCATATGGAGTATGTACTAACAGGCTCTGTGAAACCTTAGAACCTAATGCATATCCTTCCCATTTCTGTGGGCTGCCACTTAAAAAGCAGTCTTTGCATGGTTCTTTAATAAGAATTAATTTGAAGCCATAGGTTTTGGCGCCATAATCCAGGAATAAGACACATCAGGCCTGAAAAATATTAAGGGTAGCTGTTAACAATTGACTTGCAACTAGAACATTGTGAGATTGTGTTTACTCTCTCTGATTTTGGTTTTAATAAACTGTCATGGACTTTTTAAAATCCTGGTCCTCTGGAACATCTAGGGAAATTATGTAGTTTACATAATGGGCCATTACTCTCAAGGGGATCAAATGCTGACTTTGTATAACAGACGGTGTGAAGAGTCTCAGATCGTCTATACTTGTTTTCCGATGAGATCCACCATTAAGCTGTGGAATAATTGTACTTAAAATTTGCTCCTTCTTCATATGACATCAATGAAACCTGTGTTGCAATTTGTTAAGAAAAATGCTGGCATCGATTTGTTTTGTTTACTTAATGGGGTTAGCTTTATTATTTTTATTAGTAAAAAATCCACATCGAAATTAAAACAATACTGAAACATATAGGAAAAACTGAAGTCCTCCATGTTCTCTGGCCTTTGTACAATGCTGACAAAGAAGTGTCCCAAGTCAGGGTTATAAAAAATATATCCTTCTACATTTTCTTCTAGTATCATTCTATTTTATTTTTGTATTTAAATCTGCAGTGGGAACAGATTCTGTTTTGGGGTATGCTGTGAGGTAGGGATTTGACTTTTCCATTCAAATGAGTAGCCAGTTTTCAACCATTGATTGACTACTTCATCATACATTAGTATGCAGGAGAAGAGCTTTATGTGTATTTCCATTGTGTCATACAGATTATAAAAAAGGTATTCATCTCAAGGGTGGGGCTTTTTTTTTTCCCTAAGGGTGGAGCTTTAATTCAATAAGTTTTACTGCTTCATCAAGAACATTCATAAATGAAACTGGTGTTATGTGTTTTTCTTTTTAACTGAAAGTGCCTAATGGTGGTGAATACATGCCCACAGCTTGACTTACGTCAATGTACCAGCAGTGTACCCCACCATTGTCTTTGTATCATCAGTGCAAATGTCAACACAATGTAAAGGAGAAAAAGTAGATAGTGTTTTAGTATTATTATCAAAATAATTTTGACCTTGCAGACCTTCCCAAAAGGATTTCAAGGACAACTGCAATGGTCTACAAGTTCCATCAGAATAAGAATTCTGTCCATCTTGCTAGTCATTGCATCCACAGTGCCTGGCAACTAATAGGAGAATTAGTATTTATTGAATGAGTACTTATTACCACCTTTACCAATTAGCTTTTATTGAAATAATTATATTTAACAACCACAAAAATTTTAGTGGCATTATAACAGTAAACATTTTCTACTCCTGCATGTACTGGTTGCCTGAGGTTCTCTTGATCTTAGCTGGGCAACTAATTCTTCTTCTCATCTCTGGTCTGTGTGTCAGCTGGACTGGCTCTGTGTTTTAATATTTCTCATCTTCCTTGGGCCAGTGAGCTACTTAGGGCCTATTGCTGAGACACGGAGTAAAACCTGAAATGCATCAGGCCTCTGAAACCTTGGAAGAGGCACACTATCACTTCTTCCCGTATATTTTTGCCTAGACAAGTCACATGGCCAAGCCCAGAGCCAAGGGACAAGGAGCTATGTGTTGGCCACAGTAAACTGCTAGCAAAAATGTGGGTGCAGAGAGATAGGGATGAAGAACTGAAACCAAACTAATAATAATGAGACCAACTCATCCCAATTTGCCTGGAATTTTCCTGGATTTACCACTAAAAGTCCCACATCCCAAGAACCCCCATGGTCCCTGAAAAACTGGGACAACTGGCTACCCTAACTATTCCCTAGTATATTTCAAGCTGTAACAGGTTGAAATTTGTATGATATGGGAGCTGATCCCATTTAAAAATTTTCCCTTTTCTCAAGCACTGTAACTTTAGATGAGAATATTTAATAGAAAACACCTGGTTATAATGGGGGGCGATAAATATTTCATAATCATTTTAACCCTACACTAAAGAAGACATACTCTGTATATATAGAACCATCAGGTCACACATTAATATAGCACATTTTATTCAAACACATTTTTAAACCATATACTAAGAAAATTCAATTTTAAATGTATACATACTATATCATTTATATGTGATAAACTATGGTAGCAATTTCTTATATTTTGCAAATATCTTTTAACATTTTCTTCAATTCAGTTCATTTTTATATGCTTAATCATAAAACTATAAAAACAAGATGATATTGTTACTGGCACCATGTAATTATGTAACAGCTCATTGGGCAAGAAAGAGCACATTTAAAGGAGTGATGTAAGCAAAGGATATTTTGGGGGGTATTAATGACCTTGGGTATAGAAACTAAGAGACTGAAACAAATTTATGGGGTTACATTGCATCTTTAGCAGTTAACACACAAGAGGGAAATAATAAATCAGCTGAATCGTTGTAAGAAAATTGAATATTGTGTAGAGAGATTAACAGAACTACACAGGAATTGAGAGACATATATGCCTGTTGCTGGGAATGGTAATGAGAATATCGGAAATGAATGGTTCTGCGTCGTCCTTGAAATATCATTACCTGTTATTCATAAAGGCTCGTTCGCATTTGTATTTTTCCTTAATGTAATACATGTGTTTGCATCCTTGTTTGGTGAAATTGCTTGAAATATGTCAGAAATGTTCTCTAATTCCAATTGAAAATAAAAATGTTCCAGAAGCTCAAAAGAGACTTTAAAAGATCACTGGTGCTTAAAAATGTGCCCTTTTAAAAATATAGTATTGGAAACCAATGAATCCACTCTTGCTCTCAAATGAAGATGAGTATTTATTAAAAGGATTGACTACCACTACAAAAAAGACATCGATGGAAATGTATCAAAAATGAAATAACAATTAAATATACATTACATGTTGGGAGTATTTTCATTCACTATCGTTCTTAGCACAAATGAATAAATATTTAATACAGAAGAATAAAGCCTTATTCTCTAGTGCAGCAAAGATCTCAGTGTAATGAAGTCAGCTGCCAATGTCCCATTTATTTGGAGCAACTTGAATTCAGCAAAATCTGAGGTCAGCAAAAGCATGTGGATGGTTATAACATTTATCATTGCCACAGCCCTAGAAAGTTGCTAGAACCATCCTGATTTGACAGATGAAGAAACAGGCTCAGGATGTTTAGTTGTCAAGCAATCACATAGCTTGTAGGTATCACTGTTGGAATTGACACCATAATCTCCTAGATCCAAATCCATTGTTCTTGCATCTATATCTCCCGGGGCTCCTGATGGTGACAAAAATGTACCCCTCTTAGGAGGCTTTCCCTAAAGACTTCTCGGTACATCCCTTGCTTTTTTTGTCTGTTTGGTATTTACTTGATGAGAAACTCCTCCCCATTCCATGTAGTTCTGCTGGGGCTGGGAACACCAGTGCCTGTCTTCACAAACATACATGTACCCATAATCCTGTTCTTCCTCATGCAGGGTTGTGCTATCACTGGACTAGGCCACTCTTAGTACTTGTATTTTTCCATGAATTCATCCTTTCTGTGAATTTTCCAAACTGGGATAAGGCAGCTTAATCAACCAGTCTCCCTGTCCCTCTATCTCTGTCTCCCTTCTCTCTGTTTCTGTCTTTTCCTTTCAATAAACTATAAGCAAGTAGTCCTTGTAATATCAGCTATCATTTTTCCACTCCACCCCTCAAACTCCCAACACAGCCACTAGAGAGAGCATGTTTGCATCAAGAGAATCAGCGCAACACACAGAGAAGCAAAGCAAAGATGAGAGGTGATTGGAGGAAGAGAGAGAGAATCCAGAGGGCTCCGTGTGAGCCATGAATCCAGCCATGCTGTACTTTCAGTTTACATGAGCCAATAAATCTTCTCCTTACCTAAGCTAGTTTGAGTTGGGTTTCTATAATTTTCAACTAAAAGACTCTTGACAACTGCACTTCTCTTTTCTGTGGTCCTATAGCACCCAGAGCTTGTCTTTATTGTATATATATTCGTATGTGCACTCTCCTCTCCACTAAATTGAGAAGTCATCTAGGGTAGACATTGTGCCTCATTTACTTTGTATTTCCAGCCCCTTCCATCGTGTCTAAACAAAGTGCTCATTCATTATTAGAATCTAGTCAAATTAACAAGAAACAGATATTTTAGTATATGTGCTGCTCAAGTGAGAACAAGAAACAGATAAACACTCCAATGAAATATGGTCAATGATGTGTTCAGGTACATCTTAGAAGAGTTCTGAAAATGCTCAACCTCACTGGTATCCAAGAAATGCAACTTAAAACCATAGAAATATCATTTCACAGCCTAATGGTAAAATAAATATGTAAAATGTTTAATTCTAACAATAATAAGTATTGGTGAAGATGTGGGGTAATAAACCCATAGGTTCTTTGTGTTGAGTGCAATTTGGTAAAACTATTTGGAAAGCAATTGGGCTAAACTTAGTGAAATTCAAAGTGTGCATATCATTTAATTCTGTGATTCCACTTCTTTAAAAAAGCTCTTTTGCATGCGAGTAAGGAAATGTGAACAAGGATCCTCACTGTAGCCTTGTTGGAAAAATGGGAAAGTGTCTAAAATTCCACATGCAGAAAAATAATTTGTAGCCATGCCTATAATGGAATACTCCAGAGCAGTTAAAATGAATGGAATGGATCTATATGTATCAACCTGGATCCACTTCAGAAATATAATGATGCGTGTAAATCAAATTGCAAGAGGATATGTGGAAGATGATCTCATTTGCCTGGATATTTAGAAAACTCAAATTGGATTCATATACTATTCCCTCTAATTTTGTTTAAAATATCCCTTAATAAAGTTTAAAAAATACTTTATATTGCTTACCGTTATACAGATTGTAGTAAAAGATAAAGACAGATGCATCTCTAAGAAAGGAATATGAAAGAAGCTTCCATTGACTCTATAATGTTTTATTTCTTTGGAAAAAAATCATTTGAAGAAAATACAGAAAAATATTAAGAGTTATCAGGACTAGGAGACAGGTAGATACTTGCCTATGTGTTAGGAAAAAACTTGAAGAATGACAATTAGAAAAATCAAATATTAAAAATTCAAAAAATATTTTAAAAACCATTAATCAGTGTTCAATTAATTAATGGGTTATTGAGGAATAGCTCACCCCAGAGCCCGTCTGCTACCAGGGAGGAAATGGCTTTCTGTCTGCAAACACAATGACTCCTGCAGAGAGAGAGGAAGATATGACAGTCCTTCAATCTTTTACAACACATAGCAACCTCAGGTTGTGTTGTAGCAATTTAATATAACAGAAAAGGGCATCTGAATTTCTGCACTGCAGATTTTGTGAAAGCCACCAGAGCTTAATTTTTATTTTTTTACCCGTCACCATTAAACCTGCAAAATCCTATTCACTGGAACTAGGATTCTATAACAGCCACCTCCTGGGAAACTCTGATAATCTGTTGACCTGAAAGGTCCAAGTATCTGCAAGTAGCAGGTTAGCCAGTTTTTACAAAAGCCTTTCTGAGGGCAGAGTACAACTTACCCTTTTCCAAGGTAGGAAAGTTAATTTGCTATTTATAGATATGCATACTTATGGTCAAAACACTTCCCATTTTGCGAGCAATTGATTTAATTGTAATAACTTGTACAACCCAATGGTCTGGAGCTGGGCCAGTCACCAATGTTCCCTAACAATGTGCTTACGCTCTGGGAGGCTGAGACCCTGTGCTGCGTGGTTGGGGTGGAAGAGAGGAAAGTCCCCATGCTGCTAGAAGTTCAGAATATCAGGAGAACGGGAGCAGAAGCACATATTTCAGAGTCAAAGAAAAGCCAACAGAGTGGTTGCCATTGGAATAATTTGAGACTAATCACACCTTCCTTTCTCCTCAAGCAGTAGAGGAGGGGTGCTGCATTTAGGTTATTTGTCTGGACACTCTGCCCCACCAATCCATATAACAGGACACACCACAGAGGAGCTAATGATAGAGCAATAGAAAGACTGTGACTCCCCTCTCAGCCTACAAAGGTTGTGCAGGGGACTACTACTGAGCACTTGAGGGTGGTTTTTCTTGTCCTTTCTGTGAAGGGGAGAGGCAGACAAAGGGAACCTTAATCCCTTAGGAGGAGCAGCAGTGGAAGCCATGGTATGGCAGAGGTACAATGGGCAGGTGAGTTCACAGCAGAACAGCACAGTGTTCGCTCTTGGGTTGACCATTGACGGTAGTCCAGCAAGAGGGACCTTGCATTCCTTAGTCACATGATCTGAGGCCTATCTTCAGAAAATGAGCAAAGACAGGAATACACTGCAGAGAGCATGAGTGCGAGGGAAGGAAGGGTTGTCAATGCCAAACACATTTCATAGAAGGAGATACTCTGAATCTAGCTTCCCCATGGTGGAGTGTGAATGGGGGACATGGCCTGAACTTCCATCTACACTAATTAGCTGGCCTCCAAGAACCCTAACTTCCTGTATCTGGTTCGGTTCATCACTAAGTTAACAGAAGGATGGGAATAGTGGACCTTGATTTGTACTCTATCTGCACATTTTCCTTCTCCTCCAGTGGTTTCACATACATCTGTACCACCCTGTATTACCCCTGAGTGACAACTACATATCTGGAAGAGCACATAGGTACTTTATGGGGCATAGTAGCCAGGATGACCCTTTTAAAATATAAATGTCTCCATGTCACCTTCTGCTCAACATCCTGCTGTGGCATCTCATCTCATTTGGAACAAAACCCATAGTTTAAAGACTTCAGGTCTAGATCCTGAGCCCTTGCACTAGAATGTCATGAACACTTTTGCAGCCTATCAGTGGAACATAAAGGCATGGCACATCAATGCTTTCCTGCTTCATGAATATAAAGATGGTGTAAGTAAAAAATACAATATAAATGCAGATGTATTTTTAAGACCTTTTCTGTCCAAGAGATGTTGTATTGCACATTATGAGATATTTTAGTAGAATAACTAAAAATGATTATAGTACCAGGTAAAATGTTAAATGTATAGACTATTCCTTCACTATATGAGTGGGTTCCAAAGCCACCTGCCCTCTTGTAAATGTTACCAGATGACTGTCACTTGACACTAAGTGAATTTACTGAGTTCTCTCTCTCTCTCTCTCACACACACACACACACACACACATACACACACACTCATATGCACACACTATCCTAGCTCTTAGAACTCAGGCACTACCCTAGAGTAACACTTACTATGGCACTTTGTAAACTAAATACCAAACCCTAAAAGAGTGAATTATCTATTGAAAAAGTGGTTATAAAAAAAAAGAAAAAGTGGTTATGCCTACTCTTGAAAAAAAATGTTCAAGAGGTGGGGAGCATATGGCAAGTGTATAAATTTTATCTTAGATCATGCAAGCAGACAAAAAGCAGGTGGCTTTGAGAATCTGCAGCTTGGCTCAAGTGGGATTTTTGTATGGAGGGCCCTCCTAATTCTAGTACCACCATGTCATCTTCCTCTGCTGACTCAGACCATCCTTATGTCAGTGTGTAAAGGAAGTAGGCATGTGTTGTGATTCTCAACATCCAGTTGTGGAAATGAGACCTCCAAAGAGTTAGTCACACTGGGAGAAAAGCCTTTTTCCCAGTTCCAATTGCATCCAGGAAACCTGCCTCAGTGACAATGATCACACCATGGTTAGTAAGTGCCAAAGGATGGAAACAAGCAGGGGTCAATCTAGGGGGAAATTGTTGGACAAACTAGTAGCTATACTACAAAATGTTATGCAGCTGTTTTGGATCGAAGCAATAGTTAGTTAGGTCTGAGGTCACTCAGAAAAGCAAGTTAGAGAAAAAGAAATATATGTAGAGTATAATCCCATTTCTTTTTATTTAAAATGGAAGGAACGGGGCACCCGGGTGACTCCAATGGTTGGGCATCTGACTCTGATTTTGGTTCAGATTGTGATCTCAGAGTCATGAGATGGAACCCTGAGTTAGACTCCACACTCAGCAGGAAGTCTGCTTGAGATTCTCTGACTTTCTCCTTCTTCCCCTCCCCCAACTCACACAGGCTCTCTAAACAAACAAATAAAAAAATCTTTTAAAAAAGAAAAAAAGGGCAGCCCCGGTAGCTCAGCGGTTTAGCGCTGCCTTTGGCCCAGGGCGGGATCCTGGGGATCCAGGATCGGGTCCCATGTCAGGCTTCCTGCATGGAGCCTGCTTCTCCCTCTGCCTGTGTCTCTGCTTCTCTCTCTCTCTCTGTCTCTCATGAAAAAATAAATAAAATCTTAAAAAAAAAAACAACACACTACACTGTATGTGGGTAGAATTATCAGTAGGTGTTTATAGGGGATTGCTGAAAAAATATGGACAGATATATACCAGACGATTACTGTCAGTATTTGAAGAGAGCTAGACCGTGGGCCTGGACAAAGGAGATGAAGTGGTATATAATTGGTCTTTGTTGTTGTGTAACTGCATTTCTTTCAAAAAGCAACATTTTTGGAACTTAAAAATTCTGACAAAGGATGTTGAAAACAACCAAAGGAAAGTATCTGTCTTCTAGATCTGTTCAAGGTAAGGTGATCTTCTTGGGGTCTTCTAGGTTGAAAGGGTCAGTGTTAGGACTGTCACTCATGTTTCTGACCCCAAGACTGCACCATTTCCTCAAAGCCACAGCAACCTCTCGTGTATCAAGTGCATATAAAATTTTGTACGCTTCAAACTAGTGTTGGTTTGAATATGCCGAGTGAAGAACCAAATAATGCCACATAAGAAAATGACCCAAACGATTGTTGTTATTGTACAGTGTTTAATGCAAATTTAAGCATGCGAGTCAGGTATCACAATAGCTGTCAAAGAAATGTAATGCCAACAGTATTTGGCAATAAAATAATAATCACTGTGTGTATCTCTGATGAAATGAGATTTAATCCATTTGAGCTCCTAATTGTCTGCCACACTACATTAAAGATGGATACTACTATTGTCTTCACTGCTCAGAAATATGAAATTCAAAGCAATATGCACAATGTCTTGAAATAAGCTAGCTTAATGAACCAGCAAATTAGACCTTTCTATCTCTTTATTTAACATCCAGTTCCATGAATTTATCAGAGTTCATTACAAAGGTGCAAAATTTAAAGAAATGCTGCTAGATTCATTTATGATTAGAACTAATGACTTTGAAAAAGACTTCTCATATTTTTAGAAAGAGCCATTATTTATTATTGAATTTATATGGCTTCGGGTAATAAACGTTCAATCTTATCTCCCTTCCCTCTGTTATTTATAGTTTGAATTTTGTAATACAGCTACCAAAAAACTCTCATGTAAAGAAGTAAACTTTTACCCCCAAACACAGCAATGACGTTCAGGAAAGCAATAGCAAAGCTTTCCTTTTGACCTGTGGCAGGTTTTCAATGGGTGGATGAAGGGGGACTTTGCCCCTAGGATACACCTGGCAATGTCTGGAGGCATTTTTGGTTGTCACAACTGGGGAAGGATGTTACTTGCATCTAGTAGATGGAGACCACGGATGCTGCTGAACGTCCTCCAATGCACAAGACAGGTCCTTCAACAAAGAATTATCCAGCCCATAATGTCAGCTGTCCTAGGCCTGAGAAATTCTGACCTTTGTGAATGTGTCTCATTCAAAGAATGCTCCATTTCATTCCACGTTTTCTTAAATGAGATCACTTTTCATCTTGTCACATAGATTCAGAGCAAGACCAACTAAAAAGTGTGGATCTGGATCAAATTATTTTTCCCCTAATAGTTATAGTAATAATGGCTTTAGTATCTGTAATAAAGACAACACTGCTGAATGCTAGAATGGAACCCTTAAATACAGAATAGAGAAATTACTTTGACTTGTCCAAACATTTATATATTTTCAAGGAGATAGCTTTCCCACTTTAAACCAAAAGCATCTGACTATCTAATAGATTTTAAGATGTGAGCATTTGAGTTCAGAATGCTTAAAACAAACCTGCTTCGGATTCTAACTTAGATGAAGAAGGGTCTATTTCCAGAATTAAGAATGACGGCAGACAATGGGAAGAACACACATTCTTATTTACTGTAGTTTGATTTTACCTAGAACTCTGTTTATGATCAATTCAAGGTCACAGTTCCACACTTTTGAAAGAGGTAGGTTTAATTTCAATATTACTGAGTTTCTCTTTTAAAGTTCTGGTCTTAGCTTTTAACTTTAATTGGTCTCTTTGGCATGCATTGGGAATCCAGTTAAATTGATAGAATTTAACTGAGTACTTTTAGTATCCCTATGATAACAATGATCAATGTTTTTAGAGAGCCTTATGTATTTCAAGGTAAATATAATCATTATAAAGTGGCCCAATGAAGAAGAATAAAGAAATTAACATTTTTCTCATCCACAAGAGAGTAATAATTGAGAACCCAAAAATAAAAAGATTAGAATCCCAATTTGTTAAACTTCTTGAGAACTAGGGTGTTTTGAAGGAAACTAGTTTCAATATCTAGCATATGTTGATATTCTTTGATCTCATTGAGTGAATATAATTGAGGCAGCCTTGGGATCCCTGGGTGGCGCAGCGGTTTGGTGCCTGCCTTTGGCCCAGGGCACGATCCTGGAGACCCGGGATCGAATCCCACGTCGGGCTCCTGGTGCATGGAGCCTGCTTCTCCCTCTGCCTGTGTCTCTGCCCCTCTCTCTCTCTCTGTGACTATCATAAATAAATTAAAAAATTTAAAAAAAATTGAGGCAGCCTTAATTTAAGTATTGCGTAACACAGCATTTCTCATAGCAAGAGAAATGGTTTACTGGTTATGTGCTTATTGTCATGTAATTTCTGAAAAATGGTACTTGCACATCAAATGCATGATTTCACTATTACTATTCTCAAAACTAATGAAGTAGGTCTTAGCATTAGACGCAACCATTTAGAGACAAATATTAAGTAAATAATGATACAAGTGGTACACAGGAAGGGCAAAAATTGTGACTGGTACACAAATGAATGAAAGTCATCATCCTGAATAGTTTCATTGTATAGCATTTTGGGTGACCACAGTAATAGGGATAGAGGTATAATGACCTCAGCTTATGTCAATACATTGGTTTTTACAACTAATAGCAATTAATGTTTATTGGGCCCTTGTGATAGTGCTCGGTAACATTTATATAGTGCTTACTACATGCCAGGGTGTCATAAGAATGTTACTTATTTGGGTCTTTTTGGCTTTTTATTTTTTAAACTCATTTAATTGACAAAACAACCCCACCTAATCGGTCACAGTTAGTACATGATGAAGCTGGGATATGCAACAAAGTATCTGCATCCAGAGTCTGTGCTCTTAAAAACTAAGCAATATTTGGTCTCTTGCGATAAAAACAAATGGCATACACTGTATTAAAGGCTTTCACATATCATCTCATTTAACTCTCATGGGACTCTTCTGCTGAGCCTCAGTATCTCCTTGATTATATGAGGTTGATTGGGTGAGTCAATTCATTTCTCACTAAGTTCTATAGAGGGACAAACTCCAATTACTCAAGACTCTAAGTCAGTGAAAACCAAAATGGGAAGGACACAAGAACAGCCATAGAGAGGTAAAAAGGAAAAAACATTATGATTAACATTTATTCCCTATATCACCCTTTTTAAAAAAAAGATTTAATTTATATATTTGAGAGAGAGAGCACACACACAAGCACACAAAGGCAGAGGGAGAGGGAGAAGGAAAGAGTCTACTTTTTGAATTCTAAAGAATTCATAAAGAATTCTAAAGTTCATTCTTTATGTATGGTTATAATGTATTTAGATACCCAAACAATAGTATGTGATATTACTTACTAATGAATATTTAGATCATATTATATTATATCATATTATATTATGAGTGAGCAGAAATTTTATACCAATGGATACATATTTTATAGTAATTCCAGATTTTCTACTTGTCTAGGCCATTCCTTTGACATACACAAGTCAACTTGGACTTACATTGTTTTCTTACAGCCTATATATATGGACAACTTCATTTGCTATGTACATTTAACTCCATTTATACGGGACGTTGTCAGTAATTGCTGGGGAGTATCTTAGACATACAAGAATATGTCATCTTAAGGATTCATCCACAAGATGAAACCAAAAACAAAACAGCTAGTCAATTCAGAGAAAAGATAACATTGCTTAAAGGAATCCAAGAGGTGGGGCAGCCCTGGTGGCTCAGTGGTTTAGCGCCGCCTTCAGCCCAGGGTGTGATCCTGGAGACCCGGGATCGAGTCCCGTGTTGGGATCCCTGCATGGAGCCTGTTTCTCCCTCTGCCTGTGTCTCTGTCCTTCTCTCTGTGTGTGTCTCTCATGAATAAATAAATAAAATCTCAAAAAAAAAAAAAGGAATCCAAGAGGTTAGCTGAGTGAGCCATTTGGGTATCCAATTAACAGATATTCATACAGCGGTTTGCCAGCCACAGCAGCTGCTGTCCCCTTATGGCTGGCTCCCTGCTCAGGTTGCTGACAATCTAGCCCAGTGGTTAGGAGCACAAATCCTTAGCTGCGTGACCTAGAGTAGGTTATTTAGGCCCTCTGTGTTCAAGTTTTCTCATCTGTGCAGTGGAAAACACTCCCTACCTCAAAGGGCAATGGTGAAGGAGTAGATAAATTCATAAATATCAAGTGTTTATTTAGCACAGTGGCACCCAAAAAGCACTGAATTCTCATTACTGTGTGTAATCATTTATTTTATGTGGCAATTTGGCTAGGCCATGGCGCCCAGATATTTGGTCAAACATTATTTCACATGTTTCTGAGAAGGTATTTTTTGAATGAGATGAACACTGACAAATCGGTAGAGCTTGAGTAAAGCAGATTATCAACAATGTGGATGGGTCTCATTCAATCAGTTGAAGGCCTTGGCAGAAGACTGACCTCCCCTAAGGAGGTGGGAACTGCACCACAGACTGCCTTTGGACTGAAACTGCAATTCTTGCCTGAATCTCCAGATTGCCGGCATACCCTGCAGATATTGGATTATATACATCTATATGTATATATAGATAGATATACATTCTGTTGGCTCTGCTTTCTCTGGGGACCCTGACTGATACACTATGGGATAATAGTAGCTAGTTTTAGGGGATTTTTAAAGGATTTTATTTATTTATTTATTTCAGAAAGGGAGAATGGGTGGCAGGGAGGGGCAGAGAGAGAGGAAGAAGCCTACTCCCCACTGAGCAGGGAGCCCAATGCGGGGCTTGATCCCAAGACCCTGGGATCAAGTCCTGAGCTGAAGGTAAATGCTTAACCCACTGATCCACCCAGGTCCCCATAACTAGTATTTATCAAGCCCTTCATACCTACTATTTAAAACTTCAGATATGATCTCACTTATTCTTCATAAAAGCCCTATTACTCCCATTTTACAAAAAAGCAAACTAAGCCTAAGAAAGGCAGTAGACTTGGCCAACATCCATCCAGCTAGTATGTGACAGAGCAAGTCTCTCCTCCAAACTCCCCCTCCTCCAGTAAATGCTGGCATTGTTTAATTTAGGGTCAAAAAGTTAAGACTTTCAGTTCTGGGTAGAGTGATCTGTCTTCAGCTTACCCACAATGCTGGGGTGACACAGAGATATTGATGTAGCTGTTTTAAAACCCATTTCAAACTATTGAGAGATGTTAGATGCCAAAAAATACATGCCTAATGAATTTTGCTCACCTTTGATTGTAATTCTTGACTGAGTTGAACTGCTGAAGTGCTTTCGTGAAGCTGTTCACAATATTGCAGACAGAAGCCAACTAGACAGGAAAGAGGGTGGAGCCCACCGAGTCCCCTTACTGTGTGGGTTGTCTGGCAGAGACCAGCAAGTGTAACATCTTAAGTGAAATTAGCCAAGTTTCCAAGAAGACCAACTATGGTTTTGAGGGGAACAAATGTCTTTTGAGTTAGATGGGAGGTTCAACTGTTTGAGAACAGACTTTCAACCCCACTCCGCCCCTATCCAGGGAGCACATTAGGGAATTGGCAAATCCAATCAGGCCTCTTCCAGTAAATAACTCCAATCCTTGAATGAAGCTTATCTGAGGATTCACCACCTGCATTTAAACCAGTCTAGAATCATCAGGCAAAACCAAATTAGCTTGCATTCAGAAACAATTTCCTTTTATGTACAAAGCTGTTCTAAAAAAAAAGAAGAAAGAAAAAAAGCCCTACAGAGTTCAAAAGAGCTGTAAGGAAATATTTTTACAATCTGTTCCTCTGGGTAACAGATTGAATTTAGCCTCAGCTGGTGATTTTTGTCTCCTTAATTATGGGCAATAACAACACTTTAAATTGATATGGTGCTTTTAACTTTGCAAAAGATGGTCAAGTTCATTTATCAACTGATCTGCTTTGTTGTATTGTGCTATAATTTTCAACAGATAGTCCAAGACAGCAGGTTAGTGCATTATACAGAAAGGCATTCTAAGAAAGGTGGTCAATGTATCTTTTTTTTTTATTAAACAGGATTGAGGTGATGATGACATGATTTAAAGAAGAGTATCTGATACAATTTATTTAGTCCCCAGACACAAAATATCTACATGTAGGTAAACGAATAGAGGACATTTGATAATATAAAATTTTTTTTAAAAATTTCACTTGCATGTGTTAGAATAAAAATACAAACCAAAGCCAACTAGGAATGACTGGGCAATGAACTTTGCTCTGTGTTTCTCTCTGTGAGTCTAGGCATTGAGAATTTACTGTGCTCTAAGGGTTCTGAGAAATACTGGAACAAGATTAAGAGCAGGGGCTTAGAACTGACTTTTGAAAGATACATGCTGTGCTTGGCTATAGAAGCATCTTTATCTGGTTATAAAAAAAATAATTCAGACACTTACCATAATAAGGAAGTGATAGTTATGTTGGCAAACCCTTCAACTGTAAAACTTGCTAAATGGTGTTTAAAACAGCAGGAGAGCCTTTGTCTATACATCTTGTATTTCTGTTTTGAATTGTATGAGATAAGATTATATGGCATATTTTTAAATCACGTGACAAAGGAAGGCAAAACTCTTAAAATATATGAGGCTCTAAACTTATATTTTAATATTTCACTATATAAAGAGACAAATTTGTAAAATCAAATTAATGGAGACATGCTTACACAATTTCAGAAGGTAAATCAAAGAACTAAGGCTATAGGATGTGGAATTTCCATCCAGGTATAAGACATGAAGATAAATTAGTCAATAAGAGGTATTCGTATACCCAAAATATGTACTGAATTCTATTATTTCATGTTTGAAAAGAGGAAAGCATTATCAAATAACTGTAAATGTCATGTTACTACATCAGAATCAAGGATTTTTACAGCAAAATTGCAAAAAAAAAAAATCGTGATTAGTCACAGTTCACACTTCATTTGGTCTCTATCCATTGTATTCCATAATGCTAGCCATTTCTCTTCCACATTTGGTGCTGCACAGATCCAAGCACCAAATTGGAGGTTTGTTGCCTTTTAATATGCTCAACAAAATTACTGTGGTCATTACCTATTAACCCAAGAAAGAGGTCTGTGTGTCTTCCTTTCTGTAACTTCCATGAGCTCTCTATCTGTAATGGCAGAAGAAAAGCAGAAACCCAGGGCTTGCAGTATTGTACTACACCAGGGGCAACATTCACAATTTAGTCCAAGTGAATGTCTAGCACTATTTATATAGACTACCATGTGAGTGAGGCTTTTGGAATGATGTAAATGCCCTCAAGTTAGGTTAAGCTCTAGAAATGAACAAAAGTAGGTAAGGTTATATCAAGAACATACAACATTTCTCTGCTGTTTTGTGTTCTCTCTTCACCTTTATGAGGGTCAGACACTTCCATCTCATCTTCCTGGCTTTGCTTAGCCCTACAGTTCAGGCACCTAATAGTAAAGACCAGATTGGAAAATCCAAATGACCCAATATGCGCCAGGTACCTACACCTTGGCCCAAACAGCCAAAGCCACAGAAGTGGTTTCATGTAGTTAGCAAGAGACAGAATCTGAGAAAAGTTGATGGATTAGACAGGCAAGTTGGTTTTTGAGCTTTCTGTGGTTACATAGATAATGCTGGATTTTTGTCAGGAGAGTCTATGATCTCTAAGAATATTCCCGTTATGCAGAAGTCATTCACCCTAAGATAATTATTCTTCCGTGATAGTAAACTTCTTCTCTTAATGAGTAGATTTTATTATTTATTTTAAAATATTTGTTTCCCCTCCCTGTGAATGAATTATGGTTTCTGCCCCCATTGAAGTCAGGCTTGGCCATGTGACTTGCCTTAGGCAGTGAAATGCTAGTGAAAATGGTGGCTGTCAGTGGTGAGCAAAAGCTCTAAGAACCACCATGCACTTTCCCAACTCCTCCGTTCCTTCTGCTATGATAGAAGCAACAGTTTAGAAAGTCCTCCCTATAGCTTAGATCAGAGTGAGCCAGAACCAGAGGTGATAATCTCTGCCTTTTTTTAAAATTTTTTTTATTTATTTATGATAGTCATACAGAGAGAGAGAGAGAGAGAGAGGCAGAAACACAGGCAGAGGGAGAAGCAGGCTCCATGACCGGGAGCCCGACGTGGGATTCGATCCCGGGTCTCCAGGATCGCACCCTGGGCCAAAGGCAGGCGCCAAACCGCTGCACCACCCAGAGATCCCTAATCTCTGCCTTTTGATGGACATGCTTATCCATTAATATGTAATGCAATTGTCAAGATGATTTCATTTAGATATTTCATTCTATTATTTTTCTCTTTTCCCTTCTGCCTTTTGTTCCTCTGTCTCACCTTTCCTGTCTTCTTTCTGGTTATAATATAGAAACTCTTGCTTCTGTTATATTCCTACGAAGTGTTGATGATTTTGTTTAGTAGGCAATTTACTTGGACAGACTCAAACGGTGAACTCTGCTGTCCTGGAAGGTAGCAGCTCAAATCTCAGTGTACTTCTCTTAGCCTTCCTCCAAGCTGCTTTAAGTCTGTCACACACATTGTTCAGGGGTCAGAGATCTGGAACAAAATTTATGCACAGAATTGGTGGCCCTTCTGTTCTGGCTCTCTCATTTCTGGGATTTCCTCCTCACTTTCCAGCAGCAGTGAATGGCTCAGAATCTATGGTTTTTCAGACCAGGAAAACAACAGGTTTTCTAGTAAATTTTAGCCCACCCATGCTGTGACTCCAGGCTGACCTCACACTGAAATGGGAAACTCATGTGATCATCATCAGCTCTGGTGACGATGACTCTTCCAAGTTTTGACTCCTTCCAAAATCTGCCTGCTTTTGCTCACTCTCCAGAGCCGTTGGGTAGTTTTTGTTCTTGTTGTTGTTTTGCTTTGTTTTTATTGTATTTTGTTCAGAGTTCAGAGTCCTTATTTCAGGAAGAGCAGTCTATTTGGAACTTGCTCTGCCATACTGGAAGTAGAACTCTCCAAAGCCAATCTGAGGTGGGTGTATAATGAGAAGCAGAAATCAGTCGGTATGACTAAAAGTCTTTGAGATTTGAGGGTGTATATGTTCCTGCAGCTTAATTTGCCCTAAACTGAGTAATTAGCCAGCTAGGACAACCTGGGGTATTATTACTATTTGACTACTTTACACCTGTACTTGTAAAATCCATTCAAAGGCAAATGAATTTCCCCAAATCATTCTGATTTTATGAATTTTGCTTTGCTACTGACACTGTTAGCATCCTCTAAGTGGTACTCTTTCCTCCTTAATTTCCACACAATCATGAAGAATAAAGCTCCTGAGAAAACATTCTCTTTCCATGTCTCCATATCTCATCCTTATCACTGAAATCACAAGGTTTGGATACCAGGATTCACGACCTAAACTGAATGCATGTCTACCATACTGAGTCACTAACAGAATTGAGCCTGGTAAAAATATGAAATATTTCATTTAAAAGCATATAATTAATTGACTTTGAAAGCATGGTAATATCCAGAAGCTGTAGAAAGTAAAAAAAAAGAGAAAATTAGGCAAAGGTGGGCAGCCAGGGTGGCTCAACGGTTTAGCACTGCCTTCAGCCCAGGGCCTGATCCTGGAGTCCCGAGATCGAGTCCCACGATCCCTGCCTGGAGCCTGCTTCTCCCTCTGCCTGTGTCTCTGCCTCTGTGTGTGTGTGTGTCTCTCATGAATAAATAATAAAATCTTTTTAAAAATTAGGCAAAGGCAAGCATTTTTTCTTGGGATTGCCATTTCAATGTTTACTTCCCCTAAAACTGATTCAGTAGGAAGTAGATATTTCTTCCTGTAATACAGCAAAGCAGATCTTTGATACAGTTGTTGCATGTTATATATGGTATTGCCTTTAATAGGAATGCAAGATTATGGATATTCAAGCTTCAAAATTCATAGTTATCTCTCTTAGTTGATTAAAATCATGAAAATATATATATATATACACACAAGCTTAATTACAACCACATACATTTCCTAAGATAGTTACTTGGCAGTTTAGGATCTAACTGGTAATAATTTCTTCACAAAAGTCTATCAGAGAGTTGTAGATTAGAAAATTCTTTTGAGGGATCCCTGGGTGGCGCAGCAGTTTGGCGCCTGCCTTTGGCCCAGGGCGCGATCCTGGAGACCCGGAATCGAATCCCACATCGGGCTCCCGGTGCATGGAGCCTGCTTCTCCCTCTGCCTATGTCTCTGCCTCTCTCTCTTTCTCTCTCTGTGACTATCATAAATAAATAAATAAAAATTAAAAAAAAAGAAAAGAAAAGAAAATTCTTTTGGGGTGTCTGGATGGATGGCTCAGTCGGTTAAGTTGGCCGACTCTTGATTTCAGCTCCAGTCATGATCTTGCGGTCCTGGGATAGAGCCCCACGTCGGGCTCCCTGTTCAGCAAGGAGTCTGCTTCTCATTCTCCCTCTGCCCCTACCTCTGCTTGCTCACTCTCTCTCTCTAAAATAAATAAATAAAACCTTAAAAAGAAAAGAAAGGATGTCTTTTGGAAGTGCATCACAGTCTTTGAGTATTGTTGATTTCCACTTAAATAAGGAGTAAAGTCTAGGAGGTTGACCCCAGGGGATGTCCTATAAGCATCTTCATAACTTGCTTTTTCTTATTTGAACACACATCTGTAACTCCTTGTAAAGAGTCTGAACCTATGTTTATATAACTAAGCTCATTATGTTTATTTTTGTCCTTTACATATTTTCATCAGATTCAGCAGACTCTTTATTCAACAGATATTTTGTTTCAACAAATATTTATTCAATGGCCACTTTGTGCCAAGCACTGAGGATACAGGAGTGAACAAGACAAAATTTCAACCTTTCATGGTGCTTCCATTCTCCAGGAGAGAGAGAGGAGAAGCTAACATATAAGAGGTATCATTTCACATCATAAAAGATGCTGTGAGGAAACATAAATCGGGACATGGAGCTAAAATCCACTGGAATTCTCTTTTGCTCTATAATTTCTTTACCTTTGCATCATCACTAATCACAGCGACTGTTCTGACTTGTAAGCCCTGCACGCAAGATCAATGGTTTGTCCACATTCCACTTCTACACAGCCCAAACCCAACCCACGCCAATGACGCTGCTCTCAACAAGGACACCAATAACCTCCTCATTTCTAAATTCATTGAACACTTCTCACTCTTTTTCTGAGTTGAGTCCTCTGCAGCAGCTGACATCATTTCCCACTTCCTTGAAGAGCTCTCCTGAGCTGAGGACATCTCTGGCCACATTTTCTCAGCTTCCTCTAGAGTTTCCTCTTGCTCTGGCTGTCCGGTCATTCTAGTTTCACATTGTGGAGTCTAAGAGGGCTGGGCCCTCGACCTTCTTTTCTTCTTCTCTGACATGTTCTCCTTCACATATTTCATGCACCCCACACCTTCTTCCTTACCCACCACCAGCAGTCCAAAAATGTGCGTCTCGGGATGAGCTATTACTCCCAAACTCCAGACTTGTGTCAGCAACAGCCTTAAAACACATCTACTTGGATATGTCTCAGGTTTGTCAACTTCACTATGTTCAAAACTGAATTCACCATCTCTACTTCCTCCCCACCATGCCTCACCTCCAGCTTTCTCCTTCCTAACCATTCCCCATCTCAGGAAATGGCACCACAGTCTAATCCTCAGCTGCTCAACCCAGACAGCTGGGTGTCATCTCTCTCCCTCACCCTCCACATCCACTTTGTTACAAAGTACAATCAACTTGACTGCTCTGGTATTGGTCAAATCCATCCCCATGACTTCATGCCCACTCCCACTCTCTTAGACCAGGCTGCAGTGTGGTCTACACATTCTCAGATCTATGCTTTCAAATCCTCCCTTCACACTGTAGCCTGGATGAGCTATAGCTCTAAACAGATTGTGGCTGCCCCAGACTTGCAGCCCTTTAGAACTTCTTTTTCTTTTATTTTTTTTAAAGATTTTATTTATTTATTCATGAAAGACAGAGAGAGAGAGAGAGAGAGAGAGAGAGAGAGGCAGAGACATAGGCAGAGGGAGAAGCAGGCTCCGTGCAGGGAGCCCAATGCAGGACTCGATCCTGGACCCCAAGATCACACTCTGAGCTGAAGACAAACACTCAACCACTGAGCCACCCAGGCATCCCTACCTTTAGAACTTCTTTTCAGGAAAAAGACTATATTTCACATAAACCTCTCCAACTTCATAGATTCTTTTAACTTTCTCCTTTCTGAAGAGGCTCAGTTCTGCTGGCTGGGGCCCACGTCGAAGTGGTGGGCCTGCATAGCCTTCCAGTCTCACAGACCAACCTCCACTTCCAGAATTGCACGAAATGCCACACAATGTGGCATACATAAGGTCTGGCTTCCCAGCTAGTGCCAGGTGATGCAACCAGAAAGATGGAGAACTTAACTCCCAAAGGATATTATTTGAATAAAGGAAAGTAGAAGATGGAAGAGAGCTGGACAGAGAAATTTCCCCTTCTTGATACTTTTGTGGACTATGATAAGAAGGGGTTTCTTCTTGCAACATTTCAAGCAAAGTCCCTGTCCCAAGTAGATTCACGTGCTAAGTTAGTTACCTGCTGTCTGATTTTGGCTTGTTGTAACATGGTGGCCATCAAGGCCTTGTACTACAGTTCCCTCACACTGCTTTGCTTCTGCATTTGCCTTACTTCCCTTTCTAACTTACCCTCACTGCCCAGCTTTGCATCTCCCATATTGTCACTGCTTTAACTCTTATCTCAGGGTCCACTTTCTATAGGCCCTGTGCTTAGACAAAGACCAAACTTCCTGGCTACTGCTTATCTCCCTGATTCTAGAGTCTGCCTTCCCCTCTCTTTGGACATTGGCTCAGCTCCCACACTCAGCAGCATGATGAACAATGCCATGTTCTCTCCTTCCTCCTGCAGGCCTCTGTAGGGTGCTCTCGTATTCCCCCAAGCGAAGTCTTATGTCTCATTTGAGAGGCATTCATTGACACCACTGTTGCACCAACTGATTTAGGCACCATGTTTCAATGCTCCCATGGTACAGGCACTGTTTTTTTTCACCTGTGAAGTCCTCCCCACCTGGCCTGGTGATTGCTGTTTGGCTGGTCTGTCTTTCCTACTAGACAGGAACTTTTTTACTCGTGTACTGCCAGCACCTGGCACAACAGCTGATGCATAAGGGCCCAATAAATATTTAATGAATGACTGAATGGTTGAATACATGTGTTCAAAAAAGGATACATTTTATGTAAAAGGGTACAGCATCAATAAAATTTGAGCTAGTGTTAGACTATTTTTTGAGAAAGATTTAGTACTTTTTTTTTCTAAAAAAGTGAAATTTATTCCATTCTTGTTTTGCAGTGGTGATGGTGTGTATATGTGTCATCGTGAACCTTCATAGTTTTAAATACTGTATAGTTCAATGGTTAGGTTTAGTATAGGTATAAGTCTGGCTCCAGAGCTACACTGCCCACGTTGAAATCCCAGCTCTCTCACTGACCTGTTTTGGGGAAATTGTATGTGTGTGTGTATGTGTGTGTGTGTGTGTGTCCTTGACATACACTTGGACAAGGATTTCCTTATCTGAAAATGAGGTTAATAAAGATCTCTACCTCACATGATTGTTTAGAAGCATAAATAAGTAAAATAGCCAAAGAGTTTGGTACAAAGGTTGACACAGTGATGAGTAAACATTGGATATCATTACTATTATCATTTGAAGAAGGCACTATTAGTATCACCACCTAAATTATTCTGCAGTCCATTAGGTAAAATGTTTCTGGTTGCAAGGTACTTGAAAAGCCCATTGTAGATGACTTCCACAATAGGCAATATATTATCTAATGTCAATGGAAAGAGAGGAACCATCAAGGTACTATCAAATACCCAGCTCTCTCTTTCTCTCTGCTCCATTTTCTCATGATGACTGAAATGTAATTCTGGAGTACCATGTGATTGCAACATGCCTTTAGTTGAAATCGGACCTACACGCTTCTTTGTCCTCAACCGTCAAACGGGAGAGGGAAAAACCACACCATTCACATGAAATGTAAATCTTTCCTTCATTCTGATTGGACCAGCCTTAGTTATGTGACTAATCAGAAACACAGAAGTGGGCAGAGAGGAAGGGATGGCCTGTGATTGGCTCAGACTGCTTAGGGTGTGGTCCTAGAGTTTAGTCTTGGGTTACATTCTCTGGAGGGGTGAGACCGGCGGAATGGTGAGACTCTGGATTCTGTTAAGAAGAAAGAAAGGGGTGAATGGAGGCCGACTGATCAATCAGCAGTGTTGACTACGTGTGCTATTGCTATCACAAAATAGGGAGATACCCTCTATTAATCAAAAGGATGAATTCTAAAACGTCTCTCTATATAGATATAGATAGATAGATACTGACATAGATATAGATATAGATATAGATATATACAGATATAGATAATACTGAGAGGTTACTTTGTACCAGACATTATGTTAAGTCCTTTACATCACTGTTCCCTTCAATCTTCACAATCTCATCCTTCATTAGTAAGGCAATACTTATCGAGCACATACCACATTTTGGGCACTGCCCAGTCACTAGGAAGTTAGTAGTGATCAAAAGAGACCAAGACCTCTTTCTCCCACGTGCACCCCATTCTATAGATAGGAAACTGCAGCCCAGAGGGATTGAATGTGTTGCACTCTACCACAGAGCTTGAATGTGACGGAGGTGGGATTTGAACAGGGGGAGTCTAACTCCGACGCCAAGAGTGAATTGTGACAGGACAATGTTTGACTCGAAGTTGAAGCAATATAAATGTGAAGTAAGATGTTAACTGAAATTCAGTCACAGCACCCAGCCAATCCCAGACTCCCTTCTTTCCAGCCTCTGCTTTTCCAGGGAGGGCTGTCTGTGGCTGAGAAGGGGCATTGCTCCAGGCTCACATGGCATGACCTGCAGCAGAGTCACCACCAGAGAGGTGACCCCAGGACCATGAAGGGAAGACAGCAGGCTAGGAAAGGTGTAACAAACAGAAATGATGAGCACTGAGGCCCCAAGAGAGCTCTGCATAAATTTTAAACTCCCCATAGGAATTCACCCTTCTTCCCCAATCTCCACTCTCCTCTGTAGTAACTTCATTTAATGTCACCTGTAGCTTTGCTTCTGGGATTCCATTGTAGCCAGCCCACTTGCCAAACAGAGGGCTTTGTGGTATCTAGTAGGGTGAGACTGCTGGGCTTGTCAGTGGGAGCCTAAAGCTAATGGAGGAATGAGACACACTTGAAGATCTTAGTCTCTCTCCTGTTATATTGACCCATCACCTCAAATTTAAGTGAAAATTTAATATCCAACTTTGACTAGGTTACTTTGAATTCAAGTTTAACCAAACAGAATCAAACCTATATAATTAGTCACGAATTGTTACTGAATCATATGAACTTGACTGAATTCAAATGTCTCATTTCCCTAGAACTAGTTGGTCAAGTTCAACATTGTTATGTTGGTTTTTTAAAGCAACGTTGCAGAGGTTTTCAGGCACCCACTGTGTGTCAGGCGCTGTACTAGGTGCTGGTGAGTAACAATAACAAGGTTTGTTCCCCGGAAGCAGATGATGAGACAAACGTCTGTGAAAATGATTTCTAAAGGCAGTGTTCCCAGGAGACCCATGTAAAGCAGAGGGAGGGAGGGAGGACAGACAGAGCAAGCCAAGGAAGACGGCAAGCCAGGTGGTGCTCTCAGGCAAAAGCCCAGCCTCTGCCCATTCCTGTAGGGAGCTTTGGGAGACTAATTACACGTCTGAGTTGTCTCCGACGACTGGCACATAACTAGCACTCACTGGCTACAGGCCACCCCTCTGAATGGAAACACCCAGGCATTTCTGGCTCCCTGCACAGACAGAATGAAGCCTGTGAGCAGTCTTGCCCCTGGGTCTTCTGTTAGCAACAAAGGTATAAGGCAGCTACAGGAGGAGAGTGCAGGAACCAAAAGAAGGATGGGGTGCAGCTGCGCAGGGCCCAGCCTTCCCTGCTACTTGCTTCTTACAAAGTTTATCATCTACTGGGTTGGCAGGAGGGACCAGTCGCAATAAAACAGATAACAATGTCATTATCAAATATGATAAGTGCACATGGGCAATGAACAGAGTGTGATTTTTAGAGACTAACAGGTAAGCATCTAGTTGGAGTGGTCGCCGGAGGTGGACATTCTCAACCCACAGGCACCCTTTACTCTTTGCTCTTCTTCTCTCCCCACCACCCCAGGGCTGTCCATGGAGCAGCCATCTTACCATCCTGGGGGGACATGCATGAGGACCAAAGTTCTAAGAATGGTGGGGCGGAAGGGTGGAACAATCCCTCGTCTCGGATGGCATCATGGAGCCAGTGTGCCATCCTGGAGAGTCACCTCCAGACTTCTTTTTTGTGAAGAAAACAAAACTCCCGTTTGTTGAAGCCAGAGGACATTGGATGTTTCTGTTACATGCCACTGATTGCATTTATTTTTAAAAGACTTATATATTTTAGAGAGAGAGCGTGCATGGGTGGAGGGTGGGGGAGCAGAGAAAGGCGGGCGAGCAGACTCCAAGCCAAGTGGAAAGCCTGCTGCGGGGCTCGATCCCCAGGACCCTGAGATCACCACCTGAGCTGAAATTGGGGGTCGGATGTGTGACTGACTGAGCTGCCCAGGTGCCCCAGCCGAATTTAATCTTAAGTAGCTCCCAAGCTTTGGAGGAGGAGTTGACGTTCTAGAAGAGAAGATCAATTTCACAGGAAGGAAGCAGCAGAGGGTACATACAGAAGTAGGTCAGAGAGTTTCTCACATTAGCTTCTCTACAGAGATTCAGGGTTATTATGACACTTTAATACAGTAGCGCTCAACAGACTGAGTACAAGAACTTGGTTTATTATCATTGTGGGAATCTTCACCTGCAGTAATGGGTTCATTTAACCCGGGCCCTCAACATCAGCACTAATGACATTTGGGGCCAGATCATTTCTTTCTCTAGAGGCTGCCCTATGTATTGCAGGATTTTTACCAACATCCTTGGCCTCTGCCCACTGGTGGCTGAATAGCACCCCCTCCCCCTAGCTGTTACAAAAAAAAAAAATGTCTCCAGAGGTTACTGAATGTCCCCTGGGAGTCAAAATCACACCCAATTAAGCCACTGGTTTAACCTGTGGCCTTTTTCTTTCAAAATGCTATTTAAAACCTCTAAGTTTTATCTATAAACTTTACAGGTAATGATAAATTATTTTTAGGGTTGCTTCGTGGCTCAGTTGTTTAAGCATCTGCCTCCTGCTCAGGTCATGATCCCAGGGTCCTGGGATGGAGCCCCAAAGGGAGCCTGCTTCCCCTTCTCCCTCTCCCTCTGCTCCTCCCCCCAACTTGTGCTCTCACTCTCTCTCATAAATATATTTCTTTTTAAAAAATGGTAAATTATATTTAAACTAAAGAGGACTGTGAAGGAAACAAACTTCTTTTGTTCCTATAGGCCTACCTTCTTTTAAGTGCACATTGAAAACGGAATCTGTTTTTATTAAAAAAAAAAAAAAAAAGAAAGAAAGAAAGAATAGTAATACAAATCACAGAAGAAACTCACTTTAACTATACCTTAGGTAAGTCATTCTTCACCATGTATCTCAGTTTCCAAATCAACATATGGAGGAACTTACCTAAGATAGCTCAGAAGTCTTTTTTTCCTTTAAAATTAAAATTATTCTGTGATTCACTGAAAAGTTTTTTGTTATTTCCCTGGACCTGAAATGATGATTCAGTTTACAAAAATGTGATTTACATGCAAATTTGGGGAAAACAGGTCTATAGAATGAGGCATACTGTTTTTTCCTTCCAAAAGTCTTGCTGAGGAATATAGGAATATAATTATTTTAAGGAAAGAAAATAGTCATTGATACATATATACAAACACATATGTATACGTGTATATATATTTCAAAATTCTACAAAGCAATTGTGCTATCATTAATTCAAGGTCAGATTTTGACATTGCCATCTTCTGAACACATTCATTAGGAGGTTCTTTGCATTCTTTTACAACTGACATGGCCACAGTCAAAAAAAGAATAGGCCAAGGAAAGGTCAGTAAATGCTGAGGTGAGTCAATTTGCATAAGGGAGAGAAGGAGGGGGCTGTTTCCATGGCTTCTAATAGAAGCAGAGAGAGAAATGTGAAAAATGAAAACTAGTTTGCTGTGGCAAACAAAATGAACTGGTCTATAAATATTTCATCATTTTAGCCCCATAAAGTCTCATTGTTTGGTGGTAATCTTTATTATGACTAATCATGGGTTGCTTTTGTGTTTGTTTCTGGCTTGTTCTGCTGATCTCTGTGCCATACATCTCTGAAATAGCACCCACTAATTTCTTTTTTAATTTACCTCACTCTGATATAGAGAGGATATATGTAGTCATCAAGTAGGAAGTTAGAGACATAACTATCCAATTTAAACGAATAAAGTACATTTTTAGAGTCAAAAGAGTATTGTATGTAAAAATGAAAACCCAAAGATAAAGTCCTCAGTCATGTTTTCCTTTTGGAATAGAATGATTTTTTTAAATATCCTAAGAGGTTAGGAAGGTCAACTATACATAGGAGCAGTTATGTTTTTCTTGTGTCTTGGGAGGGTGTACACGGCTCTTCAGGAGCTGAGATGTGTACTTAGTAACCCTCTGCTCAGAAGCAGGGCACTCATCTCTTGCCTTTGCCTGTCCATGCCCCCCTCTCTTCCTTTGTTAACAGCACCTTCATTTTCTTTAGGAAAACCAGCTCCTCTCACCCTAAGTACAAGTGGTCTGATGGGGCTACCCTCATATGTTTATCAGCATCACCCACCCACCCCCAAATCACAAGCCTTTAAGGCAGCACATTCCAACCTTGTGGTTACAGTGATTGGTTCAGAGATGAGGGCCTAACTCAGAATGGTCCACTGAGACTCAGTCCTGGGATTTCTGCTGGAAATGTTGGGGCAGGAGGTAGATGTAGAATTCCACTTTTGGTAAATGAGAAACAGCAAGAATATCATCCTGGAAATGCTGGGGTAGTTCATTCAAGAAAGCAGGAAGAGGAGGAGACTGACCCAACCCAAACCACGATTGAAGACCAGCCTGGACTCAACGCCTGCACCTCTGTTTCCAGGGTACATCCATTCTTTCTTTGCCTAGCCCAGTTTGCATTGGATTTCATTATCTGCAATTGGAAGATTCCTGAGGAATTCAGAAAGTCAAGTTCTGCAGAACCTGGAGAGGACTAAGGGCTCAGAGATTCGTGTGGAATGGAGTTAGAAGAAGAAGCTACATTTATTTACGATCTGTGCATAGTCGGCAAAACTACAAAACACGACTTAGGAAATGGTTAACAAACAAAAAATTCAGGATTTGTATTTGGGGAAACCTAGAAAGGGCTTTGGGAGCAGTGGCCATGTCCAAACCCTTTAGCTAGCTGTTGGCCACACAGACACTTAACTTACTTTTTTTTTTTTATGTACATATGTATTTTATATCTTATGTATGGGTTATGTATTTCTTATTTTCTTAGGGTTAGGAAACATGCACAAAATCACAGGGCTTATAAATGGGGCAGTATTAGTACTTATCTCATGGGTCTGGAAGGATTAATTGAGGCAAAGCACGTAAGGCTTTGACATCATGCCTGGCACGTGGCAAGTGCTCAGTAGATGTTAGATGTTGTGCTAATAATAACTGTTTTGGGATGTTGGGAGGATTACGGAAGATAATACATATTGAACACTTTGCACTGTTTCTGAAATCTTGGAAGTGCTTATTTTCATGTTTGCTATTATCGTTTTTACCAGAACTGGTTAATATGTTTTTCTGGCCAACATATCTTCTGTAGAAGCAGGTCATTCATGGTGTTTGTGGCTCAAGCATTTCTCTCCTACTCTTCAGGCTATAGCAGACATTTTGTACAAAAACTATATGGGAGAGATACTGGTACATCCTTTGTATTCTTTTCCAGCCTTACAAGTGAAGGTTCTTTACAGCAGTGTAGAAAAATTTCAATTTGTACCTGTACTGTACCATATAGTAATCATGAGTTACATATGTCTATTTAAATTTGATTTTAATTGGAAAGTTTATTCCTCAGTTATAGTAGCCACATTTCAAATGCTCAAATGCATTTCAAGGCATTTGAGACTAGTTGTATTGCTGTGGACTGCAAGGACATGGAATATTTTCATCATTGTGGAAAGTTCTTTTGGCCCACAGTGTGCTGTTCTGGGAGTGATTGACACCAAAGCTGGAAAAGCATAAAACCCTCCATTTTGTGAAGCTCAGAGAAAATGCACTTTTAGGGGAAATTTTCTGGCTGTGTTCCAAAAGGGGTCACAGGTGACCTCTCCCCTTGACGCAGTGACAATAGTCCACTGTCTCCCTACCTGTCTGTACCTCCAGAGAAAGAGTGAGGCACTTAGGATAACCAGCCTCCTCAGTTTGGGTCATGAAATCCTAATGCCCACCTGTGGCTTTAGAATGAAAAACCTCACTGCCCAAGGACTGGCACTCTGGCCCTCTGGTTCTATATAAGCAGAGAGCTGTAGCGATCCAGAGTGAGAGCAAGGGCAGTGGTTCCTGTGGTCTGAATGTGTTGTTCCCCAAGTTCAAGGGAGACCTGCCAGTCACTGGAGCTAGACAGGCAGATTCTGAGGCCAGAAGCCCCTGAGCCCAGTGATGGTCAGCTTTGCTGAATTTGTATTCAGAGACTCCCCATTTTTCTTTCTCTCTCTTTTTAAAGCTTTTATTTATTTATTTACAAGAGACACATAGAGAGAGGCAGAAATATAGGCAGAGGAAGAAGCAGGCTCCCTAAAGGGAGCGTGATGTGGGACTTGATCCCAGGACCCCAGGATCACAGCCTGAACGATAATCAGATGCTCAACCACTGAGCCACCCAGGTGCTCCTCTTTTTCTTTCTTTCTTTCTTTCTTTCTTTCTTTCTTTCTTTCTTTCTTTCTTTCTCTTTCTTTCTTTCTTTCTTTCTTTCCTTTCTTCCCTCCTTTTTTCCTTCTTCCCTTCCTTCCTTTCTTCTTTTCATTCTTTATTTTGAACTAATCTTATACTCACAGACATAGCAAAAATGATACAGGGGGTGCCTGAGTACCCTCCCCACACATCCCCCCAGCAGCCACATGGTACATGACCAGAGCACATTCTCAGGACCAGGACATTGATGTTGGCACGATACCCTTTTCCTTTGATAAGAGCAAATGTCTCACTGGGTCCTTTTACTGCATGAGGCACATTGTCTTTTCTCATAACAACCCTGTACCGCAGGTATTACTATATTTAGCTCCGTGTTCTTGATAAGAGAACTGACGCTCTAAGAGCTTAAGTCTCTTTCCCAAGAGTGGTCAGGCTGTCAGCGGTGGAGCTGGGACCGGTCACCATCAGATCTAACCCCAGAGCGGCACTCTCCAAATATGATTGGGATAAAAAGACTAACATGCATGCCTTAGAGGCCAGAGCAGAAAGCCTTTCTGCCTGTTTGCTTTCACATCCTCCATCTGAGTTGATCCCATGTCTGTGTAAATCTGCACATGCCACAGGAGGGGGAAGGGAGAGTAGTTGACTATAAGCTCCAAATTGTGACAACCTGTGGTTCCACCCCAAATTTGCTCAAACTTTCAGTAAATTTATTGTGATACTTAAGAGAGGTAAGTAATAGCATTTCAAATATAGAGTTATGTTTTAGATGACTTGTACTTTTATACTCTTTGAGTTCAGGAGCTCATCATTTGATATCATGGCTCATTATAATTGGGACAAACATTCAATAATCAGAAAACACCCACCAGAGGCCTAATATTAGGGAAAACCAGAAAAATTATAAATAGGTTTACTCTGAAGAAATGTAATAATACGAAAGAATATGCAGTGATAATAGCTCACGTTTTTCAAATGCTTCTATGTCAGGCACTTTGCTGAGCACTTTAAATATTTAGATATGTCACTTCCATTATTCCTTACTCCACAGCTCCATGATCTGGAAAATGTGTTTATAGCTGGGTTGGAGGTGGATACCCATACCTCAGAGAGGTGCACATATCGTCAAAAAAACATGATCTTATCCTCATCACTAATATAATAGGTACCAAGCAAATATGCTGCTCAGTTTGTTTTCTCATTTAATCTCATTTTTAATATTCTCAATCCTTTTGTTCTTGCCTACCTATCATTTCCTACTTATTAGGTAGGGAACTGACAGCTTACAGCTTTTGAGCTCTTGTGATGATGCAGTTGATGGATCATAGTTAGTCATTATTTCATTTAGTTCCCATAACAGCCCCCTGAAGATGGAGCCATCATTATCCCCATTTTACAGATGAAGCCAAGTCATGGTGTCACAGTAGGTGAGGGAGCCCTGACTCAGATCCAGACATATCTCACAAGTGATTGAGGGGTACACTCCAAATGCTCTCAGGTTTTAGAAAAAAATTTCAATGTGGACCGCAGTCGCATGGACAAGAGGTGATGCAGAGCTTTGGCCTTTAGGAGCAAGTAACTAGTAAGACAGAAGAGGGACAGTCCTGTGGGAGTGATAGAAGAAAGAGAGATGCTCACAGCTTGTGTGATGTCAGGAACGAAATCTACCTGCTTGGGGACCCCTGGGTGGCTCAGCGGTTTAGTGCCTGCCTTCGGCCCAGGGCATGATCCTGGAGTCCCGGGATTGAGGCCCACATCGGGCTCCCTGCGTGGCGCCTGCTTCTCCCTCTGTCTGTGTCTCTACCTTTCTCTCTCTCTCTCTCTCTCTCTCTCTCATGAATAAATAAATAAAATTTTAAAAAATTAAACAAAAAAAAAAAAAAGAAATCTACCTGCTTGGAATTCAAAGGGGAGACTGCAAGGGTGCCTGGGTGGCTCAGTCAGCTAAGCATTTGCCTTCTGCTCAGGTCTTGATCCTGGGGTCCTGGGATACAGCCCTGCATTAGGCTCCCTGCTCAGTGGGTAGCCTGCTTCTCCCTCCCTCCTCTGCTGCTTCCCCTGCTTGTGTATCAAATAAATGAAATCTTTGAAAAAGCCGGGGAGGTGGTGGGGAAGTCTGCAAGATAGGACCTGTGTTCCAATCACAAAGAAATTTGAAGGCTTTCAGAGGGATGTAGATTTAAATGGAGTGAGCTTGTCATTTAGAAAAGCAGTTTAGGGATCCCTGTGTGGTGCAGCAGTTTGGCGCCTGCCTTTGGCCCAGGGCGCGATCCTGAAGACCCGGGATCGAATCCCACATCAGGCTCCTGGTGCATGGAGCCTGCTTCTCCCTCTGCCTGTGTCTCTGCCTCTCTCTCTCTCTCTCTCTCTCTCTCTCTCTCTCTGTGTGTGTGACTATCATAAATAAATAAAAATTAAAAAAAAAGAAAGAAAAGCAGTTTAGTGCCCTTGTCATGATGAGCCCCATGTGATGTATGGAAGTGTTGAATCACTATATTGTACATCTGAAATTAATATAACATTGTATGTTCACTATACTGGAATTTAAAATAAAAGAAAATCAGATTAGGACTTTGAACGTGGTAATGGTGAGACAGTTGCTCTAAAAAGAACCATCTGGTACCAGCCTGTGGTGTAGACTGATTCTCACTGCACTTTTCTCACGGTGCCCACAGACCCGGTTGTGTCTCTAGTAGATAAAATTGCCTGTGCTCTCTCCTCACAGCTCCCCCTGCCCCATCTGCGTATAAAAGCACCAGTAGAGAAAGGCAATAAGGAAGAATTTTATCTGACAGCATTCTTACCAAAACTTGGGTGTTCCCCTAAGGGAAAAAAAAATTTGAAATCCACTATTTTACACAAACGGAATATAGAAGAGATCAACTTGCAGATCAGACTAGCTATTAATTAACTTAAAAATAACTGAATAACTGCAAGCAGCTTGTGCTGGGATGAGATTTGGGGGGTTTCATCAGCTTTAAGGAAGACTATGAGCACCTCAGTCAGGGTGGGGTTCTGAAGCCCCACCTGTTCTACAAGGAAAACACTTTGAAGCACCCCAGTAAACCTATCTCCTGACCTCCCTCCCTCTCCTCCACCCCCAGCTATTATGATGGGGGTCTATTAAACAGACAAACACAGGAGGAAGTAGAGGGGAGAATGTGTAATAAGATCATAAAAGCACAATTACTATGGATCATTGGCTAGGGCTTGGAAATACTTTCATTATGGTGAATTGCATCTATCAGTTCAAAGACATTTTAGAAGTAAACAAATGAATTAGCAGTTTACAGCTCAGGATCCTCCAAGTGAGGATTTATCCCACCACAAGTTATTTTCCAAAACCCTCTACCCCCAAGCCTATGCTATCCTGTTTGCTAATTCACAGACCAAATGTTGCTAATACTTATATATACATTGAACAAACCCAAATGCTGCTAAACCATGTGAAGGGCAAATGACAGACCAAGGGTGCTTTCACATCGAATGCACAATGTATTGGTGGTCATCTCTCACTGTAGGGACAGTGGAACCGGCAGCTGTAATGGCTCAACATGTAGGGCAGGAAGCTCCACAAAGTAGTTTCCTTTTTTTTTTTTTTTTTGAAAATGTATTTATAACTGTTTTGTAAATGGAGGCCCATGCTTCAAAGAGGTGCATGTATAGTCGGAAAACATTTGAATTAGGAAGTAGGAGAACTATGATCTGCCCCCAGCTGTCTCCCAGGTTCTATGAGATGAGGTCTTCTGGATTCTCAGTTTCCTCATCTGTAAAGCAAGTTAGATGAATCAGAATATCTCAGCATTCCTAGTATTTGATTGATGAGTTCATCTAAGACTCATGATATTTGCAAAGCACTTATTCTAAATTTAGTGGGGGTTTTTTGTTAAAGCTAGTATGTGGTCAAGATAGGGGATTTAGATTTGCCTAACATTTTATCCCCAACACATGCAAAAGGTGCTCTATTACCAATTGGTTTGGAAATCCTGGGTTGCACCAAGTTAGGCTGATTTATTTTTGCAGGACTTCTCAGGGTGTATAGTGTTGATAGAAATGGGGACTTCTTAAAACATCTCTTCCTACCTAAAAAAGCAAGCAGCATGCCTTTGACAGGATAGTTACCTTATGAGCAGAGGTACCAGTCTTCTCTTCGAACTCTAACAAATGAACCTGAAGAACAGAAATATTGATCACCTGTTTCCTTACAAAAAAAAAAAAAAAAGATAATAATAGCTCTTCTGAAACTTCCCTGCTGTTAAAATCCCAGGGAATCCCTCTGGACAAAGCCTCAAACAAAAAAATCTAGAACTGTACCTGCTCTCTGACATTTTGTTCTTGAGTTTGATCTCTGAGTTGAAAGAGAGAGAGGGAGGGAGGAAGGCTTATAGATGAGTGTGAGGAAAATTCATACCGTAATGATAGTTTCTTGCTTCTGGTTATTGGCTAGCTAAATTTTGTATGGCAATATTTATGTAAACCATATAAATAGGAGCCAAAGCTATAATATTGAAGTATTTGGCATTAGACTGATTGGGTTGAAACCCAGCTTTCCCACCTACAAATTGTTACGATTCTGTGCAACATAGTTCATCTCTCTGAATCACACTTTTCTTGTCTATAAAATGGGAGTAGTGATGGTAGCTACCCCCATAGAGCAACTGGTATTCTTATACAAGATGTATTTTTTTAAAGATTTTATTTATTTATTTATGAGAGATAGAGAGAGACAGAGACAGAGACAGAGACACAACACAGGCAGAGGGAGAAGTATGCTCTATGCAGGGAGCCCGACATGGGACTTGATCCTGGGTCTCCAGGATCAGGCCCTGGGCTGAAGGCAGCACTAAAGCACTGAGCCACCCGGGCTGCCCTCTTATACAAGATGTATTGAAATTTATTTACCATGTGAAAAGCATAGAAATAGTCAGCCTTTACATTTAGAAATGGAGGCTCTGTTTGGATCCTGGAGTCCTGGGATCAAGTCCCACGTCAGGCTCCCTGCGTGGATCCTGCTTCTCCCTCTGCCTATGTCTCTGCCTCTTTTTCTCTGTGTCTCTCATGAATAAATAAATAAAATTTTTATTTAAAAAAAATAAATGGAGGCTCTGTTAACTGGTTTGTGCCTTAAATCCCTATACCCAGAAGCCTTATTATTCCAAGTCATTTCACTCAGTAGAAAAATAAATATGATCCAAATTTAGGGGTGAAAGACAAATTGCTAAGTGAAATTTATTTGTGTGGGATAGCTAATAAATGTTGATCTAAAATAATAAAGTAATTACCTAGCCCTGGTTTTTATCTTAAAACTCTTTACTATGTGAGCTTTCTCTCTTTCTCTGTGGAAAGTTACTAAATATACTACAGATTTGCATAACAATCTCTTCCTTTTAGTGAAGTACATGATATATAAACCTTAGCCTTACAGCCCATCTTCAATGCTAAAAATGAATATTAAATACATTCAGCATTAAAATGAATAAAACCTAAATCTTTTAGAAACAACTATTCATCCTGACCCTTCAAATTCTTCCAGATGAATTTTATACTAATTGTTTTAAGAAAACTCTTTCTCCTGGATTATATTTCAACTACTTAAAAATAAAATAGGTAAACTTTATTGTACATTATCACTTGAATAGACTAAATAATTTTGGTGCCTCCATAGACAATTGGCTTTCAAATGGAAGCACAGTGATTTATTTTTAAAAATAAAGAGAAATCATCAGCATTGAAATGATTAAAATAGATGTCTTATTTAGAATTATAAAAGCAGTTCATTTTTCATATGTCACATTTAAAGCCTGGTTATTATTTGTAAAAAAGTATTTCAGACTGATAATATGGGTTTGCTAACAAGAATAGCCACCATGTAATAATATACAGTGATAAAAGATGGAGTGAAAAAACAAGCATAATATGTATTTTACTTTATTTGTTTGTCCGTTTGCTTTAAAGAGAGAGCACATGCATAAGCAAGAGGGGGAGAGGGTGAGGGAGAGAGAATCTTTTTTTTTTTAAGATTTAATTTATTTATTCATGAGAGAGAGAGAGAGGGAGAGAGAGAGAGAGGCAGAGACACAGGCAGAGGGAGAAGCAGGCTCCATGCAGGGAGCCCGACATGGGACTCGATCCTATGTCTCCAGGATCAGGCCCCAGGTGGAAGGCAGTGCTAAACTGCAGAGCCACTGGGGCTGCCCGGGATAGAGAATCTTAAGCAGACTCCATGCTGAGCACGGATCCTGACCTGGGGCTCCATCTCACAACCCTTAGATCATGACCTGAGCAGAAACCAAGAGTCAGATGGTTAACTGACTACACCACCCAGGCGCCCCTATTTTACTTTTTTTTTAAAACCCATCTAAATGAAAATCATTTATTAAGACAAATGGGACCAGCTATGAAGTTAACAGGGCCACCTATTATGCTATAATAATCAGAAGTCACATGAAGAAGACACACAAGAAAGTAAGTTCTCAAGCAAGCTGGAATCATTTTTAAAACTAGAGTTTCATATACAAGAATATTGAAAGTTTCCTTGATGTATATGGTTGAAAAAAATATTTCAGATTTTTAGCTCAGCATGGCAGACCAAACAAATGTATTGTCCTTCTTCCTCCAGTTCTACCAAAAAACATTTATTGAGCACCTACTATGTAACAAGCAGTTGAAGTGGAAATACGTATAACAAGGTGAATGTGCTAGGGGTCCAACAAGATACTAGAATTTAAGGTAACTTCCCAAACTTGGAAAGCTGATGAATTAAACTAATAAACCAAGGGTTTTCCTAGCCTATCTTAGGCCCAGGGAAATTTTATGGTAACAAATTTTCGCTGAGGAACAATAGAAAAACTCCATATATGTCTATGATATAGACAAATGAAAAGATTTTAAAGGAAACAGGACAGAGTTTTATACCCAGCCCAGCCTCTTCTCTGTACCCTAGTCCTGTCTGATGGCCTGTCCCCACACCGGGGTATATTTCCTGCATCCCTAGCATTGCTGCTGTTGATATGAGGTGAATCCTGGGGATAAATCTTGATTTTTTTTTCTTCTCCACTCTTTATCTTGACCAACAGTGAACTCTACCTGTTTCACTTAAGTGATTCAATTGACTATTGTCCCTCTTTACTGCCAATGATGTTAGCAGAAGCCCCCTGGACCTGCCATCAGATCCATCCTCATTCACCCTATCTTACCTGCAACTTCTTCTCCACATTCCCAGTAATTTGTTCAGCAAACACTTGTTGAGTACCTACTATGTGTCAGGCACTCTTCCAGATGTTGGAGATAAATTGGTAAACAAAAGACATTAAAAAAATTTCTTGACCTCATAGAGCATATATTCTGGGCTATGTGTAGGCTATGTGTAGGTGAGACACAATGGGACAAAGCAATGAACCTATAAGTAAGTAACAGAGTATGCTAGAAGATGGTCAGTGCTATAGGAGAAAACCAAATATGCAAAGTAGAGTAAGGGACTCTGGATTTCTGGGGCAGTTGCAAATTTAATTAGAGTGGTCAGGAGAAGCCTCTTTGAGAAGGTAAGATTTGAGCAAAAGGGAGTCAGTTGCATTCTTGTCTATTTGGTGGAAGAGCAGTCCTGACAAAGGAAGTTTCAGGTCAAAGTTCCCATGGTGGGAATATGCCTGTGTGTTCCAGGAGGCCAAGACAACTGAGCCAGCAGTAAGACAAGTGGTAGTCACAGTGGATGAAGCTGAAGATCTCAAGTTTCTGCAAGGGAAATGGGAAACCACTGCATGGTTTTGAGCAAAAGTTCTGAGATATAGATAGATTAGATAGATAAACATATTATATATATTTATATTATATAGCTGAGATATATTTAAGATTTATCCATTTATGACTGAGACATCCAGGCACGCCCTGACTTATATTGTAAAAGAGCTTAGGCAGCTGGGGTGATGATAGGATGTAGAAGGCAGGAGTGAAACCAGGGCACCAGGCAGGAGCTGATGGCAGCAATCCAGGCTGGAGATGGTGGTGGCTCAGAACAAGAAATGTGGCCATAAGAGAGGGCAAAGTGGTCAGATTCTAGAAATATTTTGAAGGAAAGGTCAACAAGATTCTAGGTAGATTGAACATGAGGTGTGAGAGGAAGAGACAGTCACGGATGTCTCCAAGGTCATTCTCAGAAGGATGGAGTTGCCTTCAGCAAAAGAGGTTTGGGTGGGGGCCAGAAGGAGTTTGGCTCTGGACATGTTGCATCACACTGCAGTGAGTCTTCTTTACAGAAGCTCTTCTCATCATGCCTGGTTCATCTCCCTGGCCATGTAAAGATGGAATTCCTCAAAGCGACCCTCCATTGGATCCCTACCACCTCTATTGCCTCATATTTGTACTAGATTTCTCTTTAGCTCATTCTTCCAGCCACTCTGATCTCTCTTCAGCTCCTTGAACACGGATGGTCTTTCCAGTCTCCAACATAAGCTGATTCCCCTGCCTGGAGTGCCCAGCCACCCTCCACTCATGCTGTTCCCCCTCTTCATCCCAGTTAAATCCTGTTCAAGCTTCAGAGCTCAGCTTAAGCTTTGCTACTTTAAGGAAATCTTCAGGTCTCTCCCTATGCCATGTCCTAATGCACTACATTTGTTTCCTGTAATTACGTAATTGTATGATTATTTGATTCATGGCCTTCCCACTAGACTGTACGCTCCCAGGGGGCTGGATTCACATCTGTTTTGCTCGCCATTATACCTCCAGTGCCTCACACAATATCTGGCATATAGTAAGTATTTAGTAAATGTCTGTTGAATGAATGAATGATGGCTTATTACCCACCTCAAAGAAAATATCAGCTTATACATTTACGCTCTTGCAGAGTCTTTGTATAATTATAGCATAAGGAATACTGAACTAGGAAAAAAAACACAAAGGAAATAACACATTATCATTTATAATCATCCAGAGTTCAATATGCTCATTCAGGAATCCAAGCCACGGCAGATCCCTTTCCTATAACAGATGGCCTTGCTCACCAGATTTCTGGTTCCCCTCAGATTTACATTGTCCATCCCTTTGAAGACAGGCTGTCATGTGACTTGCTTTGGCTATTTCAATGTGAGGAAAAGTGATAGGTGTCAATTTGAAGCAGAGGCATTTGAAAGCTGGCAGGCAACCCTCCAGTTCCACCCACCTGTATTAGTTTCCAGTGGCTGCCAGAAGAATGTATCACAACTCAGTGGCTTAAAACAACAAAAACCTATTCTGTCACAGTTGGGGAGGCTAACAGTCCAACATCAAGATGTCAACAAGGCCATGCTTCCTCGGAAGTCTCTAGGGAGGAGTCTTTCTTTTGACTCTTCCAGGTTTGGGGGGCTGGGGGCAACCCGTGGCATTCCTTGCCTTGTAGATGCATCATCACTGCAATCTCTGCCTGTCTTCACATGGCTGTCTTCCTGCGTGTCTCCTCGGTGTCTCTGTGTCAAGATCTCCCTCTCCATTCTCTTATAAGGATACCATTCACTAGATTTGGAGCCCACCCTAGTCCAGGATGGCCTCATCTTAAACTGATTACCTCTGCAAAGACCCTACTTAGAAACAAGGCCACACTGACAGGTACGGAGGGTGGGAATGTGAACACAGCTTTCGGCAGGGACACAGTGGAACCATTCTATTCATGAAGCACATGTTGAGGTGGAGCCTTCATCAGCCGGTTCCCTGGGTCATGCAGTGAGACAGGTTTGTGTCTCCCAGTTCACCTCGGTCAGTTCCATGTCCCCTGAGTTAGAGTGGTGGGCTGAATCACCCGCCCCGGGCCAAGTATTTATCCCTACAGCTGTTTGGTGAGTACATTGCACTGATTCATGCAAATTAAATGTGTCTGTGCTGTCTTTTTCTTGTGACCTGTCTCCAGACTGTGTTCCATATGATATATTCCTGTTGATCATTAATTATGCCTATCATTATGCTATGTGCCAAGAGGAATGTGTGGGAAATTAGACACAAGGAGCCCAATTATAAGGTTTATATAATCTAATCTGGTGGACAGAAGAAACTCAGTGTTGGCTGAAACTATCACAGGACACCAAATAATATCATGCAATAAGAGATCATACTAACTGGACTTCTGGTTTGTTCTAAGTACTATGGTAAGCAATTTACAAGTATTATACTCTTTCAACCCCATGGAAGTGTATCCCATTGGATTGATGTTTTATAACTATTTTACAGGTGAGGAAACAAGCTTAAAAGTCTCAAGCAGCTTGCCCGATGGTCATTCAGGACTCCAGTGCAGGTTGGTCTGATTCACAAATTTGGGGTCCTATGGACTTTACTGCCCATTTAATTCAGCTCAGCCTTGATAGCCTGCTAGTATATGGTAGTCGACACTCTGAGCTACACCAAGTTCGGTTCTCCTTACGCAATTAACCCTGGGCTGATTGATGGTTTGATCTCAGTTTTAAGTTGGCCTTCCCACCTGATTTTTATGAAGTAATCCAAACTCAACCTCCATCTTTCTCTAACTTTTTAATTTTAATTCTCTAAGCTGGCCACAGATACAAAGATTTGTTATATCGGGGGCCTTCATTTCTCCTCTAAAGCATTAAAAACAATTAAAAGAAACAAAACGATCAAAGGAAACGACATGAAACCAAACCAACCCTATTTTTAAGCGTTTCCAACCTTGTTTCAAAACAGCCTTATGAGGATTGTTTTCCCAACAGCCATGTATGAAGCCGTCCACTTTTGAAATCTGATTTTCCTATGTAGACATATCCTGTTTTCTATGCTTGGAGAAGCAGGGAATACCCAAGCTGGCATTCAATCGCAGCAAATATGAAATAGACCATTTTTAAAAAATTGTAGGAATGTTAAAATCCATGTTGACTGGTTTTTACATTTACCCGGCAGCATTCCCATGCTAGCGTTGGCATAGAAACTGGAAAAGGAAACTTTCCACCAATCTGTCACTTGCTACTGTTTCCACTTACTTTGCTGTAAGTCCAATTTTAACAAATTTCTTTTAAGTTAAAAAAGTTTACTTTTTTTTTCCTGTTTCAGGATGTTTCCCCAAACATAAAAACATGAGCAAAAAGAAAGATTTTAAAACTCAGTCAAAAATTTGGTTTTCCAAATATTCAGCTGTTTAAAATTCAGATAATTGCCTTGCTTTTTTTTTTTTTTTTCTTTTTCCACATTTAGTCTGAATGCTTTGGCATGGGGAACCCCGCAGTCTGAAAGTAACTTTGTCCCGACTCTCCTCACTGCATTTATTAAAGAGACCAAAAGAGGCATCTGCTTTTCAACAGTTTGTGGTCCGAAGGCCACCAGGGAAAGCCAGAGAGGTTCTGACGATTCAGGAACAAATTCGGGTTTCCCCAAAACTTCGATGCAAGCAAGGTTGGCAGCGGTCACAGCTAGGTATTCCTGAGATCGTTTTCATTGGAGAGAAACAGGCTGGGATTCTCGGAACCAGGCTTGGGTCAGGGAGGCAGGGCAAATCTGCCACTCGTCCTCTCGTGCGTAGCCTAGAACCCAGTAGGCACTCAAGTCATGCCTCACGCGGATGAATGAATCACAGTGATGCTGTCTGGCGTCTTCCAAGACTGAAGGGTGATCTTCCCGGGGCTGGAGCGTGAAACAAGAGGGAGCTGCCTACCTGGGGCTCAAGGGGCCTCAGCCTGGCACCCCAAGCCAGGCGTCCTCATTTTCCTTTGGCACCATCCTGAAGTGCTCTGGAGCTGGCGCGATGTTCCAGAAGGGAGGAAATACATGCATGTGAGGAGACTCAGGGAGGAGAGCAGATGTGAGCATAAAGGGAAAGCATTGGAAATGAAAGAAAAGAACTTGGACTCCCACAGCTGGAAGGACAAACCTCACAATGTCGTCAGGGATGTGGGATTAGGGGTGATTTCGCCTGCCCTTTGTTCTTGTTTCCCCCCTCCTGTCTTCCACGTTTCCCGGTTTATTTGTTTGATGCGTGCCTTTTCTGCTCGGTTATTGGACCACGAGGCCAGACCCCCCCCACCCCCCCACCCCCCGGGTGGCCGGTACCTGGCACGCAGCAGGCGCCCCAATGCACGCGGCCCGAGGCTCCCGTGCCTCCCGCGCCTCCCGCGCCGGCTCCCCGGGGGGCGTCTGAGCGCCTGGCACGTAGTAGGCGCTCCCTAAACATCTGCGCAGCAAATGAGCTGCAAGTTTTCGGCGCCGAGCACGTGGAGCCCTGGCAAGCAGGACGCGGCACGAGCGCGTCTCCCTGCGACCACAAAGCGGCTGCGGCGCGTGCTGGAGGCGGAGGCGAGGGGCGGGCGGCTGCAGGCGAGGCGCGGGCCGGGAGCGGGGCGCCCCGCGGGGGGCGCTGCCTGCGTGGCGCCCGGGGCGGGGGCGGGGGCGGGGGCGGGGCGCGGGGAGCCGCGCGCGGCACGTGCTCGTCCCGGGGCCGCCGGGCCGGGCCGGGCCGGGCCGGGCCGGGGTGGGCGCGCGTGTGCGTGTGCGTGTGTGTGTGTGTGAGTGTGCCCCCCGCGCGTGCTGCCGGGCGGGCGCCGGCGTGAGTCACGGCGGGGCTCGCCTTTATAACGGCCCGCAGGCTCGCGCCAGCCGCCCGCCAGCCGCCCGCCAGCCGCCCGCCGCGCTCCGCGCTCCAGCGAGCGCGCCCCGGCCCCGCGCCCCCGCGCCCCCAACCGCCCCGCAACCGCCGCGCCGTCCCGAGGGCGCCATGAGGGGCCCGCGCTGCGCCCCGCTGCTCCTGCTGCTGCTGCTGCTGCCGCCGCTGCTGCTCACGCCCCCCGCCGGGGACGCCGCCGTCATCACAGGGGTAAGCGGCCCCGGGCGCACCTGTCCGCCGCCGCCGCCGGGGAGGCGCGCCCGCGCTGCGCCCCTGGGGCTCGGGGAGGGCAGCGGCTCGGGGAGCGGCGCCCCCGGGCGGGGACGCCCGCCCCAGGCGCCCCGTGGGGCTCGGGGAGGGAGAGGTGCCCGGATCCGAGGGCGGCGCACGGCCCGCCGCCCTGGGCGCACCGTGGAAGAGACGGTGCCCCGCGTGCCGCCGCCGTGCCCTGCTCGCGCCCCTCTTAACCCCCTGCCGGCTCCCTCCGCGAGCCCGGTCTGTGTTTGTGTTAGCGCTGCACGAAGTTCGCGTGCACAGTCTCCTCCGGCGCTTCTTCCAGACTTCCAGCCTCGAACCTTAAAATTTGGAGAGGCCCTGCCTGACGCGCGCAGCGGCCAGAGACCCCCCCCCCCCGCACACACACACCCCAATCCTGAGACTTTAATCCTATGCTCAAGGACCTTACCCCCCCTTGCACCCTCCACGGAAAACCCCTTGAAATAACTTGCTCCGAGGCCCTGTGTGCGCTTGGGAAAAGCAATTGGGGGGGGGGGGTGCTTCCTTTTGGTTTCCACGGCTTTTTGCTTGCTTCTTTTTTTTTCTTTCTCTTTTTTTTAGCGTCTTGAGGTTTTCCTCGTAAAAGTTTTTTGTTTTTGGTTTTTTTTTTTTTTTTTCCATTTGCAATTCCTGATAAAGCACCTCCAGAGCTCGGGCATAATTATGGAGTTAGGTTACAATGTTGATGTTTGTTTCAACTTAGAGAAGTTGTCCTCCTCATTTTCGGAAGTGGGAACTGAGTCAGTCCTCTCCTACTCCCACCAACAGTCCTCTGTGTGTGGATCTGCAGGATGAGTTTAAGAGTACAAAATTTAAAACTCTGGTCGACCTCCACAGTGCAAAATCGCTTACCATTGCCCGGCTCCTCGACTGCTTTACTCTTTTATCTTTTTTTTTTTTTTTTTTTTAAGTCTGAAATTTTTTTACACCTCCATTACATTGATTTCAATTATCTATGTGCACATTATGGGATTTAAATAAAACCTCTCTGTTTGAACTGGTAATAGATAATGAAATAGTTAAATGTGAGGGAAGTCGGCCCTTGTCTTGAGAAAATAAAGCTCCGTAGTCTCCAAGTTAGTTAATAGGTCTATAGCATCTTGAAAGCCCTTGTACAATAACAGTATTTGGTTATATCCCATAGGTATAATAAACATTGTGGTACTTATTAAAATAATTACAGATTTTTTAAAAGTGTATTTGAATAGCTTTGTCAGTGTGGTTGGGGAAAAAAAAAGTTTTTACAGGTCTTTCTAATATATGTGTTGGAACATGATTGGGCTTTTCCCCCCTCTTCCCCTGCTGGCTCATTTTAAATTTCTCCTAATCCTCTGAGCCCAGAATTCCTTTGCAATATAAGTATCTTTTTGTTCCATTCACAGGACAACACTATTTGAATAGGTCTGCAATGGGTTAAGGATGAAGGGCGTTAGGAAACAGCAGTCTAATTAAAATTATATAAACCCATGCATTTCTTTGTAAATATTTCCAAGAAGTGAAGCTTTCTGTTACAGAAGTGAAATTTTATCACATTGGATGTTTGTCTGTTAGAGACATTCAGGGTGAACTTACATGGGATGTTTTTGTTGTTGTTGTTTTAACTCAGTGTTACAAAAAGAATTTTTTAAAATTTCTCTAAGCAAAGTGGCAATAAAGAAATGTAGTTATGTCTTCATGACAGGAACCATCTGGAGCCAAATGAAAAACTTAGTAACTTATCGTCTTCAGGATGTTAAACATCCTAGTGATTGACTGAATTTTTGAAAGATTTTGACTGCATTTTGATTGTCTTATAAAAAGTAGTGGAGCTTCAGAATTCCAGATCTTGAGCATCTGTTGACAGAAAATACTCCCTGAAACCTCCACCTTAAATATTTACATTTTTTGGTAGTAGGTGTAGTTATTTTGATGTTGATTTATATTCCGCATAGATTTGTTAAAACCGTTTTGGAAAAGATCATGTACTGAACCTCTCATTTATGGAATGTAATGGCCACGTATACATGATTTCTGGCGTACAGATAAAAATTGGAAAATGGAAATGTTTGGATGTTTTCCTGTGTATGTCCTAAGACCCCAAGGTGAAAATTGTTGCTTTTGTCCATATAGTTTTAAAGAGGCTGAGAAAAAAATTCTGATGAAGGAAATAAGCCAACTCTAAAGTAGGATGGTTAGTAATTTTTAACAAAAAATAGTGAATAAGGGTATGCCCATATATTTATATTTTGAGAACTTGTGGCTGGCCCCAAAACTTTGAAGGAGAAGAACCTTGAAGGAGCGTTTCAGTTGTTTCCAATAAATGTAAAAAATTTAAGTTTTTGTCTAAACTATGGACTTTTTAGTTTCTTACATATATAATACAGGGTGTTTTTGCCTTATTGCTAGCAAAACATTATAACACACTACTTAAAGCATCCTATTTTTTGTTGGCTCTAGGAAGGAACAATTGTTTTTCAGGTCTATTTTCATGCAAATAAATTTAGACTGTGTTATTTATTTCTACTTAGAGTATGAAAATTCCTCCATAGTTGATTCTTTAATTATTTATATTTACAATAAATTGCCGAAAATTGCATCTGCCATTTGCATTTCTAAATCTGATTAATCTTAAGTGTTCAACTGACTTTGTAATATACACATATGTACACTCTGAGCCAATAATTTCCTTTTTTGCATGTTACCTGGAAAAAAGTAACATAAGACAAAAGTCTTGGTTTGTCCATTCCCAACCTATGAGATTTCTTTCTTTAAAGAGGAAATGTGAAAATCAAGCCAGTGGTGTGAGAAACATCAAGTCTCATGAACCAAAATGCAAATATTTGAAAGGGAAAATGAGCACTTTTAAAATTTACATCAGTGCCTTTATGGGTCTGGAGCATTTCATGCCAGATTTAGAGACCATTTAAATCCCTTCTTAAATTTGGGCCCAATGTATTCTGCAGTTAATAGTCATAAAATCTCATGATTCAATTTATGTAGTTCCTAATGGCCATGTATAGTATAAGTCTAACGCAGACTCGTTTTTCAAATTCAAAGCCAATTCAGCCACAAAACACTAGAAAAATAGAGGTGATTTTCTGTGTATGTTTATTTAAGATTTTCATAATGTGTAGGCCATTCTTCAGGCCATTTTTTATAAAACTAGGAAAATCTCTTCTCATCAGATTTTATGATAAATATGTGCAAGCAAATGAAGATTACAGTTCTTTTTTATATGTGTATGATTATTAAAATCCTAGTGGTTGGTGATTTAAAGAGCATTTTTACTGCTAATTTTAGATTTCCTTAGCTTGAGACTTCCCCGCCATCTATATTTATCTGTTTGTTTGTTACATTTCAGGCCTGCGACAAGGACCCCCAGTGTGGTGGAGGCATGTGCTGTGCTGTTAGTATCTGGGTTAAGAGCATAAGGATTTGCACACCTATGGGCAAAGTGGGAGACAGCTGCCATCCGCTGACTCGTAAAGTTAGTATATATATTTGGATTTATGGTGGTTCTCTTATGTTGCAGTAACTCAGTAACTCAACTCCCAACAAGGCCTGTCTGACATGAAACCCAGGGTAATGTGCTTGAAATTATAAGTTAGAGAAGATGACAATGGGAAACCCCTCCTCTCCCCCTCCCCTCCTATTTTAAAGAACTGGATCCTCTATCATCCTTACTCTAGTGAATCATTTTTCATGTCATTACTCTCATGACATGAGAAACATTTCATAAAGATAATTTCAAATGCATGAATTTGCCTAAAAATTATTTAGGACAAAAAAATGTATGCTGCTTTGCAGGAATCAGAGTACAGAGGTTCTGGAAAAGCCTTTTGATATCAGACCTACTGATAAGGCAAAAAGTGAATAACTTTGTGTTTTGTTTCTTGCAGAAAATCATCAATGGTACAGTTATCCTTTTATCTTTAAAGGTCCTTTATTTTCACTCTGTCTACGCAGTACACATAATCTAGTACTTCATAATCCTAGAGGTTAAAGACATTTAAGTGTTCAATGTATTCTGTATCCTAAAGACCTAAACAACACTTTTGAACAGTTTTGGTGGTAAGTGGCATGACTGTATATCGGCAGGATTGGATGGCACTTTCCAGGTTGTGTTGCAGATGCTCCTGTCTCCAAGAGCCAATCAGTGACATTACTTCAGGAAGCGGGATGGGGATGGATTAGGGACTGGAGGGAGCAGAAAAGTGTGTGGAGCCTGAAGAGTCTTGGCCCTTCTGAATCAAAACTTGAAAGACTGGGATGTCAGTAAGATCCCCCAGAGAGGCCAGGTAGCAAGCAATACCTTGCTCCCCTAGCGCCATCTCCTGGTTTCACCCAGTAGCAGAGTGAAGTCCGGGGCCAGCAGAGGGCTTGTCCCAGGCCAGGTGGCTGGCTGGAGGCGGAGCTCAGTCTCTCTGCCACTTTTTCTCTAGGCCAACGTTGTATACTCCTCTTTTGAAATAGATAGAAGGCTTTCAAAGCAAACTGGACGTGCCTTCTACCTTTTTTTTTTTTTTTTACCCCACCTGTGGTTTAGGGTTGAAAGCTGCAGTAGAGCCCCTCATCTTCCCTATGCTGGACAATTGCAGATAACAGTTACTATTTTGACTTTCTTAGAGTGAAGGTAATGAAAGAAATTGGTGTATGTTTAGCTCTGTGAGCTGTAATAGGGACTCCACTTGTTTGAGTCTCTCTGAAGACAGAGCTTGTCTCTCCTGTGGTTTCCTTGAGAAATACTTCCTGTTCCGTTTAGACCATTGGTCCCCATGGCTTCAGTGTCATAAAACATGACATGCACCTTTTATTCTTAGCCACTTGAAGACAGGAAAGGTTGTAAACGGTTAGTTGTCTGTCTCAATGCCAAACTCCCAGGGGAGGAGATGACACCAGCCCAGCCACCTTTGGCATTGATGTCAGTTTTGTCATCACCCTTATCGAGTGCGAGTCTCAACTTTTGTACATTTGAGCCACTTCATTGCAAGGTTTGCTCTTAATCTTTTCCTTTAAGAATGTTATTGTTTTTGTCCAGTCTTACCATACCCTTACACCCCCTGCATACCAGAATCATGCAGCCTGTTTGCTAAAACAAGCAAAGAGCGACACATTCTATGCAAGTATTCTTTGTAATTGTAGCAAAGCCCAGTTGCCACTGGTTGAAGGCTCTGATGCACCAGACACTCTGTATGAAATGTTGTATATGCATTTCATATTTAACACAACAAGCCCGTGAAACACATTTGTTTCCAGCAGATTCTGCATACAAACACACTAAGCCTTACAGGAACTCGGTATCTGGCTGAGGTCACGAGGTGAGAGGTCTCAGAGCAGCACTGGACTTCATTTCTGTCTGATGCTCCATTGGTTGTGCAGTCTTGATCATCATACCCTTGTGCCACCTTGAAAGTGGTTTCATCTGAGCACTTTGGACTCCAGTTAACCAAAACTGGGTTGTGTAGGATAAGATAATGGTCCTCCAGGGGAATTTGTCACAACCTGTATTTCTGATGAGTTTTCCGAATCTGCGGGATTTTAATAAGAGAACCCAATTCTGTTTCCCTGGGTGCCTGGACAGCTTCCAGTTCAGGTGTAGTGCAAGGTTATTTCTGAGAGTAAACAAAATCATTTTTCTCCCAGAAATCCGGATACATCTCCACACCTTTGTTTTTAATCACAGTTTGAGTAATGAAGTCTTTAATAACAAATTATGCTTTTCATAGTAGAATTAAGTGATAAAAGAGCTAAAGGACTAAAAATAAAATAAAGGTTTTATTTCAGATCTTGACTCTTCCCCCTTTCGGTTGCACACTTGAAAAGTGTTACTAGAACTCATGCTTTACAGCTTTTCCTACTGGATACTTTTCTGTCTTGAAAATACATTTTCATATGTCATTTCTATTTTTAAAGTAGGTCCTGGAGTTGTTACTTATTCTAGGTGATATTAATTTATCCTGGTAAAAATCTAGTTACTTCCAGATCTTCTCTCCACTATATTCTATTCAAAACAACTTGAGAAGAATGTATTTTGCAAATATATCCTGGTGAATGTAATACACAGTGTTCAACTTCAAATTACAGTTTTAATGGCTCATTAGTATGTGGCAAAAGTATACACGCTGCATAGAAAATTTTCTTTTAATGTGATGTGATCATTCCTTTCTTCTTTCTTTTTTTTTTTTTAAAGGGATTAACTGGTTGTGGTCACAGAGATTGGTGTTTTAAAAACACAAGACTGTTAATAAGTGGAGATTACACCTGTTTAAATTTTGAATTTTCCGTTCTGGCTCGGCTTAGACATTAGCCACAAATGTCTGTTTATTTTGATAAAGCGAGTAGTATTTGATGAATGAAATTGTGAACTTCAAGTAGGAATTGATAGTCACAGAATTCAGTCTACTATTTTATTTCAGATACATCAACTAATGTGTGGAGTTTACAGTAACTGCTAGGCTATAATTTTATAATTGTACAATTTTTAACTTTATATTTGATAATTGAAAAGTAGAATGAAATATCAGTTCACCTAAGAAGAATAGTATGTTTTCCAAACACACTTTTAGTCATAAGTTTTAACATGTATTCATTTTTTAGCAATTTTTAAAGTTAGGGATGAATTATTGAATCATACGTCTACAAGGAATATTTTGCTATTTTAAAAAACAACACTATTTTGGGGTGCCAGAGTGGTTCATTTGGTTACGTGTCTGCCTTTGGCTCTGGTCGTGATCTCAGGGTCGTGGGATGGACTCCCACAGCGGGCGCTCTGCTAAACAGGAAGCCTGCTTCTCCCTCTTCCTCTGCCTGCCACTCTGCCTGCTTGTACTCTCTTGCTCTCTTTCTGTTAAATAAATAAATATTTTTTAAAACCCCCACTATTTTAGTATTTTAATTAATACCTAAACTTTTCAGAGTTTAAAAGATTGGCTATTTCCATCCCATTCTGATTACTGCTTGGCTTTGAAAGTTTATGTGATTAATACTTTTATTTTTATTACTTATCATTTTATAAATTATTCAATTTAAATGACTGTTTCCTCCCCCCAAATTGTTTTTGCTTCACTTTTTATGTTAACGTTTTTAGTACCTGTTTGCCTTTTGTTTTCTGGTAGTTTTTTTTTTTTTTAAGCTACACTTTAAAATTTGACCAATACATTTTCCTTTTCTGAAAAAAAAAAAATTAAAACCTGGGACTTGTCTTTTTTTTAAAGAAAGGAAGATTTAAAAATTATTAGTTTCTGTTTCAGAACTAACCTATGATGAAACATTGTAAATATACTTTCAGGATAGAGTTTACCTTTAAAAAATATTTAAAAATATACAAAATACATAACATATATTTTATAAAATATATAATATATAAATATATATTTAAAATATAACTACAGAATTTAGTGGAAGATGGGTGGATGAAAGCTTAATACGTTAATTTCCTCATCTTTCCTATCACAGATGTCAGGAGCCACTATCTACATTTTCTCTCTCTGGGCAGCATCATTGGTGTGAATACAAGTTCATTGTCAGACTCAGAGGAGGTAGATATACAGAGTTTCTCAGCTTGGGCACTGTTGACAGGATGGGCCCGATAGCTCTTTGTTGTTGGGACCACTCAGTGCATCATAGGATCTTTAGCAGCTTCCCTGGCTTCTATCCACTAGATGCCAGTAGTCTCCCTCTCTCAGTTGTGACAACCAAATATGTCTCCAGACTGTGACATTTCCCCTGTGACAGTTGGGGAGATGGACGGTGCACTGCTTGAGCACCACTGGCCTAACACTACATTTACCCAGCCCCACAGGACACAGTGTAAGAGATACAGCAGCATCATTGCATTGTGAGCTCACAACTTCGCTTGCCCTCTCTTCCACACGGGGTACTTATGGTTGCCCCAAATGAGAGCCTGAGTGTGTGTGGGGTAGGGTGTGGGGGGTAGGTCCCCTTGACTCACAGGAGCTACCACCTTTACTTCTTGCAAGTATTTGCCCAGACTTGCATGCCAACAGCTTCCGCTGCCCAGATGAAGTTCCACACAACCCACGAGCCTGACTCCCCTATTCCTTCCTTTCTGTTATTCTTTCCAAGGACACAGTGAGATGGGAGATGAGATCTCATGTTAACCCTCTACTCACAAGGAGATAAATCCTTGCATTGTTTTGGGTTACATAGATATATACTTATTCTGAAAGAATTTGAAGAGACCTTTTAAGACTTGACCAAATTAAAGTATGTTGACAATCTTCCTAATTACTAAAGCTGGAAACTTGTGGGAATGGGACAGGTACTGTGAGACTTTTAGTTTCTATTTTATGTGCTATTACAGTATTTGAAATTTTTTGAACTGTGTAAGTTTGACAAGAGTTATAACAAAACTGACTTCATTAAAAATTGCTTAAAACATTAAAACATTGTTTTAATGAAGTAAAATTGGTGTATAAATTATATAAGTTTCAGGTATACAACCTGAATCAATCACAATCACAACATTGTGCTTTGACGTCTGAAGTACAAAATGATCCTCATCTATCACTATTCAACTTGACTCCCTTCACCCATTTTGCCTACCCCAAACCAGCTTCCCACGGTAGACCCGTGCTTTTCATGTGACACAACCAGGGTCTCCTCCATCAATCCTTTGTTATATCTCTTTCTTTAGCAAAATTGACTGTTTTGAGATAAGTCAGTGCTTTGTTTCTGTGCTATTTTCCCTTTAAAAGTGCTGCAAATGGATCACATTGGATTGAGTTTATTCTAAAATAAACCCTCAGGTTGGGACTGAATGGTTAGCTCCTGGGCCATATTTATTTGTGCCTCTGAATATGCACCTTCTGTATACTTTTTCATGTACCTGTGACTATAAGATACCTCTTAAGTTTGTCACATAAAATGTGTAGAGCTAGAAGTGAGTAGGCCAGTGGAGGAGTTCCCAAGCATCTACTAAGTGTATAACGTCAGAAATGATGTTCTTTGTCATTAGCTCACAGATGGAAGGGGAGGAGGAAAACCACTATGTGCAGGTGCAGATAACAGGACCTGGGAAGGCTACCTCTCTGCCTTTGGGCAGCGCACAGTCTTGGGGTTGGGGGGGTTGGAAGGATACCGGCTTTTAACTTGTATTTGCTTAAGTGCCTCCTGTGTACCAGGCTAAGTCCCATGTGTTTACAAATAAGATGTCCTTTCTTCAAAGAGCTTGGCATTGGAGGGAATGGTGGTGTTTGAGAAAAGAGCAAAATCTGGAAGAAAGCGGGACTGCGTTTGATTGTGATATGTTCCCTTTTAGCTGGGTGACTGCAGTTAGCCGAGTAATTTCACCTCAAGAGGAAGCCACTTAGCTTGTGTCAAAACAAGGCAAAAATCTGGCACACAGGTTGGGTGTGACATTGACATGCAGTCCCTTATGAAGCCTGGGCATGGCAGGCTGCCACCATTATTTTTCTTTGCTCCTGTTTTCAAGGCACTGGGAGCCCACATGAAGGCCAGAGGGCGGCCATGGTGTCTTGATGCACACAAATCACAAGACTGCAAGCTCCATGAGGGTGCCTATTCAGAGCTTAAACTATCTTACTGGTTATCTGTCTTCCATCATTAAAATTTACACCCCCTGAGGGGCTGAGGCCTTTCCTGTTTTGTTCATCACTCTATCTGTAGCATCTCAACTATGGACTGCTGTGTCAGTGGCACTCAGTATATATTAGCTGAATGGGTCAATAAAAGAAACATGCTTGGTGTTGTTTGACATGTTCATTATAGTTACATTTCACTTATCTCAGGCTTCAATTCATTACCTTGGGTGTTGCTGTTGTGTTTGTTTTTCTCAACGTTGGCACCGTTGGCACTTTGGGCCAGAGAGTCTCATTGTTGAGGGGCTGTCCTGTGCTTTGGAGTCTGTCCAGCGGCATCCCTGGCCTCTACCCACTACTAACACTCCCTCCCCCAAGTTGTGACAATCAAAAATGTCTCTGGATATTGCCAGATGTCCCCTTGGGGACAGAAGCACCCTCAACTGAGAACCACATGCCCATGTAGTGACATGTGTGACAAAATGAGGCTCTCCAAGTCTCAGGGCTAGAATAGATCATAAAGGTCAGGGATTATAACTTCTCGTACTGTCCACTTGTAATTGTCTGAGCCAGTGCAGCCAGGTCCACGTCCTCTGACAATATTCTCAGTGCCAACAAATGAGCTAGCCATCCATGTGCCCTTTGACACACACAGTGGCAGAACCATTCTGAGCACAAGCCTGCATGGAGCTGACGGCCTGCATGGAGCTGTGGCACCTGCGTGTAGGCACTGTCATTACAGCCTTGAAAATAAGGCCCTTGCCAAACGGCAGAGGAACCCGAGGTGGCTCTGCCTCTTCACCACCTGCCTGTCAATGTCCGCCTGTTGCTTCCCTTTCTTCCTTTTGTATTTATTGATCTCAATCATTTCCCTGGCCCTTCCAGAACCATTTTGGAACTGGAAGGCAGGAAAGAAGAAAGAGGAAGAGAAAAAAAAGGAAAGAGGAGGTAAGAAGAACATGAGCATGGTACCAACCCAAAGATGATGCCCAGCACAATCAGCCATGACCATTTCTGGACTACCGTACAGTTGGGTCTGTCCTATTAGTTCAACCCCAAAGTAAAGTTAGAATGGTTCTGTCACTGTCTGCAGACAACATTTTTTTTAATGTACAGAGAAATCATTTAGAAGGCATCTGGAAGATGCATCTCAGACTTTCTCATTAGGACAGGGATAATTGGCATGGGGTGGCCTTTTTAGGTGGAGTAGAATAGGAAATACACTAGAACGATAGTGAATAAAGCATCTGAGTTGAGAAACAGGATGCATTTTTCTGCCATGTGGAAACTGTAGAAGGATCTCTGAGGCATGAGTCTCTGAATAGCTTGACTCTGTCACGTTACTGTGGACCAGTGTAATTTATCATCCCATTTCAGTGACAATCTGTCACCTCCAGGGCTGGGGTTAAACTTTCTCCCTATACTTGCAAAGGGGATCCTCAAGAGGTTGCCGGTGGGGGCGGGGGGGTGTTGGAGAGAGAATGAATTTTGTTCTTTGCCTCTGGAAAGTATATGTACTTTGCGGAACTCCACTGCCCATGAGACAGAGGACCACCATGCCAGTTTCTGGGTGACCATCCTCAACCCAGCTTCATTGGTGGCATGGGCAAGACTCAGAAATACCACTTGGATGACTCTTGGAATGAAGCCATCCCTTCTCTGCTGGCTCTCCCTAGGTCAGGGTTTGGTTTGTTCCTTTTCCATGACTCCAGCTTGACTTCTTCCTTAATTTCCCTTTTGTTTCTTCCCTACCTACACTTCCCAGAATTTTGACCCCCTCTGCCAATCTGTGTGCAAACATGTGAGTTTGTATATTGCTCATTGTCCGTGACTTCATATTTACTCATTATATCAATGTGGTCATCCTCTTAATGTCATGCCCTCATTAAGGAGCTTCATTAGTAAGATGCTAGAGAAAGAATTGAAATGAAGAAGTAAAAGGCAGTATAACTTGGTGGTTAAAAGCTTGGTCTCTCTGGTCCACCTGCCAGCCAAGCTCCAAGTACTGAGTATGGGACCTTGGGCAAATTACTAATCTCTCTGTGTCTCAATCTCTCACTTGGAAAATGGGCATAATTCAAGCATTTGTCATCTTCACAGAGTGGTTGTAAGGATGAAAAAGGATAATACATAAAATGAGCGTATTGCTTGATGAAGAGTTAACGTTCAATATAACACTAGCTGTTATTATTCAAAAAGAGTTCTGCAGAATAGTTTATTTCTGGTTTTTGTTTTTTAATGTTTCTTGCTCTGACTCAGTTTTCTTCTTTTATCTTAGGTTCCATTTTTTGGGCGGAGAATGCATCACACATGTCCATGTATGCCGGGCTTAGCCTGTTTACGGACTTCATTTAATCGATTTATTTGTTTAGCCCGAAAGTAATCACTTGAGAGCAGAAACTTTAAATGTGAACAGCCACATGATGTCTCTAAAGTCTATTTACTTGTGATTGTGCCAAACAAATAATATGCCAGAAAGAAATGCTGTTGCTTCCTCAACTATCCAAGTAACATTTCTATCTTTGATGTTTAAATGATGTTTTTTTTTAATTGAAAGAGGATTTTAATTTTGGATACAAATGTAAAGTGCAAGGCATTATGGAACCAGTTCTCATTTCCCTGTTTATGTTTTGGTTTGGCTTGGCTCTTTAGATGCCAAAAACTCACCCATTTTCACAGAAATGAGGAGAGTAAGAATTTGATCTTTTGTTACAGAAACATTTTTTTCTTAAATTCCCTTTCCCCAGCCCTGCCCATCACACACACACACACACACACACACACACACGTACGCACGCAGACACACACACCCTCAGGTCTCTTTTCTCTCCTCAAAGAATTTTAAGGCTCTCACGTTATTCTTCACCATTTCCCTCACCAGCCCTCTAGCATTTTAAAGTGGGGAATAGGGTCATTCCATATTCTCCTAACTTGCTGGCAGAGTCAGTGTTAAGAATCAAGCTTTTTGCCTGATACTTAAACAGTGAAGGATGTGTAGTTGAACTAGACACTCCAGACTTCTCTAGACAGAGTAGAGGTTGGGGTGCTTCCAAGCTTTCATGGACTTATTCATGCAACATGACTTCAGGTCAGCTGTGTGGCAGGTGTGAGTAAGTCCAGAGGGAAATGGAAAGTCAATTTAGTCCCTATTTCTAGATTTGGGTTTTTTTTTTTTAAGGTTCTCCAATACAACATTACATTTATTTCTTTTTATGAAGTTTACTTTTTTTAAGTCTCACAGTTAGAGATGTTCCAGAAAATGTCACTTGAAGAGGGAGTATTGATTTTAATCTGGCATACCACTTGTTACCATTTTAAAATCGGTATGAAGTTGTAATTTAAACTCCCATTTGTAACCAGAAGGTCTCTTATAATGGATTACCTGACATCCTGCCATGTGCTATATCAATATTGCTGTGTAAAAATTCTGTATCAGAATAATGACAGTATTGTATATCATTTGATTTATTTTAATATATATCCTTATTTTTGTCACAGTTGTCAGTTTTTATTACAAGCATATTTCTATTAGCTCACATTCTGAAATGGGTAACGCCCCCAAAGTTGGTAAAATAGCACTTAACAGTATGTTCTTGTGTTCACTTTACATACAGGAAAGTTCTGTTTGCATGAATTTTAAGGTAGTACAAAAAAACAAACTGTGTAAATCAGTGAGGTTTTGGAACACGAAGGAAAATTGTGATGTGCAAAACTGGTTGTAATCAGGAATGGACTCCTGGGATTTCACTGTATTGATTCAGCAAGTAGTGATAAAGCATTTCTCACGAGCAGTTAGGCAGGATGCTAGGTGCTAGCCATATGGTGATGCCTGGCCCTGAGAAACCCACCAAGTATTGTAAATGGAATCAACGTCGCAAATAAACAACTTATGAAATGTGTTTAACTGACTAAACTCAACCATGCCAACCCACTAACTGTTGCCAAAAAAAAAAAATTGTCCATTTTGTAGGTACTTATTCAGGCAGGGCTCACAGTTGCACATTGTATTTGACTTTACCCTAGGGGCTACCATGTCCCGTAAATGTATGGGATTTTGCTGTACTAATTACCATACCTGGGCATAGGAGTATTATTTTTGGTTCAATTTAGCTTGTGTGCGAGAAGCATTCCTCAGTGAGTTTGTTGGAAAAAACATCGACTTCAGCAAGTGGAATTACGGGTAAAGAAATGCCCTTCTGCAGTTTTGGTAAATGTCACTTTCATATAATGTTTGAGACATCCTTTTTCGTAAGTCGTAAGCACTTGATGGGGTCAATCATCCATCCTTACCCAAGTTAAAAAACATATAACAAACTATTATAAAATTTTAGTTTTACATATACCAATTCCACTTTAAAAAAATCACTACAAGAGGTAAACCATAGTACTTGTTCACTACCATTCAAAGAAACAGATCTTTATTATTTGGTACCTCTCCCCTTGGCTATTGCTTTTATTGGGGGGAAGAGATCCTTTTTGGGGAACAGCTCTTTTTAGTGTATAGCTTTAATTTGCTAGTATTTTTTTGTTAGCTTGTCACCAGAGTTAGCACCTGTCAAATAATTGTTTCAAAAAAAACTTGTGATCATGTTCCATGGAGATTCTTTAAAATTGTATGCAAAGCACACAAAGTCTTGCCCTATAAAGACTGTGGTACTATTTCTTCCCACCCCCAGGATCCTCTCTCGCTGAAGTTGGCCAGACTTCATAGGCCAGAATTTCTGCAAGATAAGGCAAAGTGAGAATTTACACACGAAAAGTTAAAGTCAGCAATCTACTTTGATGTAAATATTGTGAATGGATTCTATCCATTCTAAGATATAAATCTTAGGCCAGAACCTACTGGCCAAACTCAAGTGGACCTTTGGATTCCTTTGCAAACATCGACTTTCACAAAAACTGTCATTTCTGACTTCAACCTTTTTTTTTTTTTAAAAAAAGCAACACTTTCTTTTTAACTGTGGAAAACTTTGGGCCAAAACTGTTTCCTTACAAACCCTCCTCTCTAACCGAAGGCCTGTCCTCCCAGCGTTTCAGTGTTGTTCTGTTGTTGGAGCTCTACAAAGTCAGTCCAGTGAGAGATGACACACGTAAGCCAATTTTCTTCTTCACTGGTTTTAATATCGGAAATCTCATCCAGCTCAGAATTTACTAACTTCCGATTTTTTAGAAGATTAAAGTTGGGGACCATTTTAATTTTAAAAACAGGGCATTTGGGGTATTCAGTGAGAATCACTGTCTAAAAATTCACTGACACCCTTTTCTGATCTTTCTGCTTGAACCTGTGGCCATGTATTTCAGGTAATCCCCTCAGCGTTGATATTTCTTTGTTTCTTCCACATCTCGCCCCTGGTTTGTTAACGGTCAGTGTCCTCTTCGACACAAAGGGGGACTGTATTTCTTCTAGCATCTTTAACAGCATAATCCTTTAGTGAGTTTAATATTCTCCCCTCCAAACCGCCCCCCCTCCCATCACCCCAAATCAGGGCACTTTCAGAACACATGTCTCCCAAAATTAGAGGTGCCATTAATATGCTGTTCTTGAAGTACCACTGCTTTTTTATCCCATCATCCGTCACCCTCAGAGATTCTGGTTCAGTTTTGGGCTTTTTTTTTTTTTCTTGAAGCCTCTTATTGGACTCTATGGTGCACCCATGGTTGAAAGCCACGGAGAAAGAATAAAGGAATACGCTTGTATAGGAAATCTCCTCCTTCCCTGGGACACCCCTTTATGAGACCTCTTTCTTGTTAGAAGTGGAGGGCAGCCTGGGTGGCTCAGTGGTTTAGGGCTACCTTCAGCCCAGGGTGTGATCCTGGAGACCTGGGATCGAGTCCCATGTCAGGCTCCCTGCATGGAGCCTGCTTCTCCCCCTGCCTGTGTCTTTGCCTCTCTCTCATGAGTAAATAAATCTTTGGGAAAAAAAAATGTGGAGTAGCTAGATGTCTGCTTCTCTTGCCACTCTCAGAAGTTCCTATGAGCCTCAAGCATAAGTGAATCTGTTTGGGGTTTTTTTCCCCCCCTCACCATAACGTTTAACTAAAAGGACAGTCACAGAAAGGTCCCACTTGAGTATTTTAGCAGCAGTTCCATAGCTCATCTGAGAAGTCTATTCAAAGTTTCTTAGAATTAGATTTTAGGGAAGTAGGCCTGGTTGCAGCCTCGCTGGTCCCTTGGCTCTCATGCTAGCCCTGAAACAGTCAGGGCATGGAGCCACTGCTCTCTTTCCCCAGGCAAACCCTCCCGGGTGACAGCTTCTGAACTGCCCCCTCTCCCAGGCCCACTTTCCCATATATCTCCAGATTTCATTCTATTTCACTGGGCCCATAAATTATCAAAATGCTTTAGAAAGTCCAATGTTGCAGCGAAGTGTAACTGAGTAACTCACACTACTAAGCATTTAAATGAAACCTGTATATTAAAAGCCAGAAAGTGGAAAAAAAATGGTGTGGGCATGATTTCTGATGGTAAAAGGCATGGTCTAATCTATATCGTGTACATAGAGAATATCTACCGTTGTGTCCATGGCGGACTTCATGATTTTGAAGGAAGACTCGAACATCCACTCATTAATTGTGCCAGCCAGGAAAAGCATGGCCTGCCCCCTGGAATGGCTGCTGTGGGGGATATTTCCAGGCATTCACTCGCTTTAGTTCAGGATTTCTCAACACTGACCTTCTGGGCCAGGCCATTTTTTGTTGTGAGGGTCTGTCCTGTGTTTAATAGGCTGTTTAGCAGCACTTCTGTCCCCTACCCACTAGATGCCAGTGGTTCCCCTGAGCTGTCACACCCAGAAACATCTCTGGACATTACCAAGTGAATGAGCAGGGGTAAACTGTCCCCCTGTGAGAACCACTGGGTTGGTCTGAAGATACTTTCCATCTGTTTATATAAATTTTGTTTTGGTATCAAACAGAATTTGAGATGACAGTATTAAAGAAAAGTTAAACCTCCAAATAGGGCTCTACAAAAACAGTTATCCTGAAAATAAGATAAATAAAAAAAGTACCATTTGTATTCAAAGTCATGGAAGGGTAAACATTGGATACATTTTAATACCCAACCACAGAAATATCCATTGTACATCAGCTCTGTTGTTTACTATAACAAGAAGCCGTTTTTTATAAACTCTTTAAAGCTTAAGGCAAGGGGCTCAGATAAAATAACCTTGGTCGTAGAGGAAGGATTTCACATCTTTGGGGTGCATTGCTGAGCACATTTCCACATTATTTATTTAAATCTAGATTTTCGCCGTCTTAATTAAGATATACAATATTTTTTAAAAAAATGTTTTTGTCATAGAAACTCTAAAGCTGTACAAGAAAAAGTTGGAGAAGACTGTGTTATTATGTTAGATTTGAATAGCTACTGAAGAAGCTTCACAAATTGAGTTTTCTCAGTGTCACTGGACATGGACCTGTTCTCTATCAGCAGAACTGAGGCTGGCTTGAGCGTACGTGGCCCATCCAAACAAGACAAAAACTTTTTACTCTGAAAATTTTTAAACATGAAAGTAAACAAAATTGTGTAAGACAGCCTCATCTACTCATCTCCAGTATCTTATCAGCAGTTCCCATCTCAATGCCAGCTCTACTCCATTGCCCCTCCTCCCGAGACCTCCAACTATCCTGTGTTGTCTTGAAGCAAAGCAATTTGGTTCTGGATAGCTAGGGCCCCTGTGGGAAAGACAGCCACAGTCTTATGTATTACCGATGATACCTATCCTTTTAATGACTGCTCTTTGCTTGGATCTTACTAAAGTCTTTTCACTGACCAGCCTGTGCTCCTAAAATACAGACTCTTGAGTTACATTTTTGAAATCCCGAGTTGGAGTTCAAAATGGAGGAGCAAAATATTTCAGGCCCAGGATGTGAATATATGAAAGAATATTTGCTCCTGTATAAAATTTTAAAAGAAAATATTCACTGCTCAAAGTAAGGGACTCACAGAAGAGTATCGCTAACTATGGTGTTGCGGTTGGGATATGGGGAGTTGAATGTTGTCTGCAACCAACAATCCTTTGGACAGCACATGTTAATATTCCCTATTTTCCTGGATTTGGTTAGGAGGGGGAAAATCCTTGAAGACATGGCTGGCTGATGGACTGTGTCTTCCATAATTTATTCCTTCATTTTCCCATTCTCTCTCCTTCCTTTTTTCCTTCCTTCCTTCCTTCCCTCTTCCCTCTTTCTCTATTTCTCTTTCTCTCTATCTCCCTTTCCTCTTCCTCTTCCTCCCCCTCCCTCCTGAAAGTTTTTGCTAGGCACATGGCCACTCATCTAGATATCTAGAGCCTTCGCTTACCAGAACCCTTGGCCAAGTTGACCATATAACTGAGTTCTTAGGAATGGAATGTGAGCAGAAGTCCTCTGCCTCACTCACTCAAAAAAAAAAGTTATACCCTCCACTTCCTCCCCAATAGGAAGATGCAACAATGAATCTGGCTACTTTGGTCCCAGAGACTGGAAGGCACTTGGGGAAGATAGTGGAGCCGTCCCACTAGCCAGGTCACTGGATGATGCCCTGAAGCAGTCATCCAGAACCCCAGAGAAACAATCAAGCCACACTTATTTTGGGTCTTGTACAACACTTCTACCTCTGCCTCAGCCAATACAGATGGAGTCCTTGTTTTCAAAAGTGCATCGTTGTGTTGTACTTTATATTTGATTCTGTGATCTTAAAAATGATGCTTCTGTGTTTTCCTTTAGTGACTGTTCTGCAGAGAGTGGAATCAACCCCCTACCCAAAATTGATTTGCATTTTGGGACTGATGATGGTACACCCCCCAAAGGACATGACAAAAGTTATTACTCACATCATGGGATTTTTCTGGTGAGAGTAGAGCAGGTGCAAGTCAGCCTAGGTGGCAGTAGGCAGGCCATTTGCTTGGTTTTAGCTTTCATTGTGGCCAAGAGGCAGAGTCCACATGAGAATTCCTACCTGCTGGGGCCGGCTAGTCCAGCTGTAGGGCGAATAATTAAGGGGAGTGTGAGGCTTGAGAGCAGTCAGTGTTCAAATATCCAAATTGGGGTTTTCCTCTTTATTACAGTCCCGAAGTAATATCTTCATGAAAACCGATAGCCAAATGGAGGAATAATCTTCAAATCAGAAATGGTCAAACTTACTTACACACTTTGGCCTTGAGAATATTAATATTCCAAACCTAAGAAAATGTGTGTAAATCCATTTCCTGCTGCCACCATTCTCAACTCAAATATGTCATCTACCCATGGATTAAGAAATTTTGAAGACAGGGAATGTCACCGAAGTCCATTACAATTGTAAATTTTCTTAGGATGTGTAAGTGAATTTTAATCTCACCAAGAGGTGCTGGATAAAAACTTTAAATGACAAACTTTCAGTGAACGACATTGTTTTTTTCCAAGTAGCAAAAAGTAAAGTAATATGCCATTAGCGGAAAACTAATTATGCCTTTGTATAATTGTGTTCCTTTCAATAGAGGCAGGTTATTAAATATATATCTAAAGGTGTTTAATTCTAATATCTTTATAAAACTTATAAGGTAACTTAGAAATTAAAAAAAATCTTTTGTCAGACCACATGTCACCATATTCATAAAGGATTAGAACAATTATGCAAATCAAATTCTAGAAATAGCTCTGGGTATCCCATAATTCCTCAAGATAGATATGCTAATTAAACGGCTTGTGACTGTGGGTTGAAAGAATTACACACAGTACAGTTTCACTCTTTATGTCACTCTGCCAAATGAATACCTGTGACAGGGCTTCCTCCCTCTCTCCTTCTTCATCTTCTACTGAGCACACTGCCATGTAAATTGGTCAGCACTCAGGAAACACATGGGGAAAATATATGGAGGAATAAAAGGAGAAAAGTGAAAAAGACAAGGAAAATTTTCATCGCCTCATGCATTTTCCATTTCATGATCTCTAGAGACTGTTCTAATAAGGCATGTATTATGTCAGCATCGAAACTTTAATAATTTTTCAAAGCCTTTTGAAATTACAGCACATCTGTATTTCAAGAAAATGAAACCGTTTATTGCACTCTCTAGGTTCCAACACACGTCCTAACCAAAAAACAGCCTGTGCATCTCAGATAGCATACTCTGGCAGAAAATAGGATTCCCCATCCTAGAAAGCTACACACATTGGCATAATTCAGGCAATAGAAACTAATCAGGGAAATTTTAAGAGACATATTTAACCAACAGTTTACATGTTCACCTACAGTAGACTGGCCACTTAAATCTTAATTTATAAATGACCAAATTACTACTCCTAGCAGCTAAATAATTATAGCTTTAATGTACCTGTCTCTTTAATGTTACCAAGAAGGAGAATTGCATTTATGCCTTGACATTGCAACTTAAAATATTTCCACTTGTTTTCACTGCATAATTTGAAGAGACTTCAAGACTTGGGACTTTTAGATATTAAATTTCAAGCTGTTTCTTTATCGGACATGACTGGAAGCAGGACACGGGGTGAATCAAAAACCTACTAAGTTTTTCCCTCCTCCCTTTTCCTTGACCCAAAACACAAAAATACCCTTTCTGTAGTGTCAACTGGTACTCTATCATTCTTTTGGGAGGGAAGTGGAGTGGTCTTCTTAAGGACTACCTGTTTGATTTCTCTTACGTTCTGACTCCTCTGATCAATAATGTCTTTGCTGGCTCTTCTTGAGGTGACATTTTGTGTAACTTCCTCCATTAAAATGACCACATTCTTTACTGGACTTGAATATTCAGAGACAAGTGGAACAAAAAATGCTGAGCAGAGAATTATGTGGTTTTATTTCACTTAGAGGAATTTACTTTAAAAATGGATACCAGGGCAGCCCGGGTGGCTCAGCCCAGGGTGAGATCCTGGAGACCCCGGGATCGAGTCCCACATCAGGCTCCCTTCATGGAGCCTGCTTCTCCCTCTGCCTGTGTCTCTGCCTCTCTCTCCTATCTGTGCATTCTCATGAATGAATAAATAAAATCTTTTTTAAAAATGGACACCAGAGTGGGGACAATGTGGGAGTCAGAAAATGCGAGAACCCAGGAGGAGGGGGAAGGTGGAAACTGGAAAATTTTTGTTCCAGTCTTCTGGTTTTTCCTGCTTTCCTCATTTGGGTAACCAGAGATAGAGTGACTACGGCCTGTCACAGACAATTGATTATGATGTCTGATCTCATTATCCCCAAGCTCTTTATCTAGATCTCCCTTTTGGCATCTATTATGTTCTGACTTGATTTGTGGTTTGGGGCATGTGTGCTATGTTCCTCCACTTGGCTTGCTAACTCATTAGCATGAGAACTGGACCTTCCATACTCCTGTGTCCTCCTGCCCTGCCCAACACAGAAACTGGCTTCCTATTAGCTTACAATATCTATTGATTATGGTAGATGGATTCATTCAAGTGGTTTTCCATTTTCTTGTCACTAGATCTATGAAATCAAAATCGTAAACATACACTGACCAAAACCAGCCTAGTGATAGGTATTTTTTTAATTTTCTAGATTTATTTCATTCTAAGAAATCAAGTCAAATATACTTTTTCCAGAGGCAAGTTAATTTAACAGTAAATAGGCTGAATGACCTAATAGTTGGAAAGAGTGAGTTAAATAAGTCTGGGGCACACCTGGGTGGCTCAGTCGGTTAGGCGTCTGCCTTCAGCTCATGCCATGATCTCAGGGTCCCGGGATTGAGCCCTGCATCAGGCTCCCTGCTCAGCAAGAAGCCTGATTCTCCCTCTCCTTCTGCCTGCCACTCTGCCTACTTGTGCTCTCTGTCTGTCAAATAAATAAATAAAATCTCTTTTTAAAAAGTCTAATTTTTTTGACTTTGTAAATACAGTTCCAGGATATCTAGCACATCTGTCAAAGGAGTGAAGGGTATTGAATATTTGTTCAAGTATTGTTGCAGTTAGTTGTTGCTTCAAAAAGGAACAATATTAGTGCCTGATGCAATAGTAATTTTTATTTCAAGACCAGAAGTTTGTAGATATGAGCTTGCTTGTTTGGTTAAGCAGCTCAACAATGCCAAAATAGTTGCCTGCTCTTTTTATCTTTCTGGTCTGCTACCTTGACTATGTTGACAGTATCTTTTCTCATGGCTGCAAGATGGCTGCTGTGGCTCCAAGCATCTAATCCTCACCAAAAACATCCCAAATGAAAGGAAGTGGTGGGGGTGGAAGGGAAACAAGAGAGCTCTATTCGTGGGCTAGGCTGGCCCCAAATGTCTTGTTTAGTTGGACAAAAGGTTAAAAGAACCACTTGGACTCAGATTGAGTTTGCTTTAACTTCCATTCACTCCAGAAGCAGCTAAAAAGTAGTGCAATAGTGCTCTAGTATGTGGGTGGGTAGAGAAGGTTCCCCATTACCTCCTTTACCCCTCATAAAGGGGATCCTGAAACTCAGCAGTCTTGGCAGGTGACACAGAATGACACATCTGCCAGGTGACTGGAGAACAGCATTTTTCATCCACTACATTTTATAACCTCAGCCATGTTGGCATGCAGACAACTCAAAATGCCAGTAAGACAGGAAGTTTGCTATTCAACCCACCGTGGCACTCGGATCTAACGAGTGGGTTTGGAGACTTGAAAATTTTTCAGGGTCTGCCCTAGAATGATCTCTCCCTCTCCATGGAAGCTAGTTCACCTTTTATGTCTTGGAATTAACCTCTTATATCTGAAGGTTTAGTAGCAACTGAGTTGGGGAACAAGGGAGTGAGGACTTTGGATCCAAGGAACAATACATGTAAAGCCATGTTGGTACAACACAGTACAATCTTTTCAGGGCACTGGCAGTGATGGAGTAGCTGGAGGACAGTAGCTGGGAAAGGAATGGGAAGAGATGAGACCCAAGGGAGCTGGGAGTCACCGGCATGCATGAGGATTCATGCAGGTAAACACATTGTGCCAAGAGAGTTCAGAGGAGGGTGGCTGGGCCAAGAAAGGCTTGTCTACAAGTCTTAGATCCGGGTTCAGTACAAACCCAATGGTCAGCCAGGACCCAGGGGTATGGATGTACAGGCGAATTATGCCTGTGCCATCCCAGGTCTTAAATATTGTGAATATTGCCTCTACTCTGGAGGGGTTGGTGAAGGATTCCCAGACAGAGAAGAGGACATGGGCTTTCCAAGGAGAGCTTGGAAAAGGTCATCAGAAAAGGAAGAGCTGGAAATGCACAGAGTGGGTGATGCCAAAGTCGTGGAGGGGCCAGACAATGAAAGGGTTTCAGTGGCAGGCAAAGAAGTCCGCGCTCTATCACGTACGTCTTTAGTAATATTGAAGAGGGTAGACCCAATCCCGCGCATCCAATCATCCCCTGCAAAAATAAACCGCTAACTCCGCCCTAAGATCCAGGACCCTTTTATCTCTTAGTGGGCAGGGCTTTTGAGAAGTTAGGGGGTGGGGGTGAGACCAAAGACTTGGCAAAATAATTTATTTCTCTTTAAAAGAGGGAGAAAGAAAGGAAAAAAGGAAAGGAAGAAAGGAAATGGAGGGAGGGAAAAATGGAGAAAGGGAATAAAAGAAGAGGAACAAAGAAAAGAAGGAAAGAAAAGGGCAGTGGAAACCAATATGGTGAAACTGACAGATTTGTCAAGGTTGGATAATGGATACAGAGATTATTTGCCATTATGCTTATTGACTTATATGCATCGCCACTTGAGATATTTTTTTAGAAAGGAATACAGGTGGAAATGTGAATACCTAATCCTTTCTCTGCAAAGCTTTTAGACATATATCAAAACACCTAAAAATTCTTATTTTTGACCCAGTAGTTCCATGCCAGGACATGCTGATGAAGATTTATACACAAGAAATTTATTGCTTCAAGTGCAGTGACAACGTGTTTATCTCGTGGGGGTGGGGTGGGGGGAGATGTGCTAAATTAACTTCCCAAATAAACAAATGAGCTATTTCAAAGGAAGTCTTCCCCAAAGACCTTGTACCTGTCCTGGTACAATGAGTAGAGTATTCTGAAACACAACTAAACTTGTTCTTGATGCTGTCTTATTAATATAATTAGCAATCAAAGTACATGTTAATAAATTCATTGATCCAAAAAGCTGTTGAGGTGTGAGGGGCTTTTTGCCTCTACACACTATTCCCATAGACCGCTCCTTTCTCTTTCTCTTTGTTCTTCTGTTCCCTTTACAGTTGGCTGTCATTTCTCATTCTTCACCTGAACACTTATTAGAAATCATCCATCTAGTCAGAATAAAACACAACAAAACCAAAACCAGATAACTAAGTTTGTAGACATGGCATCTAAAGTAAACCTTTGGGCAGCCCTGGTGGCTCAGCAGTTTAGCGCCGCCTTCGGCCCAGGGTGTGATCCTGGAGATCCAGGATTGAGTCCTACGTCGTCGGGCTCCCTGCATGGAGCCTGCTCCTCCCTCTGCCTGCGTCTCTGCCTCTCTGTCTCTCATGAATAAATAAATAAACAAACAAATAAATAAATATTGAAGATATCTAAAAAAATAAAAAATAAACCTTTGTCTGAACAAAGGCCTGTTGGCATATCTCCAGCTAACTGGTGGCCTTTTTAAATATGTTTTTTCTTGGGTCCAACCTCAACTCCTCTTAATAAGAATCTCTGAACTCTGCAAGCACTTCATGTAATTCTAATGAATATTAAAATTTGAGAATCATTGCCTTACGGATGTTTCCTATGAAAAACGATTCTGGGCAGCCCCGGTGGCCCAGCGGTTTAGCGCTGCCTTCAGCCCAGGGTGTGATCTTGGAGACCTGGGATCAAGTCCCACATCAGGCTCCCTGGACGGAGCCTGCTTCTCCCTCTGCCTGTGTCTCTGCCTCTCTCTCTCTCTGTGTGTGTGTCTCTCATGAACAACTAAAATCTTAAAAAAAAAAAAGAAAGAAAGAAAAACATATTCATGAACTTAAAGCCATATATACACAGAGCCAAAGGGTTGTCTCAACCATCAGACTGTGTGTAAGGCTGGATGTGTTCAGGAGTCAGGTGACTTGGTACCTGAGCCATGCCAGGTGCTAAATATTCTGAAAATCAGAGAATGATTAGTGACTTCTATTTTTTGAACTTGGATCCCTGGGGGTGGGGGCATTAGATGAAGTTTACTTCCTGAGCCTGTCTTCAGGTTAGCTGAGATTTCTGACAAGTGGCCCTTGGATAATTAACATCTGGTCTCATGACCTGAGGAGAAATAGTGTAATAGTTACTCATATTTTCCACATATGAGACCGTCTTCACAGAGTGATTGTCTTTTATAGACAAAATAATGCATTTCTCAGAAATAAATGAAATTGGCTACACCCTCTTATTATGACTTAACTCTCTGGGACTGAACACGTATTAGTTGATATTATGCTCAACTATAGTAAATTTCAACATATTTACTGTACCCTTAGCTATTTTGATTAAAATGCTCAAACCATGTTTTTGTATGTTCGTTTTAAAAAAGTCATAAAAACAGTATATACATCTACTGCTTCTTTAAAGAGAACATTTGCAGATTCTTACCCTGCATTTTAAGACTCCAAATGTCTTAATTATGCTGGTGGTCAACTAAACTAAACAGACATGCACTAAAAGGATAATGGAACATGAATACCACATTTAGAAGTGTCTTAGTACCAGTCACAGCCTCAAACAACAGCAACAAAAAACCACTCCAGAATGAAAATACTGGTATATTTGTATAATGCAAAGAGAAATACAGATATAAATCCTCAAAACGGAAGGTACATTAATAAAAATGTAGCATCATAAGCAAAAAATATTATACAGTACTTGCAGAATTTAGTCTTTCCATTTAAGATTACAATGTGTCTAACAAATATTTAAAATTATGGTTGTCATTATTAATTTAAAATATCCATCAGATGAACAGCACAGCTTAACCTAGCAAACATTTTAAGGAAATGCTTTGTCTTGTAGAAGTAGAGTATCATTATATTCCATTCATTTATACCATGAACAAAAGAACACTTTTCAAAGTGGAAATTAGTTTCTTAAGACAACAAAACTGGGCTTCTCAAAGCACAAGCTGTTTCCATAAATGTATTTTAATTTTCATTGGCAAAAAAAATACCTAAGCAATTCTGATTTAGTACTCTGCTTCTCAGAGCCTTCCCATTCCGTGAACCACAATCAGTACAAAAACATGCAATACTGTATTTTCTCCACACCATCACTAACCAAAACACTTTTACTCTTTTAAAAGTTACAATTTTACAGAAATGTTTCCACTCAAGATTGGTATAATACAGAGAGCAGTTGTTGATGTGTATTTTATAGTAGTAGAAAGTAAGGTAGGAAACAAATCCTGTTACTGCTTTAGAAACACTGCCTTGCTACTTTACACTCCCATTTCTGCTCTTTAAGTTCATCATCAATTACCGAACAAAGTTTTCGACACTTTCAAAGTACCAGACCTGACTCCACGGCCGCTGGCAACTCAGAGGAAACTCAAGACAATCTCCCCCCTTCCTCCTGCTTTCCAACAGAAGACCCTCAAGAAATCGAACTCGTGAAGTCCCGCCTAGGTTCCTCTACTTCACTGCAAAATGTAATGCCACTTGAGGTTGTCAAAAATAGCTTCTGTAGAAAACTGGCCATGGTCTTTAGGAAACGTTGCATGAAGAAAATTAGTTTAGCCTTTATTTAAAAAAAAAAAAAGGAAAGAAAGAAAGAAAAGAAAGAAAGAAAAGAAAAAAAGAAAAAAGAAAAAAGAAAAAAGGGGGGTGTGTGTGGGAAACACATGGAATAAAGGACGTCAGTACCAGTACAAAGACTCCAAGGCCTATTGTCAGGATGAAAATATACTTAGTAAGACAAATGCACGGAGCTGGGGTGGGGCTGGAACATTGAAACCCATCCCTCCCCCCAGTCCACCCCCCCCCCGAAAAAAAAGTAGTCTGTACAGTCCAAGTGCTTATGCACTTTGGAGAGTCATTTTGAAGGCAGCTTAGAAAATTAATTAAGGGGGCTAGAAGAGGGAGCAACGACATCACGGTCCGAGCCAAAAGGGAAAGGCGGGGTGGGTGGGTGGGTGGAGGGAGGGAGGGAGGGAGGGAGGGACACCCCCTTTCATAAGCCGATGCCTTTCAAATCGCAGGGGAGGGTGGCCTGGGTGGTCTGCGGGCTCTGGCAGCAGGGGAACTGGGCCCTGAAGCAGTCCCTCAGCTCCCTGTTGAAGAGGAAGCACACGACGGGGTTGATGCCGGCCTGGGCGAAGGTGAGCCACACGGAGGCCGTCAGGTAGGCCTGGGGGACGGCGCCGGGCCGCACCAAGACCCGCAGGTAGCTGGCCACGACGTAGGGCCCCCAGAGCAGCAGGAAGAGCAGGGTGACGGCGTAGAACATCTTGCACAGCCTCTTCTCGGTCTTGAACTCCTCCAGCACGAGGAGGCGGCGCGCGCCGCGGCCGGGCCCCGCGGGGCGGATGCCCACGAGCGCGGGCGGCGTGGGGCCGCGGCCGAAGCCCGCCGTCCAGTTGGCGGCCGCCTGGCCGGTGGCGCCGGGGCCGTGGAAGGTCCAGTCGTGGCTGACGGCGGGCACGAGGCGCGCGGGCCGCATCTTGCGGCGGTCGTGGATGAAGAAGAGCAGGCGGAGGTAGACCAGGTGCGTGGCGCCCACCACCACGGCCAGCAGCAGCAGGAAGCCGAGCGCGCCCGGGGCGCCGTCGGGCCGCTGCTCCAGGGCGCAGGGCGCGTCCTCGTCGTCGCCGCCGCCGCCGCCGCCGCCGTCCAGCACGGGCGGGAAGGCCGCGGCCAGCGCCAGCGCCCAGGCGGCGCACACCAGCATCGCGGCGCACGGCCAGCCGGCCAGGCGCTCGGCGTAGAAGCGGTGGTGCGCGATGGCCAGGTAGCGGGTGACGCCCACGCCCAGCAGCAGGAAGGCGGCGTGGAAGCAGAAGAGCGCGGCCAGGAAGGCCAGCAGCTTGCAGCCCAGCGCGCCCGGCGGCGCCCCCGCCGCGGCCGCCGCGCGCCTCGCCGCCAGCATGACGGCCGGGAGGCAGGCGAGCGCGCGCAGCCCGTCGGCCAGGCACAGGTCGAGCAGCAGGTAGTACGGGGCGCGGTGCAGGCTGCGCTCCCGCACGATCAGCAGCGCGAACAGCACGTTGCCCGCCAGGCTCACGCACAGCAGCAGGCTGAGCGTGGCCAGCTTGAGGCCCAGGGCGGCCGCCTCGCCGCCGCCGCCAACGCCGCCGCCGCCGCCCGGCTCGCTGGCGTTCGCCATCGCGGCCTCCGCAGGCCGTGCGCTCCGCCGCGGGGTCGCTCCGGGCCTCGCCGCTCCCCGGGGCCGCGCGCGCGCCGGGCTCCTCCGCCGCCGCCGCCGCCGCCGCCGCCGCCGCCGCCGCCGCGAGGGGCCCGCGGGCGAGCTCCCGGCCGGCCGGGCTCAGCCCGCGCCCCGCTGGCCCCTCCCGGGCTCCCCGAGCCGCCGCCGCGCTCCCGCTCCCGCTCCCGCCGCCGCTCCCGCTCCCGCCGCCGCCGCCGCCATCTCAGCAATGATGCGCGCAGGAGGCGGCGGCCACTCCCTGCACCCCGGGCGCCGCGGGCTTCACTGCGGACAGGGCCGCGCCGCCGCCCGCAGCCCCCCGCATCCTCCGCCGCCGCCGCCGCCGCCGCCGCCGCCGCGCCTCTAGGCTCTGCCCCCCGCCGGGCCCGCCGCCGCCGCCGCCGCTCCGCCGCTCCCGCTCCGCTCCGCCGCCGAGCCCCCTCCCCTCCGCCGGAGCGCGCAGCGTGGCCGCCGCCGCCGCCGCCGCCGCCGCCGCGTCCGGGCCGGGCCGGGCTATAGCCGCGGGGCCGGGAGGGAGGCAGGGCCCAGGACGCAAGGCGGCGGCGCCCAGTCGCGTCTGGCCCCCCAGGTAACGGGGGTCCGGCGGCGGCGTCCGGCGTCCGGCGCCCGCGCTGGGGTCACGGGGGCCGCGCGCAGGGGGAGGTGGCCAGGGCGGGCAGGGTCGGGAGGCCCCCCGGGGCGGGGGCGGGGGCGGGGGCGGCGGGAACCGGGGGCCGAGCCGTCCGCCCGCCCGCTAGTGATGGGCAGCAGCGGCCGGTACCATCGCAGTATCCCGTGGCCGCTGCCGTTCAGGTGAGCGCTGACGTGGGGGGGGAGGGGGAGGAGGAAGGGGGGGCGGCAGTTTGCTGGGGGAGCTTTACAAGCGTTATTTCCCTGACGTTCGTTCACAGTCACCGCAAAGTTGGTCCCATTCGTAGCATCACTTGGACACCCGAGGGCGCAGAAGCTCGGGGGGTGGGGGGGTGGGGGGCTCCCGGGAGTTGAGAGCCAGTAAGCGGGCCCGGGCTGGGATTCAGATTTCACCAGGTCTGATGTCCGGGGCCGGACTCCCAGCGACGCTGCAGCGCGCCCTGGCTCTGGGCCTCACCTGTGGTCCCCGGGAAGAATTACATGGCAGGGGACAGACATTCAGCATTTTCTCCGAAGTGCATTGGAAGGTGCACCCCGTGACACCTTCCCGCCCCCCCTCCCCCCCAACGGGAGTCTGTTTTCTGGATGATCCTGAAAGGGCAGCCCCTGTTCCCATCCTGAAACACACCGGACCCTCTCAAGGCTTTGCACGTGCCATTCCCTCCGCCTGGTCCAGCCCCACAGCAGGCTTCCCACGGTGTGGGCCGTCCTTCTGACCAGTCCGCCCCCTTCCATATCCCTGCCTGCTCATTTTCTTCAGAGCCCTTATCGTTTATCATTTCATAGTTTTATTTATTTTTTTAAAAAAATTCTCTCCTTCCAATCAGTCTGTAAGCTCCATGAAGGCAAGTGACCATGTTTGGGTTTTTTTTTTTTTTTATACTACTGAATTCCCCAGCCTAGCAAAGTCAGAATCAAGGAATATGTTGTTTCCCAGGTACACTCTTTTTTTTTTCTTTTATGCAGAGCATTACTTATTGTCCACCTACTGTGTGCACCCCTTGCAATTTCATGGGCATTTCCAAGACAACATAAGATCATAGAAGGCCTCGGCCATCAGGCCTAAGGAGTCTAAATTTCAGTCCAGGCAGTGAGGTGACCTGAAGTGTTCCAAGAAGAGTGACATTGTTAGAGCTGTGCTTCAGGAAGATTCTGGTAGCAGTAGTGCTTAATTAAGAGGAAGGACAGGGTAGAGCTTGGAAACAGGCTCAGAGCCCCAGACTTTAATGTGCACAGAAGTCACTGGGATCCTGTTAAAATGCAGATTCTGACTCAGTAATTCTGGGATGGAGACAGAGATCTTGCAATTCTGACAGGTTCTTAGGTGACACTAATGCTACTGGTCCACACACCACACTGAGTAGCAAGGACCGTGAGGACAGTTTAGACCTTTTGTAAAAACAAGTGATGACCAATGACAGTCTGACTTAGGATCCCTCAAGGGCGGGGGGGGGGGGGGGGCGGCATCCCTCCAGCTGAGATGCACAAGGAACAAGTGGGTGGCTGACCAGGTAGGTCTGCAAATATTTGTTGGCAGAAAAGAGAAATAGATTATGGAGGATATTTTGGTTAGGAATTGGATTTTGATAATGGTAGCTTAAATGTGAATGTGCATTTATTTTCCTCATGAAACAAGAAGTTCAGAGGTCAATGGTTGCTGGCATTGAATTATTGGCTCTAGGACTGAATTTCTGAAATGCTTTTAGCCCTTCCCTTGTGATCAATAAGCTGCTGACACTCCAGCCATTGCTTCAGCATTCCAGGCAAAAACAAAGGAAAAGAAAGAAAGTGTAAAAGTGATCCTGCCATCTAAGTAGGCTCCCTCTGAAGAGCTTTTTAGAAGTCCTCTGTTATAACAAACACATCATTGATAGTAGGTCAATCATGGTAGGTCCTACCACTAGCAGGAAGGGAGATTGAGAAATTGTTTTTGTTGCTGCTGCTGTTGGGTTTTTTTAAAAAACGATTTTATTTATGTATTTATTCACGAGAAAGAGAGAGAGAGAGGCAGAGAGACATAAGCAAAGGGACATAAGCAAAGCAGAGGCAAAGACAAAGCAGGCTCCGCACGGGGAGCCTGATGCTGGACTCTATCTCAGGACCCTGGGATCTTGCCCTGAGCCAAAGGCAGACGCTTAACCACTGAGCCACCCAGGCACCCCTATTATTTTGTTTTTTTAAAGCCAGAAACGTAGCCAAGAATGGGATCCTGCCTTGATACGGACCTTAGCACTTGGGCTACTTCTGCCCCGAGGAAGGGATGGATGCCTTCTTAAAACCCAAACAAAGACAGCGAATTTGGTTCCTTTATGGCAATATTAAAGGCAACCTCGGTTTACTGTTTGCTATGTGCTGTGCACTGTGTTGATTTCCTGACGTGTGTTATTTCATTTAATCATTTTAAGGGCCAAATGTAGTAGGTACTGTGACAGCTCATTTTGCAGATGAGGCAGACAGGTTAAGTAATTTGTTCAGGAATCACATACCTGTGACGGGATTGGGAGGCGGAGTCTGACTCTCAGAGCCCAAACTCATAACTTTGATACATATTGCCTCTTTATCATAACTGCAAAGAAAGTTATTGAGTTTCTAGAAAGAAGAACAAGCAAGAACCACCAACATTCATGCTCACAGCATTATAGCCCCTGCAGAGAGGAAAGGACTTTTCAAAACCATCTGATCCAATGCTTTCATTTTATAAATAGAGTCACATTAATGGCTAAGTGCAAAGGAGAATCTGAGTCTTTTTACTCCTAGGTCAATACCCTTCCTGCTTACTTGAAATCATAATATTATTTGTCTTAATGAACACATGACTTTGGACTCACTTCACTTCATGGAATCTGAGCTATTGACATTTACAAAATCAGACAGTGGATCAACTGATTTCAGAGCTTTGTCAGCAATGACGTTCAGTGCATCTATGAGAAAAATGAAAGTTAAATGTTTATATAATCCCAAATGCGGAGAGTTTATTCTTCAGAAAAGGGACCTTCATCTCTTATAATTTAGATTTCCTGGTGTTTCCTTCTTCTCCCTGTGGGTTCAGTATGCTTCTTTTTGGGATTTGAGATTTGGTTTAGTCATTTGCCCAGGATCAAATAGCAGAAGCAGCAAAAGAAAATACATAAATCATGGCTCCCACAGCATTTATATGACTGCTGCTTTCATTCTCAACATTTGTTCAGTAGATTAATACTTAAGGGAAAACTATTAACATTTTATTGCCAGAATCAACTTATTTTCCTTTTATTGTTTCTAGGAAGCATCAGACAAGAATTTAAAATAGTTTCTTAGGCACGGGCTTAAGTTCCTGCATCTCAGAACAGCTCTATGAGATTTTTCTCTACAAGCAAAATGTTTGTTTTGCTTATAACCAAATTCTTCCTTTTGTACATAGATAGAAAAGTTGAGATTTTACCCCCAAATCCACCGTGTCACTTCTTTTGCTACACATGTAGATGGTGTCAATGGTAATGGACATCCAGACCGTTGGGAGGAACTGGTTGACCCATTTTGACAAATACAGTCAAAGCCATGGGTCTCATTGTCAAGAGAGCCAATTTGACTCTCGTCTCTTGTCCAGCCTCAGGCCCCTGGCCAGTCGTCTCGCAATGGGTGCATCAAACACCAACTTAGAGAAGACTGGTTTGACTTAACCCCATCGTAACTCTGAGAAAACATGAGCCAGAGTCTATATCCAATGGATGTTGGGTTATCAAAGGATGACACTCACATTAGCCTCTCTGTGGGAGGGAGATGTAACTTCAGCAATGAAAATGGACCCGGAGTTAGTGTGCCTTGGTTCATATCCAAGTCCCGCACATTGCTAGTGTGCATCCTTAGCCACGTCCTTTGCCGTCTTTAAATCTCTGAATCTCAGAGGCCTGTTGTGAGGAAGATTCCACTAAATGCAAACCATTTACAAGGAATATAGCACATGGTGTGCGCACAGGTGATGTGTAATGAGTGACTACTACAGTTATTCTCATTTGCTCTTACTAGACTATAAATGCCTTGGCTAACCATGTCTTGATTAACTTCTATATTTTCTTCCCCGACTTAGACTAACAGGATGCCCTATACATAGTGGGTTCTCAGTATTTGTGTGGCAGGTATGAATGTCAGTCTATAAAATCAAGGGCACAAGAACTGTAACTGCTTCCTAGAAACCTAATTTCTGACTCTGAGTTACTATTTTGCCTTGTTGGTAGGGAAAGAAAATGTAATCTTATAAGTGCTTCTTGGGTTTCATCATGGCCCCTTGCTTCTTCAGATGTTCCATAGTTCCACGGTAGTGCCCAGACTGCACAGTATGCAAGCATTAAGGATATATAGCGTGTGCAGGGACACCTGGGTGACTCAGCGGTTGGGCGTCTGCCTTTGGCTCAGGGCGTGATCCCGGAGTCCTGGGATCAGATCAAGTGCCCCTTCGGGCTACCTTCATGGAGCCTGTCTCCATTCTCCTTCTGCCTATGTGTCTGCCTCTCTCTCTGTGTGTGTGTGTGTGTGTGTGTGTGTCTCATGAATAAATAAATAAAATCTTAAAAAAAAAAAAAGGATAGCGTGTGCATGTGTATGTGGGGTATTCCATTCGACGTGTGGTCAGTTGTTGCCATATTGTTCCTGTCCTTATAAACTATCGTGGTATAGTGATTCTTATTTGCCTCATGCCAGACTTAGGGTTGAGAATCTGAGGTGAGATGCACATGGTATATAGATGTATCCACACATCCTCTCAGCAGTATGCCTGGCAAACCAAGTACAGATCCCCTGTCTCTCAGTACCGCCTTCTCCTCCCTTCTACTTCACCTCTGGAGGCTCCCAGTCTACACTGGCAAAGGGAAAAACCAGTTTTTCCTTCTTTTTCTGGGATTAGATCAATTCCCCTAGGGATCTATAGTTCCAGAGTTTAGGTGTTTGGGAAAATAAAGCCGAGAGGCTACCCTGACATAAACCTGTCCTAGGCAAGGAAGCCTGCTGGCTATGTGCTTGAATGTAGGGAAGGAATGGGGAAAATAGAAGAAGAAAAGTGTCAGTTCATATCCCAAAATATTGTTCTTGCTGCATGTATTTATTGAATGATTATCTTTTTGTGTCTATGAATGGTGTATTGTAGCACTGTAGTGAAAACTCTTTTAATGGTTGGTGTTCTGCATATGCAAAAGAATGAAGTTGGACCCCTGCTTCACACCGTATACAAAAAATCAACTCAAAATGGATCATAGTCCTAGAAGTAAAACCTAAAACTATAAAGCATTTAGAAGAAAATATAGGAGTAAATATTCATGAGTTTCTATTAGGCAGTGATTTCTTTGATGTACCAGAAAAGAGATAAGTAACAAAAGGAAAAATAGATAAATTGGATTTTACTAAGAAAATTTAAAAGTTTGTATTTCAAAAAATGCCTTCAAGAAAGTGAAAAGACAACCTACAGAATTAGAGAAAATATTTTCAGGTTACATATCCAATGAGGGACTTATGTACAGGATAAATAAAGAACTCTTATAACTCAACAGTAAAAAGACAAATAACCCAATTTTAAAAATGGGCCAAGCAAATTGAATAGGCATTTCCTTAGAAAGATACACAAATGGCCAAAAAAGTCAAGGAAAAATGCTTACCATCATTAGTCATAAGGAAAATGCAAATCAAAACCACAGTGACATACCACTGCACACCAACTGGGAAGGCTATTATCAAAAAGACAGACAATAACAAATGTTGGTGATGATGTGGAGAAATTAGAACCTTCCTGCAATGCTGGTGGGAATGTAACTTGATGCAGGTGCTTCGGAAAATAGTTTGGCAATTCCTCAACAGTTAAATATAGAGTTACCATATGACCCAGTTAGACTCCTAGATATATACTCAAGAGAAATGAAAGAATGTCCACATAAAAATTTGTGCACAACTGTTTATGGAAGCATTTTTCAGAAGAGCCAGAAGGAGGAAGCAATCCAGATGTCCATCTGTGGATGAGTGGATAAAGAAAATATGGCATATCCGTACAATGGAATATCCACTCATTAACAGGAATGAAGTGCTGATACTTGTGGCAATATGGATGAACCTTGAAAATGTTATGCTAAATGAAAGAACCCAAAATACAGAAGACTACATGTTATGTGATTCTGTGTATACAAAATGCCAAATAGCCAAATCCATGTAGACGGAAAGTAGATTGGTGGTTGCTAAGGCCTGCAGGTAGAAGAGATTAGAGAGTGACTGCTAATGGGGTACTGGGTTTGTTTGGGGAGATGTGGAAAATGTTCTAAGGTCAGATAGTGGTGATAGTTGCACAGCTCTGTGAATGTCGAAGGAAAGATAGAATTGAAAAAATTCATAATAAATTCAGATCATCTCTGTGTCCTTTGGCAGTGACCTTATTTAAAAGTGGATGGCTAGGGGCATGTAGGTGGCTCAGTCAATTAAGCGTCCGACTCTTGATCTCTGTTCAAGTCTTGATCTCAGGGTCGGGAGTTCAAGCCCCATAAATGAATGAATGAATGAATGGTGGCTAGGGCCCTGGAAAGTAATGAGGATTTCTTGTTAGTTCTTTCTGAGTGAATATAGGCCTTTGAGGTGTGAATTCATATGTCTGTTCCTGGGGTTGGCCACAGAGATAACTCATGCCTTGCCCTGTGGTCATACGTTGCCTCTTTGGTCCACTTCAGCATTTATGTGCTTTGGTGCAGACGTGAACTTGAAAGGAGGGGTTAAATTCTTAATTTAGTCAGTTGCTCTATATTGCACTGTCTGTCCACTAGAAAACTATTCTTTTTTAGATCTGCTAATGCTCTCAGGTGTTTTGCATACATTATGTAATTCACGCCTCCAAACCCTGTACCCACATTTTACAGAAGAGGAACCCCGAGTCTCATGTTAATTAGAGCAGATAATCACACAGTCTGTGGTCACACAGCACAAAGTGGTGAAGTAAGGTCACAATCGAGACTGTCTGGCCTGCAAGCCTGAACCCTTAATAAATATATACAGGGCTGCGTCGATGAATACATAATGAAGGAAAACCTATCACCATCATATAAATATTAAGCTGGGGCTTGTTCTACCTGACAGAGTTGAGAAAAACCACTATGCTATAGGCAATATTTTAATCACCCGAAAATGAACACTTCCAATCTTGAAAAAAAAAATCGACTCTAACATGTTATCACCATTTAAACTCTGATTTTTTCTTTTTGTATTTCTATCATAATTTTTTCCTAAGAGTTACAGACATGGCTCTGAGTGAGAAAAAAGCTTCCTTTTATGTGACCCCCTCTTTTTCCCATATGTTTAATAGCTGTTTAAACTCCCTCTAGTGGTTAAGTCGTGGCGTGACCCTAAAGTTTGCTCCTGAGAGATTGAATGTGACCACCCACCTGGACAAGGTTGCTACTGTGAATGTGGAAGATTGTAGGGTCACACCTGTTCCTTGACTGTCCTCCTCCTGTGTATGGACTAAGGGTGTGAATAGCATGTATCAAAACTCTACTGCTATAATCCTCTCTCCAATCTCTGTCCTATTTGCTCATAAGTTACATCATGCATTGATTATGGTTACTCTAGAGAATTAGAGATGGTACTTTGTAAGATAACAAATTTGTGGGGTACATCCCTATAAAATGCACTGAGCTGTAGAACTGAGGCCCGCAAGACAGATCTCCAGGGATATACCTACTATTTCTTGATTTGCTCTTACCTATTATGCAACGACTTTCTTGTAAGGAAAAAGAAAACTATTTAAAATACCCACCCTCTCTACCCGTACACATCCTACACGCGTACAAATTCTCTCTCCCCCTTACCACCAGCCTTTGCACTGGGTGTTGACTTAGATAAGGTAGAGACAGGCTCTTTCATTGGCCAGAATTTTTACCGTTTTTGGGGAGAGCATCTGCAAAAATAAGATCCCTGCTTATAGACCAGGCAGGCCGACTTGAATGGTGAAACAAGTCACACAGAAGCTATGATTTTGGCACATTTCTTATTTGACATTATGGTTAAACAGCTACATTTCTCTGAACCCCCACCCCCACCCTGACACTTTCATAACTTTCTAACGTGCATAAAGCTCACTTAATGAGTACAAGTCCGCTTAGCATTAGTGAGGTGTGCAATCGTGAAATTCCACGTGGCCTAGTGTACTTCACAGCTGAATCACGTAATGCATTTTATTAATTGTACCACTTTTTTGTTGTTCCTTAACGCGAATAATTGTCTTTTCTTCTCCCTCCCCCTTAATGTGGTATGTGCCACTTTGACCTTGGGCTTTCTGACAGAATCTTGTGGTTTCTCATCATCCATCCAGTCGATCGGTAATAGGGTAGGGTTTTTTTTTTTTTTTTTTTTTTGGTTTGTTTGTTGTTGTTGTTGTTTTGGCTTTTGGTCTAATATTTTTGTTTTTTGGTTCTATTTTGTCTTGTTTTATTTGATTGGTAGTGTTTTCATACTTGGCGACCTCTCTCCTGAACCTTCCTTTTCTTCTCTCTGGTGTGGACAGTTCTCTGCACAGCTGTTGCCCTGGCACTTTTCATCAAAATCATGCTGGCCTCTTTACTCCCCTGCTGTGTGAAATCTCCCATTTCCTGAAACCTGCATCTTCCTCTTTCTTGTTTTGTTCTTTCATTTTATTTTTAGGTGGTTGTATGTACATCAGGAACTTCCTGAGAAAGGTGGTTTGGAGGTAATTAGTTTTAAGATTTTACACACCTGAAAATGCCCTTATTTTATCTTCATTCTGTAATAGTTTGGCTGGGAATAGAATTCTACCAGGTTGAAAATAATGACTAATGATGTTGAGCATCTTTTCATGTGCTTATCTGCCATCCATATATCTCCTTTTCTAATGAGTCTCTTCAAATTTTTGCCCATGTCTTTTTAATTAGGTCACTTAATTTTTTTATCATTGACTTTTGAGAGTTCTTTATGTATTCTGGAAACAAGTTCTTTTTCAGACACATGATTCGCAAATATTTTCTCTTGGTTGGTGGCTTGTCTTTTTATTCTTTTGTGTTTTTTTAAGTTTTTTTTTTAAGATTTTATTTATTCATAAGAGAGAGAGAGAGAGAAAGGGAGACAGAGACAGAGACACAGGCAGAGGGAGAAGCAGGCTCCATGCTGGGAGCCTGACATGGGACTCCATCCCGGGTCTCCAGGATCGCGCCCTGGGCTGAAGGCCGCACTAAACCACTGAGCCACCTGGGCTGCCCTTTTAATTCTTTTAATAGTGTCTTTTGATGAGCAGAACATTTTAATTTTCACCAAGTCCTGGGTATCAATTTGGGTTATTTTATAGATGTGCTTTTGTTTCCAGAAAGTTCTTGTGTACACCAGAGTCACAAAGATTTTCTTCTATGTTTGCTTCAAGAAGTTTGATTTTTTTTTAAGTTTTACATTTAGTTTTATGTTCCATATGAAGCTAATTCTTATAAATGGTGTGAGATATGGCTTGAAGTTTTTGTTTTATTTTTGGCATGTGGGTATCCACTTGTTCCAGTACTCTTTGTTGGAAGACCATTATTGTTCACAGAATTGCCTTTGCCTCTTTGTCAAAGAAAACAAGTGTTCATACATGTCTATGTCTATTCCTGGGCCCTCAATTCTGTTCACTTTCTCTGTCTTGATGCCGATACCGCACTTTATTGATTATTGTGGGGCTTTTTAATAAGGTTTAAAATCAGGAAGTGTTATTTTATTTTTCCAGGTTTGTTCTATGTTTTCAAATTGTTTTGGCTGTTCCTTTTTTTTTTTTTTTAGATTTTTAAAAATATTTATTTGAGAGAGAATGAGCAGAGGAGAGGAAGCAGGGGGATGAAGCAGAGGGAGAGGGAGAAACAGGATCCATGTTGAGCAGGGAGTCTGATGTGGGACTCGATCCAAGGACCCAGGGACCACAACCTGAGCCGAAGGCAGACCCCCAACTGACTAAGCCACCCATCGCCCCTATTTTGACTGTTCTAAATCATTAGCATTCACATATGGATCTTAGAATCAAGTTGTCAAATTCTACATAAAGGCCTGTTGGGATTTTAACTGGGATTGCGTATAGTTCAATTTGGGGAGAATTGACATTTTAACAATACTTCACCTTCCTGTACATGAGCATGGCATATCTGTTCATTTATTTACATCTTCTTTAATTTCTCTTAGTAATCTGTAGTTAGTATATAGTTCTTTACATTTTTTGTTAGATTTTTTTGTTAGCATTTCATATTTATCAAACTGTTATAAATGGCACTTTGAAAAACTTTAGTTTCTAATTGTTCAATGCCAGTATGTAAATACATGATTTATTATTATTTTTTAAAGATTTTATTTATTTATTCATGAGAGACACCTGGAGAGAGAGAGAACCAGGCTCCATGCAGGAAGCCCGATGTGGGACTCCAGGATTGATCCTTGGGACTCCAGGATTACACCCTGGGCCGAAGGCAGGTGCTAAACCGCTGAGCCACCCAGGGATCCCTACATGATTTGTTTTTGCATGTTTATCTTGTGTCCTGGAATTTTGCTAAGTTCATTTATTCTAGTAGCTTTTTGGGGTAAGTTCCATGATGTTTTTTACTTAGATGACTGTGTTATCCCTGAATAAAGACATTTTTATTTTTTATTATCCAATCCAGATGCTTTTATTCATTTTTCTTGCCTTATTGTACTGGTTGGAACCTCCAGTACAATGTTAAATAGAAGTAATGAGAGCAGACCTTATTGGTCTCTTCCCCATATCAAAGTAAAGGCATTCAGATTTTCACCAGTAAGTTTGATATTAGCTATAGGTTTGTGTAGATGCCTATAGTTGAGAAAGTTCCCTTCTATCCCTGATTTGCTGAGAGTTTTTTTTTTTTAATAAAATACAATTGTTGCTTTTTGACAAATGCTTTTTCTGCATCTATTAAGATGATCACATGGACTTACTAGCATATTTTGTTAAATGATGAGTTGTATTGATTGACTTTCAAATGTTAAACCAACCTGTATTCCAGAGAGAAATTGCATTTGGTCATGATATATTATCCTTTTTATATAATCTTATATTCTTTTTTTTAAAATCTTATATTCTATTTGCTAAAATTGTTTGGAATTTTTGCATCTGTATTATTGATGCTTTACTTTTGATTGATACTTTTCTGGTACTGGTTTTGTCTGTTTGGTTTTTGTTTGTTTTTAGGATGAGTCTGGCTTAACAGAATGAGTTGGGAAGCATCCCTCCTTTAAATTTTTTTTTAAAGGTTTATTTTTTTTTTTTTTAAGTGTGGATGGGGAGAGGGATGGAGAGAGAGTCTTATACAGACTCCACGCTGAGTATAGAGCCTGATGTGGGGTTCAGTCTCATGACACTGATTATGACCTGAGCTGAAACCATGAGTCAGCCACTCAACTGACTGTGCCACCGAGGTTCCCCTACAATTTTTTGAAGAGTTTTTGTGCTTGGGGTATTATTTTTTCCTTAAGGATTTGACAGAATTCACCAGTGAAACCACTGAGAAAGTTTTCTTTGTGGGATGGTTTTTAACTACATATTCTATTTCTTGCATAGCTATATGGCAATTTGAGTTATCTGTTTCTTCAGTAAGCTTTGGTAATTTGTGTCTTTCAAGTTATTTTTCCAGCTCATCAGTGTTATCAATTCACTGTCTTAAAGCTAATTTATCTTCCCTCATTATCCTTAGAATTCCTATAGACTCTGTGTTGATATCGTCTCTCTCTTGATTTTGCTAATTTTTCTTCTCAGTTTTTTTCTTGAACAGTCTAAAGGTTTTATCACATTTTTTTAATCTCAAAGAACTATATTTTTGTTTCATTGATTTCCTATGTTTTCTCTTTGTTGGATTCTACTCTGATCTTTATTATTCCTTTCTTAACTTGAGTCCAATTTGCTTTTCATTTCTAGTTTTTAACATGATTCAATGATCAAGTTCATTGATTTGAGACCATTATTCAAGCATTTGTATTATAAATTTTTCCCTAAATTTGTATTATAAATCCTATTATAAATTTACTTCATTAGTAGTATTCCACAAATTTGATTTATGTGTTTCATATTCATTCATTTCAGAATACTTTTTTCTTTTTAAGATTTTATTTATTTGAGAGAGCGATTATGAGCTGGCGGGAGGGGCAGCCGGAGAGGGAGAAGTGGACACCCCACTGAGCAGGGAGCCAAGTGCAGGGTTCCATCTCAGTACTCTGAGATCATGAGGTGAGCCAAAGGCAGACACCTAATTAACTGAGCCACCCAGACACCCTTCATTTCAAAATACTTTCTAATTTCCTTCTGATGTCTTTTTAAAACCATGGGTTAATATAGAAGTGTTTTATTTAGGTTATAAATATATGGGGATTCCCAGAGACATTGCTATTACTAATTTTTCGTTTAATTCCATTGTATCAGAGAAATTACTAGTATGACTTGAATTCTTTAAATTTATTGAGAGTTGTTTCATGGCCCAGAGAATGGTTTGTCTTGCTAATAAACATTCCATGTGCCCCTGCAAAGAATATATATTTTGTGGTTGTTGGGTAGAATATTCTATAAATGACAATCAGATCAATTTGGATATTTTTATATTCAAAGAAAGTTAAAATACTTTATATTCTTACTGATTTTCTGTCGACATTCTATCAGTCATTGAGAGAGGAGTGTTAAAATCTTGGACGAAAAGTGTGGATCTGCATATTTTTCCTTATGCTGTAATAGTTTTTTCTTCATTTATTTTAGAGCTGTGTTGTCATGGGCAAAATTGTTATGTCCTCTTGGTGGATTGACTCTTTTATATAATTAATTGACCTTCTTCATTCCCCATATTCTTTGGTCTAAAATTCTCTTAGTGTGATATTAATATAGCATCTCCAGCTTTCTTCTTATTAGAAGTAGCACAGTATATCTTTTCTACTCTTATTTTGTTATTTTAAAAATTATTTTATGATAGGATATGTCCATAAAGTCAAGCTAAGGATCAAGATAACTTACAGTTTTGCTAACAATTTAAACTTAGGACTTAGGGGGTGCACTCATGTTTGTGCATGTCCTCAGGTGTGTGGTTTTGAATGAATTACAATTCTTTTGTTGTCTTAATCGTTTTTCTTACATATTCTTGGCTCCCTGCAGAAAGGGAAACATTCTAATCCTTTTACTTTTCACCTATTTCTGTCTTTATATTTAAAGTGTGTTTCTAGGGATCCCTGGGTGGCGCAGCGGTTTAGCGCCTGCCTTTGGCCCCGGGCGAGATCCTGGAGACCCGGGATCGAATCCCATGTCAGGCTCCCGGTTCATGGAGCCTGCTTCTCTCTCCCTCTACCTATGTCTCTGCCTCTCTCTCTCTCTCTCTCTCTCTCTCTCTCTCTCTGTGTGACTATCATAAATAAAAAAAAAAATAAAGTGTGTTTCTAGGGCAGCCCTGATGGCTCAGTGGTTTAGCGCCGCCTTCAGCCCAGGGTGTGATCCTGGAAACCCGGGATTGAGTCCCATGTCAGGTTCCCTGCATTGATCCTGCTCTCTCTCTGCCTGTGTCTCTGCCTCTCTCTCTGTATCTCTCATGAATAAATAAATAAAATCTTTAAAAAAAATATAGTGTGTTTCTAGTATGAAGTATTATTGGTAAGTCTTGCTATTTTATCCAATCTGACGATCCCTAACATTTAATTAGGATATTTAGACTGTTAACATTTAATATGATTATTAATGTGGGAAGATGAAAATCTGTCATCTTGCTGTTTTTTACCTGTCTTACTTCCTCCTTGTTCCATTGTCCCTGTTTTTTACCTATTTTGGATTAATTAAATATTTCCTATGATTTCTTTTTTGTCTCTTTTGTTGGATTATTAGCTATAATCCTTTGCTTTGTTATTTCAGTGCTTTATTTAGGGTTCATAGTGTAATCTTGGACTTACCATGGTCTATCTTCAAATGATACTGTGCTTCTTTCCATAGAGTATACAAATTTACAAATAGTGTATTGTCATTTCTCCCAAACTTTGTGCTATCACTACATATTTTTGTATGTGTGTTTTATACCTCATATTAACTTGTTCTTATATTTTGCATAAGCAGTCCATTGTCTTTTAAGATATTTTAAATGTAAGGAAAATTTTCACATATTTACCCGTATGATTACCATTCCCAGTGCTCTTCACTCTTTTCTATAGGTATAAATTCCCTTCTGGTATCATTTTTCTTCTTCTTGAAGAACTTCATTTGACAGTCTTTGTAGCACAGGTCTGCTGGTGGTGGATACTTTCAGCTTTTGGACATCTGTAAACACCTTTTTTTCTCTCTATTTTTTTCCCTTCCTTCTTCTTGATTTGGTTTTCTTTGCTCTTCTTTTAGTTTATTAATATAGGAATTTATATTATTGATTTCAGACTTTTTTTTTCTTTTGTAAAGTAAGCATTTCTCACTGTAAAATTCCATTTCAGCAGTGTGTTAGCTGTATCTGACAAAGTATAATATATTGTTTTTTTATTTTCATTCAGTTCTATGTAGATTTAAATTTCATTTGAGACTTCTCTTCAGCCGATGGGTTAATTTACATGTGCAGGGTTAGTTTTAATGTGTTTGGAAATTTTCCTGTTGTCTTTCTATTAGCAGTTTCTTTTAAATTTGTTGAGGTTTGTTTTATGTCCAGGATATAATCTATATTGGTGAATGTTCCCAGAGCATTTGGAAAAAAATGTGTATTCCACTAAAGCGCAATATATGTCAGTTGCATACTGTTGGCTAAACTTTGTTGTTCATTTCTTCTGGAACTTTCTGGAACCTTTCATGCTGATTTTCTACCTAGTATTTCTGTCAGTTGCTGAGAGTGGGGTGTTTAAGTTCTAAATTGTAACTGCTCATCTTCTTTCCACTCTTTCAAGGTTTGCTTTGTTGTGTTTTGAGGCTCTACTGTTGAGTGCACACGTATTTGAGGTCATCATGTCTTCCTGAGTTGATTTGCTCATCATTATGTAATATCTCTCATTATCTCCAGTAAGCTTTGCTTTGAAGTCTACTTTATTGGATATTAATATAACTATCTTTAACCTTTTTAGATTAATGTTTACATGATATATCTTTATCCATCCTTTTCTTTTCATCTGATCCATAGTGTATATTTGAAGTGAGGTTTTTTTTTTTAATGGATAGCATATTATTGGATCATGAGGGGGTTTTGTTGTTGTTGTTGTTCTTGTCATTGTTTCTTTGTTTACTCTCCCCCATGACAGTAGATGCCTACACTCCCATGTTGGCCTTGATGACTTCGGTAGGAGGTGGGGTCATCGTTGTCCTGTGATGTTTGGCTGGTGAACAGCAATTCTTATCTAAAAGTTTTCTTTCTTGGTAGGCTGCTGCTTTTCTTGTCCTTTGGCCAGAGAGGAAGCCCACTTCTCTTGGGCTTTTTCTGCCTCTGCTCATTGGCATCTCCAGGATACCAGCTTGTCCAGCTCCTCATCTGGGGTGTATAAGGCACAAAGAAAACCCAGGGTGCTCACCACCATGTTGTTCCTTGGGTGCCAAGTCTCCTAGCTGGTGTGCCACCTTCTTGCCACCTGTTACAATCCTATTCTGTTTACTTCATATGTAATGTTCAGGATTTTTCACTGTACCAAGTGTAAGGAATTGAGAAAAACATATTAACTCTTTCTAGAGGTTCTTTTTTTTAAAAAAGATTTTTATTTATTTATTCATGAGTTCTTTTTTAAAAAAAGAGTTTTATTTATTTATTCATGAAAGACAAAGTGGGAGGCAGAGACATAGACAGAGGGAGAAGCAGGTTTCCCACAAGGAACTCCATACGGGACTCCATCCCGGATTCTAGGATCAGGACCTGAGCCGAAGGCAGACACTCAACCGCTGAGCTATCCAGGCATCCATAGAGGCAGAGTTCTTCTCCGTTGTTTCAGAAGAGATATTTCACTGCATCTAGAATTCTAGGTTGGCATTTTCTTCCTTTAAGTACTTGAAGGAGATTGCTTCCCTATCTTCTTGCTTTTATTATTTCCTATGAAACGTCTTCTCAAATCTTCATTTTTGTTTCTCTGTTATTACGAGTCTTTTTTTTTTTTTTTGGTATTGAGCAATTTGATTATGCTCTGCCTCAGTGTAATTTTTTTTTATAGTTTTTGTGTCCTAGAGTTGACAGAGATTCTTGGATTTGTGGGTTAATATCTCTTAAACAGCCCCTCCCCAAAAGCAGATGACTCAACCAATTTTATGGCAACTGCTAAACCATTGTTAATTTGTAGTTCAGCTTCATTGTCTATCAGGTGCCATATTGTTATTAAATAGGTGTACATATGCTTTGCACACCAGATACACAGGCCCTTTTCCACAGTGTTCTAGTTTTAAACATTTGGGGGCATAATTTGAATACTTCCCTAAGTCAAAGGCCCATCTCATTTTTCAAATGTTTGAGAGATGACTGCAGGGAGATGAAACTTGTCCTTGAGAGGTGAGTCTGCAAATGTAGGAATACAGGCTTGAAACCAGGCTGACTTGGGTTGAACTCCATACCTCTTGCTGTGTAATTGGAATATTATTCAACCCTTTTGAGCCTCCAATGTATAAAATAGGGATGATAATCATACCTACTTATAGGGCTAATATGTGGAATAGCTAAGTAAATGTGGAACATAGTTAAACACACATGAAATGATTCCTATTGTCATTGGTGGTATTTTTTTAATAGTCTTTCTTTTTAAAGCAATTTTATGTTCACAGAAAAATCAAGCAGAAAATACAGAAATTTCCCTTAATCATGCATAACTTCCTCCACTATCAAAATCCTTTACCTAATTTGTACATTTATTATAATTGATGAATCTACATTGAGACATCATTATCACCCCAAATCCATAGTTTACATTTGGGTTCACTCTTGGTTTTGTACATTGTATGGCTTTTGACAGATGTATGATGACATGTATTCGCCATTATAATATCATACAAAAAGAGTGTCACTGCCCTAAAAAATCCCCTTTGCTTTGTCTGTTCAATCTCCTTTCCCCTGACCTTTGGCAGCCATCATTCTTTTACTATCTCCATAGTTTTGCCATTTCCAGAGTATCAATCATATAATTTGACTGAGACAAGGCCTTTTTAGATTGACTTCTTTCAGTAATATTCACTTAAGCTTCCTTGTGTCTTTTCATGGATTTCTTTTTTATCACTGGATAATATTTCATTTAATGGATATACCATTTCCATTTATCCATTCAGCTACTGAAGGACATCTTGGTTGCTTCCATATTTTGGCAGTTGTGAATAAAGCTACCATAAACGTCTGGGTGCAAGTTTTTGTATGATCATGTTTTCAACTACTTTGAGTAAATACCAAGTAGCCGTATTGCTAGATTGTATGGTAAAAGTATGTTTAGTTTTATAGGAAACTGCCAAACTGTCTTCCAAAGTAGCTGTACCATTTTGTATTCCCACCAGTAGTGATGAGAGTTTCTAATGCTCCATATCCTCATCAGCATTTAGTGTTGTTCTGGATTTTGGTCATTCTAATAGGTGTGCAGTGGTATCTCACTGTTTTAATTTTCAGTTTCCTATTGATAGACGATGTGAAGCATCTTTTCATATGCTTATTTGCCATCTGTATATTTTCTTTGGTGAGCTGTCTGTTCAGATCTTTGCCCATTTTAAAATTAGGCTGTTCATTTTCTTCTTGTTGGGTTTTAAGAGTTTTTTGTTTGTTTTGGAGCTGTTGGCATTTTAATTTGAATTATTATTGTCTTCAGTGCTATAAAGGTTTTCTTGACACCTCAGCATTCTGGGCTGCAAAAATAAAAAAAAAATCTGTTTTCTCTTTTTTGAGGGAAGTAGAGAAATTATCTTTACCTGAAAAAAATTAAAAGAGGTTCTCCCAGGATTACTTTGATCCAAAAAGAATTCCAGACTGCCTCTGAGGTACAACTGTGGCCTCATGGGGCTTCCATGCTTTAATTCCCTCTCTACAAAATTAGCTTATGCCATGTGTTTCTTAATTATTTTATTAAGTAGTGGGAAATACATGCTCAGCACAGCATTGCCTTTCTTCTGTGTCTTCCGTGGACATGTGTAGATTAACAAGGGCTTCTGCTCTAATCAGCGGCAGTGACAATACACTTAGTAGCAAATCACCCTAACTTCTAGAGAACTGTTCTGGCCTAGATCATTCTATAAAAAATAGTCACTAATGCTACTGAAGACAAATATGTCCCATTGCAGGTGAAGGATGTATTATGTTATCTGATTTCCATTCTCCCACCCTTTCACTATGCGTCAGTAGATTTATATCATGGGATTCATTTTCATTTTATGTCTTTTTATTTACGCACCAGTTCCTTTGCAAGTAATTTTAATTCTCCCTTTTATGAGAGTGAGGCTTTGTGTCTGTGTATTCCTATATAAAATAAAGGAAATGATTGTTTTTAATGCAGATTTGAAAGAAATATAATGGATTTCAGCTACAACAATTTCTTCCCATTTAGAGGAGATGAACACCTAGTTAGATGAAGAACGTCATTTCTCGTATAATTTGAATACATCCTGTTTCCATGACAACTTGTACTTACCAGCCTGCCTGGTTAAAGAAGTGTTTGAATTCTTTCTTGGAGAAAAGATTTGACCAAACACTGGTTATTCCATTTTTTTAGTTCCAGTAATTTAATTCCAATTTGGGGGTATTTCTCTTTTTAACATCGGCTCCTTTTGAAGGAAAGAAACCTAAAGGCCATTTGGTGGCATACCTCCACCTTCACAACAAAAGGAGAGGATTCCCAGGCCAAATGCTAATGAGCCTAGGAAATGATATTGTTGAAGGTTGTACTCATTTTCTGATATCTTCCAGTTAAATTAAATCAACAGAGCTGATGTAACAACTTATTAAGATGCTATTTGATTTGACAGAGAATGATTCAGTTACTCATTTCCATCTGGACACTATAATCATGAGGCTTGTTTCCTCACTGCGAACTTCTGTCTTGCCTTTATGGGTGGTCTGTGCCCTCTTAGTGCTGAATTTCGATTCTTGCAAGGACTATGATTTTATTAATGATTTTCCCTCAGAATGAAAGATAGGAAATTATTTGCATCATTAACTATTCTTGTGCAAAACATGAGGAAGATGGTACTGTATTTTATGGGCAAGATGACGTTTCATGCCATATGAAATATTTTAGTTCATGAGACAAGAAAGAATGACCCTTGGGCGTTTTATAAATAATAGAGAGTTAACTCCAAGTTAGGATAATTCAGAGTTTAGTTCTGAGGTACCTGGAAGTTTTTGAAAGGGCAAAAGTGACTCTTAGCTATCTCCAGGATCATGCACAATGATGATAAATATTTCTGACAAAAAACACATGTGCGCCATGGTCTGTGGGCTTATCATAACCCCTATTAGAAACCACGTTTTATAATGGGTTCTGTATGAGTGATATGTGCATATTTTTCACTTCCTCAAAAAAGATACCATCTTATCATAAAAACTATGGAACTTTATTTTTATATCTAAGCAATCTCTATATCCAATATGGGGCTTAAACCCAGGACCCTGAGATCAAGAATTATATGCTCTTCTGACTGAGCCAGTCAGGTGCTTATTTTAAAGATATAACATGCAACTTAATATTATGTGCATAATATGTAAAAACTGAAAGCCAAAAAAATAAAAACCTGAAAGCCAACAGGAAAGAGGAAGAAAATGACAGTATCTTTCTGTATTGAGAGTATTCAATTCTAGCACTTGGTAAAAGAAAGGAGATTAAGTGACCACAGAGCTTTCTTTGGCCTAAAATTCTGTTTGCAAGCATCTTCATGATTTCTAGTGTAGTACTTTGCCTAGTACTTGCAATTCTGAAAATTTTATGCAATTATAACTTTTTGAAAACAAATAATGTGGCTTTATTCCAAACTTGCTTTATTTTCCTTTTCTAATTGCCCATCAATTGATAATAGCTTCTCAAATTTCAGAGGACTCAGCTCTTAAGAAGTAAATGACTTATAAAATATTTTAATATTCACCTTAATGAATGTTTTAATCATAGAGGAATTCATTATCCAGATATTTATGGAATATTCACTACATGAGCAATCTTTAAGATAATCTCTGAGGAACACAAAGAGCCCCCCCCCCATGGAGCTTAGGCTAGGAAAATAGGGAAATAAGGTATAGGTAGGTAGTCATTTTGTTTGTAACATGACTCATCACCTCCTAATATTTTGCTGAATAAATTGATATTTTCTGTATGATGATTTCTTATGCCATAATATGATATGATTATTTAAGCTTAAAAATAAAGCTTTGGAAAGCACAATGCCTTTTCTCAAGAGTACAGGCTTGCACAATGTTCCCCTAAGTGATTTCTGAGCCATAACTGAAAGCTCAAAATCAGATCTTATCCCTAAAGAACCTCTTAGCTATAAAGAAGTAACCAGCTTGCTGCTAACTTATCCCACCATGCAAGCAATTGTTATCTTGCAGTGGGGTTTGGAGGCCTCCAGAGTGGATGCACACTACCAATAGAACAAGTGGTGCTCTGTGGCCATGGTCCTGGCATGACCAACCACTGCAGGTTGTCTAAGACTGAGGAGGGGTTTTCTAGGACATACATTGCTGAACTCCAGATAGTCTCATACAAATTGAGAAGGTTGGTTCTATACACTCTTCTCTAAATCTCCAAGGAGTGCAGAGGAGAACACCTGTATTCAAATAGCCTAGAGGATGTCCATGTTATCTCTGTAAGGAATTGAAATAAGGAAACAAGAACCAGTAATTGTGTGGCATTTTATTTATGGGTTAGGCCTGCCCTTACCTCCAGGCAACACTGTGAACCCAGTATTAATAGTACACTCATTTTTCAGTTGAGAAAAAAGACTCAGAGAGGTTAATTGATTTGTCCCAAATCACACAGCTGTTAAGCTGTTAATGGGCTCAAGCACACATTTGGGGGTCTTCCTCCGATCCCACTGCCCCTATACTGGCCATCTCTTACTCCCTTTAAAAAATTTCCAAAGGCCAAGTTGAAGCCTGCTGGCTTTCCTCTTCAGTTGCATTCTCCAACCTGAGCCTCCTCACATCTTTGGTTAATTGACAGGCCAGGGGAGCATTAATAACTACTCTTTGATAGGGAGCCAGTGATTTGCAGAGTATATTTATTGCAGAGTTGTACGTAATAGGGACAAACTTTGGTAACAATCTGAACGCTAACAGTAGGGGTGAGTTATGTTTACCTTAGAAATAAAGCCTCCAGGGGATGCCTGGGTGGCTCAGTGGTGGAGCATCTGTCTTCAGCTCAGGTTATGGTCCCGGGATCCTTGGATCGAGTCCCGCATCAGGTTCCCCGCAGGGAGCCTGCTTCTCCCTCTGCCTATGTCTCTGCCTCTCTCTGTGTGTCTCTTATGAATAAATAAATAAAATATCAAAAAAAAAAAAAGAAAGGAAGAAGGGAAACCTCCAGTTATTTATTCAAGAATAGCAGAGAATTGCAATGCAGAACATGCAAGCTATGGCCAAACCATTGGCAAGTCCAGAGAACAAAAGAGAGTGTTCCTCTCTTATAGAGGAAAGAGGGAAGTTGGAAGGCTATCACAAAAAATCCACTGGAATAAACTCTGAGTTCAGAGTATAGAGCTGCCCATTGGCTGAGTTGTGACTGCATTTCACTGGCTGGGCTGTCGCTGGAGGAGGAGGAAAGCCTGTCTCCTGCCCGGTAGTAGTAAAGGAGTATTGACTTGCCACGTGCCTCGTTTCATGTTGGGTATGCAGTTAACTACAGTGGTAGCTCTGAGAGCTTCCCCTTCTGGCCTCCTGACTCCATTTTAAGTGAGGTTTCCTGTATTAATTTTCACAGTTGCATGAATCCTTTTTCTTCCAATCAGTGCAATACTGTGCAGTCCCAACGAAAGTCCCTTAATCTGAATTCTTAGACTGGCCACAGAACCAATGTTTCTGAAGTCATTGTGGCTTTTTTTCTTAACCAAGGAAGAGCATGTCATGGTAAGTAGTTTGGGCACCTGCTCAGCCATGGCTCCAGAACTCTAGGTATCTTGCCCCTTTCTGGAGTGCATTTGATGACTGATCTCCTGTGACAGCACTTACTGTGGCCCTTTAAGGATGGAGAATTTGGGTGGGCAGAGAAGAGAAGAAAAGGCTCAGGAAAACTGGGGAGATGAAAGTGCACATGGTATGTTTAGCGAGAGGGGAGTCGACGGATCATAGATTCAGGCAAGTTGAATCTGTGATGTGCCAGATGCTGCACTAAGGACCAGAGGAGGCAGTGGTGGAGGAAGGGCTCATAGGCCTGCCTTTGGGAGCTCATGCTGTGGCAGAGATGAAGATGCACCAGGGGACGAGGATGCACCCTAATATATTTTTTTTCAAAAAACATATACTGTATATTAATATACTTCCAAGTATATGCAAATTGAGATTATATAATTAAATATATTTGGATATACTTGCAAATGTATTTGGAAAGGTGGGTCAAGTAGAGAAGATTGCAAAGGCTAGACTGGAGATTTCAGACTTCAGCCTGTGGGAGACAGGAAACCATATAGGTTAAAAAGGTGCTTTTAAGGAAGAGTAATATACCATCTTCGGAAAGGAGAACTGGCAGAGGAGAAAGACTGGACAGAAACCGGGAAACAAATTCACTGACTGTTCCTTTCAGTCCACAGATGTTGTATACCCAGTTCTTTTCCTTCCCAGATATTGGTGGCGTGCCATGCACGTGGCCAGACTAGGCTGGGTCCCAGGGCCAAAGACGGTCCTGGTCCTATTGGACTGGGTGTTCCGGAGTGGGAGATGGGCAGCAGATCCGTATTAGGAAAATCATCAGTGGGGAAGAGGATGTGCTCTGGAGCCTGACGGTGGGGAAGCTCTTGCCCAGGAGGCCTGAGTGGGAGAAGCAGCTAGTTGTGTAGAGCAGAGACTGGCAGTTCAGCAAAGGAAACAGCTTGTGTAGATGCCTTGAGGCTGCAGAGAAGCTGTAAGGACGGGGAGAGTGCAGCCATGTGGCTGGAAAGGCAGGAAGCATGCAGGAGATACTGAGCCCTGTTTGCAACCAGAAAGAGATCTTGAGAGCAATAGGAAGCTGGCGAAGCAAGCGAGGCATGATTGAATTGGTGTTTGGAGACAACTGCTGAGACTACTGTCTGGCACCTGGTTGGACAGGCAGAGAGACCGGACAGAGGATGTTGTGATTGGCTGGAACTCAGGAGGTGAGGACTGGGAGTGGGTGTTATTGGTGGGAATAAAGAAGGAAGACCAATGCCAGGGCTGCAGGAGGAGCCAAACAAGGACTCCGTGGCTGGTGGGTGGATCTAAATGGGGGAGGGAGGGGGTCAACTGAAACTTGATGGCATGTTTTCCAGGCTCAGTGGGTGGGAGGACTTCACTCTCCTCAATGCAGATACTCAACAAATGCAGTTTCATTTACCCCCTTCCCTTCCACTTGCAGCTCTGAACCAGACCCTCAGGGGTCTCTTAGATTCTCGACAAGTAACATCCATCGAGCTTTTCCTGTGTGCGGCTTGCAAGGTGTAGAAACATGTTTTCTCACACAGGCCTCAGAGCAGCCTATGGAGGGAGCTCTTGTTCCCTCCATGTTCTGAGCGAGGAATCTGGCATCCAGCAAGGTTAATAACTTCCCAAGGTGACACAGCTCACCCATGGCAGGATCTTGGTTAAGCAGGCTTCACTCTCGCTAAAGCAGTAACTTTGAGACCACGCTACAGCCTCCCCCGACACCCTCAGTGCCCCAGGGGTGTTTCAAGCCTCCCCCAGTCCTCCAGGCCCTCCTGGGACAGACCAACTGCAACACCTGCCTTTGCTGGAAGCTTCAGCAGGGCCTGGGCCTGCCGTCCCCTGAATCTAGCGAGTCTGAGGTCTGCCATCTAGCGGCCACTGCCTTCCTTTTTATTCTGAGCTTTTAAAAGAAAGGAAACTGGGAGTTCCCACATACAAGACAGGCCTGCATATTTATAGCATCACACCCTGTAAACAGGAAACTTCTCAGTCTTAGAGAAGGAGCCTGGTAACATAAACATAGCATATTGGCAATGAGTTCCTCCGCCCATTCAGCAAACATTTAAATATATATGTAATGCATATATATGTATATACATATATATTTAAGTGTTTGTGTCTATATATATATTTTTTTTTTTCATTCCCCTGGAAAGTAAACTCACTGAGACAGGGATTTCTTTTGTCTGCTAACTAATGAATTTCAAGAGCCTAGAACAGTGTGGCATTTGTATAGCAGACATGGGGATAAACATTTATTGAATGTCGAATAAATGAACACCTAACATTTAGTGCATCTTTACTATACACCAGGCACCTGACATGGGTGTTTTCTCATTTACTCCTAATGATGACTCAAGAGACAAGGAATGTCAAAATGCCCGTTTCTCAGATGTAGAGACTGATCCATAGAGGGACAAGAAGCTTACGAGGTTTGGGGAGAGCCGCTGGGTTTTGACTCAGGTTTTCTGATTTTAGAGACACTGCATTTAACTGCTGTGCATGATACCTTTTGTCTGCTCTGGGTGCCAGGCCTTGGGTGCAGCATTGCCACCATTTAGACTGGTGGTAGAAGTGCCTCCACAGGACGACCAGCCATTTCCCTCCTGTGTTTTGACTTTATTGAGTGAAGTCTTCCATCCCACGGTGCAATGACAGAGAGAGCAAATGGAGGGAATTCAAGAAAAGCTGGCTGGCCGACAAGGAGTCCCTGTCACTAGCCAGCTGTGTGGTTGTGTGACCCTGCACGGTGCCCCCACACCTCAGCTTCTCCATTAGTCAAAGGAGGAGACTGGGTTAGGATCCCTGCCTTCCCTTCCAGCTCCAATATTCTACTATTTCTGTGACTCCCAGGGAGCTGGATGAGAGTGAAGAGAGAGGACCACTGGTTCCTAGGCAACCAGTACCCGCCTCACCCATGTTGCCATGGTGATGATGGAAGTTGGGCTGATGGGATTACCAGCTCCTGCTAATTGCATATGAGAGCTCAAGGTCTCTGTCTCTTGCTTGCTGGCTGGCTGGCTCATACTTTCTCATTCTTCTAGGAACTGTGGGAAGATCTCCTCGCCTCCATCTGTGGCATCCCCAAGGCAGCCATAGTGCAATGGAAAGCAACTGGAAATGGAGCCTAGCTGTTCCTCTGAGTAGCTGTGTGACCTTGGGCAGGTTACTCGGCTTCTCTGAGCCTCCATTTCCCATGTGGAAAATGAAGGTGTTGGAATAGGGAGCCCTGTCTAAGGCTCTTCCCAGCTCTCAAATCCTTTGATGCCTAGGGAGCATGTCAGGGGAGCAGACCACATTGTTACTAGGCAACCAGCAGGCACCCTGCCCAAGTTGCCTTGGTGACTGGATACTAGAGGGGAGGGGAGTCGCTGCTGCAGCTAATTGCTTAATTATTTATGAGTGCCTCAAGTCCTTTTTGTTGTTTTCGTTGCTAGGGGCTGTGGGGTCACCTTCTCTTCCTCCCTCCTGCTACCCCAAGTCGCCTGAGGTGCACGTTGCACAGTGGGAGAGCACGTTGGCCTGGATCTCAAGCTACTCACCTTCTAGTCCTGCCTCTGTCATTTCCCAGAGCTGTGGCTTCGGGTAAGTCACCTCACCTCTCTGGGCCTCAGTTTCCTCATTTGTAAAGTGGGGGGTTTGCTTAGGTAATCTCCACATTTCCTTTTTACTGTGAATTTCTAATTCCTGCTGTCCAGTTGCAAATTGGGGAAGAAGGGGAATATTCCTAATTTTTTATCTTCTAAGGATGAGTCTGAGGAGCAGTAACAATAGTTAAATTTCTTAACATTTCAAACAGGAAGGGGATGACAATTAGGCCTGTTGTTCTCTGCTTGCCTCTCCCCTTAGCCATGTTGCCTGACCCATTTTATTAATCTTAAGGTCATTCAACGTTTATGTTTTTGGACATTACCTACTTCCAGCATGGATCTGAAGGGTTCACAGTATAAGATGCATCTGTTCAATTAGGCCTCTAAAATACAAATTAGGAGTCGGTTAATGTAAAAATAATGCTGCTGCTGCTTCATTGGTTACTACCAATGTTGTGATTAATCATCAGATGTAATTCTGAGCATCCTGGAAGCCAAAGCAAGAAGAGAGGGAGGTAGATAATTGTTATTCAATAAAGAAAAATTTCCAGATTGTTCCTTGTCCTAAATTCTGGAGGTGATTTATCTTGTGGTGCTTACTCTCTTTTAGAAACCGCAGACAAAACTTTTTAAATAAACCTTCACTGTTGACAGTATTGTTGAAGGACAGATTGACGAGTTCTAATCTAATTATAAAGCAAAAAGTCCCTTTCTACCTTAGGATTTTATGAAGATAAATCACTTAATAAACATAACTTCAGAATCAACCACTATTTATAAATCAGTTATATATAAATTCATGTAACCACTTTGCACACAAGTAATTTAGCAACATGTGTCAATTTTTTTAATGCAGACCAAAATTCTACTTCTCCAAACTTATTCCGAAATAAACTTGTGTAGCTGAGGAAAGACACTGAATATAAAAATGCTTATGGTAGCATTATTCATAAAAGAAAATGACTAAACCACATAAGTCTCGAGGACTAGTGAATTAAATTATGTTACTTTTTTACAATGGATTATTTTGCAAGCCCTCGAACTAGATGTATATGTTTCAATATGGGAGAAAGTCTTCAAATATATAATCTGAAGTAAATAAGGAGGTTCAGCAATAGCATAAAATGCTTTTCTTTCTCTTATGAAAGATATAGATAGGTATACACTTTCTGTATCTAGATACATGCTTTCATGTGCCTACTTGCATTTTTCTGGAAGGAAACTGTTAACAGTGGTTTCCTCTGGGCAGGAAGATTGATAGCCTTGGAAGGGAGGGAGACTTACTATTCACTGCCTTATTTTTACTATGAGGACCTGTTCATTTTCCAGTTAGGCAGTAGAGCCTGGCAGTTAAAAGCCTTAAGAGTCTGAATACCTGTGTTCAAATCCCAGCTCTGTCACTTACTAGCTGTGTGACCTTGGGATTAATTTAACTTCTGCATTCCATATCCATATTATGGATAAGTCCATAAAATAGTACCTCTCTCTTTGGATTGTTGTGAGGATTAAATGAATTAATAAGTATAAAACAGAACAGCCTAAACAATACCATCTATGCCTTTTCTCGAAAAAAATAAAGGAAAAATTAAATAAACAAAAAACCCTGCATCTAACCAAAAGGAGCCCCCGGATCTCAGAGTTGGAAGGACTTTATAAACATATCCCTGCTTCCGGCATCATGCGTTGTATACAAATTATATTTGAAGCAGGGATCACAAAGCATTGGTCTTATTTGCTTGTCATTTTATCTGAACTTGAATAAAACCTTTTCGACATGGCACCTATCTGGCGTTTCATAATAGGCATTTAAGATGCCCGTGCAGTCCCTGAACCCATCTGGTCTTACAGCTCCTGCTCTAGTCCATCCCATGAATGCTCAAGCCAAGAGCAGAACATATGCTAGGCCAGGTAGAAAATCTGTGAAAAGCTGGAACTCTACATCTGTTAAAGGCCAGCGAGGGACTCTTCAAAAGTCAAGCTTCGAGAGGGCATCCGTGCCCATGCCAGTTATGACATGTGTCCACAGCTCCCAGGCCTCTCCTTTTCTTTTGAAAGAGGGTGACAGAAGCCTGGCAAGGAGCTGCACTAGGACGATTCCTCTTCCTTTGGACTCAGGAATCTTAGGGCCGCAGGGATTTCCTCTCTTCTTCTTTCTTCTTTTCTTCTTCTTTCTTCTTCTTCTTCACACATCCAGAAAGGCGAGGGTTCCGTGTTCAAGGATGCCCGGTTGGTTCCCCTCTTCTTCGCAGGCGCTTTGGGGGAAAGTCTGGGAACTTAGGCCGACTTTGGGAACCTTCCTTTGAAGCTGGCCACGCTTTGGGCCACGCTTGGTCCCTGACTGTAGACCTACGGGTGCCCCCCCCCCCAAAAGGGCGGGATGGGAGGAGCTCTGTTGCCTTAAAAATTAGCAGAGTTAGGGAAACATGCTCACCCCGAGGAATTCAAAACTGACCTAGTAACCCCCCCCCCCCCGCCGCCCAAGTCGGCGGTCCCTGGCTTGTGCCCTCTGGCCCTGTGTTCGGACACTCTTGGGCATTCCGGGCTCTTCATCCATTTGGGCCAGCGGTTCCACTTGCCATCGCTGTGTCGCACCCGACTGTGCCTCCATCTGCCCTTGTATCCCTCCCTCCTCCTCCAGCCATCTGCCGGCTCTCCCACCCATCCTTGAGCCTGCTGGTATTTCTCTGCACCCGTCCTCCCCTGCCACCAAGGGCGTCTGAAATTCCGTGCAGCGGTCCGCTGGTCCATCCCCCCGGCCTCGCGTCTGTGTGCAGGGGCAGCCGTCCGTGCGGCCGGGCCTGGGTTCGCCGACCCCGACCCCGACCCCGACCCGGACCCCGACCCCAGAGCGCGCTCAGCGGGGCCCGCCCCCCTCCCGCCGCCCGCGGGGTCGGCGCCGGAGCGCGCGGCTCCCAGGCCCGGGGCGCGCGGGGCGCGCGGGGCGGGGAGGGGCCGGGCCGGGCCGGGGCGGGGCGCGCGCGGGCGGGCGGGGCGGGGCGGGGCGGCCGGGGTGACTCAGCCGCCGCTCGCCCCGCGGTCCGCGCGTCCGCCGGCCTCGCAGGCGGGGCGGAGAAAATGGCGATGCCCCCGGCCGCCGTGCCCCCCGCGCGCGCCCCGGAGCCGCCGGGGCCCCGAGCCGCCAGCGCCGCCTCCGCCAGCGCCGCCGCGCCGCTCGGCCTGCAGCAGCTGTCGGCGCTCCGGCCCGAGCCGGGAGAGGTCCCGCTGCACTCGCCCTGGACCTTCTGGCTCGACAGGTGAGGGGCGCGGGGCCCGCCGCGTGCGCGCAGCCCGCTTCGTCCCGGCGCCCCCCCGCCCCCCCGGGCGCCCCGGGCCCGCCCCGCCGCCGCCCGTGCGCCCGTGCGCCCGTGCGCCCGGGGCGCGCAGAGCCGGGGCGGGGGCCCGGGGCCGGGAGAGGCCGGGGCGGCCGGGGGCCGGGGGCCCGCGAGCGCGCTGGCGCAGCCCCCGAAGTTCCCGCACCACTTTCCCCTCCGGCTCCTCGCCGTCCCGGGGCCCCGCCGACCCCGGGTGGGGGCCTCCGCCGTGACAGCGCTCGGGACGGGGGCCGGGCTGCCCGGGGCTGCGCCTGGCTCCCCTCCGCCGTTCCCCGTGCAGCCGGCCGGCCGCCTTCCCGGCTCGGGGACCTCGGCGAGCAGCCCGCCTCACTCCGTCGGTGACAGCTCTCTCCCCGGGTCAGCGCGGGGCGCCATCGCCCCAGAAGCACCTCCCGGACCATCCCCGACTACCGCAGCCGGGGGTGGGGGGGGGCACGCCCCGGCCTTGCGGTCACGCCGCGTTCCCTGCCCCCCTTGTGCTCCCCTGGAATGCGTCGTGCTGCCCTAGACTGTCATGTACGAATCTGTCTGTTTTGTGTGTCTCAGCCCCCTCATTTCTTCCCCTCTGTTGGAAGCCACTGAGCAGGGACTTTTTTTTTTTTCTTTTTTTTCTGTTTTGGACACCTGTTCTATCCCAGCACCTATGGGACTGGACCTGGTACATAGCAGGAGCACAGCCAAACTTTGACTAATGAATAAATGCACGAGTGCAAAGCCCTTAGGATCCGTTACGGGGGGGGGGGGGTGCCCACAGAGTATTATGTACGAATCTGTTTGTTTTGTGTGTCTCAGCCCCCTCATTTCTTCCCCTCTGTTGGAAGCCACTGAGCAGGGACTTTTTTTTTTTTTTCTTTTTTTTCTGTTTTGGACACCTGTTCTATCCCAGCACCTATGGGACTGGACCTGGTACATAGCAGGAGCACAACCAAACTTTGATGAATAAATGCACGAATGCAAAGCCCTTCTTAGGATCCGTTCGTTACCCAGGGGGGGTGCCCACAGAGTATTATGTACAAATCTGTTTGTGTGTCTCAGCCGCTCATTTCTTCCCCTCCGTTGAAAGCCATTGAGCAGGGACTTTTTTTTCTTTCTTTTTTATTTTTTTAATTTTGGACACCTGTTCTATCCCAGCACCTAGGACTGGACCTGGTACATAGCAGGAGCACAGCCAAACTTCGACTAATGAATAAATGCACGAATGCAAAGCCCTTCTTAGTATCCATTACCCCGGGCGGGCAGGGGGTGGGGGGGTGCCCAAAGACGATACCTCAAGGTTGTCCCAGAAGCGTATGGAAATGTTGATGACACTTGTAGATACAGTTAAATATTAGGAGGAAAGGTATATATGACTGTTCTCTGTGAGATTTTCTTACGAGACCCAAATCTGGTGTTAAAAAAAAAAAAAGCCTTGCATAAAATGCCGGAAGGATTTTTTAAAAGTGATTATTAAATCATCCCTTGAAGGAAGACCACTTCATTCCTTCCTTCTTGTTGTAGTTAGCACCCATCTATAAGAATCTCTAAGAACTGACATTTGGAGTCACTGTCTTTTCCGGGGACCTAAAGAAGTTGGGGGGTGGAGTAGATAACAATGAGTCTCGGTTTTGAAAACATTTTCACTTTCATTATGGGATGCTAAGAAAGCATTTTACTGTCACAATAGGAGTGGTTTTGGCTAACATCAAGGGAATGAAATCTTGCGTCTGTTTTCAAAGGTGTGCTGTGACTATTGTTGCTACCTGCTGTTTTCAAGTTGTTAAAGAGGGGCCTCTGGTCTGTGAGGAGACTGTGGACTGGCAGAAACAGTATCAGGAGAGTTAAAAGGGTCACAAATTCATCTCCTTAAAGGCACAACATTTTAAGAATAGATCTGAGATTTTAATACCACATAACAACAAATAACTTTTTAAGAAAATCCGGTAGCATCGAGGATAAGAATATAGGAACTTCAATGAAGGCACAAACTCGAACTTTCTTAGTATGTATTTGTGCAGTTTTGTTCTCTGAAAGCTGGCACTCAAGTGAAATGTTACTGCAGTAGTGTTCAGGTTGGTAATAGAAATAATTACATTATGTGATTATTATCTAATTTCTATAAGAAATTAGAATTACTTGCAGAGTTGCTCATTTGAATTCATTTTGCCCCATCAGTCGTCCCATAGCTTTTATCGAATTGTCTCCACTTTTCTGAGAGGCCATTTCATTCATGTAGACTGGCTCCCTTCCCCTTTGGGTTATGAATACATTGTGTTCTAGAAGTTTATTTGTAGCTTCTCCCCCCCTAGGGAAACAAGGTTCTAGAGAGAGTAGTAAAGCTCTCAGGAGAGCCCTCCAAGGCAGTCTTCTCCCCAGCATAGCTGATGTCTGCCCCTGAGGGCATCAGTTTGAGTTCCATAGCATCCAGAGGGTTTCTGCTCCCTAAAACTTCCCTTTGGCACCTGCCATCTGTCCTGTCCTCCCTTTCAACCTACTCTGTGACCAGAGACAAGTGATTTAGCCCCACTAAACCTCAGTTTCATTGTGTAAAATGGGGAGAGTCATAGATTGTATCTCATGGGGGTAATTCTGAGGATTAATGGATGAATATAAAGCACTAACATGGGTGCCCAGCCTAGAATAAGTGGTTAATAAATATTGATAACTAACATTGTTACCCGAAGCTCCCAGACTACCGCCCCCCCCCCCCAACACACACACCCCAACAGTCCCTGGAGCAACTTATCTGACCTTAGTGTCAGGAAACCAGCAACCTGAATTCATTTTCCCCCACTGGATCAATTGGAGAGTCCCTTAAGTAGAGTTATTTGCATTTTCAATAGCAAATTTCAGTAAGTCCGTATTTGTTTTGTTGTTGTTGTTTAACTAGACTGTATGGCTAAGAATGTAAGCATTTGAGGTATAATTTTGGTTGGAGACACAGAATGAAGCATTTTCCTCCCTGTTTTTGACTCTTAAAAACCCTATCCTGTCTCAGTCTTGATCTCAGGGGCTGCTCTGAGTTGCTTGTCTCTGAGGACTTTGTTTTCGTCTTGCGGTGACCCTGTTTCTCGGAGTTTGACCCGCAGGACTCAATCCTCAGGCCTCGTGTCCCTGTCCACACCAGTGATAGCATTCAGTCACAAGGCATTCAGTTCAGTTCTCATCACACTGGTGATTCCCACAATTTTACACTTGCGCGTGCAGCTCCTCCTCTCGGTCTCCATATGGATGTCTAATACACATCCAAACTCAACACATGTCAGACCACCTCTTCAGCTTCTCTCCCAAATTTGCCTTCTTCCATCTGTCCCGTCTCATATAAGAGCAGTTAACAACAGTAACTCCATCCTCGCAGTTGCTCAGCACCCACATCTTGGAGACCTCTGTGGCTCTGCTCTCCTTGTCTTCCCCACTCCTTCTCCCTCCCCTCCATCCACTCTCCTCAGACACTGCTGATTCGACCACACAAATGTGTCCACAATCCAATGGCGCTCCCACCACCTGAGCCACACGGCCTCTCTCCCCTGGACCACTGCAGGAGTGTGCTAACTGCTCTCCCTGCTTCTACCCTTGCCCGCCTTCCCCCTGCCAGTCTTTTCCCATCACAGCAGCTGAAGTCATACCTAAGTTAAGGCCTGTTGCTTCTTTGCTCTCCTTTTCACTCAGAGGCAAAACCCAAAGTACTTAACAATAGCCCTTGAGACTCTGCAGCATTTCCTGTATCCGCCCAATATGCCTTCCCCCCCTGTCTCCCTCTCACTCTCTCTTCTGCCCTTCTAGCTCTTTCTCTGTCATCCCAAGCATGGGCCTTAGCCACCAATAGTCCCTCCTGCCTGGAATACTCTTCCTCAGTCATCTGCTAGGACTTTGCTTTCCTCTCTGTCTTAGGGAGGCTTTTCCTAACCACTGATACTAAACGGCATGCACATCCTGACACACCCTCCCCATGCCCCTGACCCTGCTTTATTTTCTCCGTGGAATTCTGTGTTTGTACATATTCTCTCCCTGGAACATCGGCTTCATAGGGTTCTTCCTGCATCCTTCTGCCCTCAGCTCCCGGATCAGCACCTGGCATAAGTCATCCCACACCAAAGAGTTAGAGATTATGGAATTCTACTCCTAGTGACTTCCCCTTCTCCCATAGTGGTTCGTGTTACTTGGACTGTCATTTGTAAATCTGCATCCCCAGCCCTGATCTCTCTCCCGAGTTCTGGATACCATATCTGCCACAGGCTGGTTAGCAATTCCACCGTCTAATGCATTTTTCAGAGTTTGAAGTCCTTGAGTCCTTTCTCGTGTACACTACTCCATGCAGTTCTGTGCTTCAGATGTTTGATCCCCTGTTGGAAGACTTGGCCCAAGCCAAAGCCACACATTCCTCTCCACATGCCTGCATCTGTGCTCTCTAGCCTCAGGTACATGCTTCCAGGTTGCCTGCTCTCAAGCTCTTCCCTCCTCTCGGCATCCCCCACCTGGGCCCCTGGGCTTAGCCTTCTGACCTGCACCTGGTCTTGTCATCCCAAAAACTCCCTGCCTTTTTCCTCTACCCCAGCAGGGGATTGTGACTCTGTCTCTCCTCACTTAAACGTGCCTTTGTTGTGGGCTCATGTGCTCCAGGCTGGTGGGATTCTGGATCTCCACCCCTGCTTTCATCACAGCAGAGCTGATTGGTTTTGTTATTGTTTTAGAAATGATCCTCTCTCATTTGAAAAGAGCATTCCCCAGCTTAAAAACAAAAACAAAACACAAACAAAACCTAAAACAGCCTTCAGGATATGGTGTGAACTTCTATATTGCTTTTTTTTTTTTTTTTAACATGAAACTCATTTTTTTTAGCCTCATCCTCTAGGTCTCCTCAACTCCAAAATACCACTCACTGTGTTCAGTCTCACTAGTAACAGTGGATTTCTGGCCCTTTTCCTGCATAAGCCATGATTTGCCAGCCCCTGGGATTTGTCTTCTGATGTTCCTTCTTGTTGGGATGTCCTTCTCTCCTTTGTCTACCTGAAAAGCTTCCATGCATCCTTCAAGGCCTTGCAAAGATACCAGCTCTGTAATTGTCCTTAAATAGCCCTTGGCCCAGGCAGGATTGAGCCCACCTCCTTTGTGCTCCCGCAGCATTTTTTAATATGCCAGTATTTGTATCCGGGGTTATTGATGGCTCTTCTGTCCCTCCCTCTTGACCATTAGACTTGGCCTGCCTCATGTCTGGCTCTCCAGGAGTGGACATTACAGTGCACATAGTAGGTACTTAAAGAGTATTTGTGTTCTTGTGTCTTTAGTCACAAAGGTAGGCCAGTCATGTATGTCTCCCACCAACCTACCTCATCGGGGTTTACCTCTACCCAACCAGTGTTTCTCAAAATCTCAAAAGCCTTGCCACTTCCATCTGCATCACCTGGCTGTGCTTCTTCAAATACAAGCTCCTAACCCTGCCCAGGACCTGCTCTCTCTCAGACCTCTTGGAGTAGAATGCATATTTGTAACAAATGCTGTATACCTCACAACTGGAGAATTACTGCTCTGTTTATTGATCAGGTCATTTGAGCATCTTAGTTGCCCATCACTGTTCTCAGCGCTAAGAATGCAAACACATTGACAACATGGTCCCAGGCCTCCCTGGAGGGATGCCTCTCATACCGCATGCTACCATGGCATCAGTGGAGGTACCAAGTTCCAGAGGGACCCCCCCCAAAACACACACACCTCCTTCACCGTGTGATGCTTTTGCATGCATTCCTCCATAATAACAGACTTGATAGAGAGGATCCCAAGATCATCTTTGTTCATAGAGTGGCCTATTGGGACTAGGCGAGGGTAGAAGGCTGTATGGAAGTATATAGTTGGCAGGATACAGTGGCTGGCATCTGCACCTGTTTCCCTCATTTTCGCCTTTCTGAACTCACAGGCTCACTCAGTGGCTGAGGATTTTATTTTCTGGAAGGGGGAAACAGCCTCCAGGTAGCACAGGCAGGGAAGGGCTCTGACACAGGGGCTCACAGCCTCTCTACCTCTGCGTCAGTGGTCGTTTCCTGCAGTTGGGCCTGAACATCCTCACTCAGAAAAGTACCAGTCCTTCCTTGGCACTAGCTGCTCAAAAATCTGTTTTCCTTCCTCTAATATTACAGATGCTGTTTCCTTATTTCCAAACCTAAGACAGCTGGCAAGACTTTAGTGGTCTGGCATGGTGACAGTCCAAAACCTGGCCTTTGTCCACTGTCACCTCTCACACTGTTATAGTTCTCTTCTACCCAACTTCTGTGTATGGAGGGATTAGTTATATAGCAAAAGGAAAAGAGTCCCAGTTGCTAGTGTCAAAGGAGTTTATACGCTAGGAATGAAAATAGAAGGAAGCCTGGAAAAATAAAAATAAATGTGCAAAAATAAAGCATTTAGATTATGAAGCGTGTTTCAATAGATGCGTTATTAAATGTTAATGATAGACTGTGGACTATTTGTGAATGTGACTCTCCAATAGGAAGCTGATATAGCCACAAGCCACAGATCTATCTAAAGGTGATTAAAATGAAATCAGCTTTAATGGAGTGAATGATATATGAAGGATGTTCTTCATCACAGAACTGAGCCTGTCCATATTTTCCCTCTGACAGCTGAGCCCAATGTTAGTAAATTCACCAAGACTGGCTTTTAGGAGATGTATCCCTCTCTAAGGCTGTTCTCTTGGCTTAAATGAAGTGGTCACTCATATGAGATGGAATATTGTCAGTATTCGTTTCTTCCACTGATAATCTATTGTGTGCGTACACTGGGCACGTATGTCCATTACTTGAGTATATTGTACCATATATAAAATTCCACATTTTAGCCTATCAATATTAACTATCCTTTACTTCGCTGTGCTAGGTACTCCGCTGGTTGCTGTACCCATGAAGTCCTCACAATATTTTTTTTTGAGATTTTTAATTTATTTATTCGTGAGAGACACACACACACACACACACACACACACACACAGAGAGAGAGAGAGAGGCAGAGACACAGGCAGAGGGAGAAGCAGGCTCCATGCAGAGAGCCTGAGGTGGGACGCAATCCCAGGTCTCCAGGATCATGCCCGGGGCTGAAGGCAGCGCTAAACCACTGAGCCACCTAGGCTGCCCAGTCCTCACAATATTGAAGTAGGATATACCAGCAACGTTTTACAGATGAGAGAACTGAGGCCCAGAGAAACGACTTGACTAAGGTCACACAGCTAACACAGACTGGAAACAGGATTTGAGCTGAGGAGTGTGTGACCCCAAGCACTAGTGTCCCTAACCCTGCTGAACACCACTCCCCTGTGAATATGGACAATGAACGAGATTCAGTTCTCCCATATTTCATATCCTGAAATGAGAGGTAATCTGGGCCTACCACTGAATTTCACAAATGAGGAAATCAGTCTCCTGTTTTCCTGGTAAGAAAAGTAAGCCAAAATTTACAAAGAAGAGACCCTTGCCTAAAATCCATATTTAAGAGCCTGTGTAGGATTGTCCTTCACCTTTAATGATAGCCTCATCTTGATAATCTTTTTTGGGTGATGACAAAAAATGCATCTGTGAGAAAAGTGATTTTTATGTGTTTTTTATGATGCTACCTATAGTTCATTAGCTTTTACTTGCCAAGTTTTTAGCATTTCTTATGGGGACTTGATTTAGATGACATGGCCCAGCACATCTCAAACTTCAATATGTATACAAATCACATAGGATTCAGCAGGTGTCTAATGGGCCTGGAAATGCTGTAGCTCTCACAAGTGCCCAGGTGACGCTACTGGTTGACGGACCACACTTTGGCAGGGACACAGACAGGAGTAGAGGAAACCCTTCCAACTTCTTTTCTTTGAAAAAAGCATTTCCACGTATCCAAGTCACTGGTAAGTGGTGCTGTGGACCTGCTAAGAGCTAGCTAGCTAGCTAGGTAATGGTGAAGAGAATTTCCTTAGGTATTTTACAAGGGCTTCTGTCTCCATGAATTATTCATGAGCCTTGCTCACCTGTAGTAAACATATCTTAAAGGGTGGGGTTGAATAGAGAAGGCACATTTGCATTGCATGGAAGTACATTGAGGATTGCAAGCTACAGGAGAGTTGAGACTGCTTGGTGCAGAGCTGTGTTCATGGCACCAAGCAGAGGATGTGTCATGTAGTAAGTGATCAGTTTAGGCTGGTGACTAATAGCAAGGTTGCCAGCCACCCATGGTTTGAGTCCAGGGCTGCCACTAGCCAGCTCTGTGTCTTTGGCACGTCACCACCCTCAGGCTTAGTTTGCTTATCTGCAGAATGGAAATGCATAATATTTTAATGAGGATGAAATGAGATAATGCATGTATGTAACATATGATACATAATTTTTCAGTTATTGGGGGCTCAGTAAGTATTTCTGGGATAAGAGAGAGAATAAAATGCTTTGAAGCATTACAGACTTAAATTGAGCTAAAAGAACTCTGTCTTGTGAGATTCTCAGGGACCTACTTTAATGAATAGATAAAGATGATTTGTAAGTAACACATTAACTTTTTGCATATAAATGGTGCTTAGGTGCCTGGAAACCATTTAAGCAGAACAGTTGGTCCAAACTTATGGGACTTTCTGCTTTCTCCTAACTCCCCAAATGAAAAAAAATTTTAACCAATTTTACACAGAGTGCCTTAAGGTGCATCTCCTGTTATTCTGTTATGCAGTTGAAGACACACAGGAGTGACATAAAGCTGGATTTGGGAATTTGGGTCGTAAGTAACCTTAAGAGTTCCCCTGACATGTTTACACTCATCATCTAGTTGGCACACCTTGAAGGATCCCCTCCCACTTCTGCCTCAACCATCACCACTTCTGGATTAGCCAAGTCCAAGTAGAAACAGCGCTCAGGATAGCTACGGCTTTAAGCCCAGAGACATGGGCACCTGATGGGCTTTCTTTTCTGAGGACAGAATCTAGGAATTTCTCAGCTCTGTGTGTGACTCTCACAGATTTCTTGGGATTCTTACTCGCTGTCCCACAGGTAGAAAATGTGATCAGTGTGTCTCTTAGTTCTAACTGCGCTCTTCTCTATTCCTGTTTTTTTTTTTTTTTGCCTCCGATGGCAATGATGATGATGGTGGTGTTAGCAACAGTTGCTTATTAGGCCCCAGGTGTTGGGTAAATGCTTTGTAGAGCATTCACTTATATAGTCTAAGTAGCAAAGCAGTGGGTGACATAGAGGACCATGTTCTCAGAAAGGGGAAGTGAGGGCCAGAGAGGGTCAGGCTTGTTACACAGCTGGGAGGTAGCAGAGCTGGGACTTGAACTCAAATCCCTTGATTCCAAGGGCCATCCTTGTAACCCCTCTGTTTTCCCGCCTTCCTGCTACAGCCCATTTGTGGCTTTTGTTTGGTAAAGTATCTTCTTCCCGTGCCCGGCCCCAGAAAATGATGACCTATACATGTGTTCTTACTGAATTGTGTTCCTTGTATCAAATTTGGGAATATGTTATTGCCGGGGATCCTTGGTAGCCTCCAGCCCAGCTCTGCATCTCTGCCATCTTCCCCCCTCCCAACAGCGTGGCCAGATGGAGAATGGTGGAAGAATAACAGGCCAGAGCAAGGAGTGGGTCCAAGGAGGGAGTAGATAACCTAAAGAGGAATGAGAAAGGGATTTGCCCTAAGATACCAGGTGAGACCCTCCCATGATGACAATGACAGCTTGGTTTTTACTGGGAACCATCCTTGTCTAAGAGGAAGATCATGGGAATCAGAGCTAGACAGACCAGGGAAAGAGTGCAAATCTGCTACTTAAAAAGCCTCACTGAGTAAAAATTTAAAAAAAAAAAAAAAAAAAAAAGGGATCCCTGGGTGGCGCAGCGGTTTAGCGCCTGCCTTTAGCCCAGGGCGTGATCCTGGAGACCCGGGATCGAATCCCACGTCAGGCTCCCAGTGCATGGGGCCTGCTTCTCCCTCTGCCTATGTCTCTGCCTCTCTCTCTCTCTCTCTCTCTGTGTGTAACTATCATAAATAAATAAAAATTAAAAAAAAAAAAAAAAGCCTCACTGAGCCTCAGTTTCCTAATTAGTAAAGTGGAAATAATGACACCAACTTGTCAGGGTTGCTATAAGGATTAGAGATAGCATAAGCAAAAACCGTCTCATAGAACACATCCTCAATAAAAGGAGGCCATTTTTACCTTAATATCATTAAATCAGAGGGAAGATTCCTGGTGAACACTTCAAACTCGTTAACCTGATCCATCCGGGGTGTATTTATTGTCGCGCTGATGTGTCCTCGGCCACAGCTACGTACTGGGAGAAGGTGGCATCGAATTCAGAGAACATGAAAACAGCTTCTGATTCCGGGGTTCTTTAATTTCCCACAACTCTGGTTGTGTGTCTTTCTAGGAAGGGTCATCATCAATACATATACCCCCCTCACTGCTCTCTCTCCCAGGCAAAGAAGAGTGGATCTGATCAGAGTTGTTTTGTCTTCAAAGTCTGGGGAATTCAGAAAGCAAGGGTACTGGTTTTAGAACTCCATGAGAACAAAGGCTTTGTCTAGAATGACCACTGATGTATCCTCATCAGCTGAAAGAGGTTGTGCAATGAACCTTTGTTGATTAAAAAAATTATAAATCCTCTGAGGTTGTTATATGTCTGTGTCAGGGTTTCTCGGCTTTGACTCTGGTGACATTTTGGGCTAGATAATTCGTTGTTGTGGGGCTATCCTGTGCCCTCGAGGAGGTTCCATAGCTGTCCTGGCTTTTACTTACTAGATGCCAGTGGCATCCCCCTCAGGTGTGACAACTGAAAATGTCTCCAGATGTTGCCATCTGTCCCCTGGGAGGCAACATCTCACGTCCAGATGAGTACCTTTGGACTGCAGAGTGAGGGTTTGGTTAGGGTTCTATTGGGAGGTTTAGGGTGTAACATGAATAGAGTAAAAAGACTTTTAAAAGATATGAGAATATACCGTGTACCTGAGATGAGTAAAATATTTCTTTGCTTGAAATCAATGGCGAGCATTTTTCTTCCAGTTGCTACAACTCTCTTTCAGAGTAACAGGGAGGAGGGGATGTGGGGCTGCTGGCTCCCAGGGCTACAGCTTTGCCACGAGCAGCCTACATTGCTACTTTAAGAAACGGTAACAGTAGACGCTGCAGCTTCTGGTTCAACTTTGAACCGGCAGGCCCAGGACAGACTGACCTGCTTACAAGACAGATTATTTTAAAATCTCAGCCTGTTTACCCTGTTAAAATGGATTCTGTGGATATGGCCCAGTTTTGCACGTTAAGGATGTCCCAGGTCAGGCATGAGGTATTTTTCAGTGACTGTTGGGATCAGATTTGGCTCATAGAAGAATGCTGTTCCCAGAGCTGGCCAAGCCACCCACTTACTACCATCAGAAGTTTCTGGCACCGGTTTCCTTACTTTGAAACTTGGACACCCATTAAACTATCTAGCAGCTAGAAGAGATCCTTAAGATCTCAGAATCCAACCTTCTCCATTAAGGAATTAGGAAGCCAGAGGCGCCTGGGTGGCTTGGGTCATGATCTCGGGCTCCCCGCTCAGTGGGGAGTCTGCTTCTCCATCTCCAACCTGCTTGTAATCTGTCTCACTCTCTCTCTGTCAAATAAAACAAAATTAGGAAACCAGAGTCCATAGTAGCTGACATATTTCCTTCAAACGCCAATACATCAGCATGAAATCTTAATCAGAATTGACCTATTGAGGGTGATCCTGTTGGTTTTAGTGAGAACCTTTTCTACTCAGCTCTACTGGAAAGACTGTTCTTAGAGAGCTGGGTGGCCAGGATTCGATGCTGTAAAGGAGATAGAATGTTTAACACACGAGCAGCAGTGGAGTCCCTGCACACTAGCTCTTGATACTATTATCTTACACAGATGGCTCTGCCTTGTTTTATTCTAGAGTCCCTTCTTGGACTCTGGAAACTAGATTTGTTTAAAAAAAAAAACAAACAAACAAACTTGAACAGTGAAACTGAAGGGCCCTAAATAATTTTGTATGATTGTTTCCTACACTAGAATAAAATCAAAGACCAGAATGTAGAGACAAAGCCATTTAAAAAGCATAGAAAGGAAATGTCCATCAGAAACTTTTTCCAGGTTAAATGGTATTGTCCTCACATTGTATTAAGTTGACATATGCTGTCTGAGGCGAATATTCAAATACTCATTCTACACAGTTACAAATTGAAGTGTGACTTTAAGAAATAGTAGAAAAAATTGATATACACAGTTTTTAAAAAGGGCAAAGTACATTTCCTTCCTTTGGACCCTAACAGAGCCCTGTATATACTCTCCTATGTGCTTTGAGTGATCCAGAGATCATATTTGAGCATATTTGGCATATTTGGTGAGCATACTGGGCATATTTGGTGGAGAGGTCAGCTGAACTTTTCAAAGGGGGGAAAAAACTCAGCATTGGAATCGCGCCAGTAGATTTTCATATAAAAGCAAAAGATTTTCATATGAAAATCTACCCAGAAGAAGTTCAAGGTCTGTTTTAGGGTCTTTTTTTTTTTTTTAATCCTTTTATAGTTGAAGCCATAAATAGAGTAAAAACCTGCATTAAATAGTAAATTAATATTTATCCAAGTCAAAACAGGCTCTGGAGTGATGGATAGATATATCTGGGGCTAGGTGCTGATTTATATAAATAAATATTTTAAATATATATGTATATATATATTTATAAATTTATAAATCATATTCATGATTTACCACACTCTTCAACATAGTTATTTAGGCTTCAGGTCTGCCAAGATAATGTGATCATGCTAGATATTGTGAATTTACTTTAAAGAGAAATGATATCCAGCATATTTATAAACAGCTAGAAAAGAGTTGTAAGCCCAATGCATTAGGGTAGCTTTATTTATCAGAGCTGACCAATTTAACGCAGTCCTTTGTTTATCCCCAGACTAGTTTACAATTGTGCTTCCTTAGTGACCTTCAAGCAAGGAAACTGTATTGAGAAGTGTAATTTTTTCCTATTCCAGTTAGATACCAGGGAGCACTTATTGGTTTATAGTTGCAGCAGTAGAGTCTGTAGAGCCCTGTCATGCATGTGTCATGCACACCTCATACCTGGGCATGATCCTTTTCTTTGCTATCCTTTCTGTCTCTGAGCTCTGTGAGTTCTGTACGTATCTCTATTGTGCAATCGTTTTACGACTTTCTAGAAAGTACAACATCTTGAAGTTCCATGGGATCTGTGTCTTTGAGGGTCAGTGGCTGGTAAAGCTAATTTTTTATAGGTTCTGGATCCTCATGGGTTGACTATGAGCCAGTCATATTCTCTCAGCAAGGCTCATTTCCCACCTCACAACCAGACATGGGGCTTTCAAGCATTATTTGAGTGGTGAATTTTTATCTTTGGCCTGATATTCCTGAATCCTGACAGTCTCAAGTAAGAACTTCAGTACAGGGAGAAGGAAAAGGTAGCAGGACTTGGAGAATCTTAACTTCTAAGGATTGATGAGACTGTGTCATGTTCCCCCTAATCCCAGGAAATGGTGCGAGGTAAAGCCAGTCCCTAGTGCCCGATTTTTCTGGTGAATAAACCTGTAGTATGTTGCCATCTAGTGGACCATATGGCAAACTAAAGATTAATGTATTCTGACCACAGAGTTACTCAAAACTAATTAAATCAGCCGGAGAAAATAACCGAAAGAATTTTTCTAAAAGTAAGTGTTGGGGAAATACATGCAAATTTCAGGTGAAACTAAAGTTGACCTTTAGTAATCATGTTTTCTGAAAGCTGTCAACAGAAGGTTACTCTTTCTTAAGAGCTGGTGAAGATTTACCACCAGGGAATTGACAAGTTTTTCTAATATGTAAAGAAAGGGTCCAGGATCCTGTGATTTCACTGTAGCTGTATGGTGGGCACAGTTTCATATCCAAAGTCCTAGCAAAAGGCTTGGTTATTACAGGGTTATTTCAGTATTTTTAATTTTTTTTTAAAGATTTTATTTATTCATTCATGAGATACACAGAGAGAGGGAGAGAGAGGCAGAGACACAGGCAGAGGGAGAAGCAGGCTCCATGCAAGGAGCCCCACGTGGGACTCAATCCCGGGACTCCAGAATCATGCCCTGGGCCAAAGGCAGGCTAGGCTCTAAACCGCTGAGCCACCCAGGGATCCCTGAATGTTATTTTTTTTAAGTTTCCAATATCTTTCTTATGTGCATTTCCTTATTTTAAATAAATTTCCACAGAATAAATATGCTTACTTTTAGGAGAAGCAGATGCATGACTTCACAAAGCAGGAATTTTACATTTTAAATGCTAAATAACATCCCAGTAATGTCTGATTCTGTGGTTTCAGACCTAATTTGTATGAAAACCTGCAAACTGACTTTCATGAACATTGACTATTTATTTTGCTTGTTTCTCTGCTCTTTTGCTTATGTTTGCCTAGATCCCTCCCTGGTGCCACAGCAGCTGAGTGTGCATCAAATCTGAAGAAAATCTACACAGTACAAACAGTACAGGTAAGATCAAGAAATGGACAGGCCAGATTGACATGGTATGTGTTGGAGATGTAATCCTCCAACCAGAAAATGGCTGTCTGCTGGGAGTCCCCACCCAGGGCTCTGTCCGGGTATCAGTTCTCAGGTCCATTTTTCTGGAGCTGTGCTTAACTAAGTGTAACCCAGAGCACACATCCAAGTGGCCTGCTCTTCTCTTGTGACCTGCTAAAACTCATTAACTACTTAAATATTTCACAGACCCTCGGGAGCAGCAGACTATGGTGTGTCCCCACATGGATCTTTATACGCACTCAAATAACAGCTTGGTCACTCCCTCTCTGAGCTCTGTTTCCCTTCTCTAGGAGGCAGTAGCACCTCCTCTGCAGGGTTATCTAAGGTTACAGGTCACATAGGAAGAGCAAGTGAGTGTGGTGGACGTGAAAGTGGAAGGTATCAACCCTCTTTCCTACTTTACATTTAGCTTCCATTATCCTAAATTGAGCAAGTATCAACCCCTTTAGTTTCTGTAAAGTTTACAGAAGAAGGGCACCCCGTCTGGAATGGTTGGGAAGAGTGAGTAAGAAGATACTGTGGTTTCTGTGCTGAGCAGAATATCTGATACGTAGTAGGTTCTCAACACATGTAAGCTCTTCCTTCTATCAGTTCTTTCTCTTAGCCAACCCTTATGAAGAAAATTTCTGAAAAACCTGGTTGATTTAGTTGATCACATTTCCATTTTCCTCAAAAGCAGAGTCTATCAAGTGTATCCCCTTTTTGAGGTTAATGCACTGTTATAGACAGAATAAGGATTTAAGGCTGGTTTCTAGTTGCAGTGCTTCTATGTCTGATACTTTCTGGAAGGGCCAGATTTAAAGTTTTCCTGTTATGCCTCTAAATCTTTTAGTCAGTCTTCCAACAATTTTGTTACATGGGCATCTAGATTGTGTCCCTTAGATAGTTTCTCACATTTAGAAGTAGCACAAAGATCCTTCTTTCAGAACTTTTCCCAATATCTGGTTCAGAAAATTGGATATTCTTAGGTGCCATGCAAGGCCACTGAGCCAGGTGTAAAGATACAGTCCAGACCATAGGCCATTTCTGATCTCGTTGGGAAAATGGCATAAGCATGTGGAAAGCAAAAGAACAGTGCTGCTGTAAATAATCATGCAGTGCCAAGTACAAGCAGTGTCACAAGGCAGCACGTGGGCCACTGTCCAGAGGGATAAATGCTCTCAGATTCCCGGAAAGGCTTCCCCTCACTTCTTCCCTGTGGTTACCTCTTCACAGCAGTCATTGTATAAACCTCAGAGCACTTGATTTTGAAGCCTGTCTTCACATGGAAGTTCTTAGATCCCTTTGACTTTTGGAGGTACTCATTAGATTTTTTACATTCCATTATGACATTGGGTCATCAGAGCTCTGCCTGGGATTCTAGGGCAGACATTGGTAAAATCAGATCAAGGTGTCCGTTTGTTTCCCTGAACCTGTATGACCAGAGTATTTGACTGAGCCTTGGCATCCAGCAGCAAGTTAGACAGGGTCTTCAGGGACCAATTTTTAAAGTTCCCAGGTTCACACATACTAGGAAATACTTTCTTAAAAACTATATTGGGGGACACCTGGGTGACTCAGCGGTTGAGTGTCTGCCTCCATTTCAGGGCATGATCCTGAAGTTCTGGGATCAAGTCCCACATCAGGCTCCCTGCAGCAAGTCTGCTTCTCCCTCTGCCTATGTCTCTGCCTCCTTACTCATGTCTCTAATGAATAAATAAATAAATAAAATCTTTAAAAAACAACCTATATTGGGAGATAATTTGTACTCAGTAGATGTAGATTTCATAAGTGTGAAATTTGGTAAGCTTTGACAAAGGTATGCAGAGATATAATCATAACCCAGATCAAGATAAAAAGATTTGCATCATGTCAGAAAGTTCCTCCATGCCCTTCCATTCAATCCTTCTCTTCCAGAAGCAACCTGTATTCACATTTCTATCCCCATATATTTGTTTTGTTGTTTATGGAATGTCCTATAAATGGAATCATATAGTCCCATACTCTACTGTGTCTATTATTCCTTTCTCTCAATAAAAACTGAAGGATTGGGGTACCTGGGTGGCTCAGTTGATTAAAAAGCTGACTCCTGATTTCAGCTCAGGTCATGATCTGAGGGTCCTGGGATTAAGCCCCCCTCTCAGGCTTTCCACTGAGCAAGGAGTCTGCTTGGGGCTTCTCTCTCTCCCTCTCCCTCTGCTCCTCCTTTCCTCATTCTCTCTCTTCCTAAAATAAATAAATCTTTTATATAAATAAATGCATACTGAAGGATTAAAGGAATGAATGAGAAGTTAATATATGAACCGCTTTCCTGAACCACAACAGATACTTGCGTTAAGGATCCTTTAGGCTGTAGGCCATGTTCTCAGTGGAGGCAAAAACTGATCCTTGGTGGGGTGAAAAATCCTACTGTTCTTATCGTAGGTAAAGCACAGATACATATCTAGTACATAAGCTAATATACAGCTTTGCTGTGGTATTAACATTTCACAAGGGACTGATTAGGAAAAAGGGCTCTTTGGGATGGGCTGGAGGGCTGTGATAATGAAACACCGCCCTAACTGGTCAGGAAGTTCATATCTCTGATGCCTCTGCCTGCTTGGGTTTCCTTATCTGCCAGACAGAGATAATAACGTTGCCTTACTCCCTAAGATTGAGCAAGGGTTACATGAGATTGCACGTGGTATTGGATGCTACCCCTGGGCGTCATCAGTTGACTGGTGAGGACGTGGGAAAGGATGTAGAGTAGCCTCACTGCCTGGATTTCTGTCCCAGATCTGCTACTTAGCCCCAGCAAGTTGCTTAACTTCTCTGTATCTGCTTACTCATCTGCAAGATGGAAACAATCTTGATACTGATTATATCATGAGGCCCTGAGAATGAAATGACACAAGGAGGTGAAAAGCCCATAGTAAGGGTCCAATAGCAATAACAGGCTCATCTGCCATTACTCACCAATTTCTACTGGAGCATCCTTTTGTGTTTTCCTCAGTCATGTTTACTGTCAGACAGCTGACAGCTGTGCAATTCTACTTTTCAATGATTGATTTCAAACAGTTATTCCCCAGACTATGCCACTGCTGATACCCCTACTCATTTAACCAATTGGTAACTTTTGGGATTCCAGCCTGTGAGTGTCCTGAACATTTGGGAATAGTCCTTAGTATTTAACAATAGGTTTTGGTGCCAGTTTTAAAGTCATTTGAGGACATCCTTTGGTTCCCCTGTGTTTTTATTCTTTGATTATATAGTGATTCTTGGACCCTTGCTCTTTCAGCACCAAAACTACATCCCTAATTGTGTCCATGATTTTTCCCCATCTCCGTTTGGGTGAAATAGAATCATGGGTTATTAAGGACTGCATTATATATAAGGATATGATATGTCTTTTTGTACTTTGAGGCCCTTCAGCAAATCAGAGTTGTGGATAGCGGTGGAGGAAGAAGTGTTATTCTCATTTATTAGTTACCGAGAGTGAGGCTGAGATGTATGTGCTCCAGAATATCCAGTGGAAACGCTAATCTTGCATGTCTCAGGGACTAAAACTCCCACCCCTTCTAGGTCAGTTTTCTTCCTTTCACTCTGCCATGAGTGAGAGATGGGGGGGCGGTGAGGGGAGGCGCGTGCCTCCAGACGGCCCACTGACCCCTGCTGAGGACACTCTCACTGTAGCCAACAATAATTCTCTTTGCTTTGAGTTAAATTTATTTCCTACTTTCCTGCCTTTCTTGGAAAATTCCATTTTTCATCTAGTTGTGTTTTCCAGATGCTTATTGATTCCTTTTACTCTTTTGTAAACATTTCCAAATTTTCCACATTTCTCCTGTGTTTTTATGTCCTAAATGGATGCAGTACAGAATAGAGCAAGCCTGATTTTTACCTGTGGAAGAATGAAGAGTTACCTGCCAAATATGATTTGCAAGGGAGGGCTCCCTCAGCCCCACTCTCTTTCAGCCTTGCTGCCACAAAACCAGCAATCCCACCCCTGAAACCTCATTCTTCTACAACATTCTATCCTACCTCGGTCATTTGTGTTATCCCCTTCAAGATTTTGCCACACTGTGTCCCACTTGTGCTGTGTTCTACCCAGTATTTCCCATAAATTGGCTGACTTTTTACTTAAATTTACATAATACAGAAACTTCATGTTTTTTCTGTAAATGGATATCCGGCATCGTTTATCATAAACAGAAATCTTCGTCAAAAATACATACAATCTGTTAAAATGAAGAGGATTCTCCTTCTGTACCTGTGTACTGCCAGTGATAATGACGTCATCCCTCATCAGAAGGTGGGAAGTTGTGCTATTATAGATCATTAAGTTAGGATGACAGATTGCCTTCTTCCAAACCTTTAGGGAGTGAGGGCTATCCCTTTCAGAGAAAGAGGCTTATGTTATAGGTCAGTGCTGGTAATGAAGAATGATGTAAAGACTGATTCAAATTTTGAACACAGTCGGGCAGCCCACAGTGGGTGGCATCCTGCAATAGAATGACCTGGAATGAACCACTTGGGTGAAAAGAGGGGACCAAGGAAGGAAGGGAGACGCACTGTATTAAAGAAACAGATAGAAGGACTTGCAGCCAGGTCTACTTCATAGATCTATCGAATAGAGACTTAATTTTGAGTAAGACAGGGTTCCTTATCATTTAATTTATTCATTATGTGTATAATGAGATCAGCATTTGTTGTCCCAACCCATTTGTGCAAAAATAGAATCGCAGTCAGGTTACCCACATCCTCCCTCTCTGCTGGCTTGCCAGCACAGGGGATGGGGAGAGGGTGGGGGTAGGTATTGTGTGGGTGGGGCCAAAGGGGGAAATTAAGCCTTGCACAGTGAAAGAAATTTAGTCACTTCCCATGTTAAATTCAGTCCCCAAAGAGGATCACAATATGCCACCCCCCAAAATGCCACTTTAGTGTGAGAATTATGTTGAGCTGAAGGTGATGGAGAAACAGCAGCGAAGGATCCCTCTGTTCTCCTGTCTGCTTAATATCAAGGCATAAATTTCCCTTTTAAGGGTAGCAAACTTACCTGTACAAACATCCATTTGGACAGGTAGCCCCCTCTCTTGCCACTCGAGTCTGCACAGCAGACCTTACTGCACAGCTGTTTCTACCGTCTGTGTCCTAGTCACCTACCCCAACTGACCACCTGTAAGGAGTCCCAAACCCCTTTTCCTTTATCCATTCACTTTTTAGAGTTTATCACCCTTTGTTATAATGGCACGTAAGCTTCTGAGTCCAGCCACTTTCTTTGGGCTTTCATGTCCATTCTCTGAAGCCCCTGTGCACTTCAAAGTATTAACACTAATAAAGAAACATATACCATTGTGCCTTGTTCAGGAAGCAGGGTGCACACTGCTCTGATGTGTTTCCCCAGGCTTTTCTCTGGGCTCTCTCCTCTCAAAGTTTGAATTCCACTTAGCTCTCCAGTTCAGACTTTGTGATTTACTCAGTGACTTCCTATGCGGTGAGCGATTACTCTAACCCCCTATCCTTTGTTTTATCTATGTGATGATCAGTTCTCCAGACTCTGGTTCTTTCTTTAAGTCAGGCCCTTTTGGAATTACAAACAAAGCCCATTTCTCTCTCAAGTACCCAGCTCTTGCAGATCAGAAGCACTTTGCTTTCAGCCTACTGTGTCTGCTGTCAGTTAAAAACATCCTTTAAATTCTTGCTTTGTTTGTTCTTGGTTCTTTCTGTCCTCCCCACAAATATCATTGATTCAGTTGATGGGAAGCAAGCTCCAGACAACTAGAAATTCATTCCTATTGAATGGAAATATTTGTTTATTATTTAAAAAAATATTCTCCTGCTTTACATGCTGTGACCCTCAGAAGAAATTCTGGACTTTGGGGTTTTTTTTTTTTGGTTGGGGGATGGTTTGCTGAGTGTTTTTGTTTTATTTCACACCTGCTTGTCTGTCACAACATGGCATTTTTTTTTCTAGTATTTTCAAGTATGTTCTCTTTTTCTTTTTACATTCCAATAAAAACTTGAGGAGGATATTTTTCAGTTTTTCTGGTAGTGAATGATGACCTATTTGGCAGAAGACTAGCAGGTAGAGTATAATTGCTCCAACCACAACCAGTAGATGAGGGCTTTATCAAGGGGTCACACTGTCCAGTGATTCTAACTACACCTTGCTTCCTTACTTGAGACATATCACAAATTCTCACTTCACCTTTAATCATTAAATTAATCCAATGAAATAGCCGTATCTACCTGCTACATAGAGGAGGAAATTAGGTTTCAGAGGCTCCATGAGTTGTGAAGGGATCCTGAGAACCTCGGTCCTGAATCCAGGTTGATTTTGTTGGATTTACAATTCCACTGGGCAGCCATCGTCCCTGCCTTCACTCTTCAAGGATAGTGCCAGAAGGATGCTTGAGAGCTTACCCATCAAGGCGCAGACCCCTTAGGCAAGGTGTAGACCCCATGGCCCTCATACATCCAGTTCAGTTCCCCAGGGGTGCATCACAGTGCCTGCCTGTAACGGGTGCCTGCAAATGTTGACCAAATGAGCAATGCCCGACTTTTATACCTTTTGTCGTCTGGGGGGGATCATTTAGGCTTTTAAGAAAAGCACTTAGCCATTATTTATAAATGCTGTGCTAACTTTTACTTCAACCTACTATTTGCAGGCCACTTTGAATTAATTCTAAGAATTCTAAGAATTAATTACAAAGCCATTAGGCTTTTGAAATCTATTGCAAGTTTCTATCTATAGTAAAATTTAGGTATTTCAACAAAGATAAAAATGCATTTCAGAGAATATGATCGTGAATGCTCAAGCTTCCAGTGAAATAGCCCTTTTACTTTCACAAAGTAGTGGGGGATAGTCTCAGGAGCTCTGTGATGCTGGATTCTTTCCTCAGGCTATTTGACCATCATGTATATAATCGTCCCCCCTCATCCAACAGGGGTGCATTCTAAGACTCCCAGTGGATGCCTAAAACACTGCATAGTACTGAAGTTTATACATAGTAGGATTTTTTCCCCATACATACATACCTATGATAAAGTTTAATTTATAAATTGGGTACAGTAAGAAATTAACAATAATAATAAAATACAATTGTAACTATATACTGTAAAAAGTGATGTGAATGTAGTCTCTCTCTCTCTCTCTCTCTCTCTCTCTCTCTCTCTCAGAATATCTTATGGTACTGTAGCCACATTTCCTATGATGATGTGAGATCATGAAAAGCCTACATGGCAAGGTGAATGACATAGGCACGTGATGTAGTAGTAAGCTACTATATAGACCTTCTGATGTTATGTCAGAAGGAGGATCATTTGCTCCTGGGCCGCATTTTACTATGGATAACTAATTTAACAAATATTCCACATATTGGTTGAGGCTTGCAACAAGGAAACAGACCAATTTAGTGCTGCATACTTTTTCAATGGGGCTCTTTTCAGTGACGTCACCGGATATTTTGCTCCTGTTTTATGTTCATGCACAAATGTATAAATATGTGCCTTAATAACTGCCTTAAGTCAGTCTATTGCTGTACCTTCTTGGGCTGTAATCTCCTCCTATCAGATTTGCCAAAACTAAAAAAATCATTTGTCTGTTTATTTTCAAGAGAAACTGTTAAAGCCATGAACTTTAGCATGATCCTTAGAGTGTTTTCTTTTTGGACGAGGAGAAGCACTGTGTCACTCTTTTTTGAAGTGCTTCAGATACTCGGTGAAATGCCAGGGCCCAAGAACTTTGGCAGGGAGTGGTGAGGGTGACTACTCTGGTTGAGGTGCTCCATTGGAAGGCCTGAAGTGTAACAACACCAAAGTCCTTTTAGTTAAAGCAGGGATTTTAATTCTAGCATAATTTTATCCATAAATTCTACACAGATCACTGCCACACCATTGGAGAAGTCCCAGACTAGAGCTAACCAGCATACTCAATGTGGTTAAGCGAATCTCCTGACAGGAAGACATCTTCAATAGGCATCCTTCATTCTGTGACTCCTTGACCTGGTCCATGGCTTCCAAGAGGAGAAAGATGTGCCTAAAGCATAGTAGTCAAAGGAAATGGCACAGTGGTTAAGATCACATTTTGGAATCAAACTGTGTGGCTTCAAATTCCACCTCTCTCTGTTCACACTCACACCACAGGCAAATATTGGAGTCATGTTATCATTTGCACTAATGGTAAACCATTTATTAAGTAAATACTTCTATAAGGACAGATACTTGTTTGAGGATGTGCTGTTACTACTGATTTTCAGCTATTCTCTGTATAGTGCCATGTTAGTATAAGGGATCCAAGTATTTTTTTTATTTTAATTTATCTGAGAGAGAGAGAGAGAGAGACAAGTAGTGAGAGAATGAGCAAGGAGGAGAGGCAGCAGCTCCCTGTTCAACAGGGAGCCTGAGGCAGGGCTCGATCCCAGGATCCTGGGATCATGACCCGGCCCAAAGTCAGATACTTAACCAACTGAACCATGTAGGTGGCCCAGGGATCAAGGTATTCTACTGTCAGGTGGTTTCTGATTTCAGTTTTATCTTACATGTCATTGTTGCTTTCCTTGCAATTAATTCAGCTTTAATTTTTATACCAGATAGGCTTGAACAACTCAAGGATTATCATTCAGCATACATGAAATTTAATTCCACTGCTCCACTACAGAAGCCCTGGGACTTATTTTTCTGGTTGTTCTGCTGTTTGTGCTGTTTTCCTCAGATCTACTAGACTTTACTTACCTTATTGTACAGAGTGATACTTCTTATTTGTGTAGTAACTCTATGCATAGAGTTCATAATATAGTGGTATGATGGCCTATTCCAAACAATCTGGGAGGGGCTTTTTTATTTGAAAACTCAATCCTTGTCCTAATCCTTGTGGTCATACCAAATGCTTACTTTTAGACAGATTAGTTTCTGTGCCTGCATTATGTATAAAACAAGAATAATAATTGCGACCCCTCATGAGGTTGTCAGTAGGGCAGATCACATGGATTTGTAGAAGTTCATAGACCAAATCCTGGCACTATTAGTACCTATACCTTTACTATGGTTACTATAATTCTTAATTATATACTATATATTATATATATTATATAATAAATTATATATATTATATAATTCTTAATTATATACTATATATTATATAATATTATATATTATATTACTATAATTCTTAATCTGTTTTTGTCCACCAGCTACTTTGTGTCTGAGTTAGTTCCAGCTGCCATAACAGAATATTATAGGCTGGGGAGCTTGACCAGTAGATACTGATTTCTCACAGTTCTGGAGGCTATAAGTTCAAGATCAGAGTGCTTGTATGGTTGGGTTCTGGTAAAGGCCATCTTCCTGGTTTATAGACAGGAAGACGGTTTATAGTTTATAGCTCTCTTGTATCCTCACATCATAGAGAAAAAGAGGGTTTGTTCTCTTCTTTTTCATGTCAGGACACTAATCTCATCGTAGGGGCTCTGTCTTTCTGACCTGATTACCTCCTCTTTAGACCACACATCCTAATACCATCCTATGGGAGGCTAGGGTGTCAGTATATAAATTTGGGGAGGACACAAACATGCAGTCCTATATTTTGGACAACTTGTTTTAGTAACTACTCCCTTTTCCTTCTAGGAGGGGAATGGAGAGAGTACATAAAGTGATCCCTCTCTGCCTCCTCCTCTGTGAGCCATCCCCTAATCCAAAGCAGAACAGTTTCCTTCTGGGCTTAGAAAGAAGACAGTCTGTGTTAAAAGGAAATATGGTTCACTACATATATTCAGCACTTGAGTCTGTGTTAGATACCATCCACTTGCCAGAAAAGTCAATAGCAAGGTCCATGCCCAGTTTTACATGGAGATACATGGCATAGGGAGGTTTGCTTAATAACTATTGCTTCCTGTGAAGCATAGAACTTGGCCCAACATCAGCAAGGAAAGTTCTTTAATGCTATGTTACAATTTGTAACAGAAAACTAGAAGGATTACTGAAAAGGAAATCTATTTTGAATGGATAGGACTTAATGAGAATCTGATTTTTTTCTTGTTTTCTTGAATGCATTAATTTTATAATCTAGTGGCATAGCGAATCAATACTGGGTATATTAAACAAGGTGTTTTTCTTTTGAAGATATTCTGGAGTGTGTACAATAACATCCCTCCTGTGACTAGCCTGCCTTTGAGATGTAGTTATCATTTAATGAGAGGAGAGAGGCGACCACTTTGGTAAGTGTATAACTTGTAATTTGAAGTTAAGGTGGGAGGGAAATGGTTGTGAACCTCATAAAATATTTACTTCATGCCAAATTGGAATGCCAAAGTCATTTTCTCCTGGTAATGATGGAAAGTAATTTTAGCTCTTACTTAATTATGAACGAAGCCGCTGCCCACTTTCCTCTTCACCCTGGGATCCACAATGATGAGTAGGTTTCTCAGTGTTCCCCACTGAACACCCCATTGTGGTCTCACCAAAAATAGGCCATTGTTAGCACGCCAAAGTTATGATGCAGCTCTTCGTATGGGGTGTTGCTTCATTTTGGTTTGTTTTCTCATTTGCACGATAATGGCCTGGATAGTGAACTGAAAAAGCTTCTAGACTCATGGGAGATGAGAGGAACAGATGAAGTATCCATGTCTATACTGTATGATTGATCTTCAGAGACATCTCTCACATGGACCACATAGAAAGTGTGGGAGATAGGTCAGGGCCCAGGGTCTAGATCCTTCTTTAATACCTTGGTGTAGTGATGAGGGTAGAAGATGATAAGCCAGTTTGTTTAACTGGAGTCCCAAATAAAGATATAACATATAAGAATTTATTCTTATGTCCTGTGTGTGTGTGTATTTAAGATACATTTATCTTGTATGTATATAAGAATATATCTCTTATATGTAAATTTATATATATAAATATATAAATAAAGAGTAAATTTTTATATTGTGTCCCTCAGCCATTCTAAGTAACTGAGATGTCCGTTGGTAGGGCTGAATTGTGCCATACCTGAGCACTCAAATTTCATTAGGAATCTCATGCTCTCCATCAGGTTTGCTTTGCTTTCCTCTGGGTTGCTGTAGTTTTTCAGACAGGCTCTCCCATTTGTGGTGGCAGAGTGGCTTTCATGAGTTCCAGTCTTACGCCCTCCAAGTTTGTCACTGTTAACCTTCACCAGACCCAGTAAGATGCCAGGGCTGGCTGTCATTGGCCAACCATGGGTCCTTTACATCCCTGGCCAATCACAAGGACAGAAAGGGGCGGTATTTTCATAGGCAAACCTGGATCATCAGCCCATCTTTGAGGCTGGGATGCAGAATCAACCCTATTGGAGTGGGTCTGATGGAAAAGTAGGGAACAAGTAGCTCCATAAAAGGAAACTGGGGTGCTTTTACCAGACAAGCAAGCAGATACTACACAGGAAAACACAGCAGATGCCCACCACAGGGACCAAGTCTCCTATAAGGCATACAGTGCGAGGTTGATATGAGAATCAGACAAGGCAATGTCATGAATGTGGTACTAAAACAGAAAGTCCTTCACGCATGTAAAGCACTTGCATTGATTTGTTCATCCCCAGATAGCATAGGGGATGCTTCTTCAGGGTGAGAGGCTAGTATCCCATTGCCCACCTGTCACCACTGTGTGGCCACTGAATCCCACTTTCTTCCCTCCCCATCTTCACCCCCTTTCTCTTTCTTTCATTTGCCTCCTTTTCCAGTGAAGGGACTGGGGGGAGAGTTTATTTTAAGAATGCTCCATTGTTTGTTGATTTTAATGTCATCTGCTGTTAAACTAGATGCATGTAGAATTACTTAATCCTTGAGTGTAATTTTAAACCTTGGTCTCCAATCCAGGGAAGAGGAGAGTAATGCCAAGGGTGGCGTATGGAAGATGAAAGTCCCCAAGGACAGCACGGTAGGTTTGTTCTGATCCTCTTCTAGAACTGGCTGTGGTTGGGATTGTTGTTGACTGCCTATGGTGAGCATCTTGTACTTTTTAGGCAATCCACTTGGTAGTCTCAGAATAGGACTGGGGATGAGAAAGTCTGTTCTGACCTTCATGATTTTCTGCCCCACAGTGTCACCTTGAAAATGTAGTATCACATTTCTTTATACTACTATATATGTAGTAGTAGTACTATTAAAAATTCTGAAGAGCTACATGCTTCTAAACTTGACAGAAAGGCTGATTGTGACAGCCATTTCCTCACCAGCCATGACTAAGATGTGGATGTTGGTATACATGGTGAGAAGCAGATTCCTGACCACCAAAAGCTTGTCCTTCCTCCACTGAAGTTGGTGCAGAGACAGGGGATGCTTAGGAGTCTATCTTACCATTCTTTGTGGTTCATGTGGGGCTGTACCCAGCCTCTCTGAGGGTCTCATGAGAGCCTTGTTGGTAGGACGGCCTGTTGAGACAACTAGTTTCTAGTGGCCAAGCTTCAGAAACTGAGATTTTCTAGAATAGGCTCAAATTTATCATACCGACAAAAGTGAACGTTCAAACCCATTCTTAAGCTTTGGGAAACCAAAACAGTTCTTTGAAAATGGATGAAAGGGCAGAAGCTACCAGAGTCACCTTTTCATGGTTTCTTTCATGTGGATAAGCTCAAAGAATTGCAGTGTCTCCTGAGACCCATAGGTTTGAGTCATTTCCCTGTAAGTCATTTCCCTAACCTCTTAAAGAGTGACCAGATTTATTTGTTAATGATGCAGACTATCATCAAGATGCATAGCTCCAGGATTTGCCTGTTATTTGGCTTTTATAAAAAATGTCAGGGGAGTCAACAACCAGGCAAGGCCTGTGAAAATCCTCCTGTCATTCTTTGAAAGGAGAGAACATAAGTTGTTTTTAATTTCAATGAGGGCACGGTTTCCTTTTCATGTGCTTTATTGACTCACCCCAGACTTTGAGTTCTGGTAGAGACAATTGTGATGTCAGCATGTGGTGAGCAGTAGCTGACGGGCACATTTGCCCTTTCTCTCCTTGGCCATATGCAGTCACAAATAATAACATGTCCATGTCTGTACAAGTGTCCTCTTCATTCACTGTCACTTGTGGAGGAGTGGGAGTCTGGTGGGCCAAAGCTGTCTGATGTCACAACGGGGAAGGGCACTTCCCCTCCCCCCTAACTTCCTTGCAACGCCCTCAACTTCATCATGAACAGTGTAAGACACCGCAGGTGGGATGTAGAAAATGGAGAGGATGATTTCCAGAAGGGAGACAAGCAGAGCCAAAGGGAGCATCTAGGAAAAGGAAAATAAAATCCTCCTTGAGGACTGAAAGGTCATGGTGTTTAACTGCTGTCATCTTGGTTAAAAATTCAGCTAGGCTGCTTTCAGCTTATTAGAACATAGTAATAAACACTATTATTAATAGTTAATATGTAGCAAGCACCTGGCATAGAGCAGACATGCAGCTATTTATGGAACGGATCTTAAATGTTAGTTTTTTTTGCTGCAGTCACAATGCTAAGCCCGTTGAATGCATTTGTTGACTAATTTCATGGTCACAACAACCCTGGGAGGTCAGCTCGTTGTTATTCCCTGCTCACCTACAGAAACTGATGCTCCCAGGGGTTGATAACCTGTCCCATCACAGACTAAACAGCCTGTCAGGATTAAAATTCAGTTCTGGGAGAATTCAGGGCCTGAAAAATCTGGCAAGGAATATGAATGGAACCAAGAACTTTTCGAGGGGGAATAACTGGAAGAACTTTCAGGCCTCCAGTTACCCCTGGGTGCATGCTGGCTGGTAACTGGATGGCCTTAATAGATCTTGGGTCGAAGGGACTCCAGGTTTCTCACTTGGGCACGTGTACCAATTCTTCTAGGGAGAGGCATGCATACCCACATCAAATTCTACCTCTTAACGTAAATAGTCTGTCTCCGGTGGATGGAAATTTCTAAGTATTCACTAAACCAGAAATTTCCCTAAGTGCTCATCACTTTGGTAACCTTTTAAATACCTCATAAACTGCAGGAAAACAGAAGGAAGGGAGGGTTTTGGAGAGAATGATTTTACTAATAGCATTCAACTATCATCAATTGATACATTTTCAATCAGTGAAAGCTAAAGAAATTGGAACATGATAAGTCACTTGAAAGCATTCCCCATTCTTTTGAACTTCATCACAGGTTTCCCTAGAGATTCACTTTGTGGCTTTGGACACAAAGTTTTATGGACACGGTTTGTGACTTTGGATCCCTCCTATCTATCTGTGGAAAGTTACTTGTAAAACGATATAGTATATGCCACAATTGTGAGTGTTGACACCTGTGACCTGGGGATGTCTGCGGGTGCCAAATATGGGCATGAACAGTGCATGTGAAGCTGAGTAAAATGTGACTTGTTCAGCTCCTGAAGATACTCGTCTAAAAATACATGTGTTGTTATTGGTTTTTTGTTTTTGTTTTTTATTTTATTTTACTTTATTTTATTTTACTTTATTTTATTTTTTGGTTTTGTTTGTTGTTTTTTTATTCTTTTCCCATGCCAGTCCACAGTTTGGAAAGAGTTGTTGTTAGCGACAATCGGGGAACAGTTCACAGGCTGTGCCGCTGCAGGTAAAGAAGCTCATGCCGTCAGTCACCCACTCGTGTGTGCTTGGCTTGTGCTTGTCACTTGGAGAAGTTTGTTTCTGTGTGTTTGACTTTTGACATCTTTTGAAGTCATTTACTTGGTTAACTGTGAAGTTACAGGGGTTTTTTCATGTGACCATGGCGTTTCATGTTACGTGTGTGTACATGTGCATGTTTCTGTGTATTACATGTATGTACATATGTATATGTGCATATATCTTTCCCTACATAGCTCATCTTAATAGTATCCTCAAACATCTGTCCAAAAGAAATAGGCAGAAAGAAAAGAAAATTTGGTTCTTAACACAGTTTGGGGTAGGTTTCTCATTCTAGTTCCTCCAGAGGGGTAAGTTTTCTGTGGTGTCTGGCAGCGTGGGGAGTGAGGCAAGCACAGTTTTTTCTGTACTTCTCCCCAACCCCCACTAGTTTTTCTCCCTCCTGTCCGACTCTTGGGCTCCTGCTCAGACACTCACAAAGGCTAGTGGGGATGTGCTCAACATTAGGACTTATGACCCCACAATTGAAGCTAAAATATAAGGTCCTCAGGCATTTTCAAATACTGAGTGAACTTCTCAGAGCCTCCGTAAGTCCATTTTAATTTTGCTTTGTGTTTATCATGAAACCATCCAAAAAGGAGACGAACTGAATTGCTTGTGTAACGTTTTGTTTTCTTTGTGGCTAATGCCTTCCGAATGCTCCTGAGGTAACATTTAGAATAACACTTTACCTATTCAGTTTTCAGTTAAAACATTTTTTTCTTAGCTAATTAGTACTGATTAATTAGTCCTCAGATGTCTCAGACGGGGCTGTGGCAAGCTTCACATTCACCTACTAGCAGTTTCAATAATTCTCCTTTTGTTTTGCTTCCTTATTACACCAGTATTCATTCCCTTAAGACAAAACCTGGGTTAAGATGAAATTGTCTTCAAAGTACACATTCCTTCTGTTTTAACAGGGAATAGTTAGCAACTTCACAATATGGAGCCAAAAATACGTCCTAGGTATAATTATAAACACATAAATCCCTGGGAGAGGAAGTTTCCTGTGCGAATTATTCCTGTTTCCAGAACCAGGGAAAATAGTCTAAGTAATAATAAACAGGCAGGATTGAGTAAAGAAGGACTGTTGTTCCATGGTTGACTTAGGAAATGAGTGCACCATTAACTGTCTGTTAAGCATTAGCTCTTCCATTACCCCAGCTCTGCCACCTGGAGCAAGTCAGCCAGTCTCTCTGGGCCTTGCTTTCCCCATCTTTAAACAGTGGCTCCTCCTAGCTCTTATACTGCCAGTACCCTAAAATAATTAGGGTTTTGCTGGTCAATTCTACTTTTGAATATTACATGTTTGCTGACGGATCTGCCTTTGCATAAGAGTTGCAGCCTTTTACCACGCCGTTTCTGAAAGTGCTCTGCTAGTAGGAGCCGCCTAGTTACCAAAAGCCAAGCCAAACTGAAATCCTGAAGGCTCAGCAGATTCAGCAGCCATCCATTACAGCACCCTCTGGCCAATAGTGTAGAAATGGGCTATCCCCAAAGACAGGAGAATGCTGTTTCCCTAAAAGGCTGATCTAGTGTCTTCATGGCCATTCTTGAGAATGCTAATGAAAATGGCGTGAGCAGGGCTTCCCGCTTCACTTGCTGATTTTCTGTTCACATAGAAGTTCTGATTGTGAGCTCGAGCAAGTATACATTGAAGGCATAAATTCAAAAATAAGAAACCTGAACCAAAACGGAATTTTCAACCCAACAGTGTTTCTTGCAGCTAAGGGATGGCTGTTTTTTTAGAAATTTTGATTTTAATAAAGTGTGACATATCTACAAAAAAGTACACAAATTGTAATGTGTATAACTTGATAAATATTCACAAAGTAAACATCCAGATCCGTAACTGCATCCAGATCAGGGAACAAGCAGAACATTACCCACTGCCCCAAATCCTTTCTTGCCCTCCCTCCCCGCAAAGGTGGCCACCAATGGCCTGCTTCTGATACCATAGGCTGATTTTGCCTGTTTTCAAACATTTATATAAGTGGCATCACTTAGCGTCAAGTCATACACATTTAGCCAGGATCAAATTCATTTTAAAAGAAAAGAAGGAAGAAAGGGAGGGAGGGAAGGAAGGAATACACAAAGGAATTACTTTACTGAAGATGAATGCCTTTGGTAAACTGGATGGGCCCTCCTTTAAATTGTATCAGAATACTAGGATGTTTTAACCCCCAGGCAGACAACTGGAAAAATTGATGGTATAAATATTTAGATGCACAGATTGAGAGCAAATTAGGCAAATTGCACAAAGCTTATTAACTACAGCAAAAGTTCCGAATTTTGATAATGCTCATCTTCTGCATTTTACTTATAGATGCTGAGCATGCAAGTACAGAGGGTCGACCCTGTATCATTAATAGGGTGTGAGCACATAAACCAGGAGTAAAAACTCTTTACTCCTGTCATTTTGCTGCAAAATAACGTACACAAAATAGGCGCAAGGAAGCATATGAACGGGTACAAAACCCTTTCTATCCAGCCACCATTCTCCCAATACTTACAAAGGAGGCCCCAACCCAGAATTTAAAAATAAATTTAAAATAAATTAAAAACCTACATTAATCAATATCAGTGAATGCTTTCATGTCCATTCACAGAAGCACTAGAAGAGCAGAGCTACACTCAGAAGATATTTACTCGTATTTTATATACGGTGCTGACAGATGAGTATTGGTTCCTTAACTCAAAGTTCAAAATGCCAAAACCTGGCAGGGAATGGCCAGAGAGGGAGCACTGGAGAGCAATAAGAATTGAAAGGACAGACAAGCAAACCACAAAAAAAAAAAAAAAAAAAAAAAAAAAAAGAAAGAAAGGAAGAAAAAGAAAAAGAAAACCAGCATGAGCAACTTGGAGAACCTACAGTCTGGGTCCAGTTAGTATTGGGGCAAATAGCACTAACCACCCCACGATCTCTGAACACTTGGCAGGCAGTCAGGAGAAATACTTGCTGTTCTTAACAAAGACAGTCAAGCATCGAGGAAAAAGTTCATTTGAGTTCACTTGGCTTTCAGAGGACAGAGCATTATGCAACCCATTTTAGAAAAAGTCTCATCAAAACAGGCTAAGAAGAAATAAGTCAAAAAAGCTTTGGTAACACGTTAAAAAGGATAAATTACTTATCTGGAAAAATTCGTTTGGCTGGAACATGATGTTTATCTAAGTCCCTGGATCAACATAATGTGCCTGTTAACAGCTTTTTTGTCCACTAACTTGCTTTTGTCCAGCGACTCCCCTTAGAAAAACAGTATTTATTTTGTGTTCTCTTGTCCCACCTTCTTTTTATGATCTGATCCATAATTTACAGCTAAGATGAGAAGTGCTTAAAAAACAACACAGACAGACCGGGAATTATCACCCATTTCTTTCTTCTCTGCCTTCCCCCCAGATGACGAAGTAATAGGAGTCAGCGTCAGCGTTCGGGACCGGGAGGATGTCGTCCAAGTCTGGAATGTAAATGCCTCTGTAGTGGGTGAAGCCACTGTGCTAGAAAAGATCTATGAACTTCTGCCCCACATATCTTTTAAAGCCGTATTTTATAAACGTAAGTCTTTATTTTCAGTTATTAATTTCTAGCTTATTCTATCAATACTCTTAAAGACGGAGTCGATGTTGCACGTGAGGTAAAGGTAGAATAACTCCAAATTCCGTAATCCAGAAAATAACTCCTAAAATACGCATAAGTGTTTCAAAAGACGAAAGTTCAAGTCTCAAGAAATTAAAATGAGATTTTACTGTCACCTGAACACATGGATCAGAAAAGGTGACGCGTATTTTATTTGTTATTTCAGATTTTTAAAACTGATCTTAAATTTGTCATGCTCAGGAAAAAAACTACCTTCTATTTGAAGCAACAATAACAAAAATGTTATTGTATGAGCTGGCAGGTAAGACATTCAATCATCCCTTCATAAACAGGAATTTATAATGTATAACATCTGTATTTGTGGAGGAACTTGTTCTGAGCGCAGGGGTGATTGAATGTCCTACTGAAATGCTAATACTTCCTCATTACGGGAGACCGTGACACAGAACGAAAGAGAATTCACGCACGGTGGTGAAATGTTAACAGTATGAATAGCTGTGTGGACCCATTGTTTCCATCATGATTCATGTTCATTGCTTTTGTGTGCTCTTTTGAAAAAGTCATCTTTTTTCATAATGAAAACAGCTTAGTGCTATTAAACTAATGTTTGGTAGATCAAACTGCAGGTTACACTTTTAACAGTGGGTTCGAGGAAAGTATTGACAGCACTACACATACATCTGATAAATTCCTATTTCCCAAACTGTTCCAAGAGTCAGTAACCCAATTTTTGTTAATTGTGTGGTATTTCATTGATTCTAAGATGCCTTTGATGATAAGTATTATTTTACTATTACTAAGAAAGAAAAATAAAAGGCTCCCAATTAAACTATGATGCATTATTGATTCTAGGGTTCTTCCAGTGTGGGCTGGGGAGCGCATCTTAGTCTTATTGAAATACACTCCATTATCGTTTAACTTTTTCCAAACCCTTGCCAAAAAGAGAGAAAAAAAAAAAGCAAACGTTCTTTTGGGATCGTCTTGGTATGATAGAGGTTATTAAAACAAAGGCCTCCCTCAAAGGAATCATAAAATCACAGGCTAAATGATTTAGATTTTAAGCAACAAGACTGGTATGTTGCTGCAGATATTCAGCAGGTGCTTAGCTTCTGAATTTTCAATGAAAGTTTAAATAAAAGAGACAGGAGGATGGCCCTGCAGAAGTCGATTCTTAGCTGTACAGTGTGGAAATTGCACATTTGTAGATGCAACTTTCAGTTGGGGAACATTAATTGTATTTTCAGCCTAGATATTAATTAAAAGGTCACCAAGGGTCTTTTCTTGTTTTTCTACTTCACAAGACTAACTTCCTGGAAGAAAATGTATTTCATGGCCATTTATGAATGGGGCTACAACATTCGTTACTGCGTTTGAACCAGCTCCACATTTGACTCAAAAGGAGAGAGAAGCAATTTGGAGTCATCAAGTCAGGCACTCTGAATTTTTGTTCCCCTTCAACTGTGTGACCTCAAGCAAGTCACACCTTCTCATCCTTTTACTTTCTGGTCAAAATATTGAGGAGGTTGGTCTTAAATGATCTCCAAGGTTCCTTCTACTTCAAAATTCTCTGATTAAATTTCTAAGTAACACGGTTAGCAGCAGGTCCAAGATGATAGGAGTATTTCACTAGAAAATTAAGCCACAGAGTAGTTAGGCTAGTTGTTAGGGCAGTGGTAATAATCAGGTAAGACGGAACAAGGATGAGTCACTGCTTAGTTGTGATGGCTTGGAGGGAGGGGAAAGGCAAGCCAAATAAGGGGGAGAAGTTGCAACCTGGCCAGTTGAATCAAGCTGAATAGATGCCCTAAAGATAGATGCCATTGTGAAGTTTGTGAGTAATGCAGAACTGGCTAGGGTCTCCGTAGAAATCCATATTTTAATGGCATAAATTAACATTTAAAGACTCAGAGATTATTCAAATAAAAATTTGAATTGGAAAAAACAAGCAATTCTCTTTATTTTATATAAAGCAGGCAGTCCTTTACTCAGTAGGATTATTGTACACCACGTGCTGCAGAATTGATTTGGAAAAATGAGGTTTGGGCAGAATTCTTATTCACAGCATGATGAAGAACAGTCGTAGGGTGAGCTAAGTTAGCAATGGCCAACTCCATGCTTTTATTCTGTCTTGTTAAAAGGATCCTGGTGTAAGTATTCACAAGGGTACAGAAGCCAGGTGACATGGCAGGTTTTCCATGTAGAAGGAGCCCAAGCGCATTTGGTCAAGGCCTCCAGCAGGGGAGATGAGGAGTGGGCTCTTGTTTGGTTATACATGATTTGGATACAGATGAATTATTTGACTGAGATACTCACAGTGTACAGAGACGCTTCCCCCCACCCCAGCCTATGCTTCCCCCATGCCGATTCTGTTCCGTTCTTCAGAGCAGCTGAATGACATCTTTTCTGATGTGAGAATACTTAGAGCAGAGGTTGGCAAAGTATGAACCTTATGCCAGTACTGCCCCCTCCTTGTCTTCTTTGGTAGGGGCTGCAGCTAAGAATGGTTTTTCACATTTTTAAATGGTTGGAAAAAATCAAGGGAAGAACGACATTTCGTAACACATGAAAACTGTATGAAATTCAAATTTCAGTGTCCATATATAGATAAAGCGTATTGGCACCTAGCAGTGCCCATTTGTGCACATTTCGCGTATGGCTGCTTTAGTGCTAACAGTGGCAGAGTTCATCATTAGGACAGAGAACCTGTGGCCTGCAAAGTATAAATTATTTATTCTCTGCCCCTTTCCAGAGCAAGTTCTCTTGACTCCTGGTTTCAAGAATTCTATATTCTTTTTTAGCCAAGGCTCACCTAAGGCTGAAAGAACGTCTCTCGCAGGCCTCCCCTATTTCTGAACGTTCTATTCTGTCTTCACAGCCTGTCACAGTCGCAGGACTTCAGTATCTCAGCCATGACCGCCCCAGACTGTCCCTCACATTTAGAGTAATAAAAAATCTCTGGACAGTCCATATCTCTTGATTTATCCCTTGGAGCCCAGCATCACTGAGAGGTCTGGGGCTTCTCCTTTGACTCTGCAACACTGTATATTTTACTGCAGAACAGCCCATGTTTGCTTCGGTCCTGGCCCTAAAAGTCTGCTTTAAAAAGAAAAAAAAAAAACATAAAAGGTTAAATATTTGTGAAGTTCTACATGCAAAAAGCATTCTGTTAAATCATTTTTGGTTGTAGGCTATCCTTAGGAATTTGGCCAGCCCAGCGTAACCCTGGGAGCTGTAGGGTACACTTTGCCCAGGTTTCATCCAACTGAAGAACAGGTTGGGGTAAACATCCAGGATGATCCTGGGGGGAGATGGTCCCTTGCCCACCCTTTTACCCCTTCAGACACTAGTCTGAAGAATCCAATCTATATTCAAAGCAGAGAAATAGGAGGGGCTTGACAGGTGAAATGGGCCAGCCCATCGGTGCCTTCCCAGGACGTGCCATTCACTGCCCATAGGGGGAGGGTGTAGGGAGACAAAGCACAGAGAATTCTGAGTTGCCTTTGGCTTTATCAGACCCAAGCCTCAGGGACCTTTCCCCTCAAAAGAAGAGGATCTGCCCTGCCTTCATGATGATGCTTAGCCAGATTCTAGGAAAAGAGGACTTTGACACTTGGCCTTTTTTGCCTTGGAGAAAATGTTATATATTTTATGAATGTCTCATTTCTCACTTCTACTTTATAAAATTTTAAGTCTTTGAACAATATTTTGATAGCATATTTTTTTTATTCTAGCATTCCTAACTGTATTAGTGATTTGCAAGCCAGACAACAGGACTGGAAAAAAAAATCAAAACCATTGGAAAAAATAAAAAACCCATCGGTTTTAGGAAATTTCACTTCCCACAGAGAGGGTTCTCAGAGGTGGGGTGGGGGGCATAATACGATTGCTTACCCCGTTGTGTTCTTTGCTTTGCTTTATTTTTGTTTTATTTTATTTTTAAAGATAGGTCTGTGCATGGCCCCGGCGTGGGTAACATTGGGTTCCCCTGCCCCATGCATCCTGTGGGGTGCATCCCCCACCCCATAGCACTGAAGGCCCCACATACTCTCTTCATCAGCCCGTGGGGATTACTCATCCTCTCGGCACAGCAAGAAGAAACAGGCAGCATGCCCATTGCTTGTTTATTCCTTGTTTTAATTTTCATGATTACGTTTCTCAGGAAATGCACGCCTTAGCTAACAGTTACTGGCACAAAAAAAGGTATTTGCGTTCTTGCCAGCCTTTGGGAAAACTGAATGAGATGCCTTAGAGAAGGGTTGCCCCATCCTTTGCTTAAAGTTTTCTTTCCTTTTTTTCTTTTTTGTTTTTTTCTGTCCTTTAGCCCATGAAGAGCATCATGCTTTTGAAGGTGGACGTGGAAAACACTAATTGCACACTCTGTAAAGAATTCTTTGTCCTTTGCTGATTGGTTTTGGAAACGGTCTTAACAGGAGGGAGAGTGAAGAGAAGACTTGCCGAAGCCCGATGCTGGTCCATTTAGAGTGGGTTTCTGTCCTTGCAGATGGGGCAATTAGGGCTCAAAGTGGCAGGTGGGGTGGGGGTGGGGGGCTGTGTGGGTTTCTACCGTCACATTACCTGCTTTTTTTTTTTTTTTTTTGGCTTTCTAAATTCTCTGTTCTTTCCACTCTGGGTTTTTTTTTTTTTTTTTTTGTCCTTTTAAATTTCCTTATTCAGTCTAATTATTGTTTTCTACACTCCCCTTTCACTGAGGCACAAGAAATCGGTTTCCCTTTAAGTAGCTCTGCTGTACCTAGTTAATGAGAATATGCCTAATCGTGACAATACTGCTTTTGAAAACCACAGTGTACTTGCAGGAATACCAGCTTGGTGAAACCTGTCTTGATTATTTGTTGTGACACATTCCTACACACTGTGCACTGGGCATTGTTTTTTTCTGTCCCAGGGAAAAGAAAAACCATACTTATTCTGATTTTGCACTGACAGCACACACATCTTTTATTTTTCCTTTTTTAAACTTTTTTTTTAGCGATAAAAGGAAAATAATAGTTGGGTTGCCTAACATGAAAACTATAATCACGGTTGAACATCAGGATATAAATCAAACTCTAGGTCTTCACAACCTCTATGGAAGTATTTCTAAACAGAATTTCAACTTGGCCTTTTCAAAGGATAGGCGTAGAGTGGTAGCAAAGGATTTTTCCTGGTAGGAAACCTTGTATTTCTGATTGGAAGAGGGAGTGATATTTTAATTGTTTGAATTAAAGCTGCTTCTGAATTTTGGGGTTGTGTGCCCACTGAGGGCTTTCCACATCCTCTCGAACACACTTTGTTAGACTTTCCCTTTTTCCTGCTCACACAGTATGTCATTTTCAATAATCAATAGCCCTCCTGCCTGGGCAGCTCTCCCCTGCCTTTTTCATTTAGGAGCATCAAGGTAAACCTCATTTCCAGGATGAATGTGAACATTGACAAAGTGGAACTTTTGAGTGCATTCTGTTGATGCTTATTTTTTGGAATTGTTAATATATGTTGCATTTTGTTACCAAAGAAATACTGGTTTTAGTAGAAGGAAATGGCCACCCTCTAAAACACTGAGACTTTTTCAAAATGTCTTCATTTCCCTCTCTTGACTCTGCCAAGCCTCCTACTGCTTTTACCTGAAAAAGGCAGGGCCACTTGAAGACACTTCCTCCTGCTGGCTTTTTTCTGAAACCAGGGAGCTAGTGCACGCTTATATATTTCACAAAAGGGCCCAGTGCTCAGAACTTCGTTGTACCCAGAGTTTTTAATCCCTCTTGCAGTATTGACCAGCAGAGAGAAATAGGGTCACTTCAAGCCTCCAACCTGCATTTGTAAATAAAATTTTCCATTTGAACATCCTAAAAAGACTTTCAACAATCTCTTTATGAAAGTTGTGCCCTTCACTTGCATTACTAACCACATCAACCATAATCTCAAGGATTGTAGTTTTAAAAAAACTCCTTCATTTCTAAATGAGTTTCTTCAGTGATTTCAGAATGAGGTTATAAGGGTATGAGACCCATTTTTCAAAAGCCTGGAACTTGCTTCTCTAAACATTGTACTAACATCCAACTTATTTTTAAATTATTCATCAAGGATTTTTAAAAAATTATTCTGAACATGAATTTAAATTCTTTTTTTATAATATAAGTATTTTTCTGATAGATTAGAAAAAAAAATAATTGACCTATCTTTGTTTTAATTGTCATATATATTTCCATAAGTAAATGGATTTTGAAGTATTTTATTTTTTTTTGAACTTTATTTAAAGCATTGTGATGACATGTTCGGCTTCTGCATGTATGTAGCCTTTGAAGAAAAAAAATAAATAGGAATGCTAGGCTCACATTAACGTTTTTGAGTTTCTGTTGTTTGTGATCATGGCACATGGCTTTACGCACAAAGTAGGTTTTTACCCCAGAGAACTTCTGCACCAATTTCTGACCCTGCGGAAAATACCAACTGTGAGAAGGACTTAATTTGCCAAATGTTAAGAACCTATTATCTAAATTACTTTAAGAGTGGATTTTGTCAGATTTTGCTTTGGAAATTGTTTTAATTGAATATTTAGTTCCTAATAGACTTTGTATGAACTAAGCTGATTTAATCAGTCTAAAAACCTCTCATTACCTTCTTGGATTAAAGAAGCTAATACTCTTTTAAGATACAAGGAAATATCTTGTGGGGCATGTGACTTTTGTTTAGGGCCGTGTACCCATGCTGGGGAAGGTGGCAACTTGCAGTAGAATCCTGATTTTTCAGTCCAGTCCTTGCAGGGGCATGCAGCCTATCCTCTCTACGGAGAGCCATATTGAAGTCACAGTGCTGACTTTCTTACTTCTGTTGTTTCTTAGGTCTGGACGCACAGCCAGGGTCTGTGATGGAAACCAGTATGCATTTTCTCCTCCCATTGTCCCACACTAGATCACAGGCACTTGCTTCCCCTGGGGAGGCTTCACCTATTTAATTAGGATGGATAATACCCACTTAAAGTAACTTTTCTCCTGTAAGCAGTTCCTGAAGTGTTGACTTACTCCACTTAAAGATTCCCTTCTAGACTTTCCCACATTTCTGAAATGAGGGGATAGTTTACAGTCAACTTGTCCATTTAATATAATGTGGCTCTTAAATTCATGGTAAAATTGACAGCAAAACAAAACAAAACCATACACACACACACACACACACACACAAAAGGAAAAACACAACTCTAGTAAACTTTAAATACTTTGAGTCATTCTCAACTTTCTTCTTGACTTCAGCTCATGTCTATACCATACACACAGTTCCAGGACTTCAATAGATGAATGAAACTTTGGGTATCATTGAGTAGTAGACATAGTATGCAGACTACTGCAGAGCCTTGACCAAACCCATCCCTTGTGAAAGGACATGGGGTAGCAAGTGACAGAGCTGGGCATTAAAGTCTGCAGGCTACATAGCCAGTCTAGGTTCCTCGAACTGAGAACACTCAAAAGTCTGTCAACCTAACCAACCCCCAGATAGCTCACCCAGATCAAGTACTACATACCTGATCCAGTCTGGCCATTGATAATGCCAGGTATCAATATATAATCAGATATCCTCTCATTTTCTCCCTGTGACTCTCAGTGACTAAAGTGATGCTACAGTTTGGGGTTTGAAAATAACCTTATTGGAACAGGAGGGGGGGGTCTTTGCTGTGAGAAGCCCAGCTCATAGAAGGTCCTGTCTTTTGTACTTAAACAAAAGTGACAACATTTGGAGCGATCACATGGTGGCGCTGCCTTCCAGCCAACAGTTCTGGCTCAGCAGCATAATTTATCCAGCTATGTTTGTGTAATTATTTTAAGATTCGAGTGCATTTTGCTCTTCTGGTTTTATAAAAAATTTGGTAAGATACTACCAATAGAAGTTTAGCTCTCCTGTACCTAATAAAAACGTGTGAAAGATAGAAGTCTCTGGATGTGCTTTAAAAATCTCAAATCTTAGGCTCTCAGTGAGCCTCTGTGCAGTTATGAAGAGAAAGAACGAAATAAACTAACATATAGGAAATACCAGAAATATTTCATCAAATATTATGCCCAAAGGGAGAAGTAAAATTAGGGTTTGGTTTTGGGTTTTTTAAGGGCTTTCTAAATATGGAACTCCCCTTTAAAAATGTAAGTCTGCTGTTCACCTTTCCTAGACTGTATGTTTCTGTAAGATTTCACTCATTACAAATGAAAGTAGAGGACTGCCTGTAGGTAGTTTATTTCTTAAAAGAATATATGCAGACCAGTTAAAAATTACTTAAGAGTTTGGCGGCTCGGGATTGTAAGAGCCTGGGTAATTGCCTCGACAACTGAGAGGGGTCAGAAGGTGGAGAGGGAAAAGATGGGAATGGAGGTGGCGGTGAAGAGCCCTTTGAACCTATGCTTTTGCGTGGCAATTAGAGTGGGTTCTCCCACTCATACTCTCACAAGGAAGAAAGCTCAAATAAGTACTTTACACATCTGATTATGCTGTTCTGTTTCTGTTTTCTATTTTTATATATACATCCAAATCTGTGAGTACTTCTTACTTAGGTTAGTACATTCAGGCTAAAAGTCACCATCTTGTGTTGTAGAGATACTCTCATCTTGCTGACACTACTCTGTTTTTAAAAGAAAACTCACCGAATCTTTGAATTTTAGAGTGGAAGGGACCTTCGAGATCATCTACCAGTGCTTCTCACCCCTTAGTGTGCAGAAGAATCATGGGATGCTTACTCAGTATGCACATTTCTCAGCCCTAACCCTAGAGATTCTGATTCATCAGATCTGGGAGGCCTAGATATCTGCCTTTTTAGCAAGAGCCCCAGTGATTCTAATGTGGATGGTCCTCAGACCTCCCTTTGAAAACCCCTGTTCATATCTACCCGCCCCCTCAAATGACAAATGAGGCGAGCCTCCCACTCCCCAAGCTCTCAGGTGACCTAATTGGAATTACAATACCAACAACCCTAGGAAGGCTGGAGAAAGCCATTATCACTTAGACTTGAGAAGATGATGCTCGTAAATAAGAACTTTATGGCCAGGACCACAGTGGTAATAAGTAGCCCATCTCTGGAAGTCCATGATATAAAACCTTTAATACAGAGTGGTGGCTTTTCTCTTTTCTAAATACCATTTCAGTGTGTTAAGAGAAAAGAAATTAATGTTCAGAAAAAGTAGTTACTCCATATGTGCAGTAACTACTTTTCTATAATATCTTATGGCATCTGGGGTTCAGCATCATTGAACAAGATTAAATGAACGTTATAGAGCTATAAAATTGCATGTAAAATAACGCAAAACTGTTCAAATGACTATCAAAGTAGCCTGGGAATGAATTTCCACTAAAATTGTCACTCCTAGATGTAGCTTAGCAAAGCTGTTACTAAAGTGGAAGGATTCTTTAATACAAAGAAGTGTCCAAAAAATCAAGTAAGTATTCCCTAAACCATGTGAATGATAATCAAAAGTCATCGTGAAGTCAATATTTTTTTGTCCATCATTGCTGCTAAAATTTAGAGTCCCATTGTATATGTGTGTGTTGAATGTACCAATTAGAATATCCAATGAAATAGCCTTTTGGATATTCTATGCTTTTGTGTCCTTCAGAAATCATGAAGTTGAAGAAATCTGTGTTAAATGTTTGTTTGGGTTGCTGTCTTTTAAAAGCAATCAACTCATTTAATGAAATGCAAGATTTCTTTGTGACAATTTCAACTCCTAATGTTAGAAGTGAGAGGATTTTTCTGAAACTTTTATTTTGGAACAAGTGTTGGAGATTTAAAAAACTGTCAACTTTGTATTAGAGAAACAATCCTGAAGTAAATATGAGCATTTCTGAGTTTTCTGTAGGAAAGCAATGGTACCTTTTGTCTTTTTACCTAAGAAAGTTTTAAAAAGAGGTGAAAATTTTAATTTTAGCACTTTACCTTATATGATGAATGGGAACTTTGAACATTTTAATAAAATTTGTAGGGTTTCTGTTTTCAAATAGAGCTATTAATTTTGTGAGCATGCATTAAATTCCCCCTGAATTTCTCAGACCTTAATCAGGTAATACGGCTCACAACCACAGTATGGTTGGTTTTTTTTTTTTTTTTTTGGTTTGGTTTGGTCTTTTTTAAGTTTTAACTACTCGGTTATCATTTAATAACAAGTTACCATCCCTTTGTGTATATCATACTCCCTGAGATTTTAGTTTCATTTAAATTATCATACAAAGGATTTCAGAGCTTAAACCGGTGAGCACACTTTAGCTAGGGACATCTAGCACCAGTTATCCCAAGTTTAAAATCTTATCAGTTGTGTTTAGAATTATTCATTCTTTCAAACTGCCTTACCTGTGTGTAAGCCGAAGCAGGTTTATTTGCCTTATGTTTGGGATCTGTGGTGCCCCCCTCCTCCCCATTGTATACCATCTGTGCCCTGTGCAGTTGGGGCCCTTCCACATATGGCTACAAGCTGGTGTAATGCCCTTCCTTTTGATCTGGCTTCATCTAGTGATTTGCTCAGTATTTTTAAGGTCAGACTGAAAACTTTTCTGTTCTAGTTATTTTTGATTTTATATTGTGTGTTGTGTTTGATGTTCAGATACATGTGAAAGTTGCTTCTATGAGTCAGTAAGTTTTATTCCAGCCCTTTTGCCGCAATAAGGTAAGACTAGACTGTACTTTTCTTCCTTGAAAATGTAGTGATTTATGTGTTTAGGGTGAATGTTTAGGCTTTTCACGTAAAAGTTCTTGCAGTTTTCTCACTGGGGACTGCTATGAATCTGTGCTCCTTTCTTCAAGCTATAACTTTGTGGGGTTTAAGGGTCCATTAGTTTGCAGAACATTCTATTGAGATTTTTTTTTCTCATCTGTTGCCACTAATTCTCAGTCTGTATTGGGATTCTGTAGAACAGAAATGTCATTCTCCTCCATCAGGTTTCAAATTTTCATGCCATTTTGTTAAGCACATTGCTTGAGCTTAACTAGGGTCCAAGTATGTGTGGTGATGGTCATAATGCTGTTTATTCCAGCTCCTATTGAAATGTGGTGCCCAGCTAGCATTGTGTATGTGTGTGATGCTCCCAGCATGGTGTGTGGCACCTAGTAGGTTGTCTGTGGTCCTCAGCCAGGAAGCAGCCATGGCTTTTTATACTCCCCTGTTGAACATATTTGGTGACAGGGCTCATCTTCGGCTCTTAGAAAATGCATTTCACTTTTTAAATTTTTTTTCCTCGACTTCTGGCTGAGAATGGTCTCATTTTAAAATAAGTCAGTTACTCTCATTTCTCTCATGTCCTCCAGTTTGCTGTTAAGATTTGACTGTCCCCATTTAGCCAACTAAAGTGAACTTACCCTCCTTTCTGGTTGTCCAACATAGCCCTTTAAAAACAGCAAACTCTTACTTCTCCCATTTATCCACACTTTCCTATCTCTCACTGCAGAAGGGGGCAGTTCGGGATTACGTCTGTGATGTCCAGTTACCTTGCACACAGCATAATTTTATGAAATCTTGAGGGGCTGGGAATAACACCCTAAAGATGTTAAGAAGTCCTCATATCTCCTTTTTTTTAAATAAGATTTTACTTATTTATTTGTGTGAGAGAGAGAGAGAGAGAGGCAGAGATACAGGCAGAGGGAGAAGCAGGCTCTATGCAGGGAGGCCGATGTGGGACTCGATCCCGGGACTTCGGGATCATGCTCTGGGCTGAAGGCAGACGCTCAACTCCTGAGCCACCCGGGCGTCCCCTCATATCTCCTTCTATTGGAGTCTGATTACTGCTGCCACGTATTCTGTGTATGCTTTATGGTGTAGTGGTTATTCGTGTGCTTTTGGGAGTCCTGTTCCTCGGTATAGGCTCTGCCTTCCGTTAAGGTACAGTTTTTTTGAGGCCAACCCCAGTGATTCTTTTGGTCATAATAAACCGCTGTTACAAGACTTGTAGCTGCTTTCATTAATGAATGTATTTTTAAAAACTTTCTGGGATCCTACAGGAAGATAGGTCTTTTGTTATAGAAAGAAAAGAAAACAGTAGCATTTACTGGGCTCAGCAAGTTAAAATGTGTACCACTGAAATATGTATCTATTTCCCATCATCTGGCTAAGCTGTGGTGCTGACTAGGTTATTTCTTGCCAGAGAAAATAATTTTAAATCATAAGCATATTTAACTAGCAAGCATAAATCATAAGCCCTTCTAATCATAAGCATGTTGAACTCTGGTACCATTTGTACAGATGGTATGGTTAAATGTGTGGGCTCCTCCCAGCCTCAAAGATGTGGACAAGCTCTTACTGCCCAATTTCCTCTTTCACTTGGGGGAACTTAAATCATTTGTTGTTTGCACATACAGAATTCTAGAAATCACAGACCAAGAGGAAGGTTTCAGGTCTTAGGAAAGTTTTGGGTTTTGTGACTCACCCTGACTGAAGAATGGTGGAAATGAAGGGTAAATATTAACGCAGCATTCCCTTTTTGAGGCAAAAATAATTGGTGTTTCATGAAGATAGTCAAATTATGAAGGACAAGACTTTGATTTTCAGAATGTGCCTTTAAAAAAAAAAAACAAACGTCATGGAATCATAAATAACATTTTAACAGAAGCCTGTTGGCTTTCAAAAAGTGTTCTCCAGGTGGTTGGTTCTACAGAAATACTCTTAGATACTGCAAACAAAGCTCCTATTGTAAAGTATATTTTTAAAAGTATTTTTAAAAGTGTAGTAACACAATAACACATCCATACTGACATGCATTGCAAGGCAAATTGTTAACATTTTGGAAGCCAGTAGGCATCATTTACATACTCATTGATTTTGTTTTATGAAACACCACTTCTAAGAAACTTTTTATTGTGAAAATGAAACAAACAATATGGAAAGCCACCCAAAACAAACGTGTAACTTAGCGAATCATTACATGGAGAACACTCCTAGAGCAGCACCCAGGTTGGGAAGTAGAACTTTGCCGGCCACCCCAGGAGCCTCCTTCATTAGTTTCCTCACAATCCCAGCCCCTGCCTTCCCCACTAAAATAACCCTGATGATGACTTACAGCAAGCTCTTCGTTGCACTTCTTTCTGGTTTTATTCCTCGGGTGATAAACATCCCCATTATCTTTTTATATAGAAACTCCTCTATTTATGAAAAAAAAAGTTATTTATAAGCTCTTTAAGTGATAAGTGCAGAATGACACTATCAGTGCTTGCTACCCCCATAAGTCAGCGGATAGTTTGGCAGGGTTCTGCGGTGCCACGTGGCTCTGTTCATCGCTGTGACTCAATAATAACTAATGGCGTATGGAGCTCCAGGCCATCTAAGCTCAGAGACTCACTAACTTACTTCTCTCCCAGATGCTAGGAGGCACTGTCACAATTGTTGCCTCCATTTTCTGTATGTGAAAGCTAAGGCTCACAGATGTGAGATGACTTGCCCATGCTCACACAGGTAGCCCATCACAGAGCCAAAGGACACCAGTACTGCGGCTCCAGCCTGTTCTCCTGATGCTAGGGTTGATGGGATGTGCCGACATGTAAGGATTTTGAGACTGCTTAGAGGAGTTTGTTTATAAAGGAAAGGACCTACAGCTTTAAGGAAAGCTTACTGACTGGCCTGGTTCAACCTTTTCATTTTACAGATGAAGAAATGACCCAGAAAGCATAAAGAATTCGCTTAAGGTCACACAAGCAGTTGGTGGCAAAGTTGCAGCCAACTCCCCAAATCTTCTGGCTGTTAAAATCAACGATTTTTCCTTCATTCCATACCTTATGTGGAAAAAATACACATTTCCTAATCCGCTTCTTTGCATCAGTTCCACATGAGCAGATTTGACTCAAAACCAGTGTACGACTAGGATACACCATCTACTTGCTTACTTTTTCAAGGTTTTAGCTGGGAATTAAAAAATTTATATTTGAAGTTTGCTTTTCTGTCTCACTTATTGAGTGCCCAATCTGTAGATACACATGCCTAACACTCTCCTCCAAAGAATGTACAAGAATAACACATTTGACTGGTGTGGATGGCAGGTGGAAAAGAATTACTGGTGTAGTGTGTAGGCCCTTCAACATATTCACGGCCAATTCTGGATTATCCCAGCACAGATGGATCAGGCAAATCCGTCTTCTACTTCTTACTGGTGACCTTTAACTATTTGTGTTTGTAAATGCTTCTACCGGAGATTGGGGGGGAGAAGAGCAGAGAAGATGGAATTTGGTTTCTTGTCCAGAGTATTAGGTGTCCTGGTAAATGGTATGGTGGTTTTTGTGGGAGACTGTGGGATTCTCTCTGGGTTGAACCACTCTGGGATTTCCAAACCTTAGCCTTGGATGTCGACAATCGGAAGGGAGGCAGACTGGCTCAATGCAAAGAGCTTAGCGTGGAATTTGTTTTATTGGGTTGAAATCCCATTAGCTTGCGCCTCAAGCAAGTTACTCATCCTCTCATAGCCCCAATTTCCTAATCTACAGAAGGGAAGAAGACAGAGCTTCTTCAAAGCCAATGACATAGTTAAGCACTCAGCTCAGCACTTTATTCATGTAGAGAGCTATTAAATGGTACTTCTATTAGTTGACTATATTCATACATCCACACGGTAAAGAGGATGAACTGATCCAATGAAACTTTTGCACTTTCCTCTTGATGTAGTTGGTCTAGCTTATGTTGTTTGAGGTCCTGCAAGCTGGTGGCAGCGGTGGGCCCAAACCCACTAGTCTCATAACTGCTTATTTACCGATCTTTCTACCTCTTCAAGCCATAGTGGACAAACAAATCTGCCTTCTTCACTGGAGCTTTGAGTACCTGACTTCTGGGTTGTTTGCTGTGAACCAATTAAAAGCCTGAATGAATCTTCCAGTTAATAATTTTCTAAGGACATTATTGCCATTGTTACTCAGGAATATACAAAGGAAGTTCAGCTAATAAAAATGTTTTCCAGGCTTAACAAATTATTGTTGAAACATAAGTCCCATGTTATGCTCTGTGGATTGCAGTCACTCAAACTTCTCATTGGAGGAGGACCGTAGGAGGCTCCTAAGAGTTCCTTATATTCCACACATATTCTTTTAATGTTGGATGCCTTAAGGAAAGTCGATAGGCATCAGTAGAGCTGAGATAAGGATTATATGGGATATTGACTCATTCACTCGGAAAGTATTTATTGAACAACTATGATGTGCTGCTAGGCACTAGAGATAGAAAAATAAACAAGACAAGATCTCATCCATTCTTCAGGGAGCTTACAGTTGAGTGCATTGGTAACTATCATTAAAACTTAGGAACTACTAGACCATAAGAAAGGCAGGAAGTATATCTTAAATATGTTTGAGCTCCACATGCCTGCACATACTACAAACTCAGTGCATGCTGGAATGAAGGTGTGTTTGAGTGTTGTCGTAAGCAGATGTTTGTTTGTTTGCTCTTTTTTAAAGTTGTAGAATCCTTAGATTTCTAAAGCTGAGTGCTTTTACTAATCTCATTATTGTTTTAAAATTCTCTAATAACAGTTTTGATACTGAATTCAGTAACCACAAAGGCTGTTTCTAATTTGTTGGTGCTTTTCAAACATCTTTAAAAGCCATGCGAGCCCTGGACTTTTTGCTGGGTAATTCACTGTGTCTTTATGTATGTACCTGAGGGGTAACCATCATAAAAAGGCCTGTGTACCAACATGTTCAATATGGGGATTCTTACACTGTGGAATGTCTAAAGATTGCTTACTCTGTAATTTTTAAAAGCCCTGTAATTCCATATAAAGCATATATAGCATCTGAACAAGAAATATGACACTAAGTCTTGGATTAAATAATATCTTGGGGCTGCTACCTTATGCATTTTCAGCAGTTCAAGAACTCCACTAAGTGCAGGTTAACAAGACCAGAGCATCGTAAATGAGCATCTGTCCCATGACCCAGTTGGAGACCCCTTCTGATTATTCATTACAGAGACACGTGCTGACACTGAGTTCAGCCCTCTCGAATCTCCCACTCGAAGTGGTCTTTTAGGATTGGCAGGAGGTCAGAGCCTTCCACCCCCACGCTTTGTGGCTAAATGTTCTCTGGGTCTTACTTGCCTTGCAGCCCGGATAACTCTATTTTCAAAATTAAAGTAAACAAAAGGAGACTTGGGATGGGGAGCAATCCAACTCTGAACGCTTATGTGGAAAAGGGTTTTGTTGTTGTTTTTAGAGTGTTTTAAACGAGAACAGGCAGCTCTGCACAGAAGAACGTGTTCGATTCGGCACCACTACCGCCACCATTCATCCCGCTGACCTGGGTTTTTGCAGCTCTAGTTCAGCCTTCCACTTCAAAGGCCTGGCTCTGAGTGGATCACACATTTGCCTTGATGACAAATTAATCAAACTTGATTTCTTGGATGAGATGGATACAAAAGAACTACAGCTCCCCAAGGCCTGAAAGTCACTACGGCCCTTCTGGCTCTGATTAGAGCAACAAAAGGATGTCTGAGAGCCATCTTCCTCCCTGCTCAGGCTGTGGGACAGAGCTGAAAGCAGCCGGCTTGTAAAGGAGAAAGGCCTGATTAAAACACATTTCAGCTGCGACCAAGTGCTCGGCGAGCCCTTCTGACAGAGAAAATTGCTTTTTAGTAGATGCTCACCTTTTCTCAAGAGCAAAGTTTCCACTTAGAAGAATGAGAAGAGGTAGTATATTAGCAATCTGAAATGTTTATAAATCTCCCCTTTTATGTTTCTGTTGGGAAGGTGAAGTTAGAAAGAAAGGAAAGAAAGAAAGAAAGAGAAGGAAAAGAAAGAAAGAAAAGAGAAAGAAATTGGCCTGTGATATCTGGCAAGCGTTAGGGATAGGCGGAGTTTGGGTAAGGAAATTTACTTGTACCTGGTTAAAAAAAAGAAAATTCCCCGGACCAGGAGATTTATGTACCTTTAAGGCAGACCTAGGACAAGGCAAAGAATGGGATTCAAAATGCGACTGCTGTGGGTCTGCTCCGGCAACCCACTCATGCGAGAGAGCGAAATAAGCCTTCTGCTAAATCGGGGAGCGCAGGATTTCGATGCAAACCCTCTTAGCAGCTTTGTCATCCGCCTGTTCTGCGGAGCATCCAAGGACACTGCTCGCATCCCTCTTGTGATCGCTGTGCGTTCTATATTTAGAAGAATTGCTGTTGCACAAAATATGGTCCCCTGACTGTCCTGGGCGTGCTTTACGCCTTTCCCAAAAAGACTTCAAAAAATGAAAGGTTCATACCTTTATATTACAGTTTTGGAAAGAAGAACCCAAAGGGGTTTTTTCTCCCTTTAATATGGAGGCAAAACACACAAATCCACATACTGTGAGTTCCTATTTTATTTGTAGGATCTCCTTGCACGCATCCGCACCACCGCCATCCGGTGACGGATGGCTGATAAACATGTGCGTGGTGAAGTCGGGTCACACGGGCTCATCTCTCATTTCTGACACTTGGTTTGAAGATCCTTCCTCCAAGTATCTTTGTGATCCTGACAGGCAGTTTTCAGAAGTTTGTGGCATTCCAGGATCCTTAATAATTTAAAGCTGTATTTTAGATTCCAGCCATGAGCAAAGTATACAGCGGGTTCTCCCTCCCCTCACCCCGTGGGCTGGCTGCAGCGCTGACCCCACTGCTCTCTGACACATGTGCGTCAAGCTGCGGCCAGCCAACCCCCCTGAGTCCCCAGCCCTCTGCCTCCATCCCTATCCGCTCACCCCTTCCCAGTCTCCCATCATGAACCAAGGTCTCCCCCTCCAGGAAGCCAGCTGAGCTTTCCAGCTGGAGGTGAGCCCTCCTTCTGGCATCATAGGAGGCCCTTCAATTTTCTTTTAGCTCCTCTATGGCACTAGGTGCATTCTCATTCTGTGTGTGTTCATTCATAAGTGTGGCCCTAACTCAAGAATCCCAGACCTTTCACACCCACCTCATACAGCGTCTTTCAAGCAGAGGCTCTGCTGTTTATTGAACGGAGGAGCAACATTGCCGCAACCCAACAGGGATGCCTTGTAGGAACCTGGGGAATTATTTTTGTGGTTGGAAAGAGCACTGCCATTTGAGTGAGAAGACTAGCTCCTGCCTCCCTTCACCCCAACCTGTGAGTATTGTGCCCTTGCATGGGGCTCTCTGACCTTTCTGAGCTTCAGTTTCTTTCACCTGGATGCCAGGCAGAATGAATGCTCCCATCACTGGGTGGGAAGATGAAATGAGAAAATACATAGTGAGGCCCTTTCCAGAGGCTAGGTGCTGTTCATGCGAGGTCTCGATAATCATACTTTATGGTACCACAGTGTTCTTGTCAAGGTAGGCCTGTTATGTTTAGAAACATACTGGGTGTTTTAAAATCACATTCTAAAGTAAAGTCCAGGCACACCTGGGTGGCTCAATGGGTTAAGCTCCCGACTCTTGATTTCAGCTCAGGTCCATGATCTCAGGGTTGTGAGATGGAGCCCTGCCTGCTTCAGGCTCCATGCTGAGCATGGAGCCTGCTTGAGATTCTCTCTCTCCCTCTCCTATTACCCCTCCCTCCCAAAAACTAAAAATAAAAATAGAGTCCAGCCACTTTTTATGTTTATCAAAACCCTCTTTTTTTTTTTATGATAGTCACAGAGAGAGAGAGAGAGAGAGAGAGGCAGAGACACAGGCAGAGGGAGAAGCAGGCTCCATGCACCGGGAGCCCGATGTGGGATTCGATCCCGGGTCTCCAGGATCGCGCCCGGGGCCAAAGGCAGGCGCCAAACCGCTGCGCCACCCAGGGATCCCCAAAACCCTCTTTTTAGGATAAAAGTGATATATGTTCATTTTAACAAAAGCAAACAATAATAGCTACCCTCCACCCCTGGCCAAATACTTCTTTTTTTTTTTCCCCCAAAATGATACCTGTGTTTATAGATAGGCAAGAAAGTGGGACTGCTTAGGGCTGGGCCAGGCCTAGAGGAATGCCACAATGGAGATGTCAGGGAAGTAAGGAGACACTAAGCAGAAAAAAGGAGAGACCAAAGAATAGTAAGCCTTGAGGAGCAACCCGGCCTTACTGAGGTGGTGCTGCAGAAGTCATTTATCAGCATCTGCTGTCTCCTCCTCATGTTCATGAGATCCCATAAAGGAAACGTAGCCATTCTGCTTCATTTGTGTGGGTCTAACACGTGGAGGGCTTTCTTAACTCTGCACCTGGAGGTGAGGTCTAAGGGCAGATGACTGACTTTTCAGAGTTCAGACTTGCCCCTATAGGTAATTAAGTCGGCACTCACCTTGATCAACAAATATGTATTATCTCCACACCAAGACATGCGGACTGTTGGTCCTGGAGAAACTTCAGTGGAGGTGTGTGGTTTTAAATCTAATTATTTTTCTTGCCAGTGTTGTATCTTGTTCTCAAGAATGGTTTATGCCTCTTGTGTTTATGTAGCTGAATTTTAGTCACCGTGACAGGAGTTGGGCACTGTTAATAGTTTTCTACTATTAGACATTTTGCTGGTGTTTGAGTAAGTGTCAGATTCCAAGAGTGTAAAAATAGGAGTTACTTTGGTTTTCTTCTTTATTCCCCTGAAAAGTCTGTTGGGGCTCTTGGGCCACATGGAACCCGTGATAGGGTAGCCCTAGAATGTCATTCAAATAAGATGGGAGAGGTTGAAGTCATGTGAGGACTTCACCAGGACTTACAGAGAACTTGTTTCCTGGTGCTATCTGGGTGGAGGAGATAATTTCTGCCTAGCATAAGGGCTCCGTGACTTCCGATTGTACCATGACCTTTTCACCTATGTCAATAGCCATTTCACACACCTAGTTGTATATTTCATTTTTTACAACACAGAACTTAAAATCTCACATGTTGCAGACCTGATTAGCTCATAGTCTGAATCATTAGAGAACACGCGTATTTATCTGTAACAGAATACAGGTTTTAAAAAGGACTCTTAGAACTCTGTTATAGTGACAGGCTTCTTATCTCCAATAATTCGAGATGCCTTCTTCATTGTATGAAGTTCAAAATAGGTGAAGAGTATCTATTTCTAAAAGTTGTAGAAATTCTAAAGTTTATTTTTAGCAGAATATGTAAATAAAACACCGGCCCATCAGATTCTTTGAAGGTCATGACCCAGTGCACTAGCTGTGTGCAAACTGCCAGTGTCAACCTGGTATAACAACTAGTGTGGTTTTTACAGGTCGGGTCCCTGTGGCCTGCTTTCCAGGTCACTGGCTGGTGTCATCTTTTGATGACACCAGCTGCACTGGGAGACTCATCATAAGGGTTTGTAAGAGCGAGACTCCATGATGGTGGAGAGCAAACTAGAAATGTCCTTTCTGTTGGTGGGGTGGTGGGATAGTCACATGTCTTGATCACAAGACTCAAGCCCAGGCTGGACCCTCTCCCAGGGCTGCCCTGAGAGATTTCCAAGATCCAGGACAAGTTAGGTTCTCTGGGGCTTGTCAGTTATGTAATTCCACTTCCCTGAACACAAGCTCACTGCTGAGCCTTTCTCAGCTGCACCTGCCAGATACAAACAGGTGTGAACTTTCTTGAAGATAAACCTCTGTCTATGTTTAGATGTGAATGGGCCTCCTAAATCTGTGTTAGTCAACTTCTGATGATTCAAAAGCAGCTAGGTAGCATTCACCAGCCTGAGCTGTGATACACCCTTATTCCATAGCTTGATGGTTAGAGAGCAAAGGTGCCTTGCCCGAGGTCACAGAGCTGGTGAGCTGCAGGATCTGTACTTCTGTACCTCAGATTCCCTCACTCTACATCTAGCCTCCTTTTCCTGGGAAACTAATTTTACAGTTTTTTAAATAATACATTCCTGTACTCTGCCTTAATTTTCACAGCTCAATTTTTTCCATGCTCACAATTTTCACTAAGATAATTTTTTTTAATGTAAGAAATTAGCAAAACACCAGAGCAGTTTCAGCAGCATGTAACATTAGGGGTACAGTAAGAGAGGGCCACCATAAGCCCCATTGCATTAGGGCTACTTCATTGCAAGTGACAGAAAAACCAACTAAGAAATAACCTTAAGTGAAAAGTTGTGGAGTATTATAGCTTCAGGCAGAGGTTGATCTAGGAGACCTAATTTCGTGGCTGTCTGTGCTGTCCTCATTTGCCAGCTCTAAACCTATATCCTCCCACTTTTAAGAGATGGAGTGGCCTTTCTCTCTCTCTCTCTCTCTCAAGATTCCCAGGAAGTCCCAACATTGTGTGCCATTGACTCTAACTGGCTCTTATTCTTATTCCTGAGCCAGTATTGTGGCCAGAGGATGTCAGTGCTCCACCACGCCAGGCATAAGTTATATATCCATCCCAATAGCTTGAGTGAAATCATGGAGATGGAGTCTTAGAAAGGAGGTGTTGATCCTGGATGACAAACTCAGAAACCTCTACTACAGCATCAAGTCCCAGTAGCTGGATGACCTACAGCGAGGTACCTCACTGCTAAGCCTCCATTTTTTCAACTGCAGGTTGGAGATATTGGCACTTCTCTCATTTTGTATAGTACCCTAAGCTTTGTATGTGGTCAGGTTCAATAAATTTTTGCCGTAGCATAAGCTAAGCAGCCAGTGGTGGTGCTATGGTTCCCAGTTGCCCTGTGGATGATATCCTAACTCCTTGACTAGCCTGCCTAGAGCTAAGTCTCTAGTCTTTCCTCCTTTCACTCCCAATGATCCTCCCTCCCTCCCTCCCGGAGGTGTGCCATTACAGTACCCTCCATCCCTGACTAAGTGTCCCTCCTGTGTTCTCTCTTGGAGCCCACACTCATCTGAGGAGAGCAGGAGCACACTGTGTTGTGACAGCCTGTTTGTCTGTCCTTCCCTCTAGACTTTGTGAGGACAGACACCATGATTGTCACTCAGGAGGCTACCATGCCTGACTTGAGAGCAGGCGTATGAAGATCTTTGGTGTAGAAATCAATGATGGATGAATGACAGGCAGGGCATCTCCCAGGTGATGGTCTGGTTGACCCTGTGTGTTCGATGCCCCAGTGGATAAGGGGGCTTCACTCTGACCTATAGCTATCACCCCCATATCTAGGCTGTTGCCTTCCAGAGCATCCTATCCAATGCACTGGGCACAGAGTGGGTTCCCCTCACCGCAGGGACAATCCCACCATTGGGAAACCCTCAGAGCCTTGCTAGCTAGTGTGGGAGCAGTCACTTTGCTTACTGTGCACACGCTTAACACTCCTTGCCTACATTGTAGACAACATTGTAGTTTGGTAACCCGTTCTGATTTTTAAAGGATGAGGTGCTTCTTGATTCAAAAAGCAGATTTTAATCCACAAAAGAATTTAGCCATATGTAAAAACGGACTTTGTGGGTTAGAGCTTTAGAGCTCCTTGAAGTAAAAATGTCCCTGACTGCAGTTTAAGGGAAACTTGCTTTGGGAGGAGACTCAACAATGCAAAAGAAAGCCAAACTTGGCAATCATACAAGGGGGGACTGGACCCACCCTCTGCCTGCTGCCCCCGCCCTTCTCAGGTCCGAGAGGCTACTGTTCTGATCTTCCCATGGGGTTGGTAGCATGCCAGGAGGCTCCTGGCAACATTGAGGTATTTAATATAATTCCTTCTAGTCAAGTTCGGTTTTGACGTTTCGTGGGTTAGTACCTAAGAAATGCCTCCTTGCTGTAAGTGTTAAGGTGAGCTGAAGGAAGAGACCGCAGCTGCAAAATGCAGGCCATCCTTCTGAGAATGAGTACCCAGCGACCCAGCTTATCGGGCTCAGCTTGCAAGCCGTCTTCCCTCCTTTCCGGCCCCAAATTTTCTTTTGCGGAGCTGGTCTCTCTCTTATTGAAGTATTTCCCATGTGTTTGCTAAAGGGAAATCACCACCAAGACATCTGCAAAGTCTCCAGGCTTTGAAGTACCCACAGGAACTCAGCAAAGAGAAATCCAGTTACTTTGAGTCTCCTGGGTGGGTGGAAAGATTGTGTGTTGGCTGTTAGAGCAGCTGCTGGTGAAGCCAGGGTGGTGGCACCACTGGAAATTAAGGTATCTTCATTCTTTTCCTACCTGAGACAAGAGCTTTTTCATTGTTTTTTTTTCCCCCCAAAGGGATGAAAAATAAAAGGACGTATACTAAAAAGGGTTCAGTTTGCCCTTGTTCAAATGAAAATTTAGATGTTAGTGTGCTTTTAAAGTATGTGTGTTTCTGAATTTATAACCCTTTAAATATATGTGGCATTTAGGAATTTACCCAGCACATTTGTGTATATTAGTTCAAGTCCCCTGTTCAGCTTGTTAGTCAAGTTGTTACATTATTCTACAGATGAGCTGACTTCACGGAAGACAGCAAACTTACCCAGCATCCCTGAGCCAGGGAGGGGCAGACTGACGGCCTCTCTGATTCCAGAGGGAGTACTTCTTCCGATTTACTGGGGGGTGGCAGCCTGGCACAAACTATTTTCCCTCCGCATCACCCTCAAATTATACAATAATCTCTCTCCATGTGCATGGAGGCCAGTGTTCATGGTTCCACAGACAAAACAGAACAAGAAATTAAGCCATAATCATCGTACCATTGATACTACCATTTATCAAGCATAGACTTTGTGGCCGGTTTTGTTATAAATTATGTGTATGAATTTACTTCATCCTCATGGGAACCTACCTTCTCCCGTGAGATGAGGTAGGTGACTTGCTAAGGTCTCTGAGCTGGAAGGAGGGGGGCCAGGATTCAAATGCAGACAGTCTGACAACAGACTCCTCTTCAAACCACCATATATATACATACTGAGCACTTGCTAGTGCTAGCTCCTTTATATGCATTATCTTATTGAATCGTCACATTAAAAAAATCGTCCCTGTTTTACAGAGGAGGAGACCCGTTCAATGTGGTTAAGTGACTTGCCCAAAGTCATAGGATTTAGCAAGTGTTGGAGCCAAGATTGGAACTAGGCTGTTCATCTCCCAAGCCCAATCTTGAACCCTCTTGCTTCATTCCATGCCTAAATATGCCATTTACACTGCCATGCACAAAACTGCCTTGTGTGTAACACTGCCAACAAGGGGCGCCTAGATGGTGCATGCAGTTGGTTGGGTGTGTTCCACTCTTGGTTTCTTCTCGGATGGTGATCTCAGAGTTGAGATCAAGTCCTGCCTCAGACTCCATGCTCACTGCAGAGTCTGCTTGGGACTCTCTCTGCCCCTTCCCCCTGCACTCACACTCATGTGCGTGCGCGCTCTCTCTCTTTCTCTCTTTCAAATAAATAAGTAAATCTTAAAAAAAAAAAAAAACTGCCTATAAGCCCACTGAGGTTGGATTCGAAAGGCTGTGCTCCCAGGAGCCCTGTCCTAAGCAGCCAAACAGTCCTTACTGTGTCACGGCACCTTTCTCATTGAGGCATCTCACTGAGGCATCTCACAGAGGCATTTTGACAGATGGGGAAAAGACTGAGGCCCAGAGAGGCTAAACGGCTTGCACAAAGTCTTGTCTTATGGAGCAGTGGCACCAGGATCTGAACACAGTTGCTCTGAACTTAGGGCTCTGGCGGAGGCAGTTGTGCTCTTCAGATGACAATGAACTTGGCAGCAGAGGGCTGTCTGGGGGAACGAGGTTGGCAGCCCAATTTCCATTTCCGCGCCGTCCCCCAATTTCTCCAGGCACCCTTAACCTCTCTCTGCTTTTCCCTCTCCTCAAGAAGTGTAGAGAAACTGCCACCCACCTTCTTCACAGGAATTTTGCAAAGATTAATTGGATAATTTCAGAATAGTTCTTTGAGCTGTTTGAAGGAAAGGTGCCATCGAGAAGAACAAAGTAAAATAACAATAATAATTATTATATTTAAATGTATTTATGAAAATCTCTGTGGGGGCAATTAAGAGGAGACCAGCTTGGACTTGTGGGAAATCCACAAGTTGTTGGAATGCTCGTGTCCCTGCCCATCCCCCACGGTCCCCTGGCTTGCCTGTGGGGTGACAGAACGATGGACCTGGGTCTGAAGGATAGGCACAGGAGGCTGGGGGCTGTGCAGCCAGAGCCGCCCATTCTTCAGTCCCAGAATAACTTACCCACCCATCTCAGGCCCGAGGGAGGCGGCACCTGTCATGACCCCGGACTGGCTACCTCGAAGTGCTCACACAGCTCTTTCCAAAACCTCCACTCCCTTGTCATCGGCAGTGGAGAACTTTGTCTTCAGCCTTCAGCGTCTGTCCTATAATTAATTACTGCCCATTTACCACAGGGACAGAAAATTCCTACCGCCTCAGCCGGGCGCCTCGGAGGACTTCTCTCACATCTGCCGTGGAACCTGTGTTTGTATTTAGCGGTGGGCCTGGCAGATAATGAGGTTTTGATGCCACAGAGCTATTTAAGCAAGTTTATTCTAGGCTCTCAGGATCCCTTGGCTGCTAACATCTGGTCTATTCAGACATCGCCCTCTCTCCATTCGGAGGGCCTGGGTTTGGTGGGCAAGATGTTCTCTTTTACAATCGACTTGCCTTTGATCTTTAAGACTGGCTTTCCTGCTTAAACACCTGGCCATGCTTAGCCTCTGCAGCAATTCCACACTCCTGCACAGTGTTGCTTTTCTTTTTATACACAGATGGCCATCATGCTGTGTGCAACTGCAACCACAGCCTGCTCATCATCTCAGAACAGATTTTTTCCCCCTGCAGCCGATTCAGACAGGATAACCTCTTAGGCAAACACTCGGGTCCCTTCCCATCTCTTACAACTTTATTTTCTGTTCTGTGCCAACCCCCACCAATTTCTATCCACCACGTGTGAGCAGAGGCTGGGCCCCCAGGAACAGAGCTTCTCCAGTGGAGATGTGCATATGAATCGTCTGGGCATCCGATTAAAATACAAATGTGATCCGTCAGACAGGGTGGGTCTCAGACTCTGATTTCTGATGGGCTCCCAGGGGATGCTGATGTTGTTGGCCCATGAACCACATGTTGAGCAGGAAAATCTTCAGTTACTTCTGGAATAATCTCCACACTGGCCTCCCCCTAAAATGTTCCTATTCCTTTCCCTTGCTCTTTTTTTTTTAAGATTTTATTTATTTATTCATGAGAGACACACAGAGAGAGGCAGAGACATAGGCAGAGGGGGAAGCAGGCTCCCTGCCGGGAGCACCATGTGGGACTTGATCTGGACCCTGGGATCACACCCTGAGCCAAAGGCTCAACTGCTGAGCCACCCAGGCATCCCCCTTTCCCTTGCTCTTAACCAAATGTAACCATCTTGTGTTCTATTCCCATTGAAGCACTCTCCTGTCCACAGGTGACTATTTCATACTCAAGTGCTAATAGCTAATAGAGAAGCAGGTTAAATAATTAGAAGAGAGCAGGGTATAGGAGCCTTGTGACTACTATATGAGGATCACATTCCTAGTTGTTGATCCATTATTGTTTTTAATCTATCCTGACAATATTCTGCCTTGATGAATGTTTTTAAAGTAATAATTTTATTGGCTATATGAAATCACATATAGAATCTTTTTATACCCATTCTCCCCCTACTCTTCAAGAACAGAGGTAAAGCTCAGTACTTACTCAGAGTACCCAGACATAAGAATACCATCGTCCACTTGTGGTCGAGAAGACCAGCTCTGTAACTGTCAAACTCCATTCTGCAGCTAGGACCAGTTTCTTCCATTCAGTCTTGAGAAAAGCAGTTGTCATGTAGTAAGTCTGATAACATAATTAAAACATTGAATCTATGCTCACCTTTTTAATGAATCCTCAGGGATGATATTCAAGAAAAGCATGGGCATCTGAAATCTAGCTGATGGAATGGCTCTCTCTAGGAGGGACACTCTTTTCTGCCATTATTAAATGGGCTGTTACGATTCTCCTGTTGTTGCTACATCATAGTTGATAGGAAGATGAGAATCTATGATATGATACAATATGACCCTAGGTTCATATCCTGGTTTCATATCATGGCTTTTTAACTTTATTACTCTAGTTTTCCCCATCTGTATAATGGACATAATGACCATCATTTGGCGTTCTTTGTATGATAGGCTTTGTAGAATCCATTCCTGTCCCTTGGACAGCCTTATGAAGCTATCTAACAACTGGTATGAGATGGGTACCAGCCCTTACTACTGGACAGTCCCTAGAGGCTCTACTCTGCCCACATCTCCCTTTAGCTCAAGATTGCAGAGTAGCCCACAGTGGGTGGGGGTGGAATCCAGGGACAGGCTGGTCAGCCAGGATACTGGGAGGGTGTGTGTGCTCTGGGGACTTAAGGCAACTGCTCCTGACTGTCTGGTAGGAAGACATTTCAGTACTGGAACTGGTCCATCCCCACTTGGCCAATGAGAATATGGAGAATCAGATTAAGCATGTTCCCCAGGACTACACACCCAGTGAGTGGCAGCTCGGAGGTGTCTGTCCCCAGCCCCCAAGGTCTTACCCCCTGATCAGCCCTACTCAGTATGACATGTGGTGATGGATGTGAAGGTGGATGATACAGTATGAGGCATTCGGTCAGCTGGTACTCAGGAGATCGTGATCTTCATCCACACTCAACTCCTGTAGGTTTCTCTACTATGTTCAGTGTGGTCTTCTCCTGGGGAGGAGGGTGGGGTGGATGAAGCTTAAACCTTTGACCTCCTTCTTACCCAGCAAGGCCTGCTTGGTGCTGTGACTCATGGTTTCCAGTTCTCCTGGCTGCACCTCTGCGCACGGGAGTTTTCTAGCTACAGGTTGGTGAAGTATTCCAGGGCAGGATGTTTACATCCCCTAGAGGAATGGCACGGAATCAAGCCAGCCCTTGCTTGGCAACCCCTGGCTGTTCTTTCCAGCCCAAGGCGCCCTGCCAAACCCACTCAGGAGAAGGAAAACATAACAAGTGCTGATGTGCTTCCATTTTACATAGAACATAATAAAAGTTTTCAGGATGATTTATTTTCCTAAACAAGAAAATACAATGGACGCCATCCATTATTCAACATGCTAATGATAACCTTTACTCTGTTGTCGAGGATGATCTAAGGTGGTATTCAGCTAAAGTACAAAGAACGCACAGAGAAAACACACACACACACACACACACACACACACACACACACTCATACGATCCCACGATACTCCATGCCGTGGCAGGGGAAAATTAATTGTGGAACAAGGGGATTCGAAAGTAAGAGGAAAAACATGTTTCCCCATTTGCAGTTTCCAGGCATCATAAGAACAGGAGCTTCTTTAATTTTCGGTGATTCACTTGGAAGTGTCCCCCATCCAAAGTGAATATTGATAACTCAGTGCATGCTTGATTGTAATATTTTTGAAATATATTTCTTCCAGCTGACATTATTGAAGCCACATGGAGCAGAGGGCACGGAGTTGTATCATTTCTCAAGACCCTTGCTCATGGCCCAGTTAACACAAGCGTGGGAGGTGGGGGCAGGGTGACCTGGAATACCACTGCTCCCTTTTCACCTGAGAAAACATTGAAGGGCTTTTTCCCTGCGAGTTACAGTTAACCAGGAAAATGTGGAAGTTTGTTTTGATTCTGAGCAAGTTTGATAGAGCAGGAGAATCTCCACTTTCTGATGAGTGATGACTTTTTCCAAATAGAAAGCAAATGGTAATTACAGTTGTTAATACAGTTGTTAATTTCCAAAATGTCGAATGATGCTATGTGTGTTCTAATGGGGATCAATAAAAATTAAATCGGTCCAGATACCTTGAGAATTCACCCCATAACTCAAGTATGGATGTCACTAGACAGAAGTTCACTTCTAAATTTTCCTTTATATTTTAAGTGTTAGTTTGTGCTCCAAAGGAGGATGCTAATCGGAGAGCCTGGAGAATGGTTTAGAACTAGGCATTCGACCCTAGTTCACATCTTCCAGGAGACTCTATTTATTAAAGAAATAGTCTAAAAAAAAAAAACAAAAACAAAAACAAAAGCTTAAGGTTTTGCTGATTCCCTAAATGGTTTTTTGGCTGTGAAAATGTAAGCATCCCTAAAAAATTTTAATGGCCTTAGCCATTCTCCAGAAATTCCTCCATTTTGAGTTTTAGATTTATGAGTAAAAGCAGAAGACAGCATTTCTCAATTCTGAATCATAGCAGAACAGGCCATGTTTGGGAGCAGTTGGGGCTTGGGCTCAATTCGGTTGGCTGGATGACCCTGGACTAGCTGGTTAACCTCAGGCAAGTTATTATTCCATTGTAAGATGTGAGAGATTGTAGGTTGTTGTGAGGTGGAAATAAAGCAACACAGGTGAAGTATTTAGGACAGTACCTAGCACAAAGGACTCCTTCAAGAAATGCTGCCCCTCCCACACTCCCCCCAAAAAGAAAAAAAAAAAAACCCTTATATATGCCAAAGTTAACATAATAAAATGGAAAACTGAGGGAAACTTTCTGAAAAAATGCATCTTCATATACTTAGGAATCAAAGAAGTTCTGTTTTTATTCTTTGATCCTTCCCACTAAATGTTGATTGAGTGCCTATCATGTGTACGGTGCTAGAAACCATTTCCTTCGACCCCAAAGCTGGAGGCACCTAGCTATGCAAGCAGTCATGTCTAATTTTAGAGGTTCTCTCGCAGGAAGAAATGGCTAGGGGCAAAACCGACAGGAGATAAAGTTGAACCGCCCGGTCTCATTCTAGAGATTTCCAAGAGATAGTTCTAAAACTATGTTCTTATGAAGGGGCTTCAAAAATTCTTAAGGCTTAACTCCACCATTCCCTACTTGCAATATCATGTTTAGGATTATTCTAAATGCTTCTGAGACTTTCCACAACTATGTCTATTTCAAGTCTGTTCTCAGAAAATGGAACTCCACAGAAGGCAGTTCACGTGATTTTTAGTCCGAATCTATAAATAATTGGTGTATCCATTTTAGCCCTCAAAACTCCCATCTGGTTCTCTGTTCACATGAGACATTAGGCCAAAAGCTTGGAAGGGTAACAATATCCTGCGATGCATGAACATCGTAGGATAATTGTGATCATAGTAGTGCTCCTCACTTCCGGTTTTTTGAGGACTATAGCTTGGGCTTCCCCAAGGTAATTTGCACAGGATCAGCAGGCTGGATGAGGGGAGAAAAACACTTGTAGGAAGGCATTTATCTCGTCTTCCCTGTTCACTTATCCTGCGTGTCTGCAGGCATTAAAACTCTTCATGGTTGAGGATCAAGAAGGCCTGACCTCGCCCCTGCTCCTACTGCAGACTTTTTATAATTCATGTCTGTGAGAGGCAGGAGAACACAGCTTGTTTGGGGGATCCCAGATGGAGTTTGCAGGATGGATATTAGAAAAATCATCTCTTTGACTGGTAAACTGAGAAATTTAAATTGGAACAGCCATGAAAAGCCATACGTGTTGGGAGGTGGGGTGGGGGTGAGGCGGGCCAGGATGTCGCTTTTGCATCTGTAAGAGTCCTATTTTGTAAAGTCGGTCTGCACTTTAAGAATTCCTAATGGGTACAGTCCGTTCAGAATCTCAGCTGAATGTGTTAGAGTCTCTGATCATGTACTTTTGATTAAGGGGGGGGGGGAGGGAGAAAAACAACAATGACACACAAACACACACTTAACAAAAGATGGGGAAAATGTGGGCACCAGGCGTATCTCTGCTGATCTGAGGATGACAGTGGAAGAGGGAACATTTCAAGTACAGGGATTGACGCAAGAGCAGCCCCCAGACAGGAGGGGGAGAAAGGTCAGCAAAGGTAAGTTCATAAGCAAAACAGGCTGGGGGGCGGGTGCAGAGGGAAGGCGAGCTGGTGTCAGAATAAGGGGAAGCTGAAACCAAGTAAATGAAACCCACTATGACTTATTAGGAATGTTTAATTTGAAATTGTGATCCCTACAATTATTGAAAATGGTGCAGTTAAAAGGAAAGCAGTTCCATTGTGACAGGGCGGGAAGAACCCGAGAAATGTTTGACATTCAAATGCCTTTAAAAAAAAAAAAAACGGCCTTTGTTCCAAAGTTCTTGTTTTGCATCTGATGAAATGCATATTAATTTTTCTTCTTTCATCATGAATCGCTGTGTGTTCTGTATCTTCTTTATGGAGAGAAGACGGGGTATCCATAGATGGAAAGCGGAAGGGCACCCCCCGCCTTGCACCCTCAACTCCACCATTTCATCTTGGCCCTATAGCATTGGTGAAAAAACAATGGGGCAGTCTGGAAAGGAGATGGAAATCGAACAAAAGAATTCTTGAATGTGGGAGTTAGAAGTAGATCACTCTGCTAGCTTAGACCCTTCTGTCATTAAAGTGGGGAGGACATTTACTTCTAAAACCCTCCCGACCACCCCAGATCCCCCGGATTCCCATCTATTGACCTGATTGATCCATAACCCCTGCCCCCACCCCCAACAAACCCAGGATTGAAACGGGGTTTTTCCTTGTGCCTTTCCGAGAGTGACTGGCAGTGCAGCCACAGAACTGGCAGGTTCTGATTAGGAATTAAATTCAGGCCCATTCACGATGTACGTTAACTTTGTGGGTGGAAAGAAACCTGGAGAAGAGAGAGGAAACAAGGCTTAGAGCCTCCAAAAATTGGCAGGCAGACTTCCGGAATGAGGCTTCTCCAAGGAATCTTCTCGAATTAAACCTGGGACTGAAATACATTTGCAAATGATCAGGCTTAAAAGTGGGGTTGAGTTTCCTTGTGTCATGCTGATATGGGCCTGGAGAGTTATGTGGGTTTTTTTGGAGATGTGGAGGGAGAAATGATGCACCCTGAGAACACAGAGCAGAAAATTTTGGGCTGCAAATCACTTACTTAGGCCGGGCTCTCCATCTGATATTCTTCCCAGATACGTCATGGCATTCATGAAGAACGCTTGCTGCTTAAATGTCGGATTATGCAGTAATAGTCCCCAAATGAGAACCTAAGTGCCTTAAAAAAAATTCATCAGTTGTCTTTAAGGTTTGTGTGGCTGCTCAAATATTCTCTGTAGCGTTTGGCCTTTAGCAGACCACATTGAAACAGCTTTCTTATTTACAGACCATCATTTCTGACACATTTATCTGGTGTGATTAATTAAAGATGATTTTTAAATCCGTATTTTTCTTTAAAAGGCTGAAGAGACAGCCCTGCGTTTTTCCATCCGCAAATGGAGGTCCTAAACTACCATAAGATGGCACTCTAACATAAATTATGGCAGGAGTCAGCTATACAGTATAAGGACTGAAAAAATTAAAAAGTAGACGGCCAGATTTGCAGGTGAGCATACGGGAATTATTCCCACGGAGATACATTAACTAGGAAATGTGCTAAGAGCGTGTTATATTCGTATTGGACTTTCATCAGTGAGACTCTATCCAGGAATTCAAGGCAGACAGGCCCTTTTACATTTTCAGAGAAAATGAATTTAAATATAGCCCGAAAGAAAAGATTTAAAAAATAATAAGAAAAGAGAGAAATCAGACAAAACCACAAGTGTAAAAATGGAAAGGTGTTTTCCACTCTTGGTTCTGTCTCAGGAATATAATTACTAAGGTCAAAATGAAAACCTGGTTTAACCATTTTCCTGTTCTTTGCTTCCCTGTCATTATGGGAGGGGGGGTGATGTAGCCGATCTCAGTAAAGTGGCCAACCCCACAGGGCCTGGCTGTGGAGTCTCAGTGTCGGTGCCAGCACATTTATCCCCTTGTTTTGCACAAAGCAAGCATTGCCTTTTACAGATGGGCATTGGGGAATAAAAAGTATTCTCAGATACTGATGCAGCAGGCATCCTTTTTTTTTCTTTCCGCCATGCTCTGTTTGAGAAGGGCTCAGTCAGTGCTGCCTGTGCCAAAGTGGTCCTGGTTTAGTGGCAATCCCTAAGAGATTAAAAGGAAAGAAGGGAGGGGAAACCTCATCCAAATTCCTTTGTAGAGGCTCCATAGCTTCAGGTGCAGTGGAAAACGGCAACATCGCCAGCATGTTCTCTGGCTTCATAGAAAAGCTTTTAAAAAAAAAAAAAAATCACCGTTTCTTGGCTATCTTAGGCTATTGCGATATCAAGTGGGTAAGCTCTTGGGGTTGGCATAAAACCAGGTACATGCTTTTCTCTGCTTAGCAAGCAGGTATCCAGGTCCTGTTCAATACGGTACACTCCAGGGAGAGGTATGTGTGCTGCTGGAACATCCATGAGATGGTTTTCTGAAACGCTTTGCATCCCTGCAAACGGCATGGCTACACTTGGCTAAGAGGGGGTCATTGGGGAACCTGGCTGTATGCGGAAACATCAGGCTCCTTTTCCTGATGATTTTCCTCCCCACCACTCCAGTAGAAAAATAGGTGGACCATCAGGCAACTGACAATACTGGTCATACTCCAATCAGAAATGCCTTGGTGGATTGCCATGGTGTAGTCTAGAAAGCCTGCACCTGGTCATGTGGGCTCAGAAGCCGGTAGAGCCCAACTTCTACCTTGTGTAAAAACCGATGGTTTTTTTTTTTTCTCTCGGGTGGGTTAAGCCTCCGTTTTTAGGAAGCCCAGCTTGGTTAGTCTCTCTGGCAAGCAAGCCACAATCCAGAGAGATTGTGGAACACAAGAGTAGTAATGACCAACCTTACCTAAGTAACCATTGCAGCTTCTCACTTCCCTTTGTAAAATCACTGTGGTATTAAGATAGCTTTCTTAGAGTGTGAAGAACATTAAGTGGAGGTTTGTCTGGAGATGGAGGGAAGAGAAGTGACTTGCCTCTTAATAGACTTGTGTCCTCTGCTTTCTGCTGGTAAAGATTTGTTATGAAATTTCAAGTGTGCTGATTACCTGTTTATATGCAAATACTGGATTACCCGTCCCACCTCTTGCTAATTGTCTGCATGGATGTTGTTTTGAATGTACTGTTTTAGACATCCTCTCTCTCTTTTTTTTTAACGGCGTACTTTTTTATTCTCAAATGGAGAAAATTATATCTTAGCTCGCAGGTGCATGAACATTGATGGACAAGGCTCCCAATCCCTTACCTGAAACCCTTAGTGCCAGAATATAGAGTTTGGGGGATCTTAGCAAAGTATTATGATGCACAGACCATACATTTCCTACCCTGTGATGTTACATTAATATCTCTGCAGTGAAATGTGTGACTATTGATATTAATGGTTTAAGTAAAATCTATGAATATCCCATATCAGGTCAGATCTAGCCAACATTGAGTCAATTAATTAAACAAAACTTTGAATTTCAAATTTGTGAATAAGGGAATGTGGATCTGTATTTAGATTGTATGTGTGTATTTCTATTTTAGTAGAAATACAATATACAAGTTACTTTTAAAATATATTATTACAGAAGAAAAAGATAGCCTTTGAGATCTGACTGAAATTGCCTCGGATCATAATCCCTTACATATTCATAGGCTTCTTGTTTTTGCCTCCTCACTGACTAATTAGAACCTCTGGCCCAGGGGTTGCAAACTCAGGTGTTTCAGAAGACCAGAGAGATAATATAAGCTGGGTGGGTTGGGGTAGGCAACAGGGAATGGTGAGGACCAGGGCACAGGAGAACCCCTACAGCACCCAAAAGGAGGCACCTACCACTAAGTGGTTCCTGATCATTGCTGCCAAGTGAGAGAGTGCCTAGTACCCTGGCACCTAATTCACTTTTTAAAAAATTCCATGTAAAACATATCACTCATGATGTTTTTATTACCCTCAAAACCACATACACATCAAAAGAAAACAAAGTGAAACAAAACCCATATATATCTGTCTTCTTGCCCAGTCCCCAAGTGGTTTCTCCCTGGTGTCTGGTGGTTGCTGTCATTTGCATTCTGGCTTTGATGGCCTCCCTACTCAACCTTGGCCTCCCTACTTGACCGCAACTCCTATGGCCAGCTTTTTAAACCATGTACTGGATATAATAAAAGCACCCCACTTTGTGTAGACCTTGCATTACTCCTCTTATTCTGCTAACTAGCTGTTGAAAATCTCAGTCCTGGGATCCCTGGGTGGCGCAGCGGTTTAGCGCCTGCCTTTGGCCCAGGGCGCGATCCTGGAGACCCGGGATCAAATCCCACGTCGGGCTCCCGGTGCACGGAGCCTGCTTCTCCCTCTGCCTATGTCTCTGCCTCTCTCTCTCTCTCTGTGTGACTATCATAAATAAATAAATAAATAAATAAATAAATAAATAAATAAATAAATAAAATTAAAAAAAAAAAAAAAGAAAATCTCAGTCCTACATTAGCCCTCTCGCTCCTCTACTTTCTTCTCCTTTCCTTCACCTGCCCCTGTCTCCAAAGAGCCACATGGATTATGGCCTCTGGATATTGTCCCTTCTCCTCATTTACTTTTTTTTTAAGTGAAGTATCATTGGCATATAGCATTACAGTATTTTCAGGTGTACAATATAATGATTTGATGTTTGCATACATACTGCAAAATGATTATGATAGTAAGTCTAGTTAGCGTTCGTCACCATACATACTTACATAGTTTTTCTCTTGTCATGAGAACTTCTAAGATCTGCTCTCGGCAACTTTCAAATGCTCAGTATAGTATTATTAACTCTAATCGCCATGCTGTGTTTTATATCCCTATGACTGATTTACCTTATAACTGGAAATTTGTACCCATTGACCTCCTTTACCTATTTCACTCACCCCCTATTCCCCACCTTTGGCAAACACCAGTCTATTCTCTGTATCTGTGAACTCAGTTTTGTTTTGTTTGAAGATTCCCTATAAAAGTGAAATCATACATATTTGTCTTTCACTCTCGGATTTATTTCACTTAGCATAATGTCCTCATGGTCTATCAATGTAGTTGCAAATGGCAAGATTTTCTTAATTTTTTTTTTGGCTGAATAATACGCCATTGTGTATCCGTATATTTTTCCCTTCTTGGTTAAATAATGCTACAATGATGGGGTGCTTGGGTGGCTCAGTAGGTTGAGCATTATGAGATTGAGCCCCATATCTAGCTCTGTGCTGGGCATGAAGTCTGCTTAAGTTTCTCTCTCTCCCCCTGCCCCTCTCTCCCTTAAAAAAATTGCTGCAGTGAACATGGGATGCATATATCTTTTCAATATGGTGTTTTTTTCTTCAGATAAACATGCGCAATGGAACTGCTGGATCCTGATAGTCCTATTTTTATTTTTTTAAGGAACCTTCATACTATCTTCCACATGGCTGTACCAATTTACATTCCCATCAACAGTGTACAAGGGTTCCATTTTCTCCACCTCCTTGCCAACTCAATATTTCTTGTCTTTTTGATGCTAGCCACTCTAACAGGTATGAAGTGATATCTCATTGTGGTTTTTATTTGCATTTCTCTGATGATTAGTGAATTTGAACACCTTTTCATATATTTGTTTGTTATCTTTGTGTCTTGTTTGGAAAAATGTCTATTCAGATCCTCTACCTATTTTTTATTGCTATTGAGTTGTAGGAGTTCTTTATATATTTTGGATATTAGTCCCTCATTGGATATATGATTTGCAAATATTTTTTCCATTTCGTAGGTTGCTTTTCATTTTGTTGATGGTTTCCTTTGCTGTGCAGAATCCTCATTCACTTTTAATTTGATCTAATAGATATAAGCCAAGCCCCTAGTTAGCAAACCCAATGCAATTTTACTGTGTTCTTTTGAACTAACTCACATCATTTGCAACTTTTGAAATTCTCAAAAAAAAAAAAGAAAGAAATTCTCTCCTCCCTAGTATCAATGTCATTATGTGCTTCAGATTTCCCTCCTTTTCCCCTATATTTTCACTCCACACACTCTAGTCTCCTACAACCAGATTCCAGCCTCAGCTTTCTTCTTCCCTAACCTTCCAGCTTTTTTGCTCTCTAAATATTACCTCCATCTTGGCCATTACACAATCTAGACTTTTAGGTGTACTTTTTCTTATTAGAGACAAGAACTGAGCTTCTAGGTGGATATTCCACAGGATACTCAAACTCAGTCTGCCCCAAATAGAACCTCATACATTCCACACTGGTCAACACCAGCTCCTCTCATTCAGCTCTGTTTTCCTGTCTGTGAATTAAAACCAGTTATCTGTGACCCGAGTACTTTTCCATCTCAGTGGTCATTGAAGCCAGTAGGATCCATCTCCCTCATCATTCTTTTTTCATGCCCACTAATAGTGCTTTTTTTTCTCTCTCTCTCTTATTACTACTGTTCCCATTCTCAGGCTTTCATCCCTCCATTGTATCCTGTGACATTGGAGATTATAGTTCCTAAAACCCAACAACAATCCTCCCATTCACCTAATTGTCTGCTGGCTCCTTATTGCCTTCCAAATTAAGTTGATTCTCCTTATCAAGCTGTGGAAACTCCAATAACCATAACCTGCCTTATTTTCAATCTTATTGACCATGATTCCCATTTGTGTACACTATAAATTTAATAAACTGGACCACTTGTTGAAACCATCTCATTTTTCTTTTTTTTTAAATTTTTATTTATTTATTTATGATAGTCACAGAGAGAGAGAGCGAGGCAGAGACACAGGCAGAGGGAGAAGCAGGCTCCATGCACCGGGAGCCCGACGTGGGATTCGATCCCGGGTCTCCAGGATCGCACCCTGGGCCAAAGGCAGGCGCCAAACCGCTGCGCCACCCAGGGATCCCCCATCCCATTTTTCTAGAAGGAAATAGTCTCATCCTAATCTATAGCAAAGGCTTGCTTGAATGCCCAGAGGCTAAGGTGCAGTTGATATAGTTTGACCAATTCATGGATCATCTCACACAATGTAGATATTTTACAACTTCCATTTAGACTTCTAGAACAAGTGGTGTCTTATATGTACTCCCAATGATAAAATGGTGGAAGAGGAGTTCATGGCCTCTGAATATATTTAAACTGCCCCCCCCCTATTGCATTAATTATTCCCTGATCAAGTGCAAAAAGGCTATGAAATTTAGCCAAATAAAAATAATCTGTATGGCTGAGAGTTAACAGATTAGTAATGGATTATGACATAAACTGAACCATGGTAACTGAAAAAGTCAAGGTCAAATTCTCTGCTAATAGTAGTCATCAGTAGCATATCTAATAGGGCCATAATAACTTCAAAATACTTAAAAATGGGGCACATTATTGAAAAAAAGGTTTTATATCAAATATATGGTTCATACAAAATCCCCAAGGCAAGTGAACTTATTCTGTCTGTTGGAAAAGATTTCTGACTCTCAGTCTTGCAGTGGAATTTGTTATAAAGTGCTATTGGTGCATCACCAGAGACATACTAGTTTTTTCATTGGCTACATTAGAAATTCAAGTCCTTTGTATTTTGTCACACTCAGATTTGGGAATTTAAGCATTCATTTTGATCCTTAAGTCTTTTCATGGTACAATAAGGATGAAATGCTTTTTTTTTTCGATCACCACTGAAGACAAGCGGAAACCTGTGTGCCCCAAGAAAATTTATACCTGGAAGAAAGTGGTAACCCAACATAGCACTAGGTTAGGAAAGCATTTCTAAACCATTCCTGAATGTGTTTTTCCAGTCTGAAGAAGGAATATGGAGAAATACTGGTCTCTTCCTCTGAATTCAAAAGGAAGTTCCAAGCCCCATGATGAAATTTGGGGAAGGACGTAAATTCATCTTTCCTCACAAAATTGGATTTGGATAACCAGCCTTTTAAATGGAATAGGCTCTCTTTTTTCAATGTAAGCAAATATATCCTAGCTTTCAAAGTTTAAATTCCAACTCAAGTAATTGGAAATTCTCACATGTCTTCCAGAAATTGTTTGGTTTCTTAAAATATTATTAATGCCAAATTCAGATACTTCAGTTGTGATTTGAGAAGGTATGATGCCTGAGAGAAAACACTAGTGATTTTAGTGTAAACAGGTTTCGTTTCCCAGTAAAACATTGACACTAGGGTAGATGAGCACTTGATCATCTTGTACCTCTCTACTTTGAGTTTCAGAGTCTCAACTTACACTGAGGAGGCCATTCCAATTCAACTTCAAGGCTATAGCCAAAGCATCAGTGGTTTAATAACCTATGGTTAACTATACAGGTGTTATGAAGCAAGCGTTAAGAGAATGTAATACACACCTGAGGCTCTTGAAGTCTTCTCAAATTGAATGCATAGCCCCACATTTCTACACTTGTGGCTGTCTGGCTAGAGAAGATGATTGCAATGTTACTACCCAAAGATAAATTCCAATATCTCCCACAGCCCAATTATGTATTGCACACACTGATACGCCGAAGGGTTGCTGAACATAGGATCAGCAGAGCCTAGATACCTGCATGTAACTGAGATTATCAAGATCTGGCACTTGTAGGTTCTTCTGTGTAGATAACATTTGTCAGCTGAAGATAAATCACTGTCTGAATCTCATCTTGGTAGTCATGATCTTACCTTCTTGCACAACCACGTTTTTCTTCAAACATCACCAGGATAATTTGAATATAGGTGGGTGATTTTGAAACACACTTCGAATGCCTGGTTTTAGACCAAACTTGGGCTCCTGCTTTTCAAGCTCATTGATCCTCGCTGTGACATGCCACATCTGGTTTTGTCACTCCCGTTCTGTTGATGTAACATAGCGTGGTATCAAGTGGTACTGGATTTGGCACAATCGTCAGCCAAAGAGATCACAAATCAAACATTATTTCTGAAAACTGCAATAGAAGTGCCAGTGTATTTTAAAATTTGTTCAGACTTCTTTTTTTTTTTCTCAAGAAATAGAGCTATTTGTTTTAAAGGGCTGTACTTCTAAAAATTCTTGTTCAAAGAATCGCTGTTCCCACAAACTAGAGGGCAAAGAGTTTAGTTACTCACTTGAACAAATATTTATTGAAGGGTTACTATATGCCAGGCACTGTGTCTGGCACCATATTCGTTTTCTGGGCTGCACAGAAGTGAAAGAAACTAAGTCAAACATTCATTTCGATAAATGGGAATTGTGTGCCAACTGTTCCATATGCTGATGACTCCCAAATTTATGTCTCTAGTTCTCTTCTCTCCCTTTCACCCCAGAATCAGTGTGTCTAGGTGCTTTTCAGTATCTTCACTTGGATGTCCAGTAGGCCTCTTAAATATACATCTCCACTAGAAAGGAGGTAGAACAGGGATGACCAGTGCCTGGGGGAAGGGAGCTGGGAGGTGGTATTGAATGGGTACAAAGCTTCCATTAGGGATGATAGAAAAATTCCAGCAATGGATGGTGGTGACGGTCACAACATTGCCTGTGTCTTTCATGCCACTGAGTTGTACATTTTAAAATGCTTAAATCATAAATTGTACCTATATTTTGCAACAATGAAAGAACTGGTACATATCCAAAACCAAGCTCTTCATTTCCATTCCCTGGACCAGTTGCGCCTCCCATCCATCTTACCTCCCAGTGAATGGCACTTCCACTCATGCCTAGGCTCCTGTTAAAAACTTGATGTCGTCATCCTTAACTCTTCTTTTTTTCACATCCAATGTGCAATCCATTCCTAAACCTCAGTGGCTCTACCCAACAGTGCATTCAGAATCCAATCACTTGTCATCACCTCCACCTTAACCTCTCGGTCCAAGTCCTCTCTTGCCTGGTCCACAGCTGCCTCCAGCGGGCTCCCAGCTTCCATTCTTTCCCTCTAGCTCATTCTCCACACAATCCTAGAGTGCTCTTTTCAGCAGACATATATGATCGGGCCAGTCTTCTGTACCCCCTTCCCCACACCAGTACTCTCCCATTGCAGCAAAACCAAACCGACAGTCCATCTGGGCCTGGAAGGCCCCAAGTGATCTGGCCTCTGGCTACCTTGCTGAAGTCATGTCCTGTCACTGTCCCCCAAGCTTCCTTTGTTTTGGCCATGCTGGCCTCCTTGGTGTTCCTGGAGTGTGCTAAGGGCATGCTTGCAGCAGGACCTCAGACTAACTGTTCTCTCTGCCCGTGACACTCAGCTTTGCTTCTATGTCACTTCCTCAGAGAGCTTTCTGGCCATTTGCCTAAAATAGCATCACCTCATCTGGGTGGCACAGTTGGTTAAGCATCTGACTCTTGGTTTCGGCTCAGGTCATGATCTCAGGATTGTGAGATGGAGCCCCATGTTGGGCTCTGTGCTCAGTGTGGAGTCTGCTTGTCCCTCTCCCTCTACTCCTCCCCTACCTCCTGTCTCTGGAATAAATAAATAAATAAATAAATAAATAAATAAACAAACAAACAAACAAACAAACAAATAAATAAATAAAATATTTAAAATAGTATCACCTCTCAAGCCATTTTCTTTCATTTTTTCCAGCTTTGTTTATATGTTTGTTTTTTGTCCATTTTTCTCACACTAGGATGTAAGTTCCATGAGGGCAGGATTATTTTTCTGATTCTGTTTGGTGCTTTATCCCCAGTAGCCTTGACCTTGGTGGGTTTTCAATAAATATTATATACTATGCAAGTCACTAACTACTTTTTTCTTAAAAATTAGTGCATTAGTTGGGCTTATTACAGAGAAATGTGTTATCTAATAGATTGCACTTGGGAATAAAAAGGAGTTTTTCCCCTTAAGTTAAAATATTGAACTTCTAGGCAAAATATTTTTTTCAAGTATCCTCCATGACCCATGTGGCACCCAATGTTGGGGCTTGAACTCCTGATCCTGAGATCAAGACCAGAGCTGAGATCAAGAGTTGGACCCTTAACCAACTGAGCCGCCAGGTGCCCCTGGGCAAAAGGATTTCAGAGCATGAAGTTAAAAAAAAAAAAAAGGAAAATTTAAAAATCTTTAAATTTTAAGTAACTTGATTGCTAAGGTTTAGGAAAACATAGGAGCAATTCGGGGCAGGTAAGTATAACTATCCAGAACACAGGACTGAGTCAATGGTATTACTCCAGGCTTTATTGATAGGAGATTCAGAGATCCTACTCAATTTGCTTAAGAACACAAGGAAGCTTCTGCCTTTCTTTGTAACTATAAGGTCCAAAATACAGACTTCAGGTAAGGCTACATCCAGGTGCTTGAATAATGCAGAAAGTGTTCATTCTCTTCTCCATTTCAGCAGCTCTGCCACCTTCAGTGGTGGCTTTATTCATAAGCAGCTCTAGGATTATATCCTCTTTATAGCTGATAATCTCAAGGGAAGAACTTCTTCATATCATTAGTCTGGCAAAAGCTCCTGGATTGAGTCACATGAGACCATTGGAGTGGCCAACCATGAACCAAATGTTGTAGGTAGAGGGATAGAAGGCATTTATTTGGCAGAACTGAATCACGTGCCCATTTTGCACTTAAGAAGAAAGGAAGAATTAAGGTCACCACCCATAGCTGCGTGGACCAAGCACCAGGAGGGGCTTATTCAAAGGGAAAGCAAAACAAGTGAAATGGATGCTATGATAGGGGCAAAATATCTGCTGTTGACTAGATCAAGAAGAGACAAAGGTTCTTGGCTCTGTCATGTCACTCACTGCCCTTTGACTTAAATATTTTCAACTGGACTTAAATTGTAATGGGTTTTAAGTTGTTTATGAATAGGTTTGGATGGTTTGCAGACCATGAGACGGCTGACTTTAGGACACAAGAGATTGTATGTGCTTGTTAGACCGTAGTGACAGGAGATTAGAGTGGTTTGGAACATGGAAGCAAGGGGGATGGGCAAGATTGAGCCCACTTCTAGAACTTTTATTCACTCAGACAAATTTCTCCTTAAATGAGGAGAAATTTCTGTTTAGTGGAAAAAGTCATTGAATAGTGCAGTGGCTAATGGCTTATGTAGCTGTTGTCCCCAACCATGAACTAGCTTAGCACACATTGAACGAACACAGCTTTGATTCAGTTCTCCTATTTCCTTTTGCATGAGCTCTAGCAACCTGGTTTTTAATCCCTGCTGGTGAGCCAACTGTTCAGTCCATTGGAGACCGTGTGGTACAATGAGAGCAATTGCTTTGGCCTCAAGAAGACATGATTTTCAGTCCTGACTGTGACACTCATATATTTATTTTCTTTGGAAGTTACTTAACCTCCTTGAGCCTTACTTTTCTCATCTGCAGAGTGGGCGTGATACTTTCTACATCAGTGTATTGTTGATCGCTGCAAAGAAAAATCTAGAGAAAAGATGTATTACAGCTCCCGGCTCACAGAAACACTCAGCAAATGTTGAATGCATGAATGCTCCTTGCCAGTGGCTATGCTTAACTTTACATCCTGGGCTTTCAGTACTGCCCTGTGTCCCTGTAGTTAAATTTTCTGGCCTTAGCCATGTCATGAATTGTACAAACATGCCAGTTAGAATGCAGAGTAATTTGATTGCAGGCAATACAAACCAGCTCTGGTGCAGTTGAGCAAAAAAGGGAATTCAGTCTTGAGATGGTAAGGAATATCTGAGAAACCTGAAGGAAAATCTGAACATCTGGGTCTGGAAAGTATAGGAATGGGGGTCAGGCCTAGGATAAAGTGCGCAGCCCCTCTGGGGCACCGTGGCTAGGATGAATTGGCTCTAGAAAGCTTCTGTCCATGTGTCATTCCATTCACGTACCCAGGAGAGTGCCTGATTGGTCTAGGTTAAGCGCACAATCAGGCTTGCCCAATCAGGGCACTTCCTAACCACACAGCAGCTGCAGAAATCGTTACATTGATATATTATGCATTGTATGCTGTGTTCATTTGTTTGTCCTTAAAGTATTGATTCAGTACCTAAACTGTGCCTTGTTGATAGTGTTTGAGCTACAAAAGGCCAGTGCCCGCCCTTGTGTGGCTCACAGTCCAACAGTTACTGAAGTAGATAGGAATTTATGGTTCCAGAGTGTCCCACCAAAACAATATGCAGAAGGGGAGAGTGGTTCTCCAAAGGAAAACTGAGGCTTTATTTAGCAGAGCAGTGAGGCTGGCTGATGGCAGGAAAAAGCAACAGCCCTTTCACTATCCCTAACTAGCATATTATTACGTCTTTCCAAGCCTTACTTTCCTCATCTGTAAAATGGACATAATAACAATGCCCACCATGGAGGGTTATTTTGAAGAGTAAATGGATTGACACAGGTAAGGTATTGAGAGTAGTGCCTACGACATAAAATGTTAGCTCCCACAATCATCACCATCATCATCATCATCATCATCGTCATCATCATCATCACACCAAGCTTGTGATCTATTCCTTCTCACATGTTGTTTTCATAATGGAGCCCTGAGAAGTGGTAAACTCCTGGCCATGCCCCAACCTCCTGGGGCTATAGGACTCTTTGAGTGGTAATAAGAAGAGGGAGAAATTTGGCAAACTCTCCTACAATCACATAGCCCATGCCTTCTCGGGTTTCCCCTTTTGACTGGGGATCTGCAGCCGTAAGTGTTAATTTAAAGTAAACTCTCTCCGTGGCAACTTGGGCAGGCCTCCGGCTATGCAGGCAGAGAGCTCCTCTGCAGAAGGTTCCAGGCCGGTGGCTTCGGTCCAGCTCTAACCCTGCACGTACTCATAACCCAGAACTTACCAAAAGTGATTGAAATGCAAGTTTGTGTTGAGCTGAGATGCTAAATTCAGGATTGGGAGCATATGGATCGCCCCATATTTGTTTTCTGCATATCTGATGTTAGCAATTTAGAACATCACTGGGACGCTCCCTGGAGAATTTCAGTTCTGTAAATGAAACGATTATTTTGGCAGTTTGGGAAAGAAATATTCATAACTTTCATGGTATTTAAAGGGGAAATACACCTTCCCCGAGTCCCTTTTTCCCTTGCCAGATAGGAAGAATGAAATTAGCGTGCTGAGGGAATAAATGGCATAAATAGAAAAATTGACAGTGTGTTGCATTCACAATTGGATTTCTAGGATTGACAGGGAGACAGGAAGTAAAAGGGTTTCTCCAAATCTGGGCGTAGAGAAGTTGTAGAGAACACTATGCCTGTGCTATCATGTTCATTCATTCAATCATAAGGTATCTAGCACCTTTGATGTGCTCTTGCTAAGGTCTGAGAGGAGCAGGACCCATTCTTGTCCTCGGTGACTGTTGAGCATCTACAATGCTGTATGGCAGGACTCTTGGGTTGCAAGTCACTGAAAGCAGCTTACAACAATCTTAGGTAGAAAAGAGAAGATTAGTGTAATGATGAAGGTGTATCTCGTGGTACTCAAGTGAGGGGAATCCTACAGGTCTTCCTGGACCTGGAGGCTAAAAGTGGTAGGATTCAGGCAGTCCTCGCAGTGTCTCTCCCCTTACATATTCACTCAATTCTTCTGGACCTCCTGCTCTCTTTTTTTATTGGCTCACAGCACAGAAAATGGCCAACTCACAGCTTCTGAATTCTTGGATCCCTCCACATTTGAGATACCATCCAGAGAGAAGAGAATCTCTTTGTTTCAAGCCTACATGTCTAGGAGGGAAGCTGATTGACTCAGTTTGGTCAGGTATTTACACCATGTCCAATCAGCTATGGCCAGGGGTGGGCTTATATACAACCTGTCACCCAGAGGGTTGTCCCTGGATCAGCCACATCAGTATCTCCTGGGAGTTTGTTAGAAATGTGGACCACGGGCAGCCCCAGTGGCCCAGTGGTTTGGCGCCGCCTTCACCCTGGGGTATGATCCTGGAGACCCACATCGGGCTCCCTGTATGGAGCCTGCTTCTCTCTCTGCCTGTGTCTCTGCCTCTCTCTCTTTCTGTGTCTGTCATGGATAAATGAATGGAATCTTTAAAAAAATAATAAAAAAAGAAATGTGGACCATTGGGCCTCCCCAAACCTACTGAATCCAAATCTACATGTTTGCAAGCTCCCCAGGTCATTGGTATGCACGTTGAGGTTCGAGAAACTCTGTTGTAGAACCTATGTGGTTGCCTGGCTGTCACTCTGGGAAAGAGGTGGGCAGGGTTGCTGTGAGCTGAACGAGATGGCCCAGAAACTTTCTACATCAATGGCATAGATGCTCAGCTCTGGAAGCTACTTTGTGAGAGAAAGAAACGTTAGTTCTGAAGAACTAGAGGAGAATGACTTATGCATTTATTTTGCTATAGATGAAATGTTTCTTGGTGGTATGATGTTTCTCAGTAATTGTCTGATTCTCTCTTCCCTCCCTTTTGGATGTGGCAGCCTTCTAATAGGGGTTTTCTGATCTCAGACTAAGTTTGGGCAGTGCATGCACCCCCAGCTAGCCGTGAGGTTGGTAGGTGAACCTGGCCATGACACGATAGGCCAAAAGTGAGAATCATGTTACATGTGGTCACTCTCTAACTACTCTGATCATGATCTCATAGGAAATGCCCTTGGACACAGACCAGGAAGACCTGGAGTCCTGGTCTGGAATTTCCACAGCATGTGGTAGGGCAGGGGGAAAAGGTGGAGGTTTGCTATGAGTCTTACAGTGCTAATATAAAAGATGACTATGCCTGTTTCAGGAGAGTCTTTGTTTCCCTGAGACCATTTGCTTTCTAGCATGAACCTTATGTCAGGGATTCTCCAGTGTGATCCTTGTGGCCAGGCTTTTAGTATGAACTTCTCCCAACGTGCCTGAGTGGTTTCTTTTAGGACTGTCGACCTCATCTTGTATTTTTCCCGCTGCGCCTACTCCTATGCACTAATTAGGCTGCTCCTTCGAACAAAATCTTACAAAAAGCAAAATGCACAAAACAGGAATAAACAAGCAAAATGGCTCTTGTTTATATGAGTGAAAAGCATCTTGGCTTACCTTCAACCCCTCTCTTCCTTCCCTCATCATCCCTCTCCACCTTTTCTCTGATGTAAAAAGGACCCCAGGGTATCTGTTTGGAAACATCAGCCTAATCCAACCTGTTCATTTCATGAAGGGAGACCCATTCTTCCAGTGGTGAAGTGGTACCATTTGTTTTACCCTGGGTCACCCAGCTGCCAAATAGGTGATGCAGGGGTCTTTCTACCTTCTTAAAGAAGACATGGGGGATGAATGAAGTCAGACTTTCTCCAGAACCTGGACTATCAGGAAAAGCTCCCCTCCCACCAATGATTTTTTTCTAAGTATGAGGTATCCTTCTCGGGATTATGTGTCTTCCCTTCTCTATCCTTGCTGAATTGTGCATGATTTACCTTCCAGAGCCTTCTTTTTGCTCAGTTGATTGCACTGGGTTTCAGACTTGAGATTATTTCAGGCAGCTCAGTTTTGAAGCAGAGTGGGCTGCGAAGAGACGCAATTGTGATGCTAAACATCAGAGCAGGCTGCAAGGACCAGTGGCAGCCAAAGTGACCAGGCTGGGAATGCCGTGGCTCTTGCCTATCCCACTGTCCACGTGGAGGTGTGGGGGACACTCGGGACCTGTTGGACCTGCCTGTACACACTGTGACAGCCCACTTAAAAAAATTATTTGCGATTTGCGCTCCGCTATCAATCGAGATTGAGAGTATTGATCCCAGCTGATTGCCGAGGACCAAAATAAAGTGAAAGGGTAATTGACTGCCGTGTCCCCCATCGATCGAGCGCCACAGTTCATCGCCACTGAAATTATTTTCAAGTACTTTGGTTTATCATTCCTAATAAATATAGAAATTGAGTAATCAAAATGACTTACATTCACATCGAACCAAAAGCTTTTAAGGAAGTGTCTATGTTTAAGTGAGTCCATATTCTATGCTGGTTTTGCAATCAAGGCCGCAGAATCTATTCTGACAGCGCTGGGATACAGCGTGGCTTAAGGGAAAAATAAGCGTCATCATCACGGAAGCAGGAATCCCAGGTACCAGCACTCTTCCAGTGATGTTATGATAATGGTGGCTCCCGGGATTTTAAGGAAGAGCCCTCCTGAATAGCCACACTGTCCGTCTCATTCATAAAACATTTTCCTCAAAGCAGTAAGACTTCTTTATTTCACTCCCCTAGAGCTGCTCATAAAAACACAACAGTTGTTTTGAGGTTTACAGTGATGTTAGCAGTAAAGTTATTAAATCAAAGGCCTCATTAGCCATACATGTAGGTTGCATTGCATTTGGTCCTATAGTAACTTAGAATCCTATTGCTGTGCATTTTTTTGAAAAGGTTGTTTTAGGGATGCCTGGGTGGCTCAGTGGTTGAGTGTCTGCCTTCAGCTCAGGGTGTGATCCCGGAGTTCTGGAATTGAGTCCTGCATCAGACTCCTTGCAGGGAGCCTGCTTCTCCTCTATGTTTCTGCCTCTTTCTCTGTGTCTCTCATGAATAAACAAATACAATCTTAAAAAAAAAAAAAAGAAAAGCCTGGTTTTTAAATTTTTTTTTAATTTTCATTTATTTATGATAGTCACACACAGAGAGAGAGAGGCAGAGACATAGGCAGAGGGAGAAGCAGGCTCCATGCACCGGGAGCCCAACGTGGGATTCGATCCCAGGTTTCCAGGATCACGCCCTGGGCCAAAGGCAGGCGCTAAACCGCTGCGCCACCCAGGGTTCCCTGAAAAGCCTGTTTTAAAGGAAGGTTGAGCATCCTATTCTCAACAGGTGGCTGAAGAATGGGACCAAGGGGCTAGAATTTGCTTTGGGAAACCAGGCTCTGTAGTGCAGCACTGTCCAATAGAGATACAGTTGTGGGCATTTCTGAAAAATACCATGATATGCACACTCCCACAAGAAAAACTGCAGGACTTAAGAAAAAAGTGGGGTTGGGGCATAACACCCAAAACTTTGCCAGTGACATGTTAAAAGAAAGATAGGAAGATAGTAAAGATAATAGCCAATTTTGCATGTGTTAAGTGATTGAAAATATATACTCTACTACATATTGCACTTTACCTTAGAAAACACCTGATATTTTCTTGCAGAGTTGGTGTCCACAAGCAGTAGATTGCTGCTTATGTGTTATTATGAAGTGATGGAAGGAGGTTTATCTGAAATTGGACGGAAAATTGTAGCACCAGACATAGGTGCATGTGGTGCATTATGCATGTTGTGAACTGACGTAGCAGGTAGATGTTTAGGTCTGTGTACCTGTGAGCATTTTGTGTTTTCCCACACAGCTCAGTTCAGCTGGGTGCACTTTTCTGGATTCACCTAGTACTCCTTGTGGGCATAGGCAGACACAATATTTGTAGAATGCTCAAATCATTCCTTAAGATAGCAATCACATTGGAACAAATTTACATTTTCAAAAAAAAAGCATTACAGTAGAATTGACTATATAATATGAATCACCCCTGTGAGCCGTGTATGCAATTTTAAGTTTCCTAATAACCATGTTTTAAAAAGTAAAAAGAAGCAGGTGAAATTAAAAATATATTTTATTTAACCCAAAAGAGCCAGCATATTAGGTCAACATGTAATCCATGTAAAAATTATTGAGATATATTGTGTTATATGTATATGCTAAGTTGCTGAAATTGTGTATTTTATACTTACAGGACTTCTCAATTCAGAGTAGTAAAATCTCAAGGCCTCCATAACCATATAAGGCTCATAGCTACCATATTGGACAGCAAGGGTTTAGGGGAGGAAAATTTTGGACAGCGCAGCTGTAGAGAATAAGAAGAATCTGCAGTGGAAATCCATGGTAGGGTGTAGTACACTTTTGTGTTGTCCAAAGCTATAGATTAGGCCCATACTCCAAATTTAAAAATATATATATACAAATGTGTGTATATATATCTGTAATATGTATTTAATATATATCACAAAAATTATATATTTATAATATATATTAGTCTTGGGAAAGACTAAGATTGCTCAGAAAACAGATTCTTATGCTTATTACATATTATAGATCTATCTACTTTATATATGCCTCACTTTTTTCTTTTTAAAGGCTTATCCATTTATTTTAGAGAGAGAGAGAGCACATGGGGTAGGGAGAGAGAAACTCAAGCAGACTCCATGCTGAACACAAGGCTGAATCCCACCACCCAAGCTGAACCAAAAGTTGGACACCTAAGCCACTGGACCACCCAGGTGCCCCTGTGCCTCACTTTTGATAACTGTCATTTAAGTGTCCAAGCGCAGGGTCTGGTGGTCACATAAATGTCGCTTGCCTTCTTAATTTCTCTAGGACAAGAGTCAGATTTACAGATCTATTGTGAATGTTTCACCCATGCTTAGCATGTAGTAAGTACTCAATAAATGTTTCCTGGGATGAGTTTAACTCATTTGTCAACTTGTCCTCTGCTGTATAGTTTAAGTTCTTGAATCACAATATGAAAGAGCTAGAAGCATCAGATTAGAATTTTCTTCTTATTTGCTTGTGTCCCTCACCACCCATTTACTCACCTATTTATTTATTAACCATTAATTGACCACTTGAGCCTCATCTCTCATCACTCTATTTTCATACTCCATGCTTTAGCCACACCCAGCTTTTCAGTTCCCCAAACACACTATGCTCTTTCCTCTTTGGCCTGTGCACGTGAACTTCTGTATCTGGCTGACGCCTTCTCCCCCTACGCGTTTCTTCCCCTAGAGAGTGTTGCCAACCTCTTCTCTGCAGGAGTTCCAAATCCCTCCGCTGCACCAGGGACATCATCTACCATCAATGTAATATTATCATTACCACTTACTTTTCTATCTCTGGATTAGCTTATGAGCTCTGCAAGGGCACAGATCATATTTGCTTTGTTTTGCCTGCAGCTTGCACACCTTCAAGGGGGAGTATCTATTATATAGACACTCTTATAATATCATGGGCAAGAGATCACGAGAGTCAGAATGAACACTGACTGTAAGATGGGTCAGATTACTAGAACCTTTAGGCTTCCACTTTTGCAGATTCCAAAATATTCCTCAAACAGAGTAAATTTTTGAAAACCCATATCCTACCATGTCATGCCCTTGCTTGAATCCTTTCATTGGCTTCTCACGGGTCTTTGAATAAATTCCAAACCTCTTATCCTAGCACAGAAGGCTGGCTATGATCTGGCCCTTGCTTGCTTCTCCCCCTTTGTCCTGCATACCCTCCTCATTGTCCCCTTACTTCTCCTGCTCTGACTTCCTTATTTGTCTGTAGACGTACAAGCTCTTTCCTGTGGTCAGACCTTTGCCTGTCCTGTTCCCTCTGCCTGTAATACTCTTCCTCCACCCCTAAATATTCATATATTTGGCTTATGTTCCAGGTCCCAGCTCACATGTCCTCTCCTCTCCTGACCCCTCCACCTATACTGAGCTTTCCCTATTTCATCATCCTATTTCATTTCCCTTATAAGACTCATCCCTGGAAAAAAGAAAAAAACTCATCCCTGTGGGTAATAATATGGTTCATGTATTTATCTACCTTTTTGTTTCTCTTTGCCATGAGAGCATAAGCTCTTGAAGGTTAGGAACCTGCCTGTCTTGTTCACAGCTACAGCCCTAGCACCTAGCATGTTGGTTTCTGGATAGTATTTTTGAACGAATGAAAAAGGTACTATTGTGTGTGTGTGTGCACGTGTATGTATGTGTAATCAATTAGACATGGATGTAAAAGAGAGGGAGCTAAAGATTTCCAGCTTAGGATGGCTATTCATTATGTCTCAGTTCAGGTTCCTCCACATGGAGGCTCTGATAGAAGGATTTCTGTACAAGTAGTTTACTTGGGAGGTGATACCAGGAAATGCTGGCAAGGTAGTGGAAGAGTGAGTCAGGCTAGGGAAGTGAGCCAGTTACCAGGCTCCCTGCCATTGTGGGGAACTGGAGCTACTGCGGGGGAACTCTGGGAATCTGAGTAGAACCTCTCTGCCTCAGAGTGCTCTCTCAGAAGCTTGTAGCCAAGCTACAAGATCTTCAGGAGCCATTGGTTGAGGGCTCTGCCTCTGGGGGAGGTAATTCCCTGGCTCTACTAGTGTGTGGGTAGAGTGGGCTCTGGCTCCCACGGCAAGCGTGTGCGCCACTGGAAGTTGACAGAGTAAACTGCGCTGTGTGAGGTGTGAAGAAGTATAGACAAGACAATACCAGCATCTACTACACACATTGTTCCCACAAACAAACACCCCCTGAAGGGAAAATCTGAGTTACAGATCATGAATCCAGCTCAGGGAATTTGAGCAGGAATCACCTGCAGGATTTCCAGGTGAATATACCCAAAGGGCAGGTGCAAATGTGGGTGCAGAGCAAGAAGTGACAGGTTGTGGTTCTGTAGGTGTTTGACCGTTGTTGACAGAGGAGGGCTTGGTAGAGCCGCCAGCTTGGACGAGGTGGCACTTTTTTTACTGAGCTACGTGATGGTATTTTGCCAAAGTTGATCATTTCATGCTTCCGGAGGCAGCCTTTTCATGTGTCCTTCATAATCTTGCCACAGTGTTCTTTTTCTTCTGCCTTTCCAGGCTTTGACAAACACTTAGGGAATGGATATGAAGAGATTCAGGATACAGGTGGGAGTGAGGAAGCAGATGTTGGTGCTGCAAGTAAAGGAGGGAAATGATGGACCAAAGTCTTGGGTGAAATCAAGAACTTGGATTCAGGGTTTCTCTTTAGTCAATAAATCAATGTTTTTGGTTGTGTTTCAGAGTGTTCTAAAGGCCTTGACAAGGAGAAGGAACATGTGTTCCTAGGAGAGCAGAGGAAGCAGGGTGGGTACTGTCAACAATGAGTTGTGTTAGTAGCTACTGCCAAATAACAAGCAGCAACAAAATTTGGGTGACATTTTTCAAAAGCATCTATTTAGGCCTTGCATGTGCAGAATGGTTAGGGGTAAAGTAGCCAAATTGGGCTAGCCTGGGCAATGTCAGGAGCACAAAAGAACATGCCCAATCCCACAAATGCCTTGTGAGCCTCTGGTCACCCCATGCAGGTTAATATCCCATTAGCCAAAGCAAGTCACATGGCCAAGCCCAAAACCAAGAGGCCCAACTCCATCCATGGAATTGAAGAGGATAGGAAGTATTTATGAACAATAACCTACCACATGAGAATAGGGGTCAGAAAGCCAAGAGATCAAAAGAGTACCTATGTGACTTCTTCCCTGAGTTATATGGCATTATTTTTCTCTTACTCTTGAATTTTCCAAACCTTAGGAAGGGTGCTGTTGGCTTGGTTGGGTGTCATGGTTATGTTAATTAGACAGAATCACTAACAAAGCTTAGCAGCTTCCTTTTCAGAAGAATCAGAAACTTGAGAGAATTGCAAGGGGACCTACTTCACAGGGGACTTTTGCTTTAAGCCCTGAGTCCTCGCAAGCCAGCCTCATGGGTATAATTGGAGGAGGCCTGGCAACTTCTGCCTGTGGTCTCACCCTCCACGTGGCTAAGTCATTGAAAGAGAAGGTATTGGAAGGTGGAGAAATATGGAGAATCAATGGCTTTAACCAGTTATATCTCTTCTTTTATCACTGAGGTTCACAAGTTTGTATCTTCTGAATCTTAAGTTCATTAATCAGCATGAGACAGGAAGATAAAAACACACTGCTAGGATTACAAGGGGTGAGCCAGTAATTACCATAGAAGAGTACAATTGAAAACACATTTTATTTAAATATTTATCTTAGAGAATTGCGGTTTGCAAGTTTACAGTGCTTCTGGTGAGCACAGCGGTTTGGGAGGCAGTGACCTCTCGTTCTGGCTCTTTTGATGAGTGTCAGAGCCTGGAAGCTTCCTTCCTGGACTCCATCTTCTCTAGCAATGCCAGGTACATGGTAATGACTCGATAGGTTTTCATGCAATGAATAAACTGTAAAATTGGAACAGAATGGCCCATGGAGGTATGAAGGATATGAATGAAATGACATTTAAAAGAATCTTGAGTCTTAGAGGTAAAAAATGCTGGATTCTCCTCACTTTGAGTGGAGTCTAAATTCAAGAGTATGTGATTTTGTACAATGTAGGGATTGTCACTATCCCCAAATTACATAAATATTCTTTTCTCCCCCTATAACCTCAGATACAGAATTTTGTGGGTTCATCAAAATAGAAGATGTTTTATGCACAAAGGACTTTGTTCTTTGTATTATCTTTTTTATTGACAGCCAGGGTGATACCAGGCCCATTCCTGTGTTAAGAGAGTGTCAATTGCTTAGCTAATTGCATTTATCACCCAGGATTCTTTATCTGTTGATAGCAACTGAGTATTCAGAGTTTTTGTGTGCTCTGCCTATATTTCCCTTGCTACAGTGAATATGGTTTTTATATTTATGTGAAACTGCTAATGTGTTGCTCGCTAGATCACGAGCAATGGGCTTCTGACAGCTCTGTTCATTAGTCAGCTTGAGGAAAAAAATAAAAGAAAACACATTGATATAGAAACAGAGTGTGAGCCAACAATTACCATCAGAGAGCACAATTGAAACCACATTTTATTTAAATATTTATCTTGTGAATTGATTCATACAAAACAAGAAGCCAGTTTTTTGGGTGGACTTGGGTTTTTTATATTTTGTTTGTTTGTTTGTTTTTATGAATGACTTTGCCACCGAAATTTGAAGAGTGAGATCACTATTTGAGTTGGGTTCAATGTAGTCCACAGCTTGGAGTATGGAGAGTTAAATAACATCAAATTATTCATGGTGATGTATCATTGAGATTGCTATGTGCGAAGGTGTAGAAAGATGGTAACATTGTGCAGCTGTTCACTTCGGAATCCCGAGTTTGCATAGTAAGAAGAAGGGGGAGAAAGCTGATGGATAACTCTTAGTACCACTAATCATAATGCCAGATGTTTATAATGCTAACCATGGACCGATGGTGCTTCTCAGTGCATTATGTGTATTAATACCATGCGGTGAGTACTAGTCTTACTGCCACTTGACAGATGAGCAAACAGCCACAGTGAGGTTAAAGGCCGAAGTGATGGTCACACCAGAGTGAACATCTGCAACTCATAGGAGGGGACATCTGGCGCTCCAACTGAAAGACCCAACTTCTTGCTACTTCCTATTTGGCATCTCTTGATGGAGATTGGCCAGTGTGGCTTTAATATCAATGGGGACAAATCTGGATCCTCTCTGTATCTTGCCCAGACTTCCAATGATGGCAGTTCCGGGAATCTTCCAATTTAATGGCATCTAGTTCATTAGCCTATCTAGGAAGTTTGGGCCATGATGACTTAGGGACCTGCCCATGTCTCCTTCCGAAACAGAGTTGTTTGATATTTGACCCTCTGACCTCCGTTTCAACTAACCCCACCCCAACACACAAGGAAAGAACTTGAGCTCACCTCTATTTGACAACCAGATTCTGAACCAGAGTTCCTTCACCAGTTGCATAATATAGGAGTTTGAGTGATTATATTTACTAGATTGTTTTTTTTTTTTGATTCTCTGTGATTGGACCTTGAGGGTGATACAGTTTGCCAGCATTATAAACATTGCTAACATCTTTGATCAGACAACTTTGCATCCTTATTTTGCAACTGTTTTAGGACAAATCCACAGATACGCCATTGTTGGGTAAATGTTCTCTCTACACGTTGTGTTTGCCCTCCAAAAAGTTTGAGCTTATTTAAGTTCCAACCAGTGGGGAACATGAGCACCACTTGTGTTGTAGTTTCCTGTAAGGCAGTGATGGATTGAAGTAGGTATGCCATTAAATGTCTAGATCCAGGAATAAACACCTGGGTAAGTGTGTTGTTCGGGCCATGGCTGTTAATGGTAGCAATTATTTTGGAAAAACAGAACTTTGGAAAGAAATGGTATCAGTGCAGCAAGTTGTATGTTGAGAAGAATGCAATGGAGCAGCTGATGAAGGAGTTCCAAGCACCATTTTGTGTGAGTTCTTTTTTTAACATTTTATTTATTTATTTGAGAGAGAGTGCACGAGCTAGGGGAAGGCGCAGAAAGAGAGGGAGAAGCAGGGTCCCTGCTGTGCAGGAAGCCCGATACAGGGCTTGACCATGGGACTCCAAGATCATGACCTTGCAGGGCTTGATCCCAGGACTCTGAGATCATGACCTTGAGGGCTCAATCCTGGGACTCTGAGAGCATGACCTTGTGGGGCTCGATCCTGGGACTCTAAGATCATGACCTGAACTGAAGGCAGACACTTAACCGACTGAGACACCCAGGTGCCCCATTGTGTGAATTCTTAAGACCAGAAACAGGAAGCAAAATCTTACAAAGACATATGGGCTTAGGAGAGTGACCATGAAAACAGAACCCTGACTATAGATATTTTAGAGGTCAAAGGAGGTGAAGGGACAAAAAGAGATAAGCTTGATGTAAATAAATGAAGTTATAAGTAAGAGAAGGAAAGGAAAAGTTTGCCTTTCTATTGCTTATGTTGGAAGGAGTTCTACAGACCAGCTGGGTTTAACCACTTTTGCTATTTAAAGAAATCCTGCCTGAAAATAGTGGGGTGCGAGTGTGGCATCACTTTACTGCAGGAACTGGTTTGGATATTCAGTTTGCTAAGTATACCCAGATGTGTTAAAGCCTGGAATACTGACTCATGGGAACCAAACTCATAAGTCACTGATGTATAAAGCCAGAATATAATTCATTTATTATGCTATCCTTAGCTATAGAAGGTACCAGATTCTCGTGAGCTCTATATTGTCTCCCTGTGGACAGAGCTTCATGGAAATCCATATTGGGACTAGAAGCTGGCTTCATAAGAAAATAAGTCTTGTGACCTTAGAGGGTGGTATGTTGATTGAGACTCTCATAGATGAACGATTGGAAATCAAACTTAAATTGTTGTAAGCAAAGGCAGACTGTATTTGCTTATGTGACTTGGAAGACAAAGGGCTCAGATACAGTTGGATCCAGGAGTTCAAACAAAAGCACCTAAACTCTGCTTCTCTACTCTTCAGGGCAGTACCTACCAACCACTGAGGCAGTAAGCTCTGTGCTGGTAAAGAAACATGTCTCTTATAACTGCCCATCTCTTAGTCAGTGCTCAGTTAGGATTTGTTGAATATTCAGAGAGAGTGAGCCAAGACACTCTCTAGGCAGTTCTAGAAAGTAACTGCTAAATTTCTTCCCTCTGTAGAAACACTGTAGAGTTTCCTGAACCTTCTTGATCATAAGAATCCCTTTAAAATGTCAATTTCCAGGGACAGCCCGGGTGGCTCAGTGGTTTAGTGTTGCCTTCAGCCCAGGGCCTGATCCTGGAGACCCGGGATCAAGTCCCATGTCGGGCTCCCTGCATGGAGCCTGCTTCTCCCTCTGCCTATGTCTCTGCCTCTCTCTCTCTCTCTCTTTCTCTCTGTGTCTCATGAATAAATAAATAAAGTGTATAAAAAAAATCAATTTCCAGGTCTTTCTCCTAGAAAGTCTTTATAGCATGTTGGGTGAGACCCAGTAATCTGTGTTTTTTAACCAAAGGGACAGGGATTCCTGTGTTTAAGAGAAGAGGGAAGAGCCACTGATGTACATCAAGGCTTATCAAATTTTAATGTGCATCTGAATCACATGAGGATCTTGTGAAAATACAAGTTCAGATTCACTAGATCTAAGACGGGGCCCAGATTCTGTATTTCTGACATGTTCCCTTCTAGTGCTGATGCTGCTGGTGTGGGTAACACATGCTGGGAAACACTGCTCTGTGGCCTGATGACAATGAACTGCCGTCAGTTTTGCACACCAGAGGATAGTAGGCAAGTGTCTGTAAGCATTTTTTATTATCAGAACCGGAGGAGGCATACTATTGGCATCTAGTAGGTAGAGAACATCCTTCTGTGTGTAGCACAGCACCCCGAACACAGGATTACCCAGACCCCAATGCGACACTTCTGCTGTTGAGACTCCCTGATGAAGAGCACCTTCTTTGTGCAGCACACACAGTAGCATGCAAGCTTTACTAGCTGCTGCCACAATCTGGTCTGGCCTCCTTGGGGTTCCACTCATGACTCCTGGTTTGGATTTTTTTTCTTTAAGATTTTATTTATTTATTCATGAGAGATGCAGAGAGAGAGAGAGAGAGAGAGGCAGAGACACAGGCAGAGGGAGAAGCAGGCTCCATGCAGGGAGCCCGATGCGGGACTCGATCCCAGGTCACCAGGATCACGTCCTGGACCGAAGGCAGGCGCCAAACCGCTGAGCCACCCAGGGATTCCCCCTGGTTTGGATTTTAACTGTTGTTGAAACACTGAAATCACATACTGGCCATAAAGACAAGATCCTGTGTCAGGCACTCCTCCAGGTACATCATGAGCTGTGTGTAAGGCAGTTACTATCATTATACCCATTTTCTGGATGTGAAGTCTGAGGCTCCGAGAGGTCAAGCAACTCTGTTGGGCCATTTTTGCAGCTGACACAAGCTATAAAATTATATATATATATTTATATTTATATATTATATTTGTTTTATTATATTTATTTATATTATTTATTTGTTATATTTATATATATAAAAATATATATTTTATAGCTTGTAAATACATCTCTTTCTCACAATAATTGCAAAACTGTTGATTTTTGAATAAATAGCATGTGAATATAGCACAAATATCAAAAAGTACAAGTAAATACTTTTGTACTCTTGAAAAAGTGAAAAAGAAATCTGTTTCTCTCTCTTGCTCCCAGCCATTGTCTTCTTTATTCCGAAGGCCATGTTTGTCTTCAGTTTCTTGGATATCACTTCAGAAAGAGTCTCTGTATTAAAAGATAGAGAGGGAGAGTGATAGACAGATCATTCCCACAGAATACTAGGTAGGCTACTATGTTAGTTTCCCGGGGCTGCCCTAACAAATCACCACAAACTGGGTGGCTTGAAACAACAGAAGCTTATCTCTCACAGTCTGGAGGCTAGAAGTCCAAAATCCAGTTGTTGGCAGGGTTGGTTCTTCCTGGAGGTTCTGAGGTAGCATCTGTTCAATGCTTCTCCTAGCTTCTGTGGTTGCCAGAAATCCTTGGCATTCTTGAGCTCGTAGATGTATCACTCCAATCTTCACCTGGCGTTCTGTGTCTGTGTCAAAATTTCCCTCAACCTATAAAGCTACCAGTCATTGGATGAGAGCCCACCCTAATCACGCAGGGTCACCTCTTAACATATTGCTTCTGCAAATAAAGTCACGTTCCAGGGTGCCAGGGGTAAGGACTTCAACGTATCTTTTTGGGGAACACAATTCAACCCACAGCAGACACCGAGGTTTGCTCTGTGCCTTATTTTTGCACTTGTCAACATGTCCCGGGTATTGGTCCCTATCTGTACCGAGACAGCTGCTCTGTGATAACAATATATGCGCCATAATTAGTTAACCATCCTCTGCTGGTGGATGTTCTGCTCTTTCATACGCCTTTCTGTTTGTTTGTTCCCCTTTCTTCATTTTTGGAGAATAAGTAAGCAACATGGGAAAATAAATTGCTCCTCATTTGTCTGCATGTCTAGATTCCTCAGAGTTAGGAATGGCCTGTAAGAACCCATTCTACATTAATCAGAAATCTCTGGTTCCCCAGCACGGATGACCACGCTCTTCCAAATGTTTATGGAGTGACGGCTGCAGTGGTTCTCGGCCCTTACTGTCCACGAGCACCATTTGAGGAGCTGCTTAAAAAAAGATTGTGCTCCCCCCGCCCCCCCCCCCCCGCCGCCAAACCATCTCCCAAGCCTCTGGGAGGCTTATTTTCAAAACGCAGCCCAGTGGTTCCAGTAGATCATTAGGATGGAGAACCCCCATACTGTGTCCTTGGACTGTGCCAAGGGTGGGGAAGATGGTGATCCATACAGCTTAGTCCCTGTACTCAAGGAGCAGGCAGTTTACTGAGGAAAACTGGCCCCTGAGCGGAGGCTTGCAGTGTAAATCCACGGGAGCAACCAACCGCAGGCCCGGGCCTAGGAGTTGGATGGAATGCCGGGGAGGGAGGTGATGCCTCAGTTGCAAACTCTGAGGTGGGCAGCAATCAGCTGTGCCAAGAAGCGGCAGAGGGGCGATCTGCACGGAAGGCACGGCACAGGCAAAGCCACGGAGCTGATGCCCATGTGCCGTGTGGGGGACAACGTCCAGGCTTCAGGCGTCGGAGAAGCGCAGCAGTGGAGATGGCAAGGGAGGAGCGAGTCCGGGCGAGGCAGCCAGGGTGACAGCACAGCGGTCTTCTGTATCCCTCCCGGTCTTCTGATGCCTAAAATTAAGTTGCATGGTGATGAATATTTTGTCCCCAAGGTCCCCTCAGGCAAACCTGCTCACCCAGCAAGGCAAACCTCGAGGTCTGAAGAGATTGATGAAGTGTCTCTCAACCTTTCTCCTGGCAACCCGCGAGTGGGACCGAGACGGCGATCCAGGAAGCCAATAAATGTTAGTGCAGAAACAACTCGGTTGCCACCGAGAAGAGAAGAGGCATGAACGTGGGAACAGCGTCCCTTACAATCCCATCCTTGTATTTTAAGAAAACTGATGATGCAAAACTCGGGAAGAGGCTGGGGGAAGGTGAGAAGAAATCTGAACCATGGCTATATGGAGGCTGGCCATCTGGAGCCGAATCTGCTTCATCAAACAATCCCTAATTGTTTTTAATAAGGTGCATAAGTTATGTTTGGCTTCCTCCGCTCCGTGCCGTCTCCCTGTTGAGACTGTTTTTTATTTTCTTATGAAACAATAAGGCCAATATAATTAAAAAGCAGTGAACATACTCACCTCCCAGTGACTGGGGCAGGTAATTATGAGCTCCTTCTTGAAGGAAGGGTGGTTGTTTTTCTGTTTTATGTTGCAATTTTAATAAAGCAGGAGCCAGTTGGGGAAGAAGAGCACCCGCGGAGTTCCAGGCTTGGTTCTCCTGTCCGCTTGTGAGGAAGGAGACTTTGCAGAAACACATGTCTGGGTGGCTCACCTTGGAGCCCCACAGGCAGCCAGTCCCTGGTCCTTCAAGGGCACTCGATAAATACTTGTTGACTGACCTGCAAGAGGATGGAAATATTCTTGGATCACCAACTCAGCCCCAGCACCATGGAAGGATTATCACAAATGTCCCATTGAGCTTTCTCCAAAACCCTGTACAGTTGGATGCACTGGTGAAGTGACCAAGGTTGGCGAGTGGGGAATTAAAAGAGGACAGTTGGGTGCCCTGGGACAGCATGCTCAGCCAGTAAAGGGGAAAATATGGAGAAAAAAATGTTAAATATAGGGAAACTATAGAGAAAAATTTTGAATGATCACTTTTCAGAAAAAAATGAGGGAGCGATGTAGCTTACCTAAGGTGGAAAGCTGACATTTCTAGGCCTAGGTAGAGATGGGGAGCAAATAAGCACCTGGTTATCCACTTCTCCAGACTTGGTGGGCCACTGAAGTGGAATAGGGCAGGAGGGAATCATCTTGCACCGGACACGGCACCTCACGCCATCTCCTGGGGCCGCTCCTTCCTCAACACATACTACGTGTCATGTAACGAGTGGAATGCTTTGCATGTGCTGCACTATTTACACCTCCTGGGCCCCCTGGGAGTTCCCATTCTAGAAACCTCATGCTACCAATGAGGAAACAGATTTGGGGAGTCCAGAAGATTGGCCCAAGATCCCTCGATAGTGGCAAAGCCAGACTCTGGACTGAAACTGGTCATCTCCAGAGCCTGGGCTTTGCTCTCTGCACTGGATTTATATCCCATTTTATCCCAAATTTCCCATTTCTTCTCAAATGCCTTGTAACTGGTTGTGGGCTTCTACCTCATGGTCTCCCTATCAGCAACGTAAAATCTGACCCTCTATTTAATAAGGTAATTGCAAAATATCCATACGGTACTTACTAGTTCAGTGACATGTCTTCTTAGTGCTTCGAGGGAAATAAGGATGACTCAGACATGAACCCTCAAGAGACTTATGGTTTAGTAGCCAGATGAAGGAGATGGGCATAAAGAACTAAGTTGTATGTCAAAATGCTTGTAATAATGGTGTATCTTGTGGGGCACCTGGATGGCTCAGTGGTTGAGTGTCTGCCTTTGGCTCAGGTCATGATCCCAGGGTCTCCGGATCAAGTCCCGCATTGGGCTCCCCTCAGGGAGCTTGCTTCTCCCTCTGCCTGTGTCTCTGCCTCTCTCTGTGTGTCTCTCATGAATAAATAAATAAAATCCTAAAAAAAATAGCATGTTCTTGGATGCCAACCTTGGGCCATCATGGTATGCCACATGTCACTGAGCAGAGAAGTGTCTATGCAGCAAGGTACAGGAGTTCAGACGAGGGGACCATGGCTTTGAGCCAGTGATATCACAAAACACTTGATGGAAAGGTTAACATTTGAGCAGAGACTAGAAGCTTAGTGAGACCCTCATGGGAGAAGTGGATGGGCACATCCAGGAAGGGATGGGTTGGGGGATTCTGCAGGGGGCGCAGATAAGAGTAGAAAATACCAGAAGGGAGGGATTGGGAAAAGGCTGGCCAAGCTGACTCAGTTCAGGTTACAGCAAGCTTGAACTGTCAGGCCGGGGAGATTTGGACATAATAGGTGACAAAAATCTGTGGAAATCTTCAGCCATCTTTTTTTAGGAGTCCAAAGGAAAGGACGTTTAGAATAAGGAATGAATTTGGTGAACTGCAAGTGGTTGATTATCAGAGAAAGTCCCCTATCTTGGGACTATTTCAGTTGCCAGTGACAGGAGCTTACCTTAAACTGGTTTAAGCATAAAGGGATTAACTGATTACAGGAAATCAAGTGTCGGGAATAAGGTTGGTGGCTTTAGACAGGACTGTACTAGAAGCTCAAGCCACAATCTGGAGCCTAGGTCGCTCACAATCTGTCCACCTTTTGGCTCCTGTCTCTCTTCTGCAGGCTTCTTAGGTGGCTCTTCTAGCCCAGCCCAAGCTCTACCTTCTTAGGACTCTCTGTGGTAGGAGTCAGACCCTTTCAGCAAAAATGGCACCCCTCCTGGGATCCAGCCTCTTGGTCCTGATAGGCTCATTTGCCTGTCTTCGAACCGCTCTCTGTGGCTAGTTTCAGGGGTTCCACTGAGCCAGACCTGACTTCTAATTCCACACCTTGGGCTAAGGGTAAAACAGCTCCACCTGTACCCTAAGTACTGAGGGTGGGAAACAGTGGCTCCTTAGGAAAAAAAGCAAAAAACCAGGGTGTTGTTACCAGAAGGAGGAGGAATGTGGGCCCGGCAGACAAAAACAACAGATGTCCACTACAACACCTTGGAGAAACCCGGCAGAAGGACCGCTGGGAAGGCCTGGTGATAGTGTAAGTCCTCAGAGGCTCAGGTTCAGAAGAGTTCTCCATGACGTTCTGTGTGCTACGCTCAGGTGGCAGGGCCCACAATGGGATCCACGGTTGCTAAGAGGGGTCCCCAGAAAGAGGGAATGCAGGTTGCTGAGTGGGCTGGGGAAGTGAGAAGTGGATTGTAGGAAGTAGGAGTTCGGGTTTCTCTCAGGGTTTAGGAGCTGAAAGCCAGAGGAAGCAGCTGATATATTCATTTCTGCAATGTTAGGCCTGCAGTTGCCAAATCGGGGTTAAATTTGCATGCCCAGTTTCCCATGCAGAATGTTATTCTCATGCAAATAGAGTTGCTACAAACACACATCTGCCCAACATGAATAAATCCTATATATCAGCCAGTCTGCTGCTATTAGTACCTAGAAACACTCAGGCCTCGTGATGAGTGCATGGATGAGGGAGGATTGGCGGTTCTTGGCTTGACCCAAGTAAGGTATCTTTGCGAGCCAGAGACTTGGTTGTGATAATGATTTTGCTTTTGCAGGAAGGGAAGTGGCCCTTGTTGGTCACAGAGAGATCCTGATGAGCAGTTCTTCCTGAAGGTAGTCCAGAAGTCATCCACATGGGCTCTGAAACCACCAGAATCACTAGGTCTTCGGAAGTTCTGGTCTACAGTGCATCTCCCTCCAGGTCCATCTCTAGCCCAACCTTGGCTACTTAGAGGTGCATCTGGAGAGATCTGTTTTTTTTTTTTTCAAAAGGTACCAAAGCCCAGGCCTCCTTTCCAGAGATTATGATTCAGTTGGTCTGAGGTAAAGCCCAGGCTTGAGTCTCGTCTTTGATAAAGCTTCCCTAGTGGTTGTAAAATGCAGATGGGCTAAGAGCTACAGGTTTCACTGCACTTGGTGAGTTTGCTCCTCTCAAACCATATCTCAATATGACTGGGCTTCATACAGTCACTTGTTCCCTCCTCCATCTGTCCCCCACTCTTCCTCCCCTGGCCTTGTGCAGCACCCTTTCTTTGGCTGCCATTGAATCAAGTACTGTAGTTAGGCCCCTTTTGTCTTGGGCCTCAGTGTCCTGATCTGTAAAGTGATGTGCATGAGCTACACGATTCCTCTTGGTCCCTTTGAAGAGTAAGTTTCTGGAGATTTGAATTTCTAAAATGGAACCAGTCCAGCCACAGGATCCCAAAAAGTTCATTAGGTCCAACTTATGAAACCTTCACTTGAGCATCATGTATCATCAAAACTCATGTCTTAGGTCAGGAGTTCTCACCTGGGAATGGCTTTGCTCCCAGAGAACCCTTGGCAGTGCTTGGAGACATTTTCGGCTACTGCAAATACAGTGCTACAGGTGTCTAGTGGATGCTGAACATCCTCCAACACATAGTACAAAGAATGATCCAATCTGAAATGTCGGTAGTGTCGAGGTTGAGAAACCTTGCTTTTGGATGTTCAAGCTTGATCCCTGAAATCAAAACCCCAGCCAGTTTGACATGTTATCTTCAGTGTAATCATCTGAGGTGCACACCTCGTTGGTTTAGCTGAGAAGCTGCTAGAAGCTGTTTTTCATGATGCTCATGAACTAGCTATACATTTTCTGATTTTTCATTTTGACTTTCCCTTAATATATGAACCACTTTGTATACTGTGACACATGGTTACCAAAGCTTTTTTTTTTTCCTTCTCTCTTGTGTTTCTTCATGCCACACCAGTTTGAAGTGGGGGCGAGAAGGACATCTGTTTGGGCCTAAGCCTCTGGAGGAGGCCCTAAAAATGTCTTGAGAAGAGCTGAGTTGGAAACCAAAGAGGCGGCTATGTGTGAAGGCCCTGGGCAGCCCTCTCAGCTCCAGAAAGATGATGCTAGAAGAAGCGTTAAGTGCTCCCATCTTGTGTTTATACTATTCCTATTTCATAAAAGGAGAAAAATTAAATTAAGAGGTGCTTACCAGCATTTAGGAGTTGGAGATTTATATGTAATTTTTCAGAGCCAATTGGCCAACTGACTAGAGGGTTGTACCGTTTATGAGATGAACAGAATGTGCATGTGGAATGATGGTGTTTGAATTACCAAATTATTTATTTGACTGAAGTTTTCCCCATTTCCCCCAGATGATGAAATGTTCATACATCACTTATCTTGAGTTTGATTTGACAAAGTCTGTGAGTTGCTGGACAGAAAACAAAGGAGAAAGGCAACTGATGATACAGAGGGCTGGATCTGCAAATGACCCATCTCCCAGCCTGTGATTTCAGGAGCATTGCATCCATAAAAAGAGGTGTGGATGTTGTGACTTGGGATTAAATACACTTTGGAGAGATTATATGTAGTAAAGAATTTTTTTTCTAATAGACAAATAGAAGCATCTTGGAATTTCAGCCTCTGTGACTATTTGAGAAAAAAATTAAGCATTCAAACAAATGTGTATGCTAAATCAAGTTCTCTGTGGAAAGCTTGTTAGATAAAATAACTATAAAAATTTGTAGAACTCTCAAAGGAGTAGAATTGCTATGAACCATTTTGAAATAAAAACATACAAGTGAGGATTCGTTTTATGGTTTTTGGGATAATGTACAATCTCTGCATTGAAAGATACCTTAGTGTAACTTTGCCTTGCTCTCATGGAGGAGGGAAGGAGGGAGTTTGGTCGGAAAGAGCCAAGCCCCTAGATGCTGAGGTTGTTCAAGATGAATGAGCGGCGGTTCTAACTTACTCATTTATCTGCAATATCCAATCCTCCAAGACCTCTCTGCTCTCCTCTCTGACAAACCACAAAGGCAACAAGCCCAGTCAGCCCATCTCAAGGGGCACTGGCTCTTTATTAATGAATTTCTTTCTATGACTTCTCTTAAGCAGCATTTTCTGATAAAACCCCAACTTTGAACATATCTGGTCCAACAACCACATAATTTCCAAGTCAAATGTTTTATAGGTGATATCTCTCCCCATCAGTTTCTATAAGCAAATGACTTTTCCCAGAATGGTGACAGTATTTGCTTAAGTATCTGAGAGGGTTTTTTCCAGAATAAATCTTATAGGAAATAGAAATAATTCTTTTAAATAGAGGTGAGAAGAAAAATATGAAAGAAGTGAAAGAGATGAAGTGAGGGGATAATTGAAATGTGGCCAGTCCAGGATGCCTGAGTGGCTCAATGGTTGAGTGTCTGTTTTCAACTCAGGGCGTGATCCTGGAGTTCTAGATCGAGTCCCACATCAGGCTCCCCAGAGGGAGCCTGCTTCTCCCTCTGCCCATGTCTCTGCCTCTCTCTCTCTCTCTGTGCCTCTCATGAATGAATAAATAAAATATTAAAAAAAAAAAGAAATGTGGCCAGTCAGTGGGTGAGCAAAACATACATCAATTAAAGTACTGGAGATAGTAGAGATGCAGGAAGGTGCTTATGACATTGGAGATAGGAAAATAGTTGGAAGGAACTGAAGTTGACCTTCAGGATCAGATTAACCTGGATTCAAGTTCCTACTTTGGGAAACAGCTCAAGCTCTCTGAACGGCAGTGTCCTCATCTACAGAATGGGAATGATCAATGAATGATCAATGCATGATCAAGGAACCAACCTCCAGTGTGACGGTTGTTGGGAACATGTGCAGAAGCCCCTAGCATGTGCTTGGCATATTGTAGATGCTCAGGGAATGGTACCTGCTACTGCTGCAGTTATTTTAGTAAATACTAGCACTACTTGGGAAATCATGTGTTATGATCAATAGTATTCATGATGGGAAGAAAAATGCCCTGCCCCAAAACTAGCCACATCCCAATTCTAGAACCTGTGAATATATCAGCCTCCCCCTGCAAAAAAAAAAAAAAAAGTACTTTGCCGATGCAAATAAGGCTATAGACCTTGAGGTAGGGAGATGATTCTGGATTATCCACATGGGCCCAGGTCAATCGGACAGGTCGGTAAGAGCAGACCCCTTGTCTAGATGATGTGAGAGAGAACTGTGACAACAGAGGAAAGATGAGAGAGATTTGAAGTTGCTGGTTCTGAAAATGGAAAAGGGAGTCATGAGCCAAGGAAGGTAGGTGTTCTCTCCAGCGCCTCCAGGTGTCGACCCAAAGATTTCAGCCCAGTGAAATCTGTGTTGGACTTCCAACCTACAAAACTACTAACTAAGATAAAACTTTATGTTGTTTAAGCCACTATGTCTGTGGAATTAGTTACAGCAGCAATCATAAACTAATAGACTGAAACTCACACTATTAGTAATAATACATTTTTTAAAAGTATGCCCTATGCCCCATGTGGAGCTCGAACTCACGACCCTGAGATCGAGAGTCACATGTTCTACTGACTAAGCTAGTCAGACATCAGTATTAATGTTTTATTATTATTATTATTTATTGCTAAAATTCATAGGGTTCAAGAACAAGATGACTTTACTGTTGTGGATGAAAGGTCAACCCAGCCCTGGAAACAATCTCCAAATACAACAAATATAACCCAGTATCCTTAAGAACTCAGGAAAGAGATCACTTTTATTGAGTTCTTTTACATTATGTCATGTATTATGAAATTACAACATCAGAAATGTAGAGAGACAAGTACATCCATCACTTAGACTTCAGAGTTGTTAACTTTTTCCTGCATCTGTAACTTTTCTCTTTCTTTGTTTATTTGCTCTGTTTCAAATTTTTGGCTGAAGTTTTTGAAAATAATTACACTCATTATTACATCTTAGCCCTAAGTACTTCACTACCCTAAAAATGACATAACCACAATACTGTTATCAAACTAACAGGATTGTTAACAATTCTCTAATATTATCTAATACCCAGTATATACTTAAATTTTTCAAATGTCCCCAAAAGTTCTTTTAGAGCTGATGTGTTCAAACCAGAATCCAGTCAAGGACTGTGCATTGCATTAGGTCATTATGTTTCTTGAGTCTCTTTTAATCAAGGACTTCCTCTCACCCCACCCACCCCACCCCAACTGATTGATTTCCTTGTAGTCACTGTTATAGAGAGTCCGTTTCCTTATAGATGGTCTCACAGTTAGGATTTGTCTTAATTTAATTCTGCTTGGTGACAATATCTTCAGAAACAATGCAAAGGAAAAATACTACACTCCAACTTAAGATTTTGTACACTATTTTTGATTCTTTCAGCCATACACTCATTCATCAACACAACATCTACCCCCATTTATTGAACACTCTCATTCTGCACGTTTACTGATCATCTACATCAAAGAGACTCTCTTTCTGGTCCCTGTAATAAGTAAGTGTCTTAAAGGAGGAAATTTTCTAGTTCTCCTGAATCTTCCTTTGAAACATCAAGGACCCTAGAGTCATTTATTTTTATTAAAGAGAATCTAAGAGAGAGAGAGAGAGAAAAAATGTACTGGGCAGCAAAAGTACTGTTACTGTTATCTTCGAGGTACTGTTATTATTATCACCAGTGAGGCTGCTAGCTACATCTTTATACAGCTTTTATTAAGTGCGGGATGCTTGACATACATTACTTCTAAGCCTCAGCATAAAATCTGCAGGGTAGGTATTATTATTAACTTAATAATGTTACCATTTTATAGATGATGCAGCTGCCACTCATAATAGTCAAGTATTCAGCTGCACACCTCACAGCTAGTGATGGCAGAGGTGGGGTTTTAACGCAGGTGTGGCTGCTTCAGATACCCAGTCTCCATAAAACCACTATTCTGTTATTTCCTGGCTTGTTTCATATTCAAGTTGATTATTCTATTTGTGAAGGCAAAGCAACCAGTTCTCTCTCTCTCTCTTTCTCTCTTTTAACTGGCATGTATGTGTCTGTCTGTGGTACAAACAGGCCAGTGAACGTTGTTGAGGCTCTTCCTTCTTCATTCATTTAATAAAGGTGGCCAGCTGACCTGTTGGACAAATCAGAGATCTTGGGAAAGTCCATTAATTTCAAGACCCCAAATCAAGGAATCAATAAGCATTTTCTCTAAAAGTAGCTGTAAATTTGTAAATATTTTAGGCTTTGTGAGCCAGATGGTCTTGGACACAGCTACACTCAACCTTGCTGTAATTAGCATAAAAGCAGTCGAGGACTACACATAAATGAATGGGAGTGGTTATGTTCCTATAAAACTTTATTTACAAAAGTGGACAGGGGCCAGACTTGACCTGAGGGCTATAGTTTGCCAAACCCTGCCTTAAAGCAGAGATAGTAGCACAGTTGCCAGTAACCCAAACTTGGCCAAAGATGTCTATGATCAGCTTGTATCACATTTAGCTTTTTTGAAAATTCAGTGTCAACTTTAAAAAACAGGATGTTCATGCAAGAAGCTAAATGTTCCTGACTCTTGAAAAACTGCAAGGCCTGGTGTTGAGGCCCTCAATCTCATGACGGGAATGAGTTGAACAACTACTCCCTTGAAGTGCTCATGGTCTTTCCAGCATGCCACAGTCCTCACCCTTTTCTCTTGTTTTCCTGATACCCCTGTTTTTTGCCTTGATCTTTAACCTGGCCCTATTTTGTCCTTCTTTTCAGCTGTCTGGTCCCTGTGGACAACTCTTTTTCTATCATCACAGCGGGAAAAGATAAGGGAAGGGGTCTGAGGGTAAGAGAGTCTTTTCATAAGTGATCTTGGAAAGTAAAGGATGAATGAGGATATCTGGCTGTAATTTATGCTTGTTTTTTTTTTTAAGTACAATGACTTGTTTATTGGACAATGAAAGATAATTTGAATCTAGTATGGCTTCCTTTGGAAGATGCAAATCATTTAGCAATTCGACACTGAAATGATATGAATAGGACTGGCTCCAGGCAGAAGTGCAAAGTGTGCCAAAGTTGGCCTTGCACTGCTTCCACTCAACTTTTTCCTAGTGTTCCCACCCTGTCACATTAGTAGTGGAGTGTCCTTAATGCTTAAACTTCATCCACCCACCTTGGGTGTAACTGGTTTTTGGTTTTGTTTTTTTTTTTTTTAAGCGATCTTTTTCTAAATTTAAATGACACCATTAAGAAAGACTTTTTACTGGACAATATCTAATAATGTTATTCATACTAACAGAGACAAGAGTTAAATCATTTCCTGTTGCCTCTTCCAAGGATGTTAACATTTTAATTCAAAAAGAGTCTCAAAGAAGAAAAACTTAAAATGTATTAGATGTGGAACTGTGGAATTGGGGGATTGGAAAGAGGTTAAGGACCCTTTGCCACAGGTATTGGAGACTTATTTGAAACCATACTGGTAGCTACCCTATTCCTAAAGTTGGCCCTAAGTGTCTTGAGTCAAAATCTGGAGCCATATTTTACCAGTGTAGATTAATCACACTGCGTCTGAGCTTGGGCCTTTGTCATTTCCCTTAACCAGTGGGGACAGTGAAAGCTTTGGTTTTATGATCTGCAGAGTGGAGGGGTTGGGTTAGAATCAGGAGGGCAGACTTGAGGTACATTACTGCTCAGCTCCAGTCCCTTGCTCATCTACCAGGTTCCCTTGCAAATACCACCAGCTTTTCATCACAGATTTCCAGACAGTCGATACCAATCCATCAGAGTTGGCAATTGTGGTGAAGCCAATATTGCATTCCCATGAGATAAACATAGAGGTCCCTGTCTGTTCTTACATTCCATGAGTTCAAGGACCATATGTGGGTCATGTTGAATATTCAGTAGGCAAAAAACATACTCAGTAGACGTGGGGCTCCTTTTGGAGACTGGAGAAATTTAAGCAATGCTTTTCCCTGAATGCATTTTCTTATCTCAGGCAGGCTCACATCAGAATGAAGGACTCATATCACTTGGATGGGGTTTACTTGCAGGGTGGGCACCTTTAAGATTGGATCTTTCTGGCATCACAATCCAACAATGTTGAACATTGGGCAGAAATAGTCCCAAAAAGCTGGTTTATATTTTGGGGTTCTTTTTATGGATGGCTCATGTGGATTGTTTGGGACCAAAATTGCCTCAAGAAACTCCGGAGAGGCAAAATGTTTAGGTGCTGTGGGTGATTATTTGATGCTTAGAGCTCTATCACCTGTGGATTTTATAGTGAAGAGTGGGGATGGGGAGCCTGTGACAGAGCAGATGTCAGCAATGACTGAACTGAAATTTGACACCCTGTAGCCTTCATTCGTGTGTTACTGGTCCAGATGTTTCTCCTCAGCATCAGGGAATGGCCCTGCACAAACCGGCTTTTCAGACCTGGGAAGCCCTGATGGATCCTCCTGAGAGCACTTTGGGATTGATATTCCCAGCTCTATCCAGATTTCTCATATAATGCATTTGCAGATAGCTAAAGCAGTCACTTTTGTTGCTCAAAACCCTGTAGATATTTTCATCTCACACAAAGTAATGCCAAAGGCCTCTAGGAGCCCACAAGGTGCTATACGATCTGGTCCTTTTAACTTTTTGTCTTGCTACCCTTTTTCCTGTTCTTTCTGCTCCGGGCATACTAGCCTCTTGGCTGTACCTGTAACATAGCAGGCCTGCCTCAGGGCCTTTGCACTTGCTATTCTCTATGCCTCTATGCTCCCCAAGCATTTTCATGGCTTGTTCCCTTGACTATTTCAAATAAGGCCTTCCCTGGCCATCCTAGACAAATACACTGTTTCCCTGCTACCCAAATTTCTTTTTTTTATTTATTACTTTGTGCAATAATATGGATGTTTTTTCTTTGTTTTATTCATTCTCTGTCTCCCCTACTACAATATAAGCTTCGTCATTGCAGCTTTGTTGTTGTTGTTGTTGTTGTTTTATGATTCATTGCTCTATTTCTAGCAGCTGGAACTGTAACTGACACAGACAATGAGGCCAATAAATATTTTTAGAATGAATAAATGATGTCTAATCCCCCAATGTCTTTATCGCTGATTTTTATAAACTTTTCTTTTTTGTTGCAAGCAACAGAAATCCAATTCATACCAGTTTTAAGCACAAGCAGGAATAATTCATGGGCTCCAAAACCAAGCCACGATAAAGGCATACTGCTTTGATATTTCTTCTACTGTGGATGACCATTTTCCATTGAGTATGGAGTATATTTGCCAGCAATTCCAAGCTAATACCCTTAGAGGTTTTTGTTTTGTTTTAAAGATCTCATTTATTAAAAAAAAATCTCATTTATTTATTCATGAGAGACACACAGAGGCAGAGGGAGAGGCAGGCTCCCTCCAGAAAGCCTGATGTAGGACTCGATCCTAGGATCCCATGATCAAGACCTGAGCTGAAGGCAGATGCTCAACCGCTGATCCACCCAGGTGCCCCTACCTTTAGAGGTTTTTATAAAGAGCTCATCTTCCAGCTAAAAATCAATCATAGAAGGACTTCTACAGGTCGCAATGGCCAGGACCTTGTGCATCCTTAGACTCTTCACTTCAAGCCAGTGAAGCACCAAAGAGGTTGATGAGCTCAGCCTGGGCCAAGAGCTTCCGCTTATAACCTAGAAGTTAGAGCTCGCTAACAGAAGAATGAAACAAAGCGTGGCATGGATGTGGTCGCTGGGGAATTGTGAGCTGGACCCCTCTCCTGTCTGTGTCTGTCATACTCAGTTTGTTTGTGACTTGTTCTCATTTGTCAGCCTCCCTCCTAAAACAACCCAACAGCTTTCCAAGAAAGGGTATATGGTCTACATGCATGGTCTTCAAAGTATGGTGCACACACCCTACCGGACATACAGTATAATTTATTGGGGTATGGAAAGAAAATATTAGAACTTCTCTTATTTATATTTAATCTCATTCTTTAAATATTAATTTTTATGCATGGTTTATAATGCTCACATCAGCATTGTTGTACATATACATAGTAGTACATTAGTACAGCTTATATGTATGTATACATATATAATTTATAAATAAGTAAAAGTACATGCATTTGAGGAGGCTCAAAATATTTTAGTGTTGGATGTCAAGAGCTTTGGCTACTGTTCAATATGATGCTTTTTTTTTAGATGGAGCCCAAGATTGTAGTATCTTTCTTAAAAACTATAATTTACTACTGGCCTTAAAAATAAAAACCCCATGTTTTAAAAAAGACCAGGCAGTTTTATCTCCAAACACTTTTTAAATGCAGCTAAATCCCTGCAGTAATGTGCTGTTCAAACACCTGACAATGAGTGGGGGGAGCACAGGTTGGCTCTTCCATTTAGGAGTTCAGGGATAATACTTTCCTTTTATGATTTTCCTCAAAGTTTGAGTGACAATGTTACATAGTCTTTTCAGATTAAAGGAGCATATCTCTGATACTTGAAATCCAAAAATATTTTTAAACAAGACAAATATAATCATATAGTGAAAGAAAAATTGTGGGTGAGGACAAGAACTGATTGCATAGGAGAAAAGACAACTAATGAAGGCCCCATAGCAGAAAGCAAGAAATTATTCCAGAAGGACAGCAAATGTGGTTAGAGAACTAGCCCATATGCAAGTCAGGAATATATTCTGAATTATTGAAATCTGAATGACTCTCATATTCTATTAAAGAGGAAAAATGGTATTAGAATAAATATTAAAAGGAGTCAAGATCTAGGGGGCATTAATCTTGCTTGAATATTATTAGCTTCTTGCAGTATATGTATCCATCCTTTCCCCATAAACTCTCATATTCCTCTCCCACCTCTCACCCATGCTTTACACAGAGTAAACTCCCAGTAAGGATTCTTAACAAACTGTGGGGGGGGGGGTGGTGGTGGAAATCTACACATGACTGAAGCGTGTCTCCAGGACCATGGAGTGAAAAGCAAAAGTTAAGCTGATATTTTATTAAGTTGATATCAATTATTCTTTTTTTAAAGATATTATTTATTCATGAGAGACACAGAGATAGAGGCAGAGACATAGGCAGAGGGAGAAGAAGGGTTCACCGTGGGAAGCCTAATGCGGGACTCGACTCCAGGACCCTAGGATCACCACCTGAATCAAAGGTAGATGCTCAACCACTGAGCCACTCAGGTGTCCTGATATCAATTATTCTAATGTAATTTCAACAAATGCCATTTTGTCAGGCACAGTGTTTGACACTGGAAATAGATGAGACCCCATACCTCAAGTAGCTGACCATTTTGTGGGGAGGTGGGTGGGACTATAATAGATGCATCACATGCTGGGTATTTCCCTGGAAGGATAGAAAAGTGCCAGGGGGCCCTGGGGAAGGAGTGGGGCAGTGAGCTCCCTGCCTGGGAACATTAGGGACAATGACATTTGAACCAGACCTTAGAGAAGATAGGAACTGTTTTCAAAGGGAAAAAGAAGACTAAGAAGAGGGAACAGCGTGAGTTAAAGGCAGGGATACTTCCTGAAATGAAATGAAATGAAATGAAATGAAGGAAAAAAAGGAAAGGTGGTGCTAGCTTGAGGAGTATGGAGGGTTTGGACTGCATCCTGGAACTGTTGGTAGGTCATTGTAGGATATTTAAATATGGTTTCAAATAAGAAATTAGCATGTGGCAGATCTGATGCCATTTCAGGGGACAAATTGAAACTGCAAATGGGGAAACCATTTAAGAGGCTACAAAAATAATCCAGACTACCACTCCTAAAGTGTAGAAATGGGGAAGTCACAGTGGGTTCAGCAAGGAGGGAACTAATTCAAAAGACCTTTCAGATTCTAAAATCACCAGAACATGCTGCCTTTATGCAGAGATAGTAGGAAAAATAAAAACTCAAAATTGACTATCAGTTTGGACCATATTAATCATAATAGAATGTAGGGAGGGAATATTGGGTCTTCTTTTGGTTTTGTTTCTTTTTGGTGCTGGAGGTAGCAGTTGTTAAGATGATGGTTTTGACTTATTTCTATATTCATATGCCATAAATTTGACTTTTGGAGGGTATGCTATTCTATGAGTTTTAGCATATGCACAGAATCATGGAACCACCACATAGGCAGGACCCAGAACAGCTCCATCACCCCAAAACCCTCTCTTTTACCACCCCTTTTTAGTCCTACCTTCCCCCCACTCCTAATTCCTGACAGCTAACGATCTTTCCCTATAATTTTCCCATTTCCAAATTGTCACATAAAGTCATATAAATCATGACCTTTTGAGATTGACTTCCTTCACTCATCATAATGCCTGTAAGATTCATCCCAATTGTTGTGTGTCTCAATATTTTTTTTAAATGGTTGAGTAGTATTCATTGGTATGAATGTACCATAGTTAGTTTATTCATTTATTGTCAAAGGACACTTGGGTTGTTTTCAGTGTTTGGCACTTACGAATAGAGCTGTTATAAACATTTTTTTCCTCAGAAAACAGAGATATGGTATGGTTTTTTTTCTTTTCATTTTTTTTGAGTCGAAATTACATGATGTAATTTTTTAAAAATTAAACCATTTTTTAAAAGCACTTATGTATTTTAGACAGAAAGCACACAGAACAGGGAGAGGGAGAGAATCTCAAGTAGCCTCCCCGCTGAGGGTGGAGCCTGATGCAGGGCTTGGTCTCATGACCCTGAGATCATGACCTGAGCTGAAATCAAGAGTTGGACACTTAACTGACTGTGCCACCCAGACAGCCTAAGCCATTTTTAAATGTGCGACTCAGCAGCATTAAGTTATAAACATTTTTGTACAGGTTTTTGTGTGAACATGTTTTCATTTAAATGTAAATTTATATTTACATTTATTTATAATTACAGTAAATATGTATGAGTGACATCATTGGGTCACTTATGTAATTGTGTCTTAAAATTTATAAGAAACTGCTAAACTGTTTCCCACAGTGGCTACACCACTTTACATTCCCATCATCAGTGTATGAGATTTCCAGTTGCTCCCTATCTTTGCCAGCACATGATACTGACAGACTCCTCCCCCTCCTAATGTGTGTAGTGGTAATCTTATTTTGATTTTAGTTTGCCTTTCTCTGATTGCCAGTGATGTTGAATATCTTTTCACCCTGGGGTTTTGCTTTTTGTTTTTGATTTTTTGCCATCAGTTTATCTTTGTGAAGTGTCTGTCCAAATTTTTTGTCCATTTTAAAATTGGATTGTTTGTTTTCCTTCTGTTGAGTTTCAGAGTTGTTTATATATTTTGTATACAAGTCCTTCATTGGATATGTGATTTCCAAATATTTTTTCCCAGTTAGTAGCCTGACTTTTCATGTATTTTGCAAAGCAAATTTTTAAAATTTTGATGAAATACAATTTATCATTTCTTTTTTTTTTAATTTTTTTTATTTATTTATGATAGTCACACACAGAGAGAGAGAGAGGCAGAGACACAGGCAGAGGGAGAAGCAGGCTCCATGCACCAGGAGCCCGACGTGGGATTCGATCCTGGGTCTCCAGGATCGCGCCCTGGGCCAAAGGCAGGCGCCAAACCGCTGCACCACCCAGGGATCCCTATCATTTCTTCTTATATGGATTGGCCTTTTGGTGTCGTAGCTAAGAACTAATTATGTAACACAAAACCACAAGGGTTTTCTCTTCTTTATTTTTCTGAAATACTTATTATCCATTTTATTATTATTTTTAAAATTTTATTTATTTATTCATGAGAGACACACAGACAGGCAGAGACACATGCAGAAGGAGAAGCAGGCTCCCTGTAGGAGCCTCATACAGGACTTGATCCCAGGACCCCTGGATCATGACCTGAGCTGAAGGCAGACGCTCAATCACTGAGCCACCCAGGCATCCTTTATTATCCATTTTAAATGAATTTTTGTATAAGGTATGAGATATAGGTTGAGGCAGAATTTTTTGAACGCATATACATCTATTTGTTGCAACATCAATTGTTGAAAATACCATCCTTTCTCCATTCAACTGCCTTTCTACCTTTGTCAAAAATGAAGATGAAGATCTGTTCCACTGATCTATATGTCTATCCTTCTGCCAAATACATTGTCTCAAATGTCTTAAGCAATATTGTAGTAATTGATTTTTTTAAAGATTTTATTTATTTATTCATGAGAGACACATGAGAGAGAGGCAGAGACGTAGGCAGAGGGAGAAGCAGCTCCCTGTGAGAAGTCTGATGCAGGACTCCATCCCAGCACCCCAGGATCACGACCTGAGCCAAAGGCAGATGCTCAACTACTGAGCCACCTAGGTGCCCCATATTGTAATAATTCTTAAAATAAGTAGTATGAGTTCTCCAGCTTTATTTTTTCACCTTATCTTTTGTTATTTTTTTCACCTTTTCTTTTGCAATTATAAATTTTAGAATTATCTTGTCTATCAACAAAAAACTCCTGCTGGAATGTTTATTGAAATATCACTAAATTTGTAGATCAATCTGTAAAGAATTTATATTTTAATTATATTCGGTATTTCAATCCACGAATATGGTATGTCTCTATTTAGGTTTTCTATGAACTACTTTAAGCAGAATTTTGTGATTATCACCATATATATCCTGTACATGTTTTACTTGATTTGTAACTAAATATTTTTGAGCTATTGTAGGTGGGATTTTTTTAAAAAATTGGGTTCCAAGGATGCGTGGGTGGCTCAGCGGTTAAGCATCTGCCTTTGGCTCAGTGCGTGATCCCGGGATCTGGGATCAAGTCCCACTTGGGCTCCCTGCATGGAGCCTGCTTCTCCCTCTGCCTGTGTCTCTGCCTTTCTCTCTCTCTCTCTCTGTGTCTCTCATGAATAAATAAATAAACCTTTAAAAATAAATTAAAAAAATAAAAATTGGGTTCCAGTTGTTCATTATTAGTTTATAGAAATATAATTGATTTTTTCTCTAACCATATTTGTGTAGAGAATAAGTGAATTAAAAACAGCAAGATATATAGTACTGTATAATTCAGTTCTATAGCCAACAGTTATATTACAGATAATAGAACTGTCTAATAGTTCTACCTTGCTTTTCTTTTGTTATCGAGGTATACTTGACATATGACATGATAGTTGCTTGCGGTATACAACAATGATTTGATATTTATATATATTGTGAAATGATCACCACAGTAAGTCAAGTTAGTATGTGTTACCATACATAGTTATAACATTTTTCTGTGTGTATGATGAAAACTTTTAAGATTCTCTGAGCAAACTTCAAATATGCAATATAGTATTGTTAACTATAGTCATCATGCTATATATTACATGCCTCTGACTTTTTTTTTACTTTTTTTTTATAATTAGAAGTTTGTACCTTTGACTCCCTTCACCCATTTTGTGCTCCACCTTCCCCAACCTCTGGCAACCACTGACCTGTTTTCTGTAATCTGTGAGCTTGGGTTTTGTTTTGTTTTGTTTTGCTTGTTTTAGATTCCACAATAAGTGAGGTCATATGGTATTTGTCTTTCTCTTTCTTACTTGTCTCACTTAACTCTGTACCCTCAAGGTACATCCATGTTCTTGCAAATGGTAAGATTTCATTCTTTTTTATGGCTGAAAAATACTCCGTGTGTGTGTGTGTGTGTGTGTGTGTGTGTGTGTGACATTTTCTTTATCCATTCATCTATTAATGGACACTGAGGTATGTGTTGGCTCTTGTAAATAATCCAGCAATGAACATGGGGATGCATAGATCTTTTTGAGTTATTGTTTTCATTTTTTTCTTTTTTTCTGTTTATTTTTAAAGATTTTATTTATTCATGAGAGAGACAGAGAGAGAGAGAGAGAGAGAGGGAGAGAGAGAGAGAGAGAGAGGCAGAGACACAGGCAGAGGGAGAAGCAGGCTCCACGCAGGGAGCCCGATGTGGACTCGATCCTGGGGCTCCGGGATCACGCCCTGGGCCAAACGCAGGCAGCTCAACCGGTGAGCCACCCGGGCGTCCCTGTTTTCATTTTTTTCTAATAAATATCTAGAATGGATTGCTGAGTCATATGGTAGTTCTATTTATGATTTTTTGAGGAAGCTCCATACTGTTTTCCAGAGTGGCTACACCATTTTACATTCCCACCAGCAGTACACATGGGTTCCCTTTTCTCTACATCCCCACTAACACTTGATCTCTCTTGTCTTTTTGATCATAGCCATTCTAATAGGTGTGAGGTGATATTCATTATGGATTTTATTTGCATTTCCCTGATAATTAGTGACATGGAGCATCTTTTCACATACCCATTTGCTGTCTGAATGCCTTCTTTGGAAAAATATCTATTCATATCCTCTGCCCATTTTTTGAAAAAGATTTTTTTTAATTACTTGGGAGAGAGAGAGAGAGAGAGAGAGAGAGAGAGAGAGAGAGAGAAATAGAGCACAAGCAGATGGAGGGGAAAGGAGAAGCAGACCCCCTGCTGAGCATGGGGGCCAATGCATGGCCCTGGGATCATGACCTAAGCCCAAGTCAGACACTTAACTTACTGAGCCACCCAAGTGCCCCATCCTCTGCCCATTTTCTAGCTGGATTGTCTGTATTTTTTGCACAATTGTTTTAAGGCTAACCCTGAATCCTATGATCATACTGAACTCACTTATTAATTCTAAGAGGGGTGGGTTTTTATTTTGAGATTTCTTTATTTTTTATTATTTTTTATTTTTTAAAGTTTTCTATACAGACAATTATATCATCTGTGAATAGGAACAATTTTATTTCTTCCTTTTTGAGCTAGATGTATTTTATTACTACTTCTTGCTTTATGGCACTATCTAGAACTTATAATATGATATTGAGTAGGATTGATAAAAGTAGACATCCTTGCTTTGTTTTCAGGCTTAGGAGGAAGGCATCAGTCTTTTACTATTAAGCATGATACCCTTTATCAGACTGATGTAGTTCCCTTCTATTTCTAGCTTGTTGAGTTTTTTAATCATGAATATTGAATTTTATTGATTTTTTTTATTAAGTACATGATGATGTGGTATTTCCTCTACAGACCTTTGATATGCTAGATAACACTGATTATTTTTGAATCTTAAATGGGCTTACATTCCTGGGATAAATCCCATTTGGTTGTAATGTAGTTTTCTTTTTATACATTGCTGGATTTGATTTCCTAATATTTTGTTGAGAATTTTTGCAGTTATGTGTTCATAAAGGATACTGGTCTGTTTGTTTTGGGTTTTTTTGTACCCTTTTTTTCTGGTTCTGATACCAGGGTAATGGGCTTTATGTAATGAGTTAGGAAGTGTTTTTGCCTTCTCTGTTTTTTGGAAAAGATGGTTTAGAATTAGTTTTATTGTATCTTTAAATGTTCAGAAGAATTTGTCAGTTAAATTATCTGTCTGGAAACTGGAAGAGATTTGTTTGTGTGTGTGTTTGTTTGGGAGGGGCAGATTTTTAACTATGAATTTGATTTCTAAATAAGTGTAAGATGATTCAGGTTCTTCTGAATTTTGAGTTTGTTGCTCTTAATAAATTGGTTCATTACTTCTAAATTTTTAAATGTATGTATACAGAATAGTATACATAGTTTTCTTTATTATCATCTCAATGTGTGTGGAGTCTGTAGTGATAGCTCCTTTTCATCTTCGATATAACAATTTATATCTTTTTTCTGCTTTTCTTTGTAAATCTGGTTAATGACTTATCAATTTTATTGATCCTTTCAAAGAATCACCTTTTCATTTTAATTTTTTCTTTTTTTCAGTTTATTATTGCATTAAAAAAAGATTTTATTTATTTATTCATGAGAGACATAGAGAGGCAGGGACATAGGCAGAGGGAGAAGCAGACTTCCTGCAGGGAGCTTGAATGCTGGACTCAATCCCAGGACCCTGAGATCACGACCTGAGCCAAAGGCAGATGCACCACCACTGAGCTACCCAGGTGTCCCTATTAGTGCATTTATTAGGTCTTTTTTCTGCTGGCTATGGAATTATTTGCTTAATTTTGTTGTTTCTTAAGTAAGAGGCTGAAATTGTTGATTTGAGATCTTTGTTTCCAATAAACATTTAGTGCTACAGATTTCCCTCTAAATTCTGCTTAAATTGTATCCTATACAATTTGGTGTGTTGGATTTTATTTTTACTCAATTCAAAATATTTTCTAATTTCCCCTGGGACAACTTTTAATGTCTCTGGCTGAGAATTCTAACATTAGTGTCTGTTTAGGATTGGTTTTAATTGATTTTTCTCCTCCTTCAGGGTCCTATTTTCACCTTTACATGCCTGGTACCTTGTGATGGGATGCTAGATATTTTGGATTTTTATCTTGTTGAGTGCTGGATATATTTGTGTTCCTGTAAACATTCTTGTACTTTGTTCGGGGACAGGATTAAGTTACTTGGAAATAGTTTGCTGTTTGTGGGACTTGCTTTTAAACTTTGTTGAGTGAGGCCAGATCAGCATCTGGTTAGGGTTTGTTATTTCCCATTCTTGTGGAAAGACCCTTGTGAGTAGTGCACCTGATGCCCTGTGAATTCGGTTTTTCTTCACTCTGACTATGGAAATCATCCACCGTTTCTGGTAGCGTGTGAGCTCTCAAAAGTGTTTCTTCTAATCCTCTTGAATGCTTCCTCCCACCCCAGCCTTCAGGCAGTTTTTCCAGATGCATGTAAGATCAGTTCTCTGCTCAATAATCAAGGGACTCCAAGCAAATCTCTGGCGTGTCCTATTCATGTAGTTTTCTCCTTTGGTCCTCTGCTGAGTGAACCTTAGCCACTTTGCTCTCTTGATTGAACTTCCACCTCTGTGCTCTCAATTCAAGGAATCTGCCAGGCTCTGCCTCAGTTCCTTCTTCCTACATCAGTAGCCTGCAATCTTTCTCCACACAGTAAGCTGAGGTGACCATAGGCTTATTCTAATTCTTTGCCTCATGATAAAATACATGTTATTGCCCTGTAGGTGTTTACAAAGGTGTTTGGAAGGGAGGGTCAGTTGAGTATAGGAGAACATAAACATATCAGGTTAGTTCACCAATAAGGATTTTGGAACCTCAGAGCATGATGGCAGCACACAAGTGGATTCCAAATGAGTCAGCTTCTAAGAACCTCAGAAAAATGGGGAAAGTGCTGTCATCATCATCACATCGTGGTCATCATCTTCATCACCACTATTTTATAGAGCTCATACTCTGAGTTGGGGGTAGAAACTTGATTCATGTGTGTTACTGAATCCAATCCTAGTGGGGATGTGCAGAGGCTGTCCTCAGACCGTAGCGTATTTGACTAGTGGTCCCAGCTGCCGTCCTCTGAATTCACCATGTGACTCCCCCTCCCCCGCCAGCAACCAAGATCAACAGGGATAGGACCTCAGACCCGTTACTGTTAGACTGTGGTTCCAGGACTTGACTTTGCCGAGACTTCCTTAGATGTGTTCTGTAATCCAAGTCTTTCCTTATACACACTTCTTTCTTTGCCTTTCACTCTCATGCATCATTCAGACCTGCTTTGTGATCTGATAGTTCTCTGAGCCTCCTTCAGTTCCCCAGTTTCCCTCCCAGGCACCATCCCCCAGTAAAGCCTTTCACATGTGTAATGTCTTGTGTCTGCTTCTTTAACTAGCACGTTCCTCATATAACTCTAGGAGGCAGGAATACTATTTGTTATAGACTGACCTGTGTCCCACTAAAATTCGTATGTGACATCCTAACCCCCAATGTGGCTATATTTGGATATATGGCCTATTAGGAGGTAATTAAGATTAAATGAAATCATAAGGATTGGGCCCTCAGCTGATAGAGCTGGTGTCTGTTAAGAAGAGGAGGATATACCAGACATCTCCTCCTCACTGTGTGCACGGAGGAAAGTCCACCTGAGGACATACAAGGTGACCATCTGTAAGGCAGGAAGGGAATCTCACCAGAAACCACCCCTGCTGCCACCTTGATCTTGGACTTTGGCTTCCAAAGCTGTGAGAAAATAATTGTCTTTTTTTTTTAAGCTCCCCTGTGTGTGGTATTTTGTCATGCAGATGAATACCCCCATTGTTGTGCCCATTATACAGAGGTGTGAACTGAGGATAGGGAGGAGAGGTAACTACCCAAGGGCACTCAAGTCCTAATTGGCTGAACTCATATTAGGTCCAAGGGCAGGGTGACTACAAATATGGCTTGCCATTACCATGCTACCGTGGCATTCCCTGGACCATGAGGATGGGGAGACACTGGCTTCAGTGTAGGGGAGGCTCTGAATGAGGATGAGCTATGGAAGGAAGGCTTGGGAAGAGTTGAGAGGGAGTTTGGAGAATTCTCACCCTCCCTCCTGTGTGTCAAAGATGCGGGGCTCGGCCAGAGGTGCATGTGACCCCGGTAGAGCAAGCATGACTCCATGAGGGGGAGGTCGTGGAGGCTTCCATCGAGGTATGGGCTTCAATCCTGGCAGCAGTAATTCCACAGGCAGTGGTGGCACCAGAGGAGAATATAGATAGGGCATGGCCAGGGGGACTTTCACAAAGGTCAAGAGCAGGGACTTCCAGAATGTGTAGTTTTATTAGGAGAGCTCCTGCATCCCTATGAAGATGTCATAGTTTGTAAGTGAACTACAGATGAAAATAAGTGCCTTATTGCTCCAGCATATTTAGATAATAAAGGACAAATTGGTAATGTATATGAAATCTTCGGACAACTTGGAGATTTTTAGTTTTCAGTTAAGTTGGCAGAAAATATGAAAGCATCTTCCTCTTGAAAAGCTGCAGAAGTTTTATATACACCCATATAATCTGTTCCCACTACAGAGGTTTTGACCTCGACCTCCAGGTGAGAAGGGCCTCCAAGCAGTGAATAGGAGGGAGATGAGGAGGTGGCAGACAGAGGGTTTTGCAGGAAGTTGGGCTGGAGGCTTCAGAGGAGGCGTGGGGGTGATGGTTTCAGAGGAAGAGGACATAAGGTATAATAGTTGGCAGAGAAACTTCCAGCGTGATCTATTTCCATGGATCAGAAACTTGTTTCTAGAGCCAGTGTTGAAGAACTGGTCATTTTATGACAGTGGCACTAAAATGTCAACAGCATGCAAAAGTGAGTGTGACCGAATAGGCCAGGTTGCTCTAGAAGAGGATGAGCACGTGTTTTAATGTTTTGTACAATGCTTGGAACTCTGTGGGTGCTTCATAAATGAACACTTTTCATCTGGAAAAAAAGATATGGGGCCCGAGGGAATGTTCACCAACAGGAGAAACTATTCCTCTAGGTTGAGGTGGGAGGAGCATGTGGAGGAACAGGGAAGATAGCCAGGTGATCCGTCCTCCTCAACTCTTGGAATTATTATGGAGGAGTCAAAGTCTTTGAAAAGAAAAATAAATTCATAATTAAGAAAATTCCCAGAGACCAGAATCTGGTTCTTTCCAAGTGCACCATGAGCTGTCAACAGGGAGGGCTGGGGACAGCCCACCGGAAGGAAGTTAGCAGATGGGGCTGTGTGGAGGCCACCGTGGAGGGCAGTGAGGAGCTCCCAGAGGCCAGGGAGTGGGAGGTGACAGACAAAAGTGGTGGGAAAAGCCTACTCAGCGAACTTTGAAAAATAGAGAGAGAGGGAGAGAGAGAAGCCAGTACCGAGAAAATTTTAGCTGCTGGTGACTAGACATAATATCTGAGCAATTACTGACTTTTTCTTTTCATCACGATGTTTGGTGCCTTGTAGACACAGCTAAGATGTCACGAATGTAAATAATTTAGTACAGTGTTGTCATCTCTCGCTGAGTTGCCTTAAGCTTGACATTAGTAAAATGCATCTTACTTAAGTAGGGTTTTCAATACTTATTTGCTTTTGGGTTACAGAGATGGATTATTTTGCTTGTAAGATGACTTGATAGAAAAAAAATAGCTTATTTCATAAGAAAAAATTATGTATTGCATATTGTGTTATTTCCATATGCCTTGGAATCTTGCAGTCAGGCAGAAATGTGATACCTTAGAGTCAATTTTCCACTCCCGTAATAAAAGCGGCACCAGTTCATCCATCAAAAATTGAGGTGGTTTAGGAAGAAATTACTTTGCTTTTATGAAAGAAGTCCAAATGTTGTTTTATTTAAATATCTAACTTCCTGGAAAACTTCATGTGGGTGGTGTGTGTGTGTGTGTGTGTGTGTGTGTGTGTGTCTTGTTGTTCCTTTTGTTGGTAAACAGGAAGCCCTTTGAAATGATACACTAGAAGGATATAAATTCAGATTTTCTCATAGTTTCTTTCTGGATGGGTTTTATATTGTTAATTTTCTTTTCCCCTTCATTATAGAGCCCTGTATTAATTATCCAGCTCTCTCTCTTTTTTTTTTTTCTGGAAGATATTCTGAAGTGGTACCCCACAGACATAATGTTATGACAATGGAATTTCAAGAGTTTTGGTTGACTGCTTGCAAAGAGGTTTTATTTGGACAGGAATGCAGGACATTGGCTTTTTTAACAGAGAGTATAGCTTTTCTTTCTTTCTTTCTTTCTTTCTTTCTTTCTTTCTTTCTTTCTTTCTTTTTTTTTTTAAAGAAGTTACTTGTGGGAAAATAGTTCAGAGTATCTTATTAATGATTTTCCCCTTGGATTTCTGTTTATTTCCCACCCCATCCCTCAGATCTTTGTAACTAAAAACAAGCTTTAGTTCCTCATCTTGGTTACAGTGGTTTAAATGTTTGTTGGTATGTGACTTTGTTTAGTAAAGTTTGTGTGATTCTTTTTCCTTTTCTCCCCCAATGATCTCAGTTTGCTAAACATTGCATAATTTTAAAAAAATGTAGTAGATTATTATTTGGCTTCCCTAAACTTCATAGCCATCACTATTTTTTTTTTTTTTACTTTGGTCACTCAGATTATTTTATGAAATCAGTCCAATCCCAAAGTTGTTTGTTCCTGGCTTTGACTCTGGGTGGAGGTGTACTGTGATTTTCATGAACTTTGATGTTTTCTGTCTTATGTAGGCGGGGACCTGAGAGTTTTCAGCAATTTTCCTGCAACCAGGGAAAACTGTGTATTGAATAAAGCCCTTGCAATAGTCTGCTCAGTCCCTGATTCCCTTCGATGTGCACAGTTCTGCACATGGCTTTTGGCCGAGATTTCTTGTACTGTTCATGGTAGAGAGAAGAAAATACAGGAACATAGGTGGTTGGCTCTAGGAAAGACTTAGGTAAGATCATCTAGTCCACAGACAAATACATGGCACAAATACCACTACTCTTCCCTCCAATGTCTGTAGCAGACACCATAATTGATCATGTTTTTTGTTTGGGGGTTTTTTTCTGTTGAGCCATCCATGGACACACAGTCTTTACTGACATGGTAGCCTAGGCTCCTGATAAAATGCCATGGAGTTGGCATATGAGATGGAATCTCTGTCAGTAGATTATAACATATCTCTATACACATCTGGAGACATGGGGAAGTTCAGGGTGAGGCCAAGGGATATTGGAGTTGGAGCAGAGGCTCAAGAGTAAAATGACATGAGCTTGACCTGAAGCTATCCTACTTGCTAGTGGTGTGATTTGGGGCAAAGTTCTTCATCCAGTTAGACTTGTCCTCACCAATACAGTGTGTGAAAACAGAAGCTACATCCTAGGACTGTGGGAAGATAAAATGGAATAACCAACATGAAGCATTTAACCCTGAGCTTGGCCGCAGCACTCAATCAATGGGAGCTGTCATCATCATCACCCTCGTTAGGGAAGTGACTTGTTTGAGATAATAGCGCTCGTTAGGACTAGACAGGGTTTCTCAATTTCAGTGCAACTGATGTTTTAACGGCCAGATACTTCTTTGCCATAGGAATTGTCCAGGCATTGTAGGATATTTAGCCACATCTCTGGCCTCTACCAACTAGATGTCAGTAACCTTGCTCCCCAAATTGTGACAAATGTCTCCAGACATGGATAAATGTTCCCGGGGTGGGGGGTGTTACAATTTCCCCCAGATATGAACCACTGGAAAAGACTGAACTTCACTTATAATTTTTTTTTTTTGTAAGGCTAAAATATTTGTGCTTGAATCTAATGTCAGGGAAGCTAAATCCACTGGTTTTGTCACTGGGTTCTGAGAATCTTTTTTTTTTTTTTTTAATATCAGCTTTGGGTGGCTTTAATATCTCTGCCTTCATATCAGGTTACGAGTTTGTCTATTTACTAATCTGTGGGTAGTTTTGAGTAACAGACTAACAGCTCTAAGTTTTAATTAGACTTTTGTAATAGAATTTAAAATAATGTCAAGGAAAGTGTTCATAATATAATTTTCAGTGATAATAGCTATAATCCAAATTGTATAATAAAAATGAGGGTATAATTAATTTGAGTATTTATTATGTGTTAGACACTAGGCTATGAGCTTAATGTTTCGATATCATGTAATTGTTATGATGCACAGGCTAGTGTTATTATTCCCATTTTACAGAAGTTGGAACAGAGGCAGAGTAGCTTGTCTAAGAACCCACAGCTACTAAGTAGCAGAATAGCCCACCCATCCTAAGCAACTTGTTTATAATGTATACAAACACATATATGCTAAGGAAAGGTGTGGAAGGATGTGCCCAGGTGTCTACTTTGATTATTTAAAGATGGTAGGATGACTGATATTTGTTTCTTAGTATTTATACTGACTGTTTTCCATATTTTCAGCTTTGACCATCATTTTTAAAAAAGTATTAAAAATTATAATTATGCAGTCTTGTGGCTTTTCTAAAACAAGTGACTATGTTTACAACAGTCTGCCTCCTATTCATTTGATCTTGCTTATGATTGATTGAAAAGCAACAGTAAATATATTTTTAATTTGTCATGTTAGATAGCAGAATCAAAACATACAGCTCCTAATGTGACACATGACTATTTAGAAGTGGGGGTTGTACACATTTGTAAGCTACTTTTCCCTTATAAGGTTGCTCTGTAAGTCATCATATGGAATTTTTAAATAAACATATTACATGTTATAGATCCGAAAGAATGTTGTCCTTCAAGATTTCTTACCTTGGAAGTTATATGCTTGTTTCAGTGATGAAACCAGTGGAATATCTTATGATTTCACTTTTGATTATTGTCTTTAGAGCTTCTTTTTGAATCAGACAAGAAACCCAGGCTTCATTATTTCAGAAAAACACCAGGAATTGCCTACTTGGTTGCCCCTCTCCCAACTCCAAGGCATGCTCTGAATTCCTGTTTGTCCTTTTCAAAAATCAAACAGAGCCACATGGTTAAAATTTACCATAAAAAAATAATAATAAAAAAATAAAAAAATAAAAATAAATAAATAAATAAAATTTACCATAAGAGGCAATGTCTTAACCAGGGTCTTAATTTTCTTAAGGAAATTCCAAAAAGGGAGATCCAAATGTGATGTGATGAATGGAATCATTGTTGGAATAAGTGCAGAGATCTACAAGGTGAACACTTTTAAGTGTACTGCACACATTTGGAACCATAAATTCAGGTCTGTGCGTGTTCATTTGCATTATTTTATAGTTATGCATTATGGGTTTCAGTTCTGAATCTGATACTTGTCTGGCTTTATTCCCTATGGCAGACATTTCCAATTTTAAATAACTTTGAAAGATCTCTTGTCTCTCTGCTCATACAATTAAAAGGTCTTGATGATTCTGGGATCCAGAAGATACTTGAAGTCTAATAGAACATGTGTAAATAGTATGTCGAGCAAGGAGACAACAAGGTCACTAGAGGCCCACCAGAGGTCTGCTAGAGGTGACATATAGGGCTTGGTGCTGGGTGGCTTCTCAGGTGAGTGGAGATTCCAGTGGTGGCTCCCAAGGCCCTACCTGGCTCGCTCACTTCCTGGGACTCCCTCTCAGCCCTCTCAGTAGCTCCAGAATCTCCTGCTCAGCACAGCCACTCTCATCTTTGGGGGCCCTGTAAAGGGAGACTTCACTTTAATTTCAATCTCTCATTTCTGAGTTGGGTGTTATTACCATTATTTTATAGGAGAGGAAGGAGAGGCCAAAAGAGATGAAGTCCCCAGGTGATCCTGTCACTTACTCGATCATTCGTTTGTTCATTCAGTTACATATTTAAGGACCTAGTATAGGCCATTGAGGAATTCATAGTGAATAAAACAGAGAGGTCTGTGGCTTCATGAAGCTTATTTCTAGCAAGAGAGCCATACGATAAATGAGTAACCAAATCAAGAAACAAGACAGAATTTTAGATAATTTTGGAGGAGGAAAGGGCTGTGTCTAGAAGAGGTCAGGGGACATTTTCTCCAAAGGTGTCATTTTAACTGAGACCTGAAGACTTGAAAGGTAGCCATGCAAAGACCTTAAGGAAGAGCATGCCAGCTAGAGGGAACAGCAAGGAGGAAGACTCCAATTCCTAGTGCAGCATGCAAGGCAGAGAATAACCATATCATCAAGACATAAAATATACATAAAATAATATTTTCCAAAGACTGCAGTCTTGACGCAGGGAAATTTTAGAGAGAAGAGTTTATAAGGATGCTAGACAGTATGGAATTCTAAACCATATTTTCACTCATTATAAACCAGAAAAGCCAGTTTTATTTGCCACATAACCAGAGCTGTTGTTATTATTATTATTTTTTACGCATATTATATGGTACACAACCTGACCTGAAATTGTGGGAAAAGCTAGGGTCTTCCTCTTTAAGATTCTCCTTGCCCGAGAAAAATCTGACTCCAGTGGATAACTGGAGCAGAGCATTTTTGAGAGAATGTGTAGTGTGTGTCTGTTTTCTCTGTTCACATTATTTCTTTTACCCAGAAGGAGACCAAACTGTTTATAGGGAAGATAGAAACAAACAAACAACTGGGTAATACGCTTCCCTTCCAAACGTTCAGAAACATGTGACATTTCAGCCGGCACGGAGATCCCTGAGGCAAACAGGCCAGCCGTGCTTGGTTCTTTTGGAGCACAGATGCCGCCTCTTCCTTGGGGATGACAATATAAATTATACAGACCATTATCATCTCTTCTCCAGAATTCTAACTCCTGAATTCTGACCCAGAAAATGCACAATTTGCTCCCCTGGAGCATAAAATTCACGCTGCCCCAGCACTTGCTGGAACAACCAGAGAAGATTTGATTGGCCTCTTCTACCCTCTGCTGTTCTGTGTCCTAAGACGAGCATCCAGAAGAGGCTATTTTCTGTTGCTGGGAGGAAAGACTGGTTTTGTTGTGCCAGTTGGAGTCTTGTAACTATGCCAGAATCTAATCTTCATTCCACCATGTCTCTCTGGGCCCCGAATGTTTTTCAGTGGAATGCCCCAGCTCACTTGCCACTAAGAGATGTGTTCTTCCTCTCTCCCTCCCTTCCCCAAAACACATATTTTGGCATCATTTGGTTTTCTGAATCTTTCTAGGACTTATATCCTTTTTCTAGCTAAGCTGGGGCCTCGGATAGATTTTCAGAGTTGTCTGATCTTTCTTTCCGCTGTTGGTAAATTAACCTCCAAGCTTCTTTGTGCTGGGTTCTTGAAGACCATCTGACCTTTGTTATTCCTTTACCACTCTTTTTACTCACTGGCTTAAAATCTACAGAAGTTTTATTTGGTATTTTCTTATGGTTTAAGTGATAACTCACAAAATGCATCCTTTTTGTGGACTGGGTCAGTTTACATTGGTGGTTACCCCTTCTGATTTCTTCTAAAAAGGTTTCAGTTGAAAAATTTTTCATCAAGAAATTCACTTGAATGTAAGTTTCATGAGGGCAAGGGTTTTTTGTTTTTTTAATCTTTTGCTTATCACTGTTCCCTAATATCTAAAATAGTGCTTTGGCCACAGTAATGTGCAAGAAATATTTGCTGAATGAATGATTGAATGAAATGGAACTCAGACTTGCCCGTGTGAGGGGCCCTGGCAGATGCCCACTTCTGCTTTTCATAAGATGATTCCTCCAAAATCGATCTGTATTCTTAGACTCGCGTTAGATAAAAAAACCATCAAAATGCCAAGATTAGCAGAAGTCTTGGAAACAAATACTTGGTTTTTTTCCAGACTCTTCTATCAATCTAGTAATCATCCCGACATTTCCATCATTGATTCTTCAAACAGCTGGGCTCCATGAGCTGTTCAGGAGCCAGGCAGAGCACAGAGAAGGTGGGGCTGGTGACTGGCACTGACCCCTCCGCGTAGTAAACTTCCTGGCTCCTTACACCTGAGATGCATATGCCCTTGGACTTCCCAGAAGAAGGGGAATTTTAATTAGAACATCCAGATGAAGTTTCTGCCTAATTTAAATCCCGTGCGTCATCTTATGAGCTGCAGTATCCTAAAGTTCTCATTCTCTTCGTCGCCACTTCCTTTATTGCGTTTTGTTTTTAGCCTGAGAGCCATGAGACTGACAACACATCTGACGTTGTTTATGGAGTCGCGGACTCTAATAAAGTCTGCTTAATCATGATGGAGCAAGCTTTGCTGCCAAGAGCTTTGTCAGAACTGGAAAGGGCTTGGTGGCAACTGACCCTGGCTATGGAGCCCACCTTGCTTTCTGCTACAAGCTTTCTGTTACAAGTGGCCTCATCTTAAGTCAAAAGAAAATGATTTGGCTACTCGGTTACAGGTGGAAATGAAGCGGATTTCTGCTTCTCCTTATTTATCAGATAAATACTAGTGGCAGGGAGAGGAATGTTGGTGGCCCAGGGAGAGGCCTGCCTGTGTGTCCTGGGGGCATTCAGAGTAATCCTTTCCACCCAAGGGCAATTTTGTCTCCCAGGGAACATGTGGCACCATCTGAGACATTTTTGGTGGTCACGACTGTGGGAGGGTATCACTGGCATCTAGTAGGCAGAGGCCAGGAATGTTCCTAAACATCCTACAATGTATAAAATGCCCCCGTCCCCTGCAATGAATGATTTGGCTCTAAAAGTCATTAGTGCTTAGGTAGAGAAACTGATCTGAATGAGTCTCATTCAGTTTCGTGACCTTGTCCCTGCCTAGGAAGGTAATTCTTCTGTTGCTATTTTTCAGTTCTGACTTAAAAAAAAAAAAAGATTCACCCCCCCCCAAAAAAAAATGATTTCCATCTTATTCTTGCATCAAGAATTAGGGGCATACCTGGTTTCAGAAGTGGGCAGGGCAGGCAGCCTAGGTGGGATGATTTGAAATGCACTGAGAAAATCCAATCGACTTAAAATCTCTCTCTCCTTCCAAGCTCTGAGGTCTAGGATTCCTTCAGTTGAACCCTGGAGAAGCCCCGACTGGCGATTCAGGATTCCGGGTCTTGAGTCAAGCTCTGCCACTTCCCCAAGTACTAAGATGTGTTGAGCATTGACCCTGGGCCCAGCCCTGGACTAAGCACTGCACATCCCATCCCTTCTTCCGCAACTCTGTGAGATGTGTGCAGTTACAATTGCTGTTTTACTGACGAGCAAACAGAGGCTTGAAAATGTTCAGGAATTGGCCAAAGCAACATAGTGATAAGCATAGTGCTGTGATTTTTTTAAAAACAGGATGCCCAAGGCTCTGCCAGGAGCCAAGATCTTACCCTGCCTAGCTCTGAGGCATCTCAGCTAACCTTTCTGTGACTGTCTTCACCTGTGCAAGAGGAGGAAGTTAAACCCTTCTAGGAACTTTTGATGATGCTATGTGATGTCCTTATTTGTTCCTGTGTTTTTTATCTTGCCTTTTTTTTTTTTAAAGATTTTATTTATTTATTCATGAGAGACACACAGAGAGAGGCAGACACATGGGCAGAAGGAGAAGCAGGCTCCCAGCAGGGAGCCCACTGTGGGACTTGATCCTAGGATCCCGGGATCACGCCCTGAGCCAAAGGCAGACGCTCAACCACTGGGCCATCCAGGTGCCCCTATATCTTGCCTTTCTTAAAGATTTCCCTTTAAAATGGAAACAGTCCCAGGATAGGTAACAATTGTAAATCCCCACAAATGATTCCAAACCTTAAAGTATATCATAACCAGCTGGTGAGCTTCTAAAAATGCTTATTTCCATGGCTGCTCACCAACACTCTGCTTTCGCGCCTTTGAAATGGGCGCCTGCAATCCTGATACTCACTGCCTTCTCCATCCAGGTGATTCTAATGCATGGGGTCTGAAGACCACACTGCAGAATGCTGTTCTAGCCCCTTTTGGGGGAATTGGTTTAATCCATTGGATGCCAGCCACAGTGGAAGTTCAGAGTGCTTGGGGTAAATTGTGGCAGCCCGATCCCTTACTCTGGCAGAGCTGGCTGTGCCTCCTATCCTTTGGCTCAACTCAGGTCAACTGTTCCCAACATTGCACATCAGAATCACCTGGGAAGCTTTTAAAACTCACCATGCTGAGATCGTATGCCAGGTCAATTAAATCCTAATGTCTGGGAGTGGGAACTGGCTTCAGTTTTTTTGTTTTTTTAAGATTTCCAGATGATTCCTATGCACATTAGTTTGGAACTACTGTAATGGGTGTTGCAGAGTCCACACCTTTTCACTTGTAAGACAGTTCCACTCTCAGTCCTACTTATCTCATAAGACACATCTGCAAGGCACCCTGTGCTCTATCGACTTTCCAGAATCCCTTGCTCACTCCTCTGCCTTTTATGTTACTTTTAAGGTAGTCATCCCATCACCTTGTTTGTGCTTGCTACGGGTCTTCCTCTTGAGGGAAGGGACTTTAACGTGTGTGGCTCTCAACTGATGTGAGTAGCAAGAGCAGGTGAGGGTGGACTCAGGAGACAGAAGGCAAAGCCAACTGGACTCTGCTGTGGCTTTCTTCACAACAGACCAGATGGAAGGTAATACTAATAATGGTTATTATAAGGAGGTTGCCCTGGCGCCGGACTCCTTGAATAAAATACCCTAGTAAAACTTTGGAACTCCCTCTTCTGGGCAGGAACAAAGAATCTTGCTAAAAACAGTGCCTTCTAAATAATGACGTTATGGCTGATATTTTGAAATTGCGAGTCTGCTGACAAATGATTCAGAATGTAGGAACAATTGAGAAAGGAGACCAGCTTTCCCTACCAGGATGTTCAGGGTGACTCGTAAATGCTTGGGAAGGAATTTAAGAATAAGCCAGAGTCCTTTCCAAGTTTCCTTTTTCTCTTTTGGTTGCTTTTACCTTTCTCACTTGAGAAACAAACCTGTCATCCAGAACTGACATGGTGACTCAGTTTCCCCAAAGGCAGGAGCGGCACAGAGGCTGCCTGTGACTCTGATGCCCCGTACTCTGCTGTGATCAGCCTAGCTAGAGTTTTAAAACTGAGGACTATTTGGATGAAAATCTGGATTTCTTGCCTCTCTTGAAAAATCAGAAACTCTTCCTGCCCTAAGTTTGTTTTCTTGGTGATAGCAGTCAACATCTGCCCCTTTGTATGGAGGCCTATGTGTTCGAATTTGCCATGGTCTCCTCCACTCCTTCCTAATTCCATACAAGCCACTTCAATTTAAGTTGCCTGCTTGAGTTCTCTGGGCTGTGGCATCAACATCACCTGACAAAACTTGTTAAAACATCAATTTCTGGGTCCCACCAATCTTCTGTAAGGAAGCGCTGTCAGTTCCCAGTGTATGTATGGATATGAGTGTTGATATATATACACGTACATGTGAGTGTGTATACATGTGTGTGCATGTATATACATATGTGTGTATGCATATGAAATACATCATCAGCAGGGACTTCCATGTATTTCATTCTTTGAGTTATAATTCAGTACTACTGTTATTTTCTTACATAAGATGTCTCAACTTAGGGCACTGGGAACTCTTTCAGGTGGTGGGCTTTAATGACTTTTCAGTAAGTCTCTCCCCACCTCACCCAGCCTTTTTTTTTTTTTTTCTTAAAGCACTTCCTTTAGTACTTTTTGGTGCCACAAGATGCCCTAGGTTTATCTTATATTTTCTGTACCCCAACTAGTTCTCCAAGGATCCCTGATATCTTTTATTGGGGAAAGGTATTTAGAAACCAAGGTATGGGTGCCAGGTGTGCTCACTGCTAGTGGGGTGTCACTGCTTCTAACCTCTTTCAATGGACAGACCGAAGAAATATATATAGGGATGCTAACTCACTGCATATATGCACAAGGGTTTATTTCTGTATTTATTTGTGTATATATATATATATATATATATATATATATATATATATCTCCACTGTCCAGATGGATACCTCCAACTCCAACCTATTACCTTAGGATTGATCCTAGCCTTGGGGATATCAGATTTTTAATCTTTGTATGGCTTTTTTTATCTTAACAGTGGCTCAAGAACCTTCTGAGGGGAAAAGGAATATTTTATAGATATTACTGAAAAAAAAAAACCAACAAAAAAAGTAACCCTAAGCTTGGCATAACAAATATGTTAGCATGTCCCTATGCTCAATATTCTTCAGCCCTTTCTGAAATCTACAGTTTGGAACATACAACCTTACTGTTCCTGAAGGTAGATAGACGTGCCTCACTTCCCTTCTTATACAAACACAGTTTGTCTCCAGCCCTACGGAACAATACCTATTGTAACGCTGAGCTGGCACTTGTGGATTCTAAATATAAGCCAAGATACTTCTCAAAGATTAGAATCAGAACTTTGCTTTACATGTGAAATCTTATTTTGAATTCAGGTACACAATTACTCACTCAGAGACTTAATTATACTGCCTTAGGATAGTATTACAATAGTTTTAATTATTTTTTGGGGGGTTACAAAAGTAACCTTTTGTCTGGTTAGGAAGGTGAAGTGACTAGAGTCTTTTTGAGAACTTCAAATACAAATTTAACCATCAGCTGTGAGGTTTATCTGTGGTTCCTTCATGTTTATTCAAGAAGCAACCATACTTGGATGGGCTCCTCCTTCCTCTCATTATGCTTAATGTAAATCTAGTGCTGCTTGGATGTGTCTTTATAAACCGTGCAGAGAACTGGAAAGAGAATCTAACCAAGATGGTTCATGGGCCGCTGGAGGTGTGGCTCAGTGGTTTGGAAAACATTCTGGATTTTAAACAGCAACACCTATAATTATGGAGGCGTCATCCCTTCCATAAAAAAGAAAACAAAACAAAGAAAGCAAAGCCCTTCTACTAACAAGGTGTAGTCATAGCATGTGTTCAGCCTTCCCAAAACCTGTCTGGCATTTGTTTCTGGCCTGGTGGGGGAATATCTTCCATCTTTCTCTGAGCACTCATCAAACAACACAAAGGTAAACAATTGGAGGGCAATTAGCAGTCTCTTTGGGGTAACAGGAGAGAGAAGTCACCCTGCTATTAATTTCAAAGGAATTAATCATGGTTTATATATGTGATTCAGTGGCTTAACTTTGCACGTGGTTGAAAAACAAGGAATCAACAAAGTTTACAAAAGACACAATTTGGAGAACCAGGTATGGTAAACAACTTAAAGAACCATCTGCTGGGTATTCTGAGGCGGTAAAGATTGAGATGGTGCCTGTTGCATAAGATGTGATGGTGCCTTGTATAAGATCTGCTATGTGGACTGCAAGTCTGTGTTTCTCAGACTTGCATGTGTGTGAGATTCAGCTGGGAAGTATTGTTAAAATGCAGATTTTGATCCCATAAGTGTAGGGAGGTGGCTGAGATTCTGCATTTTTAACATGTTGTCAGGTGGTACTCATGTTAGAGATCAGCACATCTCATTTTGTGTAGCAAGACTGTAGGTTATTCTGGTACCTATGGTAAGGTAGGATTGAGCCACTCGTACTCCCTTTATGTGTCTTGAATTTAACAACATGTTGCACTGCGATTGTCCAGGGGTTAGGAGACTAGGATAGCTTTCTGGAGTAGAGGTACTTGGGCCAAATACTTTATTGCACATTGTAGTTTCTGGAGATTACAATCCACTGGAACCCGCAGGGCAAAGAGCTATACTATGTAGTACAGTTAACAGCAACCTTTTTTTTGCAAAGACCAATTCAGAAAAATCTAAAAATATTTTCAGGCCATGTTTATTCATGTTTAGAGAACTGTGCCCTTGAAAGAAAAGCAGGGAATTCAATCTCTTTAACTAAGTCCCCTCTCTGTGATTACAACCTCAGAAAATGCTATATTGTCTCTAGGTCTGATGCTGAGCCTCTGAACAAAATTTTTTATTGTTTTTGGGGAAACCCCTTTTAAACAGAGGTCTTCATCAATCCATGACTACCTTTTCAAGACGTGCAATTAGTAAATGTGGTTGGTCTCAGAGTGCCTGGTAAGATTGTATCCTTTAAAACAAGACATCCTCTATTGATTTCTCACCTGGACATTTAGTGACATCTGAACAGAGGATATACCTCTCTTGCCTCTTACTGTGAAACACACCATTTTCATTTGCCATACTTCTTTTCTAGGAAGGAAACTTGGAGTGTGGGCATTCATTTTAAGAGTTTGACCACTTTTACTAACCTCTCCCTCCCCCCTCCTCCCCATCTCTCCTGCCAACCCTCCCCTCCTTTCTTCCCTGTGTTTACCCCCCACCTGGGTGTCTTCCACACCTAGGGGAGAGGAGAGGCAAGTAGGGGGTTAAACTTGGTCTCCACCCTCCATGGCCTCAGGTTCTCCCCTGTCTGTGAAGGGATGTGTAGGTTGGCTGTTTCTGAGAAGCTAGGCAGGCCACATAATGTCTGAGGATGGGTGACATGCCACTGTTGTGAAGCAGAAAGTGTACGATGAGAAATACACAAAAGTACCGAGTCAGGACACTGGACTCTAATCCTTGTCCAGCTGCTAACCAATTATTTGGCCTTGGAGAATGATTTAGCCTCTGCGGACCTCAGTTTCCTAATCTGTAATATGAAATACTTGGCTATGCCTGTTTCTCAAAGTGTAGGAGACTTGCCACTGGGATGGCAATAGATAACACTGAATCACATAGTGAGAACTATACTCCTTCTGTAATCAATTTCAATCCTTCCAGCTTTCCAAAAAAAAAAAAAAAAGGAAAAGACAACATTCTCCGCTGCTACTCATGTCATTAACACTTTCGGCATTTGCAACTGTCCCTTAAAAAATTATTTGTAATTTTTTTTGCCACTCTCCTTTTCTATAACAAAGGAGCTAGTGACTTCATTTTCACTATGATTGTTTTTAATTTGTGGAGGGTGATCCTAATCTCCCACTTAAAGTAGTAATAGAGGAAGAAAAAAGTCAGTTGACGTAAGAGTAGATATTTAATACGCTTACCAAAATAGTTATAGTCCAATGAGTGTACTACATTAATTATTTTGCAACCATCATGTTATGGCAAAAAATGAGGAAGATGGTAACTAGTTTAAGAAACAACTGAATTAGGTGAATTTAAAGTTTCTGTTTAGCTCAAAACTTACAAAAGCATTCGTGTATCTTGTTAAGTGGTAAATGTCCACCCCATTTCTGTTCCCTCAAATGCGCATATATTTATTGATAAAGTATTTGCAGAGCAAAGTAGGTGTCTGATGTATAGCTAAATAGAATGTGACAGGGCACTAACGTGTTCTAATACCTTTGAGGAAATTTTGGTTGCAGTTAAGTATAGTTTGCTAATTTTCCTTTAGGATGTTTTGGGTTTTTTTCCTGTTGTTTCAAATATAATGAAAGGGGGACACACACCTTTCCCTTGGTGTAGTTAAAATGAAATTATGTCAGGAACATCTGTTGAAAAGGGGATTTCTATTTGTTTTACCACCAAAAGGTGGCGTCCTACCCCCATGCCCTTTATTTAAAAACCCTTCTTGCTTTAATTTAACAAAAAGAAACTTCCAGTTGATTACAGATAAAGAAATTAAAATGTGCTCCCTATGAATGTAACGTGACAGTGTTGAAAATGAACAATATGTTAAGCTGCAGTTAAGTCTCCCCCTAATGTAAGCCAAATGGACACGGAGTTCTTAAATAAGGTGGCACATTAGACAGTATTATATACAAAATTGAATACAATATATCATGGGATTTACAACCAGGATTTCCTTTTGTCTGCAAAACTTGTTGCCAATCTGACGTTGGCCCCCTCTTTCAAGGGAATGTAGGATTGAAGGCAGTTAAAATGCAGAATAAAATCAGTAGCAACCTAAAGATCTTTTTAGTGTGGCAATACTAATATTTTTTTTAAAGCTCACCATCCAATGTGAAAAACAGGATCAGAGCATGAATTGTTCTTTGCAGATTATGAATAAATTGGTCTCATTTAAATACATTGCTATTTCCCTAAGTTATAATTCTGCAACTCAACACATACTGTAAACATGTTCTATCTGGCATAAACATTTTAGAAACAAAAAACAATTTTCTCCCCAATAGACTGGCAACTTTGTAGATTTCCACTTATTTCATGGGAATTCAGCATATGGAATTTCCAGTGATGTTAGAGGATTATTGCAACTATGAATTGGCTTGACATAAGGCTTTTTATCAGTGGCTAGGTCATAATAAACATTCAATAAATATTATATGTTATTACTGACAGGTGTAGACTGTGAGGTCCTCAAGGGCAGGGATTTTATTTTTGCGGTCTTCAGTGCCTACTATATGGTCTAGACATATGTCAAAATGTCTTAATGTTTTGAAGCAAAGGTAACAGGAACCCTAGCCTCTGGAAAGGTAGGAAGTTCTACACAAACTAAAATGCATTTTCTTCATCTAGATTCTAGTCTAAAAGATCCAATGCATGGTCTTGTCTGGATAGCATAGAATCTTACACATGAATTTTTGCTGGAATTACCTTAGCACAGTCTCCCTTTCTCTGGCTTTATAGCACTAGTGAATGGCTTTGTTTTTTGTTTTGTTTTGGTTTTTTTTTTTTTTTGCTTGCAAAACAGATACAATTTTAAAGTGGTAGTCTCACACTATTATTGCAATAGAGATTTAGAATTCTTCTGTAAATGGATGATTAACAATATTTGTAAAAAGACATTATCTGTAAGAATATATAATAACCTTTCCAGGATGTTTATTATCTACAACTGTGTTGGTCTCAAGGAATGGAACAGTACTTGTCCCCCCGCCCCCCCAGACCCTCAAGGTACTTTGTAGGAATCCACAGGAGTGGCTTTCAATATATTCTCATTTAAGAGTTGGGCTGCTACACCATCCCGCCAGTAGCTGGAAATACTGGCTTAGGAGTTTGGCAGCATCTTGGGGTGATGGGTCTGAAAAAAAAAATATTTCTGTGAACAGCAACACACCATAGAACCCCATTATCTCTTTCCAAGTCACATTTTGGAAATAAGAAGTTTTCCTTTTCAATTTGTGTTGATAAAGAGGAAAGAAATACCAGTGTCTTTTGTTTGATACGTGTATATGTATATTTCAAAACATTTCATTCAGGCTTCTAATTGACTCCTTCAAATTTCTAAATTCCACCGAACTTCAAAACAGCAAAAAGAAAAGAAAAAAAAAAACCACCAACCCATACCTTTTCAAAGAATTGGACAGAGCTTTTTGCATGTGACTGATCTCTGGAAGAGCAGGGAATTTGTGTTCAACAACTGATTGACATGCTAGCCCCTGGGTGTTTTCCTAAGAGAAACCGTGGCAAGAGCACAGCTCCTGATGCAGCAGCCACTTTCCCCCAAAGTGGATCAAACTACACATTCCAGCAGTGAGTCTGACAAGGAAGGGGGGCGAAGCTCGTCCCGCATTACACTCTCCTGATTCAGGGATACAGGGGGGAAACCCCCTCGCCGGCGGGTTTCTGTTTCCCTGCAAACAGGGGTTTGTCCTTCTATTGAACTTTCACCTCCCGAACTCGCCTTCTTTCATTGGACAAAGTGCAGCAAGAAAGAGGAGAGACCGAGGGAGGACGGGAGAGAGGGAGAAAGGGGGCTGAAAACACCACCCCCACCTCCCCCTCCTTCAACTGTCACTGATGGCAAAACACTTTCACTTTTAACTGGAGGAAACTCACATCCTTGCCTACCCTCTCTCTTTTCCTTCTGTATTTTTAGCTCAGAAACCAAGCAAATAGCCATCGCATTCCTATCTTCGTCCTTAGTTGTTAACACTCTCCCTCTTGTTTCTCCCCCCCCCCCCGGTGTCTGAATGGGCCCCCCACTTCCCCATCTTCTGAGGAATCCTCCCCTCCCCCATGCGCCTTATTTTTCCAGGTCTTTCTTGCCAGATCCCTCTTTTGCCAGGGACTGCTCTGGCGTTCCCTTCCTCTCTCTGGTCTGTGGGGCTCGGCCTCCCCTCTTCCCCATCCAGCCTGGACGCCCCTCACTCCCATCTCCCGGGAACCCCCCTCCCTCCAAGCTGTGCCCCCAACTCCCCACCCCACCCCCAGCTTTGGCAATCGCGATTTTTTTTTTTTTTTTTTTTTTTTTGCTGCGAGCCTTGTTGTTTACCCAGCAGGTGGATGTGACGTCAGGGACGCACAACAGCAAAAAATAACAACATCTCCCTCCGCGACGTGTTGGCCTCTCTCGCGCGCCTTATTTATTTATTTGTTCCGGGAGGCCGGGGGGGGGGCGGGGGGAGCCGGGGCCCGTGGGGCCCGGGGAGGGGGCGCGGCGGCTCGCGCCCCGGGGGCGCCGGGGGGCCCTGGGGGCGCGCGGGGCGCAGAGCGGGCCCTGGCGGGGGACCGGGAGGCGGGCAGGGGAGCGCCCCCAGGCCGGCGCTGCCCGCGCCTCTGCCGCCGCCGCCGCCGCCGCCGCCACTGGCGCTGGCTGGGCTCCGGGAAGCTAGTCCGGAGCGGAGGAATCTATTGTTATTTATTGTGTGGCGGCTGCATGCTGTACTCGCGGCGGCCCGGCCCTCGTCCGGGAGTGCGTGTGTGCGCGCGTGTGTGCGCGAGTGAGTGTGTGCGCGGGGGTGCGCGCGCGGGCGGGAGTGGGCGCGCGCGGGGAAAGGCCCGAAAACACCTTAGTTTGCACCGAGAGACCATTTGCAGCGGGTGAGTTTGTATTTTTCCATTTCTGCTCCACTTTTTCCCAAGCTGCCTCCTGCCTTGTTTCCGCCACTTTAAACAACAACAACAACCAGCACCAAAAAAAAAAAAAAAAAAAAAAAAAAAGGAAAACGAAAAAAAAGGAAAAAAAAAAAAAACTACTTTCCACCTCCAGGCTCCACGTGCATCTCCCCCCCGCCCTCCCCTCTCAGCCTCTCTCCCCCGGGCCCGGGCCCAGGCTCTGGGGTGTGTGTGTGTGTGTGTGTGTGTGTGTGTGTGTGTGTGTGTCGTGGGGGGGGGTTGGGGCCGGCGCGAGGGTGTGGGGGGGCCTTCGGCGGCGGCGCCCGCACGCTTGGGTCCATTTCCATAAGTCAAATGAGGGTGGTGGGGGGGGCGGCGACCGCGGCGGGGAGGCGAAATCGCCTTCCCCCTCGGCCTCTTCACGCCTGGCTCTGCGCGCTGGGCGATCGCCGCGGGGAGAGGCATCAATAAGCCCAGGCCGCCTGGCGCAACTTTCGATGTCGGGCGTCTGGGTGCCAGGCGAGGAGCGGGGCCGGCGCGGGGCCGGGGGTCGCGTCTGTGGCGGGAGGGGGCGCGCGCCGGGAGCCTCGGGAGCCTGAAGTTTGGACTTGGAGCAAACTTTTTCCCTCCGCTCTCCGCGAGTGTGTGCCCCTGCGTGCCCCTGGATCGTAAGGACGGGATGCCCGCACCCCGGGCCCCGCGCCTCGGGACACCCCCGGTGCCACGCGCGCCTGGCCCCGAACCTGGCGGCGGGGACGCTCCACCGCCGCCCCCTCCCCCCCTGCCCCCGGAGCACAGAAAACTCGGACACACACTCGCGCACCCCCGGCTAGACACGCACCCTCACGCGCGCCCGAGCCCGAGCACCCAGCCTTGGCGCGGACCGGCCAGCTCCGCGGGTGGGAGCGGGAACGGGGTGCGCTGCGGGGAGTCGCCGCGTCGGGTCTCCTCCCCTCCGTCACACATACTTTCGGGGTTTGCTCTCCTTTGAAGCTTGGGGTACCGGGGCGGGGGGTTTCCCAAGCCTGGATCTGTCCGGAGGCGCGCGGGAGCCGCCGCGTCCCTGCAGCCCTGTCCCGGCGGCCGGCGGCTCTCCATCCCTCGCCAGCACGCCACGCCGCCTGCCTCCGCAGCTCCCCGCGCTGCATCCCCATCCCGCCGAGGACTCCGCCGTGCCGGCCGCCGGGGCTGCGTGCGCTCCGGGCGGGGACGGCGGCGCCGGGAGCCGCGAGTTTGCCCGTTGCCGCGGGGTCGCGGTCATTCGCTGCCTCCGCCTCCCCTCGCCCCCGCCTCCCGCCCCCCCTCCCCCTCGTCCCCAGATACCGCCGCTCGGAAACTTTGATTCCTTCTCCTTTTTGGCCCTCGGCGAGTCCCCCTCCCCACCTGTTGTGAGCTCCGCCTCGGTCCCCGGAGACTGGCGGTGACACACGCGGGCGCCGGGGAGCTCCGCGCCCAGAAACAAAGTCGCATGCCCCCTCCCCAGTGTTTGCTTCGAAATCGCAGCCTGCAGCACACCTCCCCCCCCTTCCCGCGCAGCTCCCGCCCCTGTGAGAATAAGGACTAAATAAACAGTTGTAACTTCAAACCTTGTGCCTGCGATCGTATGCCTTTCCCACCCCCTTCCCCCTGCCTCCCCCCTCCTTTTTTGTTGTTGCAACTTTGTAAGATCCTGGGGAAGGTGCTGAGACTTCGGCTCGGGCCGAGTTCCCGGTCTCGGGATCCTCGCAGGGATTCCCTAAGCCACATCCTCCTTGCCGTCCGCCCGCACCGGCGGGTCCTCCTAGTCCGCCGCCCTGCCTGCCCGGGCCCCCCCAGCCTAATCACTTATCCCACTCCCCCTCCCTCAGTTCCCCCCAACCTGCGCCGGGAAGCCTTGCTGAGGGTCGCCCTGGTTTCTTGTCGACCGCAGAACCCGAAAGTTTGCAAGAGGAAGAGAGCGCGCAGCGAGCCAGCGGGCAAGGGGCAGCGGCAGCGGCGCCGGGGACCATGGTGCTGCCGGCGCCTCCTCCGCGGGCGTGAAGGCGGCGCTCCCGCTCCCTCCCCGGACTCTGCGGGTAAGTCGAGGCGGCCGCGGGCACCGGGGCGAGGAGCGGGCGGGGGCTGCGGAGACCCCAGAGCCCCCGGGGCTCTCTCCCCAAAGGGCCAGCATGGGCGGCGCGAGCGTAGGGATGAGGCGCCCGGAGCCAGGAATGTGCCCATCCTCAAGCTGGTAGGTGCTCGGAATACTGGACTTTCTCTCTCTCTCTCTCCTTTTTTTTTTTTTTTTTTCCTCCTTCCCCTTCTCTTTCCTAAATCCGAGAATCTGGAGATCAAAGTTTAGCGTGGAATGTAAAGTGCTCCGATAAAATATGGTGACACCTCTCGTCCCCCCTTCTCACCCCACTCCCCTCTTATAACTATTAATTATTTCCAAGTCATTGTGTCCAAATACCCTTGCCTGGCTGATTACAAAGTGTATTGATTTAGTCTGGGCTCATCCTACGCATTCGTTTTAATTCATTTTCCTTTTGCTCGACCAGAAAACCCGAAATGAAACTTATTTCTTCCTCTTCCCAACACCCCGCCCCCCCTCAACGCCCCCCCCCCCCAAGCTCTCATCTCTGACGCCTGGGCAGAATAATGAAATTAATATAAACATTTCATTTGGTTGCATTTAAGCTTCTTATAAGGAGCTGGTGTTGCTCTCCTGTCCGGTCACAGGTATTTTGCAAGTTCGGATTTCCTTTTTTGTTGCTGCTTTGTAAACAGGAATGCTGGAAGGGCATTCTGTATTCCCTTTAAAAGGAGTCTATACCTTGAAACCATCTACATTTTACCTATGGTTGTCCGTAGGCTTTAGAATTTAGGGCTTGCACAATAGATGAGTTGAAAAAAAAAAAACTTGAAGGATATTTAAGGGATTTTTCTACTGCTGAAAATATATTGAAGAATCTCTGCAAATTTTTACCTTCCATCTCCTTTCCTTCGTTTTTCCATAGTGATAATCAGTTTGAGGGGAGATGTCTTAACTAGAATTTGAAGAGAAATGGTAAGACTTCAGGTGTTTTCTACTCAGGGTTAGCCTGCATAATTGAGACAGAGGAGTTGCAATTATTTTCAGTTCCAGAGAGAAATGTATCAAATCTTTTTTAGAATTCCACTGGAGTTTTGATTCTCAAAGTGGAAATACCCATCTCTTTGAGTCCAGGAAAAGAAAATTGGGCTTACAGAGATTTGGAATGTTTTTTTTTTTTTTCTCTCTCCCTGACTTTTCTACTTGAAACATCTCATAATTAAAGAGCATTAAAAATATAAAAAGAAACTCAACTAGTTACCATTCAAAAGATGTCAGCTAAAGTCTCACTGCAAAGGGGTGGTGGTGGTGGGGGGAAGGTTTAGCATCTTACCACTGGCAGCATTTTTCCCTCCTTAGACTTTGGATTAGTCATTGTATGAGAAAGAAAAAGAAATCAGTTTTTTTTTTTTGGAAAAGTAAAGTAAACAGCCTCCAACTGCTGAACCTTGACAACCCAAATTAAGGAAGCAGGAGAGATCAAACAGAACTACTGCTGGGTTGTTGTCAGGAGCTCTACATGGAGAACTCTGGACTATTCGATCAAGCAGCAAAGCTATATATTCACTAATGCAGAAATGGACCATTGCAAATGCTGATCTTTGTTGTGCAAGCTAAGGCTCACTTGGAAGGAAATACTCTGCTCCGCTCTAGGCAGCATTTGAGTTCCTTATGGATGTCGAGTTGCTCAATAAGTTATTTTTCTAATACAGTCTTGCTTATGAAGAACATGCACGCAAAAAGGTATGGAATGAATATTAAGTCTTCCAGAGGCTGCCTTGCTACCCAGAACTGTGGAGTGGAATTCTTTTTACCAACATCAGACTCCTACACTAGAGTTAGGTAACGTTTTCTCACATCAAGTTTAGAAGATCTGCCTTGTCAGGAAAGCCAAGGTTTTGTATGTGAGGGTTTAAATCTGATGTGAAGCTCAAAAAAAAAAAAAAAAAAAATCCCTGGTGATGAAGTTTTGTGTCAGCCCACTCTTGGAATTTAAAAAGGCGAGAGGGAGCATTCTCCAGATTAGACATAACCTCTTTTTTTAGATTGACATTCAACATGACCACGTTGCTACTTTTATTCAAGTTCTCTGTAACTTGTCCTTGCTTGTTGTCTAGGAAAATTTAACTGCTTTACATTTTTAAAGGGAGTAGTAACAGCAATTACTTTAGCATTTTGTTTTCACAGGTTTATCAAAGTATAATGAAAGCAACATCAACTATTCAAATTAACTGTCTCAAATTAAGGAGGTTATATTGCTGGAGATGTGTCTGTAAGATTTTGTGTTTATATTTAAATAGTGGAGTAAAAACTGCAACACTTTTTTTTTTGTTATAACTATCCCCAAATTAAGTGTCATTTTTAATTAAGTAGAACAAAGTAGGAAATAGGGCAAGTAAACACGTAAAGAAGAATAAAAATGATTGCCATTTAAGGATTGCATTTTTAATTAACGTGTCCATCACACAGTAAGCACTTTATGTTTTTTTATGTCAGAGTTTCATAACCATAGTGCCCAACATGTTTCAAAGTGTGTAGCTTTTATTGGATCTATCTTTTATTGTATAATTAAACAATGCGAGTTAAACATACACATGGAGGCTGTTAGGCAATTCTGTGCAATATGTAATGTTTTTTAAAAAGCTATAAATATTTTCTAGTTAAATCATTTGTACCAACAATAACAAAAGTTGACTGGGTTAATATTGAGCGGAGGTATGGTTTTCTGTTACTAAGTTTTTCCTTGCTTCTCTTAAGACTCTACCCCTGGCCTTGTGTATTTACATTCTTAGGCTCTATAGGAGAATATGTCTGTTTTCAGCAGTTGTTTAAATTAACAGGAGAATTGTGGATATTTCCTAAACAAATATATTTATACCACAGCACGTCCAATGCCCACATTAAGAAAGTGGAGGGAGAATATAGCAGATGTGACAACTTCTTTTGAACTCAGCTTCCTCTTGCAGCCAATCTTATTGTGCTGTTTATTTAGTTTTCATGTTTTACTTAAGACTCAAACTCGATTTTGAAACGTTATCTTGTAAGAGGCCGCATCACAAAAAAGTATGTGTATTCAGACAATGTTAGTTGTTATCATACCGATTACATTTCAGTGAGTATGCCAAGAATATTTACAGGGCATTGCAGGAGTTCTGTCTTTTAAAAATAATTTTAGGCACACGTTAATAAAATTTAAATAGATTGCAGGCTGTCAGAAAATAGTATAAATTTTGTTTATGATTCAGTTACTTTAAGGTACTTACATTAAAGAAACTCATTTAACCCCTGACTGAAGAGCATTAAGAGGGGAGGGAAGCCCTCCAAAGAGCTCCCACTGCCCTTTGCTCTCCTGATAATCTTAAATTACTACAATTTAATTGCAACTTCAAGGCATTGAGCATGAGCTGTTTCTCTGGGGCTGAGAAAGGGTTTTGAGAGCATAGCTAGATTTGCACAGGTGGTATTTTTATTTTTCAAAAATACATTTTTGCTAAGGGCTCATTCTTTCCCTTTCTTATCCTGTTAGGTGTCCTATTCCTTTTATAGAATTCAGTCATACTAAATGCCATTTTTGCTCAGCCAGCTTTTTTTTTTTTCTCTATGTTTTTTGGACCTAGAGTGTATAAAGGTCTCAAGCAAGTAGAGGTTTGTTTTCTAAAGAAAATAACCTTATGAGAGGCATCTGCTGAATAGACATGAGCCAACATATACTTTTACTATTTGCAGGGGATTTTTTTTTTTTCCCCTTCAGTTGATGGTAGTAATCCCACCAGGTGGTCAAACACTGAATTTTTGAATCAAGCCAGCAAGCCAAGTTAAGTTTGCATTTGGGCCCATGTATTTTCCAGATGATCTTTCTTGTGACTAGTTGCACTGGTCTTTAGGCCACTTTGCCATCACATGTGCTGTCCAAGGAGCCATCTTAAAGTGATTTTTAAAGATATTTCTCTTCCACAGTACTCAGATGAATTAAGGTTAGAAGTGCCAAAAGCTGGAACATGGGCAGGCCATGAGATGAGATGAATTCCTGTAACAGAGGAAAATCTGCCCAAATATGGGCTATCTTATGCATGACAGTTATTGTCCCCCGCGCCCCCCCCACCCCCGCGGGGACATACATAGTTTATTTCAATGTGCATGTGATGATGTGGTTAATGGAAATTAAGCATATTTGGCTTGTGTCGCCAACCTAAAAATAAATGTTGTAAGGAATGTTTGATTTCAAGAAGTGCTTTGGTTTTTTATCCTATAGATAATGTTCTTGCAATTATGGCTACAAGGCTGGTATTCTGGAAAGAGGAAGTACAGTGTGGTAAAGTGCATGGCAGTCAGGAGAGACAATTAGACAATGTTCTTTGTTTCTTTAATAAATTATTCTTATTAATTACAGCCAGTTTGTGCTAAGGCATTTTTTTTGCGTTGTATTTGAGAAGCCAGCTCCCATTCAAGAGAAGGTTGTGCCAGAAGCTGTATCGTTTCCCTCGTGCTGTTGTACCCAGTCATGAGATCTATTGACCAAACTAGCTGTGGATGTCTCTGCAAGGCTTGTTTTTCTTTTTGAAATCCCCTGATGGCAGTTTTTAATATATGCCCTGCCTTGTGCACAACAGGTGTTTGTTTGGTAGTTTTTTTTGCGGGATTTAAAGTGAGAAAAACATTTCCTACCTACCAGCCTCTGGGAGAATCACCCGCCTAAGAGAAAGACCCTGGTTCCTGATCAGCAAGTGTAGAAGGGTTTTTCCTTAAGGCTCTCCAGGAGCCCGGGTTGTTTAAAAATGGTGGGGGAGGGGGCTCAATTTAGTGCTTTGATATTTGCAATTAAGTTGTAGTAATTCAAGATTACTGGGATAGTGCAAAGGGCAGTGGGGACTTTTTAGTGGTCTTCTCTTGACGCCCAAAGCTGCTCAGTCATGGGGTTAAATGAGTTTCTTCAATCTGAGTACTTAAAGTAACTAAATCGTAAACAAAATTTATATTAGATCCTGACAACTAATAATCTATTTAAATTACATTAAAGTATCTAGGCAAAAATTTAATTAAAGACAGAAATACTGTCAAGCCCTGTAAATATCTTGACAGGTCTACTCGAATGGAACTGATATCACGAAATATTTACATATGTCTGGTGTGTTCGGGGAACATCTCGGCTGTGCCTGTGCTGAGCTAATTGCACTTTCTTTCCAAATCACATTTTTAATAAAATAGTTTTTTTTTTTAAAAGGAACATGAATACATACAAAATTGTGTTCAAGGGTTCTGTGTACTGTTTAGTTCTCTTTCTTTAGGAGAACCCTGATGGGTATATTTCCTCCAACTGCTGCTGATTCAGACAAGCAGCTGAAATGGAGGGATCCCTGACTAGAAAACTCATGTCATTCTGTTGTATTTCAACAGTTTGTAGCTATCAGAGGTTAGTGTGTTATGGGACAGTTTGCTGAGGGGGAAAAAAAATGAGTATAAGCATGGCATTATCTTAAATTAATTAAATAGAATAGATTTACTTAAGACAGGACAGAGGTTTTTCTCCCCATTTTTAATATTTGGATACATGTGTATATTAGGAAGTCAGGTGGACATCTACATTTTGCTAGATTACTTGATTTTAGCTAGACTGTGATCGGCTTTATTTACTAGGACCCTGAATAATATTTCTAGCATCAGGCTCAAAAACTGAATTCCTGAGGTTGCTTTTTTTTTTTTTTTTTTCCTTTCCCTTCCAGCTCTGCATTTGAGTCATAACATGATTTTCTCTGCTCTAGGTTTCCTGTCTGTGAATTAGGGGTAGTATTTTAAGGTATGTTCTTTGGGCTTAGTGATCTAATGGCACAGGTGCTGTGTTATTACTCAGATTCTTTAAGATATTCTTGTTGCTCTCTGGACATTGACCACAGCTCTTGCAGGGGAGGATGTGGTATGTGTTTTGCTTGTGTTTCTCCTGTCCCAGAGCCCTGAGTTGGTGATGTCTGATCAGAGGTGTTGGCAGTCTCCTCTCCTGGGGACAGGTGAGCACAGAGATGGAACACAGATGCTCATGCGTGAAGTGGAAGGAAGTTGCAGTTGGTCCTAAGTCAACACGTTTCAGAGGGGGGCTTTGCTCACCTGCTTCCAGGTCATTGTGTGTGTTTGTATATGTGTCAGAGAGTTTTATTAAAATACAGATTCTTGGATCAGAATTTTTGCTGGCTGATGATGGAATCCATTTTAAACAAACTTCCCCTTGTAATTCTGAAGCACACTAACCAGGGGACCATGGGCCAAGTGATTTAAACTGCTAGAGATTCTGGAACTGAAATCTCGATCTTCTTTTGGATTTTGCTGATTGATTTTCTGTTTTATCTCGAGACCTCTTTGATTTCTGATGTGTTCGGATTTCCATTCAGAGTCAAAACTGGTGGTTTTTAAGCATGTACGAGTATTGGAATCACGGCGGAGCTTTGGTTCTGGACAGAGACATAGTTGCGCTGCTCCTGGATGTGCCATATCTGGGCTGAGGCCAGCATTTGCGTTTTGAAAAAGCTCCCCACACGATTCTGATACCTGCCAAAGTGGGAGAACCGGACTCCTCAATTTTCAGAGTTGGATGAAAGCCTACAACTCCTCTGAAGGGTTTAGCTTAACTCTTTGGACCTCATGAAATCTGAGAGGTGTACAGGCTTCCCTTTTGAGTCAAGCACCAGAAGAAACGTAGATACTTAGAGAAATAGAGGCAGAGCACGAGCGTCACAGCTGCACAAAGTGCTAGGAACAACCTGGAATGTCGATAGCTTTCACCAAGTATGGGACATTTCCTTTCACATCATGCCCTTTTTGCATCCACGTTTTCAATGGGCGTTGTCATGTTGTAGCTACCAATTAGCGTCAAATGGCTTTCTGAAGTTTTTTTTTTTTTCTTCTGAGTATTTCATCTTAATTTTAAAATCTGAACTGTTTACTCATTAGAGTAACCCTGCTGGCACAAGTATTTCGATTTCCCTAGGCATCCTGGGACATTTTCTACTATTGTGTAAGATGGGGTCTGTAGGAGTATTGATGGAAATAGCTTTGCCAATGGTGCCACACAAATAAAGCAGAATCCTAAGAAGAATGCATCCTACAAGATTATGAGATAAAGGAAGATAAAATGCTAAAAAGGCTTGTTTAAGTATTCAAGGCTTCAGCTAAAGATCTAACCACTAAGATCAAAAGAGTTATTTAAATAAAAGTTGTAAAGACATTTTTTTGGTCTGTATTTTAGTAACGGTGCCTTTTGAAGTTACCCAATAGAGTGTTTATCTGAAATGCCCTCACCTAAATTAAAAAAAAAAAAATTGCATTTGACTTTGGGTGTGGCTTGATTTTAATAGATACCAAAAAGTTGGCAATTGTGTTTATGTTTAGAACTAGACAGTTGCTTTGGCTCTAGGTTTGGGTGGCATTTGGAATATTCCTGTAATACAAAGTTCTTTTATTGCTGTTCGGATCCTGAAGTACTTAAATCAAAAAAATCTGTAGTGGGCCAAGTTTTAAAACTAGCTGTCTCTACCCTTGAGTAAAGGGTTTCTATAAAAGATAAATGGAACTGATTGAAAAAATAAAAGGTGCCGTGGAGGAGAATGCCTAGTATTACCACTGTCCTGGTTGATGAAATCTACAGTGCGATGTTAAATCACTCCTCCTTGTTTGTCGAAAGGATGTTAATCATTTCATTAAGAAAGGTTAAGTAATTAACTGATTTATCATTAGGGAATCAATGACAGACCCTTTTTAGTGATGTATTATAGAAATTTTCTAATAGAAAGTTTGCTGCAGTTAATTGCTTGGAAAGAAGCTAGCTGGACCTTGAGAAGGTGGGGGTGGGGCATCTGTTATATACAACTGTAAATAATTTTGGAGAAGCTAGTCTATTAAAATAGAAAATTGCTCAGTTTCGGGTTTTCCTTTATGGCCTCCATTAGGCATGTTGTTGCAGACCTGCTGTTTTGCATGCCTTCTCTGGGTTTAGGAAGGGTTCAACCGCTTAAATGTGTTCATGTTATTTTCTAAATAATGGCTTTTGTTGCAGTATGATGCATGTTGACAGTAAATGTGCAGTCGTAACTTGGGTAAGCTTACAACAAATTCTTATACTTGTAGGAGCAAGCCATCCTCCTTGCCGCTGACTAGGGGTGCTTCTCCCTTTTGTCTCGCTGTCCTTATGGCAACTGCTGCTCAAGGTTTTTTAAATATGCCAGGAAAGGGATGGGAATGGGATGGGAGGGGGGTAAACTCCCCATCTGGCAAAAATTTACTTTTCTTCTACCCTTTTGTCCCCAGATCATACACAAGGTGTGCTTCTAGCTTATTCTTCTGGTGTATTATATTCACATCAACTCAAAATTTAAAAGACATGTAAAGAGATCTGATTTCTGTGTTTGTTTCTGTTAGCAAGCAGTACAATCACTTTTACTAACTAGAGAGATCTTTTCTGCATCAGAGATGACTTTCCCGTCTCAAAGTACTGAACTAGAAGAATTCCGTAAGGTAGTAATAAAGCACTTTTGAAAACACTGAAAATGGGTTTCGTAGTGGGATGCAGGGTGTAGTATTGTAGCAAGTGCTCTGATTGTTGAATAAAATGTGATGTCTTGGCCTCAAGCCCTTTATCTTTGAGTTGAGGATAACTTCTGATGAGAGAAGTCTGGCAGATATTTATAAAGCCATTTCTCTTAAAACTGTGTACGACACCAAAAAGGTATAATTCAAAGAATAATTCAGAGCACCCAGGTACCTGCAGCTCAGCTTCAGAGAGGACACATTTCTGATCCAGGTTGAAGAGGCCCTTGGCATATCGCCCCTCATCTTACCTCTGTCCCTGTCCCCTGGAGATGACCTCTGCTCTCGGCTGGCTGTTTTTCATCCCCTGGATTTCTTTATGCTTTTAATACATACGCATGTATCCCCAAAATACAGGGTTTTCTTGAGCACGTTCAAGGTTCATATTGATGGTATCCTACTGTATGCATTCTTTAGTAACTTGCTTTTTTTTGTTATTCAGTAGAGTTCGTAAAATTTGTCCATGTGAATACATGTAACTATAGTTTATTCATGTTCCACTTGAACCTTTTCAAGTACTGAATATTATTTGAGACTAGTTCTTTACATTTGAAACCCAGCCGCATTCTGCAGTATTATACATTGAAAATTTAGGATTAGTGTGAAACGATCAGTCCTGACTCGAACTTTATAATTTGTTCATTTGCCAGTGCTTTTTTGGGGGGGAAGGAGGAGGGAGGTCTTTAAAATCAAACATTTACCAGGGAATTTGATTTAAAAAAATAATCTATCAAGTGGTTGATCTCTTACATTTAAGGAAAAAAAAAAAAAAAAAACCAGGCTAGGCATTCATCTGAAGGAGCCTAGCCATTTTCTCATTCTTATTTAAAGACTTGGCTTAGAACTTAGCAGTTACATATGCAGGGTAGCAAGTTAAAAAGCGATGTTTAATTAACAGGCGCTTTATACTTCTGTATCCTTGTTATGATATAGCACCTTGTTCTTCAGCGTAGAAAGTGATTTCTGCATATTTTAAAGGACTGGCATCTTTATGGTAAGAAAGCCATATAAATAAAGATATACTCAGATGAAAATCGGAACATGTTTTTAAAATAGTGTGTGTCTACTTTCAGCTCTGTTATCAAACTTGCTGCATAAGCCGGAGTTGATGCTCTGTGATTATGCTAATGACCAAAGGAATCGATGATGCGCGACTAGATGAAATCAGTGGTATAACCAGAGAGAGTTATCAGTTTTTTTGTCATTAAATATTAGTGATAAATAATACACTGTTCATTTTGAGTAGATAGAACATATTTAATTCTGATGTACAGAGTTTCGATTTAGTCAGGCTTATTGCTGAGTAAAATGATAATCTTTTGTAATTTAAGCAGAAAGATAAAAGGCATTTGTGTCAGTGTGGCCAACAGACTTGGGTCATAGAAATGTTTACCTTGACTGGCCAGGGAAGGTTGGAAAAACTTTTTCTTTCCCTCTAGACAACTTGGATATTTGTACTGACGTTTTATTAGGAATATCAGGTACTCAATAAATAGCATAAATGACCAGAGATGTTAAACAAAATGAGTCTGAAGGTAGATAGTGTTTCCCTGAAGAATGGAGGAAAAATATAACAAAGGGGGAATGTTTGGACAATCCTCTTTTTAGAAGACTGGTGTGTTAAACAGGGACCATTAGGGTCCGTGTTACCATTAAACAATGGCTTTAATTTAAAGAAAAATTTTTGAGTTTCTCATAACAAAGTTATAGTTGGTGATGGTTTATTTGAGGAGAAGTAATACTTGTAACTGAGCATCTCTTTCTGGGGTTCCTGAAAACCTTGTGGGAAAACGTTGACACCGCCTTCTTTGTTGCAAAGGGGTTTCCTCCCTCAAAGACATTCCCTCCTGGACAGAGTTTAGCAGGTGTCTTCCTATTGTACAACAGTACCAAGTGACAAGAGAGAAAATAAAGGAATAATTAGCTGTGGTTTATAGGACAGAAAGAAAGAGTGATTGACGTCCATAAAAGAAGGAAATCAGATCGAAGGCTGCTGTAATGTTATTCTTTAAAGATGCGTTGATGAAATGATTCTCTTGAAAGCAGACTCCCACCCTGGCTCGCGCTGACTGTGTTCTGCCCTTATCGTGTCTGCCGTCCTGTCCATCCATGTTGGCTCTTACCAGCGGTACCATCTGCTCTTCCAGCAGTGGCCTTCTCGGTGGTAAGGCAGGCCAATTGGGTCAACTTTTGTGATCTGGCGGATGTCCACTGGGAGCTCAGATCAGGCCAGGCTCATTTCTATGTGTGTCCAAAGCCAAGATTTCAACTTGGTGAAAGGCTGTGGAATTTATTTCCCAAAGTGCTGCCCAAACTCTGTTCTTCTTTTCTTCAACTGCCTCCTTGGGCTGAGATGATTGCTTAATGCTCTTAATTATGCTGGATCCCTCTGTATTTTTGAACACCTGTGCGTAATTCAGATCATGGGTGGTCACAGAGCCTGGCTCACCAAACAGCTTCTCTTTCAGAATGGGAAAATCCCAAGGAGCCTGACCATGCACCGTGCGTGAGGAGGCTGGGAAGAGATTTAAAGAGGATGGAACGTTTCCCTTGAATTTCCACTGTGCCGTGTAAAAGATCCTTAGTCCTCAGGTTGGGGAGAGTTGTAAGACGAATATCTCAGAAACAGTGTTGTTGTTTTTTTTTTTTTTTTTTTTTGTAAAATAAACTCTTAATACATTGTTGATGGGAATGCATGATTGTCATAGCCATTTTGGAAGATGGGTTGGTGGTTTCCTATAAAACCAGACATACTCTTTGCATACGATCTCGCAATTGCCCTACTTGGTACTTAACCAAAAGAGTTGAAAACTTAAGTCCACATAAAAACCTGCACACAAATGTTTATAGCCACTTTATTCATGATTTGCCAAAACCAGGAAGCAACCTAGATGTCCTTTGGCTTGTGAATTGTGAATGGATAAATAACAACCATGGTACATCTAGACAATGGAATATTCAGCACTAAGAAGAAATGAGGACACCTGGCTGGCTCAATCAGTGGAGCCTGTGACTCTTGATCTTGGGGTCGTGAGTTTGAACCCCCCACCCCCTTCACCACGCCATTGGGCAGAGAGATTACTTAAAAAAAAAAAAAGGAGAAATGAGCTATCAAGCCATGAAAAGACATAGAGGAATCTTAAAGGCATATCATGGTATGAAAAAAGCCAATCTGAAGAGGCTACTTACTGTGTGACTCCAACTATATGGCATTCTGCAAAAGGTGAAACTGTGGAGACAGTAAATATATCAGTGGTTGCCAGGGGTTGGGGAGAGAGAGGTAAATAAAGCACAGAGGATTTGTAGGGTAGTGAAAATATTCTGTATGATACAGTAATGGTGGATGCATGTCACGATATATTTGTCCAGACTTCTAGAATGTACAGCACCAGGAGTCAACTACAATGTTGTCCCTTAAACTGTGAGCTTTGGTGGATGATGACATGTCATTACAGACTCATCAGTAGTAACAGTTGTATTATCTGGGGATGGATGTTGTTGATGGGAGAGGCTGTGTGTGGGCCAGTGGGGGGATATGGGAAATCTCTGTACATTCCCTTTAATTTTCCTCTGTACCTTTAACTGTGCTAAAAAAGGAAGTCTTAAAAAATTCCTGGGGTGTAAGATATCCATATTTAAAAATATACACAGAGTTATTTGTTCACTTTAGCCATGCTATGTGAACATTAAAGTTTCTTGTGAGAACAATGAAGTAGGCAGGAGCCAATTTGGTTTGAGACAGTGTTAGTGTGGGAACTTCTTTGGCTTCACTGACTGATCCCCAGAGTGGGATCCCGTGAGAACGATAGAGTCCTTGGCGATGACCTGATCCAGGCCACCTCTTGTTCATCAGGAGGCTGTGGTTCAGAGAGGGGAACTGACTCTTACCAAGTGTGATAGCCACTGGGATCAAATCCAGCCTTGCTACCTGTGATAATAGCCATATCTATGTTTACACATTTATGTATACATGATTGGATGTATCTAAGTGTGTGTGTTGGTTTGTATCTATATTTAAAAAAAAACAGAATTACAGATAATACTCCATATGTTTTTTTTACATGCATTTATTCTACTCTGTATCAAGAGCATTTTTTTTTTGTATCCTAGTCTCTATACAATTGTTAGTAACTACTTGCTCTTCAAGTATATGCATGTATATTTTCTTCACCTGCAAAGAAACCTTCTTCAGGGGTAACACCATAAGGACCAAATTCTCTCTCTGAAGTTTGTAATGTAAATGGGACCAAGGATATATTAGACCTCTCGACCACAAGATTTTTCTTTGGATACACATGTTATACCTGTGTGCTTATTTTATACTGGTGTGTGTATATATGTTTGGGAGAGGTACATTTTCTTGTGGATAAAAGAAGATAGGTCAAGGATCAGGAACTGAGTTTTAGGTGAGTAGTTTAGGTTTTTACAACCTCTTGAGGTTAGAATGTACCTGTTGCATCATCCCTCCATTAAACCCACTAGTGACATCTGTGTCTTTTTCCATGGGTTCTGACAATCATAGGGAGCATATTTTGCCTTGCAGGTTGGAGCACGTATTAGGCATGAAGAAATGTTTGATCTGTGCATCAAATACCAATTTTTGAGAATCTAGGACATCCCAGCCAAGAGGCCACATATAGTGTAAATAGCCCACGAAACAAGTTACTCTTAAAAAACAAAACAAAACAAAAACAGAGGTAAAGTCTGTCTTATGAGACTTTTGCAAATTCAAAGAATAAATGGAAAGTGGGAGTAGACCAGTTGCATGATTTGCAGGACTCACTACAAAATTTAAGTGTGGGGTTCCTTATTGAATTCTAAGAGTTTTTGGATGGTGATAGCAGAGCATTAAACCAAGTTCAGGTCCCTCCTGATCACAGGGCCCTGTGTGGCTGCACTTGTCACATACCCTTGAAGCTGGTCCTGCTTGGGGTTTATTAATTGTCTTGCACGGCTTTGCTTTTTTTCTTTTTTTTTTTTTTTTAAGATTTTATTTATTCATGAGAGACAGAGAGAGAGAGAGAGAGAGAGAGAGAGGCAGAGACACACACAGGCAGAGGGAGAAGCAGGCTCCATGCAGGGAGCCCAACGTGGGACTTGATCCCAGGGTTGAAGGCGGCACTAAACTGCTGAGCCACCCGGGTTGCCCAGGACTTTGCTTCTTGCACCAAGATTTCCTCCTCTGCAAAACAGGAAGACCAGGCTGGGACAGGCATGGCTGGCTTAGGCTCTCCTTTGCCACTCACACTTGGTGATCTTGACTTCCTCCCCATTGCTGAATCCAGATTGGAGTCAGGTTGTTTTTGTTTAGTTTCAGGTTTTTATTTAATTCTAGTTGGTTAACATATAGTGTAATACTAGTTTCAAGGGGCTCAGGTTTTAAAGCACATTCCTCTCCTTGAGCTGTGAGAGCCTCTAGTGTAAAATATTGGCCGTCTTCTGGAGTAGGTGTTCTCTGCTGGCATTTTGCAAGGTCCTATGAGGGAAGCTAATCCTGTTCATGCTTGCTCTTTCTTTTATTCTTCTGTAGCTCTTTCCCCAGGATCTTGCTGCTTTACCTTTACCTTCTGTCTCCCATCTTGTTCCTTGTTCTTCACGGTCACCTGCCCTTGGCTTCATTCTGTAAGGTACCTGATGGACTTTGAAGGCAACCTCAGAAAAGTGCTTCTGCTGTTTTCCTCCTTTTATCCCAAACTCTTAATTATTAAACATGCAGTTTCATCTCGAGGGGCTCTGGTTGGTTTCCTGTCTTCAAGAATTACAAGCCAACCAGGCCCCATGTCACAGAGACATGGATGGCCTGAGCTGCATGGAATGCAGAAATTATCTTATGGGATGATCTGCCTCTGTACTGCAGTCGAGATACCCTTGTCAAGGAAGATGAGTTTTTGTGAGGTGGTTCAAGTCCCAACAGTGTTTGAAGAGAAGAATGGATTTTTTTTTCTTTTGTCTTTCTAGTTATTAGTACCAAGTTTTAGAATGGTAACGTAGGGCGGCCAGGGTGGCTCAGTGGTTTAGCGCCGCCTTCAACCCAGGGCCTGATCCTGGAGACCTGGGATCAAGTCCCACATTGGGCTCCCTCTGCATCTCTTTGTCTCTCTCTCTGTCTCTCATTAATAAATAAATAAAATCTTAAGGAAAAACAAGTATGGTAACATAATCAGATGATTCTGCGATATTGCTCCCTGAACCAGGTAGTTTTTGGTTTGTGCAGAAGGACACACAGATTCTCTGCCCTTCTTGGGTCCCCAGCAAGTGGCTGAGTTGGAGGCGGGTCATCTTAGCGGCAGCGATGGTGTCTGGGGTTCAGATCCAAGTGAGGTGCAAGTGAGCAAATGGACACAAAGCACTTAACAAACAGCTTCTGGGGATCCCTGGGTGGCGCAGTGGTTTGGCGCCTGCCTTTGGCCCAGGGCGCGATCCTGGAGACCCAGGATCGAATCCCACGTCAGGCTCCTGGTGCATGGAGCCTGCTTCTCCCTCTGCCTATGTCTCTGCCTCTCTCTCTCTCTCTCTCTCTGTATGACTATCATAAATTAAAAAAACAAAAACAAAAACAAAAAAACAGCTTCTGGCTTGACTTAAACACTTGGTGTTGGGTGACTTTATTATTAACAAGAATGAGTCCCGTTACTGGATTTGTGTGTCATGAGAACAGGATCTTAGAAGTTTGAGGGCTCCTTTCTCTTTACGACGTGTGAAGGCAGAAGTGGGAGGACCCGGTGAACTCTTTCTCGAGCTTTCTTGCTTGGTTCACTTTTCCCCATACATCTCTGCCCGCATCCTCCTCTCTCCCTCCCTCTTCATCCAGCAAGGTACTCCTTCCTGACACACCGGCCTGCCGCAGTCGTGGGGGGTGCTCTGGAGTGTTCGGCGGTGTTGTGTCCCGACAGGCCGTCTCTGGGAGCCCGGGGAGGAGGTGTGTTACATTACAAACATCAGAGAGACAATTTGGTCCTTATGGTGTTACCCCAGAAGATGGTTTCTTTGCAGAGGAGGTAAACGTTTCTTCTGGAGAAGGGGTTGAGAGTCTGTTAGGAGCATCCCTGAGGCCTGACTGGAGGAGGCACGTTTCATGTCTCTGTGGGACTTTCAGGAAGCTCACGATTGCTGGAAGCAGTCAGCACCAGTGTCTGCCCACCACCTTCAAGAGGAGAGCCTTCCAGAATCTGTTGAGGATTTGGTGCTTTCTCCACAGAGAAGAGCATCGGCCCCGCTCCCCCCTGCCGGTCTGCTACCGAATGAGGAAAAGAGGGAAGATAAGTTCCAGTCAGCGGGTGATCCCCTGTCAGGCTGCGCTCCCTCAGACAGTGTCAGGCCGGGAACCCCAGAGCGTTCCTATCCAGCTGTTTCCCAGATTGCCCATTGAAATTGGCTTTTCACAACCACCTTAATCTTCCACTATAGGGACTGGAAATGATACTGTAGTTGGGTCAAACGTTAGACTACACAGGGGTTTTATATAGTCAGGTTTGGGATTTGAATGTGTTTACGTAGTCTGGCTGTATTATTTTTCCCTGGCTGGGTGTCTGGTGTTTTGTTCCTAGGGGAACGAGAGCGTGAGAGAGCTGCTCAGGATGGCTCACCATTTGCAAACCAGTTATTAACTTGTGATCCTTGCACGGTTTTCAATGTCTCCATTTCCCTACCCTGGCAGGGCAGTTGGAGAATGAACTGGCTGTGCACTCAGCAGGTTGGGAAGAGAGACTGCACATTTGCCAACGGGAATTGCCCACGGTGATGAGGGCCTCTGTGAGGTGTGCTGTTTTGCAGCCACTTAGCTACATCTGGGCCAAGTGTGGATGGAATGGATCGATCAGAGTTTCTAACGGTCTTTACTGCAGCGATGGAGCGGCCGTGGGTATGCACATACCTGCATAGTTGTTAGCGATTATATAAAGGAGGTAGAGAATTTAGTTATTTCAGTGATCATCATGGAAGTAACGCACAGATGCATTTACTTACATGCTCACTCATTCACTTATTTATTTATTATTTATTTATTTATTTATTACTTTTTTTAAAATTAATTAATTAATTAATTTATTTATTTATTTATGATAGTCACAGAGAGAGAGAGAGGCAGAGACACAGGCAGAGGGAAAAGCAGGCTCCATGCACTGGGAGCCCGACGTGGGATTCGATCCCGGGTCTCCAGGATTGCGCCCTGGGCCAAAGGCAGGCGCCAAACCGCTGCGCCACCCAGGGATCCCACTTATTTATTTATCTATTCCTCGTTTACCTCCTGGCTCCTTTGTTCATTTACTGATTCAACATTACTGCTAGGCCAGGAGGCATTACATCCTGATGCCCCTGTTCCCTCTCGTGCCCCTCCCCCCCGCAGCTTATTTTTGGACATTCTCAGTTAGGTGTTTCAATACAATATCATTTAGACATCCAAATGTCATTATTCGCAAAGATCTTTGTCAACAAACCTATGAGATTCATCTGGTTCCACCTTTTGTTGACTAAATATATGGCCGCCCAGAAGCAAATGACTCACCTGTACAGTTACCATTTTTTAAGCAAATATGACTTTCACTTACATTTTGACTACGAGCACTATACTAGGTAGTATACCAAGTATAAGCAGCCGCCTTTTCTTTCTAGCCTGAGTACTTAATTAAGACCTGACAGATTGATTTTTCCATTAGGCCAGAAGGCAGGTGTCGTCTTGAGCAATTCTTGATTTGAATTTCTTATTAAGAGTCTGTTTAGCTTCCCCCTCCCCCACCAAATATGTGTATTTGATGAAGACTCTCTTTTACACAGTGAATTGTATGCAATGAATTGGTAGGAACCAGAGTAAAATATTGTAATAATTTCCTTTTAAAAAGGTACTGATACGGAATTGCTTTGATGCCTGGTATATTCTTGGCGTCTCCAGAGAAAGCTGCCCTTTAAGTAATGTTGAGTGGCAGTGTGAAGTTCATAAAGCTGTCATTTCTCATCCTTTTTTTACCCCCTGATGCTCTGTCAGGGACAGAGTGATGGAGACATTGGTGTCCACAGCTCCTAACTCCTTGGTAGATCATTTGATTTCTTTCCTTCCCTCTTTTCAATGTTCATCCTTCCCAAATGGCACCGAACTAACTTCCCAAAGGACTATTCCCCCATTTATTGAAATATAAATGAAAAATCTACAAATGCCAGTTAACTCTAGTGATAGTTTCATTAATGCCAAGGACACTGTCTAGGTGTGTGGCACCAATTCAAGGTGTACTCAAATTCCGATCCAGTGTAGCTGTGGGTGTCTATCACACTCTGGCTTGGTTCAGACCCAGGACTCTAGAATTCTGCAAACTTGTATTTAAAGAGCCTTTTTAACACTCTTTGAGTGACTTAAAGCCTATTAACCTAATTTACCTTCATTTTTCATAAGTGTGTGTATGTGTGTAAAAGGACATACTGATAGAATTTCATTTGTTGTGTGGATTCAGTGCAGTAATCCCCATAAAATGTGATGCATGGTCCCTGACTAATACATGTTAGCTCTTATGTAATCTTATGATTATGATTATTCTATCAGTATCGGTTAAAAGTCATATTACATAGCTAAGTTGGGTAAAAGATGCGAACTTGGCGAAGATCACTAAAAAAACGGAAGGAGGTATACCTCCCAGACGTGAAGTGAATTGGAACGTCAGGTTAATTACCTTGTTGTTGTGTTTTGGGGTTTGTGTGGATTGTATGGGTTTTTGTCTCTTGACTTTTGAATAAGCTCCTAAAATATGGTTTTGTGGGGTATTTTTATTTGCTTCTGAAATTGGTGCAGGTGCAGATAACAGGAAATGAAACCCTACGCGGCCTGAGGGAGCCTCATTCAAATTGTGCCAAGCAGGTATAATATACAAGTGTTATCACCTTACTGATAATCTGGCATGCTGTGGGTATTCCACGTGCCATGTGGATTACAGAGAGTGAAGTCATACAGCAGCTTGGCACCAACTTGCCCAGCTCCCAACGAAGGAGGAGAAAGAGGAGAGCCCTCGTTCTCGGAGACAGTGTTAAAGCACAGCTTCACTTGTCCAGAAGCATGGGATTGCAGGTGTTGTTTTGTCCATTGGCATTTCACATTTTCTTTGAGGCTGTACTTTTCACATTCAGGGAAGCTATCTTTAAGGTTTTATTTATTTTATTTTGAGAGAGAGCATGTGTGAGAGCACAAGCTGGGTTTGGGGGAGGATAGGGAGAGGGACAAGCAGACTTTGTGCTGAGGTGGGAGCCAGACATGGGGCTTGATCTCTAGATCCTGCTCAACTGACTGAGCCACCCAGGCGTCTTGGGAAGGTATCCTTTTTTTCTTAAATATTTTATTTTTTCATGAGAGACACACAGAGAGAGGCAGAGACACAGGCAGAAGCAGAAGCAGGCTCCATGCAGGAACCCGACATGGGACTCGATCCCAGGATTCCAATCATGCCCTCAGCCAAAGGCAGCTGCTCAACTGCTGAGCCACTCAGGCACCCCGGGAAGGTGTCTTTAATATGTGAATTGGCACCATGTCTCTGCAGTTAAAGAGTCTGCTCTGGATTTGAGACTATATTACATATTGCCCCACATTCTGACATGTAGAACAGTGCGAAAATTAAAGACCCGTGGCTAGAATACTAAGTTTTCCAAATGTTCAACTATTTGAATAGCCCATTGGTTATATCTAAAGAAAGCGTTGTTCTTCAGGTTTAGTTTGCTTCTTTGTTCTCGAGGGTTTAGGGAGAGACCATGATGATCTTGCCTGGGTAGTAGGGAAGGTCTCTCTCTGTCCTTGGCTGAATCCTTGTTTTTGCATGTACTGAGCTCACAAACATGCATGAAATTGGATAAAACTTTCCCAGCATGCGCCCCCCTCCCCCATCTTGCAGGAGCCACTCCATATGCACTTCTTTGTGGATCCTGGAAGTAGGCCATGTACTTACGTGTAAGATGCCTGTCTATTTCCTGCTTTCTAAGGGAGCGTCTCCAATAGTTTAGCCCCATGGAGCAGCTAGAGTCTTTATAGTCAGTTTCCCTGGTCCTCACTTGGCCAGAAATTTGTTTTTTCTTGTTTTGGTTGATTCTTCCCAGCCATTCTCTGGATGGACACAGACAAATGGAGACACACACACAAACACACACTCCTTCCTGGTTTGTTCCCACCTCATTTTGCATGGCCAGCCTGGCTCCCTTTTTTTTTTTTTTTTTTTTTTTTAATTAAGTAGGCTCCATGCCCTTCGTGGGGCTTGAACTCACTAACCCTAAGATCAGGAGTCACATGCTCTACTGAATGACCCAGCTGGGTGCCCCAAGCCTGGCTCTGTCATTAATCTCCCAACAGTCACTCTACTCACATCCTATTATTTTCCAGAAAAATTAATTTGCCAGTGGCATAATTCTTTCCCCATTGTTCCTAGGTGATTGTGGGATGGGGGATGACTTGGGTAGAGACAATACCATATAAGAGAATGAGAAATGAAAGACCAAGGAATTTGTCCAGAAGGTCCATATTGCATGTCTTGGGGCCCATGAGTCATTTTTCTCCTTCCTGTTTGAAGAAAACCAAAGGTCCAACTCTAGCGATAGAAAAAGCAAATTATTCCTTTACTGACCTGTAAACTGACCTCTCTCTGAACCAGAGAGAGCAAGATCAAGGCTTAATATAGTTTCTTAATGTTTGGGTTATCCTGGATATGGATTTCTTGACCTCAGTTTGCTCTTCTGTAAAATGGTTTGGTGATAGTTAATATGATCCTGTTAGGGTGGTTTTGATGATAATTCTTGTAATGCCCAATGTCTGGCATATCTTAAACCTTCAATAAAAGGTAGATAATATTAGTCCTTATTATTCTAATGCCTGGAGGCGGTGGTTTCATGCTGCCTAGTCAAGAATTTAACACATAGTTTAGTGGATACTTACTGATTCAGACAGTTTGGTTCAAATCCCCAGCCTTGCCACATAAGAGCCATGTGACCTTGGACAAGTTACTAAACATCTGTGTGGTTCAATTTTCTTACCCACAAAATGGTATGGTAATAGCTATCACATAAGACTGATGGTGAGAATTAGATATGTTAATGCATGTAATTCACTTAGAATAGGGCAGAGAGTCTAGAACATGGGGAGCCCTCCATAAATCATAGGAGCTACTGTGGTTGCCCTCATTATGGCCATAATGATTAGTATTACTCCTTCCCCATCCAGGCAGAAACAACCAGTGAGAAGATTCATGTAGAACTCCTTCACATCCTTCCATTTCTTGACAGCTTGGGGGCAGACACCCTAAACTGAGGTTTGGTTGGAGAGTCTTAGTTTTAAACCCAAACTTCCATCATCAGGCCTGAACATTTGGCTCTTTTTCCTCTTTGTCTAGGACAGAGACACATGGAAGTAGTTTGTAGCAGTTGGGTATCAGGCCTTGGCTTTGCCAGTGGAAGATGAAAAACATTTACTTGCTACTTGCCATAGCTTATTTGTATTTTCATTGTTTCTTTCTCTATACCCCCAGGAGAAAGAAAAAAATGAAACTGAGGTGGAACACATCTTTGTGATTGCCTAAGTTAGCGGGATGGTGGATGGAAATACTTCACAAGGCATTATACTGGTGCTGGAAGATGATGACTTGCATGGAATAGATTTTGATTTGCAGTAAATGTGTCTGGAACCACATGGAAGGGGCTAGTTAGCAAATGCCAGCTCAACACTTGCTAGAGCACTGTTGTTAATGCTTTATATGCATAATTCATTCCGTCCTTACAACAACCTTATAAAGAAGGTACTTTCATCTCCATTTTATAGATGAGAAAACTGAGCTACAGAGAGAGTAAGAGCCTGCCCAGAATCACATAGCTAGATCTTCCCTATTTTATATGAAATATTGGAGAAAATCCAAGCCAGGTCATGATGGCAAGGGTCCTTGGCTGTCATCTGGTTCATCTGCCTTGTTTTTTTTTTTTGGTAACAGCTTTCTTGAAATAGAATTCATATACATAAATTCACTGATTTATATAGTACACTGACTTGTGATTTTTAGTATATTCACACAGTTCTATAACCATGACCCCATGATCAATTTTAGAACTTTTTTTTTACCAACCACAAAAGAAATGAGATACTCTCTAACATTAACTCCCCCTCCCCATCTCATCCTAAATCCCTGAGCACTAGAAACTGCTAATCTATTTTTTTTCCAATAGATTTATCTATTCTGGACAGTTCATATCGGTAGTTATACAATATGTGGCCTTTTGTTTCTGGCTTCTTTCAGCATAATGTCTCTTGAGATTTATCCATGCTGTAGCACGAATCAGTGTGTAATACTTTTTATGGCCAAGTAGTATTCCAGTGTGTAGATGTACATTTTATTTATTCATTCATCCTTTGATGAACACTTGACTTTTTGCTTTATTGTTGATTATTTTTTATTTCTTTTTAAAAAGATTTTATTTATTTCAAAGAGAGAACAAGCAGAATGGAGAGGCAGCAGGAGAGGGAGAAGCAGACTCTCCACTGAGCAGGGAGCCCCATGTGGGATTTGATCCTAGGACCCTGGGATCATGACCTGAGCTGAAGGCAGACAATCCACTGAGCCACCCTGGTGCCCCTTATTTTTTTTATTTCTCTACCTCCAACCTGGGGCTTGAACCCTGAGATCAAGAGGCACATGCTTCACCAGCTGAGCCAGCCAGGTGTCCCTGACTTTTTGCTTTGATGTTTTAAAATTACTATGAACATTCATATACAAGTTACTGTGTTGACGTATATTTTCAGTCCTCTTGAGTATATATCTACACTTGGAATTGCTGCATAATACGGTACCTTCTTTGTTTAGCCTTTTGAGGAACTGCCAGTCTGTTTTTCAAAGTAAGCACTCCATTTTACATTCCACTGGTGATGTATGAGGGTTGTAACTTCTCCCTATCCTCCCTAACATTTGGTATTATCTGTCTTTGTTTTTAATGGTCTTGTTTTTACAATTAGGAAACTGAACATTGGTGAGTTTTAATGACTTGCTTCAAGTACCATACCTGGTGTCATAGGCCTGGCTCTTCTCTAGGTATGGAAATTATAAGGATAGAAACCTGGTCTTTATTGCACAAGTTCACTGTCTGGTGGGAAGTTGGACACACAGTCACAATGTACAGTGAGAGTATCCATGTGGTGACAAGGTTTCATGAGAGTACTTACAGCAGAAAACGATCTCAAACTTTAAGAAACAGATGATTATTTAGTGGCTTGTATAACTGAAAAGTCTGGTGCTTGTCAGCTTCATGTACAGATGGATCCAGGCACTAAAATTGTGTTGTCACAGGGCTGGCTACTTCTTTCCTTCTCTTGGCCTTGCCCTCTCTCCAGCTCCTTCATTCTTAGCCATCTCATTTCTTTTTGTGAGAAGATAGCTACTGGCAGGACAGACTTATCCTCCATCACGTAAGCATCTCCAACAGAACCGGAGTTTCTCTTTGACTCTGGTTCTAGCAGGTGGCTTTCATAACTTTCTCATTGGCTCAGTAGGTTAATGTAACAGCCTTTTAACCAATTAAAACCAGTGTTCTGATTGGTTATCCTTGCTTCATTTCCTTCCCTGGAGGTTAGAGTGGGGAGGGGCAGTCCCTCTTAGACTGCAGGAACTGAGAATGGGCAAGGTGTGATTCCCAAAGGGAAAATAAAAGTTCTGTTTATAGAAGAATAAGAAATGATGTTTGCCAGGTAAAACCAGCAGTTGTTCATTCTATTAGCTAGGAAATCCTTAAACATTACGGGAATGCATGAGTTAATTTAAACAGACGTTCAGTGGTAGATACATGGACTTGGGGCATAACTTGAATCCATTCATTGGCTTCTCTGTTATTCCCCATCCTTGCCTTGGAAGCAAGATGGCAGCAGCAATTTCTGACTGCCTCAATTCCCAGAGGAAGAGAGAGGCTGTTTGGTCCAGTGACCATCCCTTACGAGTGAGAAACTGCCTTGTCAGTAGCTCCCCTGCACACTTGGCAGGGCTCTGCTGTCTTAGCCTGAAATGCCCATTCCCATGACTAGATAGATGTCCTTCCTTGATAGGCTTAGCCTGGATTGCCTAACCAATCATGATCTTTATTGGGGCCGAGCCCTTGGGGTAAGGGTAGAGCCAGCTTTCTCTGAGGCTCCTGGGTGCATGTCTGAGTCAGATGAAGCTTTTCTTCAGGAGGAATATGGGAATGGAGGTTGGGGATTCATTTGGCAACACCAAGCTTGCTTTGCCTTAAAGAAATAGAGGTTTCCAAGGAGACACTGGGGGTGGGAAGCAGACATTTTAGGCTAAGGGAATGGCATGGGCAAAGCCATGCTTTGCCAACGTTGCATATAAAATTGAAGAGATCTTGGTTATCTGTACCTTTTATTGTATGAATAAAGAACTTAAAGAGCAGAAAGTAAGAGGCACAATTGGCACTTCCTTCTTCCTCTTCTGTAGAGGTGGGATGGCAGTTGAATGTGACTGGTCAGCTTCAGAGCTGCCTCCCTATTGTGTGCCTCACAGCAGACTGAGCCAGGCAAAAACATTTATCTTTTATGGCTTTTGGCTCATAACATTATAAAAATAGCTTTAAGAACCATGGGAGCAGGATCAATACTTTGTGTTGTGCACAATGATTTGGGGACATAGTAGACTTTATACTTTCTTAAAATAATTAGATGGTTTTTCAGGGAAAAGTGTTGACCATTGAAGATAATATGAAAGCAAGCTAACATTTAGTTGTTTTGTTTTTGTTTTTGTTTGTGCCAAACACACCTCATTTCTATTTTCAATTTTTCCTCTCTCATCTATGTAGTAAGCTAGTAATTGCCCTTTTACTTGTTCAGAAAGATACTTTTGTGATATGCCAACTTTGAGAATGATGTTCTAAATGATTAGTGATAAAATCATAATGATTTCCTAAAACCTCATAGTATATCCCCCAGCTGCAAGAAAAGAATTACATTAATGTTTTTTAAAAGATTTATTTATTTTAGAAAGAGAGTGAATGTGTACACAAGTGGGGGGAGAGGTACCGAAGGAGGAGGGGGAGAGAGAGAGAGAGAGAATACTCAAATAGACTCCCTGCTGAGCATGAAACTGAAGTGGGGCTCCATCCCAGGACCCTGATATTGTGACCTGAGCCAAAATCAAGAGTTGGCCACTAACGGACTGAGCCACCCAGGCACCTCAAGAGTTACATTAGTGTCTTTAATTTATCTAATTTTTTTCCCATTTATATGCAGGTAGGATTAAAGTTTCATTTTCTCCTGGTTTTCATTTAATGTTGTATCATGAACATTTTTTGTATCATTAAATATTCTCAATAAGCATGATTTTTAAAGATCCCTACAATCCATTCTATTTTTAGTATACCATAATTTCCTTAACTATTCTCTTTCTGTTGGATATTTACATTGTTTCCAGTCTTTTGGTACTGTAGGTAATGGTGCAGTGAGCATTCTAGGGTATGTATTTATTTGCATCTCTCGTTATTTCCTTAGGATAAATTTGTAAGTGGATTTATTGGAACAAAGAATGTCAGACACTGATGTTCCTTGGCTAGTTCTCCGATTGGTTTTCTTTAAGAGGCTGTGGCAGTTTCCACTTCATTGCACCATGGCCAATGATGAATAAACTAGGCCTCTTCTTCTCTTCTTAATTGATGGCTTTCTAGGTGAAAGATGGTATAGAATTCTGGTAAGATGCTGTTCTTTCATAACTAATGAAATCATATTTTCTATACCCTCTGTCTTTTGGCTATTTGTAGCACTTTTGTGATTTACCTGTTGGTACTGTATACAGTTAAAAAATAGGTTGTATGTGTTAATATATTGGCTTATAAGGGATCTTTTGATGATGTGGATTTCCATATTTTCCCAGATTTTTCTTTCTTTTTTTTAAAGATTTTATTTATTCATGAGAGACACAGAGACTGAGAGAGAGGTAGAGACATAGGCAGAGAGAGAAGCAGACTCCATGCAGGGAGACTGATGTCGGACTCGATTCTGGAACTCCAGGATCACTCCCTGGGTTGAAGGTAGACGCTCTGTTGAGCCACCCAGGCATCCCCCCAGATTTTTCTTTTCCCTTTATATGTTGTATGTAAAGTGTTTTTTTTTTTTTATTTATTTATGATAGTCACAGAGAGAGAGAGAGAGAGAGGCAGAGACACAGGCAGAGAGAGAAGCAGGCTCCATGCACTGGGAGCCTGACGTGGGATTCGATCCCGGGTCTCCAGGATCGCGCCCTGGGCCAAAGGCAGGCGCCAAACCGCTGCGCCACCCAGGGATCCCTGTATGCTCAATTTTAATGTACGTTTCCATGCTGTTGTTTCACAGAGAAGCAATACTATATAGTAGTTATGTATTGGGCTACATAGCTTGGACTCTGGTGTTAGGTCTCACCAATGTGAGGCTTGTGGCCTTGGACAAGTCATTGTATAGCTGCAAGCCATTGCATTTTTATCCGAACATGGTGACAATCATGGAACCATCTAATGGAGATGCTGTCAGGAGTGACATGGTGGCCATTTATCTTACTTTGTCTGGGACAGCCCTGTCCAGAATCTTGCCTAGTTTAGCATTTGTCTCAGATTTTTCATTTTATAACAAAGTAGTATTTTAAGTAGACCTTTACTTTATAGGCTCTTTCTGCTTCCTCATGGTCTTACCTTGTCATGTGTCAGATGTGTAGTGTAGTAACTTCTGAAAGATGATGAATAGCAATCCCTTTCTTTTCCCTTACCCTTGGCAGGCACATCATCATTAGCACCTCTGTTTTAAGGAATGTGTGCTCTGGGGTGAGTAGCTAGGAGTCCACAGTGCCATCTGGTTGGTGGAGGTCAGGGGAAACATGGCAAATTTCAGGATAGTTTTTATAAAATAGATGGGAAATAGAGTCTGGTCAGTCATGCTGCAGAGTGTAAGGAAGCAGTCTGAAAGTCCTTGCTATATGGTAGGTTTAATGGTTTTTAAAAATTTATTAAAAGGGGATCCCTGGGTGGCTCAGCGGTTCAGCGCCTGCCTTTGGCCCAGGGCGTGATCCTGGAGTCCTGAGATCGAGTCCTGCGTCAGGCTCCCGGCATGGAGCCTGCTTCTCCCTCTGCCTGTGTCTCTGCCTCTCTCTCTCTCTCTCTCTGTCTCTCTATCATGAATAAATAAATAAAATCTTTAAAAAATTTGTTAAAAGATGTAAATCTATATTTTTAGTTAAGTTTAAAACATATTTTGTAATAAATACTGTTAATGAGCTTTAAAAAATGAGAACTTTTTCAGTGAAATACTACATAACTTTTTTTTTTCTATTTTGAAAAATTTTAACCATGAGCATTACTTCCATAATTTTTTGGTTTTGACATTTACCATCCATGGGGGTAAGGGGTCATAGTAAAAATATTGAACTTCGAAAAATCAGGGAATCCCATTTGCTGAAGAACTACTGCATCTTTTTCAAAGTTAGTACTTATTTTAAGAAGCTTTGCCGGGGGATCCCTGGGTGGCTCAGCAGTTCAGCGCCTGCCTTTGGCCCAGGGCATGATCCTAGAGACCCGGGATCGAGTCCCACGTTGGGCTCCCGGCATGGAGCCTGCTTCTCACTCTGCCTGTGTCTCTGCCTCTCTGTCTATGTGTCTCTCATGAATAAATAAATAAAATCTTAAAAAAAAAAAAGAAGCTTTGCCCATACACAGCTGCAGAATGTTTATATTTTACTCTGTGAAGCATGACTTTTCATTTAGATCAAATGACTGTTTTTATACATTAATATCATATTGGAATCCAGATTTTCTTGAGCACATGTAAAAAGCGAATTGATGACTATTAAGATTGTTGTGCTCCTAACAGAACTCCTTTATGGTAGTAAATGATTCCAGTTTTATATCAATGTCAGTGGATGCTTCAAATAGAAAGTCAGTTAAGCTAATTCCAGTATTTGATTTTTGTTTTCCTCCTCCAATTGATTGAATCAAAATAGAGCTCTTGGAATCATTGTTATGGATGACATTATAAATTCTGTGAAAAGTTTAATCTTAAGGATAAATTTGTTTTTACAATGATATAAATATGAATTCTGGAGGAGAACTTAAAAAACTATTTTTACTAGATAAGGAAACCTGTGGAACAAATATGAACTTAGTATTTATTTTGGTGAACATGTATTTCATAATGGTGTCCAAATTGAAATATGTATGTCTTGAATAGAAGCCATTGACACTGACACCAACATGTATAAATGCATATAACCAAATTATACACAGATGATCGAATTACAAAAATTCTGTGTTGAGGCTCATATTAGAACAAATAAGTACTTAAGCTGTCAGCTGGATTTTAGAATTGTTTGAGACATTGACAGACTACTTTGTAAATCACTGTAAGTGTTCCATGGTGGTAATACACTTTTGTAAATGAGTGCTCTAATACTTGGTTGCATTTTGTTTAAAATTATTTTGTTTGGGAGTATTAATAACTTAATGAAGTGTACACTCACCTATTTTAAAGACTACTAGCAAATTAAAGATGGGGGAAAAAGATTGCAGATAAAACAACATTGTAATTTTTATTCCTGCAGAGGCAAGAATCAGAATAAATAATGATTCAGGATAAACTGATCAGTATAAATAATGATGCTCAAAAAGTGAACAAGTTTTAATTTTAAAATTCTTTAACTGTGTTTTATAGTATTTTACCAGTAAATGATGGAGATTTTAATTTAAATCAAATATGAGGGATCCCTGGGTGGCGCAGCGGTTTGGCACCTGCCTTTGGCCCAGGGTGCGATCCTGGAGACCCGGGATCGAGTCCCACATCGGGCTCCCGGTGCATGGAGCCTGCTTCTCCCTCTGCCTGTGTCTCTGCCTCTCTCTCTCTCATTCTATGTGACTATCATAAATAAATATAAATTAAAAAAATTTTTTTTAAAATAAATAAATCAAATATGAGTTCTGTATAGAAATAAATATATATATATTTTAAAGATTTTATTTATTTATTCATGAGACACACAGAGAAAGAGAGAGAGGCAGAGACACAGGCAGAGGGAGAAGCAGGCTCCATGTCAGGAGCCTGATGTGGGACTCGATCTCAGGACTCCAGGATCAGGCCCTGGGCTGAAGGCACTAACTGCTGAGCCACCCAGGCTGCCAGAAATAAATATATTTTGTTAACAAAAATTTCCTTATGATTGAAATTCATAATAACTAAGTTACCTAAGAATTGTTATCTTCTCTGTACATCCAGGGAAGTAGTTTAATAATCCTTTTATTCAAGTATTTCTTTTTTTTGTATAAAAATTTTATAGTTCTTTATCTGTGCCTACAAAAGAAAGACATATGTCATTAATATATCTTGCTGATTATTTTTGATATGTAGACAGCTCCATACTTTTGTATATTTTGTACTTGATCACCTTTCACCTTATTATTTTTTTTAAGATTTTATTTATTTATTTATGAGAGACAGAGAAAGAGGCAGAGACATAGGCAGAGGGAGAAGCAGACTCCATGCAGGGAGCCTGATGCAGGCCCTGACCCTGGGATCTTGCCCTGAGCCAAAGGCAGACACTCAACCACTGAGCCACCCAGGCATCCCTTGATCACCTTGTTGAACTCCAATTGGGGTTTATGTTTTTACTGTTCTGTTTCAGAAAAGAAAGAACATTTGACATCTAATAGATAGCAATATCATCTCCTTTTTCCATATATTTTTCTCCGCTTTATTGCATTGGTTTTGCCTCTAGAACAATGATCAGTAAGAGTGATGGAATGAATTAGTTCTTTTTATGGCTCTTTCAAGTTAGACTTAATTGTCTCTCTAGGGCAGGAGGGCAGGACTCTCCCTTATTTTTCTTTGTATCTCCATGGTTTCATCATACAAAGATAGACATATGATAAAGGATAAATACATGTATTGTATAGTTGCAGAAAATTAGAATAAAATAAATATTAAATGCCAAGTAATTAAACACTTCCCAAATGGGATGGTTTGGATGGAAAACTTCAGGGGATTTTTTTTTTTTTTAAGATTTTATTTATTTGAAAGAGAGAGAGCATGAGTAGGGGGAGAGGGAGAATCAGGTTCCCCACTGAGCAAGGAGCCCCTACATAGGCCTCAGTTCCAGGATTGTGGGATTATGACCCGAGCCAAAGGCAGACACTTAAATGACTGAGCCACCCAGGTGCCCCCAACTTTAGGGGATTTGATATAATTGTATATTCCATTCTTTGAATTCTTTCTGTCTGAATTATACTAGGAGCCAAGTCATAGATAGTAGAGATCATAAGGTTTAAAGGTTTTGTGTCTGAGACACTTTCTTGCATCATAGAGTATAGTCAGCTTTCTGTTTGTGGCAATGATTCCTTCTCTATTTTTGTGTGTCCCCTTCCCCCTGAAAAACACCCAATTACCATAATTTTTAATCTTTGAAAGGAAATAAAAATTAATTAGATTGTGCCCCTGGGGGAAGGGCCATGGGAGATGGAGAGAGAATCCCAAGCAGACTCCATGTCCAATGTAGGGCTTGATTTTATGACCCTGAGATCATGACCCGAACCAAAACCAAGACTCAGACACCCAACAGACTGAGCCACCCAGGCATCTCCTTTTTATTTATTTGAACAAGTAACTAGAGATAAAATGTTTGTTACAGGAATGCCTGGGTGGCTGTCTCTGAGTCTCTCATGAATAAATAAATAAAATCTTTTAAAAAAATGTTTGTTATGTCAGAAATGCATATATTGAGCATAAACTATAACTTGAGGAACCTGGGAATACCATGCATGAGAATCGTGGCTGCAGCCTTTGTCATGTGTCTGCCCAGGCCATTGCCACATTTATTACTTTGGTTTCTGTTATTATGCTTCTAAGTTTTTCTTTTGACCAGGGAAATACCACTCACTAAAGAGGAAAATAATTCTCCATGCCCTACCCTTGTATTTGAGTAATCCCAGAAGTATTTTGGGGGAAAGATAGTTATATGTTGTGCTCGGAATCAACAAATAAAAATATCCTATAATTTATGTCATTTTGTTTTATAGCACACTTTACTCTTATAAATGTCTTGACATTTTATAGAATGTTTTTTGTGGATAGAGCCTGATAGTTTATGCTGTACCAGTTGTTTCCTTTGGAAAAATTTATATTTATTCCTTTGAGAATTTGAGCTATAACGTGTACGCCAAGCTCAAGCTATCCATTTCAGGCATTATTCTTTTCAGAATCTCATTCTAAAGTGCATAAATATTAGAGAAAACAGCTTTCTCAATGTTTGTTGGTAATATTTTTTAAGTGAGCATGAGTTTTTGTCTCTCTAGTTGTATAATTTGTCTCTTGAGAAAAATACAATGCTCTGAAGTCTGGGAGGAAACACACCGACAATGGTGGCTCATCACGTCTGTTCAGGAGCTGCAAGGAGAGTGTGTTCTGTTTGAAGGAGTTCTGGAAGCTGCAGTTGCATAGCAGGCCTGTGGCTGTTACCTCAGCTGCATGCTATGGAGTGGTAAAAGTATAGTGGATATGTGCACAAAAATGTACCTCTTTACCTGGTCCCTGAATGTATGAGCTGCTGTCTGGAACTGATCGTTACAATCTGAACCACAACTCCAAGATGTATTAATAAAAATGGAGTGTTTGCTCCCATAAGTAGGCTCCTTTAGGGTTTATAGAACTTCTCTTCCTAAAAGTTTTCTTTCACAAATTCAGTTGCCTGATCACTTTTAGGCATAGGCTTCCATGGTTTTCCTTTTATTCTCTGGATACTAATTTATTTAAAAAATATACTTAATGGTCGCTTACATAGAACTTCTATGCCTGGCATGGTTCTAGTTGTTTTATAAACACTAGCTGACCTAATTCATTTGCCCCCATACCGTGACTCAGTGAGGTAAGTACTGCTGTATTCTCACCAATGTGGAAACTGAGGCACAGAGAAGTTGAGTAATTTAGTAGCTGAAGGTCAGAGAGCTAGTAGGTGAAGTGGACAGGGTTCAAATCCAGAAAGTCTTGTTCAAAAGGATTGTGCTCTTAACGAGCTTGTCATGTGATTTAATCGTGTTACTGCTTTGGGGCAGGGGTTGGGTGGGGGGATAACTAATGAGGGATTAGAGTTAGGGTTCTACTGAGTCCCCCCTTTGGACTGTCACTGACACTAAAGACATGGCCACTTCTGAAGAGTAAGCTATGTTAAGGGCTGAAGTTAGGAGGGTGACAGAAAAGCACTTTTGCTTTTGATTTTTTTTGTGCTGTATTGTTTGAAATGCCTTTACACAATGAACTTGTGTTACATTTGTAGTATAGTTTTAAAAATAAAGTTGCCTTTGGAAAAAATTTTTTAATATACACTCAGATTCAACATGAGGAAGAGATGTTCTAAATACAAAGAAGTGTAAAAAAAAAAAAATAAGAGTCTACCAGGAAGCATTTTTGGGGGTGGGGGTGGGGAAGCATCTTCCAGAATGGGAGTCTTTAAGTATAATCTACAATGTCTTTAGTAGGATTGAAGGTTATGGTCAAAGCTGAGAAAGGATTTGTTTCCCATTGTTGTGTATCACCCATGAAATAAAATATTCTGATTATGGATGATTTAAGTGTGTTTTAGAATTTTCAAAATCCATCTTTAGTTAGTACAGAAGTTAGAGATGGGACAAAATACCAGTGACTGAGTTGTTGCCACGGTAGAAACACCAGGTTGGAGAGAGCTAATTTGCCATTCTCTCGGTTGTTCTAGCTGTAGTTGGTAGAAGCTTTGGCTATTGCTAAGAGTTCAGGTGCATCATATAGAAAGGCAGCGCATAAATCCCATGCAGTTAAGCTTAACCTTGAAAATGAAATGTGTAACTAACTTGTGGACGCTTAGCAACTCAAAAGTCAAAAAGTAACCTCTTTGGTTAATACATCTCTGGGGCTGTATAGTCTAGTGGTTAACTTGCCTGACTTTGAATTCCATCCTGCCCCTAACTAGCTGTGTGACCTTTGGTAAGTTACTTTTAACAATCTGCCTTACTTTTTCAATCCGTAAAATGGGATGATTTACCTCATTGTATTTTTGTTTTGATTAAACGAGTCAATCTAATACAAATAAGATGATGGTTTCATATAATAAGTGCTGATTAAAAATAGTGATTAGTACTAGTATTTGTTTTTGTTTTGACTTTAGTTTCATTTCTTGCAGAGTATTAGAAGCCATGTCTAAATGGAGGTGTGTAAGGAATAGAGAAGGGGAGGAATAAATAAAAGAATTGGAGGGAAAGAATCAAGTAGGTAGGATTGAATTATTGTCATGTATGATTTATTGTATCCTGTTACTTTCATGATGATGTTTGGGAGAAAAATAATTTTATATTTCAAAATGAAAACTTACATGGGTGTGTATATACATTTTAAAATTTTAAGCTAGAGGTGGGATCTTGCACTCACTGCTTATTCAACCTGCACTCACATTAACCTTGAGTAGGGTCAATTTTTTTTTTGTTGTTATTTTTTAAAGATTTATTTATTTCAAAGAAAGAGAATGAACGAGTAGGAGGGGCAGAGGGAGAGGAGAGAGAGATTACCAAAGAGACTCCACACTGAGCATGGAGCCTGCCACAAGGCTCGATCTCACAACTCTGAGATCACAACCTGAGCTGAAACCAAGAGGCTGGTGCTTAACCAACCGCACCACCCAGGCGCCCCATCAATTTTTTTCTGTTTTTAAATATTCACACTCATGGTGGTGAACGGTGGTTTAAAATAATCTGCAAGTCACCCACATTTTCCAATGCATATTTACACATGGGTGTGCCCTCCATGCTGGAATTTCTGTCTCTTCAAAACAGAGAATGAAGCACCATCGAGAGGCCTCCGCAGAAGAGGAACTGCAGATTTGCCTCATTCTCTCTCCCTGTTCACTTTTCCTAGCCGCCCTTTGGCCTCTTATGAAATGGACTGCTCTTTCACTGGCCCTTCCCCTGGGATTGGATAAGTCAGTTTGGTTTAAGAGGCCTTTTCTGATTTGAGGGGGAAACCTTAGGTCTTTTCTTCCAGCTGATATAGGTATATACAACAGGGAATCAAGCCTGGGTTGGCAAAATACCTCGTAAATAGTAGAGGTGATGATGACCAACAAATGGTTGAAAAGTCCAGTGGCTGTCCTTCTCTCTGGACCTTGCCAGAATGTGCTAGAATGACTAATACAAGTTGCTACTGATAAGCAGCCAACCAAGTGTTTGGTGGAAGGAGGTGTTGGGTAATTTTGTTGGAAATAATTCTCCACAAGAACTTCTAGTGTCTTTCCCTCACATGCATCCCTGCCTCTTGCACCAGGAGAAAGATGGAAGCAACTTGCCTTTTGATATCACAGAAGGAAGGAATTACATTTGTTGCTGCCTTTTTTTTTTTTAATTTAAATTCAAGTTAACAGTATTATTAGTTTCAGGGGGGTAGAATTTAGTGCTTCATCGGTTGCTTATAATGTGTTCTTTCTTAATTGTGACTCTGAGTGGCCCTTGCTGGATAGCTGGACTTTGTTGGTGGCATTCAGCGCCATTTAAAAGGATGTTAATCTGGGTGCATGGGAACACAGTGGCTCATGGAGTCCATCTGGGCCTCACCCTCGCCCCACCCCAGCCACACACCTGGAGAAGGCCTGAAATGTTTGTCTACCTGCCGGGGGCTCCTGTCCTCACATAGAGAACGTTCTCTTTGGGCTTCCACAAGCCTGCTCTCCAACCTTGAGCCGTGTGGGCTCTGAGCTGGTGGTTCGAAGCTACTCTGCTTCCATTTCTGTAGACAGGTTTGGAATCCTCACAGTGTCAGCATGCAGGGGGAAAAGGTAAAATCCTAAACTGCCTGACCTGGGTGTGCGAGGAGGGTTGCCTAATCCAAATTGTTTCAGAAAGTTTTAGTTTATGTAAAGCCCCGATATATTCAATTCCCCTTGAACCTTTTTGCCTTTGATAGAGTTTTATTTCCTAAAACTGACAGAAAAGACGAGTCATGTTGGAATTCAGCCGAGTATTTATTTCTAGATTTCGCAATTTGTTTTGTCTTTACAGCAAGCAATTTCCTTCCTCCCTCTACCCCCTCTCTCCGTTTCTCTTCCACCTCTCTGCCTCTTTATCTCTCCTTTCTTCCTTCCTCCCTTTTCTGAGCTCATAATGAAAATGGTACTGAAATACTATTTTCAGCAGATAGCTGAAAGAACCAGACAGCATGGGGCCCCGTTAGTGCCTGTGTGGCCCTTGTAGGAGGAATGCCCTTCTTGAATCCTTGCCCATGTAGAGAGTGAGCTGCAGACACTTGGTAGCTTCCCTCTGCTGTTGTCCTCAAGCGCCTTAGAGATAGGCCCAGGAGCTTCTGTTCCCTGAGTGAGCTGAGGTGCTCCTGACCATTGATGCAAAGGAAGGTGTTGGGGGGTGTGTGCTTCACTGCCTTGGGGCATCTAGTTAGCAGGATGTGGGCGGTCAGGTAACTTTGATTTTGCTGGATGGGCTATTTCCCCCTTGAGGGCCTACCGCATCGTCGAAATCCTGTGTGTGTCTGTATGGGACTGATGGGCAAAAGGCCAAGTGTCCAACATCAAAAGTCTCTTTAGAGGGACTTTATGAAGAACCGCATGGAATTTGTAACTTGATCACAAAATTAGTACCATTAAGGACCTGAAAATAGCTCTTTGGGTTTGTAGGTCACACCTTTCCAAGCTCAGTTAATGAGCAAATCTTTATTCTTTACAAGATTCACCAGGTGTATTTGGCTAATGTTAACTTTTTTCTTGGCTGCCCAGCCCTCTTGCTAATGAGGCCAAAGTGGGAATTCCTGAGTCTCGTGGACCAGTTACCTTCTCTCTCTTTCCTGGCCACTGCCTGCTAACCCTAGCCAGCTGGCTTGTGGATGTCTGCACTTGGATGCTGGAGTGGGGGAGGTATCGTGCAAGGTGCTGCGTGGATTTGCACAAATCCATAACTGTTCCTGGGGAATACCCTTATACATCTTCCCTCAACCAAGGGTCAATTGCATTGTCTCCACTTCTGAAAGACAATAGAGTTGACTAAGGTTAACTGGAAAATGCTGATGTTGGCTGGAATTTTGGACTTGTGCCAGAACATATACACCATTTAAAGCCATTTAGGGAAAAACATGCCATGGTTCATTGGTAGAAGAGCTTAGGGGGAATAAAACAGTGGAAACCAACAAGGAGAAAATGATTACTTTTAAATACGCAGAAGTGCAAATGGACATGGTAGTAAAATATGTTTTCTTAAAAATATGTTTTCTAGGATGGTACTATTTTCCAAAATCTTAGAATGGACCATGTCATGTTTGGGTTGTAGGTTTTCTAGATTTTTGACTCTTGGTTCCTCCATATTGCCAAAATGGGCTATGTAAGTTAATTTTATATTAGGGTTATTTATTAAGGAATTGCATATTAAATACAAACTTGCTGTTACTCTGTTACTCGAAACTTTTTGGATTTTATTTAATTTTAATTAATGTATTTTTAAAAATTTGTTCATGAGAGACACAAGCAGAGGGAGAAGCAGGCTCCATGTAGGGATCCTGAGCTGGGACTCGATCCGGGACCCCAGGATCGCGTCCTGGGCTGAAGGCAGGCGCTAAACCGCTGAGCCACCCAGGCGCCCCACTTTCTGGATTTTAAACAGACCCTGGGGAACATACAATGTTCTGGAAGATAAATATTTGCATAAAGCAGTTCAGTTCTTCAACATGTGTATTTTTTAAAACAAACAAAAACCCTAGCAATATTTACCCTAGGAGTAATTTGCAAAGTAAAATGAGAGTAATTTTGAAATCCTGTGTTACCCCGATTCATTTATTTTCAAAGAAAGGATTCAATTTGTAATGATGAATGTGTAATAACAAGCTGTTAGGAAAACCATTATTTTGCTTAGATTTGGGGGATTCTAACACTGCCTTTGTTGTACATCACTATTTTCTAAGAAAAGAAAATCAGGCCCAGGGAAATCATGACTTGCCCAAGGTCACGCATCTAGAAAGTAGCAGAGTTTTGGTGAAAACCAGTACTCCTCACCCTCAGGCCAGTGGTATTTCCATAATAGCTTGCTGATTTTAGTGTGTGTGTGTGTGTGTGTGTTTCTATGTGCACACATGTATGTGTGAAAAAAATAACTATTTTGCTTCTTTTTAACAAACTGATTATAATAAGCTGGACCTGGAACTATTTTTCCTCATCCTTTCAAGGAGCAAATTTACCCTCTTGCTTTATATTCTTAACATCTTTTGATATCTGTGGATATAGAAGTGACAGTCTCTGTAAGCTGTTTAGAGCAAGGTAAGATTACAATCATAAGCTGAGTCTGGGGGGAAAAACTCTTATTATCTTTCTTGTCTACTGCCGTTCCCTTGAAAATAACTATTACTGGAGTTTCACTTAAACATGTGGTGACTTACAAATGTTGTGGTTTATAAAATACATAACAATTTGGTTTTGCCTCTTTTTTCTCTTCTCTTTCTTCATGATCGTATTTTGCCTATTTTAACGTACAAACAGCTGAGTGAGTTATTTTTAGAGAGACCACCCCGTTTATAAAAATTGGGTGCTCTTTAATTTGTGTTGTACTTTTAAAGATTGTCTGGCCTATTTTCCTCAATGCAGAAGTAAGGAAGGTTTCAGGTTTGGACTTTTTGTAAACATGTATTTTTGCCGTTAACATCACTGCAAAGGCTTTCGTTTGCTTTTTTTTTTTTTATTTGATCAAACTGTGTTCACTTGTACTTTCATGCCTTTTTCCCCCCCTGCTTTTTCATCTCTTTACTTTTTTTTCTGCTGTTCCAGTTTTTCCTTTTGTTTCTTTCCATTTCTTTACTATTTTTTCTTGTGTCCTTTAGAAGAATGAAGAGTGAAATATGTGTAAGTTTCCAAGCTATAGCAGTTAAAAAATGATAGAAGTAATTGTATTTTCTTGGAGTCTCTGAGCCCATGCACTTGGCCCTTCCATACATTTGGTACTAGAGCCCACGTTTGTTTTATCTTCCCAACTAGACAGATAGCAAAGACTAGGTGTCAGCCTTTTTGAATCCACTATAATCCCCTTCTCCTGAGGCTACACCCCAATTAAGTGCTCAGGAAATCCAGATTAAAATCCAGTTGATGAGTAGCGGATGCAGTACAAGCCAGTGAAGCAGCTGGCCACATAGATGTTGTAGCTAGTATATTCTTGTTGAAATCCTATATGAGAAAAATTAAAAATAAATAAAATATATTTACGCTTTTTGAAAACCACCACTGCATTGGTCACTTCTACCTATTTCAGCCCTGATTTTCCTAAAAGAGACTAGAAAAGGGAAGTAATATATGTATATATGTGTATGTGTACACACACACGCACACAGACACTCAGTATATATAGTAAATAAGAAGATAATCTCATGTCTTTACATAATACTTCCAGACGAGAACCACTTCAAACGCATGGATTTTTACTGAAGATCACTTCTACCTTTATGTGGTGGTCTAAGGTTTCTGGCACTTTCTTTGTTAGTCAGGTTGGAAGCAGTTGAGTAAACCAGAGAGAAATGATGCAGTCTGACTGCTCTGGGTGCAGAATGAGGGGGATGCGGGCGGGTCATCCTCAGGTTTCCTGTGTGCCTCCTTGCCCACTTTGTTCGAGGCAGAGGCTAGGGGATGTGCAGGCGAGGACAAGACTTGCCTGGCCACATCTGCCACCACGTAGACGTCACTAGCCATGTACACACCCTTGAATCTGAGCTTGGCACTGTGGCGCAGCGGGGCCCAGTGGCTCAGCAGGGCGGCGTCGACCACATTAGCGATGACTGGGACGCTTGGAGGCCCCGGAGACACCATGCAGCAGGAGTCGCCACCGTTCACAAGCAGGGAGTGGTGCCCATTTCGCCCCGATTCTCCTCGATGATCCCTTTTCAAGTGGAAATTTTGCAAGTCGACTTCTGCAGCATGCGTAGTACAATTTGGCTGACAGCAGTTTCTGGCAAAAGAAATAACCAAATTATTATTCAGTCATGGGTTTTTAACAGCCGCAAAGCAAGTGGATGTTAACTAAATGATGCAATTTATTCCCTTCCCTCTTATTGCCAGCTTGCCTATTACAGAGCGACTGCCAGTTTTCAATAAGTGGTACCCAGATGGTATTCGCATGCCGCCCACTTGGTTACAGAGCCGAAGCGGGGAATAACTCGGCAGACACTACAAGCTGTGGGTCAATTGAGGGGGAATGCCTGTTGCTTCACAGTTTTGCATATGTAAATCTGTTAATGTTATGTCAGTATTGTGCGGGCTAAACACAAGCATTGCCTTTCTCTGGGGGCCCAGCTGAACTTGGACCACAGCCCAGTTATACCGAGGCTCGGAGCGCGGAGCTGCACTTGGAGGATGCTGCACAGCCTGCTTCCCACCACTCCTGCCTCGACGCTCTCGCGTTATCCGCAGCCCAGGTTGGATGCAGGAAGTGTCTGCCATAGGCCGACTCCATAATAGGACAGGCAGGCCCGGTTTTATGAGGTTGGATGCGGAGGGTGGAGGAGTGTGAGCGTGTGTCTATTTTTAGGCCAGCCTTCAAGACAGTTCCTTTGGCCCAGGCTGCGCCTGCCTGCCTCGCTCACACTCTCCTCTGTGTGTCTGCCACACTTCTGCTCTCCATTTCATCAACTGCAGATGTGGCACACAGCCGTCTCAGAAAAGTCATGAACTGTGTCGTCTGCGCGGCTTAACAGCCAACATCTGCTGCAGCAGGCTGAAGGGAGAGGCAGGGAAATAATTTTCGGGAATGCATTCAAGTGCCTCAACTTAGCCTCTTCTTTGGCCTGTGCAGACAATTATTTTACACTAATTGCATCAAGATAGCAGCTATAAAAACTAGATTTGAATCTCTCCCCGCCTCCCCCCCCCCCCCGCCCGCCCCGACCCCTCTCGTGAAAGTTGCAGTTACAAAGGGTAGTCCTTTTTTCTTTTTATTGTGGTTTGTTTCTTGTTCTCAAAAGCTTATTACATTGGGTGCAAACAACAACAAAAATGCTATAAAAAGGCAAGAATTGTAATATGCTTAAGAGCTAAAAAGACCTATGGTGTTGGTTTAACCAATGAAAATATTCCTGCAGGTATTGTTAAATTTATGTGCCATATGAAAAACATTAAGGGTGTTGTTTTTTCATGGAGGAAAATGTTCATCGTTGAGCCATTTTGTAAATTATTTTAATGCTGCATTTCTGCTTAAACCTCATGATTTTGATATATAAACCAGTTTAATGTTTTCTGCACAGACGCTGGTTTTTCTTAAATTTTATATATTGGAAAGCCCATGTTTGTATTGGACCTTCTGGTTTCTTTCATATTGAAAATACGTCTTGCGTGGCCCAGTGCCATGTGGCGAAGGAAAAGTTTGACGAGAGTCAAACCTCGAGTGTTGACTTTTGAGTTCTAAAAACTAGGCAGGACTCTGTTAATAAATACATAAGAAGGGTTTTTTTTTATTGTTTTTTAAACAGGAGTCATTTGATGATAATAGCATCTCTGCACTATGCACTTTCTAATACATTGGTCTGGTCTCAACTTTTCATGCACTTGGAATAGAGGCAACATTGTGTTTGGTGGCCAGGTTCTTTTTCCCCCCCCTCCAATGCTCTCAGAGTAAATTTTGGTTAATTACGCATTCCAGCATCTCTGATTCTCTTGAAAGATTTGTTTCTGTGACATTTTGCGGTATCTGTTATGCAGCTAGAGTAGCATGCTTCTCTCCTCACATTTCAAGTCTCTAGACTTTGTTCTGAAGAACCAGATGGAAGTATGCAGATTGTTTTTATCTTTTGTCCTTCACACTGTAACCTGATCTCCAGCATATCTAGACATCTAGCAGAAAATTTACTATGTGAAAGCAAGGAAATGATTTAGGATATGGACCAGCCTGGGGAGAGAGGGCTCAAGATTCACGTTATCAAAGCAAATCTCTCCGCCCAACCCCCACACCCTTCTTTTTTTTCTTTACTGAAGAAACGGTTTTTTGATCAAGGGTACTTCCAAATATGCCCAGATATTCTTCTTCCCTTTTAACCTGGGCTGAGAACTGTGATTGACCAGTTGGTCTGATAAAGGTACAAATGAAAGTGGATGACTCAATAATTGAAAGCTTACAAGAAGAGTGAATTGGAAGAATCATAGAATTGGAGGTGGTTTTGCAAATTATAAATTATGGCAGGGCAATTTACTAAGACAAGGGGATACTTCCAAAGTTACATTATCAGGTTTGTGACAGATCCAGGACTCAAACCCAATGTTGTTTTGATGGCTGTAGGAAACAATGTGATTTCCAGATTCACGTTATGTGTGGTTTTAGTGCCAAAATATTAGCAACCTTTTTGTTAGGAATTTCATACCCCTTTCGTTAAAAAAGAGTGGGCGGCCCTGGTGGCTCAGCGGTTTAGCGCGGTCTTCAGCCCAGGGCCTGATCCTGGAGACTGGGGTTCTAGTCCCACGTCAGGCTCCCTGCATGGAGCCTGCTTCTTCCTCTGCCTGTGTCTCTGCCTCTATCTCTCTCTCTGTGTGTCTCTTGTGAATAAATAAATAAAATCTTAAAAAAAAAAAAGAGTAAGGACAGTTGTCTCTTTCCCAATTGTCTTATATGTGGAACCGAATTACTGACTGACTAGTATGAGGGTATTAGAATTAGTAGCTATATCAGGGAATTTAGATATTTGCTACACTTGTAAGAATAGCAGTAGATGCTTATAGCTGTATTTCTGCACATTCTGCATAACGTGTGCATTTTGGAGTTAGGTGATTTTATATACTAACTGTGGTGGTTGGGATGATAGACCTAGAGTCAGTTGCATTAGTACCTCTGGGTCTCTGTTCTCTCTGCTCTGAAATGGTGACAATAATGGTAGTTGCCTCAGGATGGTGACAGGAAGTTAATGAAATTACGAATGTGAGACAATTTGTGTGGTGCCGGCACAGCACCTAACATATTCTCCTTAGTGAAAGTTGGCTATTTTAATTGATTGTACATTATTTTGACATCAAAGGAAAGCTATAGCGGTGATAAATACCATATATGGCCTTGAGTTTCAACTTTCCCTTTTGCAGAGTAGATTGCTTGCTGCTTCTTGCCCCTTCTCTCTCTCCCTCCTGCCTTTATCCGTCTGGCACCTTCTGTAGTGTTGCTTGTTTTACCTTTGGGTATCATTATACATTGTTTACGTCGTTGTCAAGAGGACCAATGCTGTTTGCAAAATGTGTGCTTCCTCTACTAGTTATCCTTATGCTCTTCCTTGTCTACTGACCCTTCCTTCAACTTTTTGGCTAGGAAAACTAGAGAGGAGCTAGCTTGTCAACTGGTGGAGATTCTTCACTCAGCTTGTTTCCTTGCATGTGAAAATTTTGCCTCAACATATCCGTGATGTCTGCAATCCAGATCATTAAAACCAATCTATGTCTTGAAGAAACGAAAACTTGTGAGCATATTCATTGCCTCCGATAGAAAATACAGATTAAATACTTGCTGCAAGTGTTGAGAACTATATTCATTCAGCAGGTGTTTCTTGAGATGTCATATGTGCTAGAATAGAATGCACAGGATGACCAAAATGGACCCTGTGCCTGTCCTCAAGGAACTTGAAGTCTGGCATGAATGTCATATTTCTTTGAAAACTGGCTTTAGTTTTACCTTTGCTTTCTCTTAGGCTTTGGTCCTTGTTTCTTGTACCCTCACCCATTGACTTTCTACTATTTTATGTTAAAATATATACTAATAAAATCATGTGAAACAGTCCCATTTATAGTTGCATCAAAAATTATTTAGGAATAAATTTAATAAAAGAAGCATAATACTTGTATGCTGAAGCTATAAAACATTCTTGAAAGAAATACAAAACAACCTAAATAAATGGAAAAATAGCCTGTATTCATAGACTGGAACCCTTCTTATTATGGCAGTACTCCCCAGATTGGTTTACAAATTCAAGGCAAATTTTATCAAAATCTCAAGTGTCTTTTTTTGTTTTGCAGAAATTGACAGTTTGATCCTAAAAGTTACATGGAAATGCAAATTATCTAGAATAGCCAGGACGTTTTTGAAAAAGAACAGAGTTCAAGGACTTGCACTTCCCGAACTTAAAGCCTCTTGAAATAATCAAGAAATTGTGGTCCTAGAATAAGGATAGACGTATATAAATCGATGGAATAGAATGGGAGTCCAGAAATAAATGTACACATTTATGGTAAATTGATTTTCAGCAAGGCTGCCATGCCAATTCAGTGGGGGAAAGAAGAGTCTTTTTAACAAATGGTACAGAAACAATATCATATCCATATGTAAAAGAATGAAGTTAGATCCCTATTTCACAGCATATACATCAAGGACCTCAATGTGAGGGCTAAACATATAAAACTCTTAAAAGAAGTCTTTTAAGAGTAAATCTTCATGACCTTGAGTTGGGTGATTATTTCTAAGATCTGATACCAAAAGCACAAGCAACAAAAGAAAAAATAGATAAATTGGACTCAAGTTTAGAAAAATATTAAAAATTTATCTTTTGTGCAAGCAAAAACTTGTGTACTTCAGAGAATTCTATCAAGAAAGTGAAAGGACAGCCCATGGAATGAAAGAAGATACTTGCAAATCTCATAAAGGTCTAGTATACAGTGTATGTGAAGAACTCTTACAATTCAACAAAGAAGAGACCATTCAGTTGAAAGATGGGCAAAATATCTGTATAGACATTTCTCCAAAGAAGATACACGATTGGCCAGTAAGCACATGAAAAGATTGTTAATGTCACTTGTCAATAAAGAAAACAAGAATCTCAGTGAGATATTACTTCATACCCATTGGGTTGGCTACAGTAAAAAAACATGGACAATAGCAAGTATTGGTGAAAATGTGGAGCTGTTGGAACTCTTACACATTGCTGATAGGAATGTAAAATGGTTCACCTGCTTTGGAAATCAGTTTGGAAGTTCTCCAAAAGGTTAAAGAGTTAACATCTGACTTAGCAATTCTACCCCGAGGTATGTACCCCAGCGAGATGAAATCACACCTACATAAAAATGTGTACATTAACATTAATAGACAAATTACTCATAGTAGCCAAAAAGTCAAGATAGCCAAAATGTCCATGAACCAATGACTAGATAAGCAAGATGTGCTATGGACATACCATGGAATAGTACTTGGCCATAAAAGGGATTGAAGTAACGATAAATGCCGAGACCTGGAAGAAACTTGAAAACGTTATGCTAACTCAAAGAAGCCTGACATGTAAAGCCATATGATTCCTTTTATATGAAGTGTCCACATATTGTAAATCCAGAGAAACAGAAAGTAGAACAGTGGGGACTGGCCGCTGGGGAGAAAGGGGACTGGGTTTCTCTTTGGGGTGGTAAGAATATTCTAAACTTAGATTGTGGTGATGGTTTCACAACTCAGCGTACTAAGAACCATTCAGTTGTACAATTTAAAAGAGCAAATTTTATGATAAGTCAATTATAGCTCAAAAAAAAAAGACCTCAATGTCTCTCTGTCTGGATTTTACTTATAAAGTAAGGCTCAACTAACAGTTATTGAATATTTTCTGTCGGCTAGTACAAGGGTTGGCAAATGTTTCTCTGAAGGGCCAAATAGTAAATATTGTAGGCTTTGCAGACTGTATAGTCTCTCCCCACCCGCAGTTTTGTTGTTGTAGTGGGAAGTAGCCACAGGTAGTATGTAAATGCACAGGTGTGGCTGTGTTCCGATAAAACTTTATTTATAGACATGAACTTTCACTGGCACTAAATATTATTTTTATTTTTTGTCAATCATGTAAAAATTATTTCTAGCTTGCAAGCTATAAAAAGCAGATTGTTGGAGGGATCTGGCCATTGAGCTTCTTGTCTGCCGACCCCTCTGCTGCCACCATACTAAAAGCTTTACATAAGTTCTAACAGACTCAGGAGAGAGGTATTTCACAGATGTCCCTGTATCACAGATGAGGTAGTTGAGAGTTTCAGAGTCTCAAGCAAGTCACCCGAATGGTGGTTGCCAGGACTGGGCTTTGTACCATTTCTGGTTTCAGAACTCATGCTCTTAAACTCTTGTGTGCCATCTTCCTGCCGCACCTGCCCAGATCCAGCAAGGCAGCTTAGACCTGTCTAGCTATGCTGTCACACTCTGCAGCTCTGACTTTGTCTCTAGTGCCCTCAGGTATCTTGGCACCCTCCAGTCATTCTAGAATGGCCATGTCCTTTGTTCAGTTCTAGTACTCCTTTCCATATTGCTAAGCCAGTACCCACTCTGGGCCCTGGAAGAAACAAATCCAGCACCTTGCCTCCTTTTCAGACTTTGCTCGTGACTCACTTCTTCTGGGAAGGCAGTGCCTCAGCCACCTCTTGACCCCAAATCCAACTGGAACTGAGTCCGCCTTGCTGGCTGCTGTGCTGCTCTCCCCTTATCATCTGTCTTTCGGCAGGCTGGTTGGCTGTGCACCATTTAAACTCTCTGCAGTGGTGATTTTTTTAGAGCCTCTTTGTTTAATTTAGCGCCCAGAACTTGGTTAGAACCTTCAAGGAAGCTAAAATACCAGGTCTCTTGCTCACTCAGGCTGGGCTGGGCTTGCCTTTCCTGCTGTGCATCTTGCATCCTTGGATCCTTGCCAGACCTCCCCTCCATGGCTCAGGTGGGCAAGAGGCAGAGGCTGTGGGGAGGTAAGTCTCTTTTAACTCTGCATGACCATCATCCTCACTGTTCATTCAGTGCCTGTGCTGCAATGGGGAGAAATGGTGTGTTGTATGTAGGATGTCTTCTACTCCACTCTATTACTGTCCCAGACAAACTATCATCATGATGGGTTTGCATCATGGCACATGATGAATATGTTCAGTGGGACCTTTCCCATAGGGTGGCAGAAAGCTTTGTGATGCCTCTACTAGAATTCTGTTCATTTCTCAAGCACTCTGTGCTTTATGTTCAGGCATTTTCCCCTGGAAGCTGTGTTTTCTGTACACCTCCAAGACAGAGCAACACCCCCCACAATTAATTAATTAAAAGAAGGAGAAAGAAAAGGTATAGTTTAGAATAAGTGATTAACGTAAGCTCCTTATTTATGACTCATAATGTGGTTGAGAAAAGAGTCCTTCTGACTGTAGTACTGTCTCCATTCCAAGTAGTTTGGAGTGTGTTACGTAGTAAATTTAGGGTATATCCAAAGAAGCTGCTGCCGGGAGCAGATGAGAATGATCAGGGTAGAAGTGAGGACAACTGACCATCTCAGCAGTTGGGTAAGGGATGGTAAGAGTGGGTGAATTCTTCAGCTCCTGGGTTGCAAGGGAATTAGTGAGAGTCCACAAAATTGCCTCCTTTGACCTAAAATATTTTTAAAATATTTGGGGGGGGGGGATTGGTTTATAAGAGCAGCAGGGAATGTATTGCATTATTTAGAATTGTTTCATAGAATCCATGGAGAAAAGTGGGAACTGGAATTCTCAGGAAACAAGGCACCTTCTCTCTCTGTGTCACTCTTCTTGTGTCTCCTTGTGTTGTGGCTCTGAGTTCTTTTTCCATCTCCCTGCAGGCTGCCCTGACAGTCTGCAAATGGCCCCGTGTGACTGCCCCCAAGGGCCGCTTTTGGTCCCTGTGATTTGGAGGCTGAGGGTTCTGTCTTCTTTCTGTCTGTATACTGAGTGTTCTTGCTAGGAGTTTTGGTATTACCGGTAGCTAACAGACAAGCCAGGGAGGGAGGGGAAGGGCAGGTGGGGCGCTTATTACAAAGCTGCTGGGAAACCCTGGCATGCAGCCATGTCTCCGAAGGGAGCAGACCCAGGAAGTAGAATTATCAGGAACTCAGGCAGTGTCCTGTCATTCCTCAGCCCTGTTTCTCATTGTGCACCTGCTTTGCACTCTTCTCTCTGCAGACTCGCTCTCTGCGTTTGGGCCCCTGAATTCTTAGGGGACCTCCTATGTTCTTGTCTAGTGAAATTGCATCTTTCCTGAGGGTTAGGTTCTGCAGTCAGCATGTCAGGTAGAACTGGCTTATAGTTAAAATTTCCTTTGAAAGTCCTGGAAATCACTGGCAAATGAGGCAGGCTGCCCACAGTGTGGGGGGCATGTGGGAACAGAAACTTGGTAAGGGAATATCAGATTATCAGCTGCTTTTGCTCTAGGGCATTGGCTTAGAATTTGCACTAGTAGTCAAGATGCCCTCCCTGTCGCCCCACTTCTCCAAGCACCAGAAGTTGCCTTTGTATTAGTTAAGCATGCAGACAGCATGATTTTACCATAGCTTGGTCCAAGATCATTGGAGAAGAATTTAAAACATCTGATTGGCCCAGTCCCGGCCATGTGGTGTCCCCAGCCCAGTCAGCTCAGGCTCGGAGTTATTGGCTACGTTTAGGGAATGTTCATACTTCTAACTCTAGAGACAAATAATCATGTCCTTCTGCTTTAGAACATTTGGCCTTATGTGACACTGAGGCTTAGGGATTTTCTCTATTCTTTATGGGTTACAACTATCATCAATCTTTTTTGAGCAAGATGGGCTCTAAAAAAGGAATTTGGGGTTTTGTTTTTCTCTTATCTGAATCTGAACGATTGCTTCTTACTAGTTGAAGATTTTATTTATTTAAAAAAATAAGACTGAGCTTAAAATTTGTCTGGAAGGTGTTTTGCATATCTTTGTAACCCATGCTATTGTGCCTTAAAAAACATCAAAAAACCCATTCTGCCGAATTAAAGAGCTGGGAAGGGGTGGGTTTGAAAGTCTTTGTAGAATCTATAATTGACCCTTGAACAACGTGTGTTTGAATTGCACAATGCACTTACATGGATTTTTTTTTATAATACTGAAATTATTTTCCTTATGGTTTTCTTAATATTTTTTCCCTCCAGCTTACTTGTGAGAATACACTGTGTATATGTTATAACATGTCAAATATGTGTTAATCGGCTATTTTTGTTATCAGTAAGGCTTCCTGTCAACAATACCCTATTAGTAGTTAAGTTTTGGAGGAGTCAAAAGTTCTACATGAATTGTCAACTGTGCAGGGGATCAGCAGTACCCCTGACCATCCCTCCACTCTGTTGTTCAAAGGTCAACCACACATACCTTTAGAATACATCTTGCCTAATTAACACTTGTGAAATACTGAAACAGGGTTGTATTTTTATTTCATATTATGAAAATAAAAAATAATTTTTATAGCAATTGAGTTCTCCCTGACTGCTTTAAGGGTACTTCTTAAAACTAGTATAAAACCTTAACTTAGGGGAGATTCTAAAGTCTTTATTTCTGGTTATACAAGCAAAAGGTATTGCCAGGGTCCTGTGCTTTGATTTGAATTATTTAGATCTGACTCATTTTTGTTTTCTTTCAAGGATGAAGTGTGTATACCTCAGTACATCCTATTCTCTCTCCCAAAAATTTATGCTTAAAAACACTTTATGAAGTTATTGCTAGATATGTGGTTGGAGTGGCCAGTGTAAACTTAGTTATTGCTTAAGGCACTTTCTGTTCTCTTTCTGTGTGGAAGAGGAGGGCGGGGCAGGTGGGGAACTGGGAGAAGAAGCTTCCCTTTACTTATCCTGCCAAATTCAGTATTAAAAAAAAAAATAAAAGGGCCCCACCCTCTTTTCATCTCACAGCACAGTAGAGCTTGGATTGGGAGGAGGTTTTGGCACCATTGAGAGTTTTAATAAGCGAGTTATTTTTGTAGATGTAGTTTTAGATTTCCTACCTTAAGAAAACTCAGAGTGACACCAAATTAAATTTTTTAAAGGATTTATTTATTTATTTTAGAAATAGAGTGGGAGGGGGATGGGGCAGAGGGAGAAGGAGAGAGAAAATCTCAAACAGACTCTGCACTGGGCAGGAGTCCAACTCAGGGCTCGATCTCAGGACCCTGAGATCGTGACCTGAACCGAAATGAAGAATCTGCTGCTTAACCTACTGAGCCACCCAGGCACCTACCCCCAAATTAATTTTTTTTTATTATTTTTTGATTTATGATAGCCAGAGAGAGAGAGAGAGAGAGAGAGAGAGGCAGAGACACACAGGCAGGCTCCATGCACCGGGAGCCCGACGTGGGATTCGATCCCGGGTCTCCAGGATCACGCCCTGGGCCAAAGGCAGGCGCCAAACCGCTGCGCCACCCAGGGATCCCCCCAAATTAATTTTTTAAAAAGTTGTTCAGCTAGGACCTGTCTTACCAACAGTTTTGGATAAAAAATGAAGGTAAGATGATAAGGATCCAGGAAGTGGATTTGGTTGTGACACCATCCATTTTTTGGTTTTTGAGTGACTATATTAGTAGTTTCTTTACTGGCTGGGAATGGGGAACAGGTTTTGCAAGACAGGGGCAAAGAAGGCCATCTGTACATTCTGTGGAATCCTGTAGGGCCTGGGACTTCATAAAAGTAAACAAATAAAAGGGAATGTAGAATTGAGCATGTGGAGGTCACATGCTAGAGGACACAAAAGCTATAGTTGGGGCTGTAAATTTAATGTGTCCTACACCTCTCTACATAACAGGGTCACATAAAATTACAGGTCTAGAGGACACTATGGTTGAAAGATCTGTCCGCTCACACACACACATTCCCAGTTCAGCAGTTGGTGTGTTGGTTTCACCTGATTGGCCCATCCCAAACATTTTTGGCTTGAAGACTATTACCCTTACCTCCATCAGAAGTGATAAATTGATCCCCTCCTGAATGATCACACTACAGATAACTGCCCCATTAGGGAAATACAAGAAAAAAGGATTGTCCCGAGAACATTGGTACTATCTCTTCCCTCTTTCCTTAGTGGGGAAGTGTTTCCTTCCTTCCTTCCTTCCTTCCTTCCTTCCTTCCTTCCTTCCTTCCTTCCTTCCTTCCTTCCCTCCCTCCCTCCCTCCCTCCCTCCCTCCCTCCCTCCCTCCCTCCCTCCCTCTCCTTTCTTTTCTTCCTTCCTCTCTCTCTTTCTCCTGTTTTGTTTTTGGTTAAATCATTCTGCAGGACTGGAAGTGTATTGCTCTGAGCTCTTTTCCTTTTGAGGCTTCCAGTTTCTTCCCTTAGAACAATAGTACTTGTCTGTTGTAACTAGAGTCAGGCAGGTAGCTGAATGGCTTCTTGCTGAGAGCGGCTGGCCAGGCAGCTGCCCGGGCTGGTGGGTAAGCAGGGGGCCCTTCCCGGGTGACCTTGGGAAGTGATAGCTTTGTAAATCCCATCTCATCAGGGCCCAAGAATTGAATCCTAAGCCTTGATTTGAACTGCTATCTCTCATGCTTTGCCTGAACATTGCACTGAGCTTTGGGCCCGGAAGAAATTATATTTATTTATGTGTGTCCCTCCTCAGAGGTGGAGATAGTGGAAATAAAGAACAAAGGTTTTATTCACACCTGGACTCTGAGTTAAACACAAGGAAGTGAACAGGTTCTGGCTGTGCTGTTTAAATTGGGCTGCAGAATGTCTTGATTAAAAAGTCACCATCTATTTCCATTTCCACAGTGAGGCTCCAATTCAGGGGCAGAATGACAAGATTAGTGTAAGTGAGGTCTGTCCTCCTGCCTTCTTCCCACCCGGACAGTGGGGCTTTTCTGGAGGGTCTGATCCACCTCCGCATTCAAAGCGGAATCATACGGTGCTGGGTTCAAATGCTAATCCTACTCATGTGCAGCACACTTTAGCTGAATTGCTTAGTCTTAGTTTTCTGGTGGTGAAACTGGAATAATTAACACATTCATTTTGTATGGCTGTCACGATAAATGAGATAGTGCTTACAACAGGCTTCGCACAGTGTGTGCGGCATGGTAAGTGCCGATTTTCGGCGGGATTCCCTTGTCCATGATGGCTTCTGGTCTCACAGTCTCCCTTCACACAGGGAGCTTGCTGAAGTTTTCCAGACGACAGAAGAGACTTGGGTAAGACAGTATCCACGTTGGTCCTTTCTTTCAGTCTTTGATTTAATTGAAACATAAACAGGAAGAGAGTATTGTTTTGGGTGATACAGGCATGCGGTGTTGACACATACACTATGACGCCTAAAGCAAAGGGTGAAAATTAAGGATGTAAATGAAGGATGAAAAAGTTAAGTTGATTCTCGAACTAAAAAAAAATTTGCCGTGAAGTCCCATCAGAACACAACCCAAACCCCTGGGTGGAGATCAAGGAGTGCTCTCATTCCCAACCGGGCTGACTTGCAGAATCTGATGTTGGGAGGTTTGGAGTTTTGGGTTGGTTTTTATCATTCGCAAAAAAGCCTCCTAATTAAAATCTAAGTTAATGTCTTCATAATTATACTTGGGGCAAAGTTTCCCCGTATATGGTGGTCTTTTTGGAAACCAGGAGTGTTTGTTCAGTTTAGCGCTGCTCCTAGTTCTGCCTTTTGTACTTGCCCTGTGTTCAAGTTCCTTAAGGCTTGAAGACTTTTGTAGAAAACCACTTGTCAGGAGCACCATCTTCTATCTTCCATGCCTAACCCCCCAGCTTCAAGCCACAATTTTGACTTTTTAAGTTCTGTGAAATTGTCCACTCTTACCTTCTTTTGGGTAATAAGCCTGTCCTGAATACCTCGCGTTTTATGGGTCTGCTTACCATAATCCTCTTTCTTTTGTACTCAGGTAGCCTTCCCCTTTATAATTTTGTTTGTTCAATTTAAGTGCTTCTTCAAATTGTACTCTCTACATAAATCAAGGTAAATGAGCCTGAGTCACTAACTTCAAATTAATTTGTGACCTCTGTCCCCCGACGATACTGGAACAGAATGCCAGTGGCTCACATATTTTGATATTGTGAATAATATTTGAGGACATTAGAAGGTCAAACATTATTTATTATTTCTCTGCGTTTGCTTGATGGCAATCATAGCTCTGTAGAAGTCAATCAAATCTCTTGATAATTCTGTTTAGGCGGTATATAATTAGGCGTTTAAAATTAGTTAAGTGTCTGTTTTGCTATGCATTTCACATTCTCTTTGGGAAAGCATGTTTACCAGATGACTTTGGGGACATCTTTTACTTCAGCTTTTTTTTTTTTTTTTTTCCCCTGAGCTGAGAACTTGAAAGTTAGGGAATTCTTTCTTACTTGTATTACCTGTTTGTCAGCAATTTACTGGAGTTGTTTTTATTTAACACTGAACGAGTTGCCGAGTTGCCGGAGGTGTAAGCACAAACATGTTTTTATAAAGAGAACAAAAAAGAAACCACAATACTGCCTGCATTGTTGGGGATCTGCATTTTTAGGTGTGTGAGTCTTTAAGAAAAAAAAAAATCCCTGCACAAATTCCTTTTCCTTTTTTCTTTTTTTCTGGGATCTCAGTGTACTGAAAGCACCATGGTCTTTCTCTTTGAGTGACCTAAACTTTATAATCATTATGGCAGACTTGCCTTGGGTAAGTTAAAAAGATAGTGAGCAAATAAATACGGCAAGCTGTCATTTTAAAAGGAAACAAATTTATTTGAAATCAAAGTGTAGACAGCACATGATGAACTCTTGTAAACGTCAGGGTCACTTTGGAGTCCTACACAACAGGTTTCCCCTTGGCATTCCATTTTGGATCCTTTGTTAAAGAATGACCTAACACAACACAAACTTTTTTTTTTCCTTTTGTTTTCCAACCCCAGCCCCCCTACCCTGTTGTACAGATTGTCCTCTCATGAAAACAAAAAAATCTCATATTTAATTATACTGCGGTAAGGCGTGTTTTTGTTGTTGTTGTTTGTTTTTTGTTTTTTGCCTCTAAGAAGAGCAGCACAGTGATCTGGATTCTGGTTACTGTCTACCACTTCCATATTAGTCATGGATGGCAGTTGAAGAGGTAGGACTTGAAACCATGTATATATAGAGCTTGAACTGTTATGTTTTGTTTGTAGCTTTTAGCATAATCTGTGTGTTCCCTCTCTCTGTCTATATGTATGTGTGTAAGCACACACACACACACACACACACACACACACACCCCTAGTTGAAATCTATACCTTGGATGAGAGCATTGAAGGTTTCGTTGATTAAGTACTTCGTGAGGGTCACCTAGCTGTCCAGCAGGGCTTCAAAACAGTCCGCTGGGTGGGAGTGAGCTTCTGGAAGGCAGGGACTGTATCTTTATTTTGAATTAGTTGGTCTCTTCTAGTGATACTTGAAGTGATACTCATTAGCCATTGTGTGTGTGTTTGTTTTTAATTTGTTTTTAATTCATGAGAGACAGAGAGGTTGGCAGAGACAGGCAGAGGGAAAAGCAGGCTTTCTGTGGAGAACCCAATGCGGAATTCGATCCCTGCACCCAGGATCACACCCTGAGCCGAAGGCAGATGCTCAGCCGCTGAGCCACCCAGGCGTCCCTTCATTAGCCATTTTTTAATTTAATAGATTGTTGCTGGTAGGAAGTTGCCCAATGGTCCTCAGTCACCTCTTACTGTTATCTTGGCTGCTCTGGTATGAAATTGGGGTTGTTCACTGTACAAATGTTCCTGGCTCAGGGAATGAATAGGGGCTGAAGGTTTGCCTTTGCTTGTCTTGTCAGACCCTGGCCCTTGTCTGTGTCAGCCTAGAAAAGGAGAAGCCTTCGGAGCATGTTTGCATACAGTGCCTAGCAGGGTGACCTCCCCTAGGAGGGGAGCTGACCCAGTTCACACAACTGCATGGGTTGGGACGGCTGAGGCATGGGAGATGGTATAAGTACAATACCATGACACCATATTCAAGGCTTTTTAATAAATATTGGTGAAGGGGCACCTGGGTGGCTCAGGGGGTTAAGCATCTGTCTTCGGCTCCTGTCATGATCCCAGGGTCTCGGAATCGAGCCCGCGTTGAGCTCCTTGCTCAGTAGGGTGTCTGCTTCTCCTTCTTCATTTTTGATCTTCCTGGCTCTCACTCTCTCTCAAATAAATAAATGAAATCTTAAAAAAAAATATATTGGTGAAAATGTAAGGCCCTAAAATGAATCATTTGCTTCTTGGAGCCCCATTTCATACTTTGGATGGGATTCCCTTACTGCATTAATACTTCCCCCCAATGTTGATTCCTTATAGGCCTCTTTAAGATAGGTTGTTTGTATTTAGAAGGTTACTAGCTGCACATTTCAGCAGGAGTCATTTATATCCATTGACCTAGTTTTTAAGATCTCCCTGGCTGAGAATGTCCACCTTTTCGCTGAGAGAGAAGGTCTGGGCCTGAACTCTGGATTATAACTTTATGTGTATGTGTTTGGGATCTGGAAGTGACTTAGCAAGACTGGTCCTGCAGCTCTTCAGTTGTCAGGTATTACTGCCAGCCTAACTTTGGTCATTGTGTTGACATTCTTTCCTTTTTTAAAAAACTAATAATTTCTCTGTATTACCTGATTCTTGAAAAAGGTAAATCATTCTCCATTGAAAAGAAACTACATTTATTACTGTAATGAACAATCACTTGGCATAAGTAGCAGGTGACAATAAAAATAAATATAAGGCTGGCAGTAAGATTATAGGAGGGGAGGACCAAAAAGAGGGAAGATGATGGGGTCTTCCTCATTCCCCCTCCATTTCATAACCTTATTCACGCTGTGAGACTTTGTCCATCATCTATGCCAGGGCTCTTGTGAGTGGATGTATATGAGAATCATTTGATAGTTTTAAAATAATACGGCTTCCTAGAGCCACAGATCCAGTTGATTTAGAATGAGGACCTGAGAGCTGTATTTTTTTTTTTAAGGTTCCTCAGCAATTAAACAGTTTGTTTTTATCCAACATTAGTGAAAATCAGGGATTTTTTTCTTAACATAGGTTAGTATTTTGTAGTGGCCCATGTTCTCTGTTGTGCTGTCTAACCATGGGAGAATAGGCGTTTCATTCAACATTGATGCTTCCTTTTATTCCTAAAGCTAATTTTTTTTTCCGCCCCAGTTTTGGCGAAATTATGTATCACTTGTGATAATTCATTTTAAAAATTCCTGAGCTGTGTGGCGCACTTTCATGAAAATTCATTTAGATAAAATTAGATATTATTGTTTAATGAGGTGGCATTTCAATTTAGACCTTGCATCAGGCATATACCAAGAGTTTTTTATGGAAGAGTTAGGTTCATTTGAGTAATAAAGGCTGAATCATGGGGGCTTTAATTCTTAATCGCTGTGAGGATTGTTATCCGTGGGATGTGAGCTGTCTTAGTGGTATTCAATCAAGTGTCCACTTAGCCATGACTGGAAGTAATTGCTCCCAAGTGGGCCGCACAGTGACCTGTTAATACTCGCTTTGACCCTGTGACCTTGTCTGCCCCATTGTTTAGGATTTTATAGCAGGCGAGTCTGCATTTCTGTGGGGTCAAGTAGATATCTTGAGGTCAAACATTTTCTGATTACCGCCTCGTCCACACTGTAAGTCGGCCAGAAGCTGTTGCATTGCTAATAGTCATTGCTTTGTAGTGGAACATGAACAGTTTGAAAATTGTCTTCCCAGCCTGCATGTAAACAGTTTAATATTTTACGGAAAGAAGTTCATCTTGTAAATTAGGTATGAATAATACATTTGTAATTACTCCTTGTGTCTTTAAACACTTGTGTCTTAATTGGCTTGCTTTTTTTTAAAAAATGTATTTGCATTTGCCAGCAAGTTAAAATTAACTCCTGTGGAAACCCAGCAAAGTCAGGACAGAGCATACCAGGCTTCTGGTCCTGCTGAGACCTACAACCGGATGCGGCTTTTAATGCACCTGGGAGGTGCATTCATTCTCTCTTTTAAATGTTTGTTTCTGGTTAGACACAGAGTTGAGATTGGTTCTAGTTTTTTTTTTTTTTTTTTTACCTTTTGTTATTTCCCCTCAGTGTTGTTTTGTGTTCCTATTTGTTGATCTGTAACTTAATAGTTTTTTCCCCAAGAGTTACTTGGACTCATGCTTCCCCATCTTTGCAGAGTCCAGTAATCTGGTGGCTCAGAAGCTTCCTGGGTGCTTCATGTGGCTCGTGCAGTTCATGCGGCTGTGTTCTCTCCCAAGTTAGCAGGGCCATTAAATGATGGTGAAGGGAGGAGTTTGGCTAGAAAGATAATCTAGTCCAGTTTGGATTCACAATGGTGTCATGTCTGAGTATCTTTAGCCGCCATCAGACTGTATCCCTGCCTTGTCCTGTTATCTTCCTCTAGAACCAGTCATCCCATAGATTTTTGAGAGGTGCTTGTGTGGGAAAGTACAACTGGAAAAAACAAAAAGGAAGTACACCATTAGAAAAGTTGACAAGTAGTGAATTTCGAGTGGTGCCTAAGGTCACTTTGGATGTCTCCCCCAAATAAAATACAATTAGGAAGAAAAATTTAGCACACCTGGGTGGCTCAGTGGTTGAGCGTCTGCCTTCAGCTCAGGTAGTGATCCCAGGGTCCTGGGATCAAGTCCCACATTGGGCTCCGGATGGAGTCTGCTTCTCCCTCTACCTATGTCTCTGCCTCTCTCTCTGTGTGTCTCTCAATAAATAAATAAATAAATAAATAAATAAATAAATAAATAAATAAATAACAAATCTCTTTTTTTAAAAAAAGGAAGAAAAATTTTGTGACCTTTCTTACTGTTTGGAATGTTACTCAAAATAATATGTTGACATCTTGGCTGCTTGTAATTAATCTAAGTTTAAAATACATAGAGTTTGGCTTAAGAGAGAAAGTTCTAATGGCTAAAAGTTAAGGGCTCTCATTTATCTTAGAGGTAAATTGTTTCTCTTGAGTTACAGATATTTGTGCTGTTGTGTTTGAACTTTATTTTTTGGGCTGTTTTGTGCGTGTGTGTATGTGTGAGTGTGTGTGGATGAATTAAGAGTAGTATCCTTAAACACCAGGCAGATAGGATGGATCATTTGTCACAAAACTTATACCCTCCTTTTATTATCATTATTACTGTTGTTATTATATTAAGTAGGCTCCATACCCAGTGTGGAGCCCAACGTAGGGCTTGAACTCATGACCCTGAGACCAACACTTGAGCTGAGATCAAGAGGCAAACATTTAACCAGCTGAGCCACCCAGGTGCCCCAAAATTTGTACCCTCCTTGGCATATTCTGAAAAATTAATTTTGCTACTGTGGAAAAGGTTAGTGATCCTAGTAATGTACATGCATGCACCTGTGTAATTGTACAGAGGGACAGTTCCCAAACTGTGTGCTGAAGTACCCTGGGCTGCAAACTTAGAGGTTGCTGGAGGGAAATACAGTGATATGTGGCATCTGTTGGGCACTGTGCAAACTACTAGGTTATTCAGTTTTATTGATAGATTGTGTTATATTCCTGTTGATAGTGTCCTGTTTTTGCATAGCTCATTTTGAGCCATTGCCGTGATAAAAGCATATGTCCCATTTGAAAAACCAGCCTGGAACTGAAAGTGAAGGTGGCAATGTTCAAACTGATTTCAGTTTTTCTGAGCTATGCCATATGCATCAGGCTCATACTGCCTATTAGGCTGTGTTAAGAATGAAATAAAAGCATTTTTCCTTTACATTTCCCCCCAAACCACTACTGAGTTGTTAGGGCTGATAAAAGTTGTTTTGAGCTAACTTCTCAATAGATAAAAATGTTGGGTGTTTCTTTGGCTTGGGGAGGGTCAGGGATGAGTGGAGGAGGAGTGTCATGAAAAAATTGCTATAAACTGTAAACTTCTGACATATTTACAAGAAATATATCTGTATTTAAAAAGAAAAGGTGGTCATGGAAGGCAATATAGAAAATGTGAATAAGCTAAATGGAGAAAATACTCACTGCCCTCGATGCTGCTACTGAGAGATACATACTTGTAATATCTTGGTGAAATAAAATTTTTTTGGCTTGTAGATAGCAGAAACCATAATGAGCTAGTTGAAGGAAAAAAAGGAACATTTGTTTTAAGAATAAAATAGTGTCCTATGGAACCCAAATGCAGGAAAGATTGAGAACCAGCATCTAGAACATTTGTCCACTATAATTCTTCTGGTCTTCTTTTTCCTTCCTGCAAAAATTATATTTTTAAACAAAACTTGATTTTGGTGGAAATAGCATCCAGTGTGGAATATTCTTGTGAGTTCCTCTCTCATGTCTACTCAATTTGCAGCCCCCATCCTTGAGCTTCCCTGGGTCTCTCTTCCCCATTCTCCACACTGTTTGAGCTGTGTGTTGCCATAGTAGGAATACCTATGGTCCATATTCTCTGTCCCCTTTACTGTCAGCTGACTCTAGTCTTCATCAGTCAAGGTAGAGGATGAAGGATGCTGGTCATCCTCCTTGGTACGCTTCTTCTTTTCCTGGAAGTGACAGGGAGAAAGGGACACTGTCAACAATGGAATTGTGCCACTGAGGACAACACAGGTCTTGGTGTGGCATGGCACCCGTTCTGAACTCTTTGCTTACATTATAACCTCTCTCCGCTCCCTCCCTCCCTCCTTCCTGGCCTCCCCCTCTTAAATAACAGAAATATATTGTCTTACAGTCCTGGAGGCCAGAAGTCCCAGAGGCCAGAAGTCCCAGATCAAGGTGTTGGCAGGGTTGTTAGTTCCTTCTGAGGCTGTGAGGGAGAATCTGTTTGATGCCTCCTCCTGTAGCTTCTGGTGGTTTGCTGGCAGTCACTAGCATTCCTTGGCTTAGAAAGGCATTGCCCTATATTTGCCTTCCTCTTTCCATGGCGTTATCCCTATATGCAGGTCTGTGTCCATGTTTCCCCTTTCTTTAAAGACACCAGTCCTATCTGATTGGGAACCTACCGTTCTCCAGTACAACCTTATCTTAACCAGTTATATCTACAGTGACCTTAGTTCCAAGTAAGATTACATTTTGACCCATAGTCTCTTTCACCTTTCTGCTCATGTCATTGGATTTAGGAAAATTAGGTGTGCAAATACTGTGATTCTTCAGGATAATAGGGAGCAGAATGCAAAACCCATGTGGATTTGAAAGGACCACCACAGGGAAGAGACAAGTGTCTCTCCTCACTTCCCGTAGGCCCATTCCTGCTTGTGACCACCACATCTTCCTGTCGTGCAAACACCAGGCACTGATGTATACAGTAGGTGGGCACAAGCCACAGGTCCTATTTTTTTCTTCCCGTGATGTCAGTGTATGGCATTTTCATGAATATGTGCTAGGGCATGGGATGATTGACGGGATGGCATGGGCCCAGAAAGATCCTGGGTTATGGTAGCAGTCTTAAAGCCTCCTGAGTGCCACCTGCTATATTTGAGGTATTTCATATAAATTGCATTTCAGCCTCGCTTCCAGTCTGGGCAGTGGGCAGTGCCTTTTCACGTTGGAGACAAGGACGCTGAGGATCAGGAAAGTCCATTCTCTTGCTCAGGGTCACATAGCTAATTCACGATGGAAACTGAAGCCGTTCTGAATCCAGAGCCTGTTTTCTTTCTGTCTTTCTGTCTCTGACTTATTAAGTACCCCAATTTCCTAGCCTCTCTTGGAAAACATCATCGCAGGAAAAGCAGTCTGGTGGTATTTCCTGTCTTTTGGGTCTGTCTGTCTCTCTTTAAACAGAGCAGAGTTTACCCTGAGAAATCTGAATATTATGAGAAAAGAAGTTTCTTTAGATGGGATGTGCCAACATGGACAGACGATCCTAGGGACCCTTGCCCCTGTCATTGGACAGCTGCCTGTGGGGAGCTCCGTGTTTCTGGTGCCAGTGTCTCTTGGAATTCTTGCCAGGCCCTAGGGTTTGCTTGCAATTGCTGGTGCGTGGTGGTGGGGATGTTTGTGGGTGGCTGTTTTTTATTTTGGTTTTGTTATCTGCCCTTTGTAGTAGTAACTCTGGCATCATTTCTGGCTGCTCAGATGTTCTGTGGCTTTCAAGCAAAGAGACTTGAAAATGTACCAAGTCAGAGGGCTTTAGAAAAAGTACTGTTTTTGAGCCAAGGCCCAGCTTTTTTTGGGCCATTGGTGACATGTTACGATGTCCCGTGGATCTTTGTGTGTGCAATCCTCTCTGCCTAGAAGGGGGATACACACGTGGCAGTTGACAGAAGTAAGCAGGCAACTAACATGCATCCATTGGGATGCTCAGTCCTCACCCCATTGTGACTGTGGGAGAAATACTAGTTTGATATGGCCAAATCTCTCCTTGTATCTTCCAAAGAAATGAGAAAACTTAAATATAAAATGTTTAGTTCAGATTATTAAATGTTGGAAACTAAGTAAAAATAAAGTCCAAAACATAGTGTTGTACCACACAGGGCTTCCCAGGTCATTGATGTACAGTTTTAGGCCTATAACAGAACCCCTGGCCCCCAACTACCTCCTTTTCATTTCAGATTACAGTTTCAGGGAAGTACACTGTCTGTCCCCTCTGGTGGAAATTAGGGGCCTTCCTCGACTGCTGTCCATCTGCAGTCCCAACCCAGTACTTACTCTCCTGAATTTCAAGAGTCCTTGCACTTCTGTGTCATCCCCTGGACTGTGGCTTCTTCCCCCTTACGTCTGCCCTGTTGGCACATAGTGGATGCTCACTGAATGATTGCTGAGGGGGTCCTTGGTGCAAGTCAGGGTAGGGGGTGGGAGGAGTCAGCAGTGGTCCTCGTTTCTCACCTGGCGTGTTTTTCTTCCTCTTCTCATTTGCATGTGTTCTGCTTGGCATGGGTCTCAGAGTCAGGTCATCTTTTTGCTCTCAGATGGCAACTGTCACCGTTGATTATGCCTTGTGACTTTACCTGAGTTGCTTTAGAGAAAAAATTATAAATGTCATAGAAATTTCAATGGACTTGTCAATGCCTACCTGTTTTGGTTCCTAGAGGCTAAGTAGAGATACAAGACCGACAGGTTTCTGATACACACTGTTCTCAGCATTTTGGGGATGCCTGACTTATTCATTCCTTTGTAGAACATTTTAGATCTGAAGCCATTTTCTTGAGGGCAGTCACACGCTGACATTTTTAGGCCAACTGGAATAGCATTTTGTTGGCTGTCCTGGGAAATATGGGGGAAAGGCCCCCTTCTATCCTTGTAACGATGTCCTCAAGTCTAACCCGAGTGACAGACGGGGACTATTTCTAATGAGCCGCCAAGAGGTTTGCATCTGATATAATCCTGCAAGGATTCCTGTGGAGTTACATAAGATGGGCTTTCCCTCCTATTTGGAATGAGAACATTTAAAGGGGTCAGCCAGTTTCATGCTGGGAAGTCACTCTGCACATATGCTAAGAAAATGGATATATGTTTTTGAAAAATGTGAGCTCTTTTCCATCATTGAAAAGGAATGTAAAATGATCTATTTTTCAAAAAGGTGTAGAAATTGATGAGGCAAACAGAAGTCTATGAGTGGTTCATTTATGGGTTAGCAGAGAACATGTTCTGTGTTTCAGACACTTGTAATAAGATGAAGAAATGTCCCAAGATAATTGCGGGGATGTATGAACTTAAAAGGGAATGGTGTGTGGGGGTGCATGTACATGTATTTCTGTCCTCCTTTCTTCCTGTGTGTGTGTGTGTGTGTGCGCGCGCGTGTGCGTGTGTGTGTGTGTTGTTTGGTGTTTTTTTTTTTTTTTTGTCTTATTTTTTCTGTACTTGGTAGTCGATGTTTATCTAATTTTAACGTTGAATTGAAAGATTGTGTGGTCACCTACCTGGCTCTGAGGTGGAAAACCATACCCAAGGAATGCTTGGACATGTGTTTGTTGCATTTAACACAGGCTCCTTGTTAGATTCTATACGTGGCAGGGCTTGGCCACTGCATTTATGAGAAAGTATTTTGGCCGCTGGAGAGAACAAAGCATTTGTTGATATCCCAGTGGAGTTGGTCAGCACCTCACAGAGATTCAGCAGCTGATGTACATTTCATCATGTGAAGCACCATTCCACAGTATCTTTCTGGGTTTTACAAGTTTAGGGAAGCATTGGGTTTCTGACACATTTCTTTGAGGCATCCCAAAGACTACATCTTTAATTTTTTTTTAAAGATTTTATTTTTCTATTTATGAAAGACCCAAAGAAAGAGAGAGAGAGAGAGAGAGAGAGAGAGGCAGAGACATAGGTAGAGGGAGAAGCAGGCTCCACGCAGGGAGCCTGACATGGGACTTGATCCTGGGACTCCAGGATCATGCCCTGGGCCAAAGGCAGGCGCTAAACTGCTGAGCCACCCAGGGATTCCCCCGTCTTCAATTTTTTAAGTCAAAGAGTAAAGTTACCCCAATTCGGTAAGTATAAGGATCTGTTGCATGAATGCAGAGAACCTATGGGAATATGATGATGGATAACCCAGGATGAAGGGGTGAATGAGTAGAGATGGGGTCCTGTTCATAGGTCCATGACTTTTCAAGACAATTCTAACTTTAGTTATCAGAAAGTTAGGAGGCTCTGTGTTTCAGCATTAAACATAGGAGGAGATTTATAGCAGTAGGGGCACTAGATCTGCATAAAGAACATAAGACCTGGAATATGACATCTAAGCTCCAAGGCTTTTCTGTGATGCTGTACTGTAGATGGTCTCTTCAAGATCAACTTTTACTTCTTTTTGTCTCTCTAGCCTCTGCACAGCACACACATCTCTGTTCCTTTACTCTGTTATCCTCTATTCTCTCACTACCTTCATATACCTCCAGATACCCTGCCAGTTCTTTCTCCTGATTGCTTACCCCATGCTTTGCATAGAGCCCAGAATTTAATAGGAGCTCAATAAACAGTGGTATAATTCGTTGTAAGGTCACAGGGGGAAGGAGGATGTATTTGCTAAGGTCATGTCAGCTGCTGTAACAAATAAACCCACACATATTTAGTAGTTCAAACTTAATAGGTGTTTTCCTATTGACTGCCAGGGCCTCTCTTCCAAGCGTTGACTCAAGGGTCTTACCTCCTTCCATCTTATGGCTCCGCCATTTTCTGCATTGGGCCTAAAATTTTGGAAGTTTGAAAAAAAGGGCAGGGAGGATCACATAGGTGAAATTTTTATGGACCAGACCTGGAAGTAATGCATATTACTTCCATAGATACTCCACTTAGGATGAAAGTATTCAGTAAAGAGAGAAAAAAGAACCCAAGAGTCATTTATGACCTTACCTTCTCTTGTGGAACTAGATTATAATTGCTGGGCAGGCAGGGATAGTGTTTTCTATATATTCTTATCTTTTTTATGATGTTTCTGAGCAAATAACAAGAGTGGGAAGGCTTTTGGTTGACTGACCTTGAGCTTGAGTTTTCCATCTGCAGAAGAATTCTGTTTGCCTAACAAGGGTAGAGATTTGGAGTCAGGGAATCTTATTGCTGCCCATGAATTGTTGAGATCATCTGGTCCAGCTGGCTGTATTAAGTTTCTTAGAGTCCTTTGAGAGATGCATGTACTTAGATAAAATGCAAAAAAAAAAAAAAGAAAGAAAGAAAAATCACTGTAAACTCTCCAACAAGATTCTCTCTAATTTTCACAAGTAGGTGTTCATTAGAAGAATAAATTGAGTTTATCATTGGGGAGGGTTTATGATTCTACTATGATTGTACCATATCTTAAATAGCTACTGAGTAGATTTGAAATTTTGAGGCTACCCTCTGGTGCATCTAGTAGTTTCTACAGGAGAGCCAGTACTGTCCGTTATGTACCAGAGGAATACCACGTAGGTAAGATGAAACAGTCATTCAGTGCAGGTAGTAGCTCCAAACACTACACAGTACTTTCTTTTTATCTTTGCAGTAATCCACTGAGGTGTTTTCCCATTTTATAGTTGAGGAAACTGAGGCCTACAGAGGTTAAGTAGCTTGTTGAAGATAATGTGGCTAAGTGGAGGAGCTGGAATTTGAACCAGGCGGCCTAAGGCAAGAACTCTGCAAAAGAGAATGCCTTGTCTTCTCTCTGATCTGAGCAACATTAGACTTGAGGGAATGGCAGAGCGATACCATCAACTTGCATGGAACGCTGGCCGTTGTCTGGGAATGATTGGACCAAAAATGTCTATTTGATTGGGCAAGTTGTTCCAGTGGTAGTAAAATAAACACCATTTCACTGACAATTATTATAATAGACATTTCCCTGACAGTTAATAAACTGGTATAGATACTACTTGATAATATAATCCGTGTTGCCAGTTTGGCTGCTAAACCCAAGAAACCCCTGGGCAGTGGTAGACAAATGCATTCTCTCATTGTTACTTATTTAACTCATGTCACACATGACTAGACAGCATTTTCATCAGTGAAAGTGTTTGGTTGTTGCCCTTTCTTTGACGCCGTGAGTCTCTGTGGGCTTGGACTTGCATATGTGTTGTGATTGTCATCTGTATTTTGCAGTGCCATGTCTAATGTATGTGTGTCTGTGTGGTATGTGTGTGTGTATTTTGCTATACCACCTTCAGGGTAGGTTAATACTGTTAGCCAAAGTAAAATAGTATTTTAATCCTCCTCTCTGACTACTTAAAGCTCGGTATTAAAAAATGGGTTATTTTCTCAGTACTAACTAGCATGGCTGACCTCATTTCCAAATTGGGAAACCATGTTTTCTTATACCAATAATGCAGCTATTTAAAATCTAGAGGGTGAAGTAGAAAGCACACAGTTGGCTCTGACAGGTGAGCCACACTTGGCCCTGGGTAGGTGCTTTTTAAGACACTAAAAGAATGCATGAACAAGTAAGTACGTCTTATTCTAGTTAATTTCTTTCATTTTCTTGAAAATAACCAAGCTAATATATTTCAGGTGGGGCGCCTGGGTGGCTCAGGATGGTTAGTGTCTGACTTTTGGTTACGACTTCAGTCCTGATCTAGGCTTGGGAGATTGAGTCCCACGTTGGGCTCTGCACTGAGCGTGGAGCCTGCATAAGATTCTCTCTCTGCCTCTACCTCTGTTCCCACACTGCACACACACGCTCGCTCTCTCCCGCCTCAAAAAAAAAAAATATATATATATATATATACATATATATGTATATAGACTTATATTTCAGGAGTGAGATTAGAATGCAAAGTATGTGCTCATTTTGATTTTTTTTAATTTTTATTTATTTTTTATTTTATGATAGTCACAGAGAGAGAGAGGCAGAGACACAGGCAGAGGGAGAAGCAGGCTCCATGCACCAGGAGCCCGATGTGGGATTCGATCCCGGGTCTCCAGGATCGTGCCCTGGGCCAAAGGCAGGCGCCAAACCGCTGAGCCACCCAGGGATCCCACTCATTTTGATTTTGATATAATTTCAGACTTGTACAAAAGTTGCAAGAACTGGGCAAGAGATTTCCATATACCCTTTGGTTAGATTCACCAGTTTATACTTGGCTGCATTTATGTATCCTTCCCTTCCTACCTCTTTCCTTTTCTTCCTCTCAGGTGAATTCTCTCTTTCTCTCATACACACACACAATTTGTATATTTGCATCTCATTTTCCCGAGTTGTGTGAGAGCAAGTTTGAAACCTCATACACCTTTACCATTAACATACTTCTGTGAGTATTTATTCCTACAAGGCTGTTCTCTCTCTCGACCACAGTACACCTATCAGGAGGGTGAATGTTGATATAAGACCATCATCTCCTTTTGTGAGTACGGCAGTCAGGTCTTTAACAGCCATTATTTTACCTGGTCCAGGATCTACATCACACTTAGTCACCATGTCTGTTTTCTAAGTTTGTATTTAATGAACAAATTTTTGAAGCAAAATCTCTGATGGAATTTCCAGTGAGCTACACTGGCCATCCTTCTAATCCATTCTCCTAGTTGCAGACAAAAATAGTCTCTAAGTAGGGGAGGCAAAGGGTATCTTGACCCCCTTGTTCCTTCCTTGAAGAGACAAGGACTGTTTTTAGGGGTGGTGGTGATTTTTCTGGCAGCTTTTCCTTAACAATAAATTCCAGGGTCTCGCTACCCTAGCAGCAAAAATCTCTTCCTTACGTTGAATCAGCAGAGGTGAGCAAGGTGGCCCTTGAGGAAAGTGCTGTTCTTCTGTGTTTCATACTGGAGTGACTGTTTTTCCCTCCTGTGGCCTCCCGGCGCAGAAGTTGTGTTTTCTGCTCTGCTCCTAGTCTTTCCTCCTCCCTATACTTCTATAATTTCACACTGGGAATTTGCAGTAATGTTAGATTGGCTCTGGCAAAGGCATTTTGATGACCCCTGTCTCGGATCATTATAGTAACTAATAAAAGCTTGAAAGTGACTGTCACTCCACAAGCGTGGTTCCAATGACTTGTGGCAAGCTCAGCTGTATAAATACGCGGTTTTTTTTTTTTTTTTTTTTTCTGTGTAAATTATGATCAAAGGGGAATGCATACACCATTTAGTCGAATGTTTTTTTGAATTTAATCACGTTTGAGTGTAAAACAATAAGCAGAAATAAAATGGCATTGGGAATGGGAGCTTAAGATTTGGAAAGAATGGGTATTGTTGGTCTGCATGGAAGCTTTCCAGACCTACATGCTGCAGAGCATTCTGGTGAGATGCGGAAGGTAGGGTCTAGGTGGCAGGGACACTAACCGTGGTCGTGTATTCAATCCAAAGGCAGGATCACAGGCCTAGTGTTACAAGAGGGCCTAGAGTCACCAGCTTGTACGAAGGGGGATGATGCTTTGTCCTCCGATTCACAAACTGAACTTTCTGAGTTGAAACTTTGGTATATTTAGTGTGATTATCTTTATGCCATTGAATTAAAATTTTGACTCCTAGAAAAAAAATTGTAATTTTTTATATTTTCTTTTGGAGTTGCCTGCTGTGGCTCTAATTAATTTTTATTCAATTACAGTTTTGCATGGTTGAATTGTGTTTTTCTTGTCTTAGGGCCGGGCATCTTGTTAGCGAGTGGAATGGAGTCTTGAAGGAAGACTGAGAGGGCTGCCTATTTTAGCCCTTTCCTGGGAGCAGAGTCAGTGAAGGGAATTCAGAGGCTGTGACCCTGCCCCAGGCTCTAGAGTGGAGCCCCTGGCTTGGATGTCCGCCCTGTGAAGGATGTAGAGCTGTGGTGTCTGTGCCATGTCTCTGGTGGGTGCAAGCATGTCTGTGTTTCTTTCTTGCGGGAGGCATGACAACACACCCTGACCCTGCAGGGAAGACCATCTGCTCACAGTGTCTCCTCCTCTGGAGTCCTTCACCCATCCCATCGTTCATTCAGCAGATACTTCCTAAGTGCCTGTTTTGTGCCTGCCATGGTTCTAGGGATGTGGACTACATTAGTGGATGAACAATTACTCACCCCTGTGGATGCTTATATTCTGGAGAGAGACAAGAAATGGAAATAGAGAGGCATTATACATACATCGTGTAGTATGTTAGAAAGTACATTCAGAGGAAGAAAAAGCAGGGGAACAGGGTTTCACAGTGTTGCAGGATAGGAGTGTGTTGTACTTTTAGATTGTGTGGCCAGATAGGTCTCTTTGAAGATGCTATTTGAGCAAAGACTTGAATGGAGGTAAGGGCCATACCTATAGAACATTGCAGGCAGAGGGAAATTTTAATGCATAGGCCCTTTGGTGCAGGACATGCCCTGGTGGACCAAGGGACAGTCAGGAGGCTGATGGGACTGGGGGAGTGAACCAGGAGGAATATGGTGGGAGATGTACTCTGAGAACTAACTGGGTCCTAACCATGAAAGGATTTGCCTTGTGTTTGAGTGTCCTCATGGTCCTTGACCTGATGCAACTTTTAACAAGATCTTTGCTGCAGTGTTGAGAATAGACTCTGAAGGGGTAGGGGAGAGAAAGAGGCAGAGAGAATATGAAGTAGATGGTATAAGCCAGGAGAGAGGTGCTGGTGGCCATGACCAGGAAGCTGATAGCAAAGGTAGGGAGCAGTGGTTAGATTTTAGATGCATTTTGAAGGCAGGTGCCATGGGCTTTCCTAATGGAATAGATGCAGGATTTGAGAGAAAGATCGGAGACAGGACTGACTTAAGAGATCATTGGCCTGAGCATGATAGGAGTGCAGTTGCCACTATTTCTGATGAGGAATGATCAGGAGGTGTATGAAGCTGTTTCCATAAGATAGAGTTCTGGATCTGTTGCCTCTGGGTTAGGTAGACATACCAGAGGATGTGTCATGGAGACAGAGAGGTAACCTGGCCAGGAGTTGAGGAAAGAAATCTGAGTTGGGTTGGGAGCCTGGGGAAGCTGGAAATGCCTGGTGACTGTTGCTCATGTGGATGGTTTTCGTGCCATCCTAAAACTGACCTGCTGGTCATTCAGGGATCCTTCTTTGTGATGTTAATCCCCTGTGATTCCTGTTAAGGAGATGCTCAGTTTAGCCACTGAAGTTGATGTGTTCTTGGTATTAGGTGTTGTTTCTTGAGCTTTGCAGGGCGGGGTGCTGGGCCCATACACTCAGAGGAAGCCATCAGAGTCCGAGAAAGCCTGAGATGAATGCAGACTTGGAGATGGCCTTTCTGAGACCTCACTGTGGGAGGAGGTGAGGGTACCCAGATGTGGGGCAGAGTGGGAACTGGAATCTGACTTGGCTGACTCCCCATCCGTACTCTTTCTGCTTTTAGAGAACAGCTCCTGTTTTGAAGAGGCATTCAGAAAACTGATAATGCGGTGCTTTTGCTTCTTTCATCCACTTATCCATCTTTTATCATCCAGGAAAAGCTGGGTTGTGTTCTGGAAGGAAGAAAACAGCTGTTGCTTTTTTTGTCTTAAATATGTGCTCCTTGAGTGTTTATCAATAGGGGCGCACGAGAGGGTTTTGGTAACAAAGTAAAAAGGTAATAGTTGGGGAAGGTTAAGGATTCATGTTCTGGTGGGGATTTCTGGTTCTCTGTGCCTCTGGTGGAGGCAGGATGTAGCTCTTTTGGCTTTCTGCTCTGCTTGTAGGGTGTGTCTTCTCTTGGCTCTTTTCTTGAGAGAGGACCTAGACCGTGCTGTCCATCCCTAGCCCAGAGAAAAGGCCAGGTATGTCACCTTACCTTTAGCCAAGACCAATATCCTGTCCCTGAGGCACCACTGGGAGGCAATATAGCACAGTCTGAACTAGATTCAAATCCTGGTCCTTTACTTAATTAGTATGTGACCTTGAGCACATTACTGAACATCTCAGCCACAGTTCCCTTATTTATTTGTAAAAGACACGTTCCCACACTGGAGATTTGTTGTGAGGAGCCAAATGAGAAAAAAGTATGTCAAGGGCCAGACACTGCACTTGGCACATAGTAAGTGTTGAATTAATGAAGCTATTATTATCACCATCATTGCTGGCATTTCCTCCGATTCCTACCTGCAGCTTAGGCCAGTTTTGTTAAGATTAATTTAGTTTCCAAAAAAGATGTGCTAATTGGATTATTACATTTTCATGCGTTTATATTTATATATACACGCAGAGCTTTGAAATCTACACATGTATATATTTATCCATTCAAGTCTCTCTCTTAAAAATCTGTAAGAATTATATTTTTGAGTCATTGAACCATGATGAAATTGTTTTTCAAAAAAAGATTTGCTATAAGTGATCATTATGTAGGCCATCAAGATGGAGAGTATTGTACAAATGGAAATTACAAGAAACAACCAGAAAGAAGCCTGATGTTAAGGCAGGGCCACTAGTAGAGTACATATTTTTATAATCTGGGTATTTAAAAACATTGGCACTTGCTTGCATTGTTTAGGGCTGGATGGCACAGACAAGGCTGTTTTGGGGTTGGAATAAATATTTTTTTGATTAATGCTACAACTTGTAGACTTGTAATCACGAGTGACTTATCAGCAGCTTTTCAAAATCTGACATTCCACACGGAATGCCCCAGTGAAGGAAAGTTAGCACTCTGTGAATGCTTTTACAGTTGAATTCCACACACATGAATTATGACAAGTGAGGCGACTACTCTGTGGTTTGTTGTGTCTGGTCTGGTTCCTACTTTTAAAGTTGCAGTTGCGTTTGGTCATTTGAAGCTTATTTTCACAGTCTGGCCAAGCCAGCAGGGTCCCGGGGCTCTGTAGGGGACATAAGCCGCCAGCCTTTAAGTTAGAACGCTCAGTAGATAAGCATTTCAAGACTGCATTGCATCATACAAAGGGACTTACGGGCTTATTTAACATACACTATTTGACTTAATTTAGATATTTAATGGAAAGAAAAGCCTTTTATTATCACTGAAGGAAAGAACTGCCAAACATTGTGAGGCTCAGTTGAAATATTATAACGGATGTACAGAGTGCAAATATATTTCTCTGCCTTACATAATGGGGTGTTTAATAATAGTTGTTTCTTTAAATTTAGCACATGTATCTTAGATATTTGCACTTTGTAAATTATATGCTGTGGTTCAAGAAACTCCCATTTTTTGTGTGTGTTTTTTAAAAATTTGTTTTAATGAAGTATGTACTGATTTTTAAAAATGAATTTCAACTGTGATTTATGTTTCTTTCATGAGCCCAGATTGGGGAGTCCATGCCAGGAATGAACACTTTCCATCCTGTCTTTTGAGAAACATAAATGTGAGCAGTAGCTGGATCTGCTGACCTGATTGGCCACAGCTCTGCTGAACATTTCACGTGGTAGGCACTGGCCTGCTGTGTAGATCTGGCATCTGGGAACAGTAGGGTAGTAACCTGTAACACTGTGGAGAAGGTACACATGGGTGTCTGAGAGCAGACCCTGGCACATTGCTGCACCTGTATGCCTGCCTCTTCCACAGGAACTGTACCCAGTCAGGTTGCCAAGGCACAAGATCAGCTGAGTCCCAATTCGATGTCTGCTTTTGTTTTTCCAGGACATGGGGAGCTGTTATGGGCTGAATTGTGTCCTCCACCGCCCCCCCCCCCCCACCACATTCGTATGTTGATGTCCTAGCCCCTAGTATCTCAGAATGTGACAGTCTTTGGAGATAGAGTGTTGATGGTGTTAATTAAAGTAAAATGACATTATTAAGGTAAACCGAAATCCCGTGTGAGTGGTGTCCTCATAGGAAGATGAGATTAGGACCCAGATGAACAAAGGAATGCCCTGTGAAAACGCAGGGAGAAGATGGCCATCTGTAAGACAGAGAGGGGTCTCAGAAGAAACCAACCCTGCTGACACCTTGATCTCAGATTTCCAGCCTCTAGAATGAAGAGAAAACAAATATCTGTCCTTTAAACCACCAAATCTGCGATACTGTTTATGGTAGCCTGAGTAAATTGATACCCAAGCAAATCAGAATCTATAGGAGGGCATGTGCCAGTTGGAAAAGTCTTTTCCGTATTTTTTTTTTAAAGATTTTATTTATTCATGCAGGACACACAGAGAGAAGCAGGCTCTGATGCAGGACTCAATCCCAGGACCCCTGGATCACGACCTGAGCCCAAGGTAGACGCTCAACTGCTAAGCCACCTGGGCGTCCCATCTTTTCCGTATTATAATACAATATTAAATATAGAAAACAATGACCAGAAAACCTTTACTGGGGAAGAAAAGCTATGAGACTGACTAGATCCATGCGGTGAATGGAGCGGCATTAGTGGATGCCGAAGTCATAACACGGGTAACGTTTATTGCTCTAGGCTGGCCGTGGGGCCAGGGTGTTACAGACATTATCTCTTTCAGTTCCTACCACAATCTGATTGTTGTCACCACCTCCTAAGTAAGGAAATTGAGGCAAGAAGACATCTATGGTATTTCATAGTCAGCAGAGTAGGAGCTGGGGCTCAAAGCCAGATAGTCCTTCCCTAGGCCTGTCCATGTTGTTGCTTTGCCAGCCTTGGAAGATTGGGGGCCAAAGAGGGGTATTTGTTGGATCTATTGTGAGTATTAGTTAAAAGATACTGAGGTGCACTACCCTTGGACACAGTGTGTTCCCACCTCCAGAGAGAGGCTATGAAGTGCATTGAGCATGGTGAAGACGTCACTAGTAATAATGATAATCAGGACTATTACAGAGTACTTCGTGTGAGCCCCGATCTAAATAAGCCCTGTACATACTGCCAGTTTCATTCTCAAAGCAGTCTGAAGCAATTTTCCCAGATCTTCTGACGGGTCCACACCCAGGGGATCTGATCCCAGCCCCTGAACCCTTCACCACTGCCTCCCCAACAGGCCTGGTACTTGCCCAGCATGGCATCTGTTATAAGGAGGGGAAAGAGGATGGCTAATGTTTGGGTTTTGAAAACAGGAAAAGCATTCTCCCTTTTCCCCTTATTACAAAAGTGATTTATGATAAATGTAAAACATTTTAAAACCAACCCCAAAGCAAAAATAAAGAAAACATATCTATAGTCCCATCCCCTAATAAGAATTACTGCTAGTGATTTTCTGTCTGCCTTTGTAGTCCTTTTACTTGGAAACATACTTCCCGTGACTGTAAATATATTAATATTTTCACGAGCAGCCAACAGTAGTTAGGAAAGAGCCAGGACTGTGGAATAAGACCTGGATTTAAATCATAGCATTCACTTACTAGCTGCATGACTTTGAACAAGTTATTTAATTTCTTTTTGTCTTTAAATTGGGATAGTAAACAGATAAAACTTATTTCATTGGGGTTTACAGTAACCCAGTGTTTATAATGTACCTTTTTGTAGCATTTGGCACACAATAAATATACAAACCATAACTTTAAGAAGAATCCAGTTTTTGTAACACGTCTTTGTTACTTAGCAACATATCATTCAACAAACACTTGGTGAGCAGGTATGATTAGGGATCGTGTTTCCTTCTATGTCCTTGTCTATTTTTACAACCCCTCTTAATGTCTGCATAGTATTTCATCAGTATGAACCCCTATTGTGGTTAATTTTCACTGGACGTTTATCTTCCCCAGCTTTTATGTGCCATTGGCAATGCTGTGTGTCATGTTTCTTTGCAACCTTGTTGCTGAATTTTCCCTAGCGATTACTGTTTCATGAGGATCAATTCCAAAGACTAGGGGATGGACAGGAGTGACCTGGTTTGAAGCAGTACCAAATCATTCCCTGGGAAGGTCGTGATCACTTACCCTGAACCCAGCTGTGATTGAGAGTGCCCATTTCTTTCTCTTCTCTTTCTTTTTAAAAAATTCCCTGTGCTATACTTTTCACCTCCTTGACTTCTATTTTGTGAGTTTTTGATGTAATATTAGATTGATGGACACAAAAGAAAAATGGGGCATAATTATGCTCTTTGGGCCACTGGCTCAAATCTGGCCTCATAAAGTATGAGCAGTGGCTCTAAGCATTGAGAGAGGGGAGACTGGTTGAGCACTGGTGTTCAATTTTTTTTAAATTTTTTAAAATTTATTTATGATAGTCACACAGAGAGAAAGAGAGAGAGAGAGAGAGAGAGAGAGAGAGAGGCAGAGACACAGGCAGAGGGAGAAGCAGGCTCCATGCACCGGGAGCCTGACGTGGGATTCGATTCCGGGTCTCCAGGATCGCGCCCTGGGCCAAAGGCAGGCGCCAAACCGCTGAGCCACCCAGGGATCCCCCACTGGTGTTCAATTAATTGTGTGGTCCAAGCAAAGGTGAGAACAGCAGCTGTCACATATGGAGCCCTCACCATGAGCCAAGTGTTGAGTACATGCTTTCAACCTGTGTAATTTAATTTTGACAGCAGAGCTTTGGGCTGGGGACACCTGGGGAGTCTTTTTAGCTCCATTTTATAGATGTAGAAGCAGAGGTTTAGGGAAGTTATATAATTTGCCCCAAATCACAAGTTAGATTACTCTGTGGCAGAGCTAAGAGTTGGACCCAGGTGCTCAGACTGTCAGGTTCCTGTTCTTGTCCTGAGCTATTAGAAATGGAGATGGACACAACAGCCAGCATGGAAACCAAATGGTAGGTGAACATGGCAGCTGGCTGGTGTTGGGGGAGGGCAGAGGGGAACCTCACAGGGTTTCTAGCTTGTTGGAATAGATGACGAGACTTTGACAGACACAGGGAAGCAGAGAGGAAGAGCCAGTGTGGAGAATGTGAGTATTCACATGGTACATATGGGGTCATGGAGACTGAGGCTGGAGATCTGCCAAGAGATGTAATAACACCACTTACATGTTTTAAGGCTTACATGCATTATTGCACTTAATCCTCAGACTACCCCATGACGTAGGAACTGTCATTACCCCCAGTTTAGTGCTATGGAAACTGAGGCCCAGGCAGCTTGAATAACCTGGTCCATGAGTGTCACAGCCAGAATTGGACCCCAGGCAGCCACATTCTGATGCTATGGGCCAGAGTAGACCAGGAACTAGAACTCCATGGGGAGTTTGCAACCTGGGATGGATTTGTTGGAAGTGATTTCTCTCAGCTTTTGAACTTTGTAGCAATTATTGCCTGTAGAATTGGGCTAGCAATTAATTATGTACTTCCCGTGACACAACTCTCATTTAAATCATGTATTGTAAAAAAAAGAAAAAAAATCATGTATTGTTACTTAACTTCTCATGCTGGGAAGACCACTGTGCTTGGCTATCCCTCTTCCCAGCTTCAAAACGTGTGTGCGACAGTGAAACGAGTGGGGCTCACTGAATGTTTAAATTTCACTTGAGGAGTCTCGTCTTGTAGACTTTTAAACAGGTGCCTTTTCTGGAAGGGAAGGGTAAGGGAAGGGTGGCGGGGACGGTGCCCAGGTTTGTGAGTCAGAAGGAAATTTGAGAACAGAAGAGACGGATAGAGCACTAGAAAGAGTCCCTTTTGCACAGGCGGTGGAAGGACCAAATGGGTGCCTCGAACACCTGCCTGACCCCTCTCTGCCGCACCTCCGTTTTCAGTGGGGGCCATGCCATGCAGCATCCAGGTCACGCAGCTTCCAGGGCTCACTTGGTCCTTTGCTTTTCCTCCTTCCTAGGATTTGCCTGAGAGCAGGAAGCCAAGGGATCTAGTGTGTCCGTGCTCCCAGGAGGATTCTAACCCTTGTCTTCCATTTGGGCTTTATCTTGGGAGCTGTTTCATTCAGATGTTCTCAGGTTTCCCAGTTGAGGGACTGGAAGAGTGATCCTCTTGTATTTGGTACCTATTAACGGAGGAGACGTGGCTTTGAGAGACACATGACTCTATCACTTATTAACTGCGGCTTTGGGGAAAGCATGCAGCTTCTCTGAACCTCAGTGTCCTCATCTGTAAGATGATAGCACACACTTGGGACCACCCTTATAAGGCTTATAAGAGATTCGGCACAAATGCTCAGTACGGAGCCCTGGGTGCGCAGTCAGGGCTCCATCCACACTGGCTGGTCTTAGAACTGGGTGTCCTCAGGAGAGTATCCAGAGGCCTCCCAGTTTGTCGAGCCACCAGGGTGAAAGGCCAGTGTGTTCCTTCTTTTCTTGTATTTACAACAGATATTTCACCACTTTGACACTCTGACACTTTTCCGTGATGATGTGGTCCTAATCATTAGCTCTTCTGCCCTCCTGAGGCTTTTCCCAACCACGTCATTCCACTGCCTGGAATGTGCACTTCTTTCTCAAAAGGAGATGTGGCTATTGGATGTTGGACAGCTCTGAGTCTGCTTGTTCTTGTATACTTAACGTCCTGGTTAGTTCTGTGCGTGCACGCGCGCACGCGTGTGTGTTTTTACTTTTTGAAACTGTGAGAATTGTCTGGAAGTTCTTCAGTCATTTCATTAGTCATTCAACTTCTTTGGTTTTTATGACTGAAGACCAATTTCTCTGAGGCAGTGGGTCAGATGGCCATGGCCGGCTGGGTAACCGTATCTCCACTGAGTCAGCCGTCTGCTCAGACAGCTAAAAGCTGAAGTATGCTTGATGACTCGTTGCTGGCCAGTGTCCCATTAACTCCGAATTTCATTTCTGCTCCTAAGTTGTGGGAACTCGGATGCCTTTGTGGATTGTTCGAAAGCACTCCCAAGTATTGTATTGATTAGATTTTGAAGCCTGGAATTGTCGGTTATCTTCCGATGTGGTGTTTTCGATTTGAGGCCAAGGTGTAAAATTGTGACGTGGTATTGTTGAAAAAGGTAGGATTTCCTGCCATCAATTTAGAGGAAGAGAAACCCAGGCTCTGAGAACCTCACTGACTTGCAGGAGGTTTCAAATAGTTGGTGGCAAAGCTCGGACAGGATATGCTCTTCCTACTAATTCATCATGCAATAACCACCCTCCTGGGCCTTGTTGTCCTTGTGCTAAAACTACACGAGAAGCTGTTTGTTTTTGATTCCCCCACCTGGACTGGGGAGCTGATCTGAATGTCAGGGACGGTTGTGACCCCCTGTCTAACGTATCCCAGAGGCACGTCATAACCTTGGAAGAGAAGTCTGTTTAGTGTGCGTCTTCTCTGTGTCTGTGTATTGTGTATGCCAACCATCTTGGATGGATGAGGGGCCTTACCGGATCACTGTGTGTTCTAACGTCATCCGTTCCCTACAGCACCATACATGATGAAATAATCATACTTAGTAAATGAGGATGTTTATCTTATTATGGGACCACAACCTTGACTGTTTTGTCATTGTCTTTTAACTTCTTTAACTTGGGCATGAATTTAGATGATTTGAGGGTATGTGGGGATATTATTTGTTTTAACAGAGAATCTGGCCTCTTTGTTTTTATTCCTTTAAGTAATTTGTAATTAACCTCAAAGGCCTGTGGTAAGATGGCTTTTGTTTCTAGTTGGAATATGGGGACACAGAATTCTCTAGAAGAGAGATTTGGCTCATACTGCAGTGGAACTTCATGTTTCATCCCACAGAGTGGCTCTTGTAAACACCACTTTAAAATCCTTCTTTAAGACCGTTAGTTTTCTCAAAAAATATTTTTCTTTTTTCCTCCCTTAGCTCTTGTTATTTTTTTTCCCTTTTCCAATAATGGAGAACTTTTCCTTTTTATAGTCGAAGCAGCTACTTTTATTATTATTATTATTTACGATTTTATTTATTTATTTGACAGAAAGAGAAAGAGAGCACAAGCAGAGGTGGTAGTGACAGGCAGATGGAGAGGGAGAAGCAGGCTCTCCCCAGAGCGGAGAGCCTTAAGTGGGGCTCGATCCCAGGACCTCAGGATCATGACTGAGCCAAGGGCATGCGCTTAACCAACAGAGCCACCCAGGTGCCTCAGCTGCTACCTTTATCTTAATTGTGAAGCAGGCAAAAGGCATCATAGAGAGCAAGTCTCAAAAGAATTGCAGTTGATTCTATGACCCAGTTGGTTCATTCTTTGAAAAGTTGTTTTATTGCCCCCTCCCCATATCTGTTAGGTATGCTGATTATTTAACCTTAACATTTCACAGTAAATACAGATCCTGTTAATGAGACAAGCTCTGGTGTCCTTGCAAGTAGCTTCCCATGGAAGGGTACTGCTGGGGAAACCAAGGCATGAGTTCGCCACTTTGTTCTTATACAGGACCTGCCATTGTAGTTTTTTCTTGCTAGTAACATCATCCATATGAATGCGATTTTTATTCTCATCCAATAGAGAGGCTTTGCTTACCCACAATGCATCTCAAGCTTTAGAACAGATACATGGGGATCGTGTTTCTAGTGAAAGTGAAATTATTTATTTATTACCTTGTTTACCATGGATTGTCAAAAATATGCTTTGAATTTAACAGTTTGATAAACAAGTGTGCTAGTGATCAAAAAAGCTCTCCCCTCAAAGTAATCATATTTATAGAGCAAGACTCAAAACAAAATACTTGATCGTGATAAGCCCAGCCAATGAAAAGAAAGTAAACATGTTTACCACAAAAGCCTTATAAAGAGCCCAGCTGGCACCTAGCTCTCTGTTCACTTGACTGTTCTTCCAAGGAGCTACCGAGGCTCCCCTGGGCCTCAGGGACAGAGACGCCATGTGTCCTACCAGCCGAAGGCCCACTTTGTGGAAACCCTGCCCACTTAGTGTAGCCTGATTTGCCAGTGGGATTGGAATATTCGCATTTTGAGCCATTGGACTGAACCATGAATGGAAGGTGTTTGTGAAATTGAACCCTGGGTTCCCATGCTTCTTAAGTAGAAACTTGTCACTGATTTGGTGCCACGTAGCTTATGGGGAGTCTTCCCGGCTCCCTGAAAGGGCCCCAGATTAACACTGCATGTCCTGACCTTCTGTCCCAGACACTGTAGTATAGGCAGTGAGGATATAAAACGTGAATCATACCAACCCCTGCCTTCACCCAGCTTATTTTGGTGAAGGAACCAAATCGCTTGAATAAGAGGTTGGTAGAAAAGATGAGGGCATCCTGAGTAATGCAGGGAATTTCAGGGACTGAGTGCTATGGTGTGAGCCTTAGATGATGTAAAAGAGAGGGACTTCAGATGGAGGATGTTGGATGGTGGAGGAATTTTGGACTAGAGGTGGTTGCGGCTTGTCTCAGTACAGTCCAGGATCAAAGTTCAGGAGAAATGATCCAGTGAGAGGTGGCTCAATGGAAGATTATTAGTGAATTTCAGAATTGAAGGTCTTAGAGTGGAGTAGTTCTAAAGGATGGTGAGATCCATGTTTTGGCCATGCCCTCAAATGTAGAGGAAGTGGTAGTGGTTCATTAGTACTTAATGAGCCCTTATTGAATATGGGCAAATATTACCCCAGTTTTCAGGTACAACTTGCCCAGAGTTGCAGCTGGTAAGTGGCATAGCTAGGATGGGACATACGCAGTCGTTCCAAAGCCCATGCTTTAAGCTACTGCACTGTGCTGTTTCTCAGTGGAAGCTCTTAGGGTAAAGGAAATTAAGCTAGCCAGGTGTGTATTCACTTATTCCAAAGATTTTTTTTTTGAGTACTTTGTTTATACCAGACCTTATGTAAGCATTGACCAGGTTATCGAAGGACCATCTTCATGGCTGTTAAGGTTGAAAGAGGGGGCCACATTGGAAGGATCTAGATGGAAATTGTGAATTAGGTACTAAAAATCTGAAAAAGTATGGGAGGGCGTCCTTGACACTTAGAATTAATGGCCATATGGCTGGGCTGGGTACAATTGTTCCCTCTCATGTGGTCATCAGAAGAAGAGTTTTGGGGTGCCAGGGTGGTTCAGTCGGTTAAGCATCCAATGCTTGGTTTCAGCTCAGGTTGTGATCTCAGGGTTGTGAGATCCAGCCCCATGTTGGGCTTTGTGCTAGGCGTGGAGCCTGTTTAAGATTCTCTCTCTTGCTCTCCCTCTGCACTGCCCCCTACCCCTGCACCCACTGGCATGTGTGTATGCTTTTGAATTAAAACAAACGAAAAGGGTCTTGAAGTATGGAGGAATCATGGTGAAGAGGGGCAATGGTTTTTTCCTGGGAGGTAGATGATGGGCAACGTGGGCTGTTAGCAGAGCGATACCTTAGTTCTAAGAAAGGGAAATGGTTGCCTGAGGTCACAGGATGTTGAGTGAATGGCTTTTGGAAAAGATGTAAAGGGCATCTTTAAGGAAAAAGGAAAGTTTCTAGATTTTTCATGATGTTGGTAACAGAGGGCAGTGGGAAGAGGTGAGCATTGGAGCCAAGTTGAAGGATGAGTGGAGTTTATTCAGTACAGAAATGGGAATCTGGAATGGCCAAAGGCAGCAGGATACTTAAGGTACCTCTTATCCTTGAAGAGGGCCGTCCACTTAAGTCACTCATCTTTTCCATGCCGAGGTCAGACATAAGCTAGGCTGCTTACTGGGGAGACAGAAGCCACCGGAAGACAATCCTCCAGATTTTAAATGGCTCGTTAAGATTTTTAGTGAAGAAAGCACAATAAACAAGCAAACACAGAAGGTTTCTGGTTGAGCCTCAGTGAACTAGAAAAGTAATTACATGGAAACCATATTCCCCATGTGTTCTAATTAATCTAATGGGTTTACTTAAAAACTTGTTTTTGAGCATAGATACCAACAAGTCCTCTGATGAGTTGAAAGAAATCTTGCTGGTGAAAGTTAAGCAAGAGAATTGTAGTTAGCTTTGGAGAATTTATTTGAAATGAAGTCAGGTGGGCTCGCTGAAGCCAAAAATGTTGGTATATTTAACCCGTTTGATTAAGTTTGGTTGACCATTTTTATTAGAACTTTCCTAACCCAGCTGTTCTGACAGAAGCTTCTTTAGGGTACATTTGAAGTGATTATTATTTTAAAAACAGAAATATTATTTGTTCTTCCCTTCTGAGCTTTATTAATTGAGGCAGATTGGCATCTTATTTGTGAGCTGACAACATACACCTTTTTTATTTTATTTTTTATTTTTTATTTTTTTGCAGCCGGTGTGCTTTTTGAACTGGGTTCAGCATTGTCAGAAAGTTATTCATGGGAGTTGATGATGGAGCCTGCTCCACCCACTTCTGTTCCCTTTCTATTTTGGTGCCATTTGCAACAAAAGAAACTAAGTTAATAAATTAGAGAAGGATTGAAGCTCTCACAAATGCTCTCTTTCCCATCAGGTTGTGTAACTGAGGAGACAAAGTGGGCCCCCTCTTCCTGTAGCACATGGGACCTGAAGGAACATCCGTGCGAACCACATGAGATGGCCCTGGCCTTGGGGCTCCAGGTCTTCTGACTAATCTCATATGGCTGCATTAAAAAGTCTGTAAATATATACATTTGTGGCTGTGTGCATTCATATGTACATCTCTGTGTACATTCATGGGTACATATATTTTTGTGTGTACATGTGTACATACATGCATGTTTACATTATGGGGCTATATAAAATTCCAGGTTTAGCTGTTTAAAACCAGAGGAGATCCAGTGGACAGTGGGTTGAATTTGAGTTTTGTGTCAAGGTCCCTGTGGGAAAAAGGATGGCTTTTACCTCTCCCCTTGTCTGGAAGGACTAGGGAAGGTCAGGTAGTGGTTACTAGGACAAAGAGACTATATCTTTATGGAGAGGGCTGCCTGGTGGGTGCTGTGACCTTTCATGGACTCAACCTGCATTTTCCTGGAGGGAAGGAAGCCCAGCAGTAAATGCCCCATCTTATCTGTCCTCCTGTGATGAGACCTCCATCTCAGCTGGGCAAGGATATCTGTTGATGCTGTCCACAAAGAGCACCCTTCCAGGGCCTAGAGTAGGGTAGGGGGACATTGGGCAAAGAATCTGGAGAGGCACACACAAAACCATGCACTGCATTTTGTTCTGTGAACTTCTTTGGGCTCGACACTCCTGTATTCACTCAGAGAACCCATGGGGAGAGGTGGAGAGGTCAAGGTGGCAAATCAGTTCCCAGGTCTTCAAGTTGGTTAGAAAGCATCTGACCCTAGAGCAGTGGTATAGAAAGTGTGGTGCCTACACCAACAGCACCTGATTCACTGGAGAGTTTTCTAGAAATTCTCAGGCCCTACCCCAGACCTACTAAATTAGGCCCTCTGGTGGAGGGGCCCAGCCATCTGTGTTTCATGAACCCTCCTGGGGATTCCAGGGCTCCTTCAAGATTGCAAACCACTGCTGGATGTCTTGAGGTGTTGGATGGTCAGCAAATGATGACAGTTTGCCAAGCCGGAAATGCCAGGCAGGAGCTTGTTGTCTGTATCAAACCACTGCTTTGCACTCCACAGGCTTCCAGTCCTCCTTTCTTAGGATGTTTCCTAGGATGCCAGAGAAACAGAATAATAATGCATTACATTTAGGCCATGGGCGCTAATACCTAATGCAGTTCATGCCTTTAATTTCCAAGTTGCCCTCAGCCATACAAGGAAGTAGCCAGGCCCTAGACTTTTGGAGGTTGTTTTTGAAAAGCAGATGCAAATGCAGCCTGCTAGCTTGTTGTTTTCACCGTGCCTGGCAGTGTTTGGTAAACAACTTGATTGCTAGGTCTTGGCCTCAGGGAACCACAGCTGCTCTCTCCAGCTCCCTGCAGACTTTTGTACTGAGCAAGGATTGCTTCAGGGAAAAATAAACAGGGGAGAACAAAACAAGTAAACATCATGGTTGTTTTGTGGCTGCCTCTACCTGTTTTCCTGGAGCTGTTTTGCAACCACAGTTCCTGGGCTTTGGTTCCTCTACTTGAAAAAACAACAACAACAACAACAACAACAACAACAAAAAACACAAAGCTGGACCCTGTGGCATCCCGGGCTTCTTTCTCTGGTTAGACTGTGGAATGACCATGGGACCTGGGAAGCCTGGGAAGCCTGGGTCGCCGCCACTGCAAGAAGATATGCATTTTTAAATATGTAAATTGAAAGGGAGCAGGCTTCATTCTTTCTAATGACCCCCAAGATGGTAATCTGGTTTTTTGAGTCTCTAGGAAAACAGATTGAATATGGCACAATTAAAGTTTCAGCACTTCTAGGCTTTTCTCTAAAATAATTTAATGAGCTTTTAATTTATTGTAGCTCCTGATTTAGTAGGGTTAAGGAAGGTTTGCTACTGACCCCCTGGGCCCAGGTGCTCTTCTGGGGCTCTAGTGAAGCAAAGTCCTGCTGATGTGTCAACCGGGACCTCGTGGGGCTGAGCCCTGGCTCCCTAAACAGCTTGGCTCTAAAGAGATGGAGAGTGAGGTAGTGCCCCTCAGAGTGGAGGCAAGGACCCATCTTCATCCAGTTTACCTGGGGTATCTGGCCAAAATGCAGATTCCTGCGGCCTGACTCTCTGGACTGAGAGTGGGGGCAGGAATATGGATTTCAAGCTGGTGCCCTGGTTGCACACTCAGGTTTGCAGAGCAAGGCCTTGGTGATCGATATTGCCACAGTGTAAATAAGTGAGCTGGGCCAGGGGGCATGTGTTGTGCTGCCAGATTTTTAAATTTATTTTTACATAAGAAATGTTTTTATTTTTGAGACATGCACATCATTTTTGATGTGTTTAGTTTTCATTGACTTATGAGTTCATTATTTTGGCTCCCCCTTTTCTTTTTAAATCAGAGAAATAATTTTCTTTTGGCCTGGAATACATCTTTCTGAATGTCCTTGTAAAGAGGTGATGGACTTCTGTTTGTATGAAAAGATCTTTATTTCATCCTCATTTTTGAAAGATTTTTTTTTTTTTTCCCTGGGTATACAATTCTAGGTAGACAGTTTTTGCCTCTGGGTGGTTTTCTGGGTAATGTATTTGGATATCTGTCTTTTCTTTTCTTTTTTTTTTTAATTCTAAAAATTTTAAATTCCAGTGGCTGTATGTTTTAATTTCTAGAGTTCAGAGTTTGGCTAGAGTTATAGAGCTTATATCTTATAAATGCATGTTTATGTACTGCATTTAGTGTGTACATGTGTATATAGTATGTACTTTATAGTATACATACTCTGTATATAAAAACTCGAGTATTTTTTACATAATATTTTGGTTAGACTTACAGAGCTTGTATTTTATAGTATATAAAGGTATATATATGTACTTTATATATGTATGAATTATGGTGTATGTGTATATATACAGTATGTATTTTGTAGTATATATACACTGCAAATACATATGAAAAGTGAACTATATATTATTTATATAGTATTTTGGTCAGAGTTATAGAGAGTTTGGAATTCAGTTCTGGGTCTATGGGACTCTTAAAACCTATACAAATAAAACTAAAAAAAGTTCCATAAACCGTGGTGGTAGTTGTTTTTTTTTTTTTTGTTTGTTATGGGGCTCAAACTCAAGACCCTGAGATCCAGACCTGAGCTGAGATGAAGAGTCAGACACCCAACTGACTGAGCCACCGAGGCCCCCATTGTTTTTTATTCTCATCTATGCGTGGTCACTTTCATATTTTAGGAAATCAAGCAAGACAACACTAATGATAATACTTAGAGCATTGTTTGGCCAGCCTGTGTCTTAGCTGGAAACCTGCAGCTTCTCCGAGCTCGAATGAAAAGGAAAGCTCCGTGAATTGCTGTTTTTTGGTGTGCCTTGCCTCCTCCCCACCTCCAAGCCTCTGAATACCACATTCTGGTTTTGTGAAACACCTTTGCTACCCCACCTTCCAGCTGCTTCTAAAACTTGCTTGAGATAATTCCTCTGGAGAGCCCTTATGTATGCAGATACCTACTGTGTTTTTCTGTGTTCAGTTATACAGCCTCTCCGTGCTTCCAGATACCTCCAGAATCACAGACATGGCATGACTTGGGCAGTCATTTGGCATGGGGCTTGCAAGTTTGTTCTTTCTTTTCTCCCTCCCCCCCCTTCACATGTGCTGTTAAAAAGTGAGCTGCTTATCTTTGAAAAATTAGGAAATTTCACAAAACAGTAAAGATGACTGTGTTCCTTCATAGAATTAGAAGCTCTTGAAGCCCCGGGCTTATGTTCCCCTGTGGCAACAGTTGGCTTGTGGAGGGCACTGGCTGCCCTCTTTGGCTGAAAAACTGCTGGTCTTCAAGTTTGCAACCTGGCGCGTTGCTCTCTGCACCTTACACCTGGCCTATTTTTCTCACTTGCACTGACTGCCTGGTCATTGTGGGGTGCCTTAGGTCTCCCTGTGTGAAGCAGAAAGCTCAGGATCACGGAGGCTACAAGACCTTGCAGTGAGCTTGAGTCAGAAGGGTGTCTAGTACAAGGTAGGCACTCAAAATGTTTGTATGACTGTATTGACTGGAAAAATACAGAGCTCTAACGAGTGCACACTAACAAGGGGTAGAGTCAAGCCCCTGCTTCTGTGGGTTTAGGGGCAAGTTCCTAAGACTCCACCTTAGTTTTCTTATCTGCATCTTTTAAACTTACAACATTGTCTACTAGGAACTTTGTCATATGAAGAGAAGTAAATGAAACAATTGCTATAAAATACTTAATATCTAGCACATCATGAGTTTTCAGTCAATAGTATTTTTGTAGGATGCTGAAGAATGAATTCTTTTTGATGATTGATTCATTTGTTGACCCAATAAATCTGTATGGAGTGCCTGCTATACACCAGGCACTTTTTCTGAAGTTTTAGAGTAGAGTGATAAATAAAACAGAGATGTTCCCTTATCTTGCAGAGCTTAGATTCAAGTGGGGAAGACCAGTGAATAAATGAGAAAAAAGTTCAGAGATTACGACAAAAGCTCTGGAGAAAGCAAATAGGTTGTTCTCACTGAGAGGCATTAGGGATCTAACCTAAGTAGGTAGGCAGGACAGTCTACTTGAAGCAGCCTTTGCCCCTAAGACCCAGTGGTGAGAAAGCCATTTATCTAAGGAGGAGGCTCTTGGCATTTCAAGGGAGCTGGGGCTGGGGACAGGGGGCGGGGGGCAGGGAAACCAGTGCTCCAGCCCTGAGACAGAAAAGCATAGCTTGATTGAAGTGGAAGGAAGAACACTGTAACTGTGTTGTAGTTGGGAATTGGCTTGGTGACTGGAGGTGGCAGAGAAGTAGAAAGTGATCCATTTGCAGGGCTTTGTAGGCCACAGGGAGAAGTGTGTTTTTTTCCTAAAAGATGGTGAACAAGCTTAGTCCATTTCTTTTTGCTGATGACTCCAAGCTACGCTTATACACACAAAAGTTTGAGAAACATTCATGCGTAATACATTGGGGCCGATTTCCATAGTAGTTGGAACTGTTACTTTGTAGAGAGAAATGGAAGCCTTCCATGGGCACCCAAGGAATGCTGTCAGCCATCAAGGGTGGCAGCTTACCAGGGTTGGGCACTAGTGCCAGGGTAAGAATTCTTCTATGCATGTGCAAAAACCCTCTGTCTATAGCACATCTTCAGTGTTGATGGCAGATTGACATAAGAATGATCCGCGATAAAAATCTTTTTAATCAGTAATATTAAAGGAGAAGTTTATAGTTTAACTTATTTGGAATAAGTGTACTTTATAAAAAAAAAAAAAAACAACAACCCAACAAAGTTAAGCGGTAGAAGGGACTTGGGGAACATTAATAATTGCTCTGACCTTGTACAGGAAGTGGCTGGAATCTTGAAATAGTAAGTAGCTTTGCTGGGTCCACGCGACTGGTGACAACATCAGGTCCAGAATTCAGGCTTTTCCACTTTGACGCCTGCACATTACATAGTATGTTATCTTTTTATGGACATGTCTCCTTGAGTCTTGCTCCTTAAGTAACTTGTAGACATTTTTAGAATTATTTTGGAGGAGAAAAAATGTTCATTATTGCTTAAAAATAATATAAATTATTATTTACTTTTTTACATTTTTTCATCTTTTGGAAAAGATAATTACTTCTTAGGAAATGGTTCACTTATCCACATAATATTTGAGTTCAAACACCTTATTGTTACCTGAGCACTCTATGACGGGACCTGATATTTTTATTTTTTCAATGCCAAAATATGTAAAATATTTTGCACAAAGTCCGCAGTAAACAACAATCTTTTGATATATGTGTCAAAATAATTGGTAAACGTATCTTTCAAAGCAGTATTTCCGGTTCATATTTTACAGCATCACATTTGATATATTGATATACCCTCATTTTAAAGGTGTTTTCCCCTACCTCTAGATTCTATGTCTGCCTTGCTGTTTTCAAGTTTAAGGAAGTGGTGGTTTTAGAAGCTACATCTTAGTTATGTGTAAAAAATATTTTTGTATTGCAGTGTCCCAGGACCTTTTGCTGACAATTCCAGTTTCCAAAAGAAACATTTGGGCGATGGTGAGGGCTTCGATCCCTTCTCTGATTTGCTGTCAACCATGAACGGGTGGATGTGATGCTTGCTGGCCAACAGGGTAAGTGCATGTTTATGAGTATTTGTCTGAAAATTCACAAGACAAAAAAAGTGGCTGCAGGGGTCACACACAGTGCAGGAAACTGTTAGAAGTCCTAAGTTCATCAGAGCAATTGCAAACTGAGGGTGAGAGATTCTCATTTTCAAAGAAGAAAGCAACTCTGCTGTTTTCTGCTGTAACCCTCTCGAATAACTCCTGCATTGATCTGAGGATTTATAAAAGACGCAGTAGGACACAGAAGAACTATTTTTTGTTTGCGTGTTTTTTTTCTTATTCATACAGTGAAGGGTGGGCCATCTAAGTTATGAGCCATATGCATCACCGAAAGAATAATTGCTTTTCTGGTCCCATAATACCTCAGCAAACAATGAACCACCATGGAATAAAAGTATAATGATCTCATCTTGAGTTTTAGAGGGAATTTAGTCTGATTTGTTCACAAAGAAGGTCTCATCCCAAGCTTTCCATATGATAAGGGTTCTTGAGAAAACTGTGGCCTCACAAAGATTTTCAGAAAGACTTACGAGCATTTCTTTCAATCATTGTTCGCCTCACCAAAGTACTGATTGTAATTTTGGGGGAAGGTCAGAAGGAACATGATTATTTTTTTTCTCTTACACATATTTTCTGAATTTGATGGCATCTTCCATGTTTGTTGGCAATCAGCGGCTCTCTGACAGTAATGAATGAAGAACAACTGTGACTAGCCTTTGTCAGAGAAAATACTTGGTTGAGGCCAGGTGTTCTGGATAAAAAGTCTGACATCATTTAGTGGTAGCTTTGTCATAGGATGAAGTCACCTTTATGGGGAACCATTTCATTTCACGTTTTGTATTCAGTGACATTTAATGATAAGAACCATTGGCATAAAGTCCATCTCGTTTGTCTTAGCATGATTGTATTTGAAGCAGATTCCTTTTTATGGAGGGAAGGGTAGTGAAGGAGAAGGAGCATTATACTGCTATTGGGAGGCCTAATAGTTACTTGACATGGGACGGGTTAGTCTCTGTTGTGATTTCCTATATTTAAAACAAAGCAGGTAGGTTAGAGTACCCTATTTGTCAGTACTAAAAAGGCCCTAGAAGTTGTCAGTTTAAATGCCCTCATCTTCTAGATGGAGCAGCTGAAGCCCATGGGGTCTAATTTGAGATGTCTAAGTCCTTGTCCTGGTTGGAACTGGAGCCTACTTCTTTGTCTTCGGTGATTTTTTTTTTTTTTCCAGTTTATCTCTGTTATAGAGATTGAGACATCCAACCCATGCAGGTGAATAAAATTTCTCTAATAAGTGTCTCCTTAAGACATTGTTATGCATTTAGCTATTTGGGACAGATTTTAAAAGCTTTTATTTTATTTATTTATTTTAATTTTTAAAATTTTATTTTATTTTTAAAATTTCATTTATTTATTCGTGAGAGATACAGAGAGAGATAGAGGTAGAGACACCGGCAGAGGGAGAAGCAGGCTCCATGCAGGGAGCCCGACGTGGGGCTCGATCCCAGGTCTCCAGGACTACGACCTGGGCCGAAGGTGGGGCTAAACTGCTGAGCCACCCAGGCTGCCCAATTTTATTTATTTTTTAAAGTAGACTCCACACCCATCGTGAGGCTTAAACTCAGAACCATGAGATCAAGACTTGAGCTGAGATCAAGACTTGGATGCTTAACCAGCTGAGCCACCTAGATGCCCCAAAGATTTTTTTAAAAAGGTTTTATTTATTTATTCATGAGAGACACACAGAGAGAGGCAGAGACATAGGCAGAAGAAGAAGTAGATTCCTTGAGGGTAGCCTGATGTGGGATTCTATCCCGGGACTCTGAGACCACGCCCTGAGCCAGAAGCAGATGCTCAACTCCTGAGCCACCCAGGCATCCCTCAAAGATTCTATACTTAGAGACCAATTTGACCATCTCATTTCATAGATTTAAAAAAAAAAAAAAAAAAAAAGGAGCCACAGTTATTATTGACTAGAAGATCCTCAAAGAGCTTTTGAGTGCTAAAATTCACTTCCACCTGGGCTATTTTGTTATTCCAGTCTGCTGAAGCTTTAGATAGAGGAAAAACAAAGTCTTCTATCTTCCTGATGTTATTTCTTCTTTATTTGGCAAGAGATAAGGCAAATAGTAAATAGTAACACAAGAGGCAAGGATGCCCACAGTTAAAAGAAATGGTTAATGGAGTCATGGAATTTAGAGCTAGTAAAGATCTTTCATCATCTTCCTGGATGGTCTTGGGAATGTCCTTTGATTTCTCACCCATGAAGTTCCTCTGAGGGTCTTCCACTGCTACTAGCTATGATAGATTTTTGTGGATGATCTGTAGGCCAGTGAGCAGATAGCATGCATTATGAAACATGGTATCTTCTTGGATCCAGGTCAAGGTGAGATGAAAGCCTGGGCCTGTCTCATATACACAGGAGAATTCATAGAAGTGGTTGGAATTCTAAAGTTGTTGAAATAGTAGCAAACTCAGATTTGAGATTAACTGTCATCTCTGTCTTCAGTATTGAGAAAGTCTGACTCAATCTCACTATCATAAAATTGATGTATGAAATTTAACAAAACCACATGAATGGATTTATTGAAGACAGGGTTTATTTTATTCATTAATTTCATTGGGTGAGGCCTGCTATTTAAAAAAATCAGTCTCAAGAACTATAATGAAACGATCTCTCTTTTGAATTGATAAAATGCCTGGTCGATACCAATTTTTTATATTAAGGAAGTGCTTCGTATTTATCAGATTGTAATAAGCTTCCCTTCACTATATTTTTAGTAGGTAGTGGAAGTCCCTGAAATCTAATGAGCTGGAGCATGTGTTCTGATTTTCTATCCTATTCTTCCTCAAAGCACACACCTCCAGGATTTGCTCAAATGACTAAATTCTCTTCCTCCATGATGCAGTAACCTGACTTTCCATGTATTATGTATCTTATATCTAAGTCCTTTCATTATCAAAAATAATTCACAGTCCTGTGGCTTTAAGAACTTTGCAGTTTATTGAGTAACCCCAGAAAAGCACCAATTAATTGTTACCTCTTGTAATTTGAAGTCTTTAGGCTTGAAATAAACTCTAATTTTGAGTGAAGTGTTTTGTGCTAAGTGTCTTCATGGTAGGACAGAGTCACAGTCATGAGGGTAGGCATCCAGAACAATAAACTGCACTCGCTTGCAAGGCAGTTAAACCATATGAGAAAAGGTCTGCACAAATAGACCATTGTGGCAAAATTTTAAGGTCAGAAAATGGGTAATGTACTCAGTTTATTTTGGTGATAACCATACCTGCATAGTAAGTTACTTTTGGTGCAGGATAACAGAGAAAGACGGGCTGAGCGCTTGAGGTCTCTTTTTTTGATGGTTCTTTCATGCCACCATTCACCAGCAGGGAGTCAGAGTTGGCTCCTGTTTCCCTGGCGTGTAGCTGTATTTGATACGGATACCTATCTGATGCACATCACGAGACTCCAAGAGTGAAGAGCAGCTAAGTCTGCTGCATATTTAATAGGCAGTTAGCCACAGTGTTATTAATAAATGTGATAATAACAGTCTGGATTTGCATAGAGTTTTCCTGAGAAAGAGTGGAGTAGAGATGGTGAATTGCTGGCTTGTTATTCAGTCTGTGCCTTGGCATTGCCTGCTCCCTATCAGTGAATTGTCTTTTGCTGGAGGATCTGGTACAAGAATGTAGCACCATGCAACATTGTTTTGTCACTGATTGTTTTCCCTTACTTGCCCACAGTTACTTGTTTCATCTCTCTCATAATGCAATTCCTAGCTTTTAACCTATTGGTTGAGGGAAAATCATAGGAAATATTTCTTCCCACTTAAAACTTGAGAATGGGCTATGTTTTAGGTGGGAGTTCCTTGCTTTTATATAAAACTTGAGGGTGTATTTTTTTGTCATTGGTTTTGGGGTGCGGTGGTGGTGGTGGTAGTGCAGCTTCCAGGAAGAGGTGGGGGCAGGTAGCAGGTGTTTTGGGACAGGAAAGCTGTCTGATGGGCTCCCCTCTTGAGTTGTCTTATGCTGGAACCTGTCAGTGGGCAAAGCCATTTTGTTGTGCTTAAACTTCCAGTCCCTGAAATTTTGAGTTTGAAAAGTAATTTTAACAATTTAATAAACTACATAATATGCTTTATAAGCCAGAGCGAATGATCTTAAGTATTTTGGTCTCTTTCATAACACAATGAACCTAATATTGGTAAAAATACAGATCTTCACTCACGCCATAAAGAGAGGCTAGATTTAATAAGCAGTTATGAGTGCTGGCAGCTGCCTATCAGATTGTATAACTTGGGCTCCAGCATGCGAAGACAGTGTCAACTTACATTTTATCTCCGAAGTATTTCCGAGGCGTTTATTTTGCCTTTCTCTCCAGTCCCTAACCTAATAGAAGTAATGTAATTGGCTGAATATTTTCCACACAGCTAATTGGCTAGGGGCCAAGGTGGAAACCATTGTCTGGCTTGATGAAGATCAGAAATTAACGTGACATTTACGTGGAGGTAATGGAATATATTACTAATGTAGTCATTCGGGATGATGTGAGTGAGTGTCCATCCTTTTCCAGCCCCATAAGCAGCAGGAGGACTTTTGAGGATGGTGAAGGGACCTTCAGCCCCCACTTCACCCCCACCCCAGAGTTCTTCAGAGCAGTGGCCAGCCAACACCTAGGTCAAATTTACTTTCCAATCCTTCAGACAGAACCAAGACAAACTAATGAATTATTCCGTTTGTCAATTAAAAAAGAAAATCCACTACTATTGTTAGATTAAATTCCAATTAGAAGGTTGCGTTTAATTCAGAAGCTATAACAATGTTTTAATGAATTCTGTTGGAGGTGACAGTTTATGTGAGATAAATTTATATGGTGTAGGTAGATATAAATTCATTGGATAATGTTAAGCATGTTACTTCATATATATTAGCTGTGAAATTTATTTCTCCTCTAGTTATGTCCCCAAGGAGGTAGAGTCAGAGGGAAAAACATATCTTCAAAGAAAGAGCCCTTTCTGTCCTTTCAGATACTTGCTCGAAAACAGCCTTTTCTCACTTTTATTAAAAAAAAAAAATCTGTTAAATTTCTGCATTAACTGAATTTATGATTCTTGGTGTATGCTATTTATAAAATTGAATATAGGTTTTATGATATAGGAAATTAGTCTAGGAATGAGAATATGATCCAATTTTGTAATAAAGGTAATCTGCATTTATATTGCAGATATGTTCCATTCCCCTCTAAGCCCCTTATGGGATTATACACACATTTTTCTGGACATACAAATTCATTGTCGAGTAAACTTTTAATGTATCGGGCAGGCTTTTATTCACATGACATTTACACAAAGCGTCATACCCCTTGCCTAAATCAAGGGTGGCGAGCATTCCTGACACACTTTGGATCTTCTATTTTCCCCACTCCTGTCCATTCCTGTGTCTTGACAGACATCACTAATTGATCACATCCCCTCTTCTGTTGAGTGCTGATGTGACCTCAGAATTATTCCACTTAAGTTCCTGTAGGCAAGCTTACACACTCACCATTGACTTGAATATGAACAAAATAATGCCAAGCAAGTGACTTTTGACCAGTCTTTGTAGTTTTACTGTATACACCCAATACTTAACCTGAATATTTGGCATCCAGTGCTTAAACAGTATGTTTGTTATATTAATGAGAAGATCTCGTGCACATACAATTTTAGCAGTTACCTGGTTGTGTAACAGTTGGGTTTTTAACATGTGTCTGCCATGATTGTATGATGTGAGGTAGTTTATTTTTTACCTTTCACCTGGTTTTGGTGTTATGTATGTGAAGCATTATAATTTTGTAGGGGGTTTTTGTTTTGTTTTTTGTTTCTTTTTTTTTTTTTTTAAATTCTGTAGTTTTGGAAAAGATAAAAAAGAGACCATTCTCACCCTCTTGTTACCTGTGCATCAACTGAGGCTAAAACCCAGCAAGGAAGTGGTGGGGTGAGAATGAAACCCAGACTCTCACTCTCCAAGTACAGTTTCATTCTCAAAGGGAGGGGCACACACATGTACCAGGTGCTGACCGGTTCAGGGCAAGTTCCTTGCAATTTCCTTTTGCATATTAATCTTGGTTTTTATCAATACACCGAAGCAAGCTGTACCAGGGAGGAAGGCATTCAACTATTATATTTCAAATGATATCTTCCGTGATGTAAAATTCTAGGAACTTAAGTTACATTGCGTGTTGTTTTTGAAAATAATCTGTTTTCTGTTAACTTGGTTCAAGTAATGCACAGAGACTAAGAGAAGGAAATTTCCACTTAGTCTGTGTGCATGCTGCTAAGGTACCCTGTTGAGAATTGCCATCATTTTAATTCCTTCTTAAAGAAAAATGAGCAATTAGTGTACTTAAGCACCATTTAGTTAATTTGCATTTTAATTTCATTTCAGCGTATTATTTGATTATTTGTGTTGTGTTGGTCATGGAACCAGAGTTCTGGAAAGTGATTGTAGGTGAACATATGAATTGTTAACCTCTTGGTGCATGTTTATAGGAAGATAGGGTTGGCCTTAGTCAAGGATGACAAAATTAGTGGGACCCATCATGGTCTGTTCTGATGGTGACTCTTGGGTTTTCTGTACACATGGTCCCTTGAAGCTCCAAGCAGTCGATTGGAATAGACTCATGAGGTGAAATCTTTTTCATCCGTCTTTATGTTCCATGATATTTAGTGATGTTTGTTAACAAATAATTAGAACAACCACTCATGTGGCATTAAGTTTTCCTAGTTGTTTGAATATTACATTAGTTACCTCTTTTAATTCTAACAGTGTCTCTGTATTCTGGGTATTATTATTTTGTTTGTTTAAAGATTTTATTTGAGAGAGAGAGAGAGGATGCACGAACAGAGGGGAGGGGCAGAAGAATAGGGAGAGAGAATCTCAAGCAGACTCTGCACTGACTGTACAGCCCAATGAGGTGCTTGATCTCATGATGCTGAGATCATGACCTGAGCCAAAATCAAGAGTCAGATGCTTAACCATCTGAGCCACACAGGAGCCCCTGGGGTTATTGTTGAGAAGACAGAAGCTCAGTGGCTTGGTCACCTGCTCAGGATCACATAGCAAGTTTTTCAAGTGGAGTTTACCTTAACTTGGGCCAAATTCAAAGCTCGTCAGCCACGGGGGCATACTGCTGCCTCCTCATCTTCAATAGATTCTGTAGTTCTTTAAGGCCCTTTTATTTCATTTAGGCAGGGAAGATTTTGTAGCTTATAGTTGTCTTTATGGAAGGAATTGGAATCCAACTCATTTAAAACTGCAGCTTAATATACAAACAGGATTTTTATAGAACTGGTGATATAAAAGGAAATAACTTCTTCCAAAAATTTTTTCAAAAATATTCCTTACCTACTGGCCTTTCCCTCAGTCTAAAATCTCTCAGAATCATGCGGGTGGGCTCAGTGTTGTGTGCTTCCTTGGGTTCTCTTCTAAAGTAAAGATGCTCCTGATAGTGGCAGCTCATGGAGTCCCTAACATTTGAACAGATGAGGTTTTTCCTTGATACAGTATGAACAGACTACATAGGACTAGCAGCCCAGCTGCTCTGGAGAACATGCTGGAAGGGAGAACCTTGCTGCTGGAATTTTGTGCTCACAGCTCTAGCATTGGAAAGGTCCAATGCTGCTACTTTGTTCAGTTATTTAGGCCCCTTGCCTATGGCCTACAGGAATGACTGCCCTTCCAGGATAGATGTCCAGGCTAAATGGCCAGCAGGCTAGCTTCAGGGATGCTCTGTGGAATTGTTTTTTTTACGTGTGTTCCCTTATTATGAGGGGATTTTTCTCTCCATGTTTTTTGGAGAGTTGCATATTGGGTCATGTAAGGGTGAAATGGCCTGTCATTTGTGATTTCCGTTACAAATAATCAGAAAAGAACAAAGGGAGCAGAATCTTGATATTCTGGAATCTGGGTGATGGGTACATGGGGCTCATTATACTATTTTCTCTACTTCTTCATGTATTTGACCACCCTTATAATAAAGTTGTATGTGGGAGGAGGTGAGGGGTATATCTAACTCCTTTATCTAGTCTAGTGGTTGATAACCAGTCACTGGGTAGAACCACATCTCTGCTCCCCCATGTTCTACCCTACCTTTGCCAGCTCTCAGCTGCTGGTGTAATTTAATTGATATGGAGTCTTAGGGCAAAAAGATGCTAACCTAATCAGCTAAGAGTCGAAGTAATTTTCTGGACAATATAGATAAAATGACTTTACCTGACATACAAGTATTTGGTGACCTATAAAAAAATGATAGTTGTTCAGTAGCTATTGTAAGTGAGCATATGTGACATGCCAGAGGCTATGATACACCTGATATAGATTTTCTCTCTCATTCTCCTGTGGTCCTGTGGATGGGACTTGAACCCAAGACCCATTGGACTTTATTGTCCTCTTCCTCTAAGTTCTTGGGGCTATGTTTTTCAAAGTGTGATCTCTAAGGGCTGCCTGAGCAACCTGTTAAAATACAGATTTCCATAGCTTGGTATGGGTTAAGGGGAGTGTTAGCCTCAGGTCCTTGTCCCAGGTTTCACTAATAGTATGACCATGGCCAAGTCATGTGTCCTCCTCAAAGCTCACTTTCCTCATTTGTCAAATGGGAACAATGGTAGCATCTACCTTGTTGACTGCCAAGTCCTTAAATACAGTGCTTGGTACCTTGTAGGCACTAGAAATAGGTCACTTGCAACCGTATTCTAACCTTTTTGAGACATTTGCAAATATACTGATGTAACTGGGAATGTTAAAGATGTAGCAATTAATGCTCCAGGTGGCACTCTTTGGCGGGTATAATTTAAACCTCATACATCCAAGATGTGTTTTTTTTGGTAATTATTAAAAACATTTTAAAAATCAGTATTAGAATTTTCTACATAGATGTTTGAAAAAGAAGTCTGTCACCAAAGTATATGAGAGCTGACAAGTGTAAATATGCAGTTAGACAGTTTCAAAAAACGTGTATTATTTACTGATCAATGTAGTGTCTCCTTGGAGCCACGACACTCCGCTTTTCCTGTCAATCTCTCCACGCTGGTATAATCAGACTATGGATATGCATATTAAAGTACAAGAAAGTTATTGTGTATGTGTGGTGGCAGCCTTTTAATTGTTAATAATGATGCAGCTTAAAAAAGGCCTCGGGATCATTTACTCTTAGGAGGGTTACTAGTCCTCAGAATCGCCTGAGAAATGAGGCAGTGGAACCTGCAGCCCACATGGTGCCGATTGGTGGGTACGTGTGCTTCCAGTCAGGGCCACAGGTACGAACAGAAGCTTTTGATCTGATCTTAATGCTGAATATATGGAGGTTCCGTATGCTTTTCTTCTTAGTCCTATTTTGTGGGTTTTTGTTGTTATTGTTTGGGGTTTGTTTTTTGTTTTTTGTTTTTTTTTGCCGTAGTGGGAGTGGGGACCTTTTATAACTCAAAACAAAATGCTTGTGTATGTGTGTGATGCTCAGAGGCTTATAGAACTTCTTTGTCCGTATCAGAGATCAGCGAACTTCTGAGCCAGACAGTAAATATTTCAGCCTTGGCGTGCCATGGTCTGTTCCATGAAAGCAGCCACAGATGATCTGTGAACTAATGGGCATGGCTGTGTTTCCAATAAAATGTATTGACAGACAGTGGAATTTGAAGTTTGTCTAATTTCCACTCGACCCGAAGCCGTAGTATTAATTTTTTCCCAACCCCGAAAGAATGTCACAACTATTCTTAGCTCTTGGGCGGCAGGTTCACTTTGACCCCCTGGGCCTGTGGTTTGCTGAACTCTGGTCTAAAGAAGATAGAGCATGAGGCCATGCCAGGGAGCCACTTATTTTTTCTTGTTCTCTGATGCTTCGGCTTAATCATTTGCTCTTCAGTTTCTGATGAAATAATAATGTCTTTACTTTTGTTTAAATCTCCTCTTGGGATAAGCTGTTCTGTGTGATTGGATTATTTATTGATTTAGTGTGAGATGTAGTGGGGTCCCCCTCTCCCTTCCTGTATTTGAAACGAGAGAACTATAAGCTAGAAGTAAAAGTGAGGCGAGGGGTAAAAGGTAAAGTGAAAGGGAAAACAAGTCAGGGAAGAACAGTAGACTTTGAAAGTGGCATTAGATCTGTATTCTCCTCGATAACTAGCATTTTCTGAAGTGTGTTCTATCTCTCACCAGTGGAATTTGAGATGAGTTTGCCAGGAGACACAGATGAACATTTTTGAAAATCTAAGAGGTATTACTTTCAATATGTATTATGTATTCAATATGTAGCAAAAATATTATTCGCACATTAGGTCTGGTGTCTCAGCTCATACTCGTTCAATGCAACATTTAATAAAATGGAGACATTTAGAGAAAAATATAAAAATTATTGGACAAGTGGTTCTTGGGGACAGCAAAATTCTGAGAGGTGGTATTGAATGAATAACGTAAGAAATTTTCTTCTAAATGTCCCTGACTTTGTCATAAAGGACGTGGAGACCAGGAGGCATATAATATATGTCATTTAATTTTCTGTAAAGAAATCTCTGGAGGACAGGAATGGTTAAAAAAGAAAGTGAGCATGAGCATTCTGGAAAGAAGATATCTTCAATTAGAGTTCTCCCCTTTTTGTTGAAGATTTTAATCTTTTGTCAACAGGTGAGGGAAGTTAAGGGAGGGGTAAACATTGTCAAGAGTGAATTCAGGGAGTGCGGCTTTTTAATAAAATGGAGGCCAAGTTTTTTTTTTTAATTTTTATTTATTTATGATAGTCACACACACAGAGAGAGAGGCAGAGACACAGGCAGAGGGAGAAGCAGGCTCCATGCACCAGGAGCCCGACGTGGGATTCGATCCCGGGTCTCCAGGATCACGCCCTGGGCCAAAGGCAGGTGCTAAACTGCTGCGCCACCCAGGGATCCTAGAGGCCAAGTTTTAACACAGGCATTGAGTAAGAAAAAAATGTCTGACCAGGGACGAGAAGCGAAAAGGATGTTTTTCAAGAAAGGTACAGAGGAATAATCTAGAGGAATATTTCATTATCAAATATCATGATAAAATTGGCTGAGATACGAAGGGAAAAGACTTTCTGATTTTCAGCACACCATAGTTTGTGAACCAAGGTATTGTTAATGCAACTGGGAATAACATCTAGAAAAGATGAAGCCCCAAGAAGCAAATATGTTTTCCACAGAAATGTCCATTTTAATAAAAAAGGTAGGAAGTGGCAGAGAGAACACAGCAAAGATAGAATTAGGTTGAAAGCCTTGCAGAGGGTTATTTTATTTTATTTTATTTTATTATTAAATGAAAAATAAATGTATTCCATGATCCAGAGCCAAGATGTAGAACCTTTAATGTGTAATAAACAGCTAAATGTGGTGATTAAGAACACAGGATGTTGGCCAGACTACTTGGGTTTGAATCCTGGCTCTGCCACTGACTAACAGTAGAATCTTGGGTAAGTTATGATGCTGTTCTGTACCTCAGTTTCCTTGCCTTTAAAATGTGAATGATAGTGGTACCTAACTCGTAGGTGATCGTAGGATTAAATGAATTAATGCACAAAAAGCATTACAAAAGGGTTGGCATGTAGTAAATTTTCAGTGAATGATATAGGTAGCTATTAGCCCTAAGCTACACCCTAAATTTAAAAAAAAAAATGTGGTTTTGGATGATTATAGCACATTTTGCCAGTATCTCTCTGCTGTGTCCCAGGATGTGAATTTTATGTGTCTGTATATGTGTACCTATGTGTCCCGGTCATATACGTCATATATATTCAGTGACTCCTAGGTATTTAGTGTTCGAAGGAATACTGAAGCTGCCTACTGTCACCATGCATTTGTGCCTGAATCTTTGAGGCTGTGTTGCAGCTCCATGAACATCGAGACCATCTGAGTGACTCTAGGATGTTGAACATAGCCTATTTCAGTAAGTTCATTTTATCTCTGACCAAACCTTAGGGCTTGGAAGTTCTTTCTTAAATTGGACGAAAATATCACCCACGGTCTTGCCTCTTCACTGTTTGGCTTGATACCTTGAGATTGTCCAGAACCTATCTCTTCTACATGATAATCCGTCAGCTATTTTCAGATCACCCATGGGTCCTTCTTGAGTCTTCTTCAGGTGTTCTTTGCTCCTTCAGGTGTTCAGGACAGGCTCTCATTTAGTTTGAGGTACCCTGTAACCACCTTGGGTGGTTCTCACAGCTCCAACAGCCCCAGAAGCATATTTTTTTTTCCTGACGTGTCTACATTTACATATAAGTTACTTAAAGGTACTCCTTTATGACAAAACTGTCTCCATCAATTGGAAAGGAAACATTTTGACTTTTCTTGACCCATTTCTGAAATTCCAAATTTGGGAATCTGGCATGTAAAGAAACTGTTGGTAAAGAATTGTAAATCTTCCCTTGAAGTCAGGATGCTAGAATAGGCTTCTCTTCATTGCAAGCCAGGTAGCAATAGAGAAGTGACGGTAGTAGCCCTGGTTCTCAACCATGCAGTGGCAGCTCCCTGTGTGACTGCCAGGTGCCAGACCCCTCTGCTTAGGCCTTAAGTAGGTTCTTTAGTCCTCACCTTGGTGAGTCTCTTACAATTTTTATTCATGCTTTCAGATGACAAAAGCAGCGGTAGGGTAAAATTGGACACTCTGGTAAGAAAAGCCCAAGAGGAAGATTTTTTGGTAATCGTGACTAGGGTAATTCATCTGTACATCCTTAATCCATACAGTGTTTCTGTTCTGCTCAAGAAATTGTGGAGTTTTTAGTCTCTTTAGCCTTATCCCTTGTTTTAATGCACAGAAATGAGGTAAGTAACTTAAAAATCACCTCCCCCTTTTTTTGGGATGGTCCACTTTTGTCCCATCAGAAGACTTGAATAATTACTTTTAAGGGTACTGCTCTTCTTGCTGGGTTGGAGCCCACGCACACAGACACTGGGATGCTATATTTCATTTTCTTTCAGCTTTCCCCAAGTGACTTTCTTCCCCCCCCTGCTTCCAGCAAGACTCCCAGCGAGGAAGCCAATCACCATGTTATCAGCAGCGGAAAGATTTCAAAATATATTCACGGGCATGGGTACGTTGGGGGATGGCTGGGTGCCTTCTATGAGACTTAACACATTTCCTGAACATGGAGCCTCACCATGGCAACAACCATGTCACATGACACATTGGTGACACATGTAAGGTGCTGCCACAACTCATCCCAGGTTGCACGTCTGTGATTCATTGTTTCCACTGACACAGTGACTGCAACTCGCAGTTGGAAGGTTCTCTGGTGTTCAGTGCCATTAGCACACACTGACTCCCATGGCACATGGAGGGCTCAGGGAAGGGAAGCATAAATAAATAAGTATGCGCTGTAAACATTGCCTTCATTAGCTTTACAGAGAAATACGTGCTCATCAGTCAACCTCCTTGCCACTTGCATTCTTCTTTTTGTAGGCATATTTTGTTGGTAACACCTTGGAAGCTCAAAGATTTTTATTTTTAATCATAGTTATACCCATTTCCACTTGGCAAACTTCAGAAGAGAGTTCACGGTGGCCCCTTTTTAGTATTTATTTATATTCTTCTCATGTAGCAGATTTATTGATGAAGGCACGATTCTGGGAATATTTTTTTTTCTCATTGTGAAATTTATGGAATACTTTACATAAATCAGTTGGTAGCATTATGGGTCCATTGCTCATGTGGAGGGGCCTGAAGTTTGTACGATCCTAGAGGACTTTTCTAGAGGTCCAAGATGAGTGGTATTTTAACATATTTTAATTTCTGAGTAATTCAGTGAGTGATTAAAAAAAAGTAGATGTGGAATCTGGAAGACATTAAAGAGATGTCAAGGACAGACGGATTTTGATTTGTAGCCTAATGAAATGTTTTGCCAACTTTTAAAGATTTTTTTGAGAGTAGAACTTTAATCATTTGCTTGTGTTTCTGGCATGGTAAGGTTATTCCTGTTTCTGTTACATGATGAATCCAAAGTGAAAATGGGATAATTTTTAATTAGCAAAATTATAAAACCATTTGCAGCCAAATGTTTCTTGTCTTGTATAAACTGTGAGGTTTCACATTTTACTTTAATCGTTTTAGGAAATTTCATTCTGAAGATCTATTTCAGTTGATATTTTATGTATGGATACAAATCCTCAATATTAGAAATTACCTTGTAATATTCTTTTTCCAGTGTCACTTGAATGATCTAACAGGATTTTGGTCATGTTTATTGCTTGTGTCTATTTTGGAGGTGTCATGGTTACCTGAGTTGGATGTAGCAGTAATATGCAAATCAGCATTATGAATGCAAGGCTGAATGTTACAAGAGAAATAGTATCAGGGGGTTAGAAATGTTTCTTTAATTTTATGTTGTGTGACGTTGTACATTTCAGAATTGCTTTCGATAAGGTTACCTTTATAATTGTTTGAATCAATATGTTACGGTTTTACTTTGTAGTATAAATATGTGAATGGAGAGTTATTTTAAAATATATTTTATTAAGGAAATGAGGATAACGAGCCAAGTCATGGCAGCCTACACACAGTTCCCAGACTTTTCATTTTATGGTGCTTTGATCAGCTGCGTAGCTGTAGATGATGAGTTTTATGCTTTTGGTGGGGGGCTCATTACAAATATACTTGGAAACATAAGTATGGGGCAATAAGGAGGGTTTAGGGTTCAGAATTTGAGGATCTGGCTAGATTGGGTAGTTCCAGCCTCCTGAACTTTGGTACTTGCTAGTTGGTTGACCTAGGCGGGGAAGGCATGAGTGCCATTTGATGCTGTTTCTGTGGGATCCTCTGGAGGGTGCTGGGTCACACCTCACGTGCACCCATCGCTGGAGAGAGAAAGATCGTGGAAGCCAGATGAAGCTATACATGCAGCACTAGCTCAGGACCCTCATCTTTAGCTATTTGTCTTTGAAAATCACAGGTGTCGCCTACCCAGAGCAGGGGGGAAAATGAGATAAGTGTCGATAAATTTCCTTCAGACTGAGTAATTCCTTAATGAAACAGATTCTTAAAGCAATAGAGTTCCCAGGGAATATCATGGGCCTCATAATTTTATTATTCAACTGCGACTCAGACTGAAAGACAGGGACCTTAAATTAAAAACAAACAAAAATCCTTATTAACAGGTGTGATTTTTGTCCAGAATTTAAGGCGGTCATTATAGTTTTTGGAGGCAAAAGGCATGTATGTTGTATAAGTTATGTAGAGTCCCAGCTGGATCTGGTAAAGACCTTCCATTTAGAAGTGAATACAGTCAACCCAAACAATAATGATCATTTTCTAAAATAGAATCAGGTAAGAGTTTCTTTAGGAAATTTCTTTTTTTTTTTTAAATTTTACTTATGATAGTCAGAGAGAGAGAGAGAGAGAGAGAGACAGACAGGCAACAGGCAGAGGGAGAAGCAGGCTCCATGCACCGGGAGCCTGATGTGGGATTCGATCCCGGGTCTCCAGGATCGCGCCCTGGGCCAAAGGCAGGCACCAAACCGCTGCGCCACCCAGGGATCCCAGGAAATTTCTTTTTCCACCGACAAGGTAATATGGTCTTCAAGAATTGTACTTTATTTTTTTTTAAAGATTATTTATTTATTTATTCATGAGAAACAGAGAGAGAGAGGCAGAGACATGGCAGATGGAGAAATAGGTTCCCTGTGGGGAGCCTGATGCGGGACTCGATCCAGGACCCCTGGATCACGACTTGAACTGAAGGCAGATGCTCCACCACTGAGCCACCCAGGTGGCCAAGAATCATACTTTTCAATATAATGTGCTAGCCATCTGTGGCCACTGGTCACATGAAGTGTGTCTGTGGCTAGTGTGAAGTGAGATGGGCAAGGTGTCAAGTACACACTGGATTTCAAAGATACTTGATTAGCATACTGAAGTGATAGATTTTTTGATATATTGGGTTAAATAAGATGTATCTTTAAAATTCATTTTATCAAAAAAATAAATTCATTTTATCTGTTTCTTTCTAATGTGGCTCCTAGAAAATTAAAAATTACGCATGCAGCTCACTCTGTATTTCTGTCTGGCAGCATTGTTGTAGAACATACCACTTCCATATTTCTAAAATCAGGAATCTTCAAGAAATTCTTTTCCTTCAAAAGGGGAACAAACATTGTTCAAGTCGGAAAACACTGGACTGATTTATTTTATTAAAAAAACTAGAATGCTCTTCAAATTAATTCATTTCATCTACTGTAAATGTAGCCCAACGATGAATATTCCCTCATGGGTTATAATTTGTGAGAAAACCACTTTAAGTCATTTCCAGTCTCTTTATATTTCACTGACGCCTCCTTAAAGAATCAAACAGTTAATAAACTTGTGAGTTTGCCGTTGAATGCTAGCAGATAATCTATTTTTAAAATTGTTTTCTGTTTTGTCATGTAGACCTGTAAATCTCAAATGGTTATGGGCATACCATTTGGGTTCGTATATCAGAGAAGGCAGGATCTCCTTAAATCACAAAATGATTTACTCTAGTATACCTCCATGAAGAGGCACTTTTCCTTTGAAGATTTTAGAGGCAAAAGGCATCATTTTTATTTTACATTTTTAAAATGGGCACGTTTAGGTTGACATACAACATGAGATTTTGAATGTTGACTATGATGTTCCTGCTTACTTAGGTCCTCTTTGATTAGTGCTTCCAGACTCTTCCTGCCTCATGAGTATATATATACTATCCTCCACTTTCCCCTTTCCTCCATTGCCATTAAGGGTTTTTTTTTTTTTTTTTTGGTTGTTTTGTTTTGTTTTGTTTTTTGAGTATTCTCCACACCCATCTTGGGGCTTGAACTCATGACCCTGAGATCAAAAGTTGCATGCTCTCCATGACTGATTGAGCCAGCCAGGCTCCCTGCCATTAAGGTATATTTTGGTAGAAATGTTTGAGACCAAACTTAGTTTCTAACCATTACTTAAAAAGGATTGCAGCTGCTACTTCCACTGAGAATTCAATAGTGGCATTTGATCATCCTAGTCAGCTTACTAAAAATGCTGGATGCTGCTTGCACATGAGAGTTACTACTACCCTTCACCAGTGCAGGAAGGAGTGGTGACAGCTTCCAGGAGGAGAGAAAAGATCTTGACTTGAGTTAGGGTGCTGATAGTGGCATAGAAGGGTGGTTTGGATAGACAGTACAGAAGAAGTTGTAGCAAAGACTGGGAGAAGAGTGGAATGCCTAAAAGGGCGGAGGCATGGGATGGAGAAGGGAAAAAAAAAATATGATTTTGAACTTTGACCTTTGTGACAGAGGATGGTAGTGTACTTACCAGAGATGGGAAACTGGGATGAGGAAAACTTTGGTAGGCAGGGGCTGCAAACTGTTGTTGACTTTAGTTTGGAGTACTCTGGATTCGGAAGTGAAGGTGGAAGATCTGTCTAGAACTACAAGGTGATGGTAATAATTTATCTTTTTAAGAAACCCTCTCATTCTCTCCTTTTGGCCACATTTACTCAGGGGTGCTTGTACTCCAGTATTCTTTTAAAAGATTTATTTATTTATTTTAGAGAGAAAGAGAGGCACCAGTGCCTGTCTTACTTATGTTCTTGGAATGAGAAAAACCAGTTTATTACCCATATGGAGTTTATTCATTTGCTATTTTTCAGGAGGTACCATTCCTACACTTGAGACATACCAGTTCTTTTCATCTGTGCTATACCTTCAGCAGGATGTTTGGCATTCTTGGTGTCCCCCAGTCTTTGTGACAGCCAACAATGCTTCCACATGTTCCAGATACCATAATTCTTGGATCTCCAGTTGAGGCTCACTGTCTTAAACCATAATTCAGTTTACTATTTTCCTGCTGGACAGTACATTAAATGTTGGACACTTTCATTGGGTGATAAGGTGGTTATACATCAGTTGAATCTGTGACTGCCATTTCACTGTAGAAAGAGGCCTGGAGTGATGGATAACTTTTCACTTTGTTACCTTAGAGTTTTACTACTCACAATTTTGGGACACAGGTTTGACAATCTTGGAGGAAGGGTGTATGTCATAATCTTAAGATCCTATCCTTGAGGGGGGATCCCTGGGTGGCTTGGCGGTTTAGCTCCTGCCTTCAGCCCAGGGCGTGATCCTGGAGTCCCAGAATCGAGTCCCACATTGGGCTCCCTGCGTGGAGCCTGCTTCTGCCTCTGCTGTGTCTCTGCCTCTCTCTCTCTCTCTCTCTCTCTCTCTCTCTGTGTGTGTGTGTGTGTCTCTCATGAATAAATAAATAAAATCTTTTTTTTTAAAAGGATCTTATCCTTGAGATAAGATCTCAAGTGGGAAACCTTTGTTTCTCCCTCCTGATTTCTTCTTTTCCTCCATGTCTTACTGCATCTACCACCCCAAAAGGTAAAGTGAAGTACACTTTTGGGGAGTATATATTGGAGAGTACTTAAAGGCTCAGAGTTTGGAACCTTACTTCAAATCCTGGTTCTAACACTTATTGGCTGTGTGTCCTTGGTTAAAGTCACTTAACCCAATTATACCTCTTTTTGACTTCCTCTGTTATACAACAGCACATACCTCAGAAAGATCTTGTGAGATTAAATAGGCTATGTGTGTGAAAGGTTGGTCTGTTAGTTAAAATGAAGACCCTATATTTGTCTATGGTTGTGTAGTGACTGTAAGCATATGCTCTGGTGCCAGGCTCTGGGTTCCAATCTTGACTCACTTATTAACTCTCTGACCCTTTCAACAATTATATTACTACTATGAGCCTTGGTTTTCTGATCTGTGAAATGGGAATGCACAGAAAACTCCTCTTATTGAATCATTATGAAGATTGAGCAAGGATGTGCTTTAGTGCAGTACTCTAAGGGCTGTGATAGGAGTACTCTGTAAATGGCAGCTGGGGATATAATCATAACTTACGGAGTTTGAATAAATGGGAGCATGAAGATAAGTGCTGTCTCTTCTCTTGACACTTTCGGGGGGAGAAAACTAGTATGTCCAGCTATGTGTTTTTATTACATATTAACATTATGTATTAAAGTAATTAAAGTTAATAAAATACCTTGTTGCGGGTAAAGCTGTGAACCTGTGTGTTCTTCTTGTTTCTTCTCTAGTCTCTGGCTTCCAGTTGGAGTTCTGACCTGGTTTTGAAGTCCTGAATGGTGGGTAGAAGGGACAGCATTTCTGCCACAAGCTTGGCATCTGTTTTTTTGTCACTGGGCCCAAATATCCTATATTAAAGCCAATGAAACCAACACTCAAAATATTTGGTTGGAGAACGTAATTTAACATGAGACATAGAAAAAAACAGGAAGGCATTTGATATGATTGCACACAGGAAAAAAAAAAGATGGGAAGACGTTTTCAAACTTCTACTGAGTTCCCTTAGACCTCCTTGATTTCCCTTTTTTTTTTGGTCCATCATATATATATATATATATATATATATATATATATATATATTTTTTTTTTTTTTAATTTGATGGTAACAGTTCTGCATACTGTATCTCAAAAATCCAAATCCTCATTCCCTGTGAAGAGTAGTATGCCACACGTAAATGGCGGAGTTCCAATGATCTGGAGTCTGAGAGAATCATCTGTGGCGTTAAAAACAAAGACCCTGACAGAAAAGTATGTCGTCCACAAAATAAGTATTCCATACTTATAAGTCCTCCCCCGACAACAATACAACCCTCAAGGCAATGAAGCACACAATACATAATGAAAAACAATAAAACGTAAGTTCTAGCATATAGTCTTAGTGACTCACTGACTTCATAATAAAATGGAAATGTAATTACATTTGTGCGTCTTCTACCATTAGGCAAACTGTAGGAAGAAAGAAGGGAAAGGTGTGCTAATAGGGTCGTAGATCACATTCAGATAAATCCTTAAACTCGGGAGTCACCTGGTGTCAGGCTGTGGAGTCTTTCTTGGCTTGGTCAGATGGAACCATTATGAGTCATCAGAACGTGATTCTTTCATTTTGTTCACTGGGCAGCTTTGCAGAGCTGCATATGTATGCCATGTTCGTACAATATTTATGATATTGGTGATTCATAAAGTAGCACAGGAACAAAACATGTTGAGTCTTTGACAGCGTGGCTTGGAGGGTGGCCTGTCTGATTTTTACCTACCCTGCCCCACCCCTCTCACTTTAGTATTAACTTGCATGGCTGCTGGAAATATCAACCTCTCCTATTTTTCTTCCGGGGTGAAAAGATTAGATCATTGCTATGGTTTTGGCTACAAGTAAGGCCCTGCAGTAGTATTGAGTCCTGTCTGGAAAAGGCTAGTAGGTGTGTTCTGTAAGCTCTTACATTAGGGGATTGGTATACTAGGGGATTGATGGGATATGGCATCTTTGGGTCATTTTTGAGTACTGGAGAAAAATGCTTAAAATGTGACATATTCTTATCATTATAAACCTTAGTCACCTTCCCCTATTCTATTCCATCATAACACTTGTCAAATTGTAGAATTATATATATTTTGGATCTGTATCTTCAATGTCAGTATTCCCAGGTGGGTTGTAAATTCATGAGTGTACAGACCACGTCAGGTGTTTTGATCACACACCACATTCTACACACAACAATAAATAGTTGTTGAAATAGTGTTTTGTGTGAGCAGATCACTGTAGTAATATTAAAAGTCGACATATATTAATGTTGGGATGTAACAGATCCTTGGTGAGATGCTGCCTGGGAATTTTGATCATTGCCACAGGTCTTTGGATGTTTACTCTGACTGCTGCCTTTGGAGAGGTCAGAAGCTGAGGCTTAGGCACAGTAAAGGACCAGCTCATGGTCAGGTCACACGGCCATGACCTAGGTTTCAAACCCAGTACTGTCTGCTTTGACAGCATAAGCCATGCAGGGCAAGCTGATGAGTGGTACCGTTGCAGTTCTTGAGACCTCCTAGTGCAATCATTTCCAAGGGTTTTGCCAAGCTTATTTGTCTCTGCCACACCAAGGGGTATTTTCTAAGGAAACCCCATCCAGATTTGATTGTGTTCCTTAAGAAAGAAGAATTGCTTACAAATAATAATAATAATAATGGTAATGGTCACACCAGTTCTCTTGTGTATCAGGCCTTCTGCTAAGCGTTTTCTGTGTGTTAATTATTTTCATCTTTATAATGTTCCCATGCAGTAGATGCTTTTTCTTTTTTTTTAAGATTTTTTTATTTATTCATTCATGAGAGACACACCCAAAGTGAGAGAGAGAGAGAGAGGCAGAGACACAGGCAGAGGGAGAAGCAGGCCCAAGGAGGGAGCCTGATGTGGGACTTGATCCCGGGTCTCCAGGATCACACCCCTGGCTGAAAGTGGCACTAAACCACTGAGCCACCCGGGCTGCCCCTGTGGTAGATGCTTTTACTATTTCTGTTCTACAGATTGAGGAACCTGAGGGGCAGGAAGGTCAAAGCAAGGTTAAATAACTTAGCCAAGGTTGCCTGGTTAGAACGTGGGAGACCACATTACTGTATCACCATAGGACTTCTTTCTGTTGGACGGTAGGAGCCAGGGACTTAAACTGCCCTTTCATACAGCCTATAGAGATGTTATTTTTATTAGTCTGTACTATTTTGAAATCAGGTGGCAGTAGGAAAGAGAGAGCGAGAGATTGCCAAGACTGCGATTTTCAGAGTTCATAGAAGACCTCACATGATGCCAGTCTATCCTGCAGATAGGGTGCTGCCTGCAGAGGTTGCTCTGAGTTTTACAGTTTTAAGACCCACAGGAATGTGGATAAACTGTTACATACCATCCCTGTGCAAAATTCACTGAGGAGAGCTGGTATTTGACAAAGCTCCAGTGAAAAAAATCTGGCTTTCAGTTGGTGATGGTCCGCAGCTCTTCTGGTCATTAGCTCTCTGGCTTTGAATTTTGGCTTTAACTTCTTTATCCCCTCATTACATTCTCAGCAAGAGAATAGATCCCCTAATAGGATGATCAAAGCCCAGTTAAGATTTCATAATTACCAATTGGTAATTAATCTGAATTTCCATGTGTGCTAAGTCACCTAATAGATGTTATTTTCTTCATCATATTCCCATTTGAATCCCAGGAATGACTCAAGAAATGTATTTCTTTCCTCAATTAAAATGGAGACAAATTTGCTTTTTTTTTTTTTTTTTTTTTGGTGGGAGGACCAGCTTTACAAGAAGGTGACTTCGAAGACTCTGGTGTTCTGGGAAAGAGATTAAACTATAGAATGGTCTTAAATGTGTGTTTTAAATAATGCTGACATATTTTGTTGATGCTGGCTATTTTATTTGATTGCTATCCGTTCTGAAGTCTTCCCTTCCTTTTTCCTCCTTTGAAATCTGTTGGTTACTATGGAAACAGTGTTGTTTTGGGTTTGGGTGGAGCTGTATCCACAAATGCAGTATAAAGTCATTTATAAAATGGGTTAATATTTATTCTGGCCTGGCATATATGGGACCTGATGTAATGATAATCATGATCACACATGCAGAATAAATTTGCACTTTTATTGTTATTTTCTTAGTCCGTCTAAATGTGTGCAGTTTTGCTTGGAATGCACTGTCATTTCCTCTCTGATTTAGATATTGCCATTTCAAAGCCAACACCCCACGCTGGTAGAATTGCTCGGAGTTGTGAGTGCTCCACAGGCCTCAGACATCCCTGTGATCAAGTTTTCATCCAGGAGCATGGCTCCTGGGATCTCTTTTGAGTCTTGCTCCAGTGCCTACGTTGCCAGCTTGGTCCTGCTCCTTCCTTCTCTTCAAACAAGTGGTCTAGAGAGCTTTGCGTTCCGTAATATGGATGTGTCCGGTCCCTCCCCTTGCCCTTTTATGCTTGTGTCAGCACTATATTGCTGGTATAAAAGACCTTGCATGACTCAGGATGTATTAATGAAAGTATGGTAAGAGATTAAAGGACCAGTGACTTGTCCAGCCCCAGGTGGAGGACAAGAAAAGGGTAGGGATTTTGGAAAGTTTCCAGAGATGATCAGAGAACAGGATGAAAGGGTGAGCCAATAGGATCTTTGTGGAAGGGTTAAAGGAATCGGAACCACTGAACATACAGTGGAGAAGCCCAAGGGTATGTTTATATGTGAGGGGGCGTCCTGTTAAGCCTTTGGACACAGGAGCACTAATTATAAGGAAGGGACATTCACCCTTTGGCCATCTAAAGACCTACCATTAGGAAGGCATTAGCTGTGGAAGAACAGTTGAGATGACGGTGTGATACGATAACATGACAAGAGTCTTTTAAAGATGGCCAGACTCTGTGACAGGATGTCACCAAAGAGAAATGTCGGGGCCCCTCACCTTAATGTCAGTTAGGCACATTTGAGGTAGGCGATTTGGTGGTTTGCAGATCTTGTTGGAAGACATGCAGTGACTTAGAGGACCCCACAGAAGTTCATTACAGGCTCCCGAATTCATGTTTATATTGTCTTATTGTGATTGAATTTTTGAAATTCATTTTTTCAAATGTTTTGACAGACATTTTTAACTCTCCAAAAAAGAACACAGTAATATAAAAAATTGCTCCTCCAAGGATTAAAAATCTTACATATTGAGGACTGTCGGATTGGTATCCTGATGTTAAATTGAGCCATGCTGCCTACCTTTATGATACCTCAAATAGCATTGGATCTACTTTTCAAAATTCATTCCATTTAAAAGACTATTGGTAGCTCCTGAATAGACCTGTAGGATATTACATTGGGAAAGAACCTTAGGGATTGTCCAGATCAATTGTTCTGCTCTTCATGGTATAAGCATCAGTATCACCTGGAAACTTGTTCGAGTTGAGAATTCTTGGGTCTTCCAGACCTAATAATCAGTAACCCTGAGGGGGAGAGATCCAGCAATCTTTGTTTTAGCAAGCCTTTTGGAATGAGTGTAATTCATCTTGACCATCCCTCATTCACTTAGAATGTTAGCATAGTAAACTTTTGGCTGATTGGCAGTAGATGTCATTGTTGTCATGGTGACCAATTAACCTGGCCTAGAAAGAATAAAGTCTCTTAGCCACTGGCTGCTCCCCACTGTCTTGTAAAGATTATTATATATATATTATATATATATATATTTATATTCCCCCCCCCCCCTTTAATAGAAAAGCTGCCTTAGCACAGCACGGGGCCTGCTTTTAGCAAGAGCAGAGAGGAAGACGTTCCTGTGGTAATGGGCCACCAGCTCTCAGGATAATGTTTCAAAATCATTTTTATCAGTCATTTCCTTTTTTGTGGGAAGTGTTTCCATCCATCTATCCACTTGCCTACTCATGTGTCCTTCTGTCCCTCTATGCAGCAGTTCTTGGTTGATATTTCACTTTGTTCCAGATGCTGTGTAGAGAACGGAGCAGGAGTCGAGTGGCCATCCTCTGCATGTTTTCCGGTATCTTTTCTTTTCCTTAAATTTGTACCATCTGCAATGCCCAAAGCCCAAGGACCCAGTTACTTCCTTACATATTTTTTTTCCCTTTTATATTTTTGGCCTTGGGCTATTTAGCTCTACAGCTCACTAAATTCCTCTGCACTGATAATGTGTTTTCTCATTGAAGCTAAGTGTTTATTAAATTGTAAAGACAAACAAAATATATCCATGGATAAGGATCCCTTGAGAAACCCAGAAGTCCTCATTCCTTATATTGTGTATTGTGTTTGGGTTGGTACCTCTCTTGTGTGGAATTACATGGTGCGGAAAAGGAAGACACAACCTCTTGCCCTCGCAAACCCTTTTATGGCCCTCCAGATGGTGGGATGGATCTTTTTACATTCTCCCAAGGGACCCAAGGGTGGGGCTCCAGTACCCATACATACCGCTGATTCAGCAACCCTCCAAGTCCATTGTCTTGTGCATTTTCTGCACCCACCCCTCAAGCTATTTTCTCAATGGAAGAGGAAGGGGAAAAAAAAATCCGCTGAAAACAATCCAATCCTGATCAGATTCGCCTAGCATAATAAACGCTTGTTTGGACATTGCTTGGACTGTCATTTTAGCAAGAATCTTCTGTTTGATTAAATAGCTTCTCTGTTATGTATTGAACAAAATGAAATGTATGTCATAACAGATATAACTAGATGATGACAACTTTTCTTGACTGTGAATTTCATTAGAGATATACATTTGTGTTGTATCCCTTTGAATGACAGAAGTTGACAAATAGCTGAGGAAAGTTGTTTTCCAGAGAAAAGTTAGCAGCTCGCCCCTGATCAGATTTTCACAGCCCTATGGCAAGAATAAGGACAGACTAGAAAAGCAGGAGAGGTTGGGGGTCGATGAGTGAGGTAAGGGTTGGGAAGAAGGTATCGTAGCCACTCAGGGAAGGTCTGGGGGAGGCTGATGGTGAGCCGGCATCTCTGTGCTACAGGTTACTATGCAAACCTGTTCACAGTTGTCAGCCTCATAAATGTTTCCTCTTACCTGCCCAGCATGTTGCCAGGATGGGCTTGTTCATTTACTTACTCTTTGTGTAACTACAATGTGCTAAGTCCTGGACAATACAAGTGAAACCCAGCATAGTCCCTGCCCTCATGGAGCATTCTGTGAATAAATGTGAAGTTTCAGTGCCATCTTAAATGATACAGAACAGAGATCTGTGGGCTCTGCATGGGGGATTGCAGAAGAATATTTGGAGGGTGGGCTCTAGGGCTGGGCTCCTGAGGTTAGAGCACTCACTAAGTCTCCCATCCTGGATAAATCGTTAAGCATGCTCTGCCTTGATTTTCCCATCTACCAAATGGAGAGAGTATTAGTTTCCACCTCATAGCATTTTTATGAGCACATAGGACAACTCTCGGCAGACTTTTTTTTTTCAGGTACTTAGGTAAAATAGCTCATTTAATTAACACATGATAAAACAAACCCTATGCTATTATATACTCCTGCCTCCATGTTACAGACAAGAAGGCTGGTGGTTAGATGTAAAACAACTCACATGAGATTATATAAGGAGAAAGGGGCAGAGCAAAGATTGGACATCAGGCAGTCTGGCTTTCAGAGTCCCTGCATAGTCCCCTGCTTGGCACAAAGTTATTCCTCTGTAAGTGCCACTGTATAACACAGAGTAAGGAGTCAGGCTCCCCCAAAGGAGTGACTGTTGAGCTGAGATGAGAAAGATCACTTACTAGCTTTCATTCATTCTCACACTCTGGGGGTGAGAAGGGTAAAGCCGAAGCAAAGTTCATTCCTGGCGCTACCTATGGAGAAGGGTATCTTGGAAGAGCAAAGTGGGGAGGGAGTAGTGTTGTTCCCTGTCTTGATTTTCCAGTTCCTAAGAGCCCAAGGCGTCCTGGCCCTGTTCAGTTCCCCAAGGAGGACAAGATGGAACAGTAGTAACTTGGCCTCTGCTTCACCTCCCCGCTTCCAGGAGAATACTCGGAGGAGATTTTCAGGGTCCTCCTTGTCTTTAGAGGCTTCCAGCCTTGACAGTTGGCCATGAACCCCATGCTGGGGTGAACAGGGCATCCCCAGAGGTGCAGGTCACCTGCTCCTAACTCAGGCTGCCCGAGACCTGTGGGCAGTCACCTCGTTTTCTTAAGTAGTGCACCCACCAATAGATTGGGAATCTGACTTCCCCGGCTTTTGCAAACACATCTGCTTAATGCTACCTTCTGTCAGTTTTTTCCTCTCTGCCATCATCAGTACTTATTGCAAGAGATACGCCTCTGTAGGACATGTTCTTCCTTCTAGACTTTTCCCATCCGCATCAGGCATAGCCAGACAAAGCTTCACGAGGATGATTAATTGAATAGAGTTGTGGTCAGAGGTCAAGACACAGTAAGAACAGTCACCCTTGTGACCACTTTTGTGCTTTCATCTGACAATGCTTTAATCTAGGCATCACAAAACATTTTACAGACTGTAATTGAAATTACAGCACCCCCGTGAGGTAGGCATTATCATCCTCCTTTCTCATGGGGACAGAGAGCCCCGCCCAGGGAAGCTCCATATCGCCAGTTGCATGGTGCCTTTGGAAGAACCAGTCACACACATGTTGCCCCTGAAGGAGGGATGCCTGAGCAGGGCCTGAGGTATCCTGAACCCACAGCCACTTGTTAGGTATGAGCTTCTGCTTTGGCCCCAGTGACCTGCTGGTGGAAATCCTCCCACCATCCCCCTGTAGTCAGTTGCAAGTGGCTGAGGGGAGAGGCTTTCTAGCGAAGGGGCACAGAGACCAGGATTCTGGGGTTCAGTACAGCACTGGACTTTGAGGCAGGCACCTCTCAGGTGAAAAATACAATTAGTAGGGTTTATATGTGCTGCTCAGGGTGCCATAGCATTGGAGAGAACAGTTGCAGAGGAGAACAGCTTGCTGGGCCACCTTGATCCGTAAATACAAGTCACCTCTATATATTTGGGGGTCCTTAATTTGGATCAGATGAAGCTATGTCACATAAAGATTTAAAAGCACATTGTGGGGTGCCTGAGTGGCTCAGGCAATTAAGCATCTGCCTTTAGCTCAGGTCAGGATCCTGGAGTCCCAGGATCAAGCCCCATGTCAGGTTCTCTGCTAGGTGGAGAGTCTGCTTCTCCCTCTGCTCATGTATGCATGTGCTCTCTCTCTCTCTCTCTCTCTCTCTCTGTCTCACTCTCAGTATATCTCTCTCTCTCTTAAATAAATGAATGAATGAATAAAATCTTTTAAAGATATAAAAGCACATACATAGTAGGCTTGAATTTTCCATCGTTGGATGGCTGTGGAATACAATGGAACTAAATACAACTTATTCTGAGCGAAGTTCAGATTTCCAGCACAGATGAAATGATCTCTCATATCTTAACTGAATTTTAAATATGCTGTAGAATTTGGCTGAAGACACTGAAATTCCAACTGTATATGAATGGGTTCTCACCTACTGTATTTTGTTTTAGCCAGTCAAATGGTGACTGGAGCTTATCACACAGGAAGCCTTGCCCATGGAATCGGCCTGGCATGAAGACATGATTGTGTGAGGCCCGGTGTGCCCCTGAAAAGCCTAGAGCACTCCTGAAGGCAGGTAGAAGGTGTTGTTTGAAGTGAACCATGTTTTATTTTTCTTGAGAAATTCCTTAGCCGATTCTGTGACACAGACATCTAAACAGAGTAACCGGATTCCACTGCATGACCGACATAGGTTTACACATTCTTCATTTTTGTCCCCATTTCGAACAAAATGGTAAATAATTTCACTTCCAGGCAAATAACCCCATTTTTCTACCCTGGCGGGTCTTATATTAATGAGCAATTTGCTTTATCCAATAGTACATTAGCAAAGTGTTTGCTGATTTTATGCAGCAAGTGTTTATGTATAGTCCTGGAGGGTCTCTGTCTTGACGACTTTCCCTCTCTGATGATAACGTTATTTAAGGCACATACTGCTAAGGGAGCTGCCTTCTGAGCTTTCAGGTAGTCTTGGTACCTCCTTCTGTCTAAAGGGAGGGTCGGTTATTTTGGAGAGGGACAAGAGCCTGTTTTCCAACACTCCTCCGGAGACTGCCAAGCTCTGCCAAGCTCCCTGGGGAGGATTACTGGGAGGTTGTGATGCCACAGACCTGTGGTCCATATCTTTAAGACTGATGTCCTAATACTGCAGTGCCTGCGATGGGTCTTTTGTGTTGTGCGCGGTTGCTATAAGCACTCGTCCCTGTGTCATTTGTCAACCTGTTTTTTTTTTTTTTTCAACCTGTGTTTTTAGACACGGTGTTAGTTTGACTTTTTCACAGGATGAGAATAAGATCATCAGCCCACCTCATTCTAGTATGAAGCAAAAGCCATTGTGACTAAAACAGAGAGTTTGGTGTGACTCACTCCACCATAAAATAGGCTTTGTACATGGAGTTCCGAGGAGATTGATAACTTTTGGGCCCCATTTTATTTTGGCCAGCACTGATTAAAGTCAAGAGTGGACCAAGTCTCTCTGAGCCCCACAGATTAAAAGTAAGACCTCCCTGCCCCCAAAAGCAAGGTCCGACCAACAGTGTTGAAAGTCACAGATTGCTAGATGAAGCTATTTAGTGCATCTTCTTTGTTGTCATTGCACCAGCTGTTTCTCCCTCCTTTAGCTTGTCAGTGCTACCCCCGCCAGTCCAAGGCAGCACCATCAGACGATTGTATGAAAGGAATTTGATTTAATTCTCCGTATCGTTCTTTTAACTAGAGATGGCGTAAAATCAAATTTGGCTAAGCTTACAAGGGTGCCACTTAGAATGATGGATTCTCCCAACTACCAGTCTACAGTGTAAAACTTTTATTTTCCCCTTTTTTTTATTTTAAGTTAAATGTGTCTCTTGGAATGACTGTACTGTTGACAATGTATATTTCAGACAGGCTAGCAATGCCCTCTGCTGTAATTGAAACTTCCAAAAAACGAGCTGGACTCCAACTTTAAAAATATTATTTATGACCTGAAACCCTCACATCTCTAGACTAGGTAAATGACTTGCTAATATCAAGAAGATTGGACCTGATTTATTATTTTAGGATCCACTAATACATTACCTTCTTCAGTTCTAATGGCCAGGAATGTTGTAAAAAATGAAGCACATCAGCTTTCATTTCTTATGAAAATTGAAATCAGCTTAACTCCCAGATTAATTATCTAATTCCTCTGAAATCATACATGTTTCTCTGTGTGTGTGTTTGCTTTTCTTAAAAACCTTGGAAAGAGAATGTTTCATTCTAGCAGTGCTTGAATTTGGAGGCTTAACATAATTTCATTTTGAGTGGGATACTTATATGCAATGATGAGATTTTTTAAAAAAAATCTGTGTTACATGAGGGACAGAGATGAAGAGGGAGATTGTCTTTTGGCATTTTGTTTGTGAAGATTATAAAAATCTTTATTAATTGGCAATGGGAGAAAGCTCTGTTAGGAGAAATGGAGAGATCCTTTCATGTGTTCCACTGTAGAAGTAATTTTTACACCTTGTCCAGTATTTAAATACCTCCTAACTGCTAGATGTCCATCTGCATACCCTTCCTGGGTCTCTAAACTAGTGTATGGAAGCATGACCTTGTAACTTGCTTTGTTTATACATCTGTCAGGACAATATGTTATCTTTCCTTAAAAATGCAAATGTGCTCCTTGCAATACAGAGCTCTTCAGTCAACAAATAAATTGAGGTAAAGACTGTACCTAATACCCATTTAATTTAAATTCATTTTATAAACATAAAGACGCCTTTTAAGAGAAGCTTTAATTCCTACTAGCACCTTGATTTGTGGTTGCCATGGAGAATCAAATCTGTCATTTGACAAGAAAAGTCACCCATTTATGACAGCACTTTATCTTGTCTCTCCAGGGGAAGAAAATGTCAAAAGTGAGAGCAGAAAAAAAATAAAGCCTTGAAACACCAGAATTTCTTGATTTCATTTTTATTATTCAGCTATCATATCCTTTCTGATAATAGCAACTTGGTGAAAATAAATAATGTTCCTACAGTAAAATCAAATATTTCCTATTGGAATGGACAAGGTTCTTTGTGACTGTCAGTGCTGTGAAGTCTGGCAAGAAATAGTGTTATTAGATAAACCTACGGTGCCCAAATCCCATTTTCTTTTCATTATAGTGTCAAAATAATTATACCTGTGTAATTTGGGTAAGAAATTGCAGAATAAGTAAAATGGTCCATTGCAAGAGATTGCTTTCCGCTTGTGTTCCTTACAGGGTGGGGTTTCTAGCAGCTGAAGAAATAAATGCTGGGTGAAAAGTATTTTCATTTGAATAAAGATGTAGAGTAGGTCTTCCATATTATTTGTTAAATGGGTAGGTAAATGCTGTGTTCTGTTACTTTCCCCACATACCTATTTTGCAAATCAGAGTAAAAAGGTAGAATATTTCCCCTGGTCGTGAACTGGGAGTTTTATATTTTCCCAAGGGTTTAAAAAAATTTTTTTCATCTGATCTCGTGCTTGTCTGGGCTTTCGAGACTGGAGTTGCACTTAAAGAGATTGAAAATATTTAAGGTTCTGATGCAGATCGGATCCATTGGTTGATTCCTTTACAGCTTGCCGTGTGCCCATGTAATGTGTATGTCAGTACTGTGTGTATGGACACATGTATGTTGGAAGGGTGTTTGCCTGCCTGCTGCTTTCATAGTTTAACTCCTGACTCTTTTTTTTTTTTTTTTGAGATTTGCATTGCATTAAACAAAAATGTTGGCGTTCCGCTTTGATGAGCACATGAAAATAATCTGGGCTGCATCTTTCTCGAGGGGCAATGTTTTTTATTGTTGGAGTATTATACAGCTTGATGTGGTTCAGAAATGAAGTAATCTTGTATCGATGAGATAGCATTGTAATAGCAAGCCCTTTAGTGAAGATTTAGTGTAAATATCCGACTGGTAGGGGAGCTGGTTTCTGGAACAGTTGTGCTTCTAGGAGATTGCAAAAATGGAGAGGAAAAGAAAAGGCTGAACTCTCATTTTCCTGAAATTGGCGCTTGGCGCTGGAGTTGTCGCTGGTGCTGGTTGGGATCTGCTGTGCGGAAGCCTCCAGCCCCATAGTCCTGTTCCCTGTGCCCACACCGGGGATGGGAAGCAGGGTGTGTTTGCTGAAAAGAGGAAAGTGGGGAGACGGAAGGACTATGACTTGTGGCGAACAGTCCTACCAATAAATATCAATAAAAATGTAATTTACACACATGTCTTTTGATTGCCTCAATCGTGCATGTTGGGCCAACTGCGTATTTTTACCCAGTGGTCGAGCCATTTCCCTTCCTGTTTGTGTGGATGGGAGTTCTCAGTTGTCTCAACGTGAGACATAATACACTAGAGTATGCTTTAAAGGAACACGCTCGAAATACGAATCTGCAGATGCGCTGTAGTTCCGAATTCAGTGCTGTCTTGTTAATTAACACTCAAGTTCTCGGTCTGGTCATCTCCTTTGATAAAGTTGTTGCTTTAATTTCATGGGGTGGAAATGAAGATGTGGACGTGGATCTCTCTGGTGATCACTGAGTATATTTGATGTATGTGCCTAGCAGAATGTGTCCACGCCAACTGGTAATAAAATGGCAGTAGAGCGCCGTCTTGGTGATTTACATAGACGTCCTAGGACTGTGTGTATAGTGAGGATGGGGATTTGCTTGAATCCAGGGTCCCTACACATATTAGGTGGGGTTCTGTTGGGGCTTTTCTTTTATTAGATTTTTAATTTTTAAGATTATACCGTAATTTTATTAATACAACTTTTTTGTGACTTCTGATTTCTATGAATTTGTGAATGCTTTTCTTTATCGGTTTTTTTTTTTTTTTCTAAATTGCATAGTGAGGATTAGCAAAGACATTTAAGAACATGGTAAAGATGTGTGAATGATAAACTCTGCCTTCAGCTGCTTGGAATTTTGTTAGCACTCTAAAATACCCATCTTTATATTCTAGTATGAGAACCGTGTTTGTGTGTTCTGCTTTCTTTGAGGGTAAATGACACATGTCTGAGATAAGTTGCCAGGGCACTCTTTTCACATGGGGCATTTTCTTTAGCAGTAACCTACAAACACCCTTTCTTTAAAAATAAAACTACTGATGTTAGTAGATTTTTTGTTTTTTACAGAAACAACAGACCCTGACTTGCTTGTATGCCTTAGGTTTAAGAGGCTCGCCCTATTGTTAATAATAAAAGCACTTAGCATATTTAGCCTTGCTATATAGTTGAGTGTCTGTGGAATTTAGGTATCTCACGATATCTCTGTGAAGTAGGAACTGCTGTAATCCCACCTTCCAGGGAAGAAACTTGTGTCAAAGAAGATAAATACACTGTCCTGAGGCCCATAGCTAGCGTGTGGAGGAGCTGAGATTCGAACAGCCTGCTTTTACGGTCCCCAAGAGAAAAAAGAGAGGGCTGAGGGTCAAAGGAACACTTAAAATAAATTTTGGTCACTATTGTGACGCTGTCAACTCATATATAAACTATCAGTTCAGGACATTATGAACTGTCTCTCACATCTGAAAATTAAGAGTTTACAGGAAAAACCGGCACTTTCCTTTGAATGTAACTTCTTTGCTGCTGCAATAATGAAAGTAACAGAAAACCTTATTTACATTTCAGAAATAGTTTCCTCAAATTTCCTGTTTTGCCAGACTTTTGTGTGTCCCCCTCTTTCTCTTTCTTTGCTGTTCCTGCTGCCCACATGTACAGCAAGAAGTGCTAGTTTGTCGATTTCGTCAAGAAGTATGTACACTATAGCCCTGCTGCGGAAGGGCTGTTGCTACCTCCCCAAACTACGGCAGTCCTCAAAGCGAGGGCAACTGTTGTTCTTTTCACGGACAGGCATTTTCACAGCCGGGCATTACGCCTGGCCCTCAGCTTGGCATGACTTTGTGGCTGTGCTTTTGCTTTGTCCAAGTTACTGTACCTGAAGGCCTGTTTCATTGTTTTAGTAATGTAGTCAAATTATAGTCATGTTTTAATAACTTAATTGAATGAGAAAGAACACTTTGGACTGAAAAGTAAAATGGAACTGTTTATTGAACTGTTTGTTCTTGCACATCCCTGCAGATCTGCAACGGTAGATAAAGAAAGTATAAGCATATATGGAGCTCTGCCTGTGTACTTGCCCTTAACTATTACTAATTCCTTTTTTAGGTAACCTGCATCAGGGAAATTGAAACAGTTGGAAATGTAACCCTTTAAAAATATTTTGACTTTCCGTATTAATGAAACACATTTGGGTTTTCCTCCCAACTTAAAACTTGGGACTCTAAAAGCATGAAGTGAGGGAGGGACTCGGAAGCAAATGCATCTTGCTTCTTCCTCAAAGTGCTATTAGTTCATTCTTTGAAATCCTTACCCATTCAACACTGAAGAGTTTTCATCATTCGTTTCATCCAGTTTGTATCAAAAGCAGTGTTTTCTTAAACATGTAAGGGGTTTTTATTTAGGACTCCTTTGAGAGCTGATTTTCAAGTTTTCTTTAATTAAAAGGGAAGGGTGTTTAATGACTAAAAGCTAATACAAAGTGAGTTATTTATTGCTACTTGTTAAAATCAGTTGGTTTGGTTCTAGATAAAAAATAAATATTAGACTTAAGGACAGTACTTTTGCTCTGTAGCTGATCTGTTTATTTTAAAGGGGTCGGTACCTACAGATGCACTCTGGGTTGTGTGCCTCTATTTCAGGTGGAGGTGGGGTGGGATGGGATGTGTGTATGTGTGTGTGTGCAGACATTTCCACTTTGCCTGTCATTTTCTAAGAAGAGTTTAGTAGTAAAAGCATTTGTGTTACTGAGAATGCACACATTTCCTTTGAGAAATCGAGCATTTGTAAAGAGATGTATATCATTCATAAGAATTCCAGAACACTGGCCCGTCCCATTTAGTCTGGGGCATATACAAAGCTATGACATGCTTTTTGAAGTTTTTTGCAATTAGCTCGGTTGCCGTACGTTGATCACTTTAGCAAGAGATTGAAACCAGCCCATAAATATAGCACAGAACGAGATACACATTTGAAGTTGTATAGGGGCTCTTAAATAGTAGTAGATCCCACAACTACCTTAGTGCCAGTGATTCTGATTCAGAGGATCTGAGAGAGGACCTAGAAAACTGTATTTTTTGTTTGTTTGTTTTATTTTTAATTTTTTAAATAAGCTCCTCTGGCTTCAAATCCAGGTATTCTGTAGACTTTTACATAGATTCTAGAAGCCAGCGAATCATCCTTATGATCCCGCCATTAAGAGTGACTGCATCAAAATTCTTCTAGAGCATTATTCCTCATTCCTTTGTATGTATAGGGATCAGCTGTGGATTTTGTTAAAAATGCAGATTCTGAGTTTTTAGGTCTGAGGTAGGGCCTGGGACCCTACATCTTTAATAAACTTCTAGGTAATGTCCATGCTGCTTGTTTGGGCCACACCCAGGACACCAAGATTTAATCATTTATATCGCAGAGTTTTTGAAAAGGAAGGAAAAAATTTAAAGCAACTCTTTGGGTGCTTTTGTCTGTGTGGTTTTCTGCCGAACACCTGTCTCTCTCTGCTTCATCTCCTGCTTTAGTGTATAACCACGCCTGTGAACATTAAGGAGTATTTTCACAGGAAGTGAAAATACAATGACGTTCCTCATGTATGTGGAGGCACAAAGGATCTAAATTAGCCCCAGCAGCCCAGTTTCTGATCAGTCCATAGGAGGACAATTTCCTCAGTTGGATGAAGAGACAACTAGTTAAGATTCATCTGAGACACTTTCTCTTACCTTTTCTATTGCTGCTGTTATGTAACAAAGCAGAACATACGAGGTTCTGAACTTCAGGGTTGCTGGATAGGGGGGCATCTTGCAAAATGGAGGTGAGAGAAGAAATAGTCTAGCTTCAGGATTTTGCTGCTATGGTGTAAATATTTGCTTTGTAAAGGATTTGACAGCCAAAGGGGTGGTTTGGTGAAACCACCTCTCAAAGTCACACCAGCTCTGCTTCAGAGTCACAGCCACTTTCAAGCTTGATCTGTTTGTTGTCTTGAGCACAGATACCTGGTTCATAAAGAGTTTCTAGAGGTTTTAGGACTTTATCTCTTTGCATGAAAAGGGATGAAATGAGTCTTTACTTGAAGACTTTTTTATGGCTGTGGAAGGTAGAAGCCACTAGGATGCTGGTGTCTGAGCTTGGCACATATTCGTAAATTCCCTTTATTCCCGGGTACTTGGGAAGAGGAGTATGACCATTGGGTTCAGCTCTAAATTTCAGCCACATTTTGGGCATGCTTTTTCTTCCATAAGAATAGGATTCTAGATCCTAAATGTGATGTGAATCATCTCGGTAACTTTGGACAAGATCATTGGGTTGAAGGGTGGGAGAGGTTGGTTTCATTTGTTAAAAAGCAAGAGTTGGACTTTTAAATTAAATGAGCTTTATGAGTCCATCAGTATCAGGCATTCTTTGCTCCTTATGTTGAAATCCTGTTACAACCTACCCTTTGATTCGGCTTATGGGGCTGTCTGGATCACACTGTGAATCTGCTTTAGCTGTTCGGATAACCAAGGTAACCAGTTCTCAGAATATCCATTTGCATGTGTCATTCAGCTTGAAGAATGTATCTGATAATTCATGTTTCGAACCAATAACTCCCTTGCCTGGTAGGCATTAAGAAATTGGGGGTTCGGAGGGATGAGATGGGGGGAGGGATCCTGCTTTATTCTTGTTGTCTGTGTTTAGCTAGCTGTTACTGGCACTTATGTCAAAACTATATATGTATTCTTACTCTTCTTTTCCCCCTTTCTTAGGAAATGAGGAAGTAGGCAGTGTGGGAACATTGGCTGAGGACTGGCTTTGAACATCCCCAAGTGTCCTAGGATTGGAGAATTTTGGTACCAGAAGTAACGAGGTAGTCTGTGGTCCAGGGTGTCAGACTCATTTTGTTATGGGGCCCACACAGGTGATCTGAGAGAAGTGAGAGGTTGGCTGGAGAGAGTAGAGAACCAGACAGCACCGCTGTTTCACTCCATCCAGTCCAGGTGTTTCCAGGACTTTGGGCCATGTTGCTAGATCTTCTGAATTTTCTGGAGATGCCAGAAAACAGAGTCGACTCATTACTAAGAGTGGCTTTCGAATGTGTTAGATTGTTCATTTATCCATGGGGAGTCCACGGAGTAAAAGAGGGAGATGGGGAGGGAGACTAGTACGTGGAATTCATTTCCATTTTTTGGGAACACAAGCTGATTTTCATAGTAATAGAAAGCTATCAAACAATAACAGTTCATTGCAGTTGACTTGGGAGGCAGATGCTCCTGCTCTGTGACCATCAAAGAATGATAAGTCTTGACCAAAGCAGTGTCCACATTCAGAAATGTCCACTTTGAACCCTCAAAGTTCAGCCATTTCAGATATTAAAATGTAACAGGAGCCTCCTTTGGGTCAGTAAGCCTGGGCCTCATCATTTAACCCAGAGAGAATAAAATTATACTGAGAAACTCATCCACTGCTATGCCAACTCTGAATTTTCCCCATCTTGCCTTGCTGGTTCTATGGATCTGCCTGTGTTATTAAAAAATGAGATATTGTTGCATGCAAATCAATCAGTTTTCTAAATGGCTACCCATACACATAACTGCAACCGAATAAATATCTTTATGTTTGCACCATTGGTTTGGGGATTAATGTGATACTTAAACTCCTGACTGTTTATTTAGTCTCGAGACTAATTTGTATAGTGTGTAAGGAATTTCTGTATAGGAGAGCTTTCATGTTTCCTTTAGAGTTTGCTTTGATGGCAGTATATCAAAAGATACATGGTGGTAGGTATTAGAAATGGATATAAATTCAACTTTTGGAGGCTCCAAGGGTGTTTAATTTTAGCGACCTCACAGATAAGATTTTTGCAATTGCACATATATCTTTACCTTATTGGCACTGACTTTTGCCACAGAGAGGTGGTAGCCACCTGCACAGGAGATGCATGCCATAATAAATGAGAGAGGTGTAATTCTTTTCTCTTGGAAAACTGCACCCTAGGAATCCATTGTTTTACTTGTGAATTGCCAACCCAAAGGTAGCATGGAGTTAGCACATACATTTTTATTTGGGGTCTTGGCAGTTCCTCTTCTAGCTAGAACATTTTTCTTTTTCCTATTTGACAATGGGTTGGTAATTTAACACTTAAACAAATGAGACTCCGTTTGTCTTCCTTTATGGTTCTAGTATGTTCTCCTCATTTTCTCTTTATGTTTAAAATAGGGGAAAGCCATTTGATGTGTCTATCCCTGTGTTGAAAAGATGGTCCAGCCCTAATGCCATTTCACCATCCCTCTGCCTCCCACTAGCTCATCTGAGAGCATTTCCAAACTACTGGCGGTTTAATTACTATATTGTTCATCAAGTTAAATTGTATTTAATTGGCTTTGTGTTTTGTCTTTTTGTTTCGATGAAAGGAATATTGGGGGTATTTAAAAAATCCCATTGAAATGAAGCTCTATCATTTAAAACACATATAAAAATTCTTTAAGATGGCTTTTATTCTGGATCCCTTTATCTTCCTTCACAAGCTTTCTGAGAATAAGTAGTGCATGTTGGGGTTTATCTTTGCTTTTATGTGCTCTAGCCACATGCTTAACATTGAGCACATTTGAGTTGCATTTCATTGGGCTCTCACAATCCTTTTATAAAGGGACTGATCTGTTAGCATCACCCTCTTTAGATCTAGCAGACAGGATGTTCCTCCATACAAAGAAGTGCTCCCAGTCTTTCTGGCCGGCTAGTAAGTGAATGATTTCAGGCCTGGTGGGCAATACTTGTGTCCATGCGTAACACAGCCCGACCACAGTAGTAGGCAGCTGCATGTAATTTTGAACTCCACTCATTGAACTGTAATAAAACAATATAAGCACTGCTTGGGGGGAAGATTGGATGCAGTTATCCTTACACAAGGCTCGGGCATATGAAAGCAGTGCTGGCTGACAAGAGGATTTTGAGATTTGATTTTGATTGAATTGCAGAATTGAACAGGCCAGGAATGTCAGTGGAAGGCTAAACGCCTGTAGTGCCATAAAGTTTTATTCATGTGAGGCTTTCCAATATCAAGTAGATGGATTATTGGAAAAGGTGTCAAGGGACATGAAATGGAAGTGCCCAAAACATAAAATGTAGGCAGGAGGGAAAAATTACTTCTTGCTTAGTATATAATTAGGTCTAAAAAAAAAAAATTCCATAAAATTGTTTATTTTCCCCACCCCTCCCCCGCCTTAAAGAAAAAAAATGACCAACTCATCACATCACTTATTTTATATTCCTTTGGGAGAAATTGAATTTAACGGTATTTAGACAGGAGCTTCTCTTATGCTATTCTTTACTTTTGTTCAAAATGAACATAGAGTGATGGGTTTTCTTAAAAAGAGAGGGGACAGTGAGCCAAGAATATCACCACAAACCACTATGTCCAGAAGCAAGAGGGAGGCACGTGTGTTCATACATCCTGATATACTGACTTATTTCATAGCTCCCGCGACGCAGGCGGAATCGTGCATGCAATTTGCATGGAACAGCTGATACCAATATTAGTTGGGGCATTCGAGAGTGGCCTTCATTGGTGATGAGCGAGTAGCTCCACGGCGAAGTTCTAGAGAAGGGTGGACGGGGGAGAGCCGAGTTTATTACATTTTGTCCTGGTTCCTTTTCCCCGTGCAGTGTTTCTGCTTGCATCATTAGTGAAGCACGTCTAAACATTTCCAGCTTGGAGGTAAAGAAACACCTGTAATTTTTCAGTTTTGAATCTATTTGTTTAGCATTTCTCACCAAAGTGGTTTCAGTTAAATAATCGAAGTCAGGAACATATCCACTTTGACTCTGATATGCAGGTGTGATTTTTCTTTGTCCTCCTCCTACCCCTTGTTCTACTGTATTATGTATTTAGAAACATGTTTATTTGTAAATGAGGCTCTGTGAGGTTAAAACGGAAAACCAGAAAGGAAATTTTGAACATTGAGGGCCTTATGTTTTTAAAGCCCCTTTTCCCTTTAATGCTCAATTTGAAAGAGATGGCGTGCCTTTAAGTTACCTTTATGTTTGTAAAACTTTTATTTTTCCCATGTTCTGTAAGATCTATGTTAGAATGGGGGATCCCTGGGTGGCGCAGTGGTTTGGCGCCTGCCTTTGGCCCAGGGCACGATCCTGGAGACCCGGGATCGAATCCCACGTCGGGCTCCCGGTGCATGGAGCCTGCTTCTCCCTCTGCCTGTGTCTCTGCCTCTCTCTCTCTCTCTGTGACTATCATAAGTAAATAAAAATTAAAAAAAAAAAAAGATCTATGTTAGAATGCATTTAGTTATACTTTATTATTATTTAGTTTTTCTAAAAATAAACTCTATGAATATTTATCTAATCAAACAATGACTCATTTACAAGCAGCCTTTGAAAAGAGAAAGGAGTCCTCAATTTGAGTGGTCAGATTGCATGATCAGTAAGTGGTCCCTTTTCATTTTACGTTGCGTATTCTCCTCCACTAGGGTTGAGGCAGAAATGACTAGGATTTTCTGCTGTGTATGGAGTTAATCCTAATTTGTGTGGGACAAGAGAAGAAGTTGTGTAGGAAAAGCTCACAAACTTGCACAGGGCTGCCTTTGAACTTGGTAACATTCCAGGAAATTGTCCCTTGCCTAGCAGCAAAATTCTGGTCTTTAAGGGGGAGATGTGTTAGAATGTTACCCGTGATTTTACCTCTTGGTACCTCCTTGCAGTTTACTGCCACACATACGAATGCATGAAAGTCACATGTGGCTTCCCTGTCCCTTAACACTGGACCAGGGTGAGGCAAGCAAGGGGCAAATTTTAAGGAGGCACTTGATTTCAGGTGCTGACCTTGAGCTTGGCCTGATTTTGAGAGTGAATGGCTCTTCAGAGTTTGTACCCCAGGCACCTTGCTTGCTTCCCCTATACCTCTTTGGCCATGCTGTAATCCTTTTGGAAGGATCCATTTGGGCTGCATATTTGCCATAGAAAAAGAAATCCTTGATCCAAATGAAGCGCATCTACCTTTTTGCTATTTCTGTAAGCTACCCTGTGTTTCTTATCAAAATTAAGAAAATGTGATTATACAGTATTGTTCAATTACCGTTTCCACGCAGCTTTTCTGAGCTGGCAGGCATTCTATTTCTGAACTGAAAAGCATTTTTGCATTAGGTCTGGTCATAACATGTATTTTTTTTTTTCTTTGATCCCATGGGAGCTAGGGTTTGACATTAGCTAACAAACTTTGCATGCCACACACCTTATTAAGTCGTACAGTTGCAAATGGCCTCCGTTAAAAAGACATGTGCTGGCATTACCACGTTGAAGTTTGCTAAGCAGGTTTGGAAGGATTAATACTTGGCAATTATTTGGCTCTGAAACTGTGAAAATGGTAATTTGGTGTTCAAAGCGGGGAAGTTAAGTTTGTAATGGGCATCTTAGGACAATAAAACAGTTGGTAAGCACGGTCTTTGCCTCTGACACTACAACCACCACCCACTAGGTACGGATTTCCTGTTAGGTGCTCTCTTTGAATTCCTTCCATTTCGTTCTCGGGGAAACCTAGTTTCGTAGGTTCCATTATTACCTACTGGTTTACAGATGAGGGAATCACTGCTTGGAGAAATGAAATCATTTGCCCAAGTTCACGGCTCAAAAACAACTGAGCCTAACCTTGAGCTCTTAATACCAATTCTCTTAACCACTACCTAACCCTTCCATTTATTGTCTAGGGACATTATTATAGGTACAGTCTGCCTTTTGGAAGAGGTATCAGAATTTCCCTCTTAAGTATTGCTTATATCTTACAAGTCAACAGCCTTACATTTGCAGAAGCAGCAGAGCATGAAGTGCCCATACCATGTGTTCATAGACTCAGTGGAGCAGGATTTTGTACATTTCTTTATGGCAGCCATTCAAAGAGGAGTGTGTAAAGGGAAGAGAGGCAGTGGGAATGCTGAACTCTGGTCAGGGGAGAATGATCACCTGCTAGAGCAGAAGGTGTAATGGTCAGTCACTAAGGTTGAAGTCTTAGAAGGAGCCCGTATCTTCACTGGGGTTCCCTCCCCATGGCTGGCAACATTCATATCCCTTAGTAGGGAAGTGTTTGGATCCATCAACCCATGAGGGGTTCCGTGGGGCCTGGCACTGACTGATGTGTGGTGTGTATGAATGAAGCCTCTCTTTCATAAAGCTGAAATTGGTTTGAGAAAGCTGGAAGAATGAGTCATTTCACGTTCTTCTCTCAGAACATGCCTACACTTGTCTCTGGTTGATTGTAAAGCGTTGAAATTTCTGTGATCCTGAGTAGGACAAAAGGGAAAGAAACGGATATGCACCTTCCCGCATCCTGGTGAGTATGCAAGTTTGATAAAAATGTATTAAGAAGGCTATAATGTTAAAACGTTAAAAGATGTTATAACCTGAATCTTAACAGGTAAAGCAGGAATGACCTTCCTAATAATAACTTTGCTGTTAACATGAGGACTCATCCACACTTTTCTTTTTTTAAGTGGTTACTCTTGATTCCCTGTAGTAACTGGAATACAGGCCCTGATGGTTCACGCGACTGAAATATGTAGTGGGCTGTGGAGTAAATTGGCATTTTTAATGCCAGGAAGGGAGGTCCCCCAACTCTTTTCCTTTCAGCCACACTGATTCCTATTGGATTTGACTTTCACTGCATGGCACCTGGTTACCGGTCACTGCCGAGGTACCTCTGTGCCTCAGTTTGTTCATCTGTAACATGTGCATTATTTTTTATAAGCTCTCTGGTAAACCCTGTGAACTAATACAGTAAAGTTCATTGTGGAGGGCCTGGTCATATGGTGGCTAAACAAACGACAATCGTTACTGGTGTGTGTGTAGACGTAGATGTAGGCAGAGGTGGTCAGGCCACAAATATGTATTGTTTGACTTGAACGATGTTAAATAAAATATTTGAATTCTCCACTTAAATTCACCAGGATTTCCCACATAAGGCCCGGATTTCTGGTTTATTCTAGCAAATCAAAAGACGTGGGAACACCATCCGTTCTCCCATGCTGAGGCCAAGGTGCCCATTTAGGTGGCGCTTGTCAAGCTGTTCTGTTAGGGATGCTTCCCACCACTCCCTGGTGTTTGATTCCCTGCCTGCTGCCTTTTTTTTTTTTTTTTTTTTTTGAGCAACTGCTTGACCCCTGTGGGCATTTGAGTTTGCAACCCTGAAAGAGAGTGTGTCTTGAAATGTATGTACTAGTATACATGAGTGTGTGGACATAATCAGTATTGACAGTTGTTCCCGCTGAGAAATGTGCAGCTAGATTTCTGGAAAGTGCCAGTTTTTTTAATCCCTTAAATGATTTAAACTTTCTGGAAGCTGTGCATCCCATATAAACAATGGGATCCATAGAAAAACATACTCATTGGAGAATTACAAGACATATAATTTTGTCTTTAAATTCTTACGAGTGAATTGTAAGAACATGACTTCATAGGAACCTCTGAGACATTACAGCGTTTTAATAACACTTCACTGCTACATGTGATGCTTCATTTTTTACTTTTATTAATTTAATTTTTTTTTCCCTGTGTGTGGCAATGGGTGCCCTGGGCACCTCAGCTCTGTCTCCGGCTCCACCCTGCTCTGCCTCGGGCAAGCCGCCTGGTTCCCTCCCTCCCCGGGCAGAGGCTCCAGGGGCATGTCCTGTCTGCAAAGGGTTTACGAGGTTCACCCACTCCGTCATTCTTGAACATGCTTTTTCCTTGCTCATTACCTTCCCTGTTTCCTCTTGGGCTGCCAACAACACATTATATTATCTCCATCTGCAACCAGAGCTGCTACCACCACTGCACAGGCCTGCATTTCCACAGTTACATTAGAAAAAAAACCCCAAAAACACAAAAAGCCAAAACCCAGCAGCGTCCATGAGTGGCAGTAGCTTCCTTTGAAGCCAATCTCAGCAGAATGGTGGAGCCTCCATTTCTCTGTGGGGCTCAAGCTTCTTGGAGAGGAGCAAGAGCTGTCTTCTGTTCATCCATTTATTCATTTACCTGTTCTTTTCAATAGGTATTTGCTGAATACCTATCATGTGCCAGGCAGTGTACTATTGAGACTGTGTGAAAACAGACTTGTGGCTTGGTCCCATTAAACAGACACAGATGAGAAATGAAAACTGTTGGGAATGCAACAGTGAAAGGCCCTTAGAAAAGGCCAAATTGGCTCTTTTTTTGGAATGCCATGGAGTTCAGACAGCTTTAGAACCTTAGAACTTGAGAAGTTCTCTGAATGGAGTTCATTTTTATACTTCAGAAACTTTGGGGGGCAGTATATTATACGGTTGGAATGTAGCAAGCAAGACTCCGGGGCTGCCATTTGCAACCCCAGGGTTGCCAACAATATGGGTGGCACCTTTTAAGTTGTTCAGTGCACACCCTTCTCAGCTGTTTATGGCAGCCCTAATTCAGACAGAACTGAGTCTTGAGTTCTGTTTTTACCACTCACTGTTAGTGAGCCAGCATGTGTTTCTTTGGCTCTCTCAAATTTGGTTTTGTCATCTGTAAGGTGGAGGTTATTGCATCTGCCTCACAGATACCATAGGTGAGGACTAAGGAGAGGAGGCATCTTAAACGCCTTTTGTGTAGTGTCTGCTACATGGTTGAGAAATAGTCATTGTTGCTGTAAATGAAAGGAATGATCTCCTTTTGCATATTGTTCCCAACCCAGCCACATGATGCACTTTGACAAGGATATCCTTCACATTCGTTTTCTAGAAAATTGAGGTCACCGACTCGTTTCCTTCTTGAACCGGCAACCCATGGCCACCTCCCCTCCGTCCCATCCCTTGGGCTGAGTTACAGCAGAGACATGTACAGAGCATCCCTTGCAAGTGTCAGTTGCCTCTGCCTGCAGCATGCCTGTTCGATTTGGGCTGCTTATCTGATCCCGAGAAGAAGCCACGCTCCCCAGCCTTGGGTAGGCCAGTTGTGGGCTGTCCTGTAATCATACAATTATGAAGGTTAACAGGAAAAAGTGGGGTCCAGGAGCAATTCCAGGCAGCTGGCAGTCCTGCCGAATTGGAAGCGCCCCACCAATGAAAACTGCAGCAAGAAGCAAATTAAACCTCCTATCTGCCATCTCCCTCTCTTTTCCCCCTTTCCTGTTTGGACTTGAAAGGCGATTGGAGCCAGGGCCCTGACAGTTGACGGAAGTGCTGCAAGGAGAGAATATTTATTTACAGTGAGTCGTGGTGATGCTTGTTCAGGATGCGGTTTCTTGCAGGAAGTTCTGTCCCCACCCCCGGGTTTGATCATTTCTCCAAAAAAAAAAAAAAAAAAAAAAAAATCCTTGATTGTTTGAGGCCTCCGCTCTGACATGGAGCAACACCGTGTAACCTGTCTGTACTTGGAGGGTTTGCTGAGTGCACCCTCGGAGGAGGGCCTACCGTGGGGAAAGAGACAACCAGCGGCCCAACTCCTTCCAGATATGTTTGGGCACAGCAATAACCATTAGGCATTTAAAATAGGGAAGTAGGCTGAGTCCACATACTGTAAGCTGTGGTTGGCGCAGGCCTTTCCGATCGTTAACAAAAAACCAGTGCCAGCTGAGGTGGTTGTACTGGGTGCTTCAGAGAGAAATCCTTTTGAGGTGAAGTCAGAGGCTATTGTGCTTAGGTAGCAAGATTTGAGTTGTACACCAGTCCAGGCCAGGTTGGTGAAGCCCCTCTAAAGCTGGGTTCTGGACTGTTGGTCCAGAGTTTGGGTGTGGGGGGTGCCTTTTGCCTTTGGGAAGTCTTGTAGAAGGTTAGGAGAGAAGGGTGTAAGGGAAGCAGTATTCAGTTGGAGAGTTTATTTTGATATTTTGTCTTTTTTTTTTTAAAGATTTTATTTACTTATTCATGAGAGACAGAGAGGCAGAGGGAGAAGCAGGCTACATGAGGGGAGCCCCATGTGGGATTCGATCCTGGAACCCCGGGATCATGCCCCGAACCGAAGGGAAATGCTCAACTGCTGAGCCACCCAAGCATCCCTATTCTTAGACATTTTCTTAAGCTATCATACTATACTACTAGGTGATTTTCTCATAAACTGAGAAATATTCTCTGTTCCTTATTAAAACATACATACAAAGTAAGGAGGAATCACAGGAGGATGTAAAATGAAATTAAATCTCCCCTCCTCGGGTTCTCAGCTCACTTCTCTAGTCATATAAGTCACTGGGGGACCAGCACTAGTGGCATCACCTGGGAACTTGCTAGATGCCAGTTCTGAGGCCCAGAAGGGACCTGCAGAATCAGAGAACCTGGGGTGTGGCCTAGAAATTGGTTTCATCTCATCTTCCAGGTGATTCTGATGCTCACTAATAATCAAGAATAGCCAACTTAAGGGAGTGGCTTGCAAACTTGGGTGCGCCTCAGAATCACCATGAGGACTGCCTTGTTAACGCTACGCTACGTGCTTGAGCCCCATGCCTAGAGATTCTGATTCCGTAGGTTGCTCATGGGGCCTGAGAATTTCCTTCCTTAGTTTCTTTCTTTTTTATTGTTGTTATTGTTGTTGTTGTTGTTATTATTGTTAACCAGGCCTCCCCACCTGCCATTCCCCTCCCTTCAGGAGTCTTCTGATGTAGTGCCCGGGAGTTGGTCAAATCCTGACTTTGGGAGTGGCTGTGATTGTTGTTAAAAAGAAATTCAAAACACAGAACCAAAACCATGGAATGGAGGAAGCATCTCTTATTCTTTGAGGCCATTGCTATCTTGGTGCCTGATGATACCCACAATACAGAGGACCTTGGCACCCGTGTCACTTTCCCCAGATGCCCCAAATGCTCTCAAGTCATTGCAAGAGACTTGTGACTGATTTCACCAACTAAGGAATCCATCCCTCCTTTTCAGAAACTCTTGTAAGTCTGCCAAAATTACTTGGACCTTCTCAAGATTCAGAGGAAATTGCAAATGTCCTCCTATAGGTGTCTCCCCCAGTGTGTTACTTGGTATCTTAAATTATTATTATTATTATTATTATTATTTATTTTTTTTTTTTGGCTTTCTGAAGATCTTTAACCATCTGCGAAAGGTGCTGGCTGGGCATAATTTTAAGCCGATCATCTTTATTTGTAAAATATGGCAGACAAAGGTGACAGATTTCATTTACCACCACTTTGAGGCTCTGTTGTAAGAAACAAGGTATATACAAAGGCCCATAAGACGTATGCAATCCTTGCATCAAGGAAGTTGAAGTCTGGTTGGCTGAGTTAAGATAGAGAAGTATGTGAATAGGACTTCGTAGAACTGGTGCAGAAGAAAAGTCAAACAGGAGTGTATGGGAAAGCTTAATGGAAGTTGTGCACCAAACTTGAGCGGGGTCTTGAGGATGAATGGGTCACCCCAGATGGTTCAAGAGGAATCCTAATGTTATGGGTAGAGCCAGAAGCTGGAGATGTATTAGACTCTGCCTCCTGAGATATTTCATGTTTGGGAATTCTTCTAAGAAGTTTGGGAGTGACCTTTTTTTTTTAAAAAAAAAATCATATTTAAAATTAAAATATAATTAACATACAATATTATATCAGTTTCAGTTGTGTACATGGTGAGTCAACGATTACATACATGATGAAATACAACGAGCATAGTTACCATCTATCACCATACAAAGTTATTACTCCTTCCACCTAGGAGTGACTTCTGAATTGGAAGATTCTGGTGAAGGTATTAGTAGGAACTTAGTTGTTAAGGCCCTCTTGATGCAAATAACTTTGGGCAGGATGGAGGAACTTTATAATGTGCAAACCTTTATAACATACAGAAAAATGGTTTGTCTTGACACTTCTCCCCACCTCCCCCAGTCTCAGAGTTCTTCCATGGTTTTTGTGGGGTTGACAAGCTGCCCCAATGCTGAAGGGGCTTAGGTGGGAATTGCCTGGATTAACTGTCCCCTGTGACAGCTTCTCCACAGTGTGTCTTGTTGAACTTGGGTCTCTTGATGTGCTGCTAACAGAGTCCTAGAACACTCGAGTTTAGGAAGTAGAGGTAAGAATGCCACCTGGAGGTCTGCTGAGCTTATTTAAAATCCCAGCAGTGGCCTTGATTTTTGGACCGTTCCTCAGGAGGGATGGGGTCGTAGCAGTATCTCTCTTACAGAATGAAGTAATGGGCAGAGAGCATTTAACATCACATCTAGCAGATTAGTAACTGCTCACTCTATAGGCTGCTCAAAGTCACGTATAGAAGAAAGAACAAAACTCACCACAACCCTGGTGTCTGAATTCCAAGGCCAATCTAGAGCAGCATTTTTCAACCTTGACACATTTAGGGTCAGAAAGTTCTCTGTTGCGGGGACTGTGCTGTACACTGTGGGATATATAGCATTATCCTTGCTTCCATCCACTAGATTCCAGTAGCATTCCCGCCTGTCCCCCGTGTGACAACCAAACTGTATTTAACATGGTGCCGTACACCCCTGGGGTGGGAGCGGGTGGTGTGTATATAACACAAAATCCTCCCTGATGAGAACCAGTGATCCAGACTGAGCTGTATCAAGGGGGCGTGTTGTGATATATAAATTTATTTACCCTGATGGAGGCACAGCTAAATCAGGTCTCTCATTTAGAACACAGAAAAAGAACATAGGAGGGACACCTTACAGAGTGGTTTTATGCTGTTGGCCATGGAGAATGCAGTTAATTATAAAAACAACAAGTAGTGTGGCACCTGAGTGGCTCTTAAGTCACTTAAGCATCTGCCTTCGGCTGGGGTCATGATCCTGGGGTCTTGGGATTAAGCCCCACATCAGGTTTCTAGCTCAGCAGGGAGTTTGCTTCTCCCTCTCCCTCTGCCCACCCCCCCCCACTTGTGCTCACTCTCTCAAATAAATAAAACCTTAAAAAAATAAAACAACTAGTAGTTACTAAAGTCCTGTCATCTCACAAGATAGAGGAATTCCTGACATACATGTGGTCATTTTCAAGGCCTTTCATTTAATACCAGTTTCACTTCAAAATCTGAGGAACAGGGTCTCGGAATTTTTCAAGATTTTTGTCTCTTCTTCTTTTAAAAAAAAATTTGTATTAAAACACCTAAGACATGAAGCTTACCATCTTAAACCATTTTAAAGTATGCAGCTCAGTAGTGTTACATTCATATTCACGCCATCATGCAACCAGCCTGATTGGATTATGCACAATTTTTGCGAAATTGTACCCATTGAACAGTGACTCCACCGTCCCCCAGCTCCTGACAACTACCATGCTACTTACTGTCTCTAAGAATTTGGCGACTCTAGGTACTTGATCATATGTGGAATTGTACGGTATACTTTTCCTTTTTGTAACTGGCTTATTTCATGTAGCATAATGCCCTTAAGGTTCATCTGTGTTGTAGCATGTTTCACAATCTTTTTTTCTTTTAAGACTGAATAATAATCCACAATACACATAGATCACATTTTGTTTATCCATTCACCCACAGTGGTGGACACTTGGGTTACTTCCATCTTTTGGCTCTTAGAAATAATGTTTCTGTGAATATGGGCATACAAATATCTCCTCAGGTCCTACTTTCCATTCTTTTGGTTGCATACTCAGAAGTGGAATTGCTGGATTGTGTGCTAATTCTATATTTTCTTCTTTTTGGCCTTTTTTGGCCAAGGGAAATGGAACCTACTGTCCTTTGATCCCATTCATACCCTTTCTTGAAGCTTTTCATTACATCACTGCTGCCATTTATGCTTTTTTTTTGCCCCTTCTCTGTGCACACGTGGACACACTAAGATGTCAGGGACCAGTACAAGGCAATCATGCACATCCATGGGTCCATGGTTCCAAGCAGCACTCAGGCAACTGGAAATAATCACACCTTGATCACTTTGTCACCGGGATCCTGCTGCTTGACCAAACTCTGTGTCTGTGGAAGCATGTGTGGCCTGTCTATATGACACCTGCATGGACAGTCACGTCCTTGTGCAAGTGAATGAAGTAGTGAAGAGGAAGGTGTGTTGCAAGAAGGGCTATACCATACCTTTTTCCCCCAACAATGCTTTGGATAGCATGGTGTAGCTCCGACCTTAAGGCTCCACTCATTGATTTCCTATGAAGAGCTCTGTATCCCAGCTACCTTCCCTGCAGCTCTGTGGTCTTCAGAATTTCCAGCTGGGTATCACCAGTCGGGTTGTGGAGGGATGGGTGGAACGTGTAATTTACTTATAAATATTCTGGTTCTGCCTTGACATTCTCAGTGTAAGAAAACAGGAGAGCAGAAAAGCAATATGTTGAAAAGCTTGTATCTATGGAGACTGCTTTTTTCCGCCCATTTTTTTTTTCCAATTAGAAACCTCCCTAAATCTATGTAATTCTGTTCGCACAATGGGCCTACCAAGCCTTGTGCCTGAGGACCAGATCTTGGCTATCAATACCCAGGGTGTAAAAGTGAGTCCAAAAGGCCCAAGGGAGGGAAAGTCCCAATATTTGGAGATGTAAGTAGAGGGGAGCCTGAAGAAGGTGGCCAGAAGTCAAAATCTCTGCTGTGCTATCATGTTCAATCCTTTTCTGAGCCAGGGGTTCCTGGCTGATGGCTGGGAAGATAGAGAGTCAGCAGAGATAATGGAATGCACAGGGACTGATGCCACAGCAGGTGACTCTTTAAACATGGATAAATAAAGTGGAAATAGGACTAGTCTTGCTGTTTCACATTTTAAAAAGTAATCCAAAAACACCAGTTCTTGCAGGCCAGTGTAGCTTGTATGAAACTAGGTTACCAGAAAATGAAGAAAATGGGGCAACATTCATTCATTTGTTCCTTTATTCCTTCATTAATTTAGAAATAGATTTTTTAATAGTTAAGAATCCAGGGCTGAGTAAAGCCAGACAGGCTGTCCCTAAAGAGTCTTCATGTTACTGCATCCCTTCTAATTCCTGTGAATAACTAAATTTGTTGGATGTGGACATTTTCCTGAAGGTAATACATATTTCTGTTATTTTGCTTTTACCATTTTTACAGAGATACTAGGGGTAGATTCTAGTGCTGAATCATTCAAAAAATACATTATTTCCAAAAATAACTCTTTGTCATGGTTCTAATTCATTTTCCTTTTGTTTTCCTCCCTTCATAGGATCTTGGGAGCTTTCTTCCAGTTTCCTTCTACTCTGTCTCATCTATAGAGCTTTTCACTTGTTGGGAACAGGCTTTTCTTCTTGTCTGCAGGAGGATCATATCCCTTTGGGGAGCTCCTTTTTTTCTCTGATGACTTTTTTGGTTTGGATCTCCATTGTTCCAGCCAGAGGAGTCAGCTCTGATTCCTGGTTTGTTGGGGCTTCTTTCTCTCTTTCTCTTTCTCTCTACCTCTCTCTCTTCTCTTCTCTACTCTACTCTTCCTTCTTTATGTCCATCTTGGGTCTTGAACTCATGACCTTGAGATCAAGAGTTGCATTTTCTACAGTAAGTGAGCCAGGTGCCCTGGGACTTCATTCTTTTTATTCCAAAGTTATCACAGGTCTTCTTTGAGCAAAGGATAATCCCAGATTTGGGAGTTTATGCCCCTCCACGGTTGGGCCTGAATTTTCTACTGGGTTGGAAGAGATGATGGCAGGACATTGCAATGTTGTATGGATAACCTTTTCCTCAGGGAACACTCAGAGACCTGCAGTATTTGTGTGCTGAGACCCTACCATGCTGCCCCCTTGGATACCTCTACTATGCCTGGTAGATTGGGAGAGCCCCAGGGAGAACTGCTCTTGGCTTTTGGTGTGTCTGAACTCTCTATGCGATTTGTTTTCATGCATTCTTAGAAGTAGAATTTTTGCATCAGAAAGCCTGCAAAATTTTAATAGTAAGTACATTTTGTTTTCAGAATGATAATACCAAGTTTGTTTCCTGTCAGCTTTGTATGTGGACCCATTTCCCCAAATGCTACTAATATAGGATATTCTATGTGAAAATATTCCCTGTTTCAGTAGGTGAGAATAATATTAATTGTCATTGTTTTGATGGATAGTTTGGCTGAAATTTTTGTTTTTTTGTGTTTTAGATAGGTACTAAAATTACACAAAATTAGATTGTTATAGTAGACATTTTGCATTATTCCTGTATATACACCTCCACTCAGGCTAGTAGAGACTCAGAAACAGAATCTGGCTTCCAGGTACTTCTGGTGCATTCTTGTTATCACACTTTGAGGATGGGGGTCTGGGTTTGGTTTATGACTGTAGTTGGTTTAACACCATTGGGCTGATGAAGTTAATCCTTGAAATTTTTCTATTCTACTTTTTTTAGTATTATAAGTGGTTATGTGAATCGATTCATAAGGGTTTTATGGAAATACATGGCATTGTAATAGGTACCATATTTTATGAATCTAAAACTAGGATTTCCGATTTTATGAGAATGAGTCATATTTATGGGGACAATGGATAGGATATTTGATATGTGGACGGTAGTGTAAAATCCAGAAGATATTATCATCGTAAGAGCGGGCATGTCCTACACTGTGATCCTCAGACCATGAGTTCCTCAACATATAAATTTGTTCTATGCAGAAACTATTCTCTGGTTAAGATAATCTGGTCTTATCCTGGTACTGGTCTGTACCAGGATAAATCTCTTTTATTTTATTTTTAACTCTAGGGTTTTTCGGACTTTAGTTATAGTAATATGCATTATTGATTTCAGAGGGAGCTCTGAACATAGGTAGAGTTTTCCAGTTGAAATCTTTTTGATGGGAATGAGGAAGGGGTTGGGGCACAATGCCTTTTGACATATTGAAGAACCCATACCTGGAATACAGTTTGGGAAGTGTTTCATTAGAATAATTATAAATTATATATTACAAATTATAATTATAAATTACAAATTTTTGCATGGCACAAACTCATACTCTTGGGGCGGGGGGGAGTTAAAATCCAGAAATGTTTAAGTTGTGGAATAAAAGAGTGCTAATGTATGTGGAGGGTTCATTCTTTTCTTTTCCTTTCTGTTTTCTTTTGGTCTTAAAGTCTTTTGCTTTAAGCTCATAAGAGAAAAACAGTGACAAAAACGAAAAAATCATTGTGTGCGTGTGTGTGCACGTACACCTAAGAGATAAACCCTGCTGTGGAAATGAATATTTACTGCTTCAGAGAATAGCTTCCCCCACCCCTAGAATGGAAGGTAGCCAAACCAGTCTCATTGCTACATTTTATTTGATGTTACTTAGTCTTAAATATCATTTACTAACATCAATTTATTGACAATTTTGTGGGAGACATTGAGCTGAAGAGAAAGGACAGGTAGAAATTTCTTGGATTCAAAAAACTTAACTTCAGGGACACCTGGGTGGCTCAAGCGGTTAAGCATCTGCCTTCTGCCCAGCACATGATCATGGAGTCCTGGGATCAAGTCCCACATCAGGCTCCCTGCATGGAGCCTGCTTCTCCCTCTGCCTCTGTCTCTCTCTGTGTCTCTCATGAATAAAATCTTTTAAAAAACTCACCCACAAAAACCCCCCAAAAACTTAACTTCAGTTGAAGAGGAGAGAGAAAAACAGGGAAAAATGAAGAAAAAAAAATGGAGGTATTTGTCAATTTACAGACGGAAGAAATATCATGAAGCTCAATAGGATGGGTTGTGAAGTGGTCACCTCATGCCTGGCTATAGCAGATCAAAGGAGGGCCACACACAGAGGCATCAGGGTTCTGTAAGCCAAGGAGTTTAAGCTCTTTTGGGGTCATGAGCCCCTTAGTGAAACTGAAAAGTCTGTGTGTTTGTATAAAACAAAAGCCCGTTTTTCTGCCATACAGAATTAATAACTTTGATGCTTAGTCATATTCATCTCTCCTCTGTTACCTTTAAGAAATAGAACATTCAGGATGAAAGATGTGTCTTCCTACCTGCCCCCCTCCCCTGGTCAGGTCTGGCCCCTCCTCCCCATCCCCACACCCCCATGTGCTCACACAGTGGCCCTCTCCGGAGCTTCAGTCATGTCCTCTTTCTGGGGTTGCTGTTTGATGCACACAGGTATCTGGAAGGGGTATAGGGTGCTTTGGCATATATTTCCCTTATTTTGTGTGATTGGTATCATGATGTGCCAGTGCACTAACGGTTTTTAAGGCGTGGCCTTAGGCACTTCCCAGACCGTGGAAAACCATTTCTAGACTCCCATTGTAGAGGAAGTTAGGACTTGCACCTAAAACGTGTTCCAGAAAGTGCATTGTGAAGTGCAGTGTGCGGGGGGGTCTCACTAGTGACAGAAGCAGGACGGAAGGCTCTCTGAAGGCCATCAGGCAGCCTGAAGTCTTTAGAATCTAGGTCCTAGCCCTCCCTCTTTTTCGTAGCTTCCATTTGGCATTTAACTCAGACTTCCCTCAGGGTAGTTTATCCTTTTAGATGTGTATGGCCTCCTTCTCCACCTGGATGGTAAACTCCTTCTGAGTCAAAACTCTGATTTTTGGTATCTTTGCCTGTCCTCTTGGGTGCCTTGCCTTACCTAAGAAACCTAATACTTTGTGATTTTTTTTTTTTTTTTAAGTAGTGTATAGCAGAAACGTTCATTATGGTGTTAGGTCTTTAAATAATTTTCAGAAACTAAACTTGAGGCATATGAAGATAAACGATTGCAATTTAAGCCAGCCAGGAAGCTGGAATGTGGCTTGGGCTTTCATGTGGCCTGGCTGTACGGCTGGTGATCACTGAGCTTCCCTCCTGCTGTTGGGGATGGCGAACAGTGCAGGTAAGTGCAGGTACATTTTTGGTTACCTACAAACCGGAGATGTTCACGCCCAGCCAGCCAGCCAGGAAGGAGAAAGCTCACATGGGGGTTTGGAGCTGCTCTTCTGAGTGAGGGAGAAATGGATTCTCAGGCATTCAGAAGACACAGCAAGCTGGGGGAAGCTTATCTCACCAGGGAGGAACATAAAGCCCCAGTCAACGTGTTTTATATTCTGTTTGTATGACATGCACATTTTTAATGTGTGTTTTTATTTTAGTTTACGGGCCTTTTCCCCCCGTACCACCAGCAAGTATTCGAGGTCTCCACTGCCTGCCCTCTCTCTGATGTGTGGTGTCAGATACTGGATGTGTTGGGGCACCTTGCAACATTTTTATTTCTCATGGTTGAACCCATAAAGTTTCCCTGATTGACGATGTGGGTGCATGACGGTAACAAACACGGGGCGTTGTTCTCTTTGGATGGACATGTTGTAGTATGTTTGTATACTTAGAGTAAAAGAGATCTATCAAAAGTCTGGCACCTACTATTTGATTTTATAGTTTTCCAAACAGTGCCTGAAGTAGTTGAGCTAGTTAGGCTGACCTGGTGTATTTTCTTCAGGGTCCTTGTATATCAACAGTTTATGACTTGACTTTCAGCATTTGATGGGTGAATTCTAACATATAAATCTTTTGCTATTGTCACTGATTTGCACTGGATTTGTCACAGGGTGGGGGATTTAGAACAAAACAAGTCACTCATGTCGCTGATTTTTGTTGTTGTTATCGTTTTTAAATACCTAAGGATCCCAAAATACCCATGCAGGTACAAGGTGGTCAGGGTGCTCTGAACATGAAAATCATTCAAACCCACTGTCATTTTATCCATCTTAAAGCTCACATGCTGGTTCATCCTTGGAAACATCGCAAAGAATAGCTCCTCAGCCAAATCATGTTAAAGGTTTTTTTTTCTTTTCTTTTTTTTTTCTTTTTTTACATGTTCACATTTCCTGTCAGAGTTGAGTGCTGAATTCCTTTGAAGGCTAGACTTAGGAGTGCCACACTTAAGCCTGAGAATGAATATAAATGCTGAAAGTTCTGGCTTTTTGGTGGCAGTGGTAGTGGCGGGGGGAGGCAGTGCCTGAGGATGTGGGGGGTGACTTTGTGATGAGGAGCCCTATGCTGCAGACACTGGGTGAGCCAGACCCCGAACCACTTGAAACCAGGGCTAGGATGCCACAGCCCGCTCACGCCCTGCCCTGTTCAGTGCAGCAGCAGCCCAGGGGGACTCGGTGGAATAGGAGCAGATTATCAGACAGGGAGGGACAGGAAAAGGAAGCTTCCAAAGGGAGAGAAGAATGGGGGTCATTGGGCCAGGGCCCGGGAGGGGTGCACCGATTGTACTCTGAAAGCAGGGAGGGGCGCGAGGTCAGAAGCTGGCTCAGGGCTGGCAGGGCAGGGAGCGGGCAGGGGAACATGCTCAGTGCCGAGCTTGGGAGGAGGCGGAAAAGCCAATGAGCTGGATGCAGGAAAGGAGCGAGGTGACACAGGGGCTGGGCTGGGCTGCCTTCCTACCATCTGTTGTCACGATGGGTCCTACTCACTGCCCTGTAGGAACTGAGGTTCCTTGAGCACCGTGGGACAGGTGCCAGCCCTTCTGAGGACTCCCTCGCACACAGGGGCCAGCTCGAGAAACATGCTACAAGTAGGGTGTCTACCACCAGGAGCCTTCGAGAAACCTCTGATTCTGTTGTAGGTTCTCTCTGCTTCTCAGGTGATTCAGGAGATGCTTCCCAGGGGCCAGCGAGGGACTGGGTGTCACACGATGGTGGGGCTTGATGTAGTCTTTTCTTTTTTTACCTTATGGCCTTGCTTTCCTATGTGAATTACACAGCAAAGTCAATAAACCGGTGGAAAGAAAATTATGGTCTGGAAAAGGCTAGGTGGTTTGGGTTCTGAATTTGACTCAAAGTCATAGGGCAGCTTTGTGGAAAAATTGGTCTCTGTTCCTCAGTGGGTATCTTTATTACCTACAAAATGGGGACTTGGGACTAAGGAGCACTTGAGTTTCTATTAACTTCTGCAGATACCCGTGGAAAATGTGTTTGGTCGAGCCAACCGTCTGAACCAGACAGTAGGATCACCTGGGACCACGTGGACCGGGTGCTTCACCACGTGCTAGCTTGGTGAATCCAGCAAGTTACCTTATCTATCTGAACCTCAGTTTTTCCATCTTTAAGATGGACAAGAGTCATTGCATGGATTGGCCACCTGTAGCCCCTAGTTTAGCCCAGTACCAAGCTCTGTGTGAGCACTGACGCATGTTGGCTCATATTGGTGAGCTGGAGTGAAGCTGAGGTCACCAAGAATATTAACCACACAGGTACTTCCTGGCTAGCAAGCACATGCTAGCACATTGCTTCTTACTCTTCACAGCCTTTGTTTTTCTTGAAACCTACCTCGATTTCCTACTCAGCCACCAGAGAAATGACCCTGAACTCTTTGCTGCCAATGGAGATTTGTGAGGCCGCTCGGAAGCTGGTTGGTTCTTGCCTCTACATGGCTCATTTGCATGTCCATCTTCCTCCCCAGACAACATGAGTGACTTGCAGTCAAGAGGTGTGTCTCCTGGATGCTCCTCTAGGGTCCCTCCCTGCAAGCTTCCTCCCACCAGGCATGTTCCAAGTGTTTTGTTGCAACGAGACTAAAACACTAGGGGAGAAAGTCTGGGAGCGTTTCGTGGAAATCGGTGGTGGCGGTGGTGGCGGAGGGGGGGGGGGGCTCTTGGCACAGTTCCCATGTTCCCTGGTGGTTGTGGCTCCTTCCTTGCTCCACAGGCAGCTGGGCCTGTGACCTGTGAGGCATTCCCCTGTGGACATTCTCGCCCCACAAACGTGTGGCTACCTCCCCCGCAGCCTAGGGAGCTTGGGTGACAGACAGACACCATAAGGCAGAGTTTTGAGCCTCTCTTCCAAAGTGGCAGAATGCAGTACTCTCTCTGTTTCCCTGGAATCTGAGCAGGTAGGTTTATCTTTTAGAAGCAAGTCTAAGAGCTTCAAGTACAGAAGGCCCCCAGGATTGAAAATCAGGATGAATTATTTTGTGTTGTTTGAAATAAAGGTGAATTAAATGAGGAATCGAATAATTTCTAGGGTGAAGTGCAAAGGATAGATGGTGCTATAAGTGAAGTATGATGCAGAGAACTACTCCTTTTTGGTTTTTTTTTTTTTTTTTTTTTTGGTGTTTTTTTTTTTTTTTTTTCCCTTGAACTTGGGATCCCTGTGTATCACAGACAAGCATCAAAACCCAAGATTCAAATCTGTTACTGAATCCATTCCAGAAAAGCGGGGAAAAGCTACCAATTTGTCATCTGTTATAAAATTTCATAACCTTTCTTTTTTTGATATTTTCGTACTATTATTCACTCGGCTCGAAATACGACGCCAGATTTGCGCCTGCTCATTTTACTATGTGTGCATGGCTGTGGTCTCTATTTGATAAGTAAGGACTGTCGGGTTGAGTTAGCAACGCCCAGATCACTCACACTGCAAGTCCTGGAGTCAGGCTCCCGGTGGTTTGAGGCTGGCTATTTTTGGGTACGGTCTGGAGGGAGCCAGTTAAACAACCTGAATTGCCTCATTCCCAGGGTGGTCTTTCTCTGTCCGGATCGTGGTCAGTGTAGCAGGAGGGCAATTCAAGCACAGCTCTCGTGTCACTTCCTGTGTGAGATGGGTTGGATGAGAAAGAGAATCTTCAGCTGTCCAAGTTGCCAGTTTTTATAGCTTCCCAGTAGAGCAGAAGCAGCTTGGAAAGATTGTGAATTTTGTTTTTCACTGGATATGCAAATATGTATTGAGGAATGCTGGTAATGGGCTTGTCTTGTGGTTTGGGAATGGGGAGTACACGATACATAATTTTGTGCTTTCTTGACTAAAGTGAACGAGAAGGCCATCCACCAGGTGAGTCAGATAGGGCACCGCGGAGGTGTTTAGCCGTCTTGAGACAACGACGATTTTTGAAGACAGCGACTTCCTTGGAAAGTCTTATTTTGAGGGTTTCACCAAATTTCAGCTCAATATTTAGTTAACACAGACGAATCATTACGGAACATGTTAATTCTGTTTTTCCATTTTTATACAATCAGTCTCACATTCCCTTTCAAATACAATACTCTTTCAGGTTTTGCTCCTAAGCAGTTTTCTGACTTTCTATTTCTATTTCAATATTTTCTGCCACCCAGACATCAACAGATGGACAGGGACATTTCAGTACCCCCCCCCACCCCACCCCCCAAGTTCTCACGAGCCCCACACACACACACAAGTGCCGAGTTCCGCCTGGCTGCCTGCTTCTTGGCAGAGGCCTTTGATTCCTGAAATGCTCAGAGCAGACCAAAAAAAAAAAAAAAAAAAAAAAAAAAAAAATCTTTCTCAGGTGAGCCTGTCCAAGAATGTCTTTTTTTTTTTCCTTAAAAAATAGTTTCCCGCTGCTCCCGCCCACCACTGCCCCACCCTCCCCAGGCAGTGAGGGTGGAGACCTTCCAGACTCTTCTATACTCAGTGTCCCCTTAGGAACGGCCTCCCCTCGGCGTGGTGTCCCCACCACAGGTGGGGTCGCGGGGGGCTCCGGGGGTCACGCCGAGCACAGGGAACCTCCCAGCCACCTTCTGGCCCCAGCCCGTGCTTCGGCTCTGATGCCTCCTCGTCGGGTTTGCCGCCTGTAATAACGGAAATAGCAAAACACACACACACACACACACACACACACACACAAAACCGTCAGCCGACTCCTGTGTGCGTGTCGGCACTAGTCCAGGGAGTTTCAAAGGGATGCTTTATTGATTCTGTAATTGCACAGGAGAATGGACAAGCGGAGCTGAACCGCAGGGCCAGGAAAGCCCCTGCTCCACCAGCGGCTCCAGAGGAGCCCGGGTTTGGAAAGCGCTCACCAAGCGGTTGCAACTCAAGGTGAAGTGCACTTAACCCTTTCTCTAATGGGCCCCTTCAAGTTTCTTTTGTGTGGCTGTGTGTCCAGGCCACCTCTCATTGTGGGGATTTCAAATGTTTAATTTCCTTTGAATCTCGCGCCTCGCCCTGTTACGGTTTTATGACTGCGCCTCTCCAAGGGCTGTTGTCGGACCTCGGGCATGAAAGACCGTTCATCCAGGAGCCTCTTTAGAGCGATGGCCTCTCAATAGCGACGTCTCATGAAATAAAAACCATAAAGCAGGCTTCTGAACAAGACTCATCGACATACAGTAGCCCATTCTCCGCTAATAAGCTGATTGCTTTCCAGACCTGAAGGAGTGGACCAAGCTGTTTTGCCAAAACAATTGAAAATTAGCTCTGTAAACTTTTCCCGCTGCCATATTTTTGCACTGGCATTTGTATCTGTACTGTTCCCCTAATTTGGTTAGAGCAGCAAGCAGTCGGAACAGGCATTTTTAAGACCAAAAAGGAAATGCAGAGGACTCTGCCGAGCGCCTCATGGTGAGGCCTGCTAGAGACCCCTGCCAGTTTTCAGGGTTGCTTCTTAAGATCTCCCCGAAAGCCACGGTGCTGTGGGACAGATTGCTCGCCTTTTAGCTGCCACGCTCCTCTTTCTGAGGGTTCTGGGACTTTGAATGCGGACGGGACGGTGTCCCTTTCCTACCCAAGAAGAGAGGCTGCTCCCCCATCACACAGGATCCACCCGGTTGGTTGAAAGCCGTGATGCTGATGCGTTAAGGTTGGACTTCTCTCAGAACTCTAGACAATCTCCCTCTCCCTCGTGGTTCTGCTCTTCGCCTCAGTATGGAAGGTTTCAAGATATTCCTCTCTTGAGCTAATGCTTTTCCTGGATTCCAGGCACTTGTTTTTAGGTTCCTGGAAGATATCTTCACAAAGATCTCATCATCCTCCTTCTCCCCCGACACTTACTCCCAGATCTCATAATAGGCATTTCTGGAATGGAATTTGTCATCTTTTCTCTTGGCTCTGCTCATGCTCTTCTATTACCTGTATTTGGTAATTCCAGTGCCACCTTTCCAGTCACTCAGCCTGACACCTAGGAGTCCTCTTCATTGTTGCAGCCCCTTGCTCGTCATATTGCCTTAGTTGCTAAAGTCTGTGACTTGCATCTCTGCCTCTCATCCTTTCTGTGTAGTCTCTTTGCCGGATTTCTCCTCTCATCCAAGCCTTTGGTATGTTTTCTGCATATTATTGTGGTAGCCTGAGGCTGACAACGCTGCCTCCATACGTTTCTGTTGGAACAATCTGAATCATGTCACATGTTTGTTCTGAAATTTCAGTAGCTCCTTTTATTGACAAAAGAGCCCAGGCTCCTTAGCTAGGCATTCCAGGCCTTCTGTGATCTCCGTGCACACTCCCTTTGCAGCATGATTTCCAGTTCTCCTTAATCCCACCCAGCTCCCCTTCAGCATCACTGACACTTTCCTATTAGAGTGTCCCTTCTCCTGTCACTCTGTGTGAAACACCTTTTCTCCCTTCTCCATTTTGTATTCATTTATTAGTTCATATATTCTGCAGCCACCGATTGAGATCTGTCTTTGTGCCAGACCCTGGGCTACATATTAGATCCAGGGAGACAATGCAGACAGCTGTGGTTCTTCCCTTCAAAGTCTTTTAAGGGGGAGAATCAGATAATAAATAAGCCAAGAAACACATCTGTATAAATGGGGTGATTATATGAAAAAAAAAGTGCTTCTTACATTTTCAGAGACAAAGAAGGGAAGCTATTTTAGCTTGTGTGGTCAGAGAAGGACTTTCCAAGGAGGTGGTATTTAAGGGAAGGTTTGCATGATGAGACAGAGACCACCATACGTAGAGCTGGGAAAGAACCTTTTTGGCAGATAGGACAGCATGTACAAAGGCGCTGAGGTAGGATCCGCATAAGTCTTAAATGAACTGAGAGGTTCTGGTCCTTCTTCTATTGAAGTTTTCATTTTTCTTTGCCCCCTATATTCCTCCTCTTGCCAGAAGCCACTTGGGTTTTCTTTTATGGCACTTGTCCATTTTGTTTCATATCGAATCTATCAAATGAGTTTCCTCTGAATTCTTTGAGGACAATGACTGTACACTGTACATATCCATTTTTCTTACTGATATCTTCCAGAGGAGAAAATTCCATCTAATGGAATTTATAGATTATTTGGTGAACTGTTTATCGACATTGCAAATATAATTGAATAAATGGCTTCCATTTAGTCAACCGTAGAGTTTATATGACTCACTTCGTCCCCTGACTTTTTTTACCCAGCCCTCCTGGACTTCATAGAACCTTTTCAATCCTTAGACATACCTGTTTTTCCTGAGTACCTTGTTTTTCAGCTCATAGGCCAAGATGAGTTGGTGTTAGTTGTTACCATCCTCTTTCAACTCTCCATGGGATCAGAGAGCTGGCATGATCTGAGACTCATGCATTGAGTTTGGAGTTTAGCTGGTTTTTTTTTTTTTTTTCCAGTTCTAAGCAGAAACTCCAGTGAGCCAGCGTGTAGGTCAAACCCAGCTAGCCTACCAGGCTATAGTCTTGAACAGGCCACACTATTGATTGATGTGGTTCAGCAATATGTGGATGGCTGAATGTGGTTGTGGTCCTGGACATTTGTTAAGAGTTTGAGTAAGCCCAATTTAGTGGGCCTTCTTGTTGGATGAATGTCATGGGAGAGTAAGAAATGGAGGCAAATGTAGAGATATTCATAAATCTCATGTCTACTTTTGGCTCTTTTTTTTTTTTTATGGTGGTTTGGCTTCCCTGCCCAAAAGAAACCTTCCTTGGAGCCCCCCCCCCCCCAGCACACATTTAAAAGAAACAAAAGTTGAATTCTAATGGTTGACTAGGGGGCATGAGTTCAAAGCTCCTTGTTTTTTCATTTATCAGATACTTAGTAAGCACTTATTTTGCCAGGGACTCTGCTTGGAGTGGAGGAGGCAGGTGTGTACACCCGGAACTTGAGTGACTTATAACTCAGAGCAACTAGTCTCTCCTTCCATACTACAGGGGCCCCTTGGAACAGAGTTGGGAAACCACAGTCTGTCTTAACAGTAAAATGAGTATACCTTGTAGGTGATGATCTGACATTTATCAGTTAGCATATTCCCAGTCTGTTAATAAAAATTCAAACTAGTGCTTTTTATCCTTTCCTCGGTAAAAACTTTGGAGTCTAGCAGCTGCCATATGTATTTTCCTCTGCCTAAGAAAGCATACTATTTTTTTCCTTAGTTGCTCCTTACTGCTTATGTGTGACCTGTCCATTTCCCCCTGCCTCCAGCCTAGTGGTTTTCTCAAGGGAGTGCTTTGTTTTTCTGGTTGGACCTTTGGTTTTCTGAAGGCAAAGGATGTGTCTTCCATTTTCATCTTACGATAATGAGCACAGTCTAAGTATTGGTTGCTCAGTGAATCCAGGGTTGGTTCTCCTGATCGGCAGTGACACCATGCTCCAGGTATGGTTCTCCTAGGATGTATAGGAGATGAGTGGAAAACTTGGACTGTGGGTGTTTGTGGGGCCTGATGTTTTTAGATTCCTATTAAGGTATCCCTGGAGCTTTGCAGCCATTTATACCACTTTTCTACCAGGCTGCGTCAGGATTCCTCCAGGGAGGGAAGAAGATGTGCTCCGGCTCTCAGGAGATATCTGTGCATCCCGCACTGACCAGGCCGGGAGGCCATCAGTTTGGCCCTGAGGGCAGGTGCCCCTCCAGTGCTGGATCCCGTCTTCCCGGTGCCCATTTTAGAAACAATTCTAAGCCTACCAGCCAGTGGGGGATGCTCCTCATGGCCATAGAAGCTGGTCTGCTCCCTAGTGTCCTGTAAAGTAGAGCATTGTGTGTGTAGAGACAAAGGGCACCCCTTTAGGACTACTGGATTTCTCTTTGGCAGAATTCCAGGAGGTGTCTCTGTCCTTGCCAAAGGAACACCACCTCCGTGCTTGGGACCAGGATGTTCTGGGCGCCTGGGTTGGTCTGGGGAGTGGGAGTTAGGGGCCTCCTCATCACAGTTGGTTGCATGCTTGGACTTGCCAAAAGTCTTTGTGTTTCTCCACTTCCTCATCTGTGAAATGGGGCTAATAATACTTGGGGAAGGAGAACTCAGAGGATTTGTGTGGATTCATAAACGTACCCTCAGAAAGCGCTTTGAAGATGTGAAACTGTCCACAGGCCTAAGCCTGCACGTGGTCAGAGGTGTTCCCATCTTCTATCTTTGGTTTGCCTGTTGCCACCAGGAGTCGAAGGCCTCAAGTTCTGGGGCTGGGTGTGGGGTGTCAGGTTGTACTTGCCTGGTTCTTGATGAAGTTTTCATTTTTTCTGAGAAAATCACAACTTGTTTTCTTAGGTCAGACACCAGGCCTTCTACTGGAGTTCTGGTTTGCTTTTTTCCCCCTGTGTGTAAAGGGAGGGAGGCAGGAAGAGGGAGAATGAATGAGAATATCTGTGTATAATCTGTAAGTTGCTTTTGTTGAAAGGGAGATAAAAGAATTTCATGTCTTGGATGGCCAAGAGAGAGGACAGTTGCCTTGTCTCTAAGGGTCAAATCTAGCCACCAGGTCTTTCCCAGAAGTGTGGGAGCCCAACAGCCATATCAATGAATTACTTCCACAGCTAATGGAAGAACTGGTTGCAACTAGGACAATTATTAATTTTGGTTTTCTTTTCGATTATTTTTCCACACTTGTGATTCTTTTGAAACACGTTTTCAGCCTGGCTTTGGTGGAAACTTGTTTTCAGTTGTGGGCTCTCCTGACCTCACTGGGACAATGGGAAGAAGGGTTGAGATGAGGGGGAGGGACCCTACATCCTTGCAGCTCAGAGTGTGGTCCTGGTGTAGCAGCAGTAGCATCACCTGGGCACTGGTTATAAATGCAGAACGCCCCCCTCCCCTGCAGATGCACACACTGAATCAATCTTTTACCAAGATCATCAAGTGGTTCGTATCTATGTTAAGGTTTAAGAAGCCCTAGAACGTTTAAAATTCTCTGTATTTTTTCGAATCGCAGTAAAAAAGTGGGGGGTGTTGGTGGTTCTAGGTTGAGAAGTTCATGTTTACACTGATGCTGTTATAGGCCCCTTTCTTTTGAAGGGTCTGCATTATCACTCCTCTAGATTTCCGACTTCCTTTCTGTGTTGTCCTTGACTTGTGTTAGAAAGCTGTGAAGCGTGAGTGAAACTAGCGGGTGAGTTAATGTTTCCTGTTCCACATCACACCATTCAGATGTCGAAATGTCTGAAAGGAGAAGATGCTCAGGACTCAGATCACTCGGTGACTGCAGACCGCCTTAAGAATTATGCTGGGTTGCTTGAAAATTACAGAAGGAAGTGTCTCATAAAATGATGAAATAGAAAACTGAGGCCATGTCAGGAGGGGATCAGATTATGGCTTGTGCTCCTGAGCTGCTCAGGTGGATGTGCTCCATCAGCACTGCAGAGGCAGCTGGGATGCTATACTTAGTCGGGTTAACCCTGGTCTGGCTTGATTTCAGAGAATTATGGTAGGTGGTGACGGTTTTAAGAGTAAGCCTGCCATTTCAGGAGAGGGCTTTGGGTAGTGGCTTGGTAACATCATACACTTGGATGAAAGAAGAGTCAAGCCAGCCTCTCTTTGGGCAGGAGGTCCTGAGACCAACAACCTCTCTATTTCTAGGGTGAACCATTCATTATGCAGGTGTTTCTGTCCTGAGTCTGGCTGGTGACCGATGTTTGCATATGGTGGTTATCCTAAAATAGGATGGACTGCAATTTATTGTCATGCGCTAGGGAGATGGCCCTCAGATAATTTATGGTGCTATGAAAAAAAAAATGTCAAATTGTATAAATTCAAAATTATTTAGGAAACGTGCAATTTTGGCTGCCTTATTGAATAGAAAGATAACTCGATTGCTGTAGCATAGTGAAAATATTGAAACCATGTGTAGCTTTGTTCTTTTTTCTGAAATTATGAACAGGGCATAAATTTACCTGAGGGCAGAGAATGGCATTGCCTAGCTAAATTCACCTCTAATTTGTTTAATTTTTTTATCCCGGTGTCAAAATTGCGGAAAATGATATTCATTCACTTTCTGCTGTGGTTTCGTTCTTCTTTTTCTTACTCTTACGTGGTTTTCCCCTTAAGAATGTGTTGTTGTTCAGAGCTTTTCTTTAGGAAGCATCTCACTCTGGTAGTGATGGTGACAGGTTTCCTTTGGAATGTCTGTCCCTTGCAGATTGGTAGCCTCTTCTGTGATAGGAACATTTCTAGTCTCATCTCAAGGACCATCCTGGGGTGAGGCTTCAGGGAATATTGGCATCGCAAAGCTAGACAGGAAAGTGGAGACCCTCGTCCTGTGATTTGATTCGGTGGGCCTGGGGCTCACCAGATGCTGATCTGGACAGGAGGTAGAAACTCAGATGTGTAGCACCAGGCAGGGAAAGCTTCTTTATTCATAACTGCCTTTGATCCCTATCTACTCTCCTGATCGACCACCACCTTGGATAGGGACTGGTTTTACACACAAGTAAATGTGTATGTGTAGATATATATCAATTAATGTACATATATAAGTAGGTAACTTATGTGTATATATCTGTATCTGTTTATGTGCATGTATTTATATATGTGACCTTACGAACATACACACACGTTCCTTTAGAGACAAGTGTGCATATGCACCTATGTCTGTGTGTATGCTTCATTTATTTATTTAGATTTTTGTTTATTTATTCATGAGAGACACAGAGAGAGGCAGAGACATAGAGTGCATTTTTAAAAAAATATCTTAGGTAATATAATGATAGAAATGTTTGGGATGTACATATTTAATCCCCTATGCAGATGAGGACACTGCAGGTCATAGCAGTGCAGTAGCATCCTGGTGGAATTAGACCCAATGCCTCACTTCAAAAAAAAAAAAAAGACGCCTCTGCTTTCCTATTGTGTGCTCTAATATGGGTTGACACCTTCTCTGTCACCTCTTCACGTAACTCTGTGATGGCTTGTCAAACCCCACACCCTCGTTTTTGCCATATCTTTATGTTTTTTTTTTAAGATTTTATTTATTTATTCATGAAAGAGAGAGAGAGAGGGGCAGAGACGTAGGCAGAGGGAGAAGCAGACTCCCTGTGGGGAGTCTGATGTGGGACTCGATCCCGGATCTCCGGGATCACATCCTGAGCCAAAGGCAGACTCTCAACTGCTGAGCCACCCAGGCGTCCCTATCTTTATGTATTTGGAATACACGTTACCTATTTTTGCTTTAAATTTATTTTTAAAGATTTATTCATTTGCTTATTTTTATTAATATTTTTCATAAGAGGACACTGTAGAGTTTGTTCATTATTGGAAAACTAGTGGGATGGTAGACCGTGAGGGAAAGAGAACTGTGAAAATGAAGATCTAGGTATTAAATATATGTGTGTGTGTGTCTGCATGCATGTGCATGTGTGAGTGTGCACATGCATATGTACGTCTCTCCATTTACCAGCTCAAACCACCCCGTGTACCACCCATGGTATTTGCACTGTACTTTTGGGAAACACCGAGATAGACCAGAAACCTCCAAATTAGTTTGCAAATGATGTGGCATATTGAGAGACTGGTCTCTAAAGGTCATTGCCCTTAGTACACTGTGGTGGGAACTAAAAATGTTGGTGGGGATCCAGTTTCTTTCTTACCTTCTGATGGCAGGTGTTAGGTACAATCTTGAATAAGATCCATCCAGCCTAAGGACCTAAAGTTTGGAAACCTCTACCTTTGATTAATCTTTTTTTTTCACAGCTCTGCTGCAAAGGTAGAAGCTGTTGTTTTGGGATATTGTTTTCCCTTTTGTTCCCCTTTCCCTTATGTATTATTAACTTCTGATTCTTAAATTCTTACATTAACCTTTTAAAAGACATGTTTTTATACATAACTGGTTTAGTAGATGTTTTCTTAATTCTTTGCAGTGATACTGGCCTTGAGTGAATAACTGGGATAAAACATTAAGATTGTGGTTGCCCCAAATTAATCTTTTGGTTTTTGAATGTATATCCTATCTTTGGATTTTGGGATTTCAGGTGGGCATGATAAAATACTGTGGTTCTGACTGTTAATAATTTTTCTATTAGGCTTTTTTTTTGAGTGGAAGAGGAAATTGAACTCTTTAATCACTTCAAAATAATAATAATAAAAAAGAATCAGTATCGAATTAGTATATTATACAAAATGGAAGGGGGGGGAACCCTGTCATTTTCTGTCTCTGCCATTTGAACCCAATGCCCTAAAATGAATGGTATATTTGAGTTATAGAGCCCATGTGGGAAAATTCAAGAAAAATGCTGCTTAGCCCTTGCTTCGTTGTGTTTCCTTTTCCTGTGCAAGAGAATATGCAAATTGCCTTTCTGTGGATGCTCTCTCACATCCTTGTAAAGGTTCTGTGGGGATCCATGCATCTTGCTGAGTTGAGCCTTGTGCCAGCTCGGAGAGTTTGATTGTTTTTGCTAATAGAGACAGATTTTGTCATTAGAGATACCCAAGTGTGATGCTGCCTACATTCTTCCTGAGTCTCTGGTCACAGAAATCCCTTTGGCTTTAGGTGCAATTCACTGGAAACACACATACACACACGCACACACACATACACACACACCCCCCTCAAGCACACAGAATTTGACTGTGGAATTGGCAAGGAGTACGTGAGCCAAATTTGGCCTGTAGAAATTAACACTGGCAACTTCGTAAGTAAAAATTACATGAAAAGCACTCATGGGGGAAGGAGGAAGGGAAAAAAAAAAATCTAGGATAACAGTGCAACAGACCACGTTTCCTATCCAGTCTGTCTTCTCAGGGCTGTTTGTCTAAACAGCATTGCCATTTTTTCTAAACAGTACTGCTGGTGTCCTCGATCTGTAATATGAAGTGAATCAACTACAGAGACCAAATGCTCATTGAGTTGAGAGTTCCTTTATTTGGCCAAATTAAACCCAACAACCCCAGCTCTGTCCAAACTTGTGCTAGTCTAGGGCCAGCTAAGATGCCTGTCCCCATTTGTAGATCTACAGAGAAAAATGAAATGATACATTAACTGTTTCCTAGTCTTGGGTTGAGAAGGAATTTAGCGCCATGTAAAACTAATCATTTTTTGTCTCTGAAAAGCTGGAAACATAATACATGGAGATTGTCTCAGACGTGGAAAAAAAATCATAAGAGACTCCATGTGGTTTTTGGAAAGGTGTGAGTAGTGATATTAAAGTCTTGTGTGGATGGTCCATTATTTCCCTCTGCCACCTTAGTTGTCTGCTGAACAAGGCGGTCCAGAAGAACGATGCTTATTTTTAGGGCAGTTTGGAATGGTTTATAGTTTGGTTTTGGTGCAGGGTCTTATGCGTCTTAGTCCACAAGCACAGAGACAGAGATAATTGGAAGTCTAAAATCAATAACGATGGAACATAGCCAGTGTGAAACAGATGCCGGAATAAACCATCTGTAAATTCCATGGTGGGCGGAGTGGGGGCTCAGAATGTTTATTTGCATCCTGTGGACCACTGGAGTAGCCCTGAGGATGCCACGGGTCTATACCATTTGCCTTCAGAGCTCTCTCTCTTCCAGCTCCAACCCCACCTGCTCTGTTATGTGTATTTGAAGCATTGCTTTGGGCATTTTGTAAGGACCTTGTCTGATTTTTGCATAAATTGGGAACCCACCGAATACAGTTGGACATTGTTTCTCACAGACTGAGTGGTCCCGTTCCAGTTGGCTCTCCATTCAGCAGCCCGAGTAGTCTCGTCAGAATGTAGATGTGATCATGTCCCATTCACCTGTTCCACCACCAAGCTGAGGTCCCTTCACTGGCCCCCGACTACCCTTAGGCTAAAGAATTCTGTCACAGGAGCTGTACAACCTTTATGGTGTGAATTCTACTTTCTTTTCTTCCTGTGGTACCCCTGCCTTTTATTCTCTTGCAACCAATCCAGTTATGTCTTACTCTGCTCCTTGGTGCCACAGGGCCTTTGCATATGTTCTCGGCCTGGAGTGTGCTTCCCTTTCTTCTTCACCTGGTTACCTCCTATTTGTCCTTCAGCTCACAGCTCAACTGTAACCTCATGAGGGAATTTTTCCTTGATTTCTCTATCTGCCGTCATCCCCCTTAAACTTTGCTCTGGCCCAGTATAACTTTGTGCCATTTATCCCAATATAGTTTATATGTATCTTTGTTTCTATATTGATTAATGCCAGTCTTTTTACCATCTCCAACAGGCAAGCATATAACTTTCTGGGTGCTGTTTTATACTAGTCTCTAAACATAATGCCTGGCACAAAGTAGATATTTTGTAAATATTTCTTCAGCAAATGGCTGGGGTAGTTGGTCTATTGTTCCTGTTTTGAAAAATACTGGAGTCTCAACTTTCTATTATTTTGTGTCCTTTTGAAGTCCTATTTAAAAACAGAACCAAGTTGTTTACTTATAAACCATGTGGTTACTCTGAATGGTTTACATTATTTTTTCAGATTGCTTTTGGGTTATAGGGCTGAGGTTCTTTTTAAGGGGGAGTGATTGTTTTGTGGAGGTGAAGGGCAGTTTGTGGTCGTGACTGCTTCATAGTCAAACACTCAAATATTGTTGAGTTTTGTTTTGCTTACACTTTAATTCCTGGTAATGCTCTCCCCTTTAATTTGGTAATAGGGCACCGTATATGTCCCTACAGCCACGTACGTATAAGCCACTTACCATCTCTCAACCTTGCTGTCTGTACCTGTGAAGTGAGAGAGTCGGATTACTTGATACCTAAGTTTCCTTCTGGCTCTGATACTCTGTGTTTTATTTGTATAAATATTGGCTTTCACATCAAAGACCCAGGTTCAAAAATGTTGCTATGTCTACATCTTATAAAGCTTACATGATTTCATGGAGGGCTTAGATATTTTTTGTTATCAATGTGAGTGAAAGTTACAATTTGTAGATTGAAAAATTATCATCATACTTACAGACATTAATTTTTTTACTCACTGGGATCCTCATTGCCCCCTTTTTTAAAACGAGCCTTTAAATAGGTGATCTATGAGAAATTAGAAGATTTTAACACATCAGTTTTGGGTGCACTTGGTTTCTTTCTCAGAGTTTCTAATACATGCACATGCCTTATGAATTTCCAAAAGGTGGGGCATTATATACGTACTTACTGGAATACAGACTCCATGGAGAGGAATGCTGTTCTTTGGAATACGTGTCCACATATGTGTATTAGGAATGGAGGGATATGTGTACCAGATTCCATATGATCTTAAGGTACAAATGAGAACTTAATATCATATTTCCAAATACCTGGATTTCTCATAGGGTGTGATTGTAGTATACTTTGAGAGTGCCTTTTACGTTTTTGAAATGAGCAATAACAAAAAGAGTAAGGAAATGCCAGGAGAATGTAGTGTTCTCAATGGGAGCATTTAATGTAAAGCCACATGCTGGATTTGAAAAGTGAACCACCATGCTATTACATGGTGCTGATCCATTACTGAGTGCCCTTAAGAACTTCCTGGGGCTGATCTTAATTATCATTTTTTTGTTTGGTTTGATTTGTGGTTTTTGTTTTGTTTTGTTTTTGTTTTTCAGAGGGGGATGGGGCAGGGGGAGAGAGGGAGAGAAAATCTTAAGCAGACTCCACACCCAGCCTGACAGGGGGCTCGCTCTCACAACCTCAAGATCATGACCTGAGCTGAAATCAAGAGTCAGTTGCTTATCTGACTGAGCCACCCAGGCGCCCCTTAATTATCCTTTTTATTTCACATGCTTTGTTATTGTCTTGTTATTCCTTACCCATGGCATTATCATGGCGATACCCAGTCTTTATAGCATGGCTCCAAAGAGGTACCTTTGAGATCTCAGCTTTCTGGTTCTCCTCGTGATCTACTTGGTCTTCTTGTGCCCTCGACTTGGGGCCTCATCAGAGGGCTGGAGCGTGTCCAGAAGGCTCCATGAATTGCTGTTAGCATAGTCCTCAGGTCAGAGGAAACTCCCCCTCGTTTGTTCCCCCTTTTGTAATTAGGAGTGGCCCTAAATCTTAACCAGTAAGTCCTTAAGTGGGCTGATAGATGTGCTAGTGCAAAGTGCAAAGACTGGGGGCTACCTAAAGTGAAGTGTGGATGCAGAGGGTCCTTGAAGAGCTGGGCATTCCTCCCAGTCTAGGAGTTTCCCGGCCTACCAAAGCCAAAGGCCGGCACCCAGGTGGATGCTGACCAAACGTGTGCTGATGTGGATGGCCCCGAGCTGGTTGCAGAGGCCAACCATAGTGGCCTGTTGAACTTGGGTGCTGGAAACTCAATGTGGTGGGCTGTTTGTGACAGCTGGTACAGATATGAGCCTGGGATCAGGAAATCCCCATCCCTTCCCACTGACACTCAGAGAGGTGGCTGGCAATGGTTTTAGAATTCTGTCTGAAAAACAGTTAACCTGTTAGGAAATGATCTGGAGGGCCAGCAGGACTGGCATTTGGTTACGTCTCTGTCGCCTTTCTCTCCCCTTCGTGGCTAACACTCCCATGGCTGGTTGAACAGGTAGCTTCTCACAGGGCTGCCCCTGCCGAGGGAGGGATGCCTTGATGTCTCTGGGTATTTCTGTCCTGCCTTGTATTCTTTCTAGTTGCCTGCCTTACATACTTCTTCTCATCTCTGTCTCCTTACTTTTATCGCAGATCTATTTATGTCACAAGGAATAAATGCTTATTGCTAAATAAATAAATAAATAAATAAATAAATAAATAAATAAATAATGAGGGGGAAAAAACAAGAAAAAATGCATATAGGTAAGAAGGAAAAAAATACCAAAATTGTTTCTAGTAACATTTTGTGGTATTTCCTTCCATTGTTTTTCCAGGCATGTGAGTGCACACACCCATCTATAGTTTCAAAAATGAGCTCATACTGTACATGCAGTTTGGTGGTTTGTCTTTTCTATTTAAAATATATCATGGAACTTACTCTGATACGCATCAAAAAACAAACTAGATGGATAGAGATACATGATTAGGCAAGTGGAGCAGCATGTTAATATGTAGTATCTAGGAGGTCTGGAGATAAGGTTTACTAAATACTTAAAGTGCAGCATATAAAGAGGGGACATCTTGCTATACCATTAATGTAGATGTATGTCGTATATTTTAATGGCACCACAGCATCGTCTCCTATGGATGCGTTGTCATTTACTTTGCCCGTTTCTTATTGGTTGGCTGTTGAGGTAATGTGTGTGTTTCTGTTGGGGGGTGGGGTATGGGGGCGGTGGTATATTTGTGTGCTTCCATGAGCTGAGTGGCTAGTGGACCCCCCTCCCCCTCCATCTCCTTGTGTTTTCAAAGGAATGGAACTGAGTATAGGAATTGGGAGGGCCACTCCCGTACGGCAAGAGACAAAGCACCTTTGAAATTCCTACTTTTAGTTTTACTCTTAGCGTGTAGACAGGTGGTACATTAATTTTCTCGTTGGTTTGCCTATATTAAGCAGAACAATATTTTTAATTAGACAAACATATTTAACCCAAAATGTGTTTATTCTCTCCTGTCTGTTTTTTTTTTTCCAATCTGTGTACACTGTGAGTTGGTCGTAGGGTGCCCAGGTGCCTGCGCTGAAGGTAGAGGAGGGGAGGGGTAGTCAGCCTGCAGTGGACTCACAAGATAAGAAGGCGTGAACACGGTCTCACTTGGGAGCACAGCCCCTGTGTGCAGGACCCATATTTTCTTCCTGTATTCTTTCTTCCTGTTCTTTACTCAGGGGGATGGCTTGGTTGCATCGTTTTTGAAGTATTCGGAATGACACACGCCTCTGGGTTCACTTTCACCGCCAGGAGTGGTGGGGGTCTCTTCTGACCCATCTGTGGTTCCCTTTTGCATTACATTCCGGTCCTTGGTCTGGCCCACGTTGACTGCAGTGCCATGTTGCTTTCCTTCCTTAACAGAGTCAGAGTCTTGAGTACACAGCAGATGCAGCTTTTAGCCTCTTCAATCAACCAGAATGTGAAGTACGACAGGTGCTTCAACCACAGGAACCTGTCCTCACCCCACTCGGTAAATCCCATGATGTTTTTTGCACCAGAGTTTGGGAGAGTGGTTTTGAGCACTTGAAGAGTTTGGGGCAAGGCATCTGAGACCCAAAGACATGAAGTAACTTTGCCAAGGGCCAATGCTTGATATCTCCAGATTCCGCCAGGCCATGCTGCCCACTCCTCTTGGGGAGGGACATAAGGATTTGGAAGAGATTGCCAAACAAGAAAAAAGAGCGATTTGTCTAGAAAACACAGGTTTGTCAATTTGAAGAGTGGAAGAGGAGCCATATGCCATTAGGGCAAGATGCTGCTCTGTTTGGAAGCACTTCTACCCCCCGTAGCAGTAAGAATATTCATGATCATTACGGGGAATTTTGGTCTTTGCACATCATTCACAGCGTGGGGCCTTCTGATGGGTGTTATGTCACCTCTCAGCTGGTAAGCTGGTTATTGTAGTCTTTGCTGCTCTCTCCCTTGGATCCATTTCTCCATGAAACTCGGAAGCTTACAGAGATGAAGTGACTTGCCCAGGCTCATAGCTGTTAGTCCTAGAGGCAGTCCTGGAACAGAGGCTTTCCTCATTCATAAGCTGCTGCTCATTTGTTCTGCGACACTGGAGGAGGACCTTAAGTGTTGATCACTGCTTTTTATGGGTCATTCCCTGTAAGGCACTTGGCCAACCACCTGTCAGCATCAGATAGGCAGAGATGACGGTCAGAAAAGGCTATTCAGCTTCTGTAATTCCAGGACAGGTTTGTCTTCTCTGGAGGGAGACCTGGAGCAGGTACATAAAATATAAGTCAGTGTAGAAGTCCTTATATTGTGTTGTGTTGAACGTAACCGCCAATACTCAAAATACGTGAATTTCAAAGTTATTTTACATCATCTGATACCCCTCAGACAGTGTGTGGATTCTGTTCTGTATCTTTGCACACTCTGAACAATGGAGCCCCTCAAACATGCTCTAAAACCCTGCATCTCTTGTAGTAAAAGGCTTGTCTGTTTGCCCTGTCTGCTACACGGATGAAGCCACATGTGATAAGGATCAGCATAACTCCAGGAGGCTTTCAACATTAGCAGTAGGCAAGAAAATAGACAAATACCAACCCGTCTTAAGAAAAGCCATATCAGAAATGTTTGTTCTGGGAAAAAGACGTTTATTATTTTTTTATGCAAAGGACAAAAATATGATATGTATTTCAACTTCGAAAAAGTAAGGTATCAAGTAACAAAGCATATTCTGCTTAAAATCCTGATTTTTCCATGAGAGATTTCTCTTGCGACTTCAGAAGCACAGAAATCTTCATTTGGGGAAATTTAAAAAATGTAGTGTCTGACATGCGTTTTTTAAGTCCTTTGAGAATATATATGAAACATTGATTAGGTGTGTGTGGACAATTTGAAAGACACACAAATGCATTTTTGGGTACACAACCACAAAATGCATCTTTTGGCAAATGAGAAAAGCACAATGTCTCTTTTGAGTAAAATAGCATCAGGAATTATAACCTAAAGTTGGAAGCACACCATAATGTCTTGGAATATAACAAAATTTTGAAACAAAATTAATAGTCCACCTGAAATTTTAAAATGTTACTGTCTGAAGATATGGAAACCAAATTTTTACCCTTTTAAAAAGATTGTGGACAGTTAAGTAGGGTGAAAATATCAAAAGACCAACAGCATCTCATAATCTCCTTTCTAGTCTTAATTATTTGTCCTTTTTTCTTTTAAAGTGGAAAATAACTTATAGGTACAATTAGTGAACATTATTATGCGCCAGAGACTGTGTTTAATTCCTTCACTGTATCGTTCCTAAAACTCTGTGTGGTAAGGCCTGTTATTGGCTGTATTTTATAACCACAGGAGCTGAGTTTCAGACAGGTGGAATTACTTGTTGGGGCCACACAGCTTTTAAAAGGCACTTTTAAGAGACACTGAGACTTGAACCCAGGCAGTCTGACCCCAAAGTTAAAGCACCTAGCTACGGGTATATGTTACTTTTACTTAAAGGTTTTTTTGTTTGATTTTTTTTTTTACAAAATATTTTATTTATTTATACATGAGAGACTGAGAGACACAAAGAGGCAGAGACCTAGGAAGAGGGAGAAGCAGGTTTCTCACAGGGAGCCCGATACGGGACTCCATCCTCTGACCAGGGATCATGCCCTGAGCTGAAGGCAGATGCTTAACAGCTGAGCCACCCAGGTGTCCCTACTTCAGGATTTGTTTTTGTTTTTCCCCCTATTCACTTCAGAATAGCCTGAGATCTCTTTGTTGTGAGAGAAGTAACTCAGACTTAATGCTTCCTTTCATCCAAATTGTGAGCCTTAGTGCAATCCTACTACTGTAGACAGAGTCACATGCTTCCGGCATCATGCCTGCTGAAGAGGACATAAAGGCTATTGTATTGGCACATTCATTCACTTGTTCATTTGTTCACAAGTAGATAGTTCAGTGGCAGTTACATTCCAGCTCCTTGTTTCCCACACTGGGCGTAGAGCAGTGGGTACAACCACTTCCTGATCTCATGGTGCTTACATCCTAGAATGGAAGAAGCGTATCAAATAAATGACGCTATGTTTCACAGTGGTAAGTAGTTTAAGGAAAAGGAATCAGGACGAGGAAGTGGAGAATGTGAGTGACAGGTATACTGTTTTTGCCCAGGAACTTCAAGGAAGGAAAGAACAGTGAGACATGAAGGAGCCTTGAGGATATCTGAAGGAAGAAGAGCATTTAGGAAGAATAGCAAATGCAAAGGCCTTGTGGTGAGAGCTTGAGCATTAAAAAGAAAGAGAGAGAGAGAGAGAGAGAGAGAGAGAGAGAGAGAGAGAGAGAAAAGCCTGTTATTCAAATTAATCTGTCCTTGCATATGCCTTCCTTTTCAGATAATCATATATTTCTCTGAGGAATGTCAGTGTTGGTCTGTATTGAATGGCAAGGTGCCGAACAACCTATAAACATGGCATTTCTGGTTCCAGAGATTTGGAAAATATAGAGTATAGCCCAAAAGTTTATACCCCTGAGGTACATCCTTTCCTACCCAATGGAGTGATTTATTTTTAGTGGACTGGACGCCTTGTAGGAATTGGTAACCAAGATCTCTATGTTCTATGGGGCAGTGGTTCTAATAAGATGAGAATCTGGTCCCCCTGCTTCTGGTTACACCCCTAGAGCAAATAAAAAAAAGGATTGCCTGTATGATCTGGAAATGAGTAACTTGCATTATGGCAGAGTAAAACATCTTTGAACGGTTTTGATCTCAAATCTAAAAGGTTTCACATTCGTCAGTAAAATATTGTAAGATGCTATGTTCTTAAAATTTACTTGGTAACACCTTTGCAGATTGTTAATATCGATCCATTGGAATTCATATTTTCTTGATGAAAAGTCTTCTGAAATCCACAATTTCCTGCTGGACATTCATTGCGAAATGTATATTTAAAACCCTTGTGAGTGTGCGCATGGTAACGGCTCTGTGGAAGCCTGATTAGCTGGTTTCCAATTTGCCAGATTTTTTTTTTTTTAAGTTTTTTTTTAAACCATTCTTTCTTGTTAGGGAGCGCATAAAGGCATCAGAAACCCACTCAACAGCATTTCATTTCTGATATCCCTCAATATGGAATAAACAATTAAACTGATTTGAGTATGAATTGTCTCCGAAATATCCCCTTTATGCTTGGCAGCCCTATGCAAAAATTTCTGCCTGTTGCAAATTGAAAGTCTTCAAGTTGCAAACCCCCCTGAAGAACGGTTTTGATAATAGGGACGTTGTCAGACCCTTAACTCCGCCGCACGCTGCTGGGAGCCTCCGGAATAACGTTTAATGTAGTTGTCGGGCAAGGAGTCGTTGGCAGCCATGAGGATCCCTGCTTGAGTGCTCCCTTTCCTGACGGGGAATATAGGGCAGTGATCAAGCAGAGGGTCTCAAAGGAGGTCTTCAATCACCGGGTAACATGAAGAATGGGATGTACACAGGCTGCCGGGGAAGCGAGCACAAAGCTCCTGAATTGTAGAGAGACAGATAATTCCTGTATGAACACCCAGATGACTGGGAACCTATTCCTTATGGATTAAACAGTACCCGAGGACACTAAGGCTAATAGGAAATGCTGAAATGGAGATTTTTTTTTTTTAGTCTCTATTTTTGCACTGTTTATGATCTGCCAGCAGGAATATTTCACGGCATTAAAGGCATGGCCAGAAAGCAAGAAGATGTATATGTATATACACACTTATACACACACACACACACACACACACACATACACAGTTCCTCTGTATCTTCACAACCCTGATATCACATATGGCCCTTGCGGACGGAGTATTGTGTGTTGTTTAGTCTTGGAACTTCTTTTAAAGATAGGATGTCATTTACAATCTTCAGGCCATATGTTTACTCAGACTTAAGAAACACGGGCTAATCTTTTTCTATTTTGAGGAGTAATAAATTGAAAAGATAATTACATAATATGGTGCATAATGTAACTCTGGCTTGAGCCATATGTGTTTAATTTTAGAGAAACATGCGTGATGACAGGTTATGAAGGATGAAACTATTTTAGTCTTTTTAGGGATTAGAAGCATGATTTTTTAAAAAGAATAAGTGTCCCTTATTTCCCCCCACCCTCCTGACTTCCCCTGAAAAACAACCCAATACACAAACTCAGTGAAAAACACTCTACTGAAAGCAGTTTGTTTTTCTGGTGGCCACTGGCAAAGACAATTCAAGTTAGAGGGCATATTATTTTCAAGCTCTTGTAAAATGAGATGCAGGCTTCCGTGTGCTGGGGGGGGGGGGCGGGGAATGGGTGACATGTAGTTCCTAATGCGAGAGCAGAGTGGAGATGCTGCATTTAGAGTCAAGCAGAAATTTGTCATCTGAGTATCCAATTAGAAACAACAGCAGTTATCTCTCTCCTTACTGAACGTGATAGCGTATCTGATGTAAAATGTTGTGGCGGGAGAGGTGCAAGAATTTTCCCTTTCTTCCTTATGCAAATGTCTATGGAACACCTTCTATGAAGCTCCACACTACACTTGGCACCTAGGATGCAGAGTCAGCTAAAATACTCTCCATAAAACTCTTAAGCCAGCAGGAAGCTCATAGACTGAGACCCACTTTCATGTCACCCTCAGAACGTGTCCCTTTGCCCGTGATCCTGGCCTGAAGGCAGGATTGGCAGGTGTGGTGGGCAGAATAATGCCCCCTAAACATGTCCACGTCCTGATCGCTAGACTCTGGAAACGTGATATGTCACATGGAAAAGGGGAATTAAGTTTGCAGTTGGAGTTCGGGCTGCTCATCACCTGACCTTGGATGGGGGAGATTATCCTGGGTTACCCCAGTGGGCCCAACACACTCAGAGGGTTTTTAAAAGTAGAAGAGGTAAAACCAAAGGGAACCAGAGCCGGGCTTTGAACATGGAGGAAGGGGTGACATGCCGAGGACTGCGAGCAGCCTCTAGACGCGGAGAAACAGAAGCAAGGAGCCTCCAAAAGGAGCACAGCCATGCCAACACCTTGATTTTAGCCCCATGAGACCCATTTTGGACTTATCACCTCCAGAACTGTAACACAATAAACGTGTATGTTTTAAGTCACTGAGTTAGTGGTAATTTGTTACAGCAGCAGCAGGAAACTCCTATGTGGGAGGAGGACCACGTGCCTGATGTAGGGTGAGTGGATCAGTTGTTAGCAAATATGGCTGCATATTAGAATCACCTGGTGGAGTTTAAATATCCTGGTACCTGGATCTTGGAACCCCCAAATTCCAACTTAATTAGTCTAGGGGTGGCCTGAGCATGGTGATTTTGCAGGTGACTCAGACATGCAACCAAAGAGGTGTAACACTGATTTAGTATCAGATAAACCTGGCTTCCAGTTGCACACCTGCCTTGGGCCAGCCTGGTGTGTCAGCAAGTTACTCTTTTAGCTTTAGTTTCCCCATCTGTTAGGTGGGGATACTGTGATCTTCTACCTAGGGTTGTACGATCCTGCTGTATTAAAGGGCACGTGTCTTTCTCACAGTGATTGCTCAGTAAATGGTAGCTACTGTTTGGACTCTTCTTATGATGATTGGGATGCAGAGAGGTAGATCTACCCCTGATGAGATAATACTAGGTACAGAGCCTGGCTGATTTATATAGCTTGTATTCACAACTGCTTTCTGAAGTATCTTCTATTATTATACCCTTTCCATGGAAGGTAGATGGGATCAGAAAAGTTAAGCAGCTCTTCCATAGTTGCACAGGTTATTAGCCCAGGAATCAGGGCTTGAACCTGGATCTCACGCTGAGTTTGGGGCCATGCGGGCTTGCCCCGTGTAAGACTTGCAAGGCAGATGCGTGCTGTTGAGCCCCCCTTGGCGGCCTTTCACAAACCATTGCCAGTGTCAGTCCCTGGACTGGGGGTGGTATTTTGTACCGGATTCAGTCTCTGCACGATAAACCATATTTGCCCTGTTGCCTGCCGTCACGGAAAAGGAGGTTGAAAGCCATGGGAATGATGATTCTTAACAGTTATAGGCTATTTGCCTCTGTCTGCCGTTTAATCTAATCTCAGGTTCAGTTGATACTATTGATTAGGTTCTTTTCAAAATGGTATGCGGCATATGGGGCTTCTCTGTGTGGGGTAAAATGTTATTCTTCTCCTCCGTGAGTTGAGAAGAAAAGGTGAAAGTATACAATTAATTTGCCTGCACTTTCTCGCAAATTGTATGCTGGATTTCTGTGAAATGCTGTATGGAACAATATCCCAAGCAAATTATTGTTATTTACTGTGACTTTTGCCTGCATATTTAAAGTCAACAATTATGTTTCTTTTCGGTACTTAATGGCCTTTGTACAACATTTTTAGAAACTTGGTCAGGTGTCACTAGGAAAATCCGCACTTGGACCCTGTGATTCTTGGGAAACAAGTTAACAATATCAGAAGTAACAACCAAGTCCTGTTTCTAAGAGGAAAAACACAGTAGCCCAAGGCACGGTTCCCTCTCCCTTCCTTTAAGGTAATTAATTAATTATCTGTAAGCCACTGCCCTGAATCTCATTTGTTTTAGGCAATATATAATCTTTTGTCATCCTTGCTTCTGTCTCAGTATCACTGAGAGCGAATAATGAAATTGAATTTGATAAATTCTTTTTTCTTCATATTGCATGGATTTTGGTGGCCGTTTTGGCATCTTTGGAATTCTGTCACTCCTTGGGTCCTTTAGATAGGAAAGTCTTTGGAAATTGACAATTGACCTGTAGTTGGCACACAATGTCGCATTAGTTTCAGGTGTACTACATAGTAATTCCGCAATTATATACCTCATGCAGTGCTCACCAGGGTAAATGTAGTCACCATCTGTCACCCGACAATGTTATTACAGTATTATTATGATATTATTGACTGTATTCCCTTTGCTGTACTTTTCATCCTATGACTTACTTGTTTTATAACTGAAAATTTGCACCTCTTAACTCCCATTCAATGATTTTTGTCCATCCCTCACCTCTCTCCCCTCTGGCAGCCACCAGTTTATTTTGTATTTATGAGTCTATTTCTGTTTCCTTGGGATTTTTTTTTTGTTTGCTCATTTGTTTCATGTTTTCTGTATAAGTTAACTTGTATTTATCTGTGTAAGTTAACTTGTATTTATCTTTTTTGTGTCTGACTTATTTCTCTTAGCATAATACCCTCTAGGTCTATCCGTGTTGTCATGATGGTGAAATTTTGTTCTTTTTTATGCCTGAATAATATTCCAGTGTGTGTGTGCACCTACCACATCTTCTTTCTCTTTTGATCTATCAGTGGACACTTGGGCTGCTTCCATATCTTGGCTACTGTAAATAATAATTAGTAATCATAAGGGTACATATATCCTTTTAAATTAGTGTTTTTGTCATCCTCAGGTAAATAATCAGAAGTGGAATTACTGGGCTGTATGGTACTTCTATTTTTAATCTCTTGAAGAACCTCCATACTGTTTTCCACAGTGGCTGCACCCACTTATATTCCTACCAACAGTTCACAAAACTTCCCTTTTCTCCACGTCCTCGCCAGCGCTAGTTATTTATGGTTATTCTGATACCAGCCATCGTGACAGGTGTGAGGCAATATCTCACTGTGGTTCTGATGTGCATTTCCCACATGATGAGTGATGTTTGGTATTTTTGCATCTGCCTCTTGGCCATCTGGGTGTCTTCTTTGGCAAAATGTCTATTCAGGTCATCTGCCGATTTTTAAGTTAGAGTATTTGTTTCCTTGACGTTGAGAGGAAAGGAAACTCTTTCTCCTAGAGGTGGGGCATGTGTGTATCACATCAGTAATTTTTCTCTATAATCCCTGCCCAGATCCTGAAATAATGCCCTCTTGTGTGTGTTCCACTCACCTTAACTGCCATGTAGCAGCCATCAACCTGAAGATTTTCAGTGATGAGCCGCATATATTTTTTTAAGCTGCCTCCTGTTTGGAGGTCCAAAGCAGGTTTTTTGTTCTAGCAGGGGTCCATAGTCCTTGCCATGACTGGAACTGACAGGAGCAGCTTATGGCCAGCCATGTGTGGATGTGCTAGGATTTCATGAATTTGAAGAGATCCCACTTCATTATTCCCAATTTCCAGGAACTTCAGATTATGGCACTTCCAACCAAGAAGCAGAAGCAAAAAGCCAGCAAGCCCCTCAAACTAGATCTTCTCTCTTGAGAAACAAGTCTGGCTTTCCTTATCCAACCTCTTATCTAATGAAAGAGTGTGAGGGATCCCTGGGTGGCACAGCGGTTTGGCGCCTGCCTTTGGCCCAGGGCGCGATCCTGGAGACCCAGGATCGAATCCCACGTCAGGCTCCCGATGCATGGAGCCTGCTTCTCCCTCTGCCTATGTCTCTGCCTCTCTCTCTTTCTCTCTCTGTGACTATCATAAATAAATAAAAATTAAAAAAAATTTAATGAAAGAGTGTGCTTGGCCCAACTGTATGTAAAAAGACGACCTGGTCGATTGCATGATCTTCATACCGTCTTTGGAATAAATTGACAGGAGGATGGAAGAGGCACCTAAGATGTGCAGAAGTTAGTGGAAAGTACAAAGACCAGCCAGCCTTCATCCCCTGTGTTCTGTCTACCTTGAAGTTGCTAAGGACAGGTTTTTCCTCTTTGCTCCTGGTTATATTTAAAAGGAATACAACATTTCAGTTATGGCCAGGATCCCCTTTTATCTTTCCTGTTCTCTTCCCCAGAAGCAAATGCCAGCAGGAGTTTGGGCTACCCCATGCCATTACATTTTCATAGGTGTGTTTACACAGAGAGCCTTTGTTTCTTTTTTTGAGTATTTTGTCTATAAGTTTAGCATCAAACTATATTGTATCCTTACTACTTTGTGCTTTTTTATTCAACCTTGATTTTATGAAAGATTAGTGTTAGTGTGTAGAGCTTTAGCTTTGCCCAAAGTCTACATGGTATCCTGTCACGGAACCATGCATTGTGCTTATTTATTCCAGTGTTGGTGGATTTTGTTTTTATTGCAGTGAGCACTTTTGGCATGCATGAGACCGAGAAGTAGAATTACTAGGACAATTAACTGTACTTAACTGAGGGGTGGCTCCTCAGGTCAGACCTTGCCTCCACAGCAAGTTGAGGAAGATGTAGATGTGTCATATCTTCCCTCAGGGAGTCTACAGTCCACTGAGGAAATGGAGGAGGATAGCTCTGGCTGTCCAGAACTGCTTATTTGAGCAGGACTGTATCGGTGCCCTCAAGAGGAAGATCTTAGCTCTCTAGTATCTTGTAGCAGATAATCCAAGTTGCATTGTGTCCATTGATTTCCTCTGTCTGAATAGAGAGATCCCACTATGTTGTTTGAATGTTGAGAGCCTCGTTTTCCGTGTCAGGTAGTGACAGGGTTTAGAGAAGGAAGGCATCCACCAATTAATCCAGCAAGAGAGCCCAGCGAGGGTTGTACTTACTGCACACAGACTGGATTTGAGCTTTCTCAGCCATTCCTTTTGGGGAGCTAAGAGAGCCCCAGAGAGAAACGTTTGAAGCAAGAGCACACAAAAATAGGGCGAAAGAAAACAAAAATATAAGAATAAAAGGGAGGAAGAATTTCTGAGTGAATGAGGCCTCCGCTGCTCCTTCTCATCCTGAGGTGTGATATGTAGATCTGTCCCGTGCTTAGGCCTGACAGCTTGTGGGGACCAGATGAATTTTTCAGTCAGCATGAGAAATGCCATCCACACCAACTGATACCCTACCCTGGCAGCTGCCTCACTATCTTTTATCATTCCTCTTGATCCATCATCCAGAGAATGCTAGAAGGCACGAGAATGTAAGTTCCAAATAGGAATTGGTGCCTGTTTTCTATCTTGGTTTATTTTCAAAAACCTTTTTGAACTTTTGAACTGCTAGTACCCATGGGGCACAGTGCAGGGGAGTTGATAAATAAAGATAATGTTGATGTGAGTACAATTTCTTTCATATGTAACTGGAGAAGCATGTGAGTTCCAGATAAGCTTTTCTTAGAAAAAATAAAATTCTAAATGTCAAAGTTTTTTGAGTGGGGGTAGCAAGGACTCTGGTGCTAAAAGACATCCTTAGACCTGAGCCCGATGAAGAGAGAATCAGGTCGATAGCATATAGGTCAATTCAGCTGAAGCTCCTTCTGTTTTCATTGAATTTAGACTTGCCTCCCACTTATATGTTCTCTTAAAGCCTTTGCTTATTCTAATTTTACTTTCCGCTCTTGTTTGTAATGGTCACTTTCTAATTCCTCCCCCCGTATATTGAAAAATGAGGGAGTCAACTCTTAGGCAATGTGTGCCATGGATATGGGAGTCTGGATGTTCCTTCACAAAACTTCTGGAAAAATCATCCAGCTTCTGTTCTCTCACAAGGATCTTTTGAAATTGGAGGCTTTATATTCAGATAAAATGAAATGTGAAGCATTGATTCTAAGTAAATAAATGAAACAGAAAAGACCTGTGTTATAAACACCCAATCCAATTAAGTACCTGGTTTTTAGATAGTTTATTAAAATTTTGAAATAAATGGTTTCAGTGCATTTGTACCTATCCTGGATTTAATTAGCCAGTGGAGGATTTCAACAAGATTTATCTTGATATTGGAGATAGAAGTGGAATACTTCACCTGCTTGCCAAGTTTTTTTTTTTTTTAATTTTTGATTTTTAAAAATTTTAAAGAATTCAGTCTCATACCCTCCCAGGAAAGCAGTGCACTGCCAAGTGCAAGGTGAAAACTAAAAGCTTATCATTTAGAAAAAGTGTCCATGTATAGAAATAATGTTCATAATTGTTAACATTAGATTAATTCAATTTGGCATAAGTATTTCCCATTTTAACTTTTTATCACTTTTGTCTACTTAATTATTTTGGAATGAACAGATTGACGGGCAACATAGTAGGCACTTACTATATGTTGTACTAACAAATGAATATTTTTAAATAACTTGATTGAAAGCTCATCTAATGTAGAATTTCACAATAAAATGAAGGTCTGTAAGATGGGGGGAAGTCCACGTACCTGGCTGAAGTCAGACATGAAATGATTTTGCTTTTGTTAAAGTTTGAGCACATTGCCTTTTGGTTTTTTGTTTGTTTTTGTTTGTTTGTTTGTTTTTTGTTTTTAACCTATATGTTTCAGCTATATACATTTCAAAGGTGGAGGAGATACGGTAAGAGAGGACAATTCTTCATATTTCACCTCAGTGGGCTGCAGGTTATTGTAATTTTTACCTCTCAGTTCTCTACCCCTTTCTTCTCCCCGAGATGCCACTAGTGACTCAGTCTGGGTAGATCCTAGAGCTCTGGTCTGTGCAGAATCAGACATTTAATTTTTATTGGCTTTGGAGGAAAGTGTAGGGTTTTTAGAACTTTAGCAATACCTAAGTAGTTACTTAATCTGAAACCTGCTGGAATCTCTAATACTAAACTACATGGTGTGTGTGTGGGGGGTGGATATGGGATAAATGATGCATTGAAAAAAAGCTCTTATGCATAGTTTTTTTTTTTTTTCTCCACTACTTGGGATCCTTTGAGAATGTATTACCTTGTGGAGTTGACTCCTGTCGAAATGTGTATACGTACATATGCACACATCTCTATATATCTACCCATATATGTATATCAAAGTGTATTCTATTCACAAGTGTGTGCACACACATGCACATATATGGTTGTCACATTTTCTAAACCCAAATAACTCAAGAGTTTCTTTCCTAACACAAAAAAGTCACTTCTATGAAAAGTTGAAAAATAAACATTATAATCAGCGAGGCATCACAAATAACTTTTATGTCTAAATCAAGCTATTAAATGCTTTTTTATTTTTAAGTAGATAAGGGAATAAAATAGCTACATAGTTCATAAAGTGGTATGCCATTACTGCCTGCTGTGCCCAAGAATTATGCCAGCTTTTTACACTCGTGAAGTAAAAGCGGATTAGAACTGTGATCAATGTATTACCCTATATTTCTTATTGTGCATTATATTTCCTTTTTGAGCACCTTTGTAGACTAAATGGCTACTAATGACATAATTACAATTGTTTGTCACCACCATAATGCGTGATTTCCTATCTCATCATGAAGATGTAAGTTAGATAAAAGAGGAGTTTTGGCAGGAAGACAAAGTGCAGTGATTTATTAAAGGCCAGATGTGGTTGTTAAAAGCTTTTCTACAGAAGGCTCAATTGAGTGATGTGAAATAGGAATGAAATCGCTCTGCACACCCAGCCTGTGGTTCTTGGTGTGAGTGACATAGTTGCTCATGGAAGCATGACAAATGAGCCACATGTTTTATTGTTGTGTACAAATTTTACATTGGAATTTAAACAGGGTGAGAAAGGTTCCCATTAGCTTACACCAGCAAAGTACGTGTTTAAAAGAAACTCATGAGACTCAAGTGCTGGCGACATCCTTCCATTTGTTTAGTGCCTCGTAGCGAGAATGGTGCGGTCTTACGTTTCTGTCCAGCGCTGTTCAGAAAGAGCGCAGGAGTGAGGGAGAGGTTCATCTGAGAATTCAAAGAGATGGGGAGCAAGGGGAGACAAGATATTACTTACACACTGTTGACATACATATCACACACGTAGACTTGACATATATACACTCAGATTCGATAGATGCTTCGAAGGAAGAGGCTCCGTTTCTGGTTTTAGTATTATTTGCACATGCAAAGCTCTGTTAAAATAATGTTAAGACCCTGGAGTGATAGAAGCTATGAGTGGTTTGAAGAGTGTTCTTGAGCTTTTGGAGGAGGGAAGGGAGAAAAATAAAAAGAAGAAAACTGTGATTTCTTGAAGTCATGCTCTGGTCAGAAGGTAGTGATCTGTTTCTCTATACTTCCTCTCTTCTCTTCCCCCTTTCTCCGCCTTTCCCTCCTTCCTCTCCTTCACCCCCTCCCTGTTTTTCCTCCTCCTTCTTCCTTAACTTTCCTCTTAACTTTGTATGGAAGAGAGTTACACCATAGGATGGGGGTCTGTGTAGCGTGGATCCCGGAACTCTGCTGGAGATAGAGATTTTCCTGTCTCTTCCAGGCTGGAGCGAAAAGTTACTTTAAATAGTATAAGTGGAAGACCTAGACTTTTTTTTAGATGAACTCTATGAAGCTAGCGAGAGGTTTGGTGGGGTGTTCATAATGCTGTGGCCTGCCCTGTCCTCTCAGTGGAAAGTACAAGGTCCTCCTCACGTTCTCTGTCGTAGAAGTCCAGACTTGATAGTGCTTGTAGATTTTACCGGACTTGGTGATTACATGTGTGTTTGTAATATTACCTAATGTTTATTCCCCGTGTCCGGTCTGAAAGTTCCACGCAGGCAGGAATTGTCCTGTCATATTACCTGACACATAATGTACATTTGGGAAGTATTTGTAGAATGAATCATAAGAACCACTTGGACGGTAGCCTGCATTCGGCATATCGCTTGGAGATCCCTAGGAAATCCATCCAGATAAAACTTTCCCAAACTGCAAATACTTGTCCACATAAATAATGGAGCAATGTAGATGGCTTCTTGCCGTCCCCTTAATTTAAAGTTTGGAGGCTGAGAATCCAGTTAGGTCCTGGCCCTTCCAAAAGTCTCCCAGGCACCCATCATGTAATTCCAGAGACTGCCACTTGATGGCTCGTACCCAACCCTTTGACAATTTAGAAAATTGAGTCAGAAAAATAAGCATGTGTTCTCTCCCCCTTGACTGTCTCTTTCATTTAGAATTTACATGTTCTTTATGACTCATGTATTAGCCCTTAAATAGAGAGGACTAACATAGAAATGCGGGGAGTTAAGTTTCAGAGACATAAATGCTTAGAACCAGGGCTGCCATCATGATAGTGAGACCCATATAGCCAACCCAGGCCCCGTGATCAAAAAGGCCCTGCCCTTGTTTGAATTCACTGCTGTTACCATCTTGAAATTCTTCTTTTTTCCTTTTTTTAAAAAAAGATCTATTCATTTGTCAGAGATAGAGCACAAGTGTGGGGAGGAGCAGAGAGAGAGAGGGAGAGTGAAAGAACCAGACACCCTGTTGTGTGCAGAGCTCAATGTGGGGCTTGATCCCATGACCCTGAGATCATGATCTGAGCTGAAATCGAGAAGTCAGATGCTTAACCGACTGAGCCACCCAGGTGCCCCACCATCTTGAAATTCTTAATAATTTCGCATGAGGGGTGCACATTTTCATTTTACACTGGACCCCACAGTTTTTGTAGGTGACCCTGCTCATACATATATGTTCTTTCGTTGTAACCACATGTGACTTTTAAGCTCCTGACTTTCTTTACTGTGCCAGAACATCTGTTACTTGAGACCAGGTTGCTCAGGCCTGATCATACCTGACTTTGGCTTCTAAAGGCTTTATTCAACACTTGTTAGGAAGCCTGCCTTCCCTGGCCACAAACCAATGGGATAAGAACGTTGGCTTTGACTCCGACTTCTGGGTTCAAATCCTGGCCCTGCAGGGAGCATATTACTTAAACTTACCAGGCTCAGTTAGTTTCCTTATTTGCAAAAATGAGATGATAATAGTGTGCTTACCTCCTTAGCTTGAAGTGAGAATTAAATGTGATAGTGTCTAGAATAAGCTTCCTGGGTACCTGGCTCAAGGTGAGCATTCAGTCACGACTAGGTATTGTTGCAGTCACCGCACCTCACATTTCTGGTCACTCCCAGCCCTCATTTGAGCCTCCTGCTTCTGTGGTTAGTGCTCCACTGAAGTTGCAGGATGGTCACTGTGCTTTGATGCTGTAATGGGCCGCGCTCAAAGTTTCTTAAAGCCTGGTACCAGAGTTGAAGGGAGGCCTTGACACAACTCTGCTCACTGCCTCCCCCTCACTGAAACCCTGGCTGCTGCTTCTCCTCAGTGCTTCCTCCTGTACGTGGAATGATTGATTAACATGGAAAGGATTTGTATAACCAAACTAAGGATTCTGTAATCCATTTCTTTTTTTTTTTTTAAGATTTTATTTATTTATTCATTAGAGACACACAGAGAGGCAGGGACACAGGCAGAGGGAGAAGCAGGCTCCATGCAGGAAGCCCAACGTGGGACCTGATCCCAGGACTCCAGGATGGTGCCCTGGGCCGAAGGCAGGTGCCAAACCACTGAGCCACCCAGGGATCCCCACTGTAACCCATTTCTGTTTGCCAGTGGTCCAAAGATGTTTCTTACACAGTGTATCTTTTGCAGAGCATTGAAAACACATTTTGAAGCAGACAAGTAATTTGTAAATAGAATCCCCTCCCCCATTCATGCAGAAAATTTGTGAAACATTGACCATATCAGAGGGACTTGGGTTTTTTGGAAAGGGAGGATATGTTATTGGGGTCTGATGTGAGGTGGGATATGGTCTGTTCCTTTACCTAACAAATAACTATTAAAAAGTTTGGATGTCAGGGGTGCCTGGGTGGCTCAGTGGTTGAGCATCTGCCTTTGGCTCAGGGCGTGATCTTGGGGTCCTGGGATCGAGTCCGGCATTGAGCTCCCCACGGGGAACCTTCTTCTCCCTCTGCCTGTGTCTCTGCCTGTCTCTCTCTGTCTCTCATGAATAAATGAATAAAATCTTAAAGGAAAAAAAAAGTTTGTATGCCAGGTATTGTTGGAAGCCCTGGGAGTGTAACTGTTTACAACCGCACAAGAACCTTGCTGTTGTGTGGCTCACATTCCAGTAGGGAATAGATCCTAAACACAGCAAAGCACAGTGTCAGATAAAGTGCTATGTGGAGAAAGAAGGGCGATGGAATAAGACTGCCTCTCGGCCACTTTAGACAAGGTAGCCAGGGAGTGCTTCTCAGGGGAGGTGACATTTAAGCTGAGATCTGAATGGCAAGAGGGAGACAACCAGGAGGAGAGTGGAAGATAAGCCTTCCAGGCTTAGGAATAACTAGTGCTAAGACCCTTAGGTGTCATTTGCTTCGTGGATTTGAGGAACAGAAAGGACACCAGTGTAGTTGGAATGAGGTGTATAAGATAATTTGCAGAGAGAAATTAGTTGGATCCTGGTCTTGGACTCTGTAACCATGATTATGTTATCTCTGAGCTTTGTTGCTTTATTATTTTCAAATTGAAAGAGAACCAGGAATCTGTATAGTCATAAACTAAATAGTTGAGTCAAGTGAGCAGTCTCTGGGTACTAACTAGAAAGAAAATGGATGATTTTACCTGGATTTATCCACTTCAGTTCTCTAAATAAGAAGGATTATCCAAATGGAGCACTGGAATTGGAGTCTCAAGACAAATCTCAGCTCTACTGGGCCAAGATATTTCATTTCCCCCAATGAATCCTATCATCATAGATTGATAATGCTTTTGACACAAGGTTAGTATAAAGTTGAAATGACTTGGGGCTCAAAGTGACTACTGGGTAAATGCAAAGTCATATGCAAATACTACGTAGCTGTTGTGATTGCTAATCCTCAGTTGATAACCTTACCTGCTAAAAATATCTAATTTAAAAAAAGTAAAAATGTATTTTACTATCCATTAAGGAGTTCTTCTGTTACATATGGAGAGATCTAGCAGATGAATTCATGATGTCTATAGTAACCTTATTCAGTAAGTAGTTCCTAGATATTGGCTCACATTCACAGATAACTCTTTTTCAAGATCTATAATGTTAGAGCATAGGGTCCCACCTATGGCATTCTGTCTCCTAGATTACTTATCTCTTATCTGGACTGACTTTGAAATATGGGAAAGTTCAAAAGGAAGGTTTCTGTTAGTTTTAAAGACTTGTCTTTAAAGAGGATCACAGTAGTTTTTATAAGACAGAAATTCCATGCCTTTCAAAAATAACTCCTGGTCACCTTGGATTTGAGCTTGTGGAGATGAGCAGTTTACATGATGTTCTTTGGGAGAAGGTAATTATTGTGGAAATTGGGTCTAGGTAGTTGACATTTTTGATGGAGGAGTAGGCTTTTGTCTCCATCCACTTCTTAGAAGCTCTTGCTCTGCTCAGCAGGATGTCTATATGTGTCAAGGAATCAGCGAGGATAACAGATTCCATCAGAAGGGTTTTCTAAGATTAGTTTTAGGAGCCATGTAAGTGGCACCAGGGAATCTGAATTTTAAGATTTTATACTTTTTTTATTTCATAGACATCCCTTGGAAAGATGATCTCAGATTACTGGAAGACTTTATTGTTAAGTTTTAGAGAATTTTGCATTCTGCTTAGAAAGTCATTTTAGAGTTTTATTAGAACATTTACTCGCAATGGTGCTAATTATTTTAAATATGACCCTGGAAATGGGCTATGTCAGCTTGAAAAGACTATTTTTAACAGAATTTGGTTTTAAAGGCAGGTTTTATAGACATTATAGTAATACCATTGTTATCTAATTAGCATCCACTGTGCAAATGTATGTGATATTAGAGAAGCAAGTATACATAAAATTATAAATTGTGACATTTTATGAGGTTTTTTTTTATCATGAGTCTCACACAGTCATCATTACTTAACAGTGTGAAATGTGGCCTTAGACATTACATCATGTAAAGACCAGGAGACCAAAAAAAAAAAAAAAACAAAAAACCTGAGGATCAATTTTTGATTATAATAAAGTTTTAGTATGAGGCATTTCTGAATATGTGTCAGGAACATGAGTCATGATTTTCACACCAAACCTGACCTATTATGATTATGTTTCAACTTCAAGGGGTTTTCAGTATTTAAATTCTAAACCTAATTCTAAGGTTTCAAAATGATTCACATTCAAATCTACTTTTATGTTTTATAATTAAATAAGAAAATATTGCTTATACCTACATTTTTACTATTCTTGGACATATTATAATTATTTCTTTAATTTCACCAATAAAATAGCCCATTTCTTCATTAGTAAATTACAAGGCTATCTCAATAAAAGAAAAAAAAACTAGTGTAAATGTGGCTTGCCATCTCAAATCGTCACTCAGTGTGGAATTTCCTTTCGTTAGTTCTTTTTGTAAAATGTGAGATACTTTCTAGGTAAATTAATCCCTTCCAAGCGGTAAAATCACTTCCTTTTTGGAAAGAGTTATTAGAGTTGTCTTCTTTATAATCTTAAATACCACTTATGTTAGAGTGAACAATACATGGGAAAATTACACCAGTTAAAAAAAGAATGATCGCGACCCAGGCCAAGTACATTGCAATTATGTGTTCATGGAAAAGTGAGCTTTCTACCGGGAAAAGCGTGATAGAGATGCCCATGAAATTTCCAAAGTTTAAGTATTTTTGTAAATTAGGTTGTTCCTAGTTAAACAGGTGGCTTTAAAGGCTGGTTTCACTGTTGTTTTAATCATAGTTTAGTTACCATGGAGAAATATGCAAGTTAGCATTTATACACAGAAGTGAAATTTATGCTGCATAGATAATAGCCTAAATTTAGCTTGACTTAAGTTTACCACTTCCTTTTTTTTTTCAGCAAAAAAGAATAATAATATATCACATATATCCATTAACAAGTTAATTTCTTTAAATGCGACTGCTATATTTTTAGAGGATTTCTCTTCTCAAGCATCCACGGACCACTTCTGTCAATGTGGCTTCTCCCAGTGCTGAACATAATAGAACATATTATGTGTGATTTGCTCGAACTGTGTCATCCTTAGGCTTAATAAAAGACTTAGCTAACTTTAAAATCCGTCATGTGGTGCAAAACTAATATTTGGACATGTTGGCATCTCACTGGGTTTTGTCAAGGACTATTATTTTGTACTGAAAATCATCACAATATGTCCCGTGGTCACGGGACCAACCGGATTGCAGACCCCAGCAATGGTTTCAATGACCATTTGGTTATATTTTCTCTAAGGGAAATTCTGAGACAAGTCTTTGTCATGGACCGTTTCGGTGTAACTGTCCTCTCAGCTGGGTAATAGATTTTTCACCCTGAATTACGAGGTTCGTTTGTGTGGAATCCAGCAACCGGGAGCTGCTTTTCCTGCCATTTGCTTTGCCCGGTACCTCCGAGCGAAGGCTAAGTTTTCAAGGACAAATGTAGTAAAACTGTCCTGATCCAACATGAGGTCCCCCAGCACGGAGAGAGAGCAGCAGATCCCTTTCAACACCAGCTGTTCTCACAGATATAGATTGCTGCAGTGAAATTTTCTTAATATAATTCAGGAAGCTCTAGAGAATTCTCCAAAACAACTGTGCCAACAAGGAAAATGTTGAATTTTTCATCAGCTGCCCAATGCTGAGAGTTAGTGGGCAATCCGTTCATTCATGACCAGATGTTCAGTGTGGTAACGCTCTGCAGTTAACTTGAACCCTGTGGCCTGTTTACCATTGGCTGCAAGGACATTGGCAGCAGCCTGGCATTGGAGAATTGAGGCCCGCACAAGCAAAAGACCAAAGTGTGTGTCTGTGGCTTCCTGGTTTTCACCAGCGACCAGACAAGGTAGGGAGTGTTGACAAAGGGGAAGGACATCACATCAATCATCCTGGAGGCAAGAAGATTTTGCTATAGGATTGTGTCTTGGGGGAACAGTTGGCAAAATCTTAACACTCTTTTTTTATTTGGGAAGAAAGGAGGTCTTTGTTTAGTTGGACAGGTTTTTTTTTTTTTTTTTTTTTTTTTTAACCTGTGTCTAAACCATCAAACTTTTTGCGGTGGGGGCAGTAGGTGTGGGTGGTTAAGACAGTAAGAAAAAGGTTTCTAATTTTAAGCTAGGGGAAGTCAATAAAGTTGACTCTTAATATTGAATCCTTACGAGGTCCAATCTGGAATTGGGAATATGTGATATTTTCGCCCTAGGTAAACTTTCTTATTATAGGTGGGGAATATTTAGAGCTTCCATTCATACAGAGTCACCATTTCCTCCATATACATGTGTTGCACCCAGGACTTTTTTTTTGTGAGCTGTTTTAAATAACAGTGTTTAGGGGAAAAGGGGGAGTAGATGGAGTAGGGGTTTTCGAAGAAACACTGTGATTTTCTACCTTGGAAAGGATTCTTCCTTAAAATGATTAACTGTGTTTGATTCTAGAATTGCAGCATGCCAGGCGCAGGGAGGCAGAATTTCATAACAGATAGCTTGTCTCAGACGGAGGGCTCTTTTCTTTTCGCCACCATGGCATTGCGCAATACTTTTTTTCTTTTATTGTGGTGAAATATACATAACATGAAATTGACCAATTTGACCAACTGCGTGATAATTCTAACTATTATTTCAAAGCACTATGGGAAAAGGAAAGTTAAAAAAAATCTTATTTAGCCATTTTTAATTTGTGGCTTAAACGGTACTAACCCAACAAGAAGTTGGCCTTTGTTTACTTGAAAGTAGAACAGAAAGTCATCATGGTGTAAGCCTCTTTTTTTGGAGGCTTGAGTGGTTTTCTCTTCCCTACAGAATCCTTGACTCGCCCTGGCACATCCCTAGTGACCGCCATCCTTGGGGGCACACAGGTAACTTGGAGGGTCTGTGGAGCAGAAAACCCTTGGAGTAATAATATTTGCGTTGGCAGAGCTTTCTGCCCTTGGTTTATGAGTTGGAGTGAACACTTCCTTTGCATTTCCTGCTTACAGGGAAAGCAGGTTGCATGTCGCCCTGAGATAGGGAAATTTCTCATCATTCCCACTTAAACCTGAACCTTGCTGGCCCTAGAAGCACACTGAAGGAGTGTGTATTTTGTCTGTCTGGGTGATTTCTTTGAAAAGTCCCTTGGCTGGGGGACTTGGAAAGAGGAGGTTTTGGATTAAGGCAGGTACTGAGTGAGGGCTGCTGAGATGCACGGGGAAGGCACCGTGTTGTTTTCTGGGATGCTAACTTGCTGATAGAAACGCGAGAACCAGTTTACAGTAGCTCTGACACCACTGTTACCTTTCTGCAGTCCTCTCCAGCTGCTCCCAGCCCTTCGGATGCCTCCGCCATGCACACAGTTTGTTCTTGGGTGTGAAAGCAAACAGTATTTGAGTTGGCAGCGACTTCTCTTTCAGTAGAGTTTGCTGCCTCGGCAAGAAACCGCAGCAGGAGCTTTCTGCTGCTGAAGATTTCCACTGGCAGGATGGCCTTTTCCCACATTTCCTTGGTTTAAGGAAACAGATTTTTGAACTTTTTTTTTTTTTAAAGACAAAATGCCAACATATAACAGCTGGAGTTAGTATATAATTTATGGTTTTCACTTTATGTTCTTGTGGATATATAAAAATTAAAAATCTGCAATTATTGTTAAATTATGCAAGTTTTTGCAGAAAGGATGATTAAAAATAGACCCTCTGTTATGAGGAATTCAAGAAAGTCATTGTTACCCAAACAGGTATTCTCAATTATTCTATCTTTAATGGTTTTTAATTGTTATAATTTACTCATATTCTATTACATCTCTCAGAGGAGATGTTTCTGAAAGCTCTTTGTTTTTCCTTTGAGGAACAAGTAGGAGTTTGTTCATTTGAACCTCTTTAGCTTTTAAAAAAAAAAACGTGTTTTATTTTTTATTTTTTTACACGTCAGCATGCTAATCCTCACTCCAGGTAACCCTTCCTGTCACAGGGGATCTGTCTGGTGAATCTTAACTCTAAGAAACATTCTCAGACCTGCTACCTGTCAAGGTGATTGTTATCCAAGCCTTTGTTATGCCACGGAACCTACCTCTTGGGCAAGCTGCAGTTTTCCTACATTTCCTTCTCTTGAAGTTCATCTCCACACCTTCCAGATTAAGGATATATATTCCTCATTGGCTGGAGGCCTTGGCTGACCTGGTAATTTATCAGTATCAGGAAAGAATGCAGCCAACCAATAAAAAGTGACTGAATGTTACCTTGAGACAGGTAGTGTTTTTGTATTTTTGTCCTGTCAATAGGGACAATGTTACCTTGAGACAGGTAGTATTTTTGTATTTTTGTCCTGTCAATTGGGTTTTTTGTTGTTGTTGTCATTGTTACTTCTTTTTCTATTAAAAGAGATAAAGACTCTGAGAACCTTTATTAACACCCCCAAAAGCCAGACCTTTAAAGAAAAAGTGGCACTAGCATTTGTGCTTTCTTGGTTTCTCAGAAAATAAAATAGGAAGTGAAAAGGCCATTCTCCTTGGTACAGTGTGTTACTATAAAGATCATTCGATCTACATGTTAGATTTAGGGTCAGAACATTAGCTGTGATGAATAACAAGGGAAAAAATTTTTCTTTTCTTTTAGAGGGTAGTGGCAGTTAATCATTTTTATCTGCCCGCCTTGTAGACTTGATTAGATTTATGACGTATGCCGCATGTTTATGGCATTTTTATTATATGTTGTTAATTTGTTGTAACTGCCACTGCATTTTTTTCTTCTTCCTTTTTCTCCCCAGAGGACTCTTGAAAGCAACTAAGTGTCAACTGTTACCTTGTGCTTTGGGAAACTTTATTTAATTTTTAATTTTAATAAAAGGCATAATAGCCTACTGGTCGAAAAAAAAAAGTGCCCGTGGTTACAATGTGTATCTTCACACAAAATGAAAACTTGCAGTGTTTTCTGTTAAACACTTGTGTTTTTTTGTTGTTGATGAAGTATTGTGCACTCAGGCTGGGTTGTGAGATTGTGCATTGATAAGTCATCTCACCTGAAACCTAGGTGTCGAACATGAGCTAAACTGTGATTCTCTTTATTATAGGAAAGTCATATATGTAGTTTTAAAATCACTGCTAGGTAAGACAATTGGACGTTGAACATTTAAGCTGCTTCAAGAGTCAGGCAGTTGAATGATGCATTTTAGAACAACACACTCTTTTTTAGCTTACTAGCTCTCAGAATGGATATGGAATCTGTTAAATATAGAGGCAATTCTTTAAATAAGGCCGACAGTTAAAATTGGGAAGCAGGAGAATTAGATTGGAAATGATTTATGATGAGTCTACAGGACATTCAAAAAATAAAGTTAGAAAAGGAAATCCACTGGCTGGATTGGCTACATGACAGCAAAAGATTTTTACTTTTCATCCCTTTTGAATTGGCTGGATATATAGGCAATGCACGGAAACAGACTTTCAGGCAGAAAAATTGAGGGAATTTTTTTTGTTGTTGTTGTTAGTGTATGTTCTGGCATTGGTTTGGTATTGGCATTATAAGCCTCTGACTATAACCAAGTCAGTTTCTTGTTTTGACAGTTACAAACTTTTTCAATAACCGAGAACCACCCATTCTCTTAAGAGCATTAGACGTTGAAATAAATAGAAGCTGAACTGAACAGCAGCTTTGTTTTTGCCATGCAGCAGGAACATATGGGTCCTTAATAAATACCATTTGAAGATGACATGGGTGTGGTTATTGAGCTGATAATGTGTAATAATCACAGATGTGTATGTCACTTTCAAGAAATGGTATACATTTGCTCCACTCGCCTGTAAGGGGTTTATATATATTCTGTGGAATAAATAATACGAATTCAAAGAGGCAGATTACAGGCAATATTAAGTCATTTAGGTATGAGGTGGTTTCACTGGCAGCTGAAACTTGTTCTCATGGTGGCTTACTAACGCATCTAAAAGGCTTATTTATAATGAGAAAAGAAAAGAGGTATACTTTTAGATATTTTAGGTATAAAATCCTTGATTGTTCTAATCATATTGACATTAACTTTACCAAGACAAGGTGATATGTTTACTAACTTGGAAGTGGTCATGTTATTAAGTTGGTGTTTGACTTCAGTACTGCAAGAAGTGCACAATACCCCATCGTGTACAGGGGGTGATCTTTTGATTCCTTCACCTCTACCTCATTCCTTGCTTATGGGACTCCTAGCTCAGGATATGTTTAACCTTGCTGCAGGCAGTTTTGAGAAGACGTAAGATCATACTGAGATGCTGTCCTTAGGAATAAAGAGTTAAGGCAAGTGAGGTATTTCTTTACCCCCACGGAGAAGTTAAGCTATAGCCTCCCGAAGAGGTAAACTTTAGATATTTGGGTTAGAGGAAGAAATGTGGTTTTCTGGTTCTTGGGGACAGAATGAATAAGCAACAGAGACCAAAAAGCTGGTACTTGAGGAGAACAATGAATAATTCCCTTTGGCTGGGACGTAAAGTTCATAAAGGGGAAGACCGAAAATGAGTTGGAAGGGTAGCTGACGTACTACCATGGAAAACTTCAAATTCAGGTTCATAAGCAAGTGATCTGTTTTGGTACCATTAATTAATATTAATAATAGCAGACAACATTTGCTGTGGGTAAGGTATCAAGCACAGTGATTTTCAGTTCATTCTGTTTTACCCCTTATATGAATCCAAAGTGGGTACTATTATTATCCATAGATTACCATACAGGTGAGGAAATTGAGTCATGGAAGGGGTGTGCGATCTTTCCAGAGGCAGAGTAATGAGATGGAGTCATGATTTCCAATTGGCTTTGTGACTCAAGGACCAGCCCTTTTTTTTTTTTTTTAAGATTTTATTTATTTATTCATAAGAGACACAGAGAGAGGAAAATGAGGCAGAGACATAGGCAGAGGGAGAAGCAGGCTCCTTGCAAGGAGCCTGATATGAGGCCTGATCCCAGGTCCCAGGATCACGCCCTGGGCTAAAGGCAGACACTCAACCGCTAAGCCACCCAGGTGTCCCCAGGACCAGCCTTTTGACGATTCTGACTACACAGCCAGTGGGCATAATCAGGGTTTTTATGAGCACAGTTCTCTCTTGATCAGGGTGGAGCTCCAGGGATATTTCTTTTGTTGTCATTTTATAGAATATAGTGAAGAGCCCAAATTAGAGGAAATTGTGGTGTTTCTGACGAGCTGAAATCCGAGTCTTCAGTAGGATAGTTGTAAAGATTGGAAAGATGATAATGGAAGGGATGTGTATAAAAAGTCATGAAGTGTTATCCACCGGACTTGGTATGAAGGTGATGGAGATTCAGTGTTCCCAGCATGTTCCCCAAAAAAGGAGAGGGACAGGCTGGGAAGAGATGAGCAGAGGTTTGGATACCATGTTAGGTGCAAGAGTTAACTTTAGGCAGAATCTTTCTGGGAGATAATGAAATACACATTGAACATAACCTTGGGAAGGTAGTTGGGCTGGAGATGTGGATTGGAAGCCAAGAGAAGAAGTATATATATATATAGAGAGAGACTGGTACATTTAGTTAGGGGGAGGAGAAGAAAGACTGGCTGGAGAAGGAGATCAGGAAATAAGTCAGCCTTATGAGATAAAGAAAAATCTTTCTGCACATTGGAGATGACAGATTTGTAGGCCACGCTTCAGACACATACCTATACATATTCATATTTGTATACATATTCATGTACATATTTATATATGTATTCCTATATACATTCATATGTATCACTGTGTATTTGTATATGTATCTTGAGCATGCACTGTTCCCTTAAGCACACATATGTATACTTGGGAGCCTTTCCCACCTCAGTTAGCAAGTGGGGAGAGGCTAGGTATCAGTCTGTCGCATGAGTGGCCGACTTGGGAGGATTCTGCTCCAAGGTGCTACAACTTGAGGGCAGTAGAGGAAAGATGGAGTTTCCTTCTAGAATGTGTGCGGTTCAGCCCAACACAGGATTGTATACCCACCCACCCTCCACCCCCAAATGCATTCCAACACAGAAGCCTGGCTGCTTTAAATGCTATAGTAAATGCTAAATGATCTATAATAGGATTTTACAGAATTCAGCAAGATTACCATTATGTTGTGAAATATGGGCTAAGAGTGTGGTCAATAAATGTGTTAACTTTTCATTTGGGGTGATATTTTTCTTCTTTGAAAATCCATTCATCTGCTAAAATGCATATGGGAAGCTCATTGCTTTTGCCAATGAGTGTGGTTAAGAATTTTTTTTCCTTCCCTTACCTCCTCTTAATTACTAATAATGGTAATAGTTAAGACTTCCAGGTCTTTAATTTTTTTTTTCCGACAACCAAAGAAATGTTATTGCTAAAGTCTGTTTGGTAGTATTGATTGGAGAATGAGATAGTGCTCCCCCCACCCCCTTTTCAAGTTGCCACAGAGTGCTTTCCTTTCAGGGTTCTATAAAATGTCACCCCGGCAAAACTTGCCCTCCCACGTTGGTAGACTTAAGTTTCTACTTCTTGTCTTGATTCCTTATGTTGGACATTTACTAAAGGGTTAGAATGGTTTGTAGCACCTTAAAAAGCTTCGGTGCCACCCACTGCTCATACTGCCGATACTGTGAAATTCATATGAATCCTTTACAGGTGGTGACACTCATTTTAAGAAAATAGATTTAGCAAAATTGTGCAGGTCTTTGCACCAGTGTCAACTTTGGGATATCGTTCATGTGTCTCCTGGGAGTCTCTAGTTGGCCATGTTACTGAGGGTTTTGTCATAATGGCTTGAAAAGTCATTAATCAACTGAGGTCACCCTGACTTTTGAGATTCTAATAAAATTGGCTTGAGCCTTTATCTTATTCCCCATGGGAATTCCAATGAGGATTCTTGGAGACTTCATTTTCATGATTGATTTTGGCTAAAGAACTCTCGATATTCTTTCTTCTCACTGCTGTTCTCTTTTCTCCTCTTAGAGTTGGAAGTTAGCTCCTGTTCATGATTTCCTTCCACACAACTCACAGAGGACATGGGAGTTGAGGAAGTTCCAGGAAGTTTGTATCAGAGAAGTTTAGAATCAAGTGTTCAACAGTGCTGCTCTTAAAATACGTATTTGCCCCTGTTAAATTTGTCCTTGGACTGCTTTCTCCATAGGTCATGACTTCCAAAAGCCTAACTTGTCCCTTCTTCTGTTCTCCTCTCTTCCCTCCTGTTTCTTCTTTCTCCTCACCTCTTTGCTTTCTGCTACCTACTTATATTTCTTAAAAACAGCAGTTTAGCTTTCTCTTTGTGTTCAGCATCTCCTTTGAAGCCGATTCCTGGGGGCCCTCTCTTCCACATTTCAAGCAGCATATCAAGAAGGAGCTGCTCGCTGGTGGAATGATCACCTTTCACCTATCTACTTGCGTACAAACTACCTCATTTTCTTCTCCTCCAAATGGAGCAAAAACTAAGACGACTTTGCATAGAGAAACATGTTAGGGTTTTATTCCAGTTTTGGCCCTGTCCATCAAACTCCATTCTTTTCAGCTTCTCCCCTTAAATCAACCAAATAGGTTGTGTCTTGAGTTGCACAGAGGACTTTGAAGCACAAGCCCTAAATACCAGCCTTTTCTTCCCATTAATTTTTATTTTCTTGTACCAGGCCAATAGTCTCTCTCCTCCAGATCCTGGGACAGAACAGAAACAAACACACACATACAAAATCTCAGCCTCACAGATGCCCTAGCTTATAGGAATATTTAACATCATTTTATGCGTGTTTTTCCTTTAATCATCTAACCTTGCTTATAAAGTTTCCCACTTCATATGCTATGGTTAAAGCAAGTCTTCTATGGGATGAATTCTCTACCTTCCTTGAAAGTTAAGGATGTTAATGGAGTAAAGTGGTGCCTTTTGGTGCAGAGCTAGCTGAAAGCATTTGCAGTGAGTGAACCACCTGGAGCCGACTCATCTCCTCATGGCACTGTACCATAATCATGTCAGCCAGCCTGGCTGTCTTATAATTGGAGGAGGGCCATCGGGCAATTTCCTGATGTTATTTTTTGTAATTTTCCCAGTGACATGCCAGACCTGGAGTTACAAACACTCTGAGAAATATCTACCAACCCTGAAATGAACATGTATTTGTTACTTTGTACATTCTGATACCCCATGTAAATGTAACCGATCTACTACATCACCAGAGTTGTGGTAACCAGTGCCTGGGGTCCTGGAATCCCAGGGTTTTGTGAAATATAATCCCTGAATATTTCAGGATTTGGGTTAGGGTGAACTTGGTTGTAAGCAACAGAAAGTCTAAATGAGGCAGGCTTCAACAGCATCACAGGCAAGTCCTTATTAGTAGGTAGACTCTAAGAGACTTGATCCAGCTCTCTGTGCTGTTTTCCAGGGTTGTTGGTCTATCAGACTGGCCTTATTTGCGGTTGTAAGATAGTGCCTGGCAATTATTAAATTATAGGTTTCCTTGAAAATGCCAAGAAGGAGAGAAAAAGGGGATCTTTTCTTAAAAGTATCAGAAATTTTTTTGACACTCTGATTGGAGTGCTTTCCAGCATGTTATACCTGCCCACTGGCCAGGGAGGTACGTATGTTAATTGACATATCCCAGGTGGCACTTTATTCACCACTGGAGCCAGGGTGGAGTCAGCTTCCCCAGAATGGCCAGATTCCCCAACTGTCCATTGGTTACATTTGGGAGAGATTTGGAGGAAAGGATGCTGTGTAAACAGCTTAAAATGTACACTTCATTGAGCTGTTTCCTAAGTTTCAAAAGGCCTAAAGTTAATTCAGTCATTTGCATGAGATAAGACTTGTGGGATTAACCAAACCATCAAGTTTTTTGGCTTTTGGCCCTAAATATTTCAATCTATGAGCTCTGATTGGCAATTTGGTAGATATTCTGTATGAATTAATTAATACTTAACAAGTATGAAAACTTTGTGTGGGTAGGCATGCTTAGAATTTAATAAAAATCATCGAGGTTTAAAAAAAATTGGGAACCTCTTGTCTCAGCCTTCTGAGTCAATAGCAGATAAAACTAAGTGTAATTCACCTAAGAAGTGATGACCAGTTGAAATACTGTGCAGATGTGGAAAAGATGACATTCAGTTGTACTCGTCTTATTTCCAGAGTTTAAAATTCAGCATTTCAAGTCCTCCTTTTTTTTTTCTTTTTTTCAGATATGGTAAGTTTTAAGTTTTACTAGCTTGTTTTAAAAACATTAATCATATGGAAAGAAAAAGATGATGAATTTTTAACACTGCTACGATAGTATCTATGACTCAACAACAGAAATTGTTGTTCGTAGAACACCACAATACAATTCTGTCTTGGGGAAAACAGTTGAAAGGCTGCAGAAGAGATGCATATTCAAGAGTAATGAGAGACGAATGTGGTAATGGAAGATCATTGTACAAGAAGACATTTTTAAGAAGACTAGCCAAGCTGTTGAGGAAACCTTATTGTTAAAGAATAAACACTGTGTGTATCAAACACTGAAGGGGTGGAGTGTTATCAATAGTAATGTGAACTTATCCTAAGTTGCAGGAAGTCTCTCAGGCTCAGTGCATTTGGGAGACATTTCCATTAGAGTAAAGGAAGCTCCGGGAATCTTCTCCCAGTCATCCTGCATACATTATCAGTGCAGAGAGATACTTGGTCTCAAGCTTTTGGCCTAGACTCATGCTGAGCCTCTTGGACTTTGATGGCTGTTGTTTTACCTGATTTACGCAGCCTAGGTTGTTTTGGACTGATTGTCTCTTAGCCAGTTGCCAGGCTAGGGATTCTTGGCCAATGCAGAAGAGTCTTCTGGCTGTAAAATAATAATCCACTGTTCCCCATGACGAGGCTGGCCAACCTGATGTTCTTGGGTAGCCTGCCTGACCTTCTGTCCACTAGGGATCCACATCTCAGACTCCTCTGCCACCCCAGAAGACAGATTGCTACATCTGGATGTCTTATTTACATAGTCTTTAGTTTTATATCCCTGCCTGCACCCATTTCCATGGTTGATTCTTTTCCAAACTTGGCCATTCTCATGTATTATTCACATTTTTCTAATGTGGGTCTAAATACCCCCCTATACTTGATTTGCTTTTATCTCCCTTGAAGTCCCCTTGCTTGTTAGAATATGTCCATTTAAAAAGGAAATTTTACATCATCCCTTAAAAGGAAAAAAAAAAAAACAGTATCCGTTACTAGAGCCTGATGGTAACCTCAAATAAATACAATGAAGAACAGAATGATGGCATACCTAGGAGTTGGCATCAATTTTCTCTAAAGGGCCAGGTAGTAAATATTTTTGGCTTCACAAACCATATGGCTTCTGGTGCAACTGCTCACCTCTTGCATTGTAATCCCAAATCAGCAAGGAACAGTTCATAAATAAACGGTCATGACTGTGTCCCAGTAAAGCTATGGATGCAGAAATTTGATTTTCATGTAATTTTTTCACATGAAATATTACTCTTTGATTTTTTAATCTCAATCATGAAAAATACGAAAGCCATCTTTAACTTATAGGTATTACAAAACTCAACAGCAGGCTAGATTTGCCTATGGGCTATAATTTGCTGACCCATGGAAAAAATTCTCTGTATTCTCTTGCCTACTTCTGCTTCAGGTACTGGGCTGGAGAGGTTCTTTATTTGTTAAAAATACACATTAGTGTGTATTAGCTATCAGACCAGGGCCCAGGTGAGGCTTTGTCCTTGACATCATGAGAAGGTATGAAAGGGAACTGGAAGGAGAACTTCCAAGTATGCAGTTCAGTGTAATATATTGTCATGTGTATACCACGTGAAATCATCAGAATGGCTTAAGTCTAGAGGTTTGAGAACTGTTGCCTTTGTCAGTTTGTTCTGCTGTGTTCTAAACCTCACACAGATGACTTGAAGATAGAGATACAAATACACATAAGTGGAGAACTAGAGAAAGGGAGAATTTTCAACATCACATCTAGAAATAGCCAAGATCAGCAATAGGCAAGGAAGGGGTGAAAAAAAAATGACTGTTTTTGATAAAGGAGCAAATTACCCAAAAGAAGAACTTCTGAGACCAGAATTTGGCAAATCTTTAATTTTTGCCAGTCAACCCATTACTGTCTCTCCTTTTCCTGTACTGTCACAGTGTGATACTGCATATTACCCCTTCCTCTCCCTGTGCTGACTTCTTTGGTATTTGTATATCACATCATTCTCTTCCAGAAGTTTCTAATGTTAGTATTCCTTCTCTCCTGGCAGAAGGAACGAGGAAAGTTAGTGACCTGGAATAGTGTCTCCATCCAATCACCTTCTCTCCATTTATGGGAATTCATTCAGTGTTCAGCCTCCAACACAGGCTTTTCTTCTTTTTTTTTTGGGGGGGGGGTAGTTCTTGATTACACTTTATGTACAGTTTGGATAGGAATCCTTGAGTTATTTCTTGATGAGATTCTTTAGTAGAAGATGAGGACCAGTGTGGCTTCATCTCATCATTTGAGATAGAGATTTGGAAGATAGAAGAATTTCACTGATATCGACATTTGTATATTTTCCAAGCTTTGTATTATGATAGACAAAAACACCAAATTCTGAGGAGACATTTATATGGAACATTCATAAGGTAGTAATTATTACTATAACCTAAAAAGTAATCAGTCTTCATGTTACCAGCACAAAAAATGACTTTTAATTCAAAACAAGCTTCTTAAAACAAAGTTGTTTTTTCAAGTTGCTTTACTTTCCAGGATCAACATGAATCAGGAAATCTTATACCAGGAGTATTAGCTGATATGTTCTAAAATGTGGTAGTATAGTTGTTAAGTAATTTATCCAAGTTGGGAAAAGGGATCTGGTTTCAAATTTTGGCTATGTTACTTAGTAACTTTGTGACCTTGGGAAAGTTATTTAATCTTTTTAAGCCTTAGTTTTCCCACTGACTGTGGAAGTGAAGAAGCACCTATCTCACTACAGGCATGGAAAGTATCCTAGTTTATCAGATCCTTTGGGTTAAATGGGATTTTGCAAAAATAGTTTGAGCACAGTGCATGGTATATAAAAAGTAATGTCCCCTTTGTGTGCTATCTATTTACCTAATTAAATAAAAAGTATTCAAATTATTATATTTTGCTGGCTGTCTAAGCTCTGGAGTTCAATGGAAGTGGGCATTTGACTCTGGGAATCACCAGTGCTGTAAACAGCCATCTCACCTTTCTGTACTTTAGATGTCTTTCTTGTTTTGAAATAATTTTCTCTTATGTAGAAAGGAGGTGTGCATGGAGTTCATATAAGACCAGAATTTGGGTGACTTCACATCAGTCAGTCCCCTAAAGTTGCTTAAACTCAGGAAACACTGACTCACACACTTTAACACCTTAACATCAGTTCAGTTGCACCTGCTCAACCGTTCGCCATTTTGTTTTTTTCCTGCAGTTTTTATGAATTTCAAGAATGAAAAAGGAAGAATCTCTTCTGCATTTCACTCACTTTTAAGTTTCTTTTTGCAAAAGGCTAATAATAAATACGATAGTTGTCATTGTCCTTCCTTCTTTCTGCCCCAGTCACTTTTTTTTTTCTATTTCTTACATCAGCTTCTACATCTGGAGAATGTGTGTGACCTGTAGAAGCCATCCTCCAGTGCATGGTTCTTAGATGTGGTCTATGTGATGAGAGAAGGCTACAGTGCAATGCCATCAGAGGGGCCAGAGAAAAAGTTTAAAAGCTAAACCAAGAACTAATTTATACGAAGTTGGAAGCTGAAGATGGTGGTGGCATTTTTCTTGGTCCTTATTTTGGGGAAGAACAAATTCTAACCATAATTTAAGCTCAGTTGGGTTTGCAAATTCTAGGTTGATATTTTTCATAATTGGCTAAACTGGAATTCAGAACCAGGTTTGTTTTTCCCCAACTTGAGTGATTACTTAATTTAAACTACCATTGCTTTAGAACATGTTAACTAGTGTGCCTGGTAATTTTAAGGCACATATTTTAAGACATGAGTCACAACTCTGAGGACTAAGGTGAAAACATTCAAATATCCTCCAGAAATAGATGTGGAGGGACCAAGAACCATATATATCCCATTTGGGGGAGAACCAGTTGTTTTAGTACAGTAGATTTTGGGAACTCAGCCATACCAGTTAGCTGTCCCTGGCCTTAGTTTACTTGTCTCTACAATGGAATTATTGTTTGTAAGGATCCCATGGCAGAATCCATGTGAAATAGTTTTGTAATGTTTTGTAATTACAGAGCCCATCAGATGTCATTGGATGGAATCTTTGAAATAAGTGCCTCTGGAGATTTCATCTTCCATAAGTTTCACCCAGTGAGCAAGAACACTGGACTCTCTTTGGTTCTTTGGATGGTTCACACAGCATTTGAGAATTGGAAATTTTAGTTTGCCATCAGTGAATCTGGCATCAGGTCCCCAGTTCATGTCCCCAGTTCATGTCCCCTCCCCCCTCCTTTTCCCCCTGTTCCTTCCATAATCAGATTCAGCATCCTTTCAAACTAGGAGAGTAAAAAGAAAAAAAAAAAGGAAAAAGGCCTATTTTCATAAGTTAATGCTTTAGTACCACCATGTACTATAAGTTCTAAGGCTGCTTTTACAAAATCCTCTTCCCTGTAGGACCTTCTAGCCTTGTTTTTATCAATAGCTAGTGCAAGTAATCTCTTCATCTTGGTCCTTTTAATGACAATATTATTTCCAAGTGTGAAATCAGAGTATTTTACTTGGAGAAATGATTAATTTCCTCACCATGTTGCAGTTTAGAATGTCTCCTTGTACTTTTTATTCTTTACTTGGGGATACATCCAAGTTCTCAGATATTAGAATTTGAATTTACTATGATAAGCTGAGAATTCACTTGAAGATGCCGTTTAGTTACTTCTCTCTAGATTTTTAAGTCTCTCAAGGTAAGATATGCTATGCAAAAATATGAAAGCAAACCCCCAAACAAGTGGATACATCATTAAGTGACACTGGAATTGTATACCATTTCTTCCCCATATCACACTGTTTAGTCTGCCTGAATTCCAGCTGTTTCTTTACTCAGGCCACCTTGTTGTGTCTTCCTCCAAATTTATCTAAGTAGAAGAATTAAAAAAAAAAAACCCTTGGGATTTCTTTCTCTGAGCAAGCTGAGAGCACCCCTCACCTGTTCCCCACTACTGCTACACTACTGCTAAAAAAGTGAGCTTTACTTTTTTATCTCTTCTTTAGAAGACATTTAGAGGTAACTGCTTCCACCCAATCTGGTCACTGTTGGAGTCTTTTTCTCTTGGTCTTAGGGCAGGTCTGGTTTAATTTTGGGGTGGGGGGCTTTTCACTCGACATGGCTAGAGTTTTTCACAAGCATATTAGCAAGGAGATAAATTTTGCTTCACATGAAGGACCAAGCAGTCTTCTCATTCAACATGTTAACCTTTGAGTCTGAAGATGCCTGGTGGGCATGAGCAGAAACCAGACATGGCATGGGCATGACAATGCCCACTTTGATACCATTGTTCAAGGAGTACCAGGGAATTTGCAGTAATTTTATTTGTTTTTGGCATGTTCAGTGCCTCCAGCTCTTTAAAATTGGCAAGTAAATGATGGTACTTTCAAGTTATGATCCTTGAGAACAACCTTGTTACTTGGATAGTTGAACAATCATAATTTTGCAGCTTTTTTTTTTTTTTTTTTTGCTACTTGCCGTAGTTTTAGGGTCCAGATACTCCTTTAGCTCATTTTCTGACAGGTTTTGCAGAACGAGAATCCTAAATAAATACTTACAGAAAAGAGTCTTGCTTTAATAGCATATGTGCAGAAATACTTCTGTGTTTTAGTGGAAGTTACTCCCATTATAACCCTTTATGGATGCTCCCTGCTGAGAAAGCATTCTAGAAATGGATGTCAACCAAGGGAGATTCATTCATTCCATACGTTTTCTAATTTCAAAAAATGTACACCATCAATATTTTTTCTTAATTGAACAGTTTGTTGAACAGACGGGTGCTTTAATTATGGTGGTCTAAATTTACACACATTGCAGTGGTATTTTGCTACATTAATTACCTTACTTGTCAAGAGTAACAGGTAATTACTTCATCAACTCACCCTCCTGCAGTACATGGAAGCATAACTTTATTTGAGCAGATACAATAAACCAGAGTAGAGCCACCTTCCACCTTAGCTTTCGATAAGGGGTGACAGTTCCCGTGTGTTTGTTTTATAATGAGTCAGGTAGAGGTAAGTGCCCCGGATTCTTTGGGTCTGTCCACATAAGATCCAAGCCCAGAAACATTCGTAGACTCAGTATGTGGATGGGAAGAACCCTTTGAAATAATTGAATACATCAGAAGTCTCCTTATGTGTTTCAGAGACGGGGAGTGACTTTTCTAAGACCACACAGTAAGTAAATTAGCGTAAGAACCAGAATTGGCACGGATTTCACCCCACCAGGCTGCCACGAAGTTTAGTGCATTTTAATGAATTTTTAAAAGTAATTATAGAAAAATCGTTTGGTATGGTGTACTTTGAATATTCATTCACTGCATCTCCCTTGTTTGAACTTTTAACCAGAGCTTTGGCTGCGTGAGGAAGAGTATTTATCCTGTATTTTGTTGAACTGCCAGGTACAACTCCTGTCATTTAATTTCCTCTCGAGTGTACTAGTGTCAGCTTTTATGACAAGTTGTGTTAAAATTCTACTTTAACATGTTTTTCTGTAAAGGCGTGAACATTTTGGAGCATATAGGATGCCCCTAGCAAAATTATGCAGCGTTACCTCTTCTGGTTGCCATGGCATAGAAAGAAAGGATTTTGTTAGCTTTTAGGTGTGGTGCAGAGTATACACAATGACATAATAGAGGCGGACTCTCTTAAAAGGCTTTGTCCCCTTTTTAGTCAAACACCTGTGACAAAATTACGAACTGTGGTTAACATACACTACTTACAAGTGGTTTTTCGGAGTCATCCAGGGCAGAGGAGCTCAGCTTGCAAAAAACTTCAGTACCTACGCTCCCCGTGCACCTGGTAGCAGGAGTGGGGTGACATTAAAAAGAAGTTCAAGACATCGAGGGTTATGGATCTAACTTTGAGAAATGATATGAAATGGCTTGTAGGAGACAGGGTGGGTGTCCTGAGGGGTGATATGAGCTGTACGAGGATCTCCTACACCTCCCTGCACCTCACCTCCTGATGCCTGAAGTGCTGACATAGATGCCTTAGTCCTGTAACTTTAGTTTGTCTCGTGTATTTCAAATCATTCTAGAGTCTGCAGCTCATTATATCATTGCTCAGAGTTACTGGGTTTTACTTTCTCCTTAGTTTTTTTTCTCTTTTTTTGTAAATGAAGGATAGCATAGGCTAACTTGATTTAGTCATTCATGGGTCCAACAAATCTCCCTGAGCACCTACTGTATGACATTGATTGGCTAGGGGGAAGGGTGCCTCATGAGGAAGGACACAGAACAGATTCCTGCGTTCATGGAGTTTCCCTTCATGTAGATGAAGGCAGAGGGAGTAAACAGTGAAAGGGAAGAGCCATATACTTCCATATGATGAAAATGCATGAAGGAAATCTCATACAGCTCATACCTTGGGGAAAGGGTGCTTAATTCAATCAGAAAATGCATCAGACATAAGATCTAAGGGTTGAGAATGATCTCCACATACAAAGAGCTGGGGGAAGAACTGTCCACATACAAGCGATGCTGAGGACCAAGCCCCAGAGTTGGGAATAAGAACGTGGTGAGAGAGAGCAGTGTGGCTATCTGTGACTGGCAGGGATGGAGCTGGGTCGGGGGGTAGGGTATGGGAGAGGCTGGAGATGTAAGCTGAGGAGTGTGCAGAGGGCTGAAACTTATTCTCAGACTGATGGCAGAGCCCTGGAAGATAGTCACTTCTGAGTCAGGTGTCAGAGTGAGCTACACGGGCAGCCTTTGGAGAATAGATTGCAGAGCTTCAAGTATTTCCTGGAGAGTAGACTTCTTTGGGAGAGAAGATAAAGTCCTGGTCCCTTGAGCTTGAGCAAGAAACCTTTGGTAGAGGCCATACCAGAGACAGACTCAGCTGGTTCTGGCCTTCATGAATCAGAAACTCTGGGGTTAGGACCCAGCAGTCCTGTTAGGACAAGCCTTCTGGGTGATTCAGATGAGGACTTGAATTTGGATATTAGTGCCCGAAGGACTTTCCAGTTCTCCAGACTCACTGTTGACATTCTACAGAAGAGGAGATCCCGTAAAGGGGTAGAGCTAAGTGGTCGTCCAAGGCTAACAAGAATCTGGGTCCTTTGAACCTATTCCAGTGCTCTTTCCTCAAGGGTTTATGGAGTTAAAGAATAAACAAAACCCACTTTTTTCCTGAGGACTAATTATGATGTTGATAATGGAGAAGGTGGCTGGGGTTTTAAGAAGGCATAATGCTGTGGTGTGTGAACTGAGGCTGCTTCGTTTCTCTTGTTCCTATTTTCTCTGATCATTTAGAAAAGCAATTTCAGTGTGAATAACCCCTCTCCTTTCTCCCTGGCAGCGGTAGAAAAACAAGTGTTTTGTATTAAGTTACACCATTGGGTCACCTAGCAGAGGATAATAATATTCTTTTATTTCTGAATCACTCAATATATTTGGCCTTGTTTTTGGTTTGGAAGCCCTGTTGCTCCCAGGTTATGTTTTTAAAGTCATTGGAGAAACAGATTATTTCAGGGCACAGTGCTTGTGCTTGCTCATATGTATTTTGATCAAGAGTGCCATTGGAGAATATTCCTTTGGAGAATCTCCTCACCCTCCACCCAGTCCTATCTACCTGGCTAAGTCCTGCTTACCTTCAGTGTCTTTGGCTTATAGATCGCTTTTGCCCTGACGTCTTTTCTCACCTCTTACGCTTAGGTCAGATTTGTATGGTAGGTTATTCCCATGCATTTGTGTTGGTTTCCTAGTAGACTATGGACCTCATGAAAACAGAGACCTTCCTTGTCTCAATTCCAAACTATGTTCAGCATCAGACACAGTGTAAGTACTGAAAAAGCAATTATCCAGTGAATGCTTTCTCTCTTAATTGATAATTCTGTGACTCTATTTATCAACAATAGGTTTTTGGGAGGACATAGTCTTTTCAAAAGTTACATAGAATAATAAGGCATGGTCCCATGGGAACAAGATGGGAGAAGTGGAGACAAATACCAAACTCAGTATTTTTTCAATGTAAATCCTAGTGAAGGCTACAACAAGGTGTAAACTGCATTGGGACATGTTTTTCCAGCCTCTGTGTCTAACAACACACTTATTTCGGTGGCTTAACATAATACAGGTGTGTGTTAATACTCCTTTCATGTCAGTGCATGTCCACTGAACTCCTCCATCTTTGTACTTGCTACAAGGAATAAGGGGTCCCCACAGTCATGGAGGGAAGAGGAACAGGGAGCATGGTTGATGATTTGGCATTCTTGTAAGTGGTACGTCTTGCTTCTGCTCACATCCCTTTGACCAGAAATCAGTCTGGGCCAGGGAAATTGGGCAGTGTGATCTGCCTGTGTCCCCACGAAGAAGAAAATGAAATGGAATTAGTTATCTTGTGTTAGTCCCAAACAACGTGTTACTTTGGTTTTAGCCACTGGGGTTTGATCAAAAGGAAGCATAGCACCTTCTGTTTTTGTAGCCTGCTCATCAATAAATACCCTTGTTCTCCCAGAGATCAAGAAGAGTGATAGCCCTCCGAGGCCCTTCATTTTTGCATGTCATGAGGAGAATGTCTTTCATTTAAATCCCAACTAAGAGCTCATCTTCCTCTGGGATTGGGTAGGGCGATTTGTTGATGAGCCAGGCTGTAGCGTACGTTGCCTCCACCATCCCATGAAATATTCTACCCCAGGTGGCAAATTAGTCTGATGACACACAGATTGGCTTTCATATGGCAGAGCCTGTCTGTGTACTGCAATTGGCCCTAATTTTTCTCTTCTACTCCTGGAGGAAACAAGTTTGGAGAAAAGAGTTCGCCCATTGTGAGTGAGGACTAATTAAACCTTTCCCACTTGCCATTTTTAAGGGCTTGCAGAGGACATTTGTTAGGTTTTCTAGTGTTAGGTCTTCAGGAGAAAACTAAAGTTGATTTTTATGACTTTAGGTTTTTTTGTGTACTAATCTGTTTATTTTTGTCTAGAAAATGATGGGAAATTTTTCATGATACATTAAGTGAAGGAAAAATATAATGAAGTGTTTACTTTATGATGCCCTATTTTTTTTTTTTTTTAGAGAAAGGTATGGGGGCACCTGGGTGGGTCAGTGATTGAGCTTCTGCCTTTGCCTCAGTCATGATCCCGGGGCCCTGGGGATTGAATCTCACATCAGGCTCTCTGCAGAAAGCCTGCTTCTCCCTCTGTCTATGTCTCTGCTTTTCCCTATGTCTTTCATGAATGAAATAAAATTCTTAAAAAAAAAAAAAAGATATGTTTCTTCTTCCATTGTCTTGCTGACCATGGTGGTTCTCAGAAAAGGAGCTGAAATCTTTACAGTCCTCATTCTTTCTGTCATCCTTCCAGCTGAGTGAGAAGCTTGGCTAGGTCAGTGGAAAGATCTGCAGCAGCTGGATTTTGAGAGCCTTGTAAGGCCAAGGGTAGGGTTTTGATCTTTAAGAGTACTGGGGAACCATTGAAAGTATGCAAGCAGGGAATGTGTGCTGAGTAGGTATGCATTCATGCATGTGTAGTATGTGAGTGTGTGTGTATATGTCTGTGTGTCTGTGTCTGTCTGTGTCCCTCTGTCAGAGAGAGATGGATGACAAGAAGGAAAACAGTGAATGATGATCCCATTTGCCATGTGTTTTTTTGGCTGTTGGGAAAGAGCCTCCATAGGAGAGTGAGTGTGAAGACAGCATGGCGCCCCTTCCCCAGCTGATACAAGAGAGAGGTCTCCTCCCTCTTTGTGCACAGAAGTTACTTGTCAATCAGGAGCCTCCCATCTCAGCTTCAAAGCAGGCAGCACTTTGGGGGTAAATATTTATGAAATGCCAAGCTTTGTGATCAAGATGTATTTTGTTTTTAATGAGCAAATGACTCACAATTATTTTAAGTAATTAAAAGACAAATTATTACGTGCCATCATGGAAAAAGGAGAGGGGAGAAAGTATAATTTTGTAGCAAGCAATTTATTGGCAGCTATAATCCAGAAGGACTCAACCTCTTTAAACAAAATTATTTCTATTTTTTAAAGGCTGGAAGTATAAAAATTTATTTGTGGAATCCCATCGGAAAGACTTGTAAAAAAGTAAGGTGGTCTATTCATTTGCTTCAAAGAATGTTGATTGTGTAAGATGCTATAAACGCTGTGCTTGGGACAGGAGAGATAGCACAAATCTCTCAAGATACTTCTGATCTGAAAAAGAAAGGCAATCAAAAGCCTTTAAGAAGTGAATATAAATTTCTTTTTCTTTTTGAAGTTCTGATAACTCAGATTCTGTAACCAATATTTTAGATATTGCCTGTTCTAAAATACTGAACATAAATAATCCCGAAGTATCACCAAGTCACATTTCCTCCAGGGCAAAACTGTTAGTTTTACTATTTTTTCCTATTCTTTATTGACAAGTATTTTTATACAGTTGAGAGTCTGGTGTAGGTATAATTTTTCTATCTTGCTTATTTCATGTAACATTATAACAAGCATTTGCACATATTTTCCTGTTCCCACTATTGTTTTTAATGACTCCGAAATATTCCTTTGTCAAAGTGGACTATCATTTACCTGCTCTTGTTCTATTGTGATTGACATTTAGGTAAAACAGATTCATAAAATGTATCCATTTTATGTCTGAAACCATCTTATGCACTTAACTGTTACGATAACATTAATGGGGAACTGAGATTTTTTTTAAAAAGCATCTCTGTGTGTGTCTCTGAATTTTGTCATCCAAAAAAAAAAAAAAAGTCAACTAAAACCTTGTTACAACTTTCCATTCTTGAGAGAATACTAAGGGAATGCATTTGATACATTACCTCTGGCATTTTCTATCATTAGACCCATAGCTCCAGAAATTGGTTAGCAAGGAACATCCTCCAAAACCAAAAAACCTGTTTGATTCTAATTTGGGGAGACTTCATGCCTAATCTAGAGACATTTAGAGGTTGTCATTTCTTGCTCCTAGCATTCATTCTCCTGGTGACATTGTGAGCCTACATATTATTTACTTTGCTTCCTTTTATTATTTTTAAGAAGTCCTTAATATAAGGTCACTTGAAGGTAACTTGCCTACATTACCTTAATGCAGAGACTGGACTGCTGGCTGAGCAGAACCATCAGCTTTTTCTTCTGATCTGTACTTGGATTTTGTTCAAAAGGCATGGGATGCCTGTTAAGTACTTTATATGGGCAGTGAGCCCGTGAATCAGGCAAAGGTACATGGCTTAGGGGGAAGGATGGGACAGTAGGGTTAGAACTCAGATGGAAACTCAGTGCTTCCATCTCTCCATCTCTTGACCCTTGGGCAAAGGAAGGCTATTCTCTCTCCTGAGCATCAGTAATCCACTCTTGGCCATCAGATATCCTGGGTGAAAATGCTGACCAAAGACTATTTCCCATTATTTTACATAGAAGAAATCATAATGTTATATGTGAGTTACCCCCCCCCCCCCATTTTTCTAGAACAGAAGTTGGCAGACTATGGCCTTCAGGCCCACTACCTGCTTTTGTAAATAAAGTTTTGTCAGAAAGGAAAGGAAGTTATATTTACTCCAAAAAATATAATTGGAAAGTGAATTTTTGCCCAGGTATTGTTAACAGTATACCCATTAGTTTACTCATTGCCTGTGGTTACTTTCTTACATCAAGGAGATTGTTGAGTAGTTGCAATAGACAGCTTACAGCAAATAGTCTAAAATATTCACTATTTCTCCCCTTACAGAAAAAAGTTTGTCAGTCTTTGTTCTAAAATATGTCTAAAGTATAGCAAGATGCCTTACAGGTATAGTTAACTTATCATCACATTAAGAATGTAAAAATATGTAAAACATTGATTACTAAACAATTAATATGATCTCAGCATAGCAGTATATTTTTTTTGAAATATGGCTTTTTTTTTTAATCACCAAGAATATTTGAGCCATATTCCCTTTGTTGCTGGCTTTTCAAAACAGAAGTTTCTGACATTCTACCAATTGGATTGTAATTTGACACTTTCCCCTCATACATTTTATTAAAAATGTTCTATTTAATTTTGGAGAATGTCATAGAATTTTTTCTTTTATAAGCTTGAGCCAAAAATGTTTGCTTTAGAAATAAGAATTTTCTATAAAATTTAGATATTAAAAGGTAAGAGACTTTCAATTAGGAAAATGTCATCTGGATATACATTTGCACTCTTGGCTTGTATTTCATGTCTTACAGGCTTAGTATTCTTATCCATAAAATGGGAATCAAACCTCCTCACAGGTCTGTGAGGTTACGTAAGGAAAGCTACACCTGCTGCATTTTCTATCCTTAGCTTAATTAGAGGAGCAAATAATCACTGCTCTGATTTTTCCAAATTTACAGTGCCTCTGTTTAGGGCTGGTGGCCTAAGTATAACTTTGGAGCTGGGGAGAAATTAGAAAGATCTCTTTATTATAAGAGATACTGGCAGTTACCGTGAACATTTCTGAATTTCAGAGCCTTAACTGGGTGCAGTCTTATTTCTTAGGAAGCTCAGCCTGGTGCTGGCTGGTGAGGAACAAGGAGGTGGCTCTCTTACTCATTGTCATTCAGGGACCTTGGCTTATTCTCTTCAGCGACTCCACCATCTGCAGGAAGTGGGAGTTCTCCTCTGGACCTCTAGGTATACAGTTAAGGGAAGAGAGGACATTAGTGATGTTCAGGAAGCTTCAGGGTCAGAATGAAAGTAACATACCCACTTTGATCTATTTCACCAGAATTCGGGCACAAGGCCTCACCTAACTGCAAGGGAAGCTGCGAAATAATATCCCATCTCTGCATCTAGAAAGAAGAAAGAAATTTGATGGGCATCTAGCTAGTCTTTGCCACACACTGGCCATATCTTTTTAGGTTATTGTGGAAGATGAATGCTTACCATAAATAAACTGCACAGATACCAATAATCTGAGAATCTGTAACGGGTACCCATGGAAAGAGCATCACTTGGAAATAGCAATGCTCATTTGAGAGAATTAACCTGTATACTTGTTGAAAATACTTTAAAAAATAACCTACCTGGGGACACCTGCTGGCTCAGCAGTTGAGCACCTGCCTTTAGCTCAGGGCATGATCCTGGGGTCCCGGGATCGAGTTCCACATTGGGCTCCCTGCATGGAGCTTACTTCTCCCTCTGCCTGTCTCTGCCTCTCTCTCTGTGTGTCTCTCATGAATAAATAAAGTCTTTAAAAAAATTTAGCCTGGGGGTATCCCTGGGTGGCTCAGCGATTTAGCGCCTGCCTTTGGCCCAGGCCGTGATCCTGGAGTCCCGGATCGAGTCCCACATTGGGCTCCCTGCATGGAACCTGCCTCTTCCTCTGCCTATGTCTCTGTCTCTCTGTCTCTCTCTCTCTCTCTCTCTCTCTCTCTCTGTCTCTCATGAGTAAATAAATAAAAATCTTTTAAAAAATTAAAAAAAATTAGCCTGGGATCTGAATTTGCTTCTTACATCTTCCATGCCATTTATGTATTTTGGCATTGTAAAATTGGGGATCTATTGTAAGTTTAGAAATACATACTTGAGAAATGTTACATGTGGTAACATTTTCATTCCTAAAGTGATCCACAGTGGACTCATACTTATTTTGCTATTCTGTAAAATCGGAAGTCATACATAGTATTGAGTAGAATTCCTTATCATGATGCCAGAGAGAACATTTGTTGAAATACTACCACTGTTACTTAATTCAAAGTGTACATTTTGCAATGAACCACATCAGGAGTGTTTTCAATTTTTCAGTACCTCTAGTAGATCTAAGCGTACCTTTTTTTAAAGTTACTCATTTTAAATTATGATTATATGAATATTTTAGGATTATAATCACCATAAAATGAAGGACAGAATTTATCATACCAAAATAGAAATTTAATTTAAAGTAGAAAGAACTTGATTGCAAAGTTTAGTAGACTAGAAATATGATGTATAAGAGGATATTGAAGAACACTTTTGAAAAAATCCCCTCGGTAGTACAGTTTTACAATAGACTTAGAAAAAAAAAAAACCCTCAGATTGTATTTAGGTGATGTTTGTAAGATCTTAGTTTCGCAAAGATCAAACTTTTCTAATGTTGAAAATGCACATTAAAGCAAAGAACTCTTTGGTCATTTCATGAAGAAATAACTCCCCCCCCCCCCAAAAAAAAAATCTATTCAGTATCCTAATGTTAGTCAAATTTATTTGAGATAGGAGTTTCTCTTGACTATATTGAGATCCAATGGCCTTGGTCAAGAATCAAGATTGTACATGGACATAGACGGTTAAAAATATTTCTTTTAGTTTTCTTGGGACTCATGGCATTTCCTATTACCTGTCACTTTGTCCTTGACGGTGTTTGAGGTAGAAAACAAGTTGAGTAGACAAGGGTAGTTTCCCAATCAGCTCTTCCATATTTTTCTCCAGTCTTTCTTTGTTATATTAGAGTTCAAATTTACTATTCATGAAACACATTTTATCAGTGACCATATCAGACAAATGGAAGCTAAGCGCTGGTTAGTATGTTGAAAATAAACACGAGGGTTCTCATTAATGTCGCTGTCTGAATAATTAGTTGAGCATCGTGTACTGAGCAGCAGCGAAAGCAAGCTGCTTCTCACTGGAACGACAGGCTGACAGCCACGTCTTGGAGTATGGTCATTAGTGTGCCCCACCATCAATGTCATGGTACTGTGTCAAATTAGTTAGTGTCCCCTTAGGAGAGAAGCCGGACCTGCAAATTATCCTCCCACATCCCTGGAAATGGTGTTTGCGAAACCCGCGATCAAGTGTGAGCAAATTATTAACACGGCTCATAAATTAACTAGTTTACAGGCTTATAACATTTTACAAGTAGATAATAAAGGCTAGAAAAGTTTTCCAATTGCTTTGCCCTGATGTTGCCCGGCTGTGATCTGCCGACTTTTCCTTGAGGAGCCCATGGCTGATGGTTTTTTTTTTTTTTTTTTTTTTTTTAAAGAGGAGCAAACACATGGAGTGTCAGAACAAATGTTTGGAAAATGTAGACTTTAAAAGGAAGCAAGTGTAAACCCATTGAAAACAATATAATTAACTTCGTTATCTCATTGCTCTGATAAGTCGATGACAATGGCTTTCTTTCTTGTGGTGGCAGTTGCTCATTAATGAGTTCACCAATTAAGTTTGAACGATTACAGCCTTTGCCAACTGAAATTATCTTTAAAAATATTTTTGATTCATTCTTAGCCTACTCTTAAGCTGCCTTGTTAAAGAGGGATGATGCTAGCACAGCATGTTCAACTCATGTTAGAACGAAGATTCTTAAGCCATAATATGTTTGGCAAACGGTTTACACTCGCGTAGACAGCTCATACCTAGAAAACATAATGTGGACCAATCTGGCCTGAGTTTATCTCTTATCAAGAAGAGGCACACACCGGGAGCACCACCCCTTAACTCTCTTCTGAGCTCTGGTAGACAGACAACCCACATAGTTTCCGGAGATACGACGTGACTATTCAAATCATAAAACTTCATACATCTCCTTTTCAGTTTCAACTTCTCTGATTAGGTTTAGGAGACGTGTCGTTCGTGGATTTTTGTCGGGGTTTACTGTCGAGAGCGACCATTACACGTGCACACAGACGAGCTCGGGCGTTCCACTCATTCTGGAGTTCCGTTTCCCCGTGTTACCGAGCCCCGGCCGTCCTCTGGAGGGCTGCACAGGTGGCATTATCATCCCCAGGATCTAGGCAGAAAAGGCCTGGCGTGCAAAAAACCTCACTACTGGCTGCTATTCATAAAATCTTTCTGAAACTGCTTGAGGATGAGTTGACTTACCTGTCAGCAATTTCATCTTACTTGGAATTGGACTTGGTCAGTATCCTACTAATAACCCAACCGAGGCGTGAAAGCTCCCAGCCTCCGCACGTGTGCACTTCCGCAGGCTGGCTGTTTCCACGAGAAGGCTGTGTCCCAGCCTCCCCCTGCATTTGAAGTGCAGCGGGAAGGAGAGCTGGGAGCTGTGGCAAGTGAGATTTTGGGTTTGGCTGGCAGGAAAGAGAGCTTGTCTCCCCCCCCCCCCCAAAAAAAAAAGAACCAGTGTACTTGTGTGCACGTGTGTGCATGTGCACGATGTGCACGTGTGTGCACATGTATTTATTTCCTCTTGCCATTTCTATTGAGATGTACTGAGAGAGACTAAAAGCCTAAAACCCCAAAGCAAAACCCTTGCTAGGACTCGGGGATTGTCTGGCCCTTACTTTTCAGAATGAGTTAACATTGTAATGATGAGAATTTATCCTAAAAAATAAAAAAGGATGGGCATGAAAGGAGCCAGACCTCCTAAGGAAATGCCCGTGCCTTCACAAGTGACAATCTTCTCAGCCATGTACCATTTTGCTTCCTTCTACTACATTCTCTGATAACCACACACAGTAGGAGCCGATGAAATGCTGATTCTGTAAGGGGAGAGACGAAGTAGATGCTTAGATACGTGATTGCAGATGGAATGTGAAAGTCGTATGTCCATAAGGAATGCCTGAGGTTTATATGAAAGCCTCGCTTTTGAAGCATCGCACTTGGCCTCTTCCATTAACCTCTTCTATTCTCTGCTTGCAGTGTCCCTCCGTGTGTTGCAGTCCTGTGGCATTATGCATGCCCCCAACCAGTGACTCCCAGGCTTTTTATGGCTGTGAGACACGATAAAAGTTCAGGGTAAGTGGCCAACAACACTAGTATTGTGTCCCACTTGAAAACTGCGACCCACCTTTGCAGGTGACCCTGGAGTGGATAACAGTAGTTCCTCAGAAGGTAACGGAATGCCTCATTATCAAGCGGGACTTCCAAAGCCAGCGGGAATAGGTTTGTTGTCCTCTAAGCTAGCTTTATGGCTTTCAAGAATAGGATCTATAACTTGGATCGTATTTGTGGAAAGGTGATCTCATGCAGGGTCTGCAAATTTTGTCTCTGAAACTGCCAGATGATAAATGTTATCAGCCTCCTGGGCCATACACTCGTGGTTGCAACTTTGTAGTCAACTCTGCTGATGGGGAGTTGACAATATGTAAACAAACGGGTATGACTGGTCCAATGAAACTATTTACAAAAACAGTCAGTGGGCCATATTTGGCCCGCAGGCCGTGGTTTGCTGACCCCTGAGCTAAGCATCAAAGAGGGTAAAGAGGATAAAGAAGGTCCCTCACTGGGTAGCAGTTCCTCTGATCTCGAGCAAACCATTTATCAAGAAGAAACGAGAATAAAAAAAAAAAAAAATACCTGCCCTGACTACCACGCAGGGTGTAGTTTTAAGGATGAAACAAGGTATAATGTATATGAAAGCACTTTGAAAATTTCGAAACTCCTTACAAACATAATAGATGGCTCTCTACACTCATTCTGGTTCACCTAGTGGAGTCTGCCTTCTTCACCCTTTTAATCATATTGGGCTTTCATGAACTAAATGAGTGTGGGGGAAAGCTCTTTTATTTTCTAAGTAATGTGGTTTTTCTGTACGTTCCTCCTACTTTGCAGTTGATGGACAAGCTGTTGAAATGTCTCTTTAGTATCAAATATGGATGAAGGACTATATGGGTAGATTATGGCAGGCTAAAGATCAAATGCCAATGAAGAACGATTAAATTTCCTTTAATCATCAGATTCTGAACGTGTTTTAAGATCTTCCACCTTTAATATAGTCCTTAATAAATAATAATGCTTTGGATGTCTACAAGTATGTTTGAATTTCACAAGTGTTGCATGTCAAAACACAGAGACAGGTTCAGCAAATATCCTTCCTGGACTCGTGGTAGTAATTAAGAAGAAAAGTCATACTTAAACAAACAGCTTGGTGAATAGAGGAGTAATCAGAATCCCAATTCATGAATTTTCTGATATTTTTTTTTCCAGAAAAAAAATAGGATAGTCTTCAGACACGTTTTCGTATCATTATGTCATGTAAGAATGGTTTCCTTGTAACAGATTCACAACCATATAAGTTTTAAAAAATGACTTGCATATTCTCTCTGATAAAAGATGTTTGGGGGAGAGCACCTGGTGTTTTCTGTCTTTCTACTCTGCCTTCCTGTTCAAGTGTTGTTCTGTTCAAGATCACATTGTGGCTGCAGGCTCTCCAGCCATTGCCTCTGCATCCTGAAGAACAAGGCAGAAGTGCAAGGAACAAAAAAGAGTAGTCCTCCTGGCTGAGGCAGGCCTCTTTAAAGAATTTCCCTGAAGTCTGAATAACTTCTACTTATATCTTTTCAACAATCCCTAACATATGAGCATCTGAGAAGTATATCCTCAGAGTTGAGAAATTTGATGTCCAGATAAATTCCACATTCTAACAGTAAGAAAGAAAAGGTAAATGGTTCCCCAGCCACGGTTGTGATTACTTATACAAAACCACAATGTGAATTTTTCTTACGTTTTCAGTGAATGTCTTCTGTCTTCCATTGACCTGGGTGTATAATCTTTAATTTGAATTTTACATGTTTGAATTTCGGTTTCTTTGATTTTCAGTGGAGATATATAGCTCAGTAAATATTTTAGGACCATAGTATTCTTACTAAAAGTGCCATGGCAAATCTGAGGAATGAATTTCTTTCCCAAGAGCACTGTCAACCAAAATTTAAGCTTGAGAATTTTTTTTTTCTTTTTTAAAAAGGTATTTATTCATGAGAGATAGAGAGAGAGGCAGAGACATAGGCAGAAGGAGAAGCAGGCTCCCCATGGGAAGCTCGATGCAGGACTTGATCCTGGGACTCCGGGATCATGCCTTGAGCTGAAGGCAGATGCTCAACCACTGAGCCACCCAGGCGTCCCAAGCTCAAGAATTTTCTAATGAATTTTCTCTCCTTTGAATATAAGCTTTTTTCAGAGCTTGAGTTCTAGCGACATGAAACCTTATACCCAAATCTGTTCATGCCAGTATGTGCAGGGGGTATTGCTGTTGGCTTTGCACTGTCCCTCAAAGACTGGACAATGCTACCCACCACGCATCTCTGTGATTTGCTGGCCCTCACGTCTCTGCTGAAAACTTAACTTTGGATAATGCGGAAGATAAGACCCCTGTGCAATTTTTCTAAGTCAGATTGGCTGGTACGTTACTCTTAGGAAAATTTCTGTCTCAAAGGATGAGTAGAATGAGACTTCTGTATGCTTCTTTATATAGTGTCTGTCTGTACCAGCCTATGATAGATGCTCATGAATCATGATAGTTGATGCATACACAAATATTACCGAATGCCTGCTGTGGATATAGGGCAGCAGTGTGCTTAAGAGCGTCTGCTTGGAAGTTAAATCAGCCGAGGATCAGATTCTACCTTTTCCACTCAGCGGCTGAGTGATGTTGGGCAAGTTACTTAACCTCTCTGGGCTGCTGCCTCATGTGGGAGGTGAGGATAAAAACAGGAACAGCTCCCTGTGAAAAGTTAGTGAGGTGATGCTTATAAAGAGCTTAGCACAGATCCTGGTGGGTAACAGGTGCCAGCCTTGTGCTACACACCTCAGGTAATGTGGTGGAAATCCCTGCCTTTGAGGAGCTTTCACTGTCCTGTGGCTGGTTCATTGGTCATCGTCTCACTTGTGGACAACATATATTTCACAATCCATTACTTCTAACCCATATTCTCTTACAAGTTTAGGTAGAGCCTTGGGAGGTGGCTTTGATGCCTGTCTTCAAGGACCCTGCAGCCACGTATACTGCTGGACAGCCGTGCTAACAGAACTTAGATCTCCAGGTCCCTTTTTGACAATTTCCCCTGAGAGGTGTGCAGTTCTTTTTTTATTCCGTTTTTTACTTACTCAGACAGTGGGCCTGCCTAGCAAGCAGAATTCACTAACTGCTTTCAAGTTGGTATTGCTGATGATAATCTGAAACTCTGTAGGGTTTCACTCATGCAGGCTGATGCTACATGATGTCGATCTCACCCTGCCTCATCCTGGGCCCTGCCTCTGTGCTGAGTCTGCAAAGCAGGCCCTGGTCCCCCACTGATCTTCTTGGTCACAGCCCTCCAAGCACAATGGCATCTGCTCACAGAAACTGCTGCATGACTGCGTCAGAGATGGCAGCTGTGTCCAGGGATGGCCCTGTTGGCCATGTATCCCCAAAATGGTGGCACCTACTTGATGGTAGCTGTCCCTTGAATGGCAGTTGACTCTCTGGAAATAGTGTCTCAAAGATGTTGCCTGTTCAAGATACCCTTGGAAGCTTTGGGCTTTTGCAGTCTGGTTTCAGATATTTTATTTTAGACCCCATTGCCGTGCTCAGATGCCGTAAAATCTCTGTTGCCTCTGGGCCGTGGTATTCTCTACCTGGAACAATTTCCCTGTTTCACAGGCTCGTTCTCTCATTCCTTATTGCTCAGTTCAAATATCAACTTCTTGGGAGAGGTCTTCCCTGAAGACCCACACTGAAAACTTACCTCCTCCCCTTCTCACTGTCCTCCATCCAAGCCTCTAGTTTGTTCTGAATGTACCTGTTTACCATGTAGTGTGCACCCGGCAGGTCGCCTGATTCAGTGTGACTCCTCACTGCAGACAGTGCCCAGTGGGTGGTAGGCATGCTCACAGTTAGTAGTTGTTGAAATAGAGTCCATTTGGGGATTTCCCTGTGAATTCCTGTATTTTCATGATACCTAAAGGGACTGCATCTGGATGAGAGAGGAAGAGAAGAAATAAAACCACACACATCACCTTTATTATAGGAATAGAATACTGCCCCTGGGTTTTCTCTGGAAAGTTTCCACTCTGTACTAAACAAGTCTTTGATACTCTGTGTGTCCCATCCAGAAAGGGTTATACATCATCTTCCCTGTGAAGACAGAATCATTTGCCATTTGGGCCTAAAGCGTACTGTGGGTAGAACAGGTTAATTAAGGACTTTGGATTCCAAGATCAAATCCCAGCACTGTCGTTCACTGGCTCTTTGTCCTTTGACAAATTACTTTCTCTTCCTCTTTCTGGGCTCTTACTTATTTGAGCCATGGATAATAGCATTACCTCGCTCATAGTATTATTGCAAGGATTAAATGAGATGGTACCTATACAGTGCTTTGCACAGAGTCTGGAACAGGATAATATGATGCTATTGGTTTAGAAAGAACAGCAGAGGGGATCCCTAGGTGGCTCAGCGGTTTGGTGCCTGCCTTTGGCCCAGGGCGCGATCCTTGAGTCCCGGGATCAAGTCCTGTGTTGGGCTCCCGGCATGGAGCCTGCTTCTCCCTCCTCCTGTGTCTCTGCCTCTCTCTCTCTCTCTCTCTCTCTCTCTATATATATATATATATATATATATATATATATATATATATATATATCATGAGTAAATAAATCTTTAAAAAAAAAAGAAAGAACAGCAGAGGTTTTTGGGAGGGATGCTGACAACTCATTGCACTTTCTTGCAGTAGTTTTTAAAAAATTGGTAAAGATGGTGAAGAGCCTTGATTTCCTATGAATTTGCTCATGTTCCATGCACTGAAATAACTTTACAAAGTACAAAATGAGCACAAGTAGGATGATCTATTTTTATATTGGTTACTGACATGTTGACTCTTGGATATTTATGACCAGTTTCAGGTAATACAAATTATAAACCTAAAATGCTGGGAAGGTTCAGTGTTTGGAACCTGACCCACATCCAGAAAACCTTAGAAATGTGGCAGTCAGGGGGACCTGGGTGGCACAGTCGGTTAAGTATCTGACTCTTGATTTTAGCTCAGGTCATGATCTCATGGTGGTGGGATGGAGTCCTGAGTCACACTCTATGCTGGGGGTGAAGCATATGCTTGAGAATTTCTCTGTCTCCCTCTACCTGCCCTCCCTCTCCTTCTCCCCTTCTCTTTAAAAGAGAGAGAGAGAGAGAGAGAAGTACATTAAATAAATAAACAAATAAATAGGTTTGGAGTTCAGAGTGCTATACTGTCCTAAAGACACCTGGTTGGGATATGTTTTATCTGTAAATTAACCAGAGGTGGTTTGATCTCCTGCCTCTTGACAGACTGCCTTAAATTTCCTGTAAATTCTCATTTAAACAAAATTATATACTTGGTGCATCTGTCCTGAAAATTTACATGTTTCTTTTTTGAAAGAAAACTCAAGTCTACATAGATTGAAAGGAAGTGGGTCTACATCTACATCTGATTTCTTTCATCTGCTTACAGATGGTAGTCTCTTGTTGCTCTCTTGTTTGTGTGTGTGTTCATGTGTGTTGTTCATTGTGCCTTTGTTGTATAAAAGTGGAAGCAAGTCTTTGTATCCCATTTTGGTGGCAAAGATGACTTAAATCACATACTCTTATTTTCATGATTTATGGAATGGCTAGGGTTATCTAAGAACTTAAAAGAGCCATTAATTTTATTAACTTAGAATGTGTACCCCCTCAACTTTTACAAAACATAAAAGAACACGAATAAAACACAGTTTAAGGCATCAAATTTGGTTCCTGATACACTGGTTTAGTAAAGAAAAGCTAAAATTCAGTTTCAGTAGAGGCTAACAATTCAGGAAAAACTTTTATCAGGCGGATGACAGCCTTCAGAGCGGTGAGACGCAGCCTTCTTACATCTCTAAAAACAGAGAACACTCCTGTCTCCAAATATCATTTCAGAAGCTAAAACAATAATCACAAGAGGGGAAACCGATCTGTGTAAGAAGAGACTTGCTTTGTGCCGTGGACGTAGGAGGCTTGGCAGCGTACGGCAGCTCTCGTGCTGCTCTCTTCTTGGTACCCGGGTGCCTGAGAATCAGTGGGAGAGGTTAGGAGCTTTCTGATGTTTTGAAATGTTGCTGCATGTCTGGGTGCGGTTCGGTGTGGCAGTCTCACAGTGCCGGGAGTTGAATATCACTGCCAGCTCTTACCGACCATCAATAGACCTTTCTCCCAGGACGTTGTCATCAAGAGAGGCCGTGCCTCGCCTTTGTCCCTATCTGTCCCACATCATTCATTAACGTGACACAGATCCATTCTTCCAGTCCTGGCCCACTTCTTAAACATGGCAATTTTCTGAAATTCTACTCCTAGAATAACATGTGCTTAGGACTTCTCAGTTTTCTAAAGAGATACCTAGGCCTGGAAGAACTTGCCCATGGTGTTATCACCTGTCCCTGCCTCCACTGGGTTTCCTCTCTCTCCTTTAAAAAGGAATGAGAGGTAAAAGGAGAATTTTCAAAACTCAAGAAGAACCTAACTGTGAGAAATACCAATAAACAACGGTTGTTTGAGAGAATAACTCTGATTCTTGAGAAGTCGACTGTGGAATGGCTACTTTTGCTGAGAATTTGATCTGTATCACCCGTGATTCCTTTTTTTTTAAAAATATTTATTTAGTCACCCGTGATTCCAAGTGTGTACGTAGTCACCCACAAAAACTCTAGGACAGTGTTTCAGTTCTAAAAATCTGTTGTACAGATGAGGAAACGGAGGCCCAGTGAGGCGAAGTGACTTGTGACTCACTCGGACTTCTTTGCTTATCAGGAGCAGAGCTAGGATTTGAACCTGGGCGCTTCTCCTCTGGTACCATGGTGCCATGGCTCTTAACCACCATGCTTTATGGTCCTCTTTGTGTAGACATTTCCCTGGGGTGTTGGTTTGCAGGCATTGTTTTATTTTAGTGTGCATCTTCCACTCTGGGATTGCTTTGCTTGTATGCTGCATGTTGAGCCTTGATACTTCACTGCCACCTAACAGGCCCCATTTGATCTTTCTAGACTTTTCCAAGTGCTTTAATTCTTTTTGCTGGTACAATAGTTATGGGAAATAAAAGCATGTCCCAATATGATTAGAAATAGGGGCAACCACTTCATTGGCATTCTTCTAGCTCTAGTTGAATGTGCCTGTTAAGACATTTTCTCTCGATCTTTGAGTCATTTTTCTCTGGTACATTATTCTAATTAACCTCATCTCTGTAGCCCTCGTTTTATTTCTTATTAGCCTCTGACCACCCAACAATTGATTTGTTCCGCTCAATCACCTGTGTGAAAAAGTGTGGCAAGTGAGCGGGTCTCCTTCCAAAAGCAATAGTCGTGTACCTGGGGTGTTTTCCTAGCAAGTGGTTCAGAATGTCCCTTTCGTTCTTAGGATACATTCACCTGGAAGGCTTTTTATTTACTAGGGTGAAGCCCTGGGATACTTAGAGGTAACACCGACTAAAAAAAAGCTAGAAGGTTTTTAGTTACTTGGTTGGGAGAGTTGCAGGTTTGTAGGCTCTATGCCAAGGACTTAGACCTTCAAAAATAAAAATGTTCGAGTTTTAAAAACATATAGTGAAATATTAGGCTTGAAGAAATATGTAAAAGCCAGTTGCAAGAGACCACAAATCTAAAAAAAAAATTTCCTTAAGTTGGAGGTATCCATGTCTCCTTTTTAACACAAACAGTAGATCATTTTTAATGTGTCTGTGTCTTAACATACTGAGCCCACCATTTGTTAGGTCTCTCTGGTTACTTGTGAGGAGCATAGGTATAAAGGAGATTTAATTGTCTCATGATGCTGAAAAGTCAGATAGTAGAACAAGCTTCTGGAACATCTGGACTGAGGAGTTCAGATACTGCTATTAAGTCCTGCCTCAGTCTCTTGGCTGTGCTATGTTCTCTCTTGGATTCATTCACGTAGGCGTTTACCAACTTGTGGTATGGTAACCATTCGGGTCTGTTTTCATAGCAACTTCAGCAGAAGGAAATCTCTTCTTGTGAGTTGTAGTAGCTGTCATAAAATTTGGATCTTCCTGGTTCTGTGATTGGTCCAGTGTGTGCTGTGTGCCTTTTGCTACAGCAGTCTCTGGGGCTGGAGCAGGGCTGGGTAGGGGGAAGTGTGAAGCTGTGCTTGGCCTTGAGTGGGTCACATGCCTCCCTCAAGAGTTGTGGATGGACTTCACCCTACACAAGGCAATGGGAAGTGGGTGAAGGGGGTGCTGGTTTCAGAATAAGGGGGAAGGAACCTTTAAATATCACCTAGCCCAGCTATGCATGATTGAATATCATGTGAAATTTTCCCCATGAAGTTGTCTACCCAATAGTTGGCCATCTCCAATGGCATTCACTACCTCGAAGGTAGGCATTGGCTTAGACATACGACCATGCCTGTGTCCCTCCAGAACCTGGAGTTTATTCACTGCTGTAATCTTCCTGTCTGTCCTTCTGGTCAGCCTTCCATTTACTGTCTGTCACCGTTCTAGGTCCTAAAGCAAGATCCTTAATTTCAACATACTTGTATCTGCAAGGTAGACAGAAAGGTCAGTGATAATACAATGATATTGGAGCAACAAGAATACTTCTGGATTGTGTGTATGTGGTTTCGGGAGGGGGATGGTTGGAAATCCTCCCAGAAGCAGTGAGACCCGGCTGGGCCCCCAGAAATGAATAGGAGTTTTCAAATGACCAAGGGAAAAATGTGACTTGTAGATTTACCATCTCTTCCAGGATTAAACTTTACATATGGAATTAGATTTGAGTTATCTAGGGAAAACGGCTTATGCACTATCAAAGTCCAGCTAAGCTACATATCTTTTAGGACATACTAATATGTTAGCTATGGGGATGGCAAGCTAGTGATGCGGAAAATTTTTGTATGGGTCACCCACATGACATCTTAGAAGTTACCCTGATCTCCTGTCTCCTCCTAAGTATGTAATAAATGAATGGATAAAGCTTCCATGGGTAAAGATTTTTGTCAGTAAAATTACAGACTAAATTACTAAATTCTTAGTAACATTTCCTTAAGACTTTTGAAAGGACTGGATATTGTTTATTTATACACTCTGCTGAGCAAAAAATATTCTGAACCTCAGTTTTCATATTTGATACCTAAAGATAAAAATAGTACCTTCCAAAAAAAATAGTACCTTCCAAAGGATTAGGGTTCATACAGAGAATGAATAACTTGGTCCCTATAAAACACTGCATATGATGCTGGTACTTCATAAGCACTCACTGGATGTTATTATTATCAGAAGACATCTATGATTTTCACCTCATAGGTTGTCAAATGCTTTAAAAGTAATTATATCACTAACTAATAACCAGTTTATTTAAAAATGTTTTTCTGTGTACCTTGTAATATATTTTTTATTTGCACGTTACTTATAAAAATTAAGGATATTAAAGATGGTGAGATTTAGCAAAGAACTTTAACTCCACATGCTTTGAATGCTTCCCTGAATTAATAATTTTCATGTCCATCATATTTTCTCCTTGGCCCACAATTCATCCCATATTTGGATCTTGGCAAATGATGACTTGGTTAATTAGGCAGTCTGTTAACTCTGATTACTAAGTTATAACAGATCAGTGTGGAAGCATCACTGTGCAATTTGGATTAAAAGGCTCTTCATTTTATCAAAACAAATTTACATTTATGGATAAGTATGTCGAAATGCATTAGGTTACAATGATGCGCTTCATAAGGAAAATTTAAAAGGGGTAAAAAATTATTTCCTTCTACAAAGTTATTTCTTTATTATGACATTTGTCATATTATCTTTCGCCAGGAATATACTTAAAAGCTTGGAATTTTCTTTTAAAGCTTAAAAATTATAGCCAATTTAATCCCTCTATTATACAGATATGATGGATGCAGTGCATTTTCATTTATGCATAGGTTAGTGTAGGGGTACATGCTTACATTCCAATTCTGACCATAGTAGCCTCTTGATACTGGACTTGATTAGAGACATGAATCTTGACTGTGCTGGGGGGAATTAGTAGGTTCCATTAAGGCTTGCTCTCTTTCACAGCTGAAGGCATTGACAGTTATTAAAGAGGATTGGGCTTTTGTAGTTCTTTTTCTTCCTTGTCTTAGGCTTCATTGTCATTGAGGACAGTTGGTTATCAAACTCTTGCTTTCTCTAGCTCTGCCTCCCTTCTTTTCCTTTCTTAGCACCTAATACTCAGCTCGTAGAAAATGAGAAAAAAGAACACAATAATTTCCCGAATTCAGCAGGCTTTGAAATTTGTGTTAATTACCCTTCAAGATGCTATCGGATACCAGAAGCATTTGGAAGATAGCACCTTACACTCCCTTCCTGCTCTACACACAGATTCTTGTGTGTGCATGCACACTCATGTACACACACACACGGAGCACTTAGTAACTAGTACCTAGGAGGTGTTTAATAGTTATACGTTCAAGACCAGTGGTGGGCAAAGTTGAAACACTGACAGCCTCCCACCCCCTGATTCCTAAGCTGCTCTTAGAACTGGTCTAAGAGCTGGGACCCTGTCGATTATTGCAATCCCATATGGAAAAAATGGAGTTGATAAATTTAATATTTATTTTTTCTGTAAGCTTACTGAAGTCTGACCTTTATGAATTTCTGTGTTCTAGTTCCATGGGAAGTAGAAAAAGCAAAGACAGAAAATATTTTTGAGGTTCAATGAACTTAGTATTTTGTTGATGGCTCATACTGACATGACCAGAGGGTTAGAAATAGGAAACCTTATTAGTTCTTTAGCTTTATTCATTCCACGTAGCATTTATGCAAAAACTGCCTGTTCTAAATCTAGAAAACTTTGCTGATGTTGTAGGTAGAAAGGTTCGCTTAGCTCAGAATGGAAGTTGGTGTTTTATGAATTTGATTATGTTCTCCTAATTGGGAACATTTAATAATAACCATAGATGACTCTCCTTTTGTGGAGGGGCTTATGGCTGGTTATTCAAAGGTAAAGTGATGTTTGAGCTCTAATTTGACAGATTTGAGCGACAGTCAGCTCAAATAATTCAGTTTTCCACTAGTTTCCCTACCTCCCCATTCCTTCCAGAAGAACGAACCAAATAAGGAATTTTTAAAAACTGAAACCATTTTGGATTCTATGAATTCTTATAGTCGTTTTTAAAAGAGATAGCTTGACAGAGAGGTACACTCTGGGACTTTTATGTGTGAAGTAAATCCATTAGAACATTATTTGGTATTTTTTTAATTGGGTTTTATCTACCCAAATGATAATGTGTATTCTAATAAAGTCTTGCCAGTATAGCAAGAAAACCCTCTGGGAAACAGCTGCCTAAAGAGTGACATTCACTTGTATGTTCAAGCTTCCTTTGGGACAGAAATTCTTTTCCCCACACCAGTGGTCCCCGGGAAGTAGAAAGGGCAACTTTGAGAAATTTTCTCGATGGCCTTTTTTTTTTTTTTTTTTTTAAATAAATGGGCCTGTGGATAGAAGTGAGCAGACTTATTGGACGGTTGGATACTATTACCGGGTGGTTTTATTAATTACATTTATTCCTTTAAAATGACCTTGGATGAAAACAACCACCCCTTCTGTGGTCATGGTTAGCAGATGTTTACCGTAATTCTTTGCTCAGTGAAAAAAATGCCTCTTCCACCCAACAAAAACAGCCACGTTTGCTTGGCTAAATCAAAACTTTGGCGCTTGGGTCTTACTTTATATATCATGGCTCCAGTCATACAACCTTTCCAAGTGTGAGGCTTAGCTCACTCACTCCGACATCTGCGGGAGAGCTTTGCTCACAGTGATCTATTATGTGAGTGCTTAATTCTTATACTGTTTTTGGCATTCGCCCTTCCTCATTGAAACCCATATTCTCTCTGCAAGCCCCTCTTGTCTTCTCTAAACATGTTAGCCACCTTCATTTTAAAAGATTCCCCACACACACACTCCCGCGCCGGCTTGATGGCCATTTAAGTGAGGGTTTTGCTCATAGAAGTAAAGTCAAGGTTCACTTCCTGATAATGAGAGTTTGGTTTTTGCTGGGCTGCCTCTGGAAGAGAAGGCATGTCCTTTCTTTCTGTTTTGTGTTTGAAAAGTACCTTTTCTTACTGCATTTGAGGCCTATGTAAACGCCTGTCTTGTCTGTTGATCTGTCTCTCTGTATTGCCAGTTCCTGTTTGGTACAAGCACTAAGCGATCATGAATGTTTAGGTAGTCCCTGCCTGCACTTGCCATTCATGGTTTAATAGGTGTCTCAGGAGCAGCTCTCTCACCTGGCCTGAATTTCCATGCTGAAGAATGCCCACTTGCTCTTTAGCAGTACTGAAAGGAAATGCAACAGCAAAGCTTTGCTTTTCTTGGGAAGCTCCTCCCTTTGGAATGGAGAACTCTGGGTGGCTCTTCTTATTTTGTTTCCATTGCCAAAATAAGCAGGGATCTTGCATAACACCAGGGTAGGAAAAAAAGAAGTAATTTTAAGGAAAACATATGTTCATGTTGAAAAAGAGGGAGCTAGAACTGGACAGGGGACAGTGGCCCACAAAGTTAAAGACATTTTTTTAAATTCAGGTTGGACAGTAGGTTTTGGTAATTGTGGTATATCTTACGAAATAAAGAATAAGTTGCTTCCCCACATCCCCAAGTCTTTGATCCAATTAAAACGAAATCTTGGGAGTGGGAGACCAAGTTTGGTAGGCTGGTTAATTGATACATGTGGTAGTTGGAATGGATCCAGTCCTGTACTTGTTAAATTATTTTCCTATGATCTTAGTTAACACTAAATGATTTCCTTGGAGATCACTTGGTTTGAGATGCCTGCCCTAATCTGAAATCAGTGCAGATTTCAAAATGTGATTCTTATTTGGTCTGACTCTAGGAGAATGAAAGAGAGGTTTGCAGATTAAAATGAACTTAAGGGGTGGGGGGAAGAGTAAAATAAAATGAACCCAAGATGTCTACTCCAGCTGTTTGGTTGATTAGTGGGCATATTATTTGTCCTTTTAATGGATTTTAAATAATGTTTGTTGGTAGAAACAGAGCAGACCCTTTTAGTGTTGCACACTGTTTGTGGGTGGCACATTTTGAAAATGTAGCTAATTTGCTAAGAAGAAGAGAATAAGAAAAAAAAAGAACAAAAAGAAATCCTTGACGTTTCTGATTCATCTATTCTCAAGGTTTAGAAATGTCAAAACTGGGGGAAAATTCAGTGAAGTTCTTTTTTCCCATTATAAACTGAACACTCGTGTCCTTAAAACATAGCTGGGAAGGAGATAGGGCCTAGAGCATTCTGGGTACTGGCATGTGTCTGCAGAGCCAAAGCCAGAGGCATCTTGGATGGGCTCACGTAGATGGTTGACAGGAGTGTGTGGTAGCCCCCAGATTGGAGAGTCCTGACTCTACCTGGAACTGACTCTTTGTATGTGTGTTACTTTCTCAGCTGCCCAAAAAGCACATCTAAGCAGAGGTCTGCTGGGTTAAGATCTATCACAGAGCATGCCTCTTAAAGGGTCCTGCTTCCCTTGAGCGCTGATTACAAGTAGTTTTGGAAAGTGTAGCAGAGTGGATCCAGGCTTGTGTTCAATATGTGTGATTAAAAATAATCTAATTAATATTTAAAAACTTATATTAGAAAAAGCCTTACATATATAATATATATTTTAAAACCGTACATATATAATATATATATTTAAAAACCTACCCCACCCTTCCAACGAAAAGGGGAAGCAAAGCTATGGCAAGTATCAGATTATTCTTGGATGTGGGTTTAAGGTTCAGTTATTTTGGTGTACTCCTTTTTCCTCCAGAGACCTCAGAAGGCATTGTCAGTAGTAACTGAGTCATTTTGCTGTTGGATAAATGAAGTTAAAAAAAAGAAAGAAAGAAAGAAAGAAAGAAAGAAAGAAAGAAAGAAAGAAAGAAAGAAAGAAAGAAAAGAAAAGAAAAAATCAGAGTATGTCCACACAAAAATGGTATTTTGAGTTGGATTTTCTTTCATTCCTTATTGTGGGCTACATTCTTGGGGTTTTTTTAGTGTTTTTGTCCTTTGAGATCAATCAAACTGTAAATGGTGGCAGATGCCATCTCATTATTAGTGGTTAGTAGGAAAGGCCCCAAGGAAAGTGTGAGACTACACCTAGAAATCCCCAAAGCCTCGTTTGATAATTATAATGTAACCATTTATTGGGTTCTTCCTATATATCAGCTACAATTGTGAGCAGTATGCTGGCACTATTTTATGGAATCCTTGTAAATACTGTGAAGTGTAGACACTCTTATCACCGTGTTTTGGATGAGTAAACTGAGGATCAGTGAGTTTAGCTATGTTATATTGCCCAGGATTACAGAAAAAGCAGACAAAACTGAATGAGGTCTAGAGTCTAGTTAATGGTAATATACCTATGCCAGTTTCCCGGTTCTGTAATATTTTTGCAACTTTCTATAAATCTACAGTTCTTTCAAAATTAAATTTAAAAAATGGCAGATTTTACACTTGAATCGAGTTCTGTTTTCTTTTGAAATCCAGATGATTCACTGTGTTGCTTTTTTTAGGTCGCTTGACCAGCAAGAAGACGATCTCTGCCCCATTATCTTTCTAGGGGCAGCTTCAGTTCACCCAGTTGGGACATGTAGCCTCCCATAATTTGGGTGTAGTTTTAGGAGCCAAAATTCATCCTTTACTTCTCCTGTTTTCTCTTCCTTATCACGGTCTTCCACACTCTCCTCCCTCCCCCCCTCATCTGTTCAGTTCTTGATAGAGAGATCGGTGATCATTTATCTTGAATGGTGATGGTCTGACAGTTGAGAGCAGTCTTGTAATGGAGTTTTGTAATTCCTGGTGTGTACGTGGAGATGCATGTGGATATGTATTAAGGAAAATGCTAACAGTAAGCTATAAGCATTTACTGGTTTGCAGCTTGTAAATAGGATAAGCCATGAAAGTTTCCATTCATAAGGCTAGTTATTTATGTATCAGAAAAACTACCAGATTCAAATCCAGAAACCTAAGTTTTAAAGCTGTGTCCTCTGCTAACTTGTTGTCTGTTTCCTTATTTAGGAGACTGTTGAGAAGAGAATGTACCCAAAGCTTCTGTGGATAAATAATGTGATATTCTCTGTAACTTCAAACTCTTTACTGAGTAAAGATGATGGTTGCAGAAGTTGCTCGGTATTATAGCTGGAAAAACCAAGTTTGAGGGATATATTGATGGATTTGTTAACTGATTAACTCAAACTAAGACTTTATTTGAACTCTTCTTTTTTAATATGGATGTTTATGTTACACATTTCCCTGTGAAAACTGCCTTACCTGTGTCTCGTAAGTTTTGATGTGTTATTTCTTTATTTTCAGTCATCTCAAAGTATTTCCTAATTCCTTTTTGACCTGCTGGTTATTTAGGAGTGTATTTGATTTCCATATATTTGTGAATTTTCCAAACTTCTTTCTTCTTTCTCTTATTGATTCCTAATCCCATTTCTTTGTAATTGGAGGACATACTTGGTATTATTTCCATCTTTTAAACTTACTGAGGGGGATCCCTGGGTGGCGCAGTGGTTTGGCGCCTGCCTTTGGCCCAGGGCGCGATCCTGGAGATCCGGGATCGAATCCCACGTTGGGCTCCCGGTGCGTGGAGCCTGCTTCTCCCTCTGCCTGTGTCTCTGCCTCTCTCTCTCTCTCTCTCTCTGACTATCATAAATGAATAACAAAAAAAAAATTTAAACTTACTGAGGTCTGTGTTATCCCTTACCTTATAATTACTCTTAAGAGTGTCCCATGTGTACCTGAGGAGAGTCTATGTTCTGTTGCTGGGTGGAATTTTCTATAGATGTCTGCTAGATTTATTGGGTTTCTCTGTGTCATTCATGCCTTCTGTTTCCTAGTTGTTCTTCTGCCTTGTTCTATACATTATTCTTAGCGGGGTATTGAATTCTCCTGGTATTTCATTGGATTGTCTTTTCCTCTCTTCCTGTTAGTTTTTGTTTCATGTACTTCAGGACTCTGTTTTTAGGTAAAGACTTTCTTGGGGAGACCAGAAAAGAGCACTCTTGTGTCACCTCCTTTCAGGACTGGAGATTTAGAGTTTAAAAAGTATACCATATTGATGAAAAAGCTTATTAGCTTTATGATGGAGCAGCTCTCTGACATTGATGGAGGCATTTAGGCCACATTTTCTCATGTAAAGGGAAATGGAGGATTGATGGCTTATTTATCCTTTGTATTTTATTATTGTAAGTGACCACTAGGTTCCAGTTGAGGCCAACCCAACATTGTTTGTCTCTAGTAGTAGCTGGTGACTGGGAGCTTTGACTGACCCAGATGTAATTCAGCATTTCATCTCTACTCTTCACTTATACTGTGTAGACATGGACTAACTGAAGACAAACATGTTCCATGAGGAAAATATGCTTTTGGGTTTTTGGTGGTTTCTTTTTTTTTTTTTAAGCAAATAAGAATAAAATGCAATTTTCTTGTTGTTTCTAATCCTATGACTCTACAGCCCTTTCTGTGTGTAGGCTGCATGGCAAACTCCAGGTGCATCTGTCATACAGAAATTGCTTTTCCCCCCAAATACAGAAATGTGAAATAAACCAATTTGGGCTCAAGTAGTGTATGCTAGATTTACTTAGTATCTACCGAACATCTCCCTACACTCATTGTATTAGGACTAATCATAGAGTTAGAACTGCCTGGTTTCTGCACAAATGCATATATAGCTTCTACTTAGGCCATAATACTACTCACTGATTGTTTTTGCTAACAATGTTATGGCCAAGCATTTAATTTTTTTCTTTTCAGCAGTACTGTAAATTTGTTCTAGACATATGACAGTTGGAAAAGCAGGGAGTGGGATAACACGCACACACACACACAACACATCACACACACACACACACACACAGTCATACATACTTATACCTAACAGATTATTCCTCACTGAATACATTTTAAAAAGGCATTTATCTTTGATTTCTTTATTTCTTTTGCTTTTATTATCCTTAGCCACGTTTTTGGTGTTCATCAATGAGTGATGTCATAGTTAAGCCATGCTTTTGAATTCACTAGGAATGAAATACAGTGTTGTTGAAGAGTTTTCACGTATATATTAAAAGGCATTTTCTTTTCCTGTCATTTCTCTGAATAGTCCATAGAGTTGATGACTAGTGGAGGAAGCCATGCAGTTCTGTATCTTAACTTTCTCTGAGAAAGGAATTACTGTCTTTTGTCATTTTTTTTTTCAATGTGTGACCTCCCTACCTGCTGGGTTTCCCAACAGCTGTCAGCTAACTACTCCAGCACCATACTGCTACCAGCATTCCTGGTTCACAAATAGGAAGTAAACAGAAAATCTTGCTAATTTGAGCCCAGTAGGAACCTTAACACTGTAATGAGGGGACTAATTTTGAAAGCACAGACGTAGCTCACAAAATGAGAACCAAATTTTTAAGCGGTCTTAAATAACTAATTGAGAGTAAGAACGGTACTTAAGGTAGAGTGAGATACTGACAGATTGAAGAGTCACAAAAGCCAGGGAAGGATGCTGATGGAGTCTTTGTAATTATGCAGTCTTCCTTGGGCTGCCACCAAGGCTAATCTAAGCGTGGGAATGATAATGTACCTTAGAGGACAGGTCTGTGGTTGAAATGCTCTTGATAGATTTTGACAAATTAAACAGTGGTAAAGATGTTTGGAAGTTTTCCAGGTCCTTACCATTATTTATGTCCGGGAACTAGAAATCAGTGGTTAATTTGCAGTTCTTATAATTTTTATGATACTCCTGTTGTTGTAAATTTAGCCATGTGCGGCATCAGCTCAGCGGGATACATTTTATGTTGTCAGCTACCTTTTGACATCATAATAGATTTCAGTTGCCAAATCTTTCTTGATAAAATAAAATGTAAGAAAGAGCTTATACAGACTCTTTGGATCATATCCAGACACACACAAACATAAGATGGACTTTCTGAGATTGAAAGGCTCAGATTGGAAGAAGAGGGGAAAGGTAGGTCCTGATAATTTTCAGTTTTGTTTTTCTTCTTTTCCTTATCATTTGCCCATCACCCATTCTAACATTATTTTCTAGATGGGCTTCTTTTATCTGGACTCAAAGCTAATCTGCTTTTTGGTATATGGTACCTTGCACGACACCAAAGTGTAACTTGAAGTTACGAATTTTCCACACCTTTTAACGGTAAAAGCACATCCATGCCCTTTGTATTGCACTGGGTCACAGGCTCCTTGGTCTCATATTTTTTTCTCATTATGTTTCAGCATCCATTACATGATTTTAACGAAAATATTGATATTCCCGCTGGATAATTAAAGACTCCGTTGGAAGGGTGCTTTGTAGTTAAGATTTCTTTCCTCCCTTTTCTCTCGTTGATTCTGAGTGCCTCCTTTATAATTATCCTCTTCCATAGCCTTGACCCATGACCTGCTAACAACTGGAGAGGATTAGTGGACACCCTGCCTTTTCACATTGCTTCTCTGCCATTCTCTGCTTTGACCTCTAAATTATTTCTTTTTAGGCCCTCTCTCTATTATGTAACATATTTTGTAGATCTCACTTTGATCGGTGTGAACGTCTAGCCATCCATTTCTCTTAAGTCATTTGCTCCGCTTGAAAACATTTTATGACTCCATTGGCCAACCTTTTATTTTTTGCTTTCATATCCTTCCTTCGAATCTCTTCAAAGGAACTTCCTCCTTCATCCTCACTGTGAGCTCAGCAATAGTACTGAGGTATGATGTGTTTGACCTAAGGATCTCCAGCTCAGGGGAAGGAGCGCTTCCCTCGTCCTCCTTTTGTGTAATTGGGTTACATATCTTAAGTGCCTTGTTTGGAGTGTCCATTTGGCAGGGACTCTGCTGCCCTATTTTGCCATTGCCTTGTCTGCTCCCAATGTCTAATAAATGTTTAATGATAATTGAAATGATCAGTTATCAATCTATAGTGAAGAAGGGCTTATTAACCTTTTCTAGGCATGAGTGCACTGTCCTTGAGATGAAAGTTTCTCGTTCCAGGAACTTTAAATCAGATCCATTGGACCTGTTGGGTCCCTGTTATATAGCACCATAAATTGGTTTCATGTTCTTCAACTTTTTTCTAGAAGATGTATGCCCTTTGCCATTACTTCAAAGATGAGCCAATATTCATGTATTTGAGATAAATTCAAATAAATGCACTTGGGTAATATATTTTGAGGGCATGCACTTTAAAATTTTTATTATAAAGTAAAATACAATTATAGAAAACCATCCAAACGCACGCATACACACACACACACAGCTGGTTCTGTACAATGTATTCTATTTCTGTACTGCCTGAAAGATAGCCACTGTCTACTGGGCACTTGGAATTTGACTAGGATGACTGAGAAATTAAATTTTATTTAGTTCTAATTAATTTACACTCTAATAGGCACAAGAGGCTAGTGATCATTGTATTGGACAATATTTAGATAGATAGATAGATAGATAGATAGATAGATAGATAGATAGAGGTCCCTTGTTTTAAGGTGGGTATCTTTGTTAACATCTGTTCAAGCCAAGATATGGAAAGTTTCCCTCTGCTCTTTTCTTTGCACTTTACCTTTTGGAGGACCCTCGTCATTTGAGCTGCAGAGTTTCCAAGAGTGATTTTGCTGATTGCATCTTCAGTTCATGTGTTTCTCTCCCTCTATATTTTCTACAGATTGGAGGCTGGATCCAGAGGCTTATGTTTGATCCCTTTTGCAAGACTCTAAGTGATGTTATGTTCTTTCATTCAAGAAGGGCATAGTATCTTATCGTCTTTGTGTGTGTGATATTAACAGCCATTAGTGCTCACTGCCCAGATCCATTAATTCACTGGGAGTTGCAAAATGGTGATATTCTGTTTATTAGCTGGAATACTTTTGTAATTTTACTCTCATCTATTCTTTGGTAGCCAGTGGAACAGTTCAAATAGGAAATACAGGATATATGCCTTCTTCCTTCCCGTCTGTTTGCCAATTTTCAAAATAATACATTGGTTCCATGTCATTCTCTGAATGCCACCAGTGTAAACCTTAATATCTTTCTGAATAATGAATTTAAACCTTAATATCTTTCTTAATCATGACTTAATTTAGTCAATTTAAGTCCATTACATTTCATGTTTTTTACTGAAGTGTGTCTGTCTTTGATCATGGAACTTCCTTATATTGGCTCCCTGGTCCCCCTGAGAGGATCCTTCTAGTCTTTGATAGCTTCTATGCTCACTGCTATGACAAGATGTTTCAGATTCATTTTCTAAATTTCTTTCCTAAGACTGGAATAGGCTATCTGTCTAAGAAAACTTAGTTTCTTTATTGGAGATACATGTTTTTAGACAGTTTTCTTAGTGCTAACAAAGGCTTATTGTTGCTGAATTGGTCAGTGTGTCTTGATGATTGTGTCTAGGTCTTGAGTTCACTGTTTCATATTCAGGACTAGAGGGCTTTTAATTATCTTTTACATATTATATCCTTTATTTCATGCTGAGAATCCTGGTTTTCAGGAGTGTGGGGTGGTGAGCATTGAATAATGTATAAAATTGTTGAATCAATATGTTGTACAACTGGAACCAATATAACATTGTATGTCAATTGCAGTTCACTTTAAAATAAACATGGGAAAATAAAATAAAATAAAATAAACATGGGGGATGGTAGAATTAGAATATTCCATAATTAGTAATTTGCTTATTTTATCCATCTTACACAGTAGTCTCAGAACAATACTCATTCTACAACCTCCGATTATAATTACCAAAAAGAGTTAAACATCTTCCACATACTATTCCAGACTTCTCTCTGTGATTTTTTTTTAAATCATTTACTATGTTTGTCTTTTCAGAGCATCAGCTATTTACACTATATTTTCCCCTCTTAACCCTGTTTTAGTCTTAGTTCTGTAAGTATATTCATTGCTCAACATGAGTCCTTAGGTTGATGTCTGTGTCATTTTGTCCTCATTTTCTAATAGATTCCTTAGGAAGGGCTCCATGGGGAACTGTATTCTCTGAATTCTTGACTTTTGACAACACTTTACTGTACTTAAAAGGCAATTTTTGCCAGGTGTAAAATTGTTGGTTCACATTTTTTAAGTATATTGACTGTGCTGTTCCATTGTCTTCTAGCTCAAGCCTTTTATTCCCCCTAAGATTTATTCATTTACTTGAGAGAAAGAGTATGTGTGAGCAGGGAAGAATACAGGGGGAGGGGATAAACAGACTCCCCAATGGGAATGGTGTCTGAGGTGGAGCTTGATCTCAGGACCCTGAGATCATGACCTAAGCTGTGATCAAGAGTTGGATGCTTAACTGACAGAGCCACCTAGGCACCCCTGGCTCAAGTCTTAAGTATAGTGATTTTACTGCAGTATGTCTTGGTATTGGTCATTTTGGGTCAAAATGTGTCACCTTTTGACATATAGTCTCAGGGTTTTTTTGTTTTGTTTTTAATGCCAAGAATATTTCTTTGTATTATAGTTTTAAGTATTTGGACAGATCATTTCCTTTGACTTCCTTTTTAGGGATTCCTATTGTTTGTATGTTGGATCTTCTTTACTTGTCTTCAGTATTTGACACTGCTCCTTAAATCCTTCTTATCTTCCTTTCTTTTTGATTTTCCAAAATTCCCTTCCCTTTTCTCTTATTTTTAAAGCATTATTTATCATATTTCTTTGTTTTTGTCTCCTGGTGTATGCCTTATTTTTAAAACGATTTTTTTCACATTCATTCTTTCTTCCCTAATTTCTCATTTTTCCTAATTCTGATTCATGTTCTTCTTTCATGCCTTTTTATCATATACCTAATGTCTTTTAATTCAATTTCAAATAGTAGATTAGTTTTGATCTGCTCTAGGATGGATCTTTCTGCCATGGGCTTTTGTTTTTATTCTTTTCCTTTTTCTTTCCATTAACTTTGGTAGCACTTGATTGCAGAATTTTTTTATTGCTCATTTCTATGCATAAGTAGATTTTCTAAACTTTTACTGGAGAGGCTTGATTTAGATAGCTCCTCTGACTTCAAAGAGCTCCCTCTTCTGGTCTAGTTTCTACTAGTGACTTTCTCATATGCTTTCTAAAATATCTTGACTCTGTTGTTGCCCACATGTTTTGGATCTTGTCTTTCTTTCTTTTTTATTTAGTTATTTATTTATTTTTATTTTTTGTCTTTCTTTCCTCTTGATTTTCTCTTTTTCAATTTTGATTCTTTTTCAGCAGTTTTTCCTGGGTGTGAGATCCACTCCTAGAATGAAATCTGACCAGCTCTGTTTTGAGAGGTCATGTGTACTGGACTACTCCAAACTCTTCACATTTTCTTGAGTGAACCCTATGTACTGACTCCTTATTAGAATGGGAGAAATTGGGGCACCTGGGTGGCTCAGTTGTTGACTATCTGCCTTCAGCTCAGGGCATGATTCTAGGGTCCTGGGATTGAGTCTCGCATCAGGCTCCCTGTGGGAAGCCTGCCTCTCTCTCCTTCTGCTTATGTTTCTACTTCTTGCTCTGTGTCTCTCATGATAAGTAAATAAAATCTTAATAAAAAAAAAAAAAAGAAGAATGGGAGAAATTCCTCCCAGGTTCAGCTGCTATTTTAAATGGGCTCATCACACTTTCCATCTAGTACTCTATTGTAATTTTAGGGTCCTTCAGTTGCTTTGTTGTTTTCCTCTACTTCTTTCCACACAGATATTGCTAATCTGTAGGATTTATGGTTAGTGTTGGCTTTTCCACAACTGTTTGTACTTTGGTGTTTGGGGCAATACCTAGTCACCTAATTTTGTTGTCAATTTGTCCATGGGTTTTTGGTTTTGCTCTCAGGTTGCTCTGTTTTTGTCGGAAATTGAGAAGATTCAAAACTGTGCTTTTGCCTCTGCCTCTAATTTTTTTTAAAACTGTGTTCAACTTATTTAAACTAAAAAACCAAAACCAGTTCACCCATTTGGCCCACCTCCCCCCAACTCCACCTCTGGCAATGAATAGACTGTTCTCTGTACCTGTTAGGTTAGTGTACACACACACACACACACACACACACACACACACACACACACACACTTTTACGACTCTTGAGCAATGTGCAATTGAACTGTATGGGTCTGCTTATATGGAATTTTTTTTTATTAATACACTACTGTAGTGGCCTCCTGGGTGGCTCAGTTAATTAAGCATCCAACTCTTGGTTTCAGCTCAGGTCACAATCTCAGGGTTGTGAGATAGAGCCCTGGGTCACACTCCATACTCAGTGGGGAATCTGCTTGGGATTTTCTCTCTCTCCCTCTCTGCCTTCCCTACTCATATTCTCTCTCTCTCTCTCTCTCAAATAAATCTTTAAAAAATACAGTAGTGTAAATATTTTTTCTTATGATTTTCTTATTAACATTTTCTTTTCTCTAGCTTTATTATAAGAATACAGCATATAATACATAAATAAAATATATATCAGTCAACAGTTTTTGTTATTGGTAAGGCTTCAGTCAACAGTAGGCTATTAGTAGTTAGGTTTTTAGGAAGTCAGAAGCAACATGTGTATTTTTGAGGGTGTGGGGCATTAACATCCTTGACGCCAGCACTGTTCAAGGATCAACTGTGTGTCTATGTACAAAATTTATTTTTAGGTTCCACATTTAAGAGAAATCATATAGTGTTTGTCTTTATCTGACTTACTTCGTGTAGTATAATGCCCTCAAGATCCATTCATGTTGTCACACATGACAAGAATGCATTCTTTTTATGGCTGAATAATATCTATCATGTATATATACCACATTTTCTTTATCCATTTAACCATTGATGGACACTTAACTTGTTTCATATCTTATCATAGCTATTATAAATAGTGCCAAAATGAACATGGATTGCATATATCTCTTCAGATTAGTTTTTCATTTTCTTTAGATAGATAGCTAGAAGTGGAATAACTGCATGACTTGGTAGGTCTGTTTTTAATTTATGGAGGAACTTCCCTCTTGCTTTCCATGGTAGCTGCACCAGTATACATTCCCATTGACAGTGCACAAGAGTTTCCTTTTTCCCACATCCTCAGCAACACTTGTTAATTCTAATCTTTTTGATAGTAGTCATTGTAACAGATGTGAGGCAATATCTCACTGTGGTTTATTTGCATTTCCCTAATGGTTAATGATGTAGAGCTTCTTCTTATGTACCTGTTGGCTATTTGTATGTCTTCTTTGGAAAAATGTCTATTCAGATATTATGCCAATTTTTACATTTTCTTTTTGAAAGTGAGAGAGGGATCTCTTCTGTTCCACTGGTCTGTATGTCTGTTCTTATGCCTATACTATTTTATTTTTTAATTATTATTTTTAGTGGAAACATGTTTTATTTAGTATTTATTTTAATTGAACTATGTGCAGTTGACACAGCACATAATATTAATTTTAGGTATACAACATAATAATAGCTACCCTCTGTCACCATTCAACATCATTACAATACTATTGCCTGTATTCCCTATGCTGGACCTTTTTTTTTCCTGTGTCTTATTCATTCCATAACTGGAAGCCTATATTTCTGATTTCCCTTCACCCATTTTACCCATTCCCCCACCTCTTCTCTTTGGCAGCCATTGGTTCCTTCTCTGTATTTATGCATTTTGTTCTGCTTTTTGTTTGTTCATTTGTTTTAATACCGTGCTGTTGTAACTACTGTAACTTTGTAATATAGTTTAACATCAGGGAGCATTTTGCCTCCAGCTTTGTTCTTCTTATTCAGAATTGCTTTGGCCATGTAGGGTCTTCCATGGTTCCATACAAATTTTAGGATTGTTTGTTCTATTTCTGTGAAAAATGCCATTGGAATCTTGATACAGATTGCAATGAATCTGTGTATTGCTTTGGGGAATAGGGATATTTTAACAATATTAATTCTTCCAATCCATGAGCATGGAATATTTTTTCAATTATTTGTGTCTTCAATTTCTGTCCTTAATGTCTTGTAGTTTTCCAATATATGGGTCTGTCACTTCTTTAGATAAATTTATTTCTAGGTATTTTATCCTTTTTGATATAGTTATAAATGGGATTCTTATCTTAATTTCTCTTTCTCATAGTTCACTACTAGTATATAGAAACACAACATGCTTTTGTGTATTGATTTTGTGTCCTGAAGCTTTACTTAGTTTCTTAGTTCTAACAGTTTTTTTTTTTTTTTTTTTTTTGGTGGGGTCTTTAGCATTTTCTCCATGTAATATCACGTTATCTGCAAATAGTGATAATTTTACTTCTTAATTTGGATATTTCTTCCTTTCCTTCCTTTTATTTCTTTTTCTTGCCTAATTGCTCTGGTTAAGACTTGCAATACTATGTTGAGTTATTATGAGTATAGTGAGCATTTTTTGGCTTTCAGCTTTTTGATCATTGACTATGACAAGCTGTGGGCTTGCCATAGATGGCTTTTATCATGTTAAGTCTATTTAATCTCTGCCTGCTTTGTTGACAATTTTTATCATAAATATTGAATTTTTTCAAACATTTTCTCAGCCTCTATTGAGGTGATCATGTTTTATCCTTCACTTTTGTTAATGTAGTATATCACATTGTTTGATTTGCAGGTATTGAACCTTACTTGCATCCCCAGAATAAATCCCAGTTGGCCATGTTGTGTGATCCTTTCAATGGATCGTTGAATACAGTTTGCTAATATTTTATTGAGGACTTTTACATCTGTATTCATGAGGGATTTTTGCCTGTAATCTTCTTTTCCTGTGGCATCCCTTTGTGTTTTTGGTATCAGGGTAATTCTCCTCATAAATACAAGTTTGGAAGAATTTGTTTCTCTTGCATTTTTTGGAAGAGTTTTAGAAGGATTGGTATCAATTCTTTGAATATTTGGTTGAGTTCTCAGTGAGCCTGTCTGGTCCTAGACTTTTGTTTGTTGGGAGGTGTTTTGATCACTGATTTAGTCTCCTTGCTAGTGATCAGTCTGTTCAGATTTTCTGTTTCGTCATGTTTTAATCTATGTAGCTTGTGTGTTTCTAGGAATTTATCCATTTCTTCTTGGTTGTCCAATTTGGTAGTGTATTCTTGTTCACAGTAGTCTTTTATGATCCTTTGTGTTTCTGTGTTATCACTTGTAACATCTCTTCTTTCATTTCTGATTTTGAGTTGTCTTTCTTGGTGAGTCTATCTAAAGATTTGCCAAATTTGTTTTTCTTTTCAAAGAATCAGCTCTTAGTTTCACAGATTTTTTTTCTATTGTTTTAAAATGTCTATTTCTTTATTTCTGTTTTAATCTTTGTTATTTCCTCCCATCTACTAACTTTGAGCTCAGTTGTTTCTTCTGTGGTTCCTTGAGGCATAAAGTTAGCTTGAGACTTTCTTTTTTTCTTGAAATAGGCATTTATTGCTATGAACTGTTCTTTTAGAACTGCTTTTGCTGCATTCCATAAATTTTGGTATATTTTCATTCTCATTTATCTTGAGGTATGTTTTTCTTTTTTAATTTTTCTTTTGACTCTGTTGATCCTTTTGGTTGTTCAGGAGCACGTTGTTTAATAACTTATTAAATAGCACCAGGCTGGTTGCTCAGGTCCAAGAAACCCAGTCAGCCTCAGCACTGAGATCTGAACTGATCATTGTACCCATCTATCAGAGTCTTTGGTCATTAGGATAGATGCCATAATTAGGAATAGATAGGGTTACGTGTTTCCTCTTCTCACAATGTCACTGCCATTTGGCAAGTTGCAATGAAGGCAAGTCTCAGCTAGAATTCCACCAAATTGGGCAGAGACTTTTTTTTAGGAAGTAAGCCCAGAAAAGTTCATGCAGCTTGTTCATTGGAGTTCCTTTTGCTGCCCTAATGTACTCCAGCAGGCATCATATAAAAGGTGTACTCTGAGGAGCAAGGGATACTATTTTGGTGGCAGAATTGGTCATGTTTCTTATTGAAAGGAAACAGAATTTTCTCATAGTATCAAATCAGAGCTGGACCTTACTTGGACCTAAAAGGTGATGTTGAAGGTGTGAGGCTCTTAGGTACTGCCATTCATCTTTTCAGCCAATCCTGCATCTTAAACATAACTATTGCATCAGTGAAAATCATTTCAGGTGTCTCTAATGCTAGTGAACAGACTTTCTGGTGTAGTTTTAGATAACCATATTTGAGGTACTTGTGTTGCTTTCTTTCATGTATGGAAAGGTGAGGAAATGTCCAGGGGGCGAGGGAATCTCTGATTAAAAAAAAAAAATCTACAGCTCACTAAAATAAACCTATACATGCACCTAATTTGGAAAGAGCTGATTAGCAAAAAAGCAAGAGATTTGAGGTATTTTAAGATTTAGATACAATTTATCACCAGTAAACACACACTTGGGTATACATACTTACAGAATTGAACTACCCTTTATATCAGGTCATTTGCTCGGTTTATAACTTTGTCTAGAAATTGATTGTTGGTAAGATTTCATGGTTTGTGAGTATGTATTTAATCACAAGTCAATTCTGTTACAGCAGGCCAGCTGAGAAGAAAGCAAGTGACCTTTATGTTGTGGCTGGGCAACCTTTTTCAGTACAGTGAGCCTGTCTTGCTTCTGTCTTTGGAGGGATAGCAAGGCCATCACTACCTCCCTTTCAGCTCTTCTTCCCCATCATCGATCCATCAGAGTTAGCCCTTCACAAGCATTTCTGAAGGCATCTTTTCTGTTCTCACCTCTTGTTTGGTCTTTACCTAGTTTTGTTCCATATTGCCCTTGGATTTCCAGTTTGGGGAGACAGCTTAGCATGGTGTTTGAGACATTGGATTCTAAAATGCACAGCAGAATTCAAATTCATGCTCTGCCATTTGTTAGTGGTATAACTTGAGCCTTAGTTTTCTTATCTGTTCAATGAGAATAAGAACAATGTAGTGCTGTACCTGGTCCACAGTAAGTGTTACTTTCTCATTATTGCTTCTCTTCCTACTGCTGCTATTACCTGTTTGGTTTACCAACTCTTTCTACCCCTTCCTGTATCTGTATGTCCTTCTAGATTTAGAGTTCATTCAGACCCTCCTATAGCAGACAGTCTCGCACATGCCATCTTCCCTGCATCCTTTGTTTTCTTCCTTCCTCCCAGCTACTAGTGGAGTTTAGGGATTTGCTTAAAACTTACTCTAATATTTATCCATCTGAGATATAATTACTGGTAAGCATGACAAGAAAGCTTTTCTCAAGACAGATAAGTTTATGAGGATGTTTTTGTTGAATTTTACTTAGTTTAAGAACACATTCTCCCCCTCAAAGAATTATTACAGGTTTGGTGGTGGGAGCCAGAGCTTTATCAACTCTTCCATCACAGTCATCACAGAAGGAACTCAGGACCCAGGTTGCTACCAGGTGTTTTCTTAGTCACTAGGAACTTTATTATAATTATTATTGGATTGTTGTTTTTCATCATTGCCTCTTGTAATGCTTTTCCCATGGATTTCCCACCAATGAGTCCAACGTACAGAGCAGTCCACTTGAATACAAACCCCTTTTTATTAGCAGTGCCTCTCCTCTGCACTGAAGCACTGGTTTTAAGGTGATCTAGTAGCAGAAGATCACATTTCATTTTATGCTTTGAAGAAGAGAGTAATGACATATTCCTTGCACAGTTGGCCTCTTCCTGCTAATGTACGCCAGATTGCTTAGTTAAAAAAAAAAAGTATAACAATAAGAGAAGGGGTTTTTCCCCTGTTTGAACACAAGAATTAGAGTGATATTGCTGCTAAATAAAGTATTTTTTGATTTAGAATACACTGAGGAATATATGGCTGCTATCAGTAAAATATAAAATCATCACATTTTTATCACTAAGTGTTAAAGTCCACCTGATATTTAGTACACAAAGAACTCATTTATCAGGTGTTCTCTCTATTCAAATCCACACGATGTTTTATAAGAATTAATGCATTTTGTAGGGTATTTTGTTTTGTTTTGTTTTGTTTTTATAGGTACTCAGTGTGAAGGTAACTTCAGGTCCTTACTGGTGGTGCTGGTCATACTTGCGTAGGGTAAAACCAATCATCAGGACCATCACAGGAACTTAAGAGAGCTTCTTGTTTTATGCATGTTTCATATTTTTCAGGTTTAAAAGCCACAGAAGAATGCATACTTTGTGGTAGGTCACAGACTGGCAGCTTCAGGCCTGTTGTGTTTGGTGTGCACATTTTAGACTAATATGTGTTGGTTGCTGGCATTTAAATACCAGTACCTAAATACCAATACCTAAAGCAACCCTAGATTTCTGGATCTCATGAAAAAGTACAAGAATACTGGGTCGACTTTCTCAGATGGTGGCTATGGCCTGGAGCCAGATGGTGGCTGCTTGCTTTAGCTGGAGGGTGACCTAAAATTTGTCTTTTCTTCTGGCCTACTTTACTCATTAATATGGCCCTCTGTCCCTATCAGCGTTAGAATTTGCAGCCTCTTCAGAATTGAAAAGGAAAAACAAAGCAAAATTGATATTCAGGATTGAACAATTTGTTGAGTATGTTTTTTTGATGGCTAACTTTAAGATGAAAGAGAAGTGTGTGTATGTATTATATATACATATACGTATAATTTTATATGATCTCAGGAGTGTATAATATTTCTGGAATATAAGTAAATGTAATTTTATGTAAATGAGTGCATATATAAATGATAGAAATTGCTATAAATTATATGTATGATTTCTGCTCTTCAGAATGTATAATGTCATAGACTCTTCAAACTGGAGGGACCTCTTGGTAGCATGTAGGTCTAGGTCAGCACTTTCCTTTGTTTAGAAATTGAAGGCCAGATCCAGACAGTTGAATGATTTGTTCAAAGCCATACAATTAATAAGTGGTAATGTTGGGACAGGATACCTGTGGCCTATTGGTGATGCCAGGCAGATGTGGGCATTGGTGCTGTGGAGTAGATGGGGATAGAGCAGAACTTTGCAAGTGCATGTGTGTCTTTTCTGCTGTTTTCGATGGGTTGAAGTTTAAAGGAAAGCTTATAGATTCTGCAAGCACTCTTCACAAATCCTTTGTACCCCAGTCTCTGGCTTGCTTCTTTAGCAGAATCCAGGGAAATATTTCCTTTCTACAAGATGCTCTGAAGAATGTAGCAGGCAGTGACTGTAAAATTGAGTTAGTTGTCATTCCTCCCCTCCCTAACCTGCTCAGTTTTCTATACGCTTGATCTTGGTCATTATTGTCATATGTTGGAAGTTGTCATGTTCTGTTCTATGTTTTCTTCTTCGATTGCTCATATTCTTGGTTTCCAGGTCATATTCTGTCTTAAGAACTTCTACCAAAATCAGCATTTTCTTCCCATCCTCCCTGTTCCTATGTTAGGTGAACCATCACTTTTGCTTAAGACCATTGCAGTAGACTTTTACTTATACTTCTTCATTCTAGCTTAATCACACTCCCAGTTCTTTGTCATCTCCACTGGTTTTCAACCCTGGCTGCACTTTAGTCACTTTGGGATTTTAAGACTTAGGTCTGGGCCTGATGCCCAGAAATGGATTTAATTTAGTTAGGGTAAAGGCTCTGGCATCAGCATTTTCAAAAGCTTTCCAGAGGAGTTCTCATGTGCATCTCCAGAGCTGACAACCACTGCACGGTTGGTTTTCTATAAAACACATCCCGTGGGTCACTCTACTGCTTCAGTATCTCTGTTTTGTGAATTAAGTCCTGATTCCTACTTTGGCTTGTGAGGCCTTCGTAGTTGGATCCTAACTATTCCTCCGGCTTCATCTCTGGCCTCTGCTTCCCCATGCATTCATATGCCAGTCACCAAGAATAGCTTACACTCCCTTTTGGAACTCAGAATGTTTCTTGATGATTCTGTGCCTTTGCATATGTGATTTGCTCCATCTAGCTCTCCCTCTTTGCTCTAGAGAAAATCAGCTCCATTATAAAACCTTTTCTACCAAATGACCATTTATCACAGTATGTTAAAATTTACCTACATACTTGACTGTCTTTCCCTTTAGACCGGAGCTGCTCAATAAAACTTTGTGCGGTGATGAAAACGTTCTATGTTTTTGAATATGGTAGCCCATATGGAGCTAGTAGCCACACATGGCTCTTGAGCAGTGGAAATGTGACTAGTGCAGCTGAGGAAGTGTGTTTTTACTTTTCATTTAATTTTAATTAGAATATCTGCCTATGACTAATGACTACTGTTTGGGACAGCACAGATCTTGACTGTGAGCTCCTTGAGGGCAGCAGCTAAGTCTTAATCTTTGTTTCCTTCTATGTGGCACAGAGTGGCATTCACTAATGTTGGCTATATGACCAAAGGAACGATGGTAGGGGTTGTATAAAAAAAATCACAATCTTCTCTGACTCACATACCATTGTACACACAACAGACAAATTAGAGTCTTCCAATGAGCATAACCCATAAAATCACATTTGACTGTCATGCAGGTCTCATTACCCTATTTCACAGATGAAGAAATGGAGGATCAGAGTAGTTAAATGACTCTGCCTCATCATAATTATGAAGAATAAATCTGAATATGTCTTCTAGTTATTTTTAATTGCATTATAAACACGTTTCTTCTGATATTTTTAGTTCTGGGTCTCTGAAAATATGAACTGTGGAGAAAATGTCCTGTGGCCTTATTTGTTGTTTGTAGCCCGTCTGGTCTTCTCACAACTAAGAGGTTGGCTTTTATCCTTTGGTCACCTACGTGTCGTCATTTCTTAAGTCGAGGGCTGTTGTTGACTGCTGCCAGGTTTCTTGTTTCTGTACCATTCTCAGATCTGCCAAAGATTGGAGGTCATGACTTTGACCATTGACAGTTCCTTCTTGGATGCAGTTTTGAAGACTGCAAAGTTGGAGTTTCTGGAGATGGGATGCATGATCATATTATTAAAGCTGAAGTTTAGCAGACCACAGGTCCAGGAGAGGGAATGGCATTAAGGTTCATCTAAGACCTTAATGTAAAATTGTCTTATAACCTGAAAGCTTTTTTTGTGCAGAGTTTAAATTAAAGCACTGTTAGTGGGGGGAGGGTAATTGCATTTTTGGTGGGTAGTGAATCTCAATTCTTACTTATAAGAAGTCTATTTGATTAAATCCTTATAGCTTCCTTGCTCATTCTATTTCCTTTTCACTGTATTATCAACAATAAGGTGATTTTACTTCGAGGGAACGTAAGATTTTTTTTTTGTTCAAATTATATCCCACTCATTCACATAAATATCAGCCATGATAACCTTTCTTATATCCTCACAGTTGTGAACAAATACTGTGCAGATGCAGTCTGCTTGACCTCACCTTGCTAAATAGTTTTACTGGGGGGACAAATGAAGACTGGGAAGAGTTGATTTTATGAAGGAGCTAAAGAGCTGTTGTCATTAATTTTGTTTACTAGAGTTCAACAACTTTATTCATTCAGGAAGATATATTAGTTGCACATCTGAAAAAAATATAATATTGTATATCATTTATATCTCATCTGAAAAAATAAATGAGGAAGGGAGGGGGAAAAAAGAGATTAATTGACTTTAATATAATGGGCATACAGGTTACCAGGAGAAGCTACTGGTTAGAGAGAGCAGTGTAATAAAGCGGAATCATTGCTATTTTAGGACAAACATTGTATGTACAGGGAAGAAATGACAAGGGCATACATTGAAAGAGATTGGTTTCTTTTCAAAGGAAGTGGCACTTATGCCTGAGTTATGTGGGACAGGTGAGAACTGTGTAGGAGAGAAGGGGCAGAGGGAGATGGTAGGCTTGGAGATGAGAGAGTACAGGGCATACAGTAGTGTCTGTTGGTTTTTGAATGGAAGTTGGGCAGCAGCAGGAGGCGCGACCGAAGACCAGACAGCAGCTAACATCAAGAAAGACCCTCTTGAGTACCTTTGGACATTTTACCTTGACTTTCTGGGCCTTAGGGGAGCTAAGGACTTTTTGAGCAGGGGTAGGATATGCACCTGGGGAGCAGGCAACATGAACTATACCCATCAATTTGGAGGTGCATCGTAGTAGCAAAAATTACAAAGATGTGTTGAGAAAAGCTGTCTGGGAATCGAAAAACCTTTGCCACTTGTATTTTTCAAGATGACTTAGTCTTCCCTATGGGTAGGTTTGAGGAGAGCAAGTGGAAAGGCAGGAGTGAGCTTTAAGATGGCAATTGCAGGATCTGACAGGAGGCTTTCTTGCATGGGCTCATGAGTCTATTGGGATGAAGAAAAGAGAATGGGTGAGATATGGCTGTTAGATGTGCTGGTGGAGGCCTTAGAGCTTCTTCCAGGGTCTTCAGCCTCATTCACTGGGTGGGTGGTGGTGATGTTCACTGAGGAAAGGACCATGGCAGGGGAAGTTGTCAGAGGGAAGGAGGGTGCTGAAGAAGTTTGTGGATAGTGGAGAGCCAGAGTCACGGAGAGAGCATGTGGAGAGGACATGTGTGGCAGAAGAGGAGAGGGCCAGCCCTGCCAAATGGAGCCAACGGACCAACTCAGAAAAGATTCAACACTGAACGATCTTGGTGACAAGGTTCAGTGCCTCAGTGAGGCCCGAAGGAGACGTGGGAGGTGAATAAATGGAGACCAGGCACGTGGATGGCTCTTTCCAGAAGTTTGTAGAAAGGAAGAGTTAGAAGAGGACCTGGGACTAAGAGAAGTAGTTGCTTGTTGTGTTTCCTAACAGAGATTTGAAGGCCTCACTAGAATCTTTTGCCTAAACCTTACTCAGAAATTTTTTTTTAAAGATTTTATTTATTCATGAGAGACAGAGACAGAGACAGACAGACAGAGACACAAGCAGGCTCTATGCAGAGAGCCCGATGTGGGGCTCGATCCCAGGACTCTGGGATCATGCCCTGGGCCAAAAGCGGCGCTAAACCGCTGAGACCCCCAGGGATTCCCCAACCCCGCCCCCCCCCCCCGAAATTTTAAAATTGCAGAGAGTTTATCAACTTTCTCACTAGCACTTAGCAATGGTTATTGGAAGTGTATGTGTTTGACAAAGGTTTCCATCAAAATGTGAGGGCAGAACAAGTTGTTGTGGCAAAGTGGTCAAACAGTTTTCTAGAAAATTCACTTAATGGCAGTATCACAGCCCCTGATGCAGCCATAAGAAATACAGTCACTTTGAAAGGTTTCTGCCTTCTTTGTGGATACCGTGTAATTCTATCCTTTTTACGAATGTCCTCCTCACTCCTAAATTTGTGTGTGTTTTCCTAATGGAACACATCTCTATATTCTGTAACCATGTTTAATTTATGGTGGATTTTGGAATTGTAAGAAGTGAAAGATGGGGAGGTAATACGACTTCTCTTTGTTTTACTCTCAAGAGGTTTTTACTACTGGGTGCTTGACATCTTCCACCTCAGTTTATCTTTAATTTATCTTTAACTGGAACCATTTTGCCCATTAGCTCTATTCTAATGACCTCTCGAAATGGTCAGATTTACAGGCAACACATGACAGAGAAAATGCAAAAAATCAGCCAGCCTCTCCTGACATTCAACAGCAGCCTACGTCTAAATAGTGGAAAAGTTTATTTGCTTTTTCTGAGGATGTGCTAAGTGATTTTGCAGTTTGAGTGGTACGGCCTTCTAGCACTGAGGCCTGCATTTATTAAATAAATTTGTTCTCTAACTCGTGTGTTAAGTGTGTATTATGAAACCTCAAAGCCAATTTCAGTGATTGCAATGTGCAAATATTTTTTAAATTATGTAATTAAATAGGACTTGGCCTGCAAGGTCCACCGAAGTAATTTATTAATTGAATAGCCTGATTTAATTGTATGTTATTTTCGTTTATTCAGGAAAGTGCCTGCATCTGTTGCAGAGATAGGAGGAGCCTCCTGTCTCCTGTCACTGGGGGTGCAGAGGTCTCTCTAAGAAATCTTTAGCACCCAATTAAATATTAACCAAGAAGAGGGGATTTGTTCTTTCTCTCCTCAAAACTCTGTTCTGATGTCTGACTCCAGTGACTTTAATGGGAAAAAGAAAAAAAAAATCTTGCTGGGGAGAACTATTTGCAACTCACTGTATTTATCACTATATTATTTTACAAATGGATCCCTCTTCTCTCCTTAAGTGTGCCATCTTACAGGGTTATATAAGGTATGTGCCTACAAAGAGAAGCCCCTTTAATTCGGTGTTAGCTACATCTAGCTATGGCTAAAGCCGTGCCGTATCTGTTTCCTTAAAATGTCATTTTAAAGGTATTGTGGTTTCAGAGCAGCAGCTGTGACTGAAAAGTATGTAAACTAAGCTGTTCTTGCTCATATCATTTTTATATTCTTATGTCAGACCAGAAGGCTGCTTTAAATTTATTTTTCATTGTGTATTAGTTCTAGAGCCTGTTTTTTTTTCCCCCTCCTTGGGAACATATGTTCTTTGGGACGTGTGATACTCATGCGCTTAAGAAAATAACAATGGGGCGGGGAGGAAGGTACCAAAACAGTTTCTTCTTTGGGTATTGTATTTGGGAGAAGATGAATTAAAAAAAATTAACTCTCGCAAAGTAGAATTTTGGGGCCTAGCATCTGTGTTTTAGGAAATGAAAGAATTCAGCCATACTGTACGAAGTCACGTGAAAGGCAGGAACGTTTAGAAGCCCAAATTACTTTCCCAAAAGGAAAATATTTTTTGTTGCTATTAAATATAGTTTATATTGCTACTTCAGAACTTTTTTTTTTTCCAGTGGGGCCATTTACTTAAATTCTTAGTTAATATTTCTATATAGAAACGTCTTTGTCTCCAGAGCTCGCCTTTGCGAATTCCCATTTAATATGCGGTTGTGGATAAGTATTTATTCATACCATGTGGTACCCCACACCTGATCAAGTGACTGCATGGCGTCATGTCAGCCAGCAAAACGTTTGAGTGACTTTTGAGTAATGGTGGCATGGAAGGTACAGAGGGTTGAAGGAAACAATCATAGGAAATTTTTTTCCTTTCCCATATATTTCAACATGCATAATGCCCCAACTCTGCTGTGGAAATTTGGAACATTGGATAGAGAAATATTCCTTTTCCTCAAGAGTTGTAAAAGCAGAGTAGAAAGTATGAGCTATTAGAAATTTCCATGGTAAATATAATTTGATTACATGTGTTGGTAATTTCCCTCAGCGCTCAGGATTTCACTTGGAGTGTTGTTTCACAGTGATATATTTCTTTCCAGCTTTTGAAAGCCAATTTAGCCCTAAGAATTTGCCTTAAGATTCCACTGATTTGCCTTATGACTCCCAGCCCACATCCAAGTGCCCCAAGTGAGGGAAGTAACATGGTAGGAAAGGTGGATATCTCATAGGTTCCTCCTTTGGCTTCTCCCAGCCCTCCTGTCTCGTGCTGGACCCCGGCTTCTGGCTTCCTCCAGGCCTAGGCCAGCCCTGGTGGTCTTGCATCACAGCCTTGGAAAAGGTCTCAGAACATCTGACGTAATGATCAAAGCAGTCAACAGATAGAGCAGAGGTATTGGCCTTCTGGGATGGAAGTGCTTCAGGCATAGCACTGGCACAGGGCGGTATGGAATCCCCGCTGTCCTTTGAAGACCCTGGGTAGCATGGTCATGGCCAAGGGTTTGGGGGGCCAAGGCTGTTTTCTGGCCAGTACATGAGTATTTCAATATTTTAACAACTCGTTGAGGTGACCACTGTGTAGGGGTCGAACCTCATCCCTGAATATACCTCCTTTCCCAGCAAAGAGACTGACTGAGGTGTGGAGAGGCGAAGGTGATTTCCAAAGTCTTGGTGAGTTGCTAGTGGATCTCTTGCCTTCTAGTGAAGTGTTCTTTCTACTTCACTTTGCACCCTCTTAACTAGAGTGTAGAAATATCTTCTTTTTCACTTCTTTTCAAACCAGAGTTGATTAAAAGAAGTTTTCTTGGGTAGCCCGGGTGGCTCAGTGGTTTAGCGCCGCCCTCAGCCTAGGGCGTGATCCTGGAGACACAGGATCCAGTCCCACGTTGGGCTCCCTGCATGGAGCCTGCTTCTCCCTTTGTTTGTGTCTCTGCCTCTCTCTCTCTCTCTCTGTGTGTGTGTCTTTCATGAATAAATAAATAAAATCTTTTTTTTTTTTTTTAAGAAATTTTCTTAGGGATAAAACTGACGAAGAAACAAGATGTCAGAGCCCTGAAGTGAATGACTGCGTACCAGAGAGCTAGCTTGTTTAGATTCTAGCTTCATATGGACCAGCCTGGCACAATTTATGGGACGTTTGTGACTCCTTCCACTCTCTGTCACATCTCTTTGCTGGTCACAGGACCTCACTCCAAAATATCCTTTTGACACGAAGGACATGTCCAGTGGCTACCTTCTCTAGCTATTGCTTTTCCATGTTTGTGGAGAGTTGGGGACTCTCATTCCTGCTCTGCCTGTACCACCTGTGTGGCCTTAGTCACACAGAGTCTGCCCCCCACCCCCCAGGAGGACAGAGTTTGACTAGACCCCCTCTTAGGTACCTTTCAGCTCTGAAATGCATTCATTCTTCTCTCTCACCTGAGATTTTCCCCATCTAAGCCTTATTCTTTCCACTTAGAGGTCTGGGTCCCACAGTTGGCACAGGAGAAAACTGATTTTTGGTCACAAAGACATCTCACTGAATGTCCATTTGCGGGGGGAATCTCCTTCCCATTCTGACTGGGATTTGTGTTTTTTTTTTTTTTATCCTCCTCCTCCTCCTCCACCACCTCATTGTCACTGATAGCTCTCCATAGTATGACTGGGTGGTGATTCTGTGGCTTTTCTTCCAGCCCACTGAAGAAGCTCAGGAACGATTGTATGGTGTGGAAAGTGCCTCACCAATTAAATAAAAGCCTGGTTCATATAAAGAGACTTGTTTCTATATGGAAAATATGAGCCTTTTTTTTTTTTTTTACATGGACCAGGTGTGGATTAGTTCACTGAACCTTTCACCCAGCCATATTCCCGCTTGTAATTCTTCTGAGGCATAGTTCAGCCAAGTCAAAGAAACATGTTATTAAAGGTGAGCTGAAAGGCATTTAAAAAATAAACAAACTGTTTAAGACCCTAAATCAGTAACAGAATCTATACACACAGACTTGAAAAGTACAAGAAAATGTGTTTCAATACCTTTCGCTTCCAGGCCAGATTCTCCTCCTGCCTTCTTTGAACATGTCCCCCAAATCCTTTTTGGTCATTGGTGGGATCAGCAGGTGACTCTGAGCGTGGACCGGAGCTCTTTCGTAGCTAATGACTTACCCTCTACTGAGGTAGGGTGAAACTGCAGTCTTACAGCTATGATTCTCCACCCTGTATGGAGGGGAAAAACAAGTACTTCGATTTTATTTTAGCACTGTGTCCTTAAGAAGTTTAAAATCGAATACACATTCTCTCTCCCTTTTTTTTTTTTCTACCTTTTAGCGTAGCAGATCACCAGATCGTATTAACAGCTTGTAGAGATAGCAGAAATGAGGCGTAGGAAGTTTGAGATTTACATAAGTTGTATTATCCCTGCTTGTGATAACAGTGGCTATCATTTGGGTGGCACTCGCTGTGTGCCAGCCACTTGTGTAAGCACTTTTCCCATTAGTGCGTTTCTTCCTCAAAAGCATGTTATGCACGATAGTTAAGCCCGTTTTGTGGATGAGGACAATGAGGGACAGAGAATGCCGGTGACTTGCCTGAGATCACAAGGCCAGGAAGCAGCAGAGCTGAGTTTTGAACTTGGGCACTTGAGTCTGCGCTCCTAAGGACAGAACTGTCCCGGGCTGAACTGGGCTGCACGGTACAATATCAGAGAGTACTTAATATTAATTGAGGCAGCCCAGGGAAGCATTACAAAACAAAGATATTCATGGTTGGCCTTGGCACCCCCCTCCTCTCCCTACCCCCACGCCCCCAGACATTTCCCCGAACTCAAAAATTTTTTTTGTTTTCCTTTGGTGGTTTTTACGGTCTGGCCCCTTCCCAGCGGAGGACTAGGAATCAGGCATTGGCATCCTGTTGTCCCGCTTCTCCCTTGATTATCTTAAATTTTCATTGTGATTGTGGAGTTCTGGAAAGCCTTTCTCCCAATTATATTGTATTTTATTTTTATTTTTTGAATATTTTATTAAATATTTTATTTATTTGGGGCAGGGAAAGAGGGAATAGAGGGGGAAGCTGACCCCTGCTGAGTGAGGAGCCTGATGCAGGGCTGGATCCCAGGGACCCAGGATCATGACCTGAGCCAAAGGCAGATGCCCCACTGAGCCCCCCAGGTGCCCTTGTTCTCCCAGTTTTAAAGTAATTCCAGAAGATAAGAGCAGAAGAGAAGAGGCATTTTTAGGGATGAGTCTTTTTGGCTCACTGTTTATGAGGTGCACAGCTCCTTCCAAGGGGGACAGGAAGGACTGTTTCTGCATGGTGGGCACAGCGCACCTCTCAGAAACTTAAAAACTTAGCTGAAAAGAATTGCCCCCACCCCCACCCCTGCTGCTTTACATGACAGAAAAGGGAGCGAGTTCAGGCAACAGCTTCATCTAGTGCACTTCTGAGTAGCTTTGCTTCGCTGAAGACCATATGCTGAGCTTGTCAAAGTCATCTGCCCGTTTCAGCCATTCTTGTTTTAGGAGCGTTAACTTGCTGTATTGGGGAAGCAGCATGATATGTGAACAGCCATGCCAGGCTTCTACCAAATGTCCCTGGTCCTCTATCAAGTTCTGAGGCCATTCAGTGGAGCTTTATTGTTATAAGGATTAAAGACACCCTCGCCGCCCAGCATCAGTATTAGTATTCTTAACGTAGCATCCTATGAGTGTCAGAAGCCTTTCTAGCTAAGGAGCCAGGGAGGGCGGGTCCCACCTGGTTCTAAATTACATTCGTGCTCATGAGTGGGCTTCTGGTGGGACCCGGGAGAGGTGGTGAGGTGCAGAAAAGCCGAGAGATGGGTCAGAGTTGAGTGGAAAGGGGAACTGGGATCTGCCAATATCAGAGGATTCAGGAAGAGAGGCATGGGAAAGGAAATGGGACAAAAAGGTGCCAGGAAAAGTTGCCTCATTGTTTGGCATTTTCCTGGTGGCCAGAAGTTAAGTTTCTACTTTACAGTCCCTTGCAAGCCCTATGGGCACATAGCAGCCAAGTTTTTCAGTTTAAGGACCAATAAAATGGGGACATGGGTAATAGTGGGAGACCATTATTTTCAGGGAAGGATTTTTGGGAGATTTGCCCACCTGACTATGTGAGTGGGTTCATTCTTGAGTGTCTTTCTCCATGGGTCAGCGCGCTCACTATAAAATTTAACTGTGGAGCCACTAGGGGTCTTTTCTATGTGTACCCAGGTGTAAGCTGTGTTGCATATAACAATAGGAATAGGGGAGCTAGAATGAGGTACAGGAATGTTTTTATTCAGCTTACATGCTGATTCGTGTTACTCATTCCCTATGCATTTATTGAACAACTACCATATGTAGCTACCATTCTGCACTGGCATACAGTGTGCAAGACAGATGAAGTGCTTGCCTTCATGGAGTTTGTATTCTGACAATGTGTCCCAAACTGAAGTGCACACACTTAAGATTAACGTGACTGGTTTTATCTGATGCCTGAACTTTCTCAGAAAAACCAAACAAAATCAGTTTAGCTGCAGATTGGAGCCGCCAGGAGCCAGATGTGGCCATGGGAAGAATCTCTTTGAGAGTTTGTCATCTGGCTCCAGCTGTGTTAACCTAGGTCTGGTAGGCAGCCATGGGTTGTGTCTGCCAACTGGTGGCCAGACACTAGTGCAGGCTTAAACAATTAGCGGAATCCTTTGCTTGGTGGCTAGCTCCGCCGTGTGTGTCCTAAGATTACCACTGCTGTCCAGACCAGGATCCTCTGTGGTCTTGGACAGAAACACCCAGAAGGGAATCGAAAATCAGCTCCTTGAGAAACTAGGCACGGCTTTCTTATCCTGGAACATGGAAAGGGATGCAGGGGAGGTACAAAACCAATGTCAGCAAGGAAGCAGAAGTAAACCAGACGTGGCCCCCCACATGCACGTCTTGATTCCAACTGAGAGTGCTTGCCTGATACAGACCACCTGCCTCTAACATGCCCCTGCAGAAAAGCAGAGAGTTAGCCTACAGGAATCTCTCCTTCCCAGTTATTATTTTTTGATTGTTGTCCCTTTGTAAGACCCATTTATGATGACCCATGTTGATTTTACTCAAAGATTTCCATTAAAAATCTTAATTCTCACCTTTGAAAGCAATGAGATACCCACAGATTTGCCATAACATACATAAATAAACAAAATGCTTCAACCTACCTGCATGTGGAAGATTTTATCTATGCTATGTCTATATCTATATCTATAAACTGAAGTTTCTGGTTTAAGGTACTACAAGGCAGGCTCTGCTCTTCTCTGGGAAAATAATGATTTTGATCATCTATTGTCCAGCAAGTTCCTGACACCGCAGTAGTTGCTCAGTTAATGTTTGCAGAATGAGACAAATGAAGAAGATTTCCAGTCAGCCTGCTGACTTTCAAGGATGATGATTAAAAATGAGTGAAGTTCTTTCAAATAATAAGTAAGGGAAACAATCCACAATTTAGAGCAAAAAGAACCAAAAAAAAAAAGTAAAGGTTTAATTGGAATAATTTCAGAATTCATCTTTCAAAGGTCCACATCTAGTGTCTGATTATAACAGAAAACACAAGGGTAGAGATTAAAGCTTTCAAGGGGTCTTCTCTTGAGCCTTAGCAGATTTATACACATAGGGACATCTTTATCACAGTGAGGTTCAAAAATATAGTTGAAGTGGGGGAAAATTTTAAGATACTAGTTTATGTGTAAAAACCAACTTTTGCATTGTCAGTGTATTGTGTAAATTTGCCATGCAGGAAACATAAGTGAAGCCATTTGGTTTTGTGGCATTGGTGTGGGCTGGCTAAGGGGGTGGGGGATAAAGTTGAGGCATTGATATAGTATGAGGAGAGCCAGATGGTTGTATTACACATCTTTTGTGTTCTTGTTTGCTTCTTAAAGCAGTTGCAGAATTTTGCCCTTGGCGATATTTTCTTCATGCTTGTATGTTCTGCTATGAATTTACTTTTTTGCAAGAGTACTTTGAAAGAAAAGCCTCGCTCTAAAAAAAAAAAAAAATTTAACTTACGTTATAAACTTGTGAAGTCAACAGTGTGTTCATAAAAATATTTTTTACATGGTGAGTATGTTAGTAAACAGTGGGAGGAGCTGCTTTTCTTTTTTCTTTAGCACACTGACTTCAACGACATGTCAATTCAGAGAAAGATATTTGCAAAATTATAAATGTGGAATTGGTGATGGATGGATGGATGGAGATAGACAGAATAGATACGTTGTTTTTCCAGTAGTAATGAGGCTTATCTGATTAGAAATTTTAACTTTTTCTATCACTTGTAGCAGCTTCTCAGATTGCGGTTTACCTGTTTTTTTTTTTTTTTTTTTTTTTTTTTTTTATCAGCAAGTCTGACTTGGTGGTATTTAAGTGAAGTGAGAATGCTTCGAGACAGGTCGGTGGCTTTAGCCTGGGTGTTTGGTTGGCATTCATTACAACTGTTTGTCACACCACCCTTGAAATTTATGTTTATTTCCTACTGAAAGCAAATTATATTTTGCGATCACCAGTGGCAGGGGATAGTGAAGATGTTCCAAGTGCCTGTAAGAGGTGAATTTTTATCACTGAATGCTTTTACTAAGGAATTGCTTTGGAGCTCTCCCCCCCCCAACCCCCATGTGATCGAATGGTTCAGAATAATTTAATGCCCTTTTCGCAGTTCCAGTTTATCTCTTTTTTTTTTTCTTCACTCAAATGAGAGAAGAGCACAAACATAAGATCCTCGGGCGCTGGTTTATTCTCCGCAGTGCACAGATTTCCAGTTTTAGTTGGAACCTGCAGTCCCTGATGAGAAAACAGGAAACTTAGAGTCCTAACCTTATTGAAATCTCTGCCCGCCTTAGTCACAAGTCTGAGGCAACTCCTTCCAATAATGAAGCCATTGTACGCATCATATCTGATCAGTTCTTGAAATGTTTTAGTAAGTCTATCTTACAACATTATAAGAAGATAATCAGCAGCCTTAGAAGGTCCCCATCTGGACTGTAGAGTTCTTTTACTGAAAGATGTTTTGCCTTTTTGAGATAGCTCTCGCGTTTCATCATCTGTTCCGCTGAGATGAAGTGCATATGAAAAGTCAGTGACTCTGAATCCATCTGTTGTTATTATTTTCCACTGATAATTGGCTTGAACAATGAAATGTCTGTGTCTGCAGCCTTTGAAACTGTACACCCTGTTTATTTTCTGGAGGTCTCGCTGCAACTCCCCCCGCCGCCATGTTCCTCCTCCCTTCCCTCGCAAGCTTACAGCCAGTGGCGCTTGTGTGAGGATGACATCTTTGACTCTGTGCATCAGTATTGTGTCACTCGGCATCCGAAGCTTGCATACGCATTTTTGTCACAAGCCCTGTGTCTGCGCCGCTCGCTTCAGTCTCCAGCACTCTTGCCACAAGAAGCTGAGCTGGGCCGCAATGCATGGATCCCTTACCTGGCTTGTCGTCTTTATTTCACTTTCCTCATTAAAATATTAATTTCGAGTACAGTATCTAATACCTATGGAATTAGATACTACCTATAATTGTATAATATATTCAGTTGCATCCAGGTTTGCACGATACAGAGCATTAATATTGGATTCCACTAACAGCACTTCCATTAGCTTGCTCAACCAGTATGAGATATAGATGAGCTAGGAAGCATAACTACCCGCCAGAACTGCCAAAACAGTCATTAGAAGCTCCATTGGGATGGACAAAGGCTTTTTCACAGTGATATACTGATTAAATTTTGTTCTATGGTTTATTTGCATCAAGGTTAGATCACTATCGTCTGTGGAAGGAGGTTATCTAACACCTTATTTGGAAGGTCATTTCAAGACAAAATAGCGAACAGAATAGACATCTTCAGTTTCTTTGGGAACAACCCCTCTTAGGGAACCTGTGTTTTTATTCTTGGAGGAGGGGGGCAGTGAGTTGGGGAGTCTTTTAATTTTTTTTCTCTTCTCTCCAAGTTATGGCACAATTTCATATGTCTGAGATGGGGTTTTTCTGCTTGTTTGTAATTTTTAAAAACTTTTCAGTAATATTCATTTGCTTTTGCTGTAGAATGATATAGCCAGAGAGCAGTGTTGTGTTAATAAAATAGAACTTGCTTTCGAAATAGAAAGCTGCCTTATTTCCCTTGGCTGGCTTAATTGCAGTACATTCTCTGAGGCTGTGAAGGATCTGTGACCTACCGTTTTTGGTCCAAGTAATAATGTAGACACATCCTATAGATTGGCGGTGCTGGATTTGCCCCCATAGTACTATGTGGCATTAGGAGGAAGTAGATGAACATAATCTTATTCATGTTTCAATCGAAATCATTTAATACTGCAAAAGTTATTAAAAAATAATTAAGTTACTAAGACCAACATGTAGCTGGAACATACAGCAAGAGGTTAGAGGTGAGTGCGTTGATTCCTTAGGCTGAGGAAAGGCAGTAGTGAATTCCTAGTGCCTTCGTGTTTTTCCTTTTACTTAAATTCCTCGGTTCTAAGGACAAATTATGTTGAGGTATGGCATATTTTCTGCCGAAATGGAGAAAATTGTTGACTGTAATTATGTTATTTAATTGAAATTATAAGTGGTTGAGGCCACTCAGTTAAAAGCATCCTTTCTAATATATGGGTAATGTTTTTAAATGAGTGGTCATGGATTGATGACATTTGAAAGGCAGGCGTTTGGAATGTATTTTTGGAAGACTCAAATTAGGTTCCTTAAATCCTTAGTGAACCGAGGAGTGTAAAGTGGCATTGGTTTTTTTGTTTGTCTTCTTTAATTGAATTTGTGTCATTATTTTATACATGTAACTGTATATACACGTGTATGTGCATGCACATATATGCGTATGTATGCGTGTGCATATTTTAGATCTGTAAATTTTGTGCATATATAAGCTAGTCCTTTCACAGGTACGGGTCACAGGGACTGGTTTGTGGTGTGGCAAAGCCCAAAAACAAAAGGTAGATCTCTGACCTTACATTGTAGCCGAAAAATGTGATTGTTTCTAACTCTCACTGCACGTTAGAGACTTAAATGCAAGCTAAGATAAAAGTCCAGTGATGTGTCTTATGCCAACTTCTTTTTGAAGTAGCTGGAGATAAAACAATAGCACTATATTCTCTCCCCATTACCCGCCCCCCCCTCCAGGAGTGAGTTCTTAATTACTAATGAATGCAATTCATTTTAATTGTTATTATAGCAACATAACATTTAACTGTCTCCTGCTTAGTCCTTGTGCCCTGGAACAGGCGGTGTCTCCTGTCAGAGAGAGGACAGGTAGAAGGCACAGCAGGCGTCTGATTGAGCCAGTTATTCATTTGCTGAGTGTTTGTGTTTATGCAAAGGGGCCTCTTCCTGCATATTTAATCTAGAGTAAGGCAGTGGCTTTTGTTGTGTTTAGCCCACATACCTTCAGTCCTTCCTCACACTGCCGCCAGCCCGGGAGCCCCGAGAGCCCGCAGGCTTCCCAGCGCCTGTAGTTTCTCCCTTCCAAACTCTCAACTTTCTTCCGTTGTGTGAAAATTGCCTCTCCGGCCCCAAAGCTTCCCTTCCTCACCATGAACGGGTAAGTGTGTGCGGAGCCAAGGCTGAGACTTTGTTTCATTTTACAAATGTTGAGAGGCTACTTTCCTGCTCCTCTGCGCGCCTGCTGCCCGGGTCCTGGGTGCTGGGTGCCGGTCCCGGGCCCCGGGCCGCCGGCAGTTACTGGCTGCCTTGACATCGACGGGTACAGGTGCCTCCTAGGCACCCAGGCTGAATTTTGGACTGGCAGAGAGAGCCTCTTGGAACCGGGGCCGGGGAGGAGGGGGGCAAGGGCGGGTGGGTGGGGGGAGAAGGAGAGACAGAGGGAAAGAGAGGAACAGCTTTATTATTCTTTGTCCTAACAAATCCTGTTTTGTAACTATCCTGGAGATAATGCTGCCATTGTTTGCTAAAAGCCTTCAAACAGTGTCTAAGACCTAACTGTAAGAAAGCAGTGAAACTCTGCTGCTGTATTGTCTACACCCGGGCCAGGGTCCTCCCCGAAGGTCTGTGCCGGAATAGGAAGGGTTTTCTTTAGTGGAAATCGAATCGTCTCTTCATTGATATTAATAGCACACTAGAGAGGTTGGCCATGATGCTCCAAGAGGCGGTCGGGAGGGAAGGAAATCTGATCTTGCTGGGGGGGGGGGGGGGTGGATGACAGCCTCTTGGCCCCACGGTGGAGGAGACATCCATCCAGGCTCAGCCTGCATAATGGCATCCTGGCTTAACTGTTTGCTCTAGGAATTTTAATCTTGAGCTGTTTGTTTTACTATCTGGGGTCTTGCTATTTTTTGTTCCCGTACTGTCTTTAGAAAGCACCATATTCAGGTTCTAATCCGGTCTTTTTAAAAAGTGGATTTAAAAAAAAAAAAAGACTCAGAGAAATTGATGTACTGTGCACTTAGATCATTCTGGGCGATGATGGTAGAATTATGCTTTCTTTTGGAGTGTTATAATTTCAAAAATGAATTGCCACGACGGAGAGGGGACGAGCCACCCAAGGAAGATATGTCCTGTGTGAAGATATTTCAGGGACTAGGAATTGTGTCCAGGGTCTAAAAGAAGGAGTTTGCATTACCAGTTAACTGTTGCCTCTGCTTGAGTAACTCTTTTCAACAGAAGAGTGTGCTGTTCCCCCGCAGGTTGGAAACTGTGAGAATTTAAATAAAATTTCATCAACCTTATTAAAATATGTAGGGAGTTGGGTCTTCTTGGGTACAAATCAGTCTAGAGACTTAGAAGCATTTATTAACAGTGAGGCTGCTGTAGGTTTTTAATAATAAAATTACAAATACCCTATCTAATTGTAAGTATATGACTTTTATACTCGGTTTTTAAGGGGAAAAATACTTTTTTTTTTATGAGGAAAAGTAACTCCGTCAGAGCACCTTCTGTGATTAGCGCTATTGTATTCTTAAATTTTGATTGATAGAGATAATAGTTTTCACTTAAAAATACAGACAGGTACTTTAACTTTCCATGACAATAGCTATTTGCATTTCTTTTATCTTTTTGTTTAACATTTGTGGGGGTTGGGATGGATTTGATTATTAACTCTTATTGCACACTAAAGGTAAATCTAAAACAAAGGCTTTGTTAGAGCTTCAAAGAGAAAACAGCAAATATTGTTTTTGGGTTTCAACATTTAAAGGCTGTTAAAGGATACCTATAAAATATTTTCACATGACCATGACCAGGGTTTTACTTTTCTGTCAGGTAATAGAGAGTAGTTTCTCCAAATGAGATGGACCAATGTGGAGCTGCTGCTGTGGGGGCCGCCAGCCTGAAGCAATTTCCCCGGGCATGCGTCGCCTGGGGTCGCCTGAACCATGGGGCTTACCTTCTAGTATTTTCGGTTTTTCTTTGCAGGACGGACCCCAAGCTTAGGTTCCATGATTTGGTGAGAGTCCCAGAGGTTAAGGAGAAAGGAAGTAAAATGTTCCTCACCTCCAGTGGAAGGGACACTGGGGAATGATGGTGGATTTCCTCGGTAGACAGAAGTACAACAAATATAGTGATTGCAAACCAGCAAGCCTGGGTGGCGTCCCAGAGGCCTGAACTGTACAACTGTGCCTTTTCCTTCCTTTTTTTCCCTCTTTTGCCCTCTTTTGCGCTCCCGGTTTCTTTCCCTCTTATTTCTTTTCTCCTTTCCTTCCTGCCCTCTTTGCTTTTTCTTTCTGGAAGCCTGACTCAATATTGAAGTTATTAGAGCAGAGAAAAAACTCTTTGCAGTTGATTTCTGAGTGGATTTTCTTGTCTCGAGTGCAGAAAATGAAGTGACCCTTGTACTATCATTTTTCAGCTAGGCAAATTTGTGTTGATATGCTCCTGTTTTCCTAAGAAATCTTTGAAAAACAAGACCTGAAAATCCACGAGTTAGGAGTCTCTAGTTAAAGAGGCAGCAGTCGCTTGGAAATTGGCCCATTTCGACCTTCTTTTTTCTTAGATGAAGGATAGATATGTTCTTTGATTGGAATATTTGGGGTATGAGAAGTTTGAACTATGTTCCTGGGCTTTAAGAGATTCTCTGGCCAGGGACAAATTACCAAATCGCCACCTTCCTCGTGGGCCAGGAACTGGCCATGTCATCTTTACATCTCCAGTGACACTGGTGCATGGTAGGTCCTCAGGTGTCATTTGGTGTACTGGAGATGTTAGGATGAAAAACATTGGGTCATTCTTCACAGTCCCTTTCGCATAATCATATAAAATGAAACATAATGCAGAAATCCTGATGCAGATCATTTTCTTTAGCTGCCATGGAAGAAAGGGGAGGACATACTCTTAGTGGGAAAAGTAGAGCATATATTGTTCATTTTCAACCTTGTGAAATGAAGTGCAGCCTCCATGTTTACCTGGACTTTGGTTCTGTCTAGGCCATACTGGTTAGCATTATGTATTATTTGCTACATGGATGAAATGAGGAGCAAAATACAACCCTACAGAATGTGACATTGAAGTGCTGTGGTGACCAAAGAGGTCCACCTTGAGGAAATTCTTAAGGGGTGGGGGTTGGGAAAGTAGAGGAAGAGGTGAGTCCCTAACGTTTTCTAAGACTACTGTCTGGCTCAGCTTTATGGTCAACATAGAGATTCAGGTGAACAATGCTCTTGCAAACAATAGTGAGGTAGCCACACCAGAGACAGTTCTAGTGTTCACAGGGTCTTAACTACACAGAGAATGACATGAAGGAAAATAAGTCATTTCTACTTACTGTATCCCTAGGCTCACTTTTAAAACCTAAAACCAATAGGAAACTTCAGAAAGAGGGAAAAAGACAATGGAATTCAGATGGTAACAGCAATTTAAAAGATGATGAGTGGGCTGGAGGGGAATATTTTTCTTTTTATATTTAAAAGAAACTTAAAAGCTTTACATAACCGTTTAATTTTAGTTTTGATGCTCCTGCGGTGAGTAAGCATTTAGGTAACTAGTTGATATACTTGATAAGTAAAAGTGATTGTTAAAAAAAATAGTGAACCATTTTGTAAATGGAAGCTTTACATTTTGGGAAAAAAAATGAAATGCGGGTTGTTCTGCTAGTTGTTAATTTCTGATTCTTCTAGGCTCGTCATGATGCAGACTCAGGCCCCGGTACTACTCCCTAATTTTCTTGTCTGTTATATTGACACATTTCATTTAATTTAGCATGATGGCAAACAGCTGTTGAACTATTAATCTTTTCTCTGCAAAGCTAGAAAAATATCTTTTAGATTACTTGGCTAATGTATACTAAAAACTAAAATCAACAGAAATAAATTAATGAGTGGTCAAATGTGCCCATGCATTAAAATTTATGGAACTTCACAATGGAGGAAAAAATGATTTGTATCCCATTGCCAGTTCTTTTTTCTTTATTTTTTTTCATAAGTAAAAATTAAATGTAGCCAATTCTGTATTGCTTTAGTAATTATAAGTTGGAGGGTCAGTTGTATAATATTGGTTCCCTAGGGGAAAATTATACTTGTAAAATCTGTGAGGGTAAATCAGCTTGTATTTCTGCTCTGTTCACTTAGACACTGTTCTATGTAGACAGGTGCATAGAGAAATAGGCCTAGTTCTTCCCTGAAATCCTTCTGCAAGTTGGAATACAGGGCTGGAGATAACTTTTTTCTTAGTAGGCATTTTCAGTAGGTTATTTTTTTTAATTAAATTTTCATAAGGTCCACTTGTTTGTTGGGCCTATATGATAGCCATCTCATCTGCATTGCAGAGTCTAATACTATAGATCTGACTGCCAAACATGCAAAAACAAATGCAACTCAACAGATGACTGTGAATGTTAGTTCAGAGCACCCACATTGGAGGATATCTCAAGTAAAAAGGAGGGAGAATGGCAATTCTCGGCTTGAAATCAGTAGGATCTTCCATAGTTCACTTCCTTTCCATTTAAGATTCTCTAAGTGGTGAGATGGAAATATTGAGTATCGATTATTGCTGTCCCTCTGTCTAATGAGCTCTTCTTACTTGGGAGGAGTTGGGCTGCTTTGCAGATCTCCCCACTACCCTGAGGACCCCACCAACATCACTGCTCCCTGTTGTCTTAGCACCATGTGCCCTGTGACAGAGTTCTCACCAATAGAGAAACCAATCCTGGGGACACACATCAGCAGTGTATCTCAAAATTTTCATTTTCAATTTGAATTGTTTTGTGTAAAAACAAAAAGGTTTGGGGCAGGTTGCAAAATAGTAATTTTAAGTCCCAGAGCTAGGGTTTTCCCCCACCCAAATGGTGAACATTTATGGTGAAAACCTCCAATTTCCTCTTACAGTAAACACGAAAATTATGATTTCACTCAGAGCCTGCATTTTTTTCCAATCTTTATGGCAAGAATCTGCATATACTTACTTGTGGAAATGTCATAAATTGGCCTCAGATCAATTCCTCAAAGATAGTACTCACCAAAGTGCCACTTTCAAATTTTAGCCCTTGTGAAATAAGATTTAACTCTTCTCAATAATGTTTGCCTTTCCACATTCAGGGCTGACAGCAGAGGGATAAGCAGGGATATATTCTGTATAAAATTAAAACTACTTCATTACATATTGTTCTGAAGAGTGAGCAAAAGGATATTAACATTTTAGTAAAACGATGATACGATCTTAGCATCTTACAAAAAATCACATGAGCATTTGGTCAGCTGATGTGGAATGAATCCTGTACCCTGTCGGTAACTTGATCTAAATTAATAAACAAATGTTTTTCTTTTCACTGGTGCCATATGTTGATCCCAGTTACAGGGGCAGAAAGAGGCAGCTTGTAATGTTTCTTAGAGGGTTACACACTGTTTTGCATAAGAGAGTATGCAGATGCAGGAGTAGATGTGGGATGAAACATGTTCCAGGCTTTCTTTGTGTTTTAGGGAGCTTGGTTTCAATTGTTTATTTCATCTGACACAAACCATTTTTATGTAACTTAGTATATCTGGTAGATATATGCTAAGTGGAAAACATAGTGTGAACAGCTTTCACCAACTGGTTAACCCTTTCCCCTCCCCAAACTTGAAGATCCTGGTGCTTGTATTCTTTGGAAAGGTCCAGGGTGGCATAAAGCATCTTGTCTGTAAGAATTCACTCTCTTCCTAAGGGGGGAAAAACAAGTCTGTGCTTTAATGAAATCAGAGATGTGGATGTTAACTAAACAGAGACACGTTCAAGGAGCAGCCTGGTTTCCAAAAACAAAGGCCGATGAGTCACGTATTATTGCACAAGAAAATAAATTGATAGATGACACGATGAGAAAAAGTTCATATGCAAAATTCAAAATATTTCGTCTTTACTTTTTCCACCCACGTTGTTTTTGTTGTCTTGAGGAGCTCACTGGCCTGTGCACCAGATCTGTGGTCCTGGGACTTGTTTTTATTAACTCTGAAAGTCGTTTGCCATGAATTGTAATGGAGTGCTTTTGTTGTTCTTGCATCTATTCCAGGCAAATAGGTGGTTGCTACTCTCTCTTGACATTCAGACTTTGATGTTGTCTTTTGTTTTCAGGGTAAGAAGTGACCTTTTGAGGTGACTATACCTGAAGATTGCTTTCCAGAAGCCAAAAAAGGTAAATGCACATCTGATTAGTGGAATTCTATCTTGGCCTGTATCTACCTCCTTCCAGATATATCTTAATTCAACTCTTTTCTGATCTACGTGGCTACCAAATATGTGTGTGTGTGTATTTGTGTGTAAGTCTGTATGCAGTACAGTAAGTTTTGGGGAGATTGTTAACGAAAAGACTGCCCTTAAGAAATGGTCCACAGAGTGATGCATTTCCTCCAAACATTAACAAACTTTGCTCTCTTTGTTGAAGCTGAACTTTATTTTTTTACATTTAAAAAAACATTTTTTTTTTGGTTGTTGACTTGGTGGGCTTAAAGTTAGAAAGGAATAGTCACATCACAAAAGTGGTGATTCATAAAAATTGCTGCAAACATGAGTAGCGCATGTCAGTGTTCTGTGCTGAAATGGTGTCATCCGATTGATGTTCATCTGGCGGCTTTATAATCACCTTCTTTCAGAAATTAATAGTCAAGCACCATAGCAACACGGCACATTGATGTAACTGCTGAGCGGCGTGGAGCATATCCCTGTGATGTCAGCACTAGGCTGCCTTGTTCTCTTGACCTTGCTTGAAAATCAAATGAGTATTTGATTTTGAAATTAGAAGTTTTCAGAGAGACTAATGTAGCTTGATGAATTAAAGCTAAATTAAATTTTCTCAAACTCACTTTTGGGAGGGGGAACCAAAAAGCACTTTGCTTAAAACCGTTATGGATGCTACATATTTTCTTGATTCCGAAGGTATCTCTCCAGTGAGGGCAGTGGTCATCTTATACAAGTTAATCTTGCAGGTCTCTTTAATGGCTGGTGTTTCTCAAGTAGCATCTTCAGTTTATTTTTGAATTTTGGCCAGTAATAGCTTCATTTGCTTTAGTAGATTTGCATCTCTATTAAAACAGGTTCCTTGCTGACCTGGTGGCACAAAGTCTTCACTCAGATATGACTAAATCAGGTTTATGCATTTGTATAGTAGAGACTTCCTACTCTTTAGTTGAACGTGTTCTGGGTTTTTGTGGACTTTTACAGTGTGAAGATTCTTAGATCGCTTTTTTTTTTTTTTAATCTTACTGAGCGTTTTTGGGACCCTAGAACGCCTCTTAAAGGAATGGATTTGTTTTTATAGTTGCATTCTGGCGCATTTCTGATTGGAAGCAAAAAATCTACAATGCTCCATTTCATCGTCTTTGTTGTTTAAATTAAGCCTTTGTGAGAAGCACCTGATTGTCCTCCACGGAGGACAGCCTCATTCATAGGCTGCAGCACGGGTAGGGTTGATCCAAACTAGTATTTTGGGGTTATCAAGTCAAAGCAGTTTCCTTTGTGGAGACCCAGTTATCAGATCTTAAAAGTGAAGGCTTAGTTAACTCCGGGTATCTGCAAACTTTCTCTGTAAAGAGCCCTGTAGTAAATATTTTCTGTTTTGTGGGTCATTCTGTCTTTGTCACAGTGACTCAGCTCGGCTATAAGTTGTGTCTCCTGGTCTCCGTGAGCCCTGCGAGATCTCAAAGGTGTTCCTCATGTAAAGCTGTGCCAGGTGTTTAACTCATCTCGTGTCATTAGCTAGCAGAGATTTCTAGCAGAGCTAAAAATTGTGATTAAACAATTTTAAAACATGGTTGAAGAGATGAAATATTCACCTCTAGAGTTGTGTTACCCGACAACTTCAAATACGGGTGTCTTGAGCAGTTGTCATTGTTTTCTTTGGAGTCACCTGTAAGTGTGACTCCAAATTATTTTTCTTCTGGCTTGATGTCTTTATAATGCCTACGCTAACACCCATGACCTGTAAATGGGCACATTTGAATTTGTGCGATGATTTGTTTCCAATTCTGTGATACTGTTCAAAGTTTAAAATATCATGAGATAGGGGCAAGTTTGGGAAGAAAAGAAAAAAGGTTCCAGGATTTTCCATTAGTGTTGGCTAAGAGAGTAGTCCATGGGGAGAGAAGAAATTCTTTCTTTATAATTAATGTCAAGGACATGGTGTGTTTTATTATACGTTATACTGCAAATGAGTAACTCCTTGTCAAATTTCAGGAACAGTGAAAAATTTTGTCCTTCTGATGGCTCCTGTCATGACACAAAGGAAGCTGAGTAACAAATTCATGTAATTTTTCTTTTAAACTTGACTGCCAGGAAGCTCCGAGTAAGAGATTTTTGCTCCATCTCTGTATCGTTTTTTTTCCACTCCAACTTTTGGTGATTGAGATCTTATTAAATAAACTTCATTTTTCGTACCCCAAATTAACATTGGATTATTTATTTTTTTATTCTATAAGATCAATTCCATCTTATTTGACCCTATTTCAAATTTCATTTTTTTCTTTAGAAATTAATGTATAGAGACTTCAATAATACATCACATATAATTTTTTACCTTTGAACAGCTCAAAGATCCTTCAAAAACGAATCCTTATTTATTTTGATCTCATATAGAAGGGAAAAACGATTTATTAAACATGTAAAAAAAAAAAAAAAGATCTGTAAAATGGCTGGAAGGGCTACTGTTTCTTCCCAGGGAATGAACCTTAAACAGAGAAGAGTGGGATGCCCAGGTGGCTTCATCGGTTAAGCATCCTACTCTTAATTTTGGCTCAGGTCATGATCTCAGGGTTGTGGGATCTAGCCCTGCATTGGGCTCATGCTGAGCAAGGAGTCGCTTAGAATTCTCTTTCTCCCTCCCCCTCAAAAGCAAACCAAAAAACCAGAAAAACCAGAGAAGATTGTGTATCCAGTGATCGTGAAGAAACCAGCGCCATCTCCACACCATCAAAAAGAGGTAGATTTCAGATGCCAGGAACTTCTCAGTAAATGTCATGCCCACATTTGAAATCTGGGAATCATTAACAGTCAGCATAGATGCAAATAAATATGTCTACATTGGCACTATGGGAAAAACTAGTTATGCACATAAAAGTGGCCAGGCAAATTCAGAAAAACAGATGAAGCCATTTTTCAAATTTAGATTCAAAGGTCTGAAGAGTCATAAATAACAGTCATCTTACTTGGTAGCGATATAACAATTTTCTTCCAAGTGGATCTGAACACTTTACAAAATGGGTTTGGTTGCCAGCATTCTTGAGAGATAGGCAGCAATGATTATAATCCCTACTTTACAAACTGGGAAGGTGGTCCCAGAGATGATTGGTAACTTACCCACGATCATGTAGAATGTCAAGACTAGGCCTAAAAAGACATCTTGTTCAGGTCACACTTATATTGATGTCCTTTTATCATGGCTGCCTTAGTTTGGTGATTTAATAAAGGTTTATATTGTCATTTTCTCTCTGCTTTCTCCCAGCATTGGCATTTCACCTAAATGCATTTTTGCTTGAGATTCAAATCCAATTTGTGAAATTCATCTTATATCAGTTCTGAGTGGTATTATTGGGAGTGGATGATGATCATCAAGCCCATTTAGAGTACAATTAAGTGTTTTTTAAAAAATATTTTAGGCATCTTTAAGCTTCACATCTTATGTGCTAGTTAAATTTCTTGTTTTAATTTATTTTTTATGGTCAAATTATTTGTGAAAAAGTTAAGAAACAATCTAAAAGGAAGTATAATCCTTACCATTTTCCCCTATTCCCAATTTGAGCTTTTTTTGTTGTTGTTGGATCAAGGAGTATAAAGCATCCTTATAGACTCTACTTATTGTGTCTTGCATACTGCAGATTATATCTTGGTTACAAATACAGGTAAAATGGTTATTTGGCTCTTTAAAATATATCTATTGATTCTTTTGAAAGTTTATATTTATTTGATTTAAATATTTAATGACAATAACATTCAAAGTTAAATCCATTTCAAAATGACCACTTTATAGCATTCCACTTTTGAATTGCGTGATTATTAATTCACCAAGTTGTTGTATAGACATAACAGTGTCTTCATTGAGCCACCAGATGACCACACCAGCTGAATCACTAGTATATTCAGTGAAGCATTTGAATCCTTCCTGTCTACCCCCCACCCTTGTCCTCACTCACTCATGTCTGGGTTTAATAGGGTAAAGACTAGGCTGATACAGCATAGAGACCCCAACATACAATGGCTTACATAGAAAAGAAGTTTACTTCTCTCTTATATAACAGTCTGACCAGTCTAGCTTAATTGGGCAGGTTCTTTCTCTCTTTTGCTCTCCTACCTTGGGACTTTGTCATTATTTACATGGTTGAAACATAGTGGGGAAGTCCAAGGCAAGCAGTTTTCTTTGATACAAAGGAGTTAGAAATTGCACACATCACATCTATTGACCTTTAATTGGTAAGATAATGGTTGCCTGGTAGCAGGAAACTGCAGTGGCTGCTGGGAAAAGTATCTACCAGGTTGTCCAGGAGCATGGGAGAATTGGAGAACAGGTTTAAGGGGACAGTGAGAACACAATAATTTGATTGTTGAATTGCCCCAGTCCAATGATTTCATGCATTCATTCATTCATACAGAAGTACATACCATATGCATACATAAATTCCTACTGCAGATATTTACTGATGATTGTGTGCTAGTGGCTAAGATCATAGTGCTACATAAGAAGAACATGGTCTCTGTCTTCATATAGTTTATTTTATAGTGGGGAATACCCAGATTATGAACAATGATGATGACCAATGTTAGGAAGGACAAATATTGTTTTCTGGGAGAAAGTGGCCTATAACGAAGAGACCCAGGGTACCAGGGATTTAATGTATTTTAGCTAAATGGAAGCTATGTTAGTTTAACTTAATTTTCTTCTATCTTTCATTCCAGTGCTGTTTTGAACATTATCAGGCATGTTAATTTTGTTACTAGCTTTATTAAGATATAATTCATATCACAGTATAGTTCACCGACTTAAAAGTGTACCGTTCGATGGCTTTAGGTATATTCCTAGAGTTTGCAACCATCATCACAGTCTCATTTCAGAACATTTCAGCACCCCAGAAAGAGATCCCTTAACCATTAACAGTCACTCCGGTCAACTCAGCACCTGACAAAGACTAATCTACTTTCTGTCTGCATAGGTTGACCTATTTGGGACATATCCTACTATGTGTGGTTTTTTGTGAGTGACGTCCTTCACTTAGCATATCTTCAAGGTTCATCCCAAGTATTTAAATTTGAACCTATCAAAAATAAATAAATTTGTAACTCTCTTATAACCTCAGAGTTGTTTAAGGTCTTCCTCCTAAACCCTACAAAATGGTGACCTGAAATATTCTTAAAGGGGATGGAGTTAGGGGAAAAATTACTGTTTTCATGTTGTTTATATTTTCATAGAGCTGACTTGGCCTCCCAACAGTTAAACTTCAAAATTTAAATGTTTGCATTTTAATTTAGCTGTTTTTAAACATTGTTAACCATAATGCTAAACTAAGTTACTCTGTAAACAAGAGCTGTTTCTCTTGAATGTTAGTTTCAAAGAAAAAAAATTTTAAATATTGATTTCCAGAGAAATATGCTCAATAGAGTTCGTTTTCAAGCAGAAGTCACTTGTTGAAATGTACATGAAGGCATATTTAGTAGTAAAGGCAATCTTTGCAGTGATTATCAACTAGCCATATTTTGCACTGTGAACAATGAAAAATACAAAACCGAATAACAAATGGTTTCTTCATCTTTTAAAAATGATGTTTTTGTTCTCCCATCTGCCAAGGGCACAAATATCCCAGTTGCTCACCTTGAGTATCTTAGGAAGAGATTCTCAGTTTAGGTGACAACGTAACAGCTTAGCAGAGAGATGTAGGAAGTATTGCCTTACTTTGGCAATTCAAAAACCTAGGGAAGAAATTTGAAGCTTAGCTGTACAAAAACAAAACCCTGTTTAAGGTAGCAGATCTGTGCTAACCTTGACTGTGTCACCCTTCTCGTATCTCCTAACATGTAGAACCTTCAAGGAACAAATGTTCTATTGGTGGTGCAGTCCTTATTTTGAGGCCATTTGAAAAGTTGACCTTCTATCCAGGGTTGAGTGTAGATTTGAAGTTTATAGAACTTCTTGAAGAGACTACTGGTGAGTGGGAGTTTGCATTTGAAAAATGAAGATTAATCATTTAAATTTGTACTTCTCTGTCCTTGGTCTGAACATTGTACTCCTGTAGCCTTTGCGTGGTGGGCTGGGAGGGGAGAAGAATGAAAAGGCTTGAAGTCTTTCTGCTCCGTCCCAGTGTAGCTCTTTTTGAAGTGTGAAAATCATGCAGATTTGCCCTTGAATTTTATATATTAGTATGTATGTAGTATATAATTATAAGTAATTAGATGTTTTGTTAATTATCTGACAGTGCGATGAGTTATTTAAAATTACCTTTTAATTAAAAAAACAAGTCTTGCGTCATTGGATGGACGGTGATTTCACTCTGTGAATTGGCATGATACTTTAATTCTGCAGCCTAATTCTGCAGCCTCCAGGCCTCTTTCCTCTGAAAGTCTGTTTCCCTTTCAGAGGGTCCTGAGCTGTCCCTAGAGGTCAGAGAAAGGGCCCCAAAATCTGGTCATCACAGATTACATACCTTAAAGTTGATTTAGCACAGTGATTTTCAAAGTGGGCATAGGGACCCATTTGTGGTTAGGAAATCAATTTAGTGGATTGCCGTCCAAGAATTTTTGAGAAATGAAAGAAGCATACAAAAGAGTAGAATAAAATAGACTAAACCTACACTATCCACTGTGGAAACCACTAGCCACGTGTTTGCAGTGCGATTAGCCCAAACTTATATGTGCTCTAAATGTAAATTTGACAAAGTATTTAGAAGACTTTGTATGGAAAAAAGATGTGAGATGTTTGAGTTATTATTCCTTATTGATTACACATTGAAATCATATTTTTGTTATGTTAGGTTAAATAATATAAATTATTAAACTGAATTTTAACTGCTTCCGTATGGTTACAATTACATGTGTGGCAGCTGTTATATTTCTAATGGACCGCTTTGCTCAAGTTGATGAGGAATATATCAGTGAATGACACCACTATCAGGCCCTCTGCCCATGGTTCTAGGGGATGCGGACAGGCAGGGAAGTAAAATATGAATTCATTGTGATAGGTGCAGGGGAGAAAATACAGTTGGGTAAGGGAGATCAAATTGCCCGAGGAAGGGGTTCCAACTGTAAATAATCAGTGTAAGTCTGACTGTGCAGCATGGGAGCACCTGAGTCAAGATCTAGCCTGCTCTAAAGAGAGCAAGTTGGCTGGTGTGGCTGAAGGTCAAGTCATGAAGGGGGAGAATAGTCAGAAGCAAGGTCAAGAAGTAGCAGGGCCAGGTAGCAGGCCGGGTGCCTGGCTGGCACAATCAGAAGAGCAAGCAGCTCCTAATCTTGGGGTCATGAGTTTGAGTCCCACATTGGGTTGTAGAGATTACTAAAAAAAAAAAAATGTAAATAAACTTTGGTAAAAACAAAAACAAAAACAACGGAGTTACAGGGTTAGACTGAGTAGGGCATGTAGACTCACCGGTCTTAGTCTTTTAGTAAAATAGGGAACAATCGATGGACTTTGAGGTGGGTCAAGATCTGACTCCTGCTTTGACTGAATCACTCTGGAAGCCATTCTGAAATTTACCTGTGGGTGAACAAAGCAGGGTGATAGGGAGGGGGGCTTGTTAGGAGGCCACTGTAAATATCCCAATGAGCTAGGATGATGGCCAGGATCGGGATGGCAGGAGAGGTGGTGAGAAATAGTTAAATTTGCTTTTTATTTGAAGGTAGAACCACAGGATTTCCTGGTGGAATAGATGTGGAATTTGAAAGAGCTGCATCAGGGATGACTCCCAGGATTTTTGTTCCAGAATGATAGGATAGTATCATCTGATGGATTGCTTGTGGGTGGAAAGAGTCAGAAGATGAAGGTTTTGGGTGATAGAACTGCTGAAAGGTTGGAGCTGCCATTAACTGAAATAAGGGACTCTATAGGGAACAGCTCTGATGGTATTAAAGGAAAAAAAAATATTTAATCTCACTTGTTACAGATGGTCAGGCAGACTTTATTCAGGACCGTCACAATAGGTGTTGGGAACACTCCAGTGAGATTTTATACGGGAGAGCGAGATTGGGCTCAACTCTGAATACAGCACAGGCAAGGAGGAATTTATAGCCAGGGAGGAGAGTGGGCGTCAGTGAATGGAAGATTACCACGAGGAAACATTGTGGGTAAGCAGAAGCTCTGAGCTACACAGACCTAACAGGGCTCTTGCTGAAGACAGGCCAGGGTGATCAGATACTACCTGGGTGTTGATGGAGGATGAAGAAACCAGGCAGATGTCAGTGGTGGTCAGATACTGAAGGTGGTAGAGAGCTTGTGATTAGACAGACTTAGCAGGGGTCTTGCTAAAACTGGATTTTACAGGGAGGTGCCCAGATGGGTTCAGAAGCCCGACTCAAGTTGGGCCAAGTCCAGAGTCTTTGTCAGGGGTAGATGAGGAAAGCAGGGGAAGTCAGGAGTACAGCTATAGACATGTGGGCTTTGAGCTGTTAATTATTCACCAGATAGAGCTGTCAAATGGCCATTGGGGCATGTGGATCTGGAAATGTCCTAGCCAGGGCTATAAATTGAGAATTTATAAGCATGTAAGTAGTATGTGAAGGCATGAACCTGGGTGAGCTCACCAAGGGTGTAAGTAGAGGAAAACAGGGCTCCAAGATGTGAGTTCTGAAGCCAACCACCAACATTAAGAGATTTGATTACAGGAGCATAAAGAGGCAAAGCTGGCTGGAAATTTTGGGGATTTGAGTGAACCAGGAGCCCATTGATGGCATTTTAAAGGAAGAGAACATTGAATTGCCTAAGTGGCTTAGTTGATTAAGCACCAGACTGTTGGTTTCTGCTTGAGTCATGATCTCAGGGTCGTGAGATTGAGCCCTGCGTCTGACTCCACACTGAGTGTGGGGTCTGCTTGGGTTTCTTTCCTTCTCCCTCTTCCTTACATGTGCTCTCTCTCTGTCTCTCCCAAATAAATTAGTGAAAAAAAAAATTTTTTTTTTTTTTTAAAAAGGAGGAGAGCATTGTTACCTGCATTAGAAGTTGCTAAGAAGTCAGAAGAGGGGATGCCTGGGTGCCTCAGTGGTGGGACGCCTGGGTGGCTCAGTGGTTGAGCATCTGCCTTTGGCTCAGGGTGTGATCCTGGAGACCCGGGATCAAGTCCCACATCGGGCTCCCTGTGTGGAGCCTGCTTCTCCCTCTGCCTGTGAGTCTCTGCCTCTCTCTCTGTGTCTCTCATGAATAAATAAATAAAATCTTTAAAAAAAAAAAAAAAGAAGTCAGAAGAGATGATGACAAAGAACTGAGGATTGTGTTTGTCAACACGGAAGTCATCCATAACCTTAACCAGTCAAAAATATTTGAATCTTCCATAATATATACTGGCTTTGTATGACTACCAGTGTGCTTATGGTAGGCATCTTGAATGCTTTTTCGAGGAATAGTGCCTGTTTGGCGCTCTGATTTGTTAAGGTTGTTATGTGTACCCCACCCCTTGTAGCCCCACATGGACAGGGGGCTAACTCTGGGATATTTGGTCACAGTACAGCCTGCAGAAAGTGATCAGAGAAAAATTAACTGGTACACAAAGGAATTCTGTGCATTTTGCCCCTTTCAATTCTTTCTTTACTCCAATGATTGAGATATACTAGGTTTTAAAAAAAGGCAGATATGGCACCTGGGTGGCTCAGTCAGTTAAGTGTCTGACTCTTGATCTCAGCTCGGGCCTTGATCTCAAGGTTGTGAGCTCACACCCCACACTGGACTCAAAAAAAGAAAAGAAGAAAGAAAATGAAGAAATGGCAGAGGAAAAGGGGGATGCATTTACATTTCTAACATAAAATATGTTGTTTTAATCATCTGAAGTATTAACACATGCTTGGTGTGGTTAACATGGTCTCTAGATTAGTAAAGTACTAGTCTGTGCTTGAGCTACATGCCAGTCTGTCACCTTCACCTTATACTAATATAGGTAGTCTTTGATGAGCTTGTCTGCCTTTCAACTCAACTCATAAGAGCATCAAAGATTCTGGCTTATTGAAAAATTCTGAAACAAAGTTAACATTCTCGACATCTCTAGGCTGGTTCCAAATCTTCAAGCATTTAGAAAACTGTAGGTAAAATAATAACAAATGTGCTTTGTCTCTCTTTAGGTACTAAATCCCATTAAGTTGGCACAGGATGAGGTAGGAATGTTCCCCCTTTGTGGAAGATAATATATGTACTTCTCAGAGGAAGAAAATGTAGGAAGAACAATTTCACTGGTGACGACCTCTAACCAGTTCAACATTTTATCAATATCCTGCCAGTATTTTTGTATATGTAGATTTGTTTATATGTGCTTGCCCTGCACACACTATTTTGTTTCCTATTTTTACCCTTACAGTATCACAAGTATTTTTCCAAATCATTACATGTTATATCTAAATCTTATTTTAGGATACTTTGGTGACTTCTGTTGTTGTGTTGTCTCTCACTGCGATGGTGGGGCTTCCGATTTTTTCCAGTTAGTCATGATGGCCAGGATGTCTGTGTTAGGCACCTCAAGATAGCTCAACCTCTTAAAGTAGTTTTATAAATGATGTTAAGATTTTAGATTATCATCTAGTTTCTCCCTCTACTTTTAGATAATACTAAAATGAAACTGAGCCACATATGATCACTCTTTGAGGTCAACTGTATGCATTTTCTATGAGTTGGTGAGGTATAATTTGCATTAATTTTTATCTCAAAATTTCTAGACTTTAAGTTGCTAGGCTTTTTTTTTTTTTTTTTTCTGATCTGAATTGTTTTTGTTATTTTCCCATGTCCCCAACTTGATTTTCAGCCTGTGAGCTAGGAACTTTGTGTTCTTGCAGGTATTAGCTATTCATCCCCTCTTTACTATCCCAAACGTCACTCCTTCTCTTTCCCCAGAGCAAGCCATTGCTTTATGTTTGCATTTGCATCTCCAAAATTTGCTTTGGTTGGATTTCAGTCAGTTTACCCAGAAAAATTAAAATGTACTTACAGCTTTTAGAGTATAAAAATTTAAATTCTCTTCTCTCGTTCACCATACTGCAGCAGGACGTACTGTCATTAATGGTTTAGGCAAGAGATATTTGAGTTCACTGAGGTTCACTGTGTATTTAAAATTGAGCTGTACGCCACTCTACTTTGTGGCCATGACCCCCATCTAGTTCTAAAATCCCCTAGTTGGCCATTCAGTGAAGTAGTAATCTCATAACTTCAGAGAGGACCAAAGAATGTGGGACTTCTCTGGTCTCTTCCTTGTAATTTACTGAAGATGAAACTGACATCCAGGAAAGAGACATGACAACTCCAAGCCACTGCATAATTGGAGCCCCTCTGTGTTGGGAATCCCCTGGTCTTCTCTTGCACCTCTTCCTTCCTTTTATGATATGATGCTCCAAACAAGTGGAATTATTAAAATATGACAATGAAAAAGTTGACTATTAAAAAACCCAAAATATGTTTGTTTTATGTAGATGACCCTTATCTTAGATTTCATTTCCAGCACTTTTCATTTTTTTTTTCATTTCCAGTCTTTTTTCCAGCAATGTTAAGGGAAATTACACCACTTACAAGTATTTCTGTGTATTTATTACTATGAGAAATGTCACCTAAATACCTTCATCTCAAACAAACAAAAATAAAGATGTTCATCTTGGAAGATGCCCACTTTTCCCTCTCCTCACCTTCATCTCCTCTTTCCCTCCTCTTCCAGCTACTGGAGCTGCCACTCCTGCTCCTTCTTCTCCTTGCTCCTGATTCCACCCTCTCCCATCTCTCACTCTCTGTCGTCTGGTTCTGAAGGCTGAGTTTTTTGTTTGTTTGTTTGTTTGTTTTAAAACAAGGCCATTTGATGAAGATACATATAAAAGTAGAATGCTCCTGCCAGTTTACTACTACTGTGCATTTTATAAATCATTATGTTATGCGTAGCCTGAGAATTTCAGTGTCCAGTGCCCTTATCTCACTGATTCGTACAAATGAATACCTCTCATGTGATGTGTGTTTTATCCAGGGCTGAGGCACAGGGAAGGATAATTGTGTTTTGCTTGTGTTTTTTTGAGGTTCACACTGTCAATTGATTGGAGCTACTTAGGCTCCAAGATCTTATTCTTCCTAGCTCTGGAATGGGGTTGACATCCTCTCCTTATTTCCTTATGTGGGATAAAAATACATGAAGACCAATATAGAATTGTCATTGGGAACGTCACTAGCTATATTCTTATTATGTTATTAGTAATAGAAATAGAGTAGGAAATTCCCACGAACTTCATTTTGTTTTCTGATTACACATGTAAAACTAGCTCATTATAGGGAATTTGAAATTATAGAAAAGTAGACCAAGTATAAAAGTAAAAATAACTTAGAATCCTGACCCTGAGAATAACATAATTTTTCTGCCGTTCTTTTTTCATTGAGCCTACACATATTTAACAAAATTGTTGTATATTGACTATATAAAATTGTTTCTTTTTTAAATTTAATATTACATGGTGAGCATTTTCCCATGTCATGAAGTATTGTTAAAGATATCTTAAATGATTACACACTGTGTCATCCTTTCACTTGTAATACAATTTAATTAACTGTTCTTCAATATTGGGTGTGAAAATCGTTTCCAGTTTTTCTGTAATATTTTTATTGCATTGGGCATATCTGTGCACAGGTGTTTGTCAATTTTTTTTTATTTCTTTAGATATATTCTAGAGGGAGAAATTACTTAAAGAGAGTTTATGGAATTCTTACAGGTTTTCCATACGTCTTGTCATCTTATTTTTTAAAATTCACCAGTTTCCACTCCTATTGACACTGAATGAGGGTATTTATTTTACTGCAACTTTGCCAACAATGAGTATCAACATTTTTTTTAAAAGATTTTATTTATTTATTCATGAGAGACACAGAGAAAGAGGCAGAGACACAGGCAGAAGGAGAAACAGGCTCCTCTCAAGAAGCCTGATGTGGGACTCGATCCCAGGACCATGGGATCACAACCTGAGTCAAAGGCAGATGCTCACCACTGAGCCACCCAGGTGTCCTGAATAACAACATTTTTTGTTATCATTTGAATCTTAGGAGGAAAAAAAAAAACTATATGTCATTTTTTTCTTTTCTTGTTCAATTCTTTGATTATAAATGAAGTTCAGAAGTTTTATTTCCTTAGGCTGTTTACATTTTTTTCTTTTAATTGTTCATAAGTTTTGGAGCTGCCAGGGTTTGAAGAAGTGGGAATGAGGAAGCCAGAATGCTGAGAGCATAGGGAAGGGATCCTGTTGTTGAGAGTGTCCTTGACTAGTGGCTCTTGTGGGAGAATTTACAGAGTGAACTCACAGAGTACTACATTGCAGCTTTGGTCTAAGTGCTAAAATTATAAAAGGCCAGGCCACTGGCACTCAGACGTTCCTAAAACCAGATGGAGAGATCTGGGGCTCATAAGCTTTCCAAAAACTTGGATGCTTTAAATTTATTCCTTTATTCACCAAATAGTCATTGAATGCTTACTTGTTTCAAGCACTCTTCTAGGCACCAGGAATATACTGGTAAACAGAGAAAGAGAGGCTCTTTAAATGTGGTAAGTCTCCCTCACTGCTTTGTAATGAGGACAAATGGAGAGTTCTACATAAAGCACTTAGCATAGTGAGAGTCATGGTTACTTCTCGTCTTGTTGCTTCTGCGGTTCCTCTGTTTGCAGCAGCAACTCAAATAAGAAACTGTCCAGCCAGGTCCCTTCTGTGATCTCCCTGTCACACTTGGGCAGGGAACGCTGTCACAAGGGCCTGTGCCCCCCAGCCTGAGAAACTTCTCTCCCATTTCTCTTTCAGTCCCTTTCTTTACCCACTGATCTAGTGATCTCTAGCCATGTGGTTTGAGAGAAGCTCAGCAGTGTGCAGTTGACCTGTAAGACCCTGGGGACAGACCTAGGGACTTCCCTCCTATAAGCCTCTTGTCAGTAGGGGTATTGCTGAATGCCTCAGCTGCCAGGTGCACCCCTCCCTGGGCATTGGCTCTTTATCTGTAAGCTCCAGTGGCTGCTGATTCTCATCAACCCCTGAATGAAGGAATCAAAAATAGAAAAGGAAAGTGTTCTTCCTCTCCATTTCTCAGTGCTCTCTGGGATTCCGGAACTCTGCACTGAGTGGGGGAAGACAGCCCCCTGGGCTGAGACCACATTCACTTTCTCTCTGTTTTCTCTCAGGCTTGTCCCACTCCTGGGAATGCGCTTGGCCACCATCCCCCTCTCTGTGTACTTGCCTGGTTCCTGTCACCACCATTTCAAAACACTAATGATTTGTAATTGAGATAAACATTCCCCATGCTGACATGATGAAGGGGTAACTCGGGGGTTTGGTACTGGTGCCTCGCTCAGAGGCGTGGACTGGCATGGGCCTCATCTGAGTTTGGATGTGACAATTCTTAGGCAGATCCTGACAGGCTTCACCAGTTGTCCTCGTCTGAAATGGGGAGAATGAAAAGACATATTTCATAGATGTGCCATGAGGATTCTTATAAAGAAAACTTTGGTTGAGAGTTCAGGCTTTGGAGGTCTGCTTTGCAGGTCCAGCCCTGTGACATTTTGGCTTTGTGATCTTGCGGAAGCCACCAGATTCTCTAAGCCTTTTTTCCCTTATCTAAAAAATAAAATAAAATAAAATAAAAATAGGGACTTGGAAGTTGTTAGAAGATTAACTGAGTTATTTCAAGTAAAAAGTGCTTAGAGCAGTGCTTCATACCCAGGAAGGGCTCAGTGATATTACTCAGTAATGTCTATTTTTGTTATTAGCGCAGTGCATGGAATGTAGTAAATTTTCAAGGATGTTAATGTATTTTATTCATTAACTTTAAAGATAATGAAAATGGTTTTATTTTACTATTATTATTATTTTTCTTTAGATTTTATTTATTTATTCATGGCAGACACAGAGAGAGAGAGGCAGAGACACAGGCAGAGGGAGAAGCAGGCTCCATGCAGGGAGCCTGATGTGGGACTCGATCCCGGGTCTCCAGGATCACACGCCGTGCTGAAGACAGCGCTAAACCACTGAGCCACCAGGGCTGCCCTGAAAATGGTTTTAAATGGCTGTTTTTCTTGGGGAGAATCTAGTTGGTGGAAATAGAAATGAAAAAGGCATCTTAATACCTTCCCCTGGCCCCAAAATAGAAAACACAACACAAACTTTTAAGATCCTAAGAAGAGGGATCCCTGGGTGGCGCAGTGGTTTGGCGCCTGCCTTTGGCCCGGGGCGCGATCCTGGAGACCCGGGATCGAGTCCCACGTCGGGCTCCCGGTGCATGGAGCCTGCTTCTCCCTCTGCCTGTGTCTCTGCCTCTCTCTCTCTCACTGTGTGCCTATCATAAATAAATAAAAATTTAAAAAAAATTAAAAAAAAAAAAGATCCTAAGAAGAAAGAAGTGGTCTCTGAGGTTTTCAGGATAACATTATATTTCTGTATCATCTTCTCCCTCTCACTTCCCACCTGCCTTCACCAGGTAACGGGTGGGGCCATCCAGCCGGATCCAGCTGGCTCATTTCTATGAATTTGAATCAGCCTGTCAGCTACACTGCCGCTTAGATCTGAGTGCTGAAATTTAGGCCAGGCCATTGACACCCAGATGCTCCTGAGTTCAGATGGAGAGATCTAGGACTCGCAAGCCTTTTAAAACCTCAACTGTGTGACAGAAATAGTGTGAATAGGTTTTCCAGGGTTGTGCATGAGGTTCATTGGCTCTAACGTAATCTTATTATAGAACTTACACATGGAGACTACGTTAAAAGAACATTAGGCTTGTGTCCCCAGCACTTCACATTGAGGGATGTCGGTAGAAATTTCATTGAGTATTCACTGTGTCCAAGGCTGGGGGGGGGGGGGGTGGCAGACTGAACTGGAGGGAGGGAGGGAAGGAGTTCCCCAGAACAGATAACAGGAATTCATGTCTATCTGAAAGAAAGTGGAGTCTCTTTATCGCTATTCAGATATGTTTTGAGGGAGCAGAGGTTGGCTTTTTGGGCTACACTTGGCAGAGGTGACCTTGATCCCACTGTTAGGCCAAGGAATGCATTGGTGTGCACGTGTGCATGGATGTGCCTCCTCGGGAGGTGGTGGCAAACCCTTTCTCTGAAAGCTCCAGAGTGTATCATTTCCAACAAGGTAGTGAGAAATGATCAGGACTACTTCATAGATGTTTATGAAGCCCAACAAGCAATTTTCTCTCTTTGTTCCTTTCAGTGCATAGTTTGACTTTTCCTACTCGTGATATTTGTCATTGTAAAAATGAACAGGAAAACATACGTCAGAAAGTAAACATGATTGCAGAAAGTTATCCTCCAGGATAACAACTTGGACCACTTTGGAGTCAATCCTTCTAAATATCACTCTCTCTGCCCATCTGTTATGGAGTTGACCTGGGCTGGCCAGTGTGGTAACCAGTTGCCAAGCAGCTCTTGAGCAGTTGGAACGTGGCTAGTCTGAATTGACGTGTGCTGTGTCAAATCCCCACCAGATTTTGAAAAAAATGGGTTTGAAAAATAGATATTAAGTTTAGATGTTGGTTATAGTTTGAAGTGATAATATTTAGATATTTGGGGTTAAATAAAATGTACAATTAAATGTAATTCCATTTCTGGCTTATCTTATATTTTTTTCTTGAAGATTTTAAGTATTCTTTACACTTGATGTGGGGCTTGAACTTAAACCCGGAGATGCAGAGCTGAGCCAGCAAGGGAGCCCCTCACATTATATTTTTATTCTGCAGTTGGGCAGTTGGGTATAGATATACATCACAGTTTTAACAGGATCATGCTTTTTTTTTTTTTTTTTTTTTTTTTTTACTTTTGGAAGTTTGCAGCACATATTTTTTTTTATTTAAAAATATATTGCCAGTATCTTTCTCTCACGATTAATATACAGCAGCATCATTATTACTTTCTGGTTGTGTATAGATATATCACAATTTATTTAACCAGTCCCACTGTGTTGGATATATAAAGATGTATACAGTAATGCCAGTGAACAAGCTTGTATTTTCAACTTTAAAAGGCTGTCTGGTTATCTCCTTAGGGTAGGGTTTCTCACCTGGAGCATGATGGACATTTTGGGTTGGAAAATTTTTGTTGTGGGCTTGTTGGATGTTTAGCAGTGTCCCTAGCTTCTACACAATAGATGCTGGTAGCACATCCTCCCCAGTCTCATCTCTAGTACAGGAAAACAGAAACCATCCCCAAGACATTGCCATGCGTCCCCTGCAAAATTGTTTTGCTTGAGAGGTACTGATTTAGAGTAGATGATCAGAATGGGACTTGTTGGATGAAAAGCCATGCGTATTTAAAATTTAGAGGGGATCCCTGGGTGGCTCAGCAGTTTGGCACCTGCCTTCGGCCCAGAGTGTGATCCTGGAGTCCCGGGATCAAGTCCCGCATTAGACTCCCTGCATGGAGCCTGCTTCTCCCTCTGCCTGTGTCTTTGCCCCTCTCCCTCTCTCTCTCTCTCACTCTCTCTCATGAATAAATAAATAAAATCTTTAAAATTTACATAGATAGGAGCTAGCTTGCTAGCTAGATATTGATACATAGGGACAATTTTATATATATTTCCAAACTATTTTCTAGAAAAATGGTAACAATTCATGTATATATTGAGAACAACAAAGATCCTCATTAAATGTCTCCAATAGGCTTAAGAAGCAAGGGTTGGGGGATGCCTGGGGGCTCAGCAGTTGAGTGTCTGCCTTTGGCTCAGGTCCTGATCCCATGGTTCTAGTATTGAGTTCCTCATGAGACTCCCTGAGGGGAGCCTGCTTCTCCTTCTGCCTCTCTCTCTAGGACTCTCATGAATAAATAAATAGACTCTTTTAAAAAAAAGAGTTATTTTTTAAAAAAGAAGGAAGGGTTGGATATTTGTTATTTTATTTTGAGGGAATTTGTTTGATCATATTGCTTCCTGAGATCACATCTTTAAGGACTGTGATGGAGGCACTATGGGTATTTTCTTTGGGAGGCCAGGCTGGGTTGGCAAGGAGGTGAATGGGCCATCTTTACTTTAGCATCTTGTACAGGGCTTCTGGACTCCTAAAAGGAACAACAAAAGACAATAGAACATCAGAGAAAAAATCTATTCACAATTTGAGACTTTTCTTACAGTGAGAAAAAAGAATACCAATAAATAATCATAATGATGGTTAATTATTGCATGTTTGCTCTGTATCAGGCACTGGGCTAAGTGTTGCGATGTGTAATTTCATTGAAACTTCAGAAACACTTTGTTGTTAGGTCAGAACTGCCGGTTTCCCCAAGTGGAGGAAGACAACACCAGTTATTCATCCAGAATGTCCAGGGTCCCATCTACAGTGTGTAGGGTAGCCAGGATGTGAAGTGGGCAGTCCATGTGAGCAAACAATTTATTTACTCCTCTTGCAAATATTTGAGCTTTTCTGATGAGCCAGTCTTTGCCGAGTTATAGTAGTGAATAGAAAAGACATGGTTGAGACCTCATGGCAGCTCGCAGACCATTGGGAGCTGAAAAAAGGCTGATCTAATGAGGACTAAGAAATGGAGGTGCATGGGACCTTTTCAGAGCCTGCAGTTGAGGGTTTTGCCCTGGTCTGAGATGTCAGGGAAAAGCTTCCAGGAGAAATGATGGTTAAAATGAGATCTGGAGCAGGAGAGAAGGGTGGATGTGCAGTGTGGAAGCCACAGAGGAGGAACAGTGTGTTCCCTGTGCTGGGATGGATTATGATGTGTTGAAGCATGGACTCCTGGAGAAGGTGCCAGGATGAGTATGAGGGGGAGGATGCAGGTTGTGGGTAGAATGTACATAGATTTGGGTCTGTGCTTCCAAACCAGTTGTTTTTGTTTGTTTTTATGGTGAGGGATAGTGTAGGGTTGGAGGAGGGAGAAGCGGACCAGATTTGCATTTGGGGAGGATCACTCTGTGTAGTGTTAGGAATGTGGGGGGAAGTGGGCAGTAGACACAGAAACCCTAATAAGGGGGAGCAGTCATTGATTCTCAATAAATAATGACCACTTCGGCTTCACTTATTTATTGCTGCTTCACAAACTTAGATGGTTAAAACAATAATCATTGGTGCAGGATTCTTCCATTAGGGTAGGGTTTAGCAGGTGTCGTGACCTGGTTCTCTCCTTGGCCTTTCCATCATGATAGGCTTGGGTGTAAGACAACACTTCCAGTTTCCTAAGGCCTAGGCCTAGGACTAGCCCAGTACCACCTCACTACTTTGTATTTGTCGGAGCGTGTCATATGCCTGGCCCACACTCAAGGGGAGGAGGAAAATATTCCACCTCTCAGTGGATTCCTGCATACAAGAATGGGAGGAATAATTGGTAGACGGCTTGGAGGCAATCCGTGCAATCCAAGGCACTGAGAATAGAGCACTGCATTATACAGGATAAATTCTTACTCTTCTGACCTTATGAAGGGAGGCTAAATTCATACATAACAGAGTGGCTCCAGAGTGGCTCCAGAGGTGAGTGGCCACTTCAGATGGTTGGATTATCAGGGGAGGTGCCAGTGAAGAGGTAATGTTTAGATTGCCATGAAAAAAAGGAACCAGACACAGGCTAGGGAGCATGCTTGCCGTTTGGGCACATCAGCTCTGGTTCAGAGTCAGCATGTGAGTGAGCCAAAGTGGCTGCATAAAGATTGGAAGTGAAGGAGGGGGTGGAAGACACAGTGAGACAGGTGAACATGGCCAGCTCTTGCAGAAGACCAAGCTGGAGAAGACTGATTTGGACTATGATGTTGATGATGGACAGCAAGAGAAGAACGTTAAGAGAGATTGAGGGGTGAATATTAGACAGTTGTCACTGATGGACTGAGGAAATGATAAGAGAGAGGGTATTGTTCAAATTGACGCCTCAATTGCTGATGTGAACATCTCTTGATGGAAGTTACATTAGCTGAGTCAGTGGAATGATAGGAAAGCCCAGGTGTGGAATAGGACGATAATGAGTTTGGGTTGGACACATTTTGGGTTTTTTTAGAATGCAGGCACTTTTTATATGCTACAGATAATGTTTAGGTTCACCTGAAGTTCATAGGTTGAATCCTAACACCCAGCGTCACGGTATTTGGAGGTGGAGCCTCTGGGAGGGTACTGAGTCCTGAGGGTGGAGCCCTCTTGAATATGACTAATGCTCTTTAAAACAGGCCCCAGATTCTGCAGAAGCACCTGCTTCTGCCATGTGAGGACACAGAATAAGATGATGATGTCTGAGCCAGAAGGTGGGTCCTCACCAGATACCTAATCTACTGGCTCCTTGATCTTGGTCTTCTCAGCCTCCAGAACTGTGAGAAATGAATTTCTGTTTGTAAGCCGCCCTGTCTATGGCATTCCGTTACAGAAGCCCTAGTGCACTATGATGATGTATTCGTTTCTTCCCTGTAACCAGACAGCCCAGAAATTCTTAGCACAGCAAAACTGAGCTTGTAAGACGGCCTTTTTAAACCTCATAGTTACTGAGAAAGACTTAGTCTTGCCATGTGCTGTGATACTTTGTTTCAGAGACCATGGAAAGGAAATAACCCTGTAGCTTAGAAAAGAGAAAATTCGAAACCAGCCAAGTGTCCATACTTGGTTGCGAGCCTGCGGAATTTGCTTATACGAATAAATGTGTAATTCATAATGCCGCAGTTTGATTTCTTTTTAATCATTGGCTTTTTTGTGTTTGCTGATTTTTCAGGCTTTTTAATTTGTGCTGTGTCTACCCATCATTTGTGCAAATTAGCAGGGTTTAACTATAAATGAAAATGTCAAAGTTATTACATTATTTAAAATTAAAGAATAATTAGATGGGAGGGAAACAGGCTGAAAGAATGCTCCAGGATATGTTGAAGGTGGGAAGGGACAGGAAAAACATGCAGAAAGGATAAACGTTAGAGAATGGGGAACCATTCCAACTTCCGGAAAAATGCGCGTGTGATTACCATACCACTTGTAACTAACTCCGAAGATGTGTGACGTACCCAGAAGCCTCAGGTGTGCCATTGGATGTAGACATGTAAGATTTTCTAATAGGACTATGAATTGTATTAATTTTACAGAGGGTGTTGTGGGAGGATATTTGACCCGGCTGTTGGGATCAGCTATGGTGGATATCAGCTGATAATCCAGAATTGTGCCTCTCTTTGTGTTGTTTCCAGTGTCCATCAAGGGCACCTGGTCATTTGATCTTATCAGAAAGATGCCAGTAAAAGGGAAGCCCAAGTACAGGGTATGTAAGAAGGTAGTGGGGATTTATGTTCCCAGCTGGCAAGATTGTTGACTCTTAGTTCTTCACAAATGCAGCAGCAAAATACAACAACTGTTGTTTCTAAGGATTTATAGTAACTCAGCCCAAAAAAGGCCAGTGTATTAGGGATCTAACTTGTAGCAGTGCTTGTGGGGGCAAAAGCAACGAAATTCCCTAAATGTTTGCCAGAAGGGAATGGTGAAATTATGCTTTATCCCTAGGGTGGGAGTGGGACACACAAGGGGACACTGCTACACAGCAGTTAAAGAAGAGTGTAGAGACCCATAGGTGCTGACGCAGAAATCTCTCCCAGATGACTTAAGTGACCAAGTGAGTCATTATGCTCTAAGTTGAAGGGGGAAAAAAGAATTATACATCTATGTACATAGCATGTATGATCGCATATGTGTAGAATATTTTTGGAAGATAGAGACAAGACACTGGTGACAAATGGTCCACCTTTGGAAGGGAAAAGTGGTGGTTAGGGGTCTGTAGTTTAATGCCTCTTTGAGCACACCTGTTCTGGGATGCCAAAGAGTGAAGTGTCTTACCTAAAGGGCCGCAAGCCCTGCTGGAAAAGATCAGATAACTGGATTTTGATGATCTCTCTTTTAAATCCATGCTTTTAGTACATGTTGAGAATCAGGAGAGATTGCTGATTGATCTCAAAACCCAGTGATAACCAACAGTTGAGTGAGCCCTGATCAATCACATCCTCACTCTGGAATCTGTAGGGCTTGCCTCCTGTGTAATACTAATTTATTTGATCTACTTTGATTTTCTGTATATCATCTAGAACAATTTTTTTAGTTGCATGTCATTGAGATTCAACCCATATGGACTTAAAGAAAAAGAGACTGTATTTGATCGATTATGTAACTGTATCAGTCAGGTCTAAGCCTGGCTAGACCCATCTAAGCCCTGACGACCCCGTCTCTACCTTTCTCCCCTCTATTTTATGCTGTGCTGACCCCATTTCTAGTGGGACTCTCTTCTGGGTGGTCAGTAGCCCCAGCAGTTCCATCCTTGCAACTTCTCAGCTTCAAGGGCAGCAGGGAAGGTTTTGTGTTCAGCCCTTCTAGCATTTGTTCTCAGGTTTGCCTTGTGTCGCATGCTTCTTGGGGGACTCGGAGGGCCAGCTGTCACTTTCTTCTTCTTTCTCTTTCTGCCACTTTCTCACTTTCTTCTGTTTCTCGTTCACAAAGCAATTAAATCCAACAAGCTTCAAAATGTCTATATTCTGGGTTTTCTAGGAATCATCAAGATAAATAAAACATTTCTGTAGATCTTGGGGAGCTCCTGGCATGGTAGAGAAGATGTGGAAGCTAATATGGAAATCAGTTTTAGTGTGAAATTCTAGATTCTCGGGAATTCTAGGGAGGACTCTCCTCTACCAGGAGAGAAATGACACCAGAGAACAGCTTTTGTGAGCTGTATATCTACTTCATGCAGACAATGCAGAGGAATAAGGTAGAGGCATTTGATGATGCAAAGAACATGAGCAGACAGTTTTAATTTTCATCAAGTTCTGTTTATTGAGGCTTCAAAATGGCCCATGCACCATCTTCTCCTTGGGTAGCCACTGACCGTATCCACTCAGTCCTCAGGATGTAAGTCCATTTTATCTCCTTGCACTATTGGCAGAGGCATTTATTTCTTTGTATTGTTATTTACTTCTCTCACTTCCTCGCTCCTTTTTTTGGCCCATTGTCTCGGCTGTACAATTAGTGCCCTATTATCATGCTGTAGTCCCCCCATCAGCAGAGGGGTTGTGCTCCAAGGACACACTTTGTCATCAGAAACTTTGTTCCAGCTACTGAAATAATGGAAGCAGCCTAAGGCTGCATTCAAGGAAGACTGAAGAGGGGTAGGTACAGCATGAAAATATCAGCCAACTTTTGTACTGGAAAACACAATAGAGTAGTCTTCAACCTGACAAAGACAGGAGGTTAGGAAGGAAAGCGGCTTGATTTATGGCTATGGTGGTAAGAAGGAGGGAGGGCATGTATTTAAAGTTGGACTCACAGTTGGTTACAATGGTATTAGGGTCAGGTGACACTGCTTCTTCACATAGGCTAGACGTGTTGGAAGGTAGGACAGAAGCTAGTGGAAAGCAGATCATTGTTTGTTTGTCTGACTTGTCTCTTCCCAGCACCTTGTGGCAGGTAATTCTTGAAATATGAGCTTGAGTACTTGGTCCATTCCTGCATCTAAGGGGCTCCTTTCTTATCCTTCTCATATACCTGAATCAAGCCATTCTCAGGTGGGCCATGGGGGCCACAAGACCAGGACTCCTCCTGCAACCGACCACCTCTGCTCATTGTACAACACAGGAGATTGACTATGAGGCAGGGAGGGGACTTGCCTCCTGTAGGTGTGAGGGCTCTCATTAATTCTCATTTTCATTTAAAGAGAAGGGAGGGACTCCTCTGGGTGCAGAGTGATTTCCTTACTGCAGATGGAGCTGCATCCAGCAAACCAAGGAAGACTGTGGCTGCAGGACCGTTGTCTCCACATCTGCAAATTAGATAGAACAGAGTTCTTCCTTAGCAGTTCTGGAAGATGTTACTCTTCGAAGGGTATCAGCAAGAAGTGCCCTCCAGTGATTCTCAGCTCTAGTACCAAAGTGCCCCTTTAACAAAGGGCAGAGCTTTTCATCCCAACTAGGTATCAGAGGCTGACGATATAGATGTCTTTTCTTTGACATAACATTTTGGTGGAGCTCTCTGACATGCAAGGTTGTCAGTCAACGAGAATGGAGGACAGTGCGGGCCGGGGGATTCTCTTATTGAAGAGAACAGGCCCTAGGGACCTGTGTGCGAAGACTAGAGAAGGGTGGTGGGGGTAAGTGTGGGACACAGCATGGAAGCTTCCAGGTCTTTACTGAGTTTAAGGTCACCTTCTGTTACTTGCCCCACCCCTAACTTATAGTGACACCCCTGGGGGCAAGGACCATATTGGTTTTGCTCATGGCTGTGTGGACATTTCAGCTGACCTATTCATGATGCTGAGCATACTGTCCAGAGCAAATTACACATATTATTTTTCATTTTCATTTTCATTGTTACATAAATTTCCTCCAGTGTTGTATTTATCAAGGTTTTACTCTTTACTGTCTGGGAATTGAAGACTGTGTGTGTGTGTGTGTGTGTGTGTGTGTGTATATGTACACATGTGCACATGCACACATACATACACACAAACCCCAGTATTGTGTGTGTATAGAATGTTGATAGATATAATATTGCCTTGTTCATGGGTTATTTTTTGGGTGTATGCCTTATCTTAAAGTCACTCTAAAATCCCAGTGGGTAGAGAAACCTGCCTTCTAAGAATCTTTTGATTCCTGATTTGGAATATATAATAGGTGCTTTATAATTGATTATTTCCCCAGAGAAACGCTTAAGCTTTCTTGAGTACAAGAATGTCTTATAGTTATTAATCTCCCCTGCCAGTGTTCTACACATAGTAGGTCTTGTCTTAATGGTAGAGCATTTGGAACAGCAGTGCTAACAATTCAGATGCCCTGTAAAATGTTGTTCCTACAACAATGCATGGTTTTGGACGTAAGCCCAGAGAAAGCATATTAATGAATATGAGTTTCTATCTGTAAGGTTTTTCCTCTTTGTCTCCTCTCTTATTTTTTGGTACATGAGCAGGCTCTGTCTCTCTGTGGGGAAGCAGCAGACAGCTTCAGTGAGTACAAATGTTATATCCACATGTGGAACATAGCCCCAGAGATAATCATATGTACCAGTGATCCGTCAGTGGATTCTATTACGCATGTGATTCTTTTATCAAAGGAATTAAGTTTTCTTGATATGTTAGAAAATAGTACTTTTTTTTTTGGCCAACTCTGGAATGGATGAATAGATATTTTGGCTATTTGTCTAGACTGATCCCTTTGGATTACTTTTCTTCCTGAATTTTGGTAATTCTCAAGTACATTTTCTCTTAAATTGTGTTTTCAAGTGATCACACTATATTGGTTGACAGTATTTCTTTCTTTTAAAAAAAAGTGAAATATATTCTCATTCTTTTTTTTTTTAAAGAAAATTTAAGTCTTTATGGAACACTCATTAATATTTTTTCTTTCTCTCTCTTGCATTTGTATCTGCCTAGCAAAGATCCTGAGATGCATTTCTGTTGGAACAAAGTATTCTTTAAATAGATGGGTGCAATAGAATTACTACTTCATGTCTTGCACTTGGGAGGGTATCACTTGCCTAATGGCATAATAATTGATTTTTTTCTTACCCCTTGTCACTTTAGAATTACACTTTATAAACCCCCAGAAAGAGCTGAAAATGAAACATGACAATCCAGGGAAATTTACTGGCTATTTCACCAATGCACTTAGCCCCACTTGATAACTTTTTGGGGGGCCTGATCTGGGATTGTGTGCTGTATGGGAAAACCAAGATCGACCCAGTTACAACACATTGGGCCCCCCTAAGACCAGGTTACAAGGTAAAATTCTCATCCCTCTTAGTTGTTAAGATGAAATTTCCATTCATTGAAAACATAAATCCTTTGCATAATATTTTTACGCTTGTTTTCCTCCTGTGCGTAAACCTTATTTGGTGCCTTGTGTCTTCTGTGGTGGGATTGACTTCTCAGGGCAGATGAGAATTTTGGAGATAATTACTCTCCTCCTCCATTCCTGTGGCTATAACAACTGCCAAGTCCCAGTGCCACTTTGATAAAAAAAAAAAAATTCAGAGCTGTTCGGCTGTATTGCCTCGGTCTGCCTTGTCTTAGAGGCACATCATTTTTGCACATCAGTATTAACAATTCAAACACCCTGAAATGCTAATAGCACTAGTAAGCTTTTAATTCCATGGAATTTATTGCTTGCTGTATTTCCATGAATTTATAACGCTTTGATTCTTAAGAGCCCCATTTAATCAGTTTTGCCTGGCACGGAACATAATAAACAACTTGCCGGTGAAAAAGTGCCACTTGGGGGAGGCTGCTAACAAGGAAGTTAAATGCTTCTGCCACTAGCAGTTTCTTCGCTGTATTTTTCATGAGCTGTAATGTACTTTGCTGGCTTCAGAACGGTGGTTAAACACAGGGACAAACTGAGCCCCACTCCAGCCCTCCGCAGCTCAGACTTTGCTGGAAGTCTTTGCAAAAAAGCACAGAAGAAATCAACGTGTTTAGCGTTATTTTTTTCCTCCTCTAGCTTAATGGCTTCTACTACTTTTTCATTATCTTTACCTTAATCTTGTAGCATATGATTTATGGACTGGAATGGTGAGTGATATCAGTGGGCAAAAACAATCATTAGAGGCTGTTAAGGAACATTTATTGTTTATTTGGCTGCCTGTCTATAAAAGTACACATGATGGCCCTAATAGCAAAATATCAAATTATCAAGTGCTTTAAAGCAGAAAATGTCATTTGTTTCTCAAAACTGCACCAACTTTATATAATTGCCCTTTTAATTATCCCTAGTGGCCCATGAAATTTGCAAAATAGAGCATCAAAGCTTTGATTTACTTACATGTTGCACTTTGGCGGGATTCTTAATGAATATTGTTTAGTACTAACGCTGTGTTGAAATTTGTAAATGTTTATAGCGAGGGGCTTAAAAGCAGGGGGAGGGATCCCTGGGTGGTGCAGCGGTTTGGCGCCTGCCTTTGGCCCAGGGCGCGATCCTGGAGACCCGGGATCGAATCCCACGTCGGGCTCCCGGTGCATGGAGCCTGCTTCTCCCTCTGCCTGTGTCTCTCTCTCTCTCTCTCTCTCTCTCTCTCTCTCTCTCTCTCTCTCTCTCTGTATCATAAATAAATAAAAATTTAAAAAAAAAGAATATCCATGGTTTATATTTAAAAAAAAAAAAAAAGCAGGGGGAGTCTAGTAATAAAAGGGAATCAACCCTGTTCCTCAGGATGGAACAATATGGCCACATTCTCAGACCTCACATTTTAAAAAACCCTTTTTGTATGGAATCTTATTTTTAGTGTAGGTCTTCATGAATGCACATTAAGTTTAGTTTTGTGTTTCCTTTTATTCTGTGTAATTAAGTGATCTTATCATGGTTTTCCTAGAGCCTTTGCAGGGTGATGTTTGTTTCCTGGCACTTTTGGGTTGGGGTCAGCTGCTACTTCAGAAATCACAGTCTACAGGATTATATGCCCAGCTGGATCTCGAAAAGCTAGCATTTTGGAGAGGATTTCTGCAGTGGAAGGCCTGCGGGCTGGGTAGCCTCCCTGGAGCCCACTCTGAGTTTGAGGCCCCCCGGGTCTATTCTGTGTCACCTTCCTGGAGATGTATGTGCACAGTCATGTGCCACTGAGCGAAAACCAAAAGCCATTCGAAGTCGCTGTGCGCTCGGGCAGGGTCTGCATGGATAGTACCACTGCGGAGTGACTTCTCGTCTCTCTGGACTCAGGTGCCTTTCCAGATTCTTGTCTTCACTCTGCAGAGATGAAGCATGGTGCTGCATCTCGGGTAATAAGAGAAGTAGTGATACAGAACGGTGATAGGGAGACCCTGGGATTTGATTGCAGCCTGGTCCGCTGGGCACAGGAAGCTCTACTGGTTCTCATTGATAGAGATATTAAATAATCCTGGTGGGAAGGTGGACACCTGTGGAACATCACTTGTTAGGCGGCCCCAGGTTGACAGCACACCAGTGATAGCTGCCCAGTGGGTGTGGCCTGCCTCCTCGCATCTTCGTTGCCCGCTGATGAGATGTCACAAGGGACAGAATCAGGAGACTAACAGGAGTCTACAAGATTACATCTCTTATTTTCCCTTTATCTACCTGACTTGTCACTCGGTCGGAGGGGCCGGACGGCGTGTCTCCAGAAAGCCCATGTTAGTAGTTGCCGCGTAACTTGCGCTTCTCACACGGGTGGCAGAAAGATTGCTTCCTCTCAGTATCTCCCCCCGTGGGGAAGGGAAGAAGATCTGCTTTAATTCCTCTGCTCCTCATTTTGTGAGGGGTGCTTTGTTACCTTCTCCACCATTCCCCGGTCCTCTGGGGCTTCCCTGCCCCTGGGAATCTCAGAAATCACATCTGTCACTTCTCAAGCACCTTGGGAGACTTAGTCTCACATCCTTGTGATACGACCATATCTGACTTGTACAGTTATTTTCTGCCTCCTTCATCTAACTGATGGTGATTTTGAAGCTGAAATCACTTCAAAATTATTAACTGGGGCAGCCCGAGTGGCTCAGTGGTTTAGTGCCGCCTTCAGCCCAGGGCATGATCTTGGAGTCCCACGACTGAGTCCCACATCAGGCTCCATGTGTGGAACCTGCTTCTCCCTCTGCCTGTGTCTCTGCCTCTCTCTCTGCATCTCTCTGTGTCTGTCATGGATAAATAAATAAATAAATCTTAAAAAAAAATATTAACTGGCAAGCCTTTTTCAAGCAGTCTGTTAGCCCTCCCTACCAGGAGGGGTAACATTTGCCTGGTGCAACGTGTTTGGTCTTCTACAGGTGCATTCTCCACCCTTGGTCTCTTGCAAATTGTAGCTCAGTTTCTGCTTTCAGCTCCACAACTTTATCCTTCCTTCTGCAACAGCTGTTATTTTTCAGGTGTTCACATCAGCAAAATGAATTCCACCCGTCTGACATTTCCATTTACATGGCAGATTGGTGCTCAGTCTGCCACCTCTTGGCCCTCTTGGCACGCCTCTTCTCTCTTTCCCTGACCTTGCTTTGAGAGCATATAGATGTTGGTCTTGTCCGTTTGATATTCCTTTGGGATTCTCTTCCACGTGGACCTACTGTAACGTCTATAAACTTTCCCAATATTGTCTTTCTTGTGTACATTTATGAAAGGGGAGGGGCTCTTAGAAGCCAAGAGAGACCTGAGCTGCTTCTAATATTACTTCAGGGCTCATAATGTTCTAATGTGTAATATAAACAGAAAACAGAGTAAGGAAATTTGTTGTAGCATCTTCTCAACAATTACCTTAAACACATTAATGTCCTCCCTGCCTCCCCCCCCCACACATAATGTACTGTAACAGTGAGACTTCCATGATTTATCCAAAATACTGCTTGTGATGTGTTTAGGTGATGTGATCCATTAACAGAGCTAAAGGTTAAAGTTCTAAGATGAAAAATTACATGCAGTCCTGTCACCATATGTCTGTGCCCAGGGGTTAAATCTGATTTGGGGAGAGCATAGAAAGTCCCAATTTGTGATGCTTTGTGGATGTGAAGTCATGGCCTTGGTGACTTTCTTAGCTTCCCCCAATGATTGCACATTTCTAGGCACCTTAAACTTTCTTTCTGCCTCCCTTGCTTATTCTTCGGGCTCTGCATCTATCCTTACCACCTTAATGAATTCCTCCCTGTTCTAAGAATTGAACCCACCACTTGGTGGGCTTCAGAGCCAGCGCTGTCCCCTGCTTTGTGCCTCGTTGGTTCAGATGGTTCCCCAGGTCATTCCAACTACATAACTTCTTACACTCTGGAGCCTGGGTCTCAGCTTTGGGTGCTCTCATCTGTCCCCTGAGCTGTGAAATGAGCTCCTACCTTTCGAAGGCCGAAAGGCGACCTTCATTCTCCCTCCTGCTCCCCTCCCCCCGTGATTCAGATGAGGTTTATCTTCATGTGTTTGTCACTTTGTTCTCAGTCTCCTTCATACTCTGTGCATTCTTTTGAGTTGGTCCATGTGCTCGTGTATGCCACTGGAAAACGTCATTGAGTCACTAACAAGCTCCTGGGTCACTGCAATGGTAGCCAGCCGAGGGAACCTGAGTCTGCTCCTTTTTTGAAGTGTTTCGCATTTTCTCTTCTATGCCTCCTTAAGAGAGAGACAGACAAACATAGACAAATACATATTTGTCCAGTCACCTAGTTGTTTAGGTATCTGCTCACATGGGACTGTTTCTTCCTGGGGCAAAACCTTCTACTTGGCTGCTAGGGGCTGGACATGAGCTAATGGTTGAGTGACCGTTAGCACCTGGTACTGTCCATCTGGTCGTGGATTTGCCTTAGGGCTTACTACCAAAAGATTTCTGGAACTCAGAGTCATTCTTGTGTTCAGTTCTTGTGTCTTCTTTGATGACAGGGAGACAAAATGATCCCCTCCTTTTTCTTTCATGTACCCTGTGCTTTGTCTCCCAACTGATTTCTCACTGGGGCAATCGTGGCAGGTATATAGAACAGTGCTGACACAGTTCTCAGTACATTGGGCTGATGGTATTGCTTTGGGCCAGATTATGGTGGTGGTGGTTGTGAAAACAGAGATAAGTACTTCAGCAACTTCTTGAGAGAGAAAAGGAGTCGGAATTTTTGTTTTCTTATTTTCTGTGTCCTTGCTCGCAACTTCCAGGGTTCCTGGAGTTAGAGCTGGTACATCACAGAGTAGAGACAATCTTGCCCTGAAGCTTAGGGAGGGAGCTTCTAATCTGTAGGTGGTGAGGAGGGCAGTCTCTATCTAGAATCAGGTCAGCTGGATGTTGTATCCCAGCTCACTAGCCTGCTTGCTGTGTGATCTTGCCCACAGCTCTCTGAGCCTCTCTTTCCTCAGCTGTAAAGTAGGGGAAATTGTACTAAGTTTAAAGAAGTTGCTCCAAAAAATACATGCAGTAATACATATAGAAGCAATAGAGCAGAGCTTGGTACATAGTGAGCACTCAGATGTTACGGTTACTTTTCCGTATTGTTCAATGTACCTATAAAGATCTATTATCAGTTGCATAGTCCTCTATATCCAGCTATATTACGGTGGGGTAGCTATTAAATGGACACTTTTGTGCTTGGAAATCTAGAGTAGAAGGCTCATGGTGAGAACAGCAAAGAGCTGTGCCCCTCAAAGACTGTGTTGAGCAAACTAGTGGAAAATCGGGGACAGGTGAGAAAGCAGTTCGAGAATCCAGTCGGATCCCTTCTAAATGGCAAAGTTTTCAAATGTGCTGGGACTTAAGGATTGAACTAATTTCCCTAAAAGGCCATTCATGGCTTTCTTTTCCTGATGTCAAGATTTTATGGATCTTACATTTCTTATCCTCATTTGTCTACATTCTGGAATTTCAAATTTTATACAGATTTTATTTGTTGGCAGTTTACCATCAATGCTCCATGGGTTTTTGAGTTGATGTGTCATGGAAAACATCACTTTTGTTTAGCTCTCCTGTCAGTACAATGTCCTCTTCTCTCTAGAAGTCACTCCAGGGCAGGTCTCCAGGACTCTTTGGTGTCCATGATAAGGTGGTAGGCACAAGTGACTTGATCTTGGGGAGACCAATGCAGAAATTACCTTGAGGATTAGATTATCCTCTGGGTATAGATACCCATATGTGTTTTCCCCCTCAAAACATTGTTTGGAGGTAACATTCATAATCACATAGAAGAGTTAAAGTAACTGAATGAGATTGTTTTAGACAAATAGCTTCCAAAGTCTGAGTTTTCTTTGAGTGTGTTCAAGCTGATTATTAAACAGTTGTGCAATGGAGCTTTGAAAATGAACTAAGTTTCCACCAAGGAGTAGCTTATGGATGGCCAGCAGCTGGGTAGATGGGGCAGGTTTATGTAGAAAAAGATAACTATCACTTTTTCAGAGATGATTTTTCTCTTTTCGATTAGGTTAGGCTCCCTGATTGTTTATATTAGCATGCCTATATTTTTCCCTAGCACTTAGAGTTACAGGAGATTTTTTTCTGAAGCTCATCTTTGAGCATATGGCGGTCTACAAAGATTACAGGTTGTTGAAGGGTCAGAAACATATTCACGTCTTTAGATCTAGCATATCACAAAGGATCTGGGACATAGTAGGACTTGATAGACATACGTATTGAAGATTGATTGAGTAGGTAGAGCATACATTTTTATTTTTCACTTACTGGGAATTTTCTGTGACTGGCTGTGTTTCAGTTAGGATTGCATTTGGGTGTGCTGAGCAGAAACCTGACTACAGCGACTTAGTGCAGAGGTTGAAAAGAGCCTTTTGGGCTTTTGCAGGCTGTACAGTCTCTATCATAAGGACTCAACTCTGCTCTGGTAGCGTGAGAGCAGACATAAACAATGCTTAAATCAATAGGCACGGCTATGTTGCAATAAAACTTTATGCACATAGCCTCCAAGTTTGGCCTGGGGATCACAGTTTGCATCATCTGCTTTAATCAAATGGGAATGCAGGGTAATTCTGTTTGACCAAATCGAAGTCTAGGAGTAGGCCTTCCAGGGCTAATGCCCCTGGTCAAGGCAGTCCTCCAAGACTGAGCTCCTTAACTGTTTGTCAGTCTACCATCTTTACCATTTGACTTTTGTTCTCATGGTCACACAATGGCCCCTGTACCTTGAGATATCAAAAGTGTGTTTCTAGGCTCAGGAAGGAGGTGAAAGAGCAGAGGTCAAAGAAGTGGCTTCTCTTCAGATTTTGCTTCTTGGTAAAATGGAATGTATCTTCCTGGATTTGCCTTCCCACTTTAGAAGGAATGCTCTACCTTTGGGGGTGTCTAGCTCATTGGTCAGGACTGTGTTTTAGGGCTAATCTCAGGGACAAGAGAGTGTGAAATTGCAAATATGTTAATTGAGCACACTGGGGCCCAAACAAAATTAGGACTCTGGAGTTGAGGAGGGTACCTAGAGATTACATAAACAACCAGCAGAGTCTACTGTGCTGAGGGTTTGAAACTGTGTTCCATCCCCCCATCCCCCAACTATACTTCCCTTCCTCTCCCAACTACTTGGTGTTCATGGTGAGTTATGTTATCTATTAAGCATCAGAAGCACTGCTTAGCATCCATTGGGTATGTTCAGATATCAGCTCTTCTACTATAGTCCCTATGACTTTGTCCTCAGTTGTCTTGACTTTTTTTTTTTTTTTAAGATTTTATTTATTTATTCATGAGGGACAGACAGAGGCACACAGGCAGAGGGAGGAACAGGCTCCATGCACGGAGCCCAACGTGGGACTCGATCCTGGGACCCCAAGATCACGCCCCGGGCCGAAGGCAGGCACCAAGCTGCTGAGCCACCCAGGGATCCCCCTGTCTTGACTTTAAAATGGGGAACAAGAATAATACCTACTCTGGAATTGAGAGGGGTCAGTTTGAGAAGGTGGAGGAAGCCTTTAGCCCTGTGCCAGCATGTGGTAAACGCTCAGTGAGTAGTGTGTGCCACTGTTACCGCTACTGTAAATGTACAGATTATGTTTTTTTTATCCCTTGCTCTTTCCGTCAGAGCTGTATTTATATATATTAAAAGAAAAACGCACAGAAGAAAATGGAGGAGAAGTGAATGTAAGCTTCCCAACTAATAAAAATGTGAGGGAGGATTAGTGGGGGTGGAGGGGGTGGTTCTCCGTAGCCATAGGCAGTCCAGAGGATTGTGAGCTTTTAAGAACAGGCCACACAGCCTAATTGGACAGCAAAGTTTGTGATAAACAATAGAACAATAAAATCCCAGTTTCCTAACTATGGTTACACCCTCCCAGCAGCTATTGAAATTCCCAGCTTTCATGGGATTGCATAGACTATGTTTTGTTGTTTTATTTTAGGTTTTAAACATATTTAAATCCCTCTGGGCTGGCATTCCACGAATGGACGGGAAGTCTGGCTCTGTCAAAGGCTGAGTTCCTTCTGTGCTGCGTACATGGCAGAAAACTCCTTGCTTTATGTCCCTGTTCCCTGACCTGCTCTAACCATCGCTGGTGTGAAGAGGAGAGGGTCAGGGAACACTGACCCTCAGAGCTCCTTGCTGGGATAGTCCTGATTCTTTTGGGGATTTCTGTAACTCTTCCAGCCACTGTGTGAGAGGCCCTTTCTCCGGTGCTTTGAGCATGCTTTACATTTGCTTTACTAGGGCTGGCCATTCTGCGGATGGAGTCCTGAGGCCACCCAAAGAATCAGGCCTGTGGCTCATTAACAGAGCACCTTTGCAGTGGCTCAAGATTTATTAGGTCACATCACAAAAGCGAGAACCTTACTGAGAGAAACCTTGGAAGGTTTATTTCTAAAACCAGTCACAATACTAGAGTAGCCACCTAAGTGTCATTTTTAAAAAGCAAAAGCCAAGCCTCAAATTAGCAGAGCCCCAGCGGAAATCTCTTCTCCAAATCCATTACGCTGGAGATGAGCTGGGTAAATACCGAGGACTCTCCCATTTAGACTCTGACCCTCACTCAGCAAGGGGAGTGATTTGTTTCCCACGTTGGTTCCATGCCCACCTTTTTGCGAACCTTTTAATTTAAAAGAGACAGTGATTAATGATGCTTTTGATCCGCTGACTTTTTTTTTCTTTTAAAGGGCAGCCTCTTTCTTTTCTACATAAATTTGATGTTAGAAGTAAACCACGAGTATAAAAATTATATTGCTTATTTATTTCTGGGTGTGTTGGTCATATACTGACCCTCTCTCCCCCGCCCTAAAACTTTGATACTCGTGGTGCAGGCTGGGTTCATGTCTCTTTTGTAGTCGTAGAATTCAGTGTCTGGTGTGTAGTAGGGATTTGGCAAATATTTATTGAGTGAACTAAACAGAAGAATGAATTAATGGGTGGTGCTTAATAATCAGGACTTATATAGAGGGCAGTTCCACAAGTATATTTCCAGATAACTGATGTGCCTTCTCATCGAGAAATGATGAATAATCTACATGCTGTGCTATTGGGCTTTGTTTTGAATTTGGGATGATCCAAATTAAGGTAGTTCATGATGGAAAATCTTCTGCCTAAGTCCCCTTGGTGTTAACATTGGTGTCCCTTGCCTGAGCAGGAGATAAAGTCATTTTGAAGTCTGTGAGTATTTTTACAGTCATCCGAGACTACCTCCTAGCAACACCGCTTTAGTCTACAGAGCTTGATAACCTGGCTCGCTATTCTGTGCTGCTTTTATTGTGGAGATGTAGATGTGGGTAACTAAGGGGAAAAAATATCTTGTTAATCATAGCATTACATTGGATTTTAACAAATGTAAGTTGTTAGAACACTTGGATCTAGCTTTTTCAGAAATAAGAGTCTTTTTCTCTGGGCTTTCCCATTCTGCTCAGTTTTATGTTTTCCTACGTAAGTATGCGAAAGTACGAGAATTGGTCTTATTTTCAGATTGCAGAACTGGAAACTTAAGTTTAAAGAAAACTAAGATTTTAAAAATAATGTGTTTTTGTGTTGAGAACTTACTGATAAGTTATAAGAGGTGGCATTATTTATATAGACTTCTTAAATATGGAATACAGTCTACAACTTAATGTGCTATAAGGTAGTTACTTTGACTACAAGGGCAGCTTTGCAACCGACCTATACTCCTGTAAAAGGTATAAATGATAGGTTGTATACTCTTCCACCTTCTTTCTTATCTTAAACTGTATTACCAGGGGCTCCCTCTGTTTCACCTGAATGTGCCTAGGGAACTCCTCGTTCGCTTAAGAGAACACCTGAAAGAAGGAAATGCAATTAATGGTTTAATATATTCCAAACTTTATTAGCAATTTGTGCTTAGGAGCAAGGCAGGTGGCATATGGTGGGAAGCTCATGGGCCTGAGAGTTGATGTACCTAAAATCTGATGTACGTTTTGCCCCTACCTTCTGAACCCCTTCTATTGTTTAATAAATAGGAAGGTGGAAGCTTCTTGCACTGGATCCTCTTAAAGAGTCCTTTACTACCTCTGGCCACCTGAAAATGGGAACGATGCCATACTTGCCCACTTCACTCCTTCTCTATGATTCACGCTTGCCCTGAGAGAGACAGATTTCATTTTAAATTTAGTGTGACCCAAAGAAGCTAACTTGGTGTCAGGTGCCTATGTTAAGGCACCTTCTGGCTTATATTTCCAACATGGAGATAAAGGATACTGACTGAATTGTACATTTTGATTTTCAGTAATTTTTTTTCATCCTTTGTAACCACACATGCAGGTCACAGCCAAACCTCGTGTCATCTTTTCATTATGTTTGCCTTGCATTTGTGCTTTTAAACTGTCCTTGGAATTTCAGTCTTACGAAGACAACCAAATTGTGGGTTAAAAAATTAGCTAAATAAATGAGTTAACATTGCATACAGTACTTAACGTGCAAATGCTCACCAGATTCAACCAAAAGTGTAAAACACAAACATGTAGAGTAGTGGCAAAAATGAACCATTGCAGAAATTCCTTGATGAAACATGACCAAAAAGGTCCTCTGTTTAAAACAGCAACAATAACAGAAAGCATGGTGTGCCGATTCCTTCTCTGCCTCCCTTCCCTTTTCCCTAAATCTTTGCAAATGGCCCTCATTCCCTGCTGCCCCTTCCTCACCTTGTCCTTCACCTACCCTGGCATCTGGTCTTATTGCCCTTATTGCCCACGCCCACTCCCCAAAAAGTTGCTTACCTCTAAGGTGATCTGGGCTCCCTTTTCCTGAGGGATGTGGACATAACTCACTGGCTGCGTCCACACAGGGAAGCACTCCCCAAGTGGCATCTGTTGGTTAATGTGTAGTTCGCAGTGATTGATGCCATCTTGAATAGACGTTTTATTAATTTGTAGGCATTTTTATTGCATCTCAAACCTCTGTTAGTTTTTCTTCTTAACATCCTTCACCTACAAACCTCCTAGTTTTTCTGTAGGAAATTCGCAGCTAAAAAAAAAAAAAAAGGAAATTCGCAGCTGACTGGAGTCAGCCCCATACCTGATGCCATGGGGCTCACTTTTCTTCCAATGTAAGCATCGTAAACCTGGGATCTCAGTCATCTGGACCCCAGGACTCAGTCTTCACCATCCTTAGTAGATAAGAGAAAAACAATAGGAATAATAGCCAGTGACATTTATGGAGCATTTAGTAGGTGCCGGGAGGCATTCTGAATCCTTTGTGTAGATCTTCTTTTAGTCTTCTAACGACCTTATGGAGATATACTGCTATTGACTCCATTTTATAGGTAGTAAAATTAAGACACAAAGAGGTGATGAAGTCACCTCTGTAAGGTCATGCAGTGTGTTTGGCTTGAAACCTGGGATCTTTTTGCTTCTGATGGAAGGCTTTGAAAGAAATGCTCACTCCCTCATAGGCAGCTCATTCCATTCCCAGGTCTGTGGACAGAAAGTTCTCCCTGTGGTCATAATCCACTTTGTGGATAGTATGATTGATAGTTCTGGACACAGAAACATTTTAGTTAAAAAAAAAAAAATTAGTTCCCCCCCCCCTTAAAGCCTACTTAGAGCTTTCCTGTCTTCTTCATTCCCTTCCCCATCCTTCGAAGTGCCAAGCCCTGTTTATTTCACCTCTGAAGTCTCCCTTCTATTTTCTGTTCTTATCATTGCCATCCCAACTGTAGAATTGGGAACACTTGGCTCCTTAGCATGGCCTTCAAGGCTCTTTCTACCCTAGCCTCATGTTGTCTACCTTTTGTTCTTCTAGCCCAGCCTTCCACAGAATAACCGGGTGTCTCTTGTGGGCCTGGCCCTCCTCTAGAAGTTAAAGATGGTCACAAGAATGACAGATTCCAACTTGGTGCCTGGCTTGGTGGAGGTTGCATCAGACTGCTTATTCTACTCTTTGTTTTTGCCCTACCCTTGAACTTGTGCAGCTCGTGTTATTGCTTCCTTCAAGTTTGGATGCCAACCTTCCTCTTTTTTTTTTTTTTTTCTCTTCCTCCCTTACCTATTAACGTCCTACTCATCCTTCAAGGCTTGGCTCGGATATCACCTCTGTGGAGCCTTTCAACTTAACCCAGCCTGTGTGACTCACTCCTTTGTCTGGACTCCCACAAGTGTATGTTTGTATTTCATTAAAACCTTTGTTCAGGTCTGCTCTGTATTTTAGTGTGTTCTGTTCAGATTTGAAAGCTGCACTCTTGCCTAAAGGTAAGAACCTAGGTAACTTATTTTTGTATGCCCCAGAGCATAGTAGGTAGATAGGTGCTCCACGGATGTTATGAAGCATAGTAATAATACCATTTTGTTGAGGGCCTGCTGTGCATCAGGACAGCTAGCTCTTGCCTGTTTATTATCACATTTGCTCCTGCCAACTAGCTTATGAGTTATAGGTGTGATTACTATCCATTTTACAGATGAGAAAACTGAAGTGCAGAAAGATTATAAAACTCCAAGTCAGCTGCTAAAAGGAAGGACCAACATGTTCACTCAGGGCTGCCTGATTGTGAAGTCCTTGTGATTGTCACCATGGTACCTAAGGAATATGTCCTAATGGTTGCTACGGTTCCCAGACATCCAGGTTAAAAATCTACATCCCTTCAGGAAATGCTCATGGGGCTAGATTTCTCCATTTCTTCATTTTTCCATCAGGCCTTCAACAAAATAGTATTCATTTTTCCACATCCTGCAAACTTCCTCTGATCACTCACCTCCTCTTTGTGCCCATTCTATAAGTTTTTCGTTATCTGTAACACTGGGCTGTGAAAAATAGGAAAGAAGTTTCCTGGTTTGCAGATTTGGATACTGGTCTTTAATGACTTTAATGACTGTTGGCTGGAATTTGATGTTGAATTTAGGAGCAGCCAGATAGAACCTAGGAGCACAGTATCACATATGGTGAATTATCATGAGCATGGCTTTTGTGAGCTCACTCTCTTCCTGTGAGCCAGTGTCAAGCAGGGCTCTTCCCATCATACTGGTTGATTCTTTGGTTGCAAGCAACAGAGATTACCTCTGGCCAACCTAAAAGAATTTATTGGAGGAATAGCCAGCTTTCAGAATGAACTGAAATTTGAGGAAGGCTAGGACAATTCCAGCATCCAGGGAGCTTGAATGACTTGACCAGCTCACCACTGTCACTGCTGAAACCAGTGCTCCCTGCATGTTTCTCTGTCTTCACATCAGTCTGCCTAAACAAATCCGATGGGCCTAGTTGGCATCATGTAGCTACCTGATGGCTATGAGAGGGCAGGGGACTTTGAGGATTCCCACCCTGCTTGGAACAGTGAGAGAGGGTGGTGATTCCCCAAAAAGAAATTGAACTAAGAATGGATTCTGGATAGCCCCCAAAATGCAACAAATACCAGCTGTCCCTGAATTTTACATGAATAGTAGAGTTTATTGAAGAGAGGTGCACAGTTTTTCTCTATAAATAAAGTCCCATCTACTGTAGCTTTAAATCTCCCTTCTGATGAGGATCTGGATTTGTTCATCGTGGTATCAGGGAACCTTCCAGCTTTGCATCATGGTGAGCCTGACAAGCCCACCTCTACCCTGTATGGCTTCATCTAGTGGTTAAGTCATTGGGAAAGATGTAATGACACATATCCAGACCTGTAGTCAGCTTCCTACTGAAGACCTTCCTCCAGCAAGTCCTCATAAAAACCCAAGCTCTAAAAACCCATCATCAAATAATAAAAGAGAAATAGAGTAAACGCACAATTCATGAGATTAATATAGAGGAGGAAGACAATTTTTTTTCTAATAATCTTGACTTTTATATCCTACTTTATGGGGGTGCTGTTTTAATTTCATGTTCATTTACTTTAATTACTTCTTGCATGTAGTTTGCAGGGAAGTTTGCCATTTTCCAACATCTAAAAGATGGCTTACTTGAGTTTCGTTTCAGTCCCTGTTAGAATTAATATATAATAAAACCCAGTGTGTATATTTCTCATTTTTCACCTCAAAGGATTATTCATCATAATAGAATCAGTTTTTTCCAGGGAGATTTTATCAGACTTACAAGTCAAATTAGTTGAATGCATTTCTTCTGCTAATAAACAGAGAACCTTTACCCTGGAAGCATCTCTACACTGAATTCCAATAATTCAATGTTTCTTTGCCTCAAGAGATCAACCTATAAACGACCTAGGAATAAAAACATAAATTTATTAGCCTAAAAGGAGATTGTTAAGATGGGAGAATTTAAGAGGATAAAAGTGAAGAAAGGTCATAAAATCAAAATATAAATACTGAGTGTATGTTGGGTTGTATTAAAAGAAAAAGAATTTTAGAGGGATAGGCTTCATTTTCCTGTACCCCAAACTGACCATTTTGGGGGACAGATTTTTATGTGTTAGTAGTTGCATTGATTTGTGTGTTGCATCTGAGGGCAGTGCAGGATGAGTAAGGGGCTACTGTGTTGGTACCTAATAAAGGTCTTGGGTTTCTAGCTTAGAGGGTAATTGGAGTTTTTGTGGGATCAAGCCAAGTTGCACGGTGACTGATTTGATCCCTGCCTCCATTTTAATTCGTCTTATGGTCTATAGGTCCAAGGTCAGTTGTGGGAAGGTTTTGGCCCTGAAACTATGACAAGCCCTTACATGAATGGAAAGGAGGTGTAGTTTCTTTCAAGTGCATTTATGAGAGGTCGCTGTGATCACTGCTTATTGCTTGACAGTGGTGGGCTCAATGATTCTTGGTGCAAGTTAGTTCTAAATCTTTATGTTAAGTTCGAATCATCCTGACCTTCCCAGACTGCTCGCTTATAGATGTTTCAGATGTTGAGATGCCGGTCATTTTCTCTACTTCATAACTGAGACATGCTTTCCTCTCTCTGTAAGAGGAAGATTTGACCCTATAGAAGAGAGATGAACGTGGATTTCCTTTTACCCTGTAGATAAGATCTGCTGTCGTGAAAGGTGCAGGTGAACAGATTGCTTCGGCAGGAACTCTGGGAATCCAGTTGTAAATGACAAGAGAGAAATTTCTGAGGGCTCATAGGAAAGCCCTCTTCAGTATGTAGTTGAAATTCACCTTCTCTAGTATTTTGCACAAGATTGAGAATAAAAATGGTTGTGATTGATGAAGCATTCAGTGTATATCTAACTGTAAGTCGGACTAGAGGGACTTTTAAATCACCCAAATGAAAGATTGCATTATCATGAACATTAATATGTAACAGTTAAGTGTGTCGTTGCTTATCATAAGTCCTGGCATTCACAGGGCTCTATGAAGCCAGTCAACCAAAAAGGAAAAACTTTTAGCAAACGCCAGTCCACGAAACCTCCATGAATGAGGCCAGCCCAGTGGTCATGACTCTTAATAAGTTATTTATTTTTGTGTTCCCAATCCGTCTGTACGTTTTAGTCACACCACAAGTGGTGGGGAGAGGGGGGTTGAAGATGTCCCCTGAGATATTTTTGGAAAGAGAAACGTAGAGTTGAAACTGGGGGACAAATTTATTCCTGGTGAGAAGAGGAAGTTTTAGGGAGGAGGAAAAATAGTGAATGGTAACTTATTAAGGGCATAGAGGTTAGGTTAGTTAAATGTTTAGAAAATTATTTATTTCTTATAGATTTGTTGCCATTCATGTGGCTGACAAATTAGCAGCTGTTAGAAAACCAATGCAAGAGGGTAGAAGTTGGATCATTCTTATCTTTTATCTTTTGAAAAGCAATGTCTTCTTCCAAATTCTATAAGCAGTACACTTTTATAGCAGAAAATTTGAACTGTTAAAAAACATTTTAAAAATTAACTCCTCAGCACGCAGAGTTTAGTAAATAGAAGGAGTATCCTTATGTGTGTAATATTTGAAAATATGTTAATTCATATCTATTTAATTGCACGGCGTTGTCTTTTTTATTTGTCATATTTATCATGGAACCATGTGGCCATAGATACTTTGTTGGTCTTTGAATTTACCATATTATCAAACCCAGAACCATTTTAATGTGATAAATTCATTAATGTTTTTCAAAATGGCAATAGGCACATCACATCAAAATTAAATCTTTGAATTGTTTGTGGAGGGAAGAGAGATGGAAAGACAAAGGAATGAGCATTTATTGAGCACCTAGTGCATACTGTGTGCTGTGGTAGGTCCTTTATGGTAATTTTGCAATTTGTTATCATTCAGTACTGATGAGGAAGGAGGATCGTTAACAATCAGTGATTATTAACACACTTATTTTGCACTTAGGTGAGAACTTTGACCTGTATCATTTTATTTGATTTTCCCCACAACCCAAAAGTTTAGCTACTTCTCTTGTATGGAGAGGAAACCTGAGGCTCAGAAAAGTCAGATAGTTACTTAAGGTCACACAGCTAGTAAGTATAATGCCAGTCTGGCTGATGGTTCTTAACTACCCCAAGCTGCATGCCGCCCTGCTGTGCCCTCCTGCTCACACAGGCATATGTGCTACTCATATCCACTCTGCTAACTTGCCTTCCAGTATTTCCAAGTTGTTTTTTTTTTTTTTTTTTTTTTTTTTTTTAGCCTACATGACCTTCTTTATAACTTCCCTGAAAGCTTATTTGTACCTTTTTTGTTCCTTTGGTGTGAAAATGCTGGGGGAACCAGCAAGTATGATGTTTTACAGGCCTTGCCCCATTCCATCCAGGTTGCATGCAACAGGCAACACTGAAGTGACACTTGTGCCTGTTTGTGATGGTGATTTCAGGGTGCCTGCTGCTGTCAGCTCTCAGAGAGCATCCACAGCTCTTGCAGGATGAGCCAAAGAATTCTTTTTCCAGTCACCACTGCAGTGACTACACCGCAGGCACAGTTCATGTGACTGTGGGTCCTGTGATCTGAGCCCAGGCTTCTTTCATGCTGTCTTGGAACAAGAAATGTTTATCACTTGGTTGCAGTTGTCCATGTTTTGTAGCTGGGGCCATGCCATTTTCGTACAATGCGACCAGGTTTTCTGTAACAGCTGTTGGCCTGGAGCATTCTGTTTTACCTCGCTCTGCTTCTGTTTCTTCTCCTCAAAATTTTGAATAATTATTATACCTACCCCATAGAGTTGTTGGGAGACTGGAGGACGTAGTGTAAGCTTTTATTTTAGTAAAAGCCTTGTAGAGAATTGGCACACAGTAGGTATGAAGTGGTGGTGGTTTTCTTCAGGGAGCCTCTAAAGACTAAGAAGATTTTCTTCAGTGATAAGCTCTCAAGTGACAAGGGAACCATCTTAAATACCAGGAGAATTGGCTAATTACACTTTGATTAGTCAAGTTCCCCTCCAGGAGGTGATTTTTCTCTAGGATTTAGGATCTATCAATTAACATGTGTTCACCTGTTAATAACAGAAAACCTCATTAACAGTGGCTGAAAACATAAGGATATTTATCATTTACTTGCCCAGAAGTCTAAAGGTAGGGAGTTTCAAGACTGGTTCAGCACCTGAATAGTATCTGACTGCTGAGTTGGTTGATCTCTCATTCTTTTAGCTTTTTCCTCATGGCTACAAGATGGCTGCTACAGCTCCAGGCATTTTCTGCCTACATAGTTGCTTTCAAAGGCACAAAATGGGAGAAGAGGGCAAGGCAGAAAGAGCAAGAGAAAGATATCTTTGTGTGACTTTCCTCCAGTCAAGGAGGAAAAATACCTTTATGCTCCTTGTATCTTTTGCCTAGAATTTCATTTAATGTCTGTCCCTGGGATCCCTGGGTGGCGCAGCGGTTTGGTGCCTGCCTTTGGCCCAGGGCGCGATCCTGGAGACCCGGGATCGAATCCCACATCGGGCTTCCGGTGCATGGAGCCTGCTTCTCCCTCTGCCTGTGTCTCTGCCTCTCTCTCTCTCTCTGTGACTATCATAAATAAATAAAAATTTAAAAAAAAAACATTGTTTTAAAAAAAAAATGTCTGTCCCTAATTGCAGAGAAAGTTGGGTAGGGGACAATGCCTCCCCCAGCCCCCCACCCCAGCTTGAGGAGTAGGAGGGGGAGTGAAGGAGTTGGGAATGGCTCTTGAATAGCCATCCAGCACTGTCTACATATGGAATAAAGTTTCCTACTTGACCAGCTAAGACCAACACAAAAATCTAGATTGTGCCTGGCAAAGGGTTATGAAGTTGTTATTTTGAGTGTTTTTTTGTTTTTGTTTTTGTTTTTTTTTAATTTTTGATACTGTTTAGAATGACAAGGCAGTTTTGGATTCCCACATTATAGCTGAAGCTGAAATTTCTTGGTATCCAGAGAGGATGAGTAAGTCTAACACTTTGTTTATTTTATTCATCATTAGGCTTTATCCCATCTCCAGCTCTCTGTATATCACCCAAGAAATACTTTGTAGATGGCTCAGCTTCCCGCTCAAAGCCATAGTCTGGATGTTTTACACCCTGCACATGGTGTTGGGTATGACTACTGTCCCCCACCCCAAAAATGTTCTTTGCTTCTGTATTTACCCATTGTGAAAGAAACATCCTGACAGCTGTGATGTATTTATAATGTCATGTGGCTGTTTTTACAGTCACTTTGTTACATTAGTACTAATCTTTCTCCCTAAGCTGAAAAATTCATCACACTTTGTGAGACAGGAAAAAGTTCCACCTGAATGTGTGTAGTTTGGAGTTTTCAGGGGAGAAACAGAATAGAGAGATCTTACTGGGTAAGAAATCCTCCATAATGTCATTCTTGTTCTAAGTGGCTTGAGTGATTTGAACTGGTAGAGCAGAGGACTTCCTCCAGGAGAGCTAATGTCCCTGAAGACCCAGTTTACAGGCAATGTGTCCGAAAGAGTACTAAGAATGTTTTCCAAACAGTGAAAACGATTACCTTGCTACTGGCTTCTTCTAGAATGCACTTGGTTTTAATCCACAAGTATATATCTCTTGCCCGAACTCGTCAACTAAATATTAAGTCCACAATTCTACACAAAGCTGTGATTAGAATTCATAGGAAAATTAGATGAAAATTATTGGAAAAATTAGGAGATTTAGAAAAAGAATGGATTTTTTTAAAAGTCATGACCAAAACCATTTCCACTGAGAATAAAATACAAATTTTAATTAATATATAGAATCTCAAACTGGGAACCAAATATCCATCTGCTGAGGATCGGATTCTCATGAATATGGAGAATTTGCCACACTTCTAAAACTGCACACAGTCCAAGATATAGTAGCCCTTAGATGTGTGTGGCTATTTAAATTTAAATTAATTAAAATTACATAAATTTAAGAATGTAGTTCCCTAGTGCACTAGCCATGTTTCAAGTGCTCAGTAGCCTCAAGTTGGAGAGCCTAGATCTGAACCCAGCTCGGAATGAAACACCTGATTGCTGGTATATTATAATGGTATCTACCTGCTGCCAAGGATGGTGGTCACTGGGAGCCCAGGTTGCTCACTCTGATGTCCTGGCTAATGATGCAGGCCTAGGGTGATGACATTCATCCCTTGGTTGGGAAGAATGTCATTCCATTCCATCTAAGACATGATTTAGATGGTTGGCTTCACTTAGTTTGTAGGAAGAGGGATAGTGAGGAAGGAGAAAGCTGAGGAAAGAGGACAACCAATAGCATGGCCCCCTTAGTTCTCTCAGCTCAGCTACATTAATGTCAACTGGGCTCCCAAGGGAGCTCTTTGGGTCCTTCCCTGCCTATAATTAGGACTATGGAACTTGGGGCAAGTCTTTTCTAGACTTAGCCTCAGACTTTAACCCTATTCCACATCAGTATTATATCCACGCACAGGCTACCTGCAATCTTGGTCTTAGAAGTCAAGTCACTTTAAAACTCTAAGCTAAGGGACATCTAGGTGTCTCAGTGGTTGAGTGTCTGCCTTCGGCTCAGGTTGTGATCCCTGGGGTCCTGGGATCAAGTTCTGCCTCAGGCTCCTCATAGGGTAGCCTGCTTCTCCCTTTGCTTTATGTCTCTGACTCTCTCTGTGTGTCTCTCATGAATACATAAATAAAATCTTTAAAAAAAAAAAAAGGAAAAGGAAAAGACCCTAGCTGAGGAGCTACAGATCATCAGGATCCACCCACCTGGGAGGGTAGACTTTTTCAACCTCAGCACTTACTGACATGTTGAGCCAGTAATTCTTCACTGTGGGAATGGTCTTGTGCATGGTAGGGTGTTTACAAGCACTCCCAGTTAGCATCACCACCCCTCTAGTTGTGAAAGTTAAAAATGTCTCCAGATCTTGCCAAATATTCTGTGGTTGACAGAATACCTCCTGGATGAGAATTACACATCTATTGAAACACTGCCCAATTGGGCTTTCTGTGGACAACCTCCACTGTCCAATGGAATAGCCACCAGGCACTTGAGCCTTTACCACTTACCTGCCCTGTGGCTAAAAACAGGTTACTAATCGGCTTTTTACCTAAATGAATGGGTTGGTCCATCCCTGACCTGAACCACCACCACCAGGGTCCTAGAGAAGAGAGTTTATAAAGTCCGTATTAGACTTCACACTGGATTTATTTTAGATCTCTAGTTTACTTTGCTTTGAGATCATCTTGAGTTCTAGACTGTGGGTCCGGACTCACTCTTCTAGCTCTTTCTTTCTGTTGGTAGCAGAGAACATGGCGGATGATCAGGTTACATAGCATATGTGAAATCTACAGATTTTGAGTATTAGCTGTGGGAGTTTGTTGATTTGTGTGTTTTTATTTGGTTTGCTTTCTCATCAGGGCTAACATACATTGCAGAGTTGAAGAACTACATATAGAATAGAATGTTTATTCAGTTTGACTTCCTGGACTGTACCTCTTGGTTACAAATAACGCTGCACCAATGAGCTGGCTAAGCACATAAGGGAAGTTCATTTGCTTATATAATGGAAAAGTCCAGGAGTAGGATTGTCTTCTGTGGGCACTGTTAGGAATCTCTCCAGCTCTTGGACTCACTCTGACTTCTGTGTCCTGGCCACTTTCTTTTTTGTGGGGCCAAAGGCAGTCCGTATTCTCAAAGCTTTCAAAAGCCCAGCAAAAGGACAGTGTCTCTCTCAATTCTGACTTGGGACATGTCTATCCATCAGCCAATCAGGGCAGCCAGTAGAGTGGACCTCAGTGATTGGTCAGACCTGAGTGATGGCTCCACCCTCAGGAGCTGAGAGATGTATCCCCGGACTTTGGCATTTTGAAATGCCCATTCCCCAAAGAAAAATGCGGCTGGTGTTATCAGAGGAAGAGGAGCTTGGGTGTTGGGCAGGCATAAACAACAGATATCCATTCCCCTGTTCTCCTGTGATTACACTTGCTCTGGTGACCCAGGAAAAATCTCTCACTTGCTGGTGTCTCCCTTGTGCCTCCAGAGTTGCTAGCAGGCCTTTGGCCTGAGTTTATTTACAGCATCAGCACACCTCTCTCTTCTTTCTTGCGATCTTGATACCCTGGTCTTTCCCCCAGAGGTTGGAGTAAATGGCCTTCTCTGAGCCACAATCAATGGCGTTCCGTAAGGTGTGACAGAAGAGGCCATCTGGCACTCGTCCCACTGTCGTTCCTCCCTGTCCAGGGAAGAGGCACGTCTGAGGCATGAGGTCGCCGCTCAGTGAGGGGATGCTGTCCCTCAGAAGCCTCACCCCTAGACTCTGGTCTCTGGCACCGAAATGCCAGGAGTCAGACACCTGACAGAAGTACCTGTGTACCTTTGTGAAATTCCCCATCAAAATTGGGTTGTGGAGTAATAATTATCATGAAGATGAATTTTGAATACAATTCTAAGTTGGAGTGTTCTGCGCAGTACTTTCCCAAATATTGGATAGATTTTTTTTTTTTAAGATGCTAGCGCTGAGATCACTGGCCCATTTCAATTTTTATTGAAACAAATAAACCCAATAAAAACACTTATGCTGAGAGCTATAGCGCCACAATAAAAGAATCACCCTGTATTGAATTTATTGATTTATTTATTTACTCCAACTGGAAAATCGAGTATTGTGTTAATGTATTTTATAAGAATCACACTGCTCGATGAAATGGCTAATTTATTTTAGCGTATACATAAATAGCTAGCAATTTTCCATGAGACAGGCTAATGAAAATGATGCCATGAAATTGTCTATACTGTGAGGAGTGACGGAGACCCGTTATTATTGGGTGAGCGCTAAGACGCGCTGAACTGGCCATCATATCTTTGAACTTTTGAACTGCTACTTGTTTCGTGTGATTTATTGATTTTGCTATCTCTCTGTTTAGCTCAACTTTAGTTTTTTTGCCCGGCAGTGCAGATAAGTGGCATAGGAGATTTAATTTCATGGGTATTTGGGGTTAAAACCTATCTTTAAGAAGAATGCTAAACATGTTTTAATAAAACATGAGTTGCAGGGGTTTTAGGTTTCTGGGTGATAGGGATCTGATAAGAACCAAGGCAGTTTAGAGGCCCGCCCAGGGGTTCCTGGCAGGGAGGTGCTCTTAGTTTCACAGCTGTGGAAGTTTCACCAGGGCCACGTGTGTTTTATTTCCTCAGTCAGCCTGGCTTCATTCATAATTGCATGTATCATTTCTTCCCTGCCCGTGCCCTTTCACTCAGGCCCTGTGCTTTGCCTCTCGGATGCCCGGTGCGGGGGTGGGGGTGGGGGTTGCAGGGTTGCAGGCAGTGGTGCTGTGCCTCTCCTCCTTTCCTTGCACACTGAGGACTGGCCGCTACTTAAACACCCTCCTGTGAGCAGATCTCTCAGGGAAAGTGCTTGCAGGAGCAGCCCTGGCTCTCACCTAGGGGACGAGGATGCACGCTCCACCCCAGCCCCGGGCTGGCTCCCAGCGGCCAGGCTCCCTGCACGCGGGCTCTCGGTGGCCCTCATCCCCACTGCTGTCCTCCTCTGCCAGCCCTGACCTTGAATGGGGATGTTTCCCTGCATCCCTGGGCGGGAATCTCCTACTGAACCACAGTGGCCAGAAGGCAGCCTTACTTTTGATTGTTGTCTTTGGACCTGCAGAACTTTTCCTAAATATGTAACATCTTGAGAACTCATTCCTGATATTTTTTTGTTTGGTTGGCTAATTTCTAGAGGCTGACTTGACAACAGTATTTTATGCTTACTTTTTTCTTTCTTTCTTTCTTTCTTTCTTTCTTTCTTTCTTTCTTTCTTTCTTTCTTTCTTTCTTTCTTTCTTTCTTCTTTCTTTCGTGGGGGGGGGTTGGAGGAGGTGGGAAAGAGCTTTATCATGTAAAAGTAACCATCCTAGAAATTTCAGGTAATAAATTTTCAGGCGCATGAACGGTTAAGACTCTTCACTCTGTGACACAGTATGTGAATGTGGAATTTTTATGAAGGTAACCGTCTCTTTCTTTAAAAATCTGATTTATTTAGAAGGTACTTTTGAATGACCAAGTAATTTTAACCTTCAGGGAGAGATTGAGGTGGGGGTGGGGAGGGGGAGAAAGTAGGAGAGAGCTGGATCTTTGCAAGGGTTTGAAAATTACATCCCCTTTAATGATTAAACTGGCAAGATCTTTATTTGGATGTTAAAAGCTTTTTCTTACATTGCAAACATTCTCAGCAAATTTACAGTCAGATATTTGGAAACAGCTAACACTTAAAAAAAAAAAAAAGAGGAGGAGGAGGAGGGCCTGTTTGAACTAGGAAACAAAATTAGTGGGATTGGCTAAAAAGACAGACTGACCCCAACACCATTAGCTTGGAAAAAAAAAATTCCATTTCATTGCAACTATGTTATTGTTTACTTTACCATACACATCCTAATATGGTTACCTCCCTGTCAGAGGCGGCCAAGCCCAGGGGTTGAGAGGCCCCCTCCGGGAGAAAGCTCCTAACTGCCTCTCAGACAATAAGAAACAAACGGTACAACTCCACAAAAGGCTTCCCGGAAAATAAGTGTCAAATAAATCCTACAGAACTCTCGCTTCTGCCACTGAGCTCTGTATATGCAAACCTGTTCTTATGCCATCGCTGCCCGAGCTGAGCTGCGTTTGTTTGGAAATAAGCCATTGCTTTTTCTTTTTTCCATTTTCCTTTTTAAAAAAAAATTTCCCCCCCACTTCAGCTGAGGGCTCTGGATTAATTCCTTGAGACGTATCTTTGCATACATGTCTCATGAGTTATGTTTCCTGGAGCCTTTTACTAGGAACATTAAGGTAAGAATGTTGATTTAGCCCGGGACCTTTGTCACTCAAACTAATGCTCATCAGTGATATAGACATTGTAAAGAAATATTGCGGAGGTCTTTTGTGGTTCCCCCTCCCAAACGGAGAGGTGCAGTTGCTTTTAATTGTCATGCATGGATTCGGGGGGGAAAAATGCCACCAGTTGTGGATGAGATGGAACAGAGGTGTACTCACTGGTGTAAACACTGGTGAAGACACCCCGATCCTGTGGCAGCCACTACAGTTCATTAGAAGGCTTTTCCTCTTGTTTCTTCCAATTCTTCTCTACTTGCAGTATTTCTTTTTCTTTTTTTTTTTCTTCTTCTTCTTTTTTTTTTTCTTCAACTCTCCTGATCTTTCCCAAATCCTCATGGTCTTGAGGCTTGCCTGTTATTATCTGCAACTCCAGAACAAAGGTAGGCTGCTCAACTCTGTGCTTCGGGGGAGGGCCAAGTTATTTTGGGAGGGATGTCTTCCTAATGCATGAGTGGCTGACCTAAAAGGCAGGGTGGGGGGGTGGGGAGATCACGCCTGGAGCCGAGGGATGAGAGAGCACGCACTGTGGCAGCTTTTATGGAGTGGAGTTTATTTTTATGCAACTTAAAAAGCAGCGGAATCTCTAGTAGAATGGACTCGTTAGCTCCTGAAATTCTTCTACACTTGATGTCACAGTGGTGTGTACGTTGCATTACCAGACTGGGGTTCAGACATTTGGGGACACTTGAACTGACAGCAGCAGATAAGATTTCCTGGTTGGATGCTGTATTCAGTTTGTCAAAATTAAATAAAGGATCTAGGTGGTTGGGTTTTCTTTTTTTTCTCCTTTCCTTTTTTTATTTTTATTTTTTAGTTTTTGAATTTTAATGTAAAGGTGTGAGTGAGTGGGTGACTGGCATATGTCCTTTCTCGTTTTCCTTTGGTCTAATTGCTTTATATTCCCTGGACACCTTCACTTATTTCTCACTGATTTGGTTCTCTTAATTTTGCGTAATCTGGTGCTCTGTGAGAGTCAAGGTTGGAGATTTGCTGTTTTTAACTAATTGTGCCTTGCTGGGTGGCGATACAATACAAAGAGTACAGACCACAAGAAATTCATCTCTACCTGAAAAGGGGAGTGGAATAGACTAGTGCAGATTCATAATTGAAAACAAGAGCAAATTAAGCCTTAGTGAGGGATATTACAGGCTATTAATCATAATAAATATGTTTGGCAACGTTGGGTTTGCATTCTATAGTTTTCAGTTAAAATAAAATCAAAGTCAGTGATTACAAGAGGGAATAGTTCTTTGGCTTGAGACACGCTGGGCTGTACTTGCTCATTAGTTCAAGCCACATTAAAAGTGAGCAGTTTTGTTCCAGAATCAAGTATGTCGTTCCCAAGCAAATTTGAATACATCCCGTCCAAATGTAATCTCGGGTTCATGCCACGGTGCTTGTTTTTTTTTTTCTTTTCCTTAACATCTCGTCTTTAGCATGGAACTCGAGTGTAAGAATTTTATTTTACGTTATTACGATGCTCACACATTCCTGTTGGTTTCTTGGCTGCGGATCATCTCTGTGCATGCACGGTAGCCCCGTCAAGGTGAAGCTCTTTGAAAAATAGAAATCCAATGTATTTAACCAAAATGAGCTTGAACAGCCTCAAAGTTTGTATCTTAGAAAGCTGCTAATTATGCTTGTCGTAAAACATATCTGAGTGGAAGGTTCTGAGTCCAAACAGACTCGAGTGCTGCTTTAGAAATATAACTGTAGTCTGTGCTTTTAAAGAGGTTTATTTTTACTTTGGGGCCATGGAGGGGGTGATTGGAATTAGTAGCCTTTAATTAGACGGGGAGATATTCAAATTTTACAGGGATTTATGTTAGAACATGGAATGGCGGGTGGCTCTTTTCCTCATTATGAATCCTCCCTGCACATAATGAGGTTCATCATTAGTTGATGGAGTGAATTTGCCCTAGCTCTACCTTGAAAGGCACATAATTTACATACTACTTCAGAGCCTAAGCTTTAATGGATTCCTCGATGAATAAAATGAAAAGCTACTTTCTTTAAATTTTTGAACACTGTTTAGATAATACGATTTTAATAAGACATTCAATTTGCTTGTTAAGTATATTTGAAAGTGCTTTTTTTTTTTCTTTTTGAGAAAAATATATTTTGGCTTGCCTTGCTGTATATCACAGTGGATGGTTACCCTCACAGATATAGCAGAGAACATATGGGGTACGTTGGTAGGAAATGGGGAGAATCTGAGGCAGAAAGCTTTTTTTGCATGTGAGCCTTGAGATTATTGATTTTTGTGTAGAAACTCTTCAGACATTCAATGATTTATAACAAAAAGGTTTGAAAACAAGCTTATTACCCATGTATGGTTTTGCATATCTAAAACGTGTGTACATGCTGGCTCCAGCCAACATTGACAAAACAGCTAGTTGCGCCTTCTGATTTATTTTAATGATGGAAGAGCAGAAACTTCCCTGGTGCAGCCGCATGTTTGGAACTGCTGTATGGGTACGCTCTGGTTCCAGGAGGGGAGACTGAATTGGAGGTTGTCTAACATGTTATCAGGTCATCAACTTAGGAGCGTTCTGGTCTACCCCATAAATTCCGCAAGTTCTCTGGCTCTGTCACTCTGTCTTTTGGTTGGAATGCGGAGAAAATCACCTTTGAGTCGGCATGATTTGAGCATGGATGTCTCTTCAATAAGTATGGAGGCTTAGTAATAGCATGTTATTGAACATGTCCTTTGCTTGTTCGAGACAGGTCACCCCTGCGTTGTTATCACTGCGGCAAATAGAGACAGGGTTCTGGTGGTTTGTCACACTCAGGAGCAGGGAAGATGTCTAAATATAAGTGAAGCCTTGTTTTGATAGAATGCTTTATTACCTGAAAATGATCAGCATATATTAACATTAATAGAATAGTCCATGTCATTCTTTTTTAGGTAATTTACCTCTGCTACAGACCTGTCTGCTTAAAAAAAAATCTTCCTCCCTTCTAAAACATATATTTGTTTAGAGAGTTTTCACTGAAGTGTACATGACAATTACAGCTGTTCATTAACAAAATTGGGTATTTGTTTTAAACTTTAACCAATCACTTTGATATGCTAATTATGGTGTAATTTAATTTGAGCCCTGTAATGATGATGCCGTTATTATGGACATAAATGATGCAGTTAAGCTGAGAGTAATCTCATTTGCATACTGTACATGCCAGTAAATTAAGCCCTTTCTTCGACTGCTTCAGCTTTAATTTTCCACTTCTTTTCACACAGCTCCTTTTCAGCCCCTCTCTTATAAGCCCACTTTGTAATAGTCCTGATGACTGTTTGATGTGAAGAGTTTCTGCACCACAATAATGCACGACAGAAGATGTAACATTTAAAGGATTCATTATCTTGCTGAGTGTTCCTTTAAGAACAGAGGATTAGAGACGGTGGAGGGGGGGACAAAGTGTCTTTTCCATTGGACATGAAGGCCCCCAGTTAAGGTAATTTGAGATGCCAAATGCTCTCCACTCACCCCCCCCCCCCAGTCAGACTTGGGACCTATTATTTATAAATGATGCTTCCCCCCCACCCCACCTTACCGTAGTTGATGGTCACAAATTGTGTTGCATTCAACAGCAGTGAACTTCATGTGATCCCTTATTGTAATTACCCCATGCTAGTTGGAGGCAAAAGTTTAATTTAGCCCACATAATACAATTCTTCAAATCTGGGCTCTTATAGATGAGATTATAATTTTAAACAATTCCGAGATAGACTGCCATTTTCAAAAGGATGTTCTTCTCTCCCCGCCATCTCTGCCTGGATTGTCAAATAAACACGAGTTTTTCCCAGGAGTGTCGCAGAGATGTCCTTGGAATGTAAGACCCTGCCTCTTTGCCCTCCTGGAGCCAGGAGACCTGCTGGGTGGCTTTCCATAGCCAGCCGTGGCCAGTAAACTGTCATTCCATTTGGGAAAAAAAAAAAAAAAAAAAAAAGAATGCAGAGGCATAACTAAGCTCTTCTGCATCCGTGAGCGGGTTCTCCCTATGGCTCCCGCTGAAGCCAGTGGGAGTTGAGTGGGTGTAACTGAGGACCGAATTTAGCTCTGTGTTTTTAAAAGGGTCATGGGCCTAAAAATAGTTCAAGCTTCTTGACTCTCCTGCAGGCTACTTCCTCAGCAAATGGGAGCATATTAAAGCAGAGTAATTGGCTGTGTCCATCCTCATTTCTTGGAGCTAAAAGTCTTGCCCTTCCTTTGTAAGTGTTCCCCAGATTTCTGCCTCTTGACCCAAACTTTTGCCAGTTGATTTCCATCCCTTCCCCTAAGCGGTTCTGTCAGGAGGCTGCCTTTTTTTTTTTTTTTAAACATTGTGGCGGGCAGGGATTTCCTGGTGTTGCCAGGATAAAGTGCACACGGGCTTACTCAGCCTAGTAGCAATGACAACCAGAGCAGGGAGTTTTTGCCTCAGTGTGGAACATTGATTTTTTAATTAAAAATTTTTTTTTAAATAGGCTCCATGCCCAACATGGAGCTTGAACTCAGGATCCTGAGTTTAAGAGTCTCATGCTCTGCCGACTGAGCCAGCCAAGCGCCCCTGATTTTGGAAATCTTAATGGAGGCAGACAGCTCCTCTCCCAGCTGTTTTTGAATTAAGCAAATACTGCCATACTGTTCACGTCATGCCAGGCCATTCAGCAATTTGAACTTCTCGAAAAGTGTCTACCTTAAAGGGCTTTTTGTCTCCCTGGGTATCATTTCAGAAGTGCCATAGGACGCAAAGATGGGCCGAAGAGCTTGTAAAAAATCTTTGTGTATGGCCATAATGTCTGTCCAGTATTATGTTTTTCAAAAATGTGGAAATGTTTTGTTTTCCAGATCATTGAGGGAGACAGCAGAGAAGAGAAATAATTTTATGTAATCGTATAGAACATTTTTATTTTACTACATACTTTAGATATTCTCAGTTCAGACTAAGCCACTAATTGAGCAAATATTCCCACTGTGACACTTCATCTTTCTGCGAAGGTGAATAAACAAATGGGTGAAATGCAACCGGACTGTAGATTCCCTGAAGGCAAGGAATGAGCTCAATTCGTGAGCAGCACGAATTGGAATCACACCTTGCACATTATAGGTGTTCAAGAAATAGTTCCTGGTTGAAATCACCGTCCTTATTCCTATAGGCTTGTGGGCATCAAATAAGAAAATAAGGAGGGTGCCTGGCTGGCTTAGTGGGTGGGGCACGCAATTTGATCTCAGGATTGTGAGTTCGAACCCCATGTAGGGTTGTAAGGATTACTTGAAAATAAAATCGTAAAAAAAAAAAAAAAAAAAAAAAAAAAAGAAGAAAGAAAATGCAGAAGGAAATGCTCGAGTCTAAGGCCTCTAACTATGCATGATAGTATTTGGATTGTAGACTCCATCAATCCATTCCTGCTTCGGCCTTCCCTTATGTGGGAGCCACTGTCAAGTCTGCAATTGGACAGGAGCCATCCTCCCTGGAAGCCCTACAGCCCAGATAATCATCTTAATGCCTGTGATAGTAACTCAGGGTTCATGAGCAAAAGCCATGTACTAAGTGGGTGTCCTGGGTGATGCCACTGAATCCTCCCAATAAACAGGCAAGGTAGGCACCGTTCTTGTCATTGTGTAGCCATGACATCTGTGATGCACATGCAGCTCTAGGTCACACAAACTTTATGCTGGAATCAAGACTTGTACTCCTTCAGGTAAGCTCTAGAGTCCTCACCCCTGGACAGTGCACTTCAGTCCTGCTTGTTGGAGACCCACAGACACACAGGCACTATATTACTACATACTGTGTGTACCTACATAGATACATGACACATACCAAAAAAAAGATATATGACACATACGTATGTATTTAACATATTTACATGACCACATTGTGTGTGTGTGTGTGTCGCACATTTCTTGAACAGCAGCTGCTAAGCACTCGACATCTTTCACTGTCCTAGAGGATGGAGGCCTGACAGGGTACCTGTTATCTGTCCCTGCTTACCGTGAAGGAAATTGGCATCCACTCAGATTGAATAATTTGCTTAGACAGATAGAAAGCGACTGAAGGGGGCTTCGAACCCACACCTGTCTGTCCCAAAGCACTTGCTCAATTAAAATCACCACTTCATGCTCCCCACGAATCTTTCAGTCACTTGAGAACATTTTGTGCTTCTCGGATACTTACTTTTTGAGTACCTGTGTTATTTAAGGGCTTTCATATTTATCTTATGTTTTGGGGATTTAGACTTTAAATGTGTGCTCTGAATAACTGAGACATCTTCTAATTTCCCAGTCTTCAGTGTGATGTAAATTCCTGGCAGGAAGCCACTGTCTCTTCACCGCCGTCCCCCTGCCCCCAAACTAGACTTTTGATAAATTCTTTTTCTTCTTGGGGGAGGAAAATGCTGTGCTTCTTCCTTGCCTTTGATTGAAGTCTGTTTTACTTTTATCTTGACAGGTGACAGAATGAATATCAGCTGTAGAATTTATAGATATATGGATCTGTAGATGTTTCCATGCTTCCCCGTGGACGTGCACAGACTTGCGGCTTGTACTGTTAACACACGATGCAGGCCACATGTGGAGAGAGAAGGGGGGGAACATTTCAAGGAAACTCTAGCTTCTTTTCCCAGCACTGTCCCTCTCTTCTCTTAGCAGTCCCAATCCAGGCATGCGAAGTGATGGCAGTGTGGATGGCATCCCTTCCTCTTACATTTAGGAACTTTTCCAGTCCAGAATCTTGGACTGTTCTTAGGCCTGTGCTAGCTCGCATGGGAGCCATCATCCAGATGTGGCGACTGGGCTCTCTAAGTGTGGCTAGCTTGAATCGAGGATGTGCCATTTGTACAAAATACATACTTAATGTATATGGATGAGTTTAGTGACTTAGTATGAAAAAGAAGAATGTAAGATAACTTGTTAATAACTTTGTTGATTACATGTTGAAATTAAAATATTTGGGACATAAATCAGAGGAAGTATATTTTTAAAAGTAATTTCTGGAGTACCTGGGTGGCTCAGTCACTTAAGCAACTGGCTTTGGCTCAGGTCATGATCTCAGGGTCTTGGGATTGAGCCCCACGTCATGTTCTATATTAAGCAAGTCTGCTTGCCCTTCTCCCTCCCCCTGCTCATGTGCTTTTTTTCTCTCTCAAATAAATAAAATCTTAAAAATAAAAGTAATTTTCCCTGTTTCTTTCTGCTTTTAAAAATGTGGCTGGTAGATATTTTAAAATTATAGATATGGCTTATATTTGTGGCTCTCAGTACATTTCTGTGAGACAATACAGCTCTAGAATGGATGTCTCACCTCACTGTGCATGATGACTGATAGACCAAGTGGAGTGGCCCAAAGATTTATCCCCCAAATGAATAGTGAGCTGCAGTCAGCATGTTCCACTGAGGACCTAGCCCACAGTAGAGGCATAGAAAGTATTTAGGGATGCAGTCCCAGACAACACATATTTCTACACTGAAGACACTAAGGAAATAATCCCCTTGATTGTTTGCACACCTTATCATTTCTAACCAGGCTGGGAATCTAGCACCTACCCCACTTGGTTTTAAAAACGTGAACTTAGGAAGTATTTATATACCCAGCCAGCATCCTTGATGCAAGTAAATCTTGGATCATCTCTTATAATGATTCCATTAACATAGGTCATCAGAGAGAAGATAGTACTAATGGAATCATTATAGGGCCACGGGCTCCTCTTGGAGCCTTTCTGCTAGATAAACACATGCATGTGTCTCTTTGAGACTTTCCTGATAGATAATCTTTACCTAGTTCAGGTGTACCCAACCTTAAGTAAACTCTACCTATAAATATAGTTGTTGTTGTTGTTGTTGTTGTTTTTAAAGTTTATTTTTTTTTGGTAATCCTTATACCTAATGTGGGGCTCGAACTCATCACCCCAAGATCAAGAGTCATGTGCTCTTCCAACTGAGCCAACCAGCCAGATGCCCCTGTTTGTGTGTGTGTGTGTGTGTGTTTTTTTAAGAGAGGCAACATTATATGAATGTACACTATTCAACAAACATTTATTAGGTGTCTGTTTTATTAGGCGTGGTGGGCTTCCTGCCTTCAGAAAGCTCATTAACTATCTGGATAAATAAGAAATAATCCATATGGCTTCAACCCAGGACGTGAACATTCAGTGTTGGTAGCTCGGAACTGTTGTTTGCCTTATAAGAAGATTCTTTGATTTTCCTAGAGACTTCACAGTGTCCACTAACGATTCACATGTTCTTCACATTCTATTTATTGTACAGATGATGTAGGGGAAATGTGATTTTAATTGTAAATGGTCAATAACCCCAACCCTGTGGGAAAGTGTGTTACACACCTACAAGTTTTTTTTCCCCCCTAAGCATCTATATTAGTCCTTAGAAACCCAGGGAAGTGTGATATGCGGTCTTTTCTAAGATTTTTTTTCCCCCATCAGAATAGATGGAAGCCTTCACTGGAATGAACACATGGAAATTATAGCTGTCACCTCATCCATTAAAAGCAGGCATTCGAGTGGGATATTATCCCACTTTACTTTTTGGTCCTTAAGAAGTCAAGGGACAGGGTATTAGATGTGAGACGGCCACAGGAATACTGGGTCCTGGCAAAGATCAGTACCCGGCACGAAATGTGCCCACTTACTTGTTAAGTGCTGAAAACGCTCACCCCTCCCTCTGCCCTAGTCTGCCTTGAAGCTGCGGCTTCATTAGTATCAATTGGTTTTCAGGGTGTTTATATCTCTGGGCCACTGGCTCCTGGCTATGATTATTGCTTGAAATTTTCCATACACTGCTTCCATTTTCAATCATCTTACCCCTAGTTGGCCTATCGTCGACTCTTTGAACTTCACAGGGGAATCGTGTTAATGGTAGCTTTTGTCCTATGCATAGCTGGGAAAGAAAAAGCCTTCAACTCATCTGCCGAAACATTTCTTTGCAGACACCTCAGAGAGGAGAGCCTCCACCCCTGCACCACCCTTGCCCACCAGCAAATCATCTCTGAACAGAAGGGAACAGCTGTTCCTGGAAATGTCCTTGGAACTGCAAAACTTTCTATAAGGCAGTGTGACTTGCAGCTCTAAGGTTTTAAAGAGCAATCCCGCTCTTCCTCCCCTACCTCCCAACCCTGCAGTGCCACTGCTGTCAATTCTTCTACAAGGAAAGGTTCTGGAAAGGCAGTCTGTGGCATTCTGGGTTGTCCATTCTATCAGGTGGTGTCAGATACAGGAGGGGACGTCTGCTGGCTTGATCTGAAGCTGGAATGTAACGAATGGTTAGTACCCTTTTACTGCATACTGTTTGAGGTGTTTGTCCTTAACCATTAGTCTAGTTGTCCAAAAGGATTTGTTAGTTTCTCGATTTAATGGTTCAGCTTTTTTTTTTTTTTTTTTGGCCCTTCACCTATTATACATGTGAGAGGTATCTCAGTTTCTTATAACCAGGGGCGCCCTTCTATCTCCCTCTCTCCAAATGGACATGCAGGAAAGCAGCAATTCTGCACATGGCGGACATGGTGCACTTGTACCATCCAAGGTCCATAATGGTTGTGTAAGAGCAAAGGCCAGGAGCAGCTCCAACACCCAAGTTAGTGACTGCAGTCATGCCGTATATTGAGGATACAAACCCCTGAGAAAAAGAACAAAAATTCTCTATCATGGAATGAGGTTCGATTTGAACTGAAAGCCCCTTGGGTATAACAAGGCCTCCGGTTCTGTTTCTGATCGCTTTTTCACGTGTTCTAGAAGTTTTCCTAGCTGCCTTCCTTGTCGTATTCCAAAGATAAGTCCACCCTCACCCTCTCCTGCCCTTCACGGTGTCTGCAGGAATCAGTGAGGGAGCACATTCTGTGGAGCTACATCACATGTTATAATCTTCATTTTGGTTTTGGTAGGCTGTGCCTGGGTCCCTCTCCTTCAGAGTCCCATTAGAGGCTCCACCCCCTTTTTAAATGTCAATTTGAAATAATTTTTCTCTTTGGAACTCTGTTTTCTTTCTACTTTTTCAGATCTGTTGACACAGACATGCTTCCTACCTTAGAGAAAACCTATTTATTTATTTTAGCTTTTATTTACTACCATGAAGATGCCATGGAGCATCAGCTGGGGGATCCTGGAGAGCAATAGCTAGAAGATGGGTGAAGGGACTTAACTGTTTCACTTTGCCAGTGCTCACAGCAGACATTGCTAATCGATCACAGAGCTGTTTCTCAGTGAGCCTGACTGTGGCCTATGAATCTTTTTCTTCAGAAGGCAGCACCTGCTTCTTGCTAATTGATAGTGTTTGGCATGGAATTTATTTGCCTTCCCTGCTCTAACTGTTGAGAGTTGCTAATATGTGAATTCAGCTATCTGGATGCTATTAATGAATGGTGGTACATCTTTTATCTTTACTATCAAATTCCCCAGATGTTATCTCAGTTTCCTAAGCCACCCAGCCTCTTAAGAGTTAATGTTTTGGACACATGATCTTTTTCAGATGTGACCTAAGATAGACTAGACAATCCCCTGAAATTCCTTTCAGGGTGATGATCCTGACACTGGCCAAGTACCAAATCCCCTTTGAACTATACAGCTCTTCCTCAGGTACAGAATTCTTTCCACATGCAATGGAAAGCTCACACAGCAAGTGGATGTGGCCTTCTTATAGGAGATGACATTGGGGTATGAACTCATTGTCTTTTGGCAAATTGCCTGTTACTCACATTCTGAATTTCTAGGATTCTAGGTCCTGACACCCTACATTCTCTGACATCTCCTTAGACCACAGTCTAGTTAGAATCCACCAAAATTATTTATGTGCCACAATGAAAAAAGATTTTCCTACCCACCCATTGTTTGTCATTATTTTACCTGTTGAACTTCTTCCTGAGTTTTTTTTCAACTTCATATTTTATTTTATTTATTGTTTTTTGTTTGTTTTTAGAACTTTCTTTTTTTTTAATTTTTATTTATTTATGATAGGCACACAGTGAGAGAGAGAGAGAGAGGCAGAGACACAGGCAGAGGGAGAAGTAGGCTCCATGCACCGGGAGCCCGACGTGGGATTCGACCCTGGGTCTCCAGGATCACACCCTGGGCCAAAGGCAGGCGCTAAACCGCTTCGCCATCCAGGGATCCCTGTTTGTTTGTTTTTAGAGAGAGAGAGCAAGCACAGGCAAGCAGGGTGAAGGGGCAAAAGAAGAGGGAGAGAGAGAGTCTTAAGCAGGCTCTGTGTCCAGCATGGAGCCAGACGCCAGGCTCAATCCCAAACCTGAAATTATGACCTGAGCTGAAACCAAGAGTGGGACTTTTAAACAGCTGAGACACTGAGGTGCTCAACTCCTTATTTTAAACACTTTGGTAAATAGTCCTTATCAGCCATTATCTTTTTTTCTAATGCACAAGGAAAAATTCAAGTGTCCAGAATTTATACTTGGTTCAGCATAACCACTAGGTCATTGAGTTCGTGTTGTCTATTGTCACGCTCCCCCCAACCGTACTCTCTTTGGATGTTTGTAATAAATTAGTTCTCTTTTCAAAGATTAGAAAGCTCTCCTAGTTTTTCTTATAATGTAGCTGGAAGTAGGCTGGTTCTTTTTTCCTTAAGTATTTGTAGTATCTGTAGTCTTGCTTTTGGATTCACAGTATTTATAATGTGAAAAGGAGAATTAGTTCATTTTGTTTCTCTTGAACATAAAGAAAGAAGGAAGTGTATTTGCAGGTGTTATGCCTAAACATCACTGTGCTTATGTTTCATTATTTGTTTTTAATTTTACAGCCTACCTCTTCATTTTTCCCCGGTCAGAATGAGTAACATTGATATTAGGTTCATTTAAGCAGAGAAGCTATTTTAAACCAACTTGTCTCCATTGAAAGAAAAGGGGGACTTTGCTGTCAGCTGCAGAAATGTGGTTTTTCACCAGAATGATCAGTTACTGAACAAAAGTGGATTTGAAAACTCACTTTAAAAAAAAAATATGAATAAAGAGGACAGCGAAAAACAAGTATCTGGGTAGTCAAAGTGTACTGGAATCTTTTCCCTCACTCTGGCAAGCCCGCCATCCTTGTAGGTGTATCTGAAATGGAACAGAATGTGTGAAAGCCATTTAAATAATTATTTGATAATTTAATAAAGGAAAATGCTTCAAGCCACCACACCCCTCCTACGGTTGATAAGTGATGCCACCTACTGTGAAAATATTTTACAAAACACTTCGTTTGGAATCAGTATCAAATAATGATTTTAAAATAAAACATGTGTAGAGTTTTCTCTTGGCTCTTCCCAGTTTTGGGAGCAGACTGTCAGCTGCCCACCCTCGAGTTGATGTACCAACCTTTTTTTTTTCCTCCTCCCCCAGAGTTGCTTCTCTACCCACAGGTTTGGCTTAGCAGGTTTTATATACTGGTTTTCAGCCCTGGAATGACTTTTAATATATTTGCATTTAATTTTTTTTTTTTGGATGGCAGTTGCGCTTAGCATTTTAAAATATTATCTGTTCACTGTCATAGGTAAAAGGGATGCATCTTTTTCTCTTCTTTGTTTTAAGGAGGATGATTTTAAAGATTTGAACCAATTGTGTGTACCAGACACACACCGCTACTTCTGAGGGCAGTTTTGTGTGCCCAAGGCATTCTGCTGTGCAGATAGGAGTTTCTTGGTACCAGAACAAGTCAGAAGCACCACATACCCTTATAATTTCCTGGCCAGTTGAGTGCATTTGCTCTCTGAGAAACTGGTCTAAAGAACAGCAAAAACGATCCATTTAAAGGCTGCACAGTTTACTTGGCATCTCTGAACACACAGCATCAACAGGGCGATATTCCTGTAAGGCTTTGCAAGGTCATGTTTGGCCTTTTTTCTTCCTTTCACTTCCCCATCCACGCCCCTCCCCAGTGAGGTCTGCTCTGGCTCCTGCTATCTTTTCAGCAGCCCTGCTGTTTGGAGCACCTTGTGGAGCTCCAGGCGGCCTGAGAAGCTCTAATTGTGAGCAGCAAGTTTCCAGGGAGTCCTGAAGGTTGCAGCGCCTCAGACATGATCTGAGCTTGACAGAAGTGGTGCAATTATCCAGAAGCCCTTGATGAAGCAGCAACTCTTAAGGAGGGAGGCTACTTTAGTGGTCGTGGCCGTGGAGCATTCCAGAACTAAAAAGAACTGGCTGCCCTGTCAGATGCAGATCCCATCTTGTTGTTATTGTTTATTACCCGCTGGATAGCTTAATGAGATGGCACAGAGAACCCGACACAGCCGATCCAACTTTTTTTTTTTTTTTTTTTATTTCCAAACTCTCTTGGTGGCATTGACTAGAAACAGGGGAAAGAAAGAAAGGGATGTGGCTGATTTGCATATTGTACAAGGATATCGTGAAGCCCAGATGATGAAATCTGAATAAATACGTGGATTTTGAGAACCTTTTTTTTTTCTGACAGTATTCAACATTAAGTATATACTTAAGCAGTAATGACTCTGAAGCTATGCTTTGCATTCATGAACACACACCGTAGGGTGACGCTTCAAGCTCTAGGTGAAGCCAAGATTTTCTGAATTATGTTTCATTGGGGAATTTTTACCTTTTTTTCCTGTTTATGACAGTCATTTCATCTGGTTTTATAATGAGGTCAGGAACAGGTGAATGTAAAATAATACTAGTAAGTGGAGTGATTTCTGTGTTAATGATTAGGCTATTTTTTAAATTAAAAAGTTCTGGTATTTGAAACATGCTCTGTACTTTAAGCACACTTACCAGTAATTAATCAGAATGAAAGATTTTAGTGCTCCCTGATTATGTACAAATGATCATGGCTACCTGTCTACCAGAAGTCAGAGAAACTGGCATAACGGCCAAAACTGGGGGAATAATGGGTTGTCTGCTTGCTTTTTTCCCATTATGCCAGTAAATAAAGAATTAGCCCTTCTGTTATATAGGGGTATACTTAACTCCTTCCCCCAACAGGCCAACTTTCTCTTTTTATAAAATACAGGTCTGCATATTAAACCAATAACCTTTAAAAAATGAGATATCAAAAAAAAAAAAAAAACTAAGAAGAAAACCCACAGTAAAAGCATTTTACTAGGGAACCTCTTACACCACATTTTAAACATCTTTTGTGTTTCCACATATCAAGCTACTTTATGGACTTTTGCTGTGGCATTGCCCTTCAACGAGAAAGCTTTTTCCATTTTGTACCATAAAGAATATTATTTTTCTGCCAGCCAATTTTCTCTGTTAGTCACTAATTGGCTACATAAATCTCGGGTGTTGAGAATGAGGAATGTTTCAGTGTCATAGAGTGTAATCTTCACCCTTATTTACCAATTCATTAAGATTCATTGATGCAGGATCGGTGAGAGGAAATGACAACATAAATCAGACCTCCAACATAATGACCCTAATCAGTTGGGAATTGCTGGAAATGTCATGATGAACTATGTCCTTGTGTTAGTGCCACTGTACATTGTCATTGCGCTGCTTTATGAGTGGGACGCATCTTCCTGACACTGACTGTATTTAACGAAAAAAGAGTTGTTAAAAACCTGATTCCATTAAAGCCAGGAGATCCATACAAGGTCCTGTGGTATTTAGCCTTGCGCCCTTTACCTTCATTGTAACTGCTTAATGGAGCTGCAGTTTAATGCACATTTAGAGTACACCTGAGTAAAAACTCCCCAGGAAAAAAAAAAAAAAAAGCAAGTTGATTTATAGCTTGTCATGTCTTTATTTAACCCAATAATTTCGGCGTGTATGGAGAATTGGAATCAGTAAGTTCTCACTTAGGTACCAAATCTCTTGTCACTAAGCTGAGGAAGCATCCCACTGACCTAGAACTCCCTAAATATCCTCTCCTCCAGTGACGTATGGGATGAAAACCTCTGTCTCCACAGGTTTGCTGATGGTAACCGCTGGTCATTCCTAGAATCATGTGTCAATTCAAAATTAGCAATAGAATTTGACAGGGGCTCATGTAAAGAGGTTTCTGGATCCCCTCCCACCCCCGAAGGTATTGATTTTATTCCACCACGATCTTGGAATGGGTTACTGGAAGATGGGGGGTTACGTAGCTCACGCTCATTTTTCGATTTAATACAGGTTATTCATTTAGCCATAATGAATTAATCAGACAACAGTATGGGGACCAGCCCGGCAGGCAATCCTCCTTCCCTTTCTCTTACTGCCTATTAAAATCTTGCCAGTGAGCAGCAGGTAAACACCTTTCAGGAGGTGAAGATTGAAAATTGTCACTTTATACTCCTTTAGTTTTTTTTTTTTTTTCAAACATCGAGCATGATGGTAACCATTTTTTTATCTTAAAAAAAATCTTTAATCTATGGTATAAGGCTGAGAAAGACCTATAAGAGAACAAGACAAGTTTACCTAATCTTGACAGCCCTGGGTGTAATCTCACTCTGCTTGTGACAAGTCAGACTCTAAGATTTATAACTCCTTAATCAAATGTCTAGAAGTCTCAGGAAATGTTATCATAGGACTTCCCTTCACATGACTTACTGAGAACTCAATAGACCGTTAGATAAGCTCTAGACTGAGCCGGACCTTAGAATAATTCAAATTGGCTAACAGTTCTTCTTCTTCTTCTTCTTCTTCTTCTTTTTTTCTTTTTTCTTTTCTCATTGGGGGTGGAATGAGTATTTTCATTCTGTGTTGACATGGGCGTGCTTACAGTCGTGTTATATATATCAGGGGGCTCTGTTGCTCCTAGTAGAAAGACACCGTCTGGTTTTGGCCCCGTGGTCTTCAGGTAAACATGATTCACATCCTGAGTCTTAGATCTGCATAGTGAGGGGACTCTGAGGAACCACGAGGATGATAAAAGCCATCTGCTGCTGGGGTGGTGACAGTGACATGCTCCCCGGGTGGCCCCAAAGGCAGCCTCCAAGAGGGCCTGGGTCCTGGCTCAGCGATGAGGAGGGGACTGCCATGGGTCATGAGCCACCCGTGCGTCAGTGGAAGGCTGAGTAAGAGCATGAGAACCGCTGCCGCGCTGGAACCACACCGGCCTTCTCATGTGGTCCAGGGGGCCCCGGCACCGCCGATACCACGAAGACCAGAATGACTGTCCCCACCCACAGCCAAACCAGAAACGTCCTGCTCACCCTGCCCTGTCATCAGAGGGGACTGTCAGCTGCCGTCTGACATCCCGCGTGCTTTGGCTCCTACCCCAGTCTGACCAGCACAGCCGTGCACAGCCCTTCTTACTGGTTGGTGACAGCTCACTTAGCGCACACGCCCAGAGACTGAGAGTGGGCAAGGTGGTGAGATGCACGGGGGGGGGGGGGGGGGGGGGAGATGGAGAGAGAGAGAGAGAAGGAGGTGGGGGGACTGACTCACAGCGAGAGAAGAGGGAGCCCGGGAAAGATGTATGGAGGGAAAGAGGAAGAGAGGGAACCCCAGGAAGGAAAAGGGCACCCCAGGGGAGACCCTGACATCACCTACGCCTGGTAGAGGCCCTTGACCAAGTGCTCAGGTTTCTAAGGATGGCTGAGGCTAGGATGGGGCACGGAGGCTGGCAGGGATCTAGCCTGGGCCTGCTGAGCAAAGCCAAAAGCAGAAAGGCAGCACTCTAATGTCAGCATTATCCATCAGACTTAGAGCTGGAATCTGTACTTTGAAGGATCCGGCTTCGCCTTCAAAAAAAAAAAAAAAAAAAAAAAATCCCGAGATTGTTACCAATTCAGAATTCAGACCTGGCAAGACAAAGTGAGACACCCAGGTTTCTAACCAGAGGGACTCTAGTTAGCTCGAGTAAATGGGAAGATTAAAATCAATGTAATTTAAACTTCGTCTCCCCAGGGGAGGCCGGCATCACAGGCTGCCAAAAAAGCGCCCATGCCCTTGATGTGTCAAGTAAAGTTACTTGTAAAAATAGGCACATTGACACAAAAGTTTTTTTCCTCCACCCCTATCTCCCCAGCAGGTTTTTTGAAACTTGGAATCATTCAGGTTTCATCTGTGAAACCCATCATTTGTTTCTAGAAGGTCACAGATTTTTATGAACCTCCTGGCTCACAAAGTATTGCCTAAATATCTGAAGACATGATTTTCCTTAGCCCACCCTGAGCTGCTGTGGTCAGCACCACTTTCTGTGTCAGGTCTTGCTCTGCATTGAAATCTTTTTCACATCCTCTTTCTGTAGATGTAATGGGGCTTCCGTACCCAACCCTGTGGTTCACAAGCTCTCTTCCAGCATTAGCGTTTGAAGAAGAAATCCAGAATGCTGAATAGGGGATGCAAGTGGGCAGAGAATTGGAAATGAGTAGTGGAAAAAGAGCTTGCTACTCCTGGTAAAGAAAAATTCTTTACAGTAAAGGGAATGTTTAACAGACAAAATACCTTCCAAATATGCAAAGCTGTGTTTATCTCGGAGAATTCTACAGGGAACAGATCCGTAGCATTAGCAATTATGACTTAGCTCGGAAGTTCCCCCCTCACCACCACCCCGTAATGCTTATAAACATCAATATAGCTTAGAGCTTTATGTTAAACTGTTTTTCTTCTATTTCTTTTAAGAGTTATTTGTCTAACATGCTTTTATTATCCTAGATGATGTGATTTGGAAAGAAAGCATTAATTCTCTTATCAGCTCTGTTGCTTTCCCAGTTGTTGAGAGAATTGAGCTGCAGTAGTAGTTTATGAAGTAAGCAGCATTAAATGGAGAGCTCATTGCTGATCAGACTGAGCCACTTCTGAACTGTGGCTATCCAGGCAAAGGGGATTGACAGCATTTTTGCGGCAAATGTATTGTCACCGCGTAGCAGGCAACAGAAATCAGGCACCTTCACACACTGCCACCTCCCAGCTCGTGGCTTTGTGTCATCTAAATTTTTGAGACACAAGGTGCCTTCACTCTTCACACCTTCACTCTTCACTCCATGTTGTTGGTTGAGTCTGAGTTCAGTGGATGGTGTTTCCTTGGGTGATGATTTTGAAAGGTCACGGCTGTTCAGTATAGATACTGTAAGTAATATGTATTCTATCATCCTTCTTCCACTGATGTCTACGTGTCCATTCATTCATTCATTCATTCAAGAGGCGCCAACTGACGGACTGCAGTGTGCCACATCCTGGCGGGTTTGGGCACCTATGGAGCTATTTCTAACTCTTAAACATTTTGCCTACATTATCATGTTAGAATAATGTCAAATATAACCTTGTCAAAACAACTAGGCTGTGGGGTGTCCTTGGCATACACTGTTCATGTGTGATTATTTTCTAATGAGCTTGATGATAAATTAGATGCTGGCAGCTCATGTAGGATCACTGGGTGAGGGGATGCTTCTGTCCCATACAGTCATTGACTCATTTATTCATCACGTGAATACTGAACACCTACTGTGTGTCACTGTGTGAGGTGCCGGACCCTTCCCCTTTTACTTGCTGAGTGATTTTAGAAGCTCATCTAAACCTCACTGCTTTTTGTTTGTTTTTCCCCGGTACTTCGCACCCTTCTTTTGCTCGTAGTCTTCCCATTACTTGAATTGATTGTACTTTATCTTCTCCATCCTATGTGTACTTTTCTTCCCCAACCAGCATAGAATCAATAACTAACCATTTCTGTAGCACGCTTTCTCCTGTCTTTCTTTCCCATATCCTCTCTTCCTCCACCGCTTTGGCCTTGGCAACTCTATGGCATTCCCTGCTCTTTCAAAGCTAATGCATACCACTGGCAGTGCTCTCAGAACCATGCCTCATAGGCAGCTCTGCATTCTGGACTCAACAAAGCAAGTCATCATGGGTTCATTAACCCCAGTGTTCATGCTTTCAGATTTCTCTCATTCACTGCACCGACTATACACTGTGCTTGAGCTTCCGCTACACCTACGTTCGATCTCAGAAGATGATTTAATTCCTCTTTTACTATTAAAGATTGTGGTCATATGACTCGTGAAACTTTCCTTCTCTAGACTCAGAATTTGCAGCATTTTTTCCTCTTTGATCATCTCAATAGTCTGCAAGATGAAGGAATTCTCAGTTTATTGAGCAGCTGCCATATTGGAGCTGGAGGTGTGATTGATTGTTCATGCCTACACTCTGCATCCTTCCATTGCTCATGATCTCAGTCATTCATTCAGCAAGATTCTGGATAGTAAGTATCCAGTACTATTAGGCTTTGGTGAAGAAGTGACAGGATATTCTTGACCTAATGGGAAGAGATGTTTAGTCATAATCATAATGAAAATGTGCCTGATCTTTAGCCAACATAAAAATAAAGTTCACCTGGAGACTTGGGAAGAAGTGTATCTCCTCTCTAAAAATAACATTTGAGCTGGGTTTCAAAGTATTCGTAGGAGTTTATTGACCAAAATAGTAGAAAAGTGGCTTCCAGCTGGAAGATAACAGTGTATGTAAAAATATGGAAGAGCAAAGCATGTTTGAAAAACAGCAAGTAACTGGGAGTAGTGCTGGGTTAGTGGAGGAGTCTAGCAGGAGAAAAGTCTGGGAAGTTACAAAGGGCCTGTTACTCCAAGCAAAGAAATTAAGATTAGCCTCCGAGAAGAGGGGAGTTTTGGAGGTTTGCAAGCTGGGGTGTGACCTGATCAGATTGGCTTTTGTTTTGAAATCATATGTATGGTAGTAGCAGAAGGTCACTGGTTATTATAGGTGAGAGATGATGGTAGCTGGATGGCCATGGGAATGAGGAAAAGAAATCTAACACACCAGACTAAGAATTACCAGGCCCTTGTGATCAACTCTGTGTCAAAAGAGATGTCAGTGACTTTTTCTGATCAAGGAAAGTAGAAGTTTTGAGGATAGATCGTTTTGTTTTGGACATGTTGAATTTTAAGGAATCTACATAACTTTGAGTGGTGGAAATAACTAATAAAGAGAGAAGTAGCTGCCAGGGATCCAATCTGGAGTAATTAGGGAATCAGTGGAGATAAAGCAAATATACAGGGCATAGAAGAATCTTACAGAATACCAATATGAGATTACACATCCCCTGGCCTGCCTGTTGTAAATTTTGCCTCCAGGGTTGAACCCCAGCCTTCTTACACTGGATCTGGGTGAAGCCCTTCATTCTAATTGGCTTCAGAGCTTAGGTACCACTATCCTAGCCTGGAAAATTGAGAATCCACAGTATAGAGAGTTGAAAGTAGTAGATAAAAACTTGGAGACCAAACCCTTTCAAGATACTTACCTGAATCGAAGAAAGGGGTTGAAGGTTGGCAACGGAAGAGCAGACAGGTACCCTGGAAATGATTATTTAGGGTCCAAGTACCTTGAATATATGTAGAGGCTAAAGTGTGGGAGCCAGTGGGGGGGGGTTGATGTTGGTGAGATGGTAGTTGATGGATGAGGGCACAGGTTTAAGAGTTAAGGTAGAAGGTGAACACCCTCTTAATCTCAGAAGGAAAAGAGAAAAGGGAAGAAGGATGAAGATACTTGATGTTGGGTGGGGGAATTCCCTCTTGCCTTCTCTGTCATCTTATCGAACTCAAGCTCTCTAAACCACTTGAAACCACCAACCACTCCTTCCTTCTTGAAACTCCCTTCTACCTTCTATGTCATTCTCGAGGGCTCTAGCCCTGACTGCGCCTCTGTAGTGTAATGGACAGAGATTGGATGACTTTGATATTCAAATTCTTGTCCACTAGTTTTGTGTGTGTATGTCTGTTAATACTTTCATATCTTTTGGTGTTTCCTTCTTTAAAAATGGAGGTTATATGGACCCCACAAAGTAGTTGTGAAGACTAGAACTTGGTATTCAGTAAATGTCACTCTTCCTGTTTCCTAAATATAGGAATGGACTATGATTTTTCCCAAGGACCCTCCCCACCCCCCTCAGTCTTACCCACTCCCTTTGAGCTGTAGCCTCTGTACTGATGGCTCCCCACCAGCCCGTGTTTTCACTTCTGCTTCTCTCCTGAGGACAACCTCTTCCCCTCACTTGGCTGTTCTCACAAGAGCATCATTATTCTCCCAATTACGTGGGCTAGAAATCTGAGAACCTTCATTGATGCTGGCTAAGCCCTTATAATCAAGTCCCAGCTTATCAGTTCTATGGCACAGGATCTCATTCATTCATTCATTCATCTGACATTGAATTATTTATCAAACTGCCTGGTACCCTGTTGGGTACAAAACATGATCCCTAGCTTACAGTTAAGCATTCAGAAAATTAGAATGCAGTGTACTGATTGCTATGCAAAAGTTTAGTACCAAACTTGATGAGACCCTATGGGAGAAGGCTTATTCACACTTGGTGGTGAAGGTAGTCTGGAAAAGCTTCTTAGCTTGAGCTGAATTTTGAGATTCAATAGGATTTAGATTCTTAAAGATTCATGGCAGACATACAGAGGTAGAAGGAGCCTGTGGCTACAGGTATAGAGGCATTAGAGTCAGTTGTTGAGTTGGCCACAGTTTAGACAAGGAAGCGGAGGCAAGATGGAGGGCCCTGGTATAGCGGATCATGAAGAGCTATATGCCTAGGCCAGTGCTATGCAATACAAGTAAAAGAGCCATATAAGGATTTTAAGCTGTCTATTAGCCATGTTAAGAAAAGTGAAAAGAATCTGGTATAAATTCTATAGTACTTTATTTAATCCAACTTATCCAAAATATCATTTCAGCATGTAATCAGTATTAAAAATTTATGGAATATACATTTTTTACATTCTTCTCTTGCATACTGCGTCTGAAAAATCATCTCAATTTGGATGTTAAAATTTCATCAGAAATACTTGGTCTGTATTTAAATTGCATAAAACTCATAGTTGAATAAATAGATTAGTGGATTCACATACCCAAGTTGTTCAACACATACTTAAAAGTTTTCCAGTAGCCTAACCGAGTATGGTATTTTTTAAATTTGAATTTAAGGTAATTTGCATTAAAATTGCCCATGTATTAAAAATCTAGTTCTCCTGTCATGCTGGACACATTCTAAGTGTTGGATATGCCTCATGTGGCTAGTGACTTTCATACTGGGTGGAACAGGCCTTCAGGTGTGGGACTCTATACTTGAGGCAATAAGAAGTCATTGAAGCAAGAGAGGTGAAGTATCAGACATGCTGTGGTGTGGCCAGCCTAGGAGATGCGTTAATTCACATTCCAAGTTACAAAGTGATGGGAGCATACTCCAAAGCAGCGGTTTGGAGAAGCAGATATTACTTACATGGAAGGGACAATGGATGGGGATTGTTACATTGAGAAATCAGAGAGAAGGAAGGCCATCCATTAATTCTTGATTTGGAATATGCCCTCTTTCCTGAAAACCCCCAGCTTGGGTTTGGATGGAGGAAGAAGTAGGTGATCTCAGTCTGAGACAAGGTCGAGGTGTTTTTAGGACATCAAGGTAGAAATGTCCAGAAAGTTGTGGGAGTAGGGTCTGCAACTCTGGAAAGTTATTTTGGTTGGCGAAAATGATCCCAGAGTCCTGGCAAACATGAGGTGAAGCCATGGGAAGGATAAGGTCTTCCAGGGATGTTGCTTTAGAGCAGGGGTCAGCAAACAACTGCCCTGGGGGCCAAATCCAGCTGCCACCTGTCTGGTAAATAAAGTCTTATTGGAACTCAGCCATACTCACTTGTTCATGTGTTGTTTCTGGCTACATTTGTACTCCAGCAGAACTGCTGCTCTAAGTAGTTGGGACAGAGACCTTGTGGTCTACAGAGCCACGAACAGTGGCTTTCTGACCCTTTTCAGAGAAAGTTTGCCAACCCTTGCTTCCAGTAGAGGAGCACTGAGGATGGAACTTGAGGCAAGGTGAAACATTTAAGAATGAGCAGAGGAAGTTAAAGCTCATTAAAAAGTGAGAAGGAGCCACCAGATGTGTAGGCAGAGAACCACTCCGAGCAGGGAAACCTGGAGGCAGAGAGAAGAGAATTTTTTTTCGAGAGAGAGACAATATGAATGACAGTGTCATGTGTTGTGAGAGGTCAAGTGAGGTAAGGATTGAAGAGTGTCAATAGAATTGAGCAGCTCCAAGCTCATTAGCAATTGTGGTAGGAATATTTTTAGCGGAGAGGTGGGGCAGAAGCCAGCTCTCAGTGGGCTGAGGAACGAGTGGGAGGCAGGAAGTGGAGACAGTGAGCTATAGTTCTTTCTATCAGTTCCATCAGCTGGTGGTGGAAGGAAGGAGAGAGCAGGAGGAAGCTGACAGATGCCCGGGGTCGAGGAGGGTTGTTTTCAGGTGGGCAAGCACACCTGACAGAGGCCTAGCTGAGAGGGACCAGTGGGAGAGGAAGATTTGGATGGAGATGGAGCAGGTGCTCAAGAGGCAGCAGGAGGTGGGTGCGAGATCCAGCTTTCATTTTAATTCCCACCCTTACCACCTCTGTCAGCCCGGGATTCAAACTCAGTAATTGGTCCCTCAGTTTCCCTCCTTGAGCTCCATCTTGGGCACTTGTATCTGCATCCTAGAAGGCTGGCCTTCCCCAGCCCTACCCGCTTCCTGCTCAGTTAAGGTTCTGCCTCCACTCTGCATTTTCAGGCTTAGCCACTTCCCTTTGCAGGCCACTCCCATCCTCTTTGTTTGGAGCACACCCTGCCTCCGCCCCCTCTCTGCCCTCCTCATGCCTAAACTTCTTCAAATACTGTACTCCATTCAGATGTCAGGGTGTCACCTGAGTCTTGCCTAACCTGACCCGTAATAGGTGCTCAGTTCAGTAGTATTTATGAAGTAGAAATGCAAGCAAAAAAATCCCAAGTCATTAAAATTTTAAGGCACGTTATGAATTGCACGTTATAAATTTATTATTGAACAAGAAATAGGACTCATTGCTTTGATCCCATAATAAAAACAGTACAGATCCACATAGAACATTTTTCTCAACCATGACTCTGTTGGCCCACGGGACTGGGTGAACTTTGTTGTGGGAGCTGTCTCGTGCATTCTAGGAGGTTTAGCAGCGTCTCTGGCTTCCCAGTAGCTCCTCTTCCCTCGGCTTGTGGCAACTATGGTGTCTCCAGGTATTCCAAAAGTCCTCTAAGGGATATCCTTTTCCCTCCTACTTCACATTTTTTAGTAGTTGGATCCAAGGGAAATTATCCTAAAGATATATCTTTTAAAAAAAAATTCTTATTTATTTTTTATTTAAATTCTTATTTAGTTAACATATAATGTATAATTCATTTCAAGGGCAAATTCAGTGATTCACCAGTTGCATGTAACCCCTTGTGGTCATTACATCAAGTGCCCTCCTTAATCTCCATCACCCAGTTATCACCCACATCCCCCCCCTCCACCCCTCTAGCGACCCTCAGTTTGTACCCTGTAGTAAAGAGTCTTTTATGGTTTGCCTAAAGATACATCTTATTCCAGGCGGGAATAAATGAAAATCACCCATTTTTGAGCAGTAAGCAAGCTACCAGTGGCTGTGTTCTATTCCATCTAACAATGCATCCAGTTATAAAAATTAAAACAAATGCTCTGATGTGTGAGCATTGTTTGGTTGTATCACTCAGCTACTGTTGTTAAGACCTTAAGGTCCTAACACGAACCACGTTTCCCACGCACATACTTCTCTTTTTCAAATTAGCTGTTGCTTTCTATTCTTTGATCAGGGGCATTCTGATACAAGTGAGGTCAGAAATCTCCCATCACAAATATCCACCTGTTGGAAGAAAGCCAGCTTCTTGAAAAGGACCCTATAACTTGTACAAACATGGAGAGCTGTGACATCGTATTTCAAATTTTTATTTAAAGTTCGTGAATTCGTGGGAAATAAGCAAGGGAAAGACCTGATGGACTTTGCAGGGTTGTATTAAGGAACACTTGAACACACCCAGCTGTAATCTTATGAAAGCTTCCTACTTAATGTGGTAGACTCAAGTCACTCTGCTCCTGGGGCGGGCATCCTCAGTGATGTGGGTTTGGTTATGGGCATTCTTTGATTCCTGTTCAGTCCAGTTTTCCCACTGTATAGATGTGTGCTAAGTGCACTATCAATTAACTACTGGTGTCCACAGTAGAACTTACAGGTTGCTCATCCTCCCTGCAATTATTAGCATGTACTTTCTGGACTTTAGCAAACTGCGTATTCAAAGAAATGGTGCTGAAAAGCCAATTAAAGATTTGGTCTTTAGGTATCTAAAGGCTTTCAAATGATAATCAGAAGACTGCTTAGAACAAGACTGATTTGCAGTATCACCCTCTGTCCTGCTCTGCATTTTTCCTTTTTTTTTTTAAAGGATTAGAAGCAGCCTCCATTAGAGACCACCCTGTCCTTTTCTTCTTTTTTAATTTATTTATGATAGTCAGAGAGAGAGAGAGAGAGAGAGAGAGAGAGAGAGGCAGAGACACAGGCAGAGGGAGAAGCAGGCTCCATGCACCGGGAGCCCGACGTGGGATTCGATCCCGGGTCTCCAGGATCGCGCCCTGGACCAAAGGCAGGTGCCAAACCGCTGCACCACCCAGGGATCCCTGCATTTTTCCTTTTAACTCCAACGTGGTTAACAAGAGTTAATTCTCAACAATAACCTGGAAAGTTAATGTCGTTTTCTAAGCTGTCATTAGAAGAAATGTTGACTTTATTGATGTCGTATTCCTCATAGAGCCAGGAAAAAGCAGGAAAATATGGTAAAAAAATCACTTCACTAAGAACACGGTCCTACTTCAGGCTCATTTTATGATGGGGAGAAGAGTATTCTGCGCTTGGGAGTTTTTTAGTGGCTTCCCAAAGGTCTGGGTTTTATGGGCTCCTCATAATCACTGTGATTTATTGAACACCTACTACATACAAGGCACTTTACATATATTAACTTTGTGTGCTCTCAGAGCACTGTGCATTTTTCATAGTAGCACTTACCACAGTTCTAATCTCCACTTATTTATATGACTAATTGATTACTGTGTGTCTTCCCCATAAGACAGTCACCTCCATGTTGATGGGTCTTCATCAGGTTTTGTTCCACATTTTTGCCCTAACACTCAGTACAGGGTCTGATACATGTTAGATACAAAATAAATATTGCTCAGAGGGATGAGTGAACCCAAATGCAGAATGGTATGATTTTAGGGAAGGAGAAATGGAAAGATAGAGTGGCTGGGTGGCTTGTTGAAACCCTCAAGTGGGCAGAGTGGGAAATCACGTTCATGTATGTCTGGTCTGGTATCTGCTCCCCTTCCCACCACACTTGCCTTCTCAAGCTTTAATATGCTTCTGAATCGCCTGGAGGAGGGGTTGTTATCAAATGGCAGATTCTCACTCAGGAGGTCTGAGATGAGCCTGAGAATTTGCATTTGTCATAAGCTCCCTGGTGACACCATGCTCCTCTCCATAGCACTATGCTCTGTCTGTACCGTGGTTGCAGTGTAAAAGGTGGTAACTTCCTATCTGTCGGAAGCATATGTGATTTCCTCTGGAAAGCCCTGCCAGAGTACTTGCTCTTGTACTGGTCTAAGGAAAGTGCCACTGGCATCCGCTCTTGAATAAATACATTGGCCTCATCTATCAGTTAGTTGGTTCTCCACGGGCTTGGAGAATCTTAACTCAGGTATTGATGACGCTGGTGGGCCCCAGTATCCAGTACCCCCAGCCACTCAAATTTACCACAGATATGCCAAGGAGTAGCAGCACCTTTGAAAGTTTCTTTGGGTGTTTAGTTGATGAATGAGTCCTCTTCAGAATCTGAGGTCGTCAGACATCAAGTGGTCCCACTATCAATTCTGTAGCCATCCAGTGGCCCCAGCACCCAGGGTGTGAAGGGAGGCTGCTGTCAATGACCTGCTGTTGGGCACCCACTCTACCTCTTCTGAGCACCTCAGGCTCTCCCCTTCTTTGGGCATCTCTATAAGAGTTTCTTCCTAACTATCCTTTCTGGGTCAGTGTTCCCTTCTAGCTCTTGAGAAATAGGTACAGAAATCGCCCTTTTTACTACTCCAGAGCAGGGGGTCCAAGGACTAGGTGGTTATTGTGACCATTTGACACCACACGGGGGAGCATATCTCTGTTAGAAGTGGCTTCTCTATCAGAGTTGTGATTACTTATCACCAAGCCGTTTGATACCCAGCCCCACCTATACTTTGTCACCAGCCTCTGGCTGTTTCAGTTTCTGAGTTGACCCTTGCTGACTATAGGATGAAACCTGCATTCTCATCTTCGGGCTGACTGAGTATTCTTTGCAACCATTCACACCATATCTATTCATAATCTTTGTGGCTGATTGGAGCCTACCTTCATTCATCATGGCACCATTTTTGTGTGTATGCAAGACTTGAAGATTTGTATATGTTGTGTTCTAATTGTATAGCAGTAAAAATTGAAGGGGCACTTTTAAAAAGATTTATTTTAGCTCTGTATTTTGAAAAACTCTTTCAAATACACTTTCCTTTATAGTATTCAGCTGTGTTAAATGTTCATGAAGGGTGGTTTAATGAGATGAAGACTTACAAGTTAAGGGCATCATTATATTATTGAAATAATACTGAAAGTAAATTGGCAGATACCTGTAGTTTGTCCTGAAGTCACTTATTTGAAGAGCTTGCTTTAGTTCTCTTTGCATGGACAGATAAGGCCCAGGAATTATAGATGATGAATAAGGAATATACCACTGATGGAATTTTCTTAAAGCACATGATGTGTTTTCACATCTTTTCTATCTTTTTACATTAGGCTTTCTCCGTTTCATTTAAATTCTTCATTTGTTTGGTAATGTTGTTTTGCTTTTAACTCTGTAAACGATACGCTGATGCCGTTGTATTAATCAGCCTCCCAAAGGTGATGATTAAAGCATACAGATGTGGGAAGCCACAAATACAAAAGACAGCTTACATCTCACTTTTCTTTTATATATATAAATTATTCCCACTTTGTAATACCTTAGCATCATGGTCATTGTTCCCATAAAAAATACTGTATTTTGTGAAATGATACAATTATGAGGCATTTCCCATTATGTAGACACCATGTCTTTAAATTATAGCAATTTCTTAAGATTTTAAGGCAAAATGAGCTCTTAGAAGTGTGATTAATAGCAGGGAATGAGGCTAATGCTGGGTCGTCGGTGGCACTCCATTACAAAAAAAGGTTGGACTCATAAAAGCATCCATCTTTTTGACCAATAAAGCATTTGAGTGATATGCTTACAGTTTTTATCCTATAGTAGTTACTTGGTACTGAGTAAACTCTGAACTCATGTTCTAGAAAGGCAGTATGTATGTAAGTGGCCCATGAACTGTTGTTCCTTGATGGTGTGAGAAAAGGCAGGCCTGTGAGGGAGGCTTATGTTGGAGCTGCCAGTCTGATTTTTACGCTGTCTTGTACAGGCTTAATACTCATGGCACAGGAGCCCCATGGCTTTGGGGGCCAAGAATAGAAAGTCTGGTCAGTTGATTATTTATTTCTCCACCAGCATGTGTGTACCCAGGAGGCGCTGTGCCAGCGCTTACTGAAATGCATTCTTAGGAATATTATGCTCTGGAGTCAGGGATATAACCTGCTCCTCACAGGGGTCTCTTAAGTCTCACCTCTTGCCCAGTGCCCCAGTACATAAGCTTGTACCACTCACTGGTGTGTTGGAAGAGGATTTTTAGGTAGTTCATAAATCATTCACCAGTTCTCATTATTGCGATTTGATGTTGAAGCAATTCCATTTTCAGCCTGTTTTAATCCTTCCGATAAAGCCAAGGAGAAAGTTTCCATTTGGTACTAGTATGTCTTTAATCTCTCTCTTCCAGTTGTAAGCTCATTATTTAACAAAGAAAGAACATGGCTCCTGCTCAGAGCCTTTGTGGACAGCAGGATCTAGCTAGAATTTAATAACATTGGTTGGGTTGTATTACATTTATTATAAAGTCTTTCTCTTCTATAAAGGGATACACACTGGCTTTCCATTTGACGAAGTGATACAAAGTTTCCTCTGCAATAGATTTATATGTTTGTCAAAAGTGAATACATTTTAAAAATAGTGTTGGTGGAGGTATAGAGCTAGATGGCAGAAATCACAAAGGTGAAGGTAGAAATGAATGCCTGAGCCTGGAGAACCAGCTCAAGTGTCCACTCAGGTGCCATGAACCATTCTGAGAATCTCAGAATTTGGGAGATTTTCATCCCAGAGAGATGTGGGATTGTGAAGCCCTACCCAGAGCTTCCTTGGGATTGTTCTCATCTTTTGAAATAGTTGATCAAACAGGTTATTTAAAAGACTTCTTAGCAAACGGGTTCTTTCACTTTAATTATTTTTATTTTATTTTGCAATTAAGGTTTATAACGTGGGGTCTTTGGGGAACAAAATAAGTAACTGGGCACATGCATGTAAAACTGAAGCTGGGTTAGGGTTTTTACCACCCGACCGAGGCAGAGGAGAAAAGCACATTATTTATCCTGTTCTTGGTAAGGAATCAGTAGAACCACTTTTGAATATAAACACGTCCTCCTTTGGGTAGCGATCATGTGGCTAGGTTTAGCTTGGCTCTCAAAACTCCCCAGCTCAGTTACGATTGGCCTTTGTCGAGAGAAATGGTTTCAACTCTTTGGATTACCTTGTAGAATTGTAAACTCTCTTTGTAATCCTTCACTGGTACTCTAGTTCATCTAGGCGTTAGGAAAAGAAAACAAAAATGGAAGGCCGGAGAAGTCCTGGAAAAGACTGGAAGTGCGGATGGTGTGGGTAATGAAGATGGGGAAAACGGATGACGGGTCACAGCATTCTGCTTTTACTTCTTCATTTCTTTCTCCCCGCGAGTTTCACTAGAGCGTCAGATCAGGCACTTCACTTTTCTTTGTCTCTTGTTCATCTAGGCCACGTGCATATGCATGGCACCTGAGAGTGTTCAGTTTCCAAAGCATTTGAGGAAGAGTCTCACTGTTAGCCGTTCCTGTGGCCAAGTCTGCATCATCATTCCGAGGGGGGCAAGGCTGGCTTTCCCTCTCGAGGGCAGTGGAACAGCTCCAGTCCCAGGCAGCTTGTGAGGGCAAAACAGGAGCAGACCCAGGGTCCCTTCTGTGGGTCTATATGGTGGTAATAGGTCCACAGACCTGAGAAAGTCCCTCCTGCGAGGACACAGAGGGCTCACCAGACATTTGCTCTCCAGTCTTTTGATGAGGTTTTAGGGGTTGCATTGGTTTGGGGAAAGGAGACTGTCAGCAGTGATGGACTTGGGAAACAAACCACAGCATAACAAAACAGAAACACAAAATCCTCTTGTTAGCTGTGATGTTAGGGTTGCAGAACAAAGATTAGATTATAGGAGGAGGGGATGAAAGCAAGAGCAGCTAGAGAAGGTGAAGAGGTTTAGAGTGGACTTGGTGGTGGGCCACATCGGTGATGGGTGAGGGGACCGCTAAAGTTTTGTTAACATCTGTTAGACAGAGATGGAAGTTCCAGTAATCTGAAGGTTACTAATATACTTGCCACCATCCTCTGAGGTGTATCTTTAGTTTTTTAGGTTTTTTTTTTTTAATTTCATTTTCTCATTTCAAATTTTGCTTTAGATATCCAGCAGGGTTCTACTGTACTTTGGACTAACATAAAACAGAATTTTAAAAAATTAATTAACCGATAATGAATGTAAGGTAGGAATTAGCAAACTGGTTTTCAGTATGTTTTGCTTATTAAATATAAAGTAATGGAGAGATACTGTTCACACGGATCACAATTAAATAGTGATATTAAACAGTCTGAAAGGTAGATTAAAAATAATGCTTCCAAAAAAATAATGCTTCCATTGCAAATTATACACCTAAATATAGTATCTGTGATAAAACATGATAGCTTTCTTATAATACACAGCAAACTGTTTTACATGTTCTTGTACATGAAGCACATTTTTGAAGATGAAACATTTCTAACACTTCTGTTAATGTAGACATTGAACTCACTCACTCTTCAAAGACCTCAGATTTATTCGATAATCCGACAAACTGACCTCCTGAGTGGCTCTCTGTAACATCAGTTGATTAATTTATTTATATCGTGTTTTTTAAGGGCATCATACCCGGATATAGTTTGATTTTTGCTGCGTACTTGAGAAACACATCTGTTTGCGTGTGGACCCAGTGCGCTTAAAGGTATCTTGGAACAAGAAACTCGAAGAGAAGGAACATGAGGGCTCTCCTTTTAGATAAAACATTCAAGATCCGAATCGGTGTCTGACCCATATATTTCATTGATAAAAGAAGATGAGCCCAGGAGATGAATGTATAGTTACTCAAGCATGAAAACATTCCAGTCTTTTAGAGCTGTGACCAAATCCAATCTTTAGTAGTTTAAACCATGTGGATGCTTTATTTTTATCTACAAGGCAGGAAGTAAAAAGGCGTTGACTGAGCTGTTTGCTTCATCTGGAGGTGACCTCTTTTTTCTTAAAGGGGGCCATCATTTTGTTATTTCCGAGCAACATTGCCAGCAAAGAGTTAACCGGATTTCACTTGATTTGCTCTGGCTTATATGATGATGAGTAATGCGAGGTTGGTAACAGCAAATTGTTGTTTATAAGCAAACATGGCATTGTGCAAACAGGCAGGCCTGGTCTCCAACTGGTTTGATTTCATGGTGGTCAGCAGCTGATCTGTGTAACATACAACCTTTCTGCCTCTCTAAATGTCAGAAGAATGACTGTTTGTTTATCTTGCCTTCTTTGCAGCTGTTTACTCTGTAATGCATTTACCTCGACCTTGATTCCGAAGAGTGGCCCCTTTCTCCTCCCTAGCCCTGTTTACATTAGTCCTGCCCCTGGTGTCACCTATGAAATCTGTTGATTATTCCACCTGGTTAATGTTAAATTGCTCTTGTAAGATGATGTGTTTGTTCATAAACACAAATGCTGGGCCCCTTGTTTACTGTACCCATGGCAGCAATCGTTATTAAACAAATATTGCTTTGTTTGCGGGGTGCGAGCAGCAGTTTATCCTGCAAGGTCTGTTTAAAAAACACACACACATTTAAAAAAAAGAAAACTTAAATACTAGAATTTTGATAAAGAAAGAAAAAAGGGGAACTTGTCCCTGGAATGTGGTTGAAACAGACTTAGGTTTGCTTTTCTTATCTTTTGCTTGGATGAAGGGGCTGGAGAGATTAGCAAGTTGTTTGGTTTTTCTAAGAGATTTCCTTAGTGTAATGATATCTATGCAGTTGTTTGCTTTTTTCAGAAGGGAGAGAGCTCTCCTGAAAGGCCACTAGCTTAGTAATAGAACATCAGATGGCTAGAAAACTCTTTGTGGAGCAAACAAGGACTTAGAAGGTGTAGGAGAAAAAGTCTAGTGCTATGAACAAGGCAGTCACCTTCGAAAGGTACAATCCTTGGATGTTGTATTATTGTGTGTGTTCATTGTGTGTCGTTGTGTGGGCTCCATAGGATCCTGTGTGTGATGGGTGTACTCGTTCAAGTTTGCAAAGGGAAGATTAACTTTGAGTTTAATGTATTGTGAACAAATTCTCGGTGATATAAAGAGACATCCTAACTGGGAAGAAATCATACAGTTGATATACATATGTTTTTACAAGCTAGTGTTTTAATTCTTACCTGATATTCTCACCTGTCTCATTTTAAAATGAGTTCTATGCGTTGTATCATTTCTAGTTAAGTAAAGGAGACATTGGGTCTCTTTGTTCAGCTTGATGTGTGTAACTCTTGTCCCATGGTCACTGAGAGTCACATTAGAGAAGACCAAACATTAGCCTGTCCTTTGTCAGTGTTTTGCAAACAACAGAGAAAACAGCTTACATCATCTTTGTTTTTTGTGTTTTTAATTATTGTTTGTTGCTGTTTCTGATTTTGTGTTGTGTTTCAATACTAGGCAGGGCCTGCTAGCATTTGCTGTAAATTACAAGGGTAAAATACAGACTGGGTTGAGGGTGGAGGCTAGGGGTAATGACCTTCAACAAATTGTGGTCTTTTATATCAAGAGAAAGCCTGTTCATCTGTCTGTAAGAGCAACTTTCCCGGGGGGGGGGGGGATACATATATGCATACTGAAGTTTTTGAAGGATAAAATTAAATAATTGTCCCTTTCACACAATGGAGAAGTGCAAGCACTGACTTCTGATGGCCTGCATTCACTAAGCTGCCGTGATGCTCTGAACATATTGTTCACTTTGGCCACTAGAGCGGTTAGGGGCTGGAGGCAAAAGCAGGAGATAGGTGAAGTGTGTCATTGTGCACACTAGCCACTAATTGATGTTAGGAACCTGGCCCCATGTATATGAAACTATATAATATATGGAAATGAAAAAAAAAAAATTCCGACCTGGTTGTTGGTTACTTTATTCCACTAGGCTATTTGTGACAGTTCAGCTGTTTGAATGTTCAGACGATTCAAGTTTGGCAGGCCTTGTTAATTCTCAAACTTACACTCTGTTGTGTTCTGTAAAAATGCATTTTAATTAAGCTCCCTAGAACACCTGGCCCCATCATACCCTAAGCTGCAGAGGCTTCCTTGTGGCAAAGCAAACAGCCTAACACAGGATTGACAAAGCTCCTTTTTGGTCTCTGTTTAATTATTTGAGCTCGTCTGGATTAATATGCCAAGGGAGTGGGTTATGCATTCTCCTTTGTACTTCTGTTTCCTAGAGCAGCTCCTTTCTAACTTCCAAAGTTTGCACACAGTTGCTATGATTACAGCGCTTAAACTCTTATCCACTGGGAGGGAAGGAAAACAAGACCACCAGCGGCCGAAATTCTGAAAATATAGACATTTGTAACTTTTAAGGGGGTGGGTGTTTTTATCCATGCTTATTGATGACTTATGAAGACCATGGAAGTTTTTTTTTAAGACAGGCTGTTAGAGCAAGACACACACAGTGCATCTGAACAACCGTCCTGTCTTGGTGTTGGAATTCAAGAATTCTTTTTCTTCGAAAATATAAAATTTCTGGTCTTTACTATGAAAGTCTGGTAGAGAAGGGAAATCATGTTTTTCTTAGGAACATTATTTTATTACCACCCTATTCCTCTAACTCCGTTGTGAGTCATGCATTACAGGGAAAATTAAACATCCTGCTCTCTACCTTTTTCCAGTCCAGCTGAATTGAATATTAACTGTTGACCATGGATTTTGGTACAGCTTTTCATTGATTGAGTATCGTCAAATTTTCAATGATTGGGACAGTCCTACTTTCGTTATGACTTAAAACGATTTAATGGCTTACTTTAGTTTCTGAGTTTCAGAAATCCAAAATGATGAGTCCTTCCAAAGGAAGTGCAGGACATATAGGGTATTTTAAAATTAGGAGCATCAAGGTGGTGGCCAGCACAAGCCCTTGAACTCATTTGATTGAGAAACTGGAGTTGTATTTTCCTATCATTTAATCATTTAGCTAAGAATTCAGCAATTACGTTTTAAGTTCCTACTATAGTAGTCCTTCGTATCCACGATTTTGCTTTCTGTGGATTCAGTTACCCGTGGTCTACTGGGGTTGAAAAGCAGATTATCCTCCTTCTGAGGTATTGTTAGAAGGCTGTGTCATAACGCCCAGGTCATTCACCTCACTTCAGCTCCTCACGTAGACATTTTATCATCTCACGTCATCACAAGAAGGAGAAGGGTGAGTACAGTACATTAAGATATTTTGGTGGAGGGAGAGAGACCACATTCACATAACTTTTAGTACACTATATCGTAATAATTACTCTAGTTTATTTTTGTTTTTAATCTCTTACTGTCCCTAACTTATGAGTTAAATTTTATCATAGATATGTATGTATGTAGGATTTGGTATTATCTGCAATTTCAGGCATCCTTTGGGGGTCACCGAACGTATATGCAGGGTGTGCCTGAAAGTCAAGTTCAAAATAAAGGCTTTTTTCCCCCCCAAATTGTTATTAAAGAAATGGCGTTGGGAGAGGCCAGGAAGGGGATCATTTTACTCTGAATGCCTCTTTATCTGTTTACCTGATAAACAGAGAGTACTTCTAGTTTGATTGATAAATACACACTAGTTCCTAGTTCTTTTTTTTCTCCTCCTTTAAACTATAAAGGTAAGAGAGCTACCATACATTACTACCAGTGAGTGTAATTATCCCCCCAGACTTCTCGCCGACTGAAGATTCCTTGCTTTGCTGAGCACCCGTAGCTGTCGGTTTCCCCGCTCTAGCTGTCTGAGATGCATCCAGGACATCCTCGCCTGTACCCGTTCCTTTCCAGCCCCAAGTCCTGCATTTCCCGCAGCAGTAGCTTCTTGAGAATGGGTGTATCACAGCTTTCCAAGAGGGGTGCTCCTAGAGCTGTTTCTTTCTCTGTTGAGAGGCCCAGCTCGACGCTTGCCATGATATCCTCAACCTCTGCTGACCTAAGATTTAGGAACATTCCAATTTTGCCCTTATCTCCCATATGGCTACATAAGCAGCCTCTTTTTTTTTTCTTTTTGAACACATTTTTGACTATTTCATTGCTCCTGAACTTTTTCTTCCTAAGTGCTAAATGAAGTTCCAGATTTTTAAAGATAGATCTAGATATCTACAGTGCACGATAAAGTTGATAATACATAAATCATTTTTAACAACAGGTAATATGCATAATTTATAGTGTTACAGTGCTATCTTTTTGATATTTATGATGGATAATGCTCAGTTTTTGCCCTCATATTACTGCTTTAAATTATACCACAGGAAAATTAATGAGAAAGTAGATTTATGGGTTTCATTTGTTTGTCAATTCGGAAATTAATTGGGTGTTAATTTTAGCCGTCCCTCATCAGACCAGGACTTCAGTATGTGTGCATTACTTTGCATTCATTGTAGCTTACCTCCCATTTACTGTGGGTCACTAGCTTTGCATACATTAAAATAGCCCTCCGGCTCATTCCCTTGATTACTTTTTGAACTGCCATGCATTAGAAAATTTACGCCTTTCTGTTATAATTATGAAAATTTGGTATTGGAAGATGTTGCCTTCATAACACAGGCAGCACACTGACTTCTCTTCCTAAACTTGACCCATGAATGGTCTTTCCGTGAAATGGGACCCCTGCCATTGGATAGTGGATAGACAGACAGTTGTGTCTGAAGAGTTCATTCACAACTTGTGGGAGTGATCTCAGATGTGAAAATAATCCGCTGGCATTATTTTGTTTCTCCTTTCAGTCTTCCTCCTCCCTTTCTTTTTCTTTGAGAGTATGCTACAAAATCCCCACTTACAGTGATTCTGCATCTTGGGGCCACTTGGGGGCCTTTCATCCTGTCCTTTCTTCACCTGCTTCCTTAACCCCTCAGTTTCACTTGTAATCCCTCCGCCAGCCCTTCACCTTGTTGCTGCTCCAGGGCATCTTGCCAGGTGAAGGGTGAACACTTGCAAACCACATGCCACCGGCTAGGAAATGCAAAATCTCCATTGTCAAAGCCAGACTTTCTTCAGGGATGCTTTCTGTTCTTGAGTCCCTATTTGGAATGGGAGGAGCTTCTGCTAGAAGATGGAAAGTAAGGGGCTGGGTTAGTGTCCTGCACCTCCCTGCTGTTTGCCTGCTGGCAGAGAAGAATCTCCTTAGCTGCACTTTGCTCCTTACAACTCCTTTATGTGTAATATGTTGCCAGATAGACCTCTTGCACATTTAAAGGGAAACCGTTCATTTATCTGATGAGACCCAGAAGTAAATGCCTGCTTTATATCTTAATACACACAAGTTTTTCTTTCCTGTGTTGCATGAATGTGATCAGTGTGGACTTTGAATCATCAAGTTGTGACATGAGTCCTTCTTTTAGAACTAGGGCTAGCCTGACTCCCACCTTTATTCTTGTCCTGTCTACAAACTCTGCACGGAGTCTGAGGACGAAGTAGTTCTAAAATACAGGAATTCACATAGTTTCTCCATTCTCAGAGTTGCTGTCTTCCTCCTTTCCTCCTTCTCATCCCTCTGTCTTCCCCTCCCACCTTTGCTCCTTCCCCTTGTCTGTCCCTCCCATCCCTACCTCCTTCCTGTCTTCTCCTTCCCCCTACCCCCTCCCTTTCTTCTTCTCCCCACCCCCCCTCCCAGCTCAAAATGCCTTCCATTTTCCTTCTTTCCTGGCAGTGGACGAACAATGAGAAAGAGGCTCTTCTCTTTGGGATGTGGGAGGACCGTGCCATCACCATCATCATTTTCCTACAAGTGATTTCACTATTAACTTCTCTTCTCTTCTCCCCCATAGAAGTAGAAATATATTTTACAAAACTATGTTTAGTTTAATTTACACATCCTTTCATGAACAGACCAAGTTCTTTAAGGGCATTTATTCTGCTTCATATAAATAATTGATCAGCCAAGTTAATTTACTTCTGCCTGACTTGGTCAACCTTAATTAACTGCCCTGGAATCAAGACTGAACTTTTTGTTAGCTTAAAATCTTTCACGAGCATGATAACAAGGGCTTTATTTTCCTTAAATTTTCAGCATCAACACTGTAACCAAGGAAATAATCATAATAATAAAGCATTGCTTTAATTTACTATAAATACATTGGCCTGGACGTTATGAATTTTCCAGAATACTTCCAGAGTATGCTCTGTTGGCAATGACAACAAATAAGCATGCTAAACTCAGTTCTTGTCCTTTTCTTCAAGTTCCTTCAGCACAAAAATCGATCTTTTGAAATCAGTAGCTCTGTCATGTTTCCAAGCGAGACAAGAAGTGGGCCATTTTGGCTTCTTTAAGCTTTCTGATATCCATGTGATTACAGCCTCAGCCTTTGCAAGGTTGTGTTGAATGGATCATATGTGACTTAAACAGGCTCAGTGCATTCAGAGAAGCCATGCAAGCAGCCAGAGGAAGACTTGTGTTTGTTTCTGAAGGGCTTGTTAGTGGGCACGGGTGGTCATGTCCTCCAGGTGCTAATGCCTTCATATTCGAGCACTTTGATTGTGTATCATTTCTTGTTCTCAATTTACCATGGAGCAAAGCAGTTCAGTGGTTATAAGGAGTCCCAGAGAGAAGTGGAGGTTATACAAACTGAGTGTCTATGACAAGCTCCCTCTAAGAAAAGAGGGTACAGTGTTGTTCGATGTCAGAAAACATGCTTGCCTCTTGTATACATTGACCTGCTTTCAGATGACTCTCAAATTGTAAAACTCAATAGAAAAAGACAGAGGTGTTTGCTAAAGAATGCTGACGCTTTTTGCCTTTTTGTTGTTGTTGTTGTTTTGGTCCACCTGCCACCCTGATATTGTCTTTCCTGGAATTACTTAGTTTTCTTTTTCATTCATTTACTAATTCACCACCTTTCCCAGGGCTTTGCAAATGGGAAATTCTCTGTCATTCATTGAATGGACAAGTTCATGTCTGAAATGGAAAATGATTATGGCTGTATCTATCCTTAACCTACCACTGACCGTTAGTTTTCTTAACTGTAAAATGGGGATAGACTTCACCTGTCTCTTCTCCCTGATAGACTTGTTATGAGTTTGAAAAGTACCTCAGAGAGCCTTGTAGTTTGTGAAGTGTTGTACAGACATAAAGGCTTATTAAATGGCTTGGAACATTCCATAGAAAGAACCATTGCCAGCCCAGATATTGTTAGAAATGTTCTTAGACATCGACACTCCTAATTTTTCACATGTGCTTTTCAAAAAGCTGTTTTCTCCTGATTGGTGTGGGAGATTATGGGAAATTTTAAATCTTGCAACCTACATACTACTGTTAGCACTTGACTAATTAAGGACATCCTCAGACCAAAATAATCCTTTATGCAATTTCGGTCCCAATGCCTGCACTCTCACAGACCCGATTCGCAAGCCAAGCTGCTTGGCGTGATGCCTGCAAAACTTCTACTGGAGGACTTGGCAGTCTTCTTGGAACTGCGTAGAGCAAAACCTTCTCATCAAATTGTGGATTGGAGATTGTTCTTACTCCACCCACCACCACAGTGTCAAACCAAAGAAACAGAAGCAGGGCCAGTCTCTTAGGCACCTGTTCTGAGGTCAGGCATCCCAGTGGTCACAGGGTATGAAGGCAGCAATCTTTCCGATAGTTCTGGGGACGGGATATTTGGCTAAATATGCCCCATTCTCAGGGCAGGTATAGATTTCACGTGTAAGCCATGTTTTTGTCTTTTGGGGTGGGGGGGTCCACTCACTGATATGAATAGGCTTTCCAGAAAGTTTTAAAAAAAGTTTCTGTTTTTTCTTTAGGTATGCTTGTGACATACTCTAAGAATTCAGTGAGTCTCCCTGTTAACTACTCTAGGACAACCATTCTCTCCCTTAAATACCTCAATGCTGTCTTTTCCTTCGTTTCTATACAAATGGGCATATTTGTGAAACAGAAACTGAAACATTGGGGGGAAAATCCCCTCAATTTCACAAATTAATTCCTTTTTTGGCAACAAACAAGTACTAGCACTGCCTGGTTCTTCTATCTTAGAGAAAGTTTTAGTTGTATTTTTGAAAGATTTTCTACTCTGCAGACCGTAAGGATATAAATGGGTTTAAAGGACCTTAATTACTGGAAAGTCTGATCTAAAGAGAATGAATCAGCTGTTGCATCTGAGTTTGTTTCCCACCTGTCAACAAAAAATGCCATTCTTAATCCCCTTCAGAATTGGATTAACTTTAAAAAATAAGTCTTCTGGGTTCCTAAAGTTTATACTCAAGTTGGATCATACAGTGCGCTGAAAGGAAGTAAAGAAAGATGTGAATTTTTCTGCTTTTAATTTTCCATCGGGCTTTTGTGGAAGTCGGTAGAAAAGGGATTTAAACCAACTTCTAGCAAGAGGGCAGCCGCAGCTAAACATGTCCCAAGTGTTTCCATTTCCCCATTGTCCCATTATTTCACCGGGGGTGGGGGGGCAGGGGGCGGCAGTGGGGAGGGGAAGAAATCTGTAGCACTGGTTGTGCATGACTTTCCATGGAGCAAAAATATTTGCGATACAAGTTTTCAGCCCTTTTATCTGAGATGGTGGCTCACGTTAAAGTTTGAATATTCAGACATTCCTCAGCTTTGATATTCGAACCGTCAGGTCCTTCAGTGCTCATTGTTTTTCCTGTTCAAAGTCCTAGTCTATGAATTTGGAGTATGACCCTGCCATTTCATTGTTTGCTCCCCACTGCACCTCAGCTGTATGAAAACACGTGGTTAAGAACTTTGACATCAGACTGAACTTATTCAAATCCTTATTGCACCATTAGTAGCTGTGATTTATACCAGGCCAATTAGAATGGTCCTCATGGAATCCTACTTTTCTCACCTGCATACTGCAGATACCAGTATGCAGTATACCAGTATAGACATTCAGAACTAAACTGGTATATGCACATTATGTATATATACATAAGTGACCTGCAGGAGGGCTGGGCACAGCACTGGTGATCCACAGATGGTACATTTGGTGTTATCTATCTTTGGTCATAATCAGATGCCTTTACTGAGAGCTGAATTGCTCTATAGGAAAATGGTTTTGTCCCTAGAAAGTAGTTGGGCAGAACGTGAAATATTTAAGTGTATGTAGATGGCATCCTCCATCTACTCATCATGCACTATACATACAGACATACATATATATATGTGTGTGTGTGTATATATGTCATTGTATATATGTCTTATTAGATATTTCGTACTTGCATGTTCAGACCTTTTCTTGGGTCAGCCTTGGCCAGATTTTTCTCCAAAATAAATATAAGATGTCCCAGACCCTGTCAGGCCTTAAACCAAACTCAAGGTTAATAATCCATCATGAGAAACCCCTAACTTTGAATAGGATTTCTTAGGACAGGGACGCCTGGGTGGCTCAGCAGTTGAGCGTTTGTCTTCGGCCCAGGCCATGATCCCGGAGTCCTGGGATAGAGTCCCGCATCGGGTTCCCTGCATGGAGCCTGCTTCTCCCTTTGCCTGAGTCTCTGCCTCTCTGTGTGTGTCTCTCATGAATAAATAAAATAAAACTCAAAAAAAAAAAAAAAGGATTTCTTAGGACAGGTTTAACCAGAGGCCAAAGATCAGAGTCTGAATTTATGTGGCTTCTGAAAAGTAGATATTTTTTTTTCCCTCTTTAAATGTGGCCTATCTTATTAGAATGGCCAGAGTTGAAGATTTTCAGTACCTGAATGATTCTGAGGAGGATGAATCTTTAAATGCTCCTCGGTTTTTGACTGTAAGAGTTTTCGGCTCAGATTACCTCAGGGGCCCTCCCGGTGGTGTGTGTCATGTCTTGATAGAGTGGAGCCGGAGACTCTTTCTCTAGGAGTGTGACATCCCCACGCAGAGCCCATGCACACTAAAATTTAATGTCACACCTAATACGCTGTCCAGAACGACTTACTAGTTTTTGAGCACAACATCCAGATCCCATCACAGAAATTTAACCATAAATCCTGACTTCACCCGTAAGTATTTTCTTCCCAGGGGACAAAGCCTATTTATTCCAAGGGCCACCCCTACAGCTTGAAGCTGGACTGCCACCTCTGCCCTCAAACACCAAGGGACGGGACCCCTCACCCAGGGCCAAAGCGAGTGACCGAAAAGGACAACTGTTTACGGCCTTTGGCAACATGGAAGGCAGGGCCCGTTCTCCTCCTGGACGACAACTGTTTCAACAGCTGCTTTTTTCTCTCTCCCCCGCTCCCTCCTGAAAATCCCTGTCTCTCAGGTTTTTGAGTCATGATGCAAGAATCTGGGACTGAGACAAAAAGTAACGGTTCAGCCATCCAGAACGGGTCGAGCGGCAGCAACCACTTGCTCCCGTGCGCCAGCCTTCGCGAAGGCCGGTCCAACGGGGAGACGCCGGCCGCGGACGCGGGGGCCGCCGAGCTCGCGCACGTGCAGCAGCAGCAGCAGCAGCAGCAGGTACTGTGCCCACGGGGTGCTGGGGGAGGCCGAGGGGGGCGCCGGACCCTCCCCCACCGCCCTGCGAGTGTCTGGGCTCACCTGGCAGGCCGGCCCGGTGGTTGGCTTCAGAGACTAGTCCTCAAGCCCTTAGGGGTGGACAGTCCTAGAAGCCCCCTCCCACAACCCCTACTTTGGGGGGCAGTTGGTAAAGATGCGACTGAGTGCGCCCCTGGGCACCCGTCCCAGGCCCCCACCATGGCAGGCTGAAGCTGAACTCTTTGGAATAAAATGAATCTTTGGAGAAATGGCTCCCGATGCTTGAATCACAAAGTAGTGATAATACACAGGCTTGTGGAGCCTTGGGAAGAAAGACCCACAATAAGGGGGTAAGGGATAAAAGGAATACGGGATGGAAGAGGGAGTAGTAGATGAATCAGGGGAACAGAAACAAACAGGCAGGAATGGGTATATAGCACGCAAAGCAACAGCAGCACACGGGGATAAGTGTAAGAAATGACCTCCCCTACCTGCTACCTGTAGGAACTTAGGGGTGTGGGCCACTGACCAATGTGCCTGATATACATATGGCAGCCGGTGTGAAGCTAGATCCTCTTAATGTTCTAAATGAGCTCTTATTGGTGGCTCCCCCAAATGCCTATAAACTGGGGCATATTCATTCTCCTTACATTCTCTGTAGGCATGTCAGTGGGTGCCTGTGAGTGACTGATCAAATGTTTCCAAATGGTAAAGGTGACCCAGAAAATGGTGTTGTGTGGCCCAAGTGTTGAGGGAAATTCAAATAAGTAAATAGGGTCTGCTTGAAGACAGCACTGTTTTTCCAGCCTCTCTTGGAATCAGAAAATATGATTTATTTCTGTTAATGATAATGGGTGGGTTTTGTTCTCTTTTGGTCCTTGATTTGTTTACTCGATATACATAGTTATGGCACCATTGCAGAAAGGTGAAAAACGAAGGAGGGATCTTCTGGCCTTCCTGGAAGAAACAAATCGCTGGGGGAGGAGGAAAGAGGAAGGCAAACCTTTTCTCAAACCATTTTCTTGGAATCCGTATCAGAGAAGTAAAGGGAATCCCTTCCTATAGGAGGGTTATAACCTTTGACACACTCTGAGCATGTTTTATATTCTTCTTGCTAAGAAGTTTTTAAGATACGAAAAATGGTTTACATTGCTAGTCCCTTAGAAGTTAGTGGAACCTATTGGGGTGAAGCTACAACAGAGAGAAAGCAAAAAAAAAAAAAAAAAAAAAAAACTAGTAGACATCTCCTCAGGTCTTACTGCATAGGGCTTCATCCAAGTGGCGTGGTGTCTCTCACTGGCCACCCTGACCCTTTTGTGCCTGCACCTTGGATGTCATGTCAGCTGGAATTTAGGACATATGTTGTGTGGAAGGCTGTGCACTTAAGTGAGTTGCAAATGGCCGAATTCTAACCACTAAGGTGGTCAAGCAAAACATACTCTACATGGTAGAAAGGTAGCCATGGATGTGCATGTATCGTTCATGTGGTGTTCCCAGATATTTATGGTTATATTGAGAACGAGCAGTTGGTATTTTGGAGTGCTGTGTTCTGTGTCCTTACCCTATACAGGCAGAGCAACTGGTTCTTTGTGGAGTGGTTGAGTTGGTGCTCTTGACCTCTATATGGTGTGAATCCCACATACTTAGGGTGCATTATTAAATAAATGGGTGTGTTAATTAAATAAATGGGAAACTTGCTATCACTTGCTGTTTTGGGTCGTAAGTCAGCCAAAATCTTCACATATATATCGTCAACACACACACCTCTATGCCAATCACAGCAGCAATGCATTGGCCTCATAGAAGTCAGTTAGGAAAGTGTATTTTAACAGCATCTTCTTAAAAAGCATCAGTAACAAAATTAGTTATCTACACCTACCCTATTTATCTTGGCTCTGACCACTTTGGAAAATATGCTGTTATGTGTTATGGATGTCAGTACCTTCTGATTGTACTTCAAAACTCTTTTTAAATACTTTTTATAATAATTTTATTTTTATTTGCTGTTGATGTGATTTAGGAAGAGAGAGAGAAGTTGGATTTATCATTGTGGCTGAAACCCCACATATTGTGGTTGGCAGGCCTTTTCTGTCTTTTAAAATAAAACACTGACAGCTGTTTGCCCCTCTAAGTGTATGATGAGGCTCTTCACAGGTTGTTGGAGGACAAGAAAATCTGTAGATGAATTGGGAAAAAAAAAAAAAAAACCTAGAGGATTGAAAAAGTTTTGTGGGACCAGAGTGATCATAGTTTTTTTTTCCAGGCTGAAAACTGCTACAATTAAGCACTTTGGAGAAATGCGAGGGTCAACGTGATGGACTTGAGTTGTTTTCATCATTTTTATTCTACAGGTTTTTACTTGAAGTGAGAATACCAGCAGTGAGAAAATCACAGCCATGCTGAATTCATTACTGCGGTAGTCACACAAAACCACGGATAAAATTTCAATAACTGCAGGCCACAGTTGAGTAAACAGTTGCACTGAAATTTAATTCCTGTTGACTTTTCCCCCATTCCTCGCCAGGGGCACATTCTGATTCTGTAGTACAAAGACAACAGGGGTTACAGCTTTGATTAATGTAGGACAGTGGAAGAGAATTAGAACTGTAAAATATGTTAGAAGTCCATGGAACAAAAAGATGTGGCTTAAAAGGGCTTGGTATAAAAATGAGTTAATTATGCTGTGTGTAACACTGAATGTTAGAGGATTTTCCAGTTGCACCAGTGTGATCGTTGATGATATAGGGAGAATTTTTGTCTAGTGCCAGGACTTTAAATAAATGCAAGCCTTTCCATGTTTGATTCTTATTACCAAAGATAATTACAAATGATAGCAAGTGCCCTTTCAGAATGGAGAGCTTTCACAAAGATTAGCTGTGGAATGAGTGACTTCTGTGCTAGGATTGATCTATAGGTTGGCTAAATAAGGTCTAAGAAGAATTGTTAAAAAGGAAAAAAGAGAATTACATAGGTGGCAACCTAGAAGAGTAGAGGGAGTCTGGCTTTTCCATCTTCTCTTGAAAAATCAGAAGATCTGGTAACCCTAGACCAATATTCCTACAAGGGCAACAGTTGTTAGGGGATGAATTGTTCCTGAAGTCAGGGGCCCTGCAGCTCTCCAGTCTGCCCTAGCTCCCACCCAGCAGCATCGCTCATTTGTGGCCCTCTAGGCAGGGGGGTTGGTAGTTCTGCAAGATGCCATCATCACTCAGACACCATCACCCAGGCAGAGGTGCTGCCAGTAGCTGGAAGAGCCCGCCAACACACTCCCCAACTGTCTTCCTTCCTCAAAACGAAATGTATTATCTCTGTAATGTTTCAACTCTACTTCTATCTGGGCCATGAGACTATTATAACAATAGTTTTCTAATAATATAATTTGATAGAGTTTCTGAACATTTCTTTTAGCCACTGGGTAATTCTTTACCCGATACCATAACTGCTTTTTATTTCCTATTATGCCTGCCCCATTTCTGGGTCTGTAAAAGTTCTGTATTGGATATGCACTACTCCATTATGAAACTCAGCAACAAATACTATTACCAATTACTGAAGTTTTTTTTCCTAAAGAAAGGATTTTAAAATGTCCAGAGCAATTTCATAAACTGTGTGGATTAATGCATTTTAAAAGTCTTGAATTTTAGAAAGCAGAATTTTATTTCCATATTGCTGCAAATGAGAGCTTTTTCAGATAAGCATATTACATAGAGCATAATGTTTAGAAGTTTCTCCATATACAGCATATGCTGTCAGGTCAATTAACAGAATGCATACTAGAAAATGTTTATTCAATAAAAATGAATAGCTGTTAAATAAAACAGCTATTTCTTAACAACATTCCATTTAATGATGGGGTTTTTTTTTTGGGTACCACCTGGCAGTTTTATTGTCTGCAAATCAGTATAGAGAGAGCTTTGGTTGCTGTGGTTTTGAGGTGTGGCTATTGTTTTATATGAGGAGGGCAGTTTAGAGGTAGTCTGTGAGAAAGACACTTAAGAAAAAAAGGTAACACTATATATGGGATTTGACTATGGATTATTTAGAGAGTGTGGATAAGTGAGGTGTTTGTTTCATTCATAAACAGTAGTTCCTTAACATTTGGTTTAAGATGTTGGACCTTTTGGCCAAAAAAGCTACATACCCACCATCAACACATGTAGATATACATGTTTCCCGTTAATAATGTAAAAGAAAGAGAGAACACATTGAATGAATCCTGAGGAGTTAAGAGAGGTTGGAATAGGTAGGTTCGAAAACATCATGAAAGGGAAGAAGAGGGATTCGTGGGGTTGCATTTTGACAATGAGCTATTGAAGGAGGTGAGAGATGAGTCACTGCACAGGACCGGGGGAAACTTAGAGAGACCAGAGGAATGCGATGGGGGCTCAAGAGGAAAATCTGGCTGTGTATGTTCACAGAAGATGTAGACAATACATTATCAGAGGGGCCTAGGAGAATCTCGAGTCTCTATCCCGGGGTCCTTTGAATGTGAGCGACCAGATGATAACGACAAGAGTGTGAACATGTTAGCACAAACCAGTACACGGAAATTAAAGATTCTTCTTTTCATTTTCAAAATGGCAGAATGAATTTCCTCATTCGGTTCATGGTACCAAAATGACTAGTGGATATCGAGTGGAAGAGGGGGGTTGTCATGCCAACATTTCCAGCTTGAAGTGCCCCGTTGATACACAACGCCTGGAAGAAATTGCTGCGTGTGTTTGGATGGGCAGTAAACTCGCATGAAACAAACCATCCCCGTATGCCTCTCATCTTACTCCTGTTCCTTTGTGGGAACTGTGTTACCATTATCATGGCCATCCTTTGCCTTGTTCCGTGCTCTACAGAGGGGAACCCAAGTGGTTAGGTGTAGATTAGTACAAAGACCAGGTAGCAGTGGCTAGTTCGGCCTTACCATTCTTCTCCTTACCAAGGGTTGCTTTATTAACTTTTAGGAGTACCCTCAAGTGACCTTTTGCCTTGTAGCTACCGGGGACCGTGTCTGAAAGGAAAGTCTTTTGATGCCATTGGAAGGGAAAAGATAACACCTCTGTGTCCAATATGGGAAGCTTCTGGAAGGCAGCATAGAAGAAGATCTTATTAATGTTTATTGAGTTCCCTCATTGAGGCAGGCACTGTGATAGGGGCTAGAAACTCCATTCACTGGTGGGCGAAAACTCTGACCATAATTATAAAGGACTCACTCTACCAAGATATGTTCCTTTTGAACACAAGGTAGAGTTCAAATATAGAAAATACTCATGATCAAGAATATCTAGGGAGTCAGTGCCACCAAAATATTAGCAAAGACCATTTACAAACAAATGAAGATAAAAGTGAGACAGGAATTCAGATGATTGTGACAAATAAGGAAAAGCCACAACAGTAACAGACTCCCACTTTTTTCTCAGTGCCTTTCTGAAAAGTGGCTATTTCTGGAAAAGGCATACTTCACCCTGAATGCTAAAGTTAGTTCTTTACTCTGAGTTTGAGCCTCCCTCTCATCAAACTATTATTGTCAGAGATTGAGGGAACTTGTGATGAGAACCTTTTATGAAGTCCTTCCAAGTTTTGATTACTCAACAGTTGTGTGTCATCAGTTTGTTGGTTGAAAGTTAAGATGGCATGAGAAATGACAGCAAAAAAAGAGCCATGTACATAGAAACCAAGAAGCCACATTTCACCATGAGTGAAGTATACCCTCAACTTTAAGCAAAAGCATCCCTACTTTTGAGTAGGTAATTTTAAACCCTGACCCGTGAGCTGGTAGTAGTAGTAGTAGTAGTAGTAGTAGTAGTAGTAGTAGTAGTAATATTAATAATAATAAATTTTCTCTCTCTCTCTCTCTCTCTCTCTCTCTCTCTCTCCCCTCATTAGAAATCTCTTTTGGACTTTCAGGAAGTATGACTTTAATGGTAATTTGTTGACAGATCAGCTTCAGTGATTGCAGAGAGTTTGTTTTGCAAAACTGGCAGGCTCCTATCTGTTCTCTGAAGGCAAGGAACCTACTTTGCTGTTTTGCAACTGCTTGAGTTTATTGACAAGTGCTGAGCACGCAGAATTGGTATGTTTGTGTAATGTGAACCTATAGCTTGAATGATGGCGTCGAGTGTACTTTTAGGTAGTGCATAGATTACTTGATAAAAAGGGTTACAAGGTGACTGCTTTTATGACAAAGTAGAATGGCAATATAAATGCAAGTGGTAGATGGAGCAACAAAAGGGAAGTTTATATAGGGAATTGAACTCCGCATTAGAAAGTTTCTTTTCATCACTTGGTCTTTGAACTCAAATCTATTGTAATTATGAAGTGTTACTTGTAACATTCCAGAGGCCCTTTGCTAAATACTGTGTTTGATTTGGTTCAGAGAAATACAACCATGTTTTTTCTTTCTTTTTTCTCGCACAAGAAAATAAGGTGAAGAGAGTTTCACATACTGGCCTGGCCTCAGCTTTGTTCCAAGTGAGCTAATATATGTGCTACACTGGAAAGTATGTATTAGCTTTGTTTCTTCACCTTGGAGTTCTTGAAATTCATTTATTCATTTGTTGCATATTCCTTCCCTCCCGTAACTAATATGTGCTGTGGTGTGGTCCTGTGTGTAAGGAAATGCACATGGTAGGGTAATTTGGAGTTTGACTAGAGCCTGAAGAGCAAGGATGGGAGTGGTGGGAAGGTGGTTCAAAGGTTACCTGGGTTCAGCTTGTTGGAGGCTCAGGTTCTTATGCCAGGGGAGGTTTCTAGGCAGAGAAGAAAGGCCATTCAGGAGGAAGAGTACTAAAGGTAAGTTAGAAGGTTGGACCTGGCCTGGCCTGGAAGGAAAGAGAACTTTGAGAGATTAATAGCAGTGCCAAGGCTCTTGCAGTTGGTCCTGAATTTAGTAACGGGGCACTAACTCTCATTTACTGAGGGCTTGCTTTTGTTAATCAGCCCCCCTCCCCAGCCCCCCTCCCCACTTGCTGTCTGCATTTCTCCTCCTGCATTTGAATACCTTGATCAACTGTATGACCCACATGGGCTGAGATGGCCTTTTCTCACTCCCCAATATTCCCCAGCACACAGCACAGCACCTGACCTAGAGAAGTTCTTTAACAGACTGTGAATGAATGAATTAGGAAGAGAAAGAAAAGGCCATGGTCACAAAAGAGTGGTGAGGGGAGATTCGGAAAATCAGCAGGGCCTTTTGAAGTAGGAGATATGAAAACATCAAGGAGTGGGAGTTATATAGGATGATGAGTCAGCATTTCCCATCTGAGTGGCAAAATGGTGGCACCATGGAACAGAAGGGAAGGGCATCAGGAGAACTCAGGATCCTTCCTTACCTATCACGGGTCGGTTATTATGCTATGATAAAGCACATACATAACTTGTAAAGAAGGAGCAGACTTATGCTGGAAAAGTCCTTTTTCTTTTTTTTTTAAAGGCTGTTTAAAAAACGACATCCTCTTACATCACAAAAACTCTCTTGATTGTATATATTTATTCAGATTAAAATTATCAAGTATTTTCCCTTTAGCCTTTGCCAGTTACTAATGAGTATATCTTCCAAAAGTCACATGGGAAATGCTGATAAACTGCCTTGTGTTCCTATTGATCACGGAATGGACTTAATCTCTTTTAGAGAACAAAACTACTAAGTTAGATCTTTGATAAAGTCTGTTTCATATTGACACAAGCTTCTTAGAATGAATTTGTTTTTTAGGGTGAAAGGGGGTATGTGTTGTGTTTCTTTTGTTGGAAAAATACAATGTGTAATTATTAAACAGTGGTGCTATTGGCATACTCATTGACGAGGTATAGATTAAACTGCTTAGGGATGTCAAGGCCTTGTTTGTGTGCTTAGGTTGAGCCCTGGACAAAGGAGGATGGAAGGAAGGCAGCTCTGTTCTCTTTAATCCTCCAGAGGGCCTTTTCCAGTGTCTTCTGCATGAGAGGGGTAGGATTTTTTTTTGTCACCCCAACATTCTCCTTGGATTAACTCTTTCCCCCCTATTTTTAGACTGTTCCTTTTTTACTATACTCCAAATAAAATTACCTTCCTGACACAGATTCATCTTCAACGAAGTTTCCAAAAGTAGACCATTTGTTACACAATTTGTCATCCACACAGCCACAAGGAATTGTCAGTATCCCAGTCACTTGTCAATAGAGGCAGAGTGTCAGCTGATCCGAAATCCGTGTTTTTATCACTGTACCTTCTCTCATCCTGAACTCCCCTGTCTCCACATTGAAGGGAAGGTGACATGATGTCTTCTTAGTCATTCAAATCCAATAACTTTTAATCTGAAGGTTAAGTAGTGAGATATAAACTAAGAGATGATAATATCAATTTTATGTTCACTGAAGGGCACAATATACCTCTTTCTAGTAGAGGGAAAATTGTGCGTAAAATGTCTTTTGCTTTTCAACAGCAGAGCCATGTGTCTCAGAGCCAAAGGAAGAAAGAGTTTTGGAAAAATTTAATAAAATAATATGTAACATCCTAAGACAGGGCAAAAGTGGCCTTTCATTATTATAATAATTAAGTATTAATTTTTTAAGATTGCATAGTAAGACAGTTCCATTTTTATAGCCTCTTGTATTGACTCTTGTTATCCTCCCTATAAACTCAACAACCTTTTACAAGGTTAAAGACTGGGAGAGAATGACATAATGCTCATTCTTTCCTATTTTTGATCCTAATGTATATGATAAATAATACTGTGTAATATTGCTTACCTTGCCTCATTTTTTTTGTCCTACTCATGATATTTCCATTTCAACTCAATAGGCATTCAACATCCAAAAGTAGTAAGTGAAAATGTCTTTACATGCATTTTTATTATGATACTCTCTGATTGTCTCATTGGTTATACACTTGTCTTACCAACTCAAAGTTTGTGATGTGTATACCGTGTGCATTTATGTAACGATGTCATTAATGTGTTTACAAAGGAAAAAGCATCATGCAGAAGCTGAGTATGTGATATTCACAATTAAATTGTCACAATTGTTTTCCAGAAATATTTTAGACTTGTCTCAGCCACTTGTTTGGTACCTTGACGGAGTGGGTTCTAGGTACAAAGCACTGTGTTAAATCTACAGACTATACTAGGGATTAGTGAACTAAGCCAGAGGGTCTATCTGGCTAAATCTGGCCTGCCACCTATTTTTTTTTTAAGATTTTATTTATTTATTCATGAGAAACCGAGAGAGATGCAGAGATACAGGCAGAGGGAGAAGCAGGCTCCATGCAGGGAGCCCAACGTGGGATTCGATCCTGGGTCTCCAGGATCATGCCCTGGACCGAAGGCGGCATTAAACCACTGAGCCACCCAGGCTGCCCAGCCACCTGTTTTTTTTAAAGAAAGGTTTTATTGACACTTATTGAGCACTGTGGTATTTTGTTCCTTTGCAACGTGTTATCTTACTTCATTCTCATAATGACCTGATGAGGTGGATATAATCATTTAAGGAACTCACGTAAAAAGAAAGAGCCAGAAAGAGTTAAAAGCAGGGGTTGGGGGAAGACTTGGCAGCATCTGAGTTCCTCGATCCACTTGTTCTTGCCGTTTGGTTGCTTACCTTTTTTGTGATGTGTGTGTTCAATCTTTCCTTGAATTCTATGAGTCAATAGATTGCTTTCTTGAACTGGGGGGAAAAAGGTTTTATTGAAACACCACCATTCCCCTTATTTGCTGTTGTCTGTTCCTGCTTTTCTCCTACTACAACAGAGGTTAGAATGTATAGTTCACAAAACCTAAAATACTTCTCACCTGGTCCTTTACAGACAGATTTTGTTGACCCCTGAATTAGTAAACGGCAGATATAGCAAGATTTGCCTTCTAGAACTTTGTACTCTTGTTTTATACAAAATGACAAAACTGTGGGGTCATTCATCATTTTTTCCCTAAATTATCCCTCAAGAAATATATATTTATCACGGATTAAGACTTTGCCTTGCATTCTCTGGAGTGGTAAAGTCACTGTTGGTTTTTGTCATAACCTGCAGGATTTCTTTCTAATCAGTTAACTGAATGCATTTTATAAATTAAATGTTTTGGTGGTTAGAGAAATAAACAGCCAGCCCACTAAGGAAATGGAGGTTGGACACTGAGTAACTTGAAGAGCGGAAGTTCTTCCCCATGGTTCTTTTACCAAAGAAAATTAACATAAAAACGAGCATATCTTATGTTCACAGCCCCATGGTTGGCTAGAAGATAGGAAGAAATGCCCTTACACTCTTCCTGAATTCATAAAGCTTATAATCTCATTGTAGTGAACAAAACATAAACATGTGCATTAAATATCAATAAAAATCTCAAAGCAAAATGAAGACAAGCTGTAGAAGAGATGTGTATGACTAATTAACAGATGAATGATTTAAGCAATAAATCTTCAGTAACCCAGAGAGGAAGAGTTTATTTGAGTCTGTGTTGGTGGGATATTTCAAGGCCTTGGTATAATTTAGGAAATAATAACTCAGCGCACACACACCACCAGCTGATTTAATTTAACCCTTTCAATCAGGAGATAGTGGATGAAAGATGTATACTGAGCAGGATGGGTTTGTTTTATGATCTAAGTGCCCAAGAAGTGTATCTTAGCCACTTTGCCATTTTTAAATTTTAGGATAAGCAGGGGGATTTCCACTGTGGAACAACAGGAGGTATATGGTAAGTAGAAGTCTTTTTATGCCGGGCACCAGCATCTGAGTTTATTGGTCTCCAGGAAGTGGTGTGGGGCCTATCTGTTTACACAGACCATTGCCTGAGTTGAGTGCACGATCTCCAGAGATTAGATGGGGACTGACAAGCCTGGTCATTTGGTCGGTGGTGTCCATATTTTACATACCTTTATATTGAGTTTTAGCTAATTCACCCCTATTTGTCATAGAGCTAGAATAACTGAAATCCTAATACCTGATTCGAAAATAATTGTGAAATTTGAAGGTATTTATTTTTTTCAATCCAGCAATTTATGAACTGTTTCCTGGAAGTGCATTCCCTTTTATTTTCTTCCTTCTGCCTTTCTTTATTTTCTTGCAAGTTTCTTTGAAACTTGTTACCAGATAACTTATCATGACATCTCACAATTAGTGAAAATCTCTTTAGTCATCCTGGTGGGAGGGTATCTCTGGCACAGGCCAGGTCTTTAACTCCATCATGTGTTCATTTTGTAGGTTTATGGTTCCTCTTCTGTGAATCTGGTGACACCCCAGCATCCTTTGCCCTGAGAAGTGTGTGTTTATGTGTATGTTTGTGTCATTTTGCAGTGAGTTTCATGTGCATCATCCCCAACCCCCTACCCCCCAATTAAAACACTATACAGTCCATACTGCATGTTAATTAGATTTGCATGCTGGTTCAGTGTTTTGACAAATGTTCCTAGATTTTTCTGTGTTTAATTAATGTTAAGTATATTAGTAACCTATCTTTAATTTGGAAAAGGTTTCCTCTTCTGGCTCTAAAAGCTTACCAATGTGTCCCTGGAATTAGTTCTTGGATATCTTAAATGTAGCACTATAAATGCCAGCTCCAAAGAAAACTCTAGAAAGTAAGGTCATATAAAGCACTCTGCACGGGTTCGAAGAGCCTTTTTTATATTTATTCAAACACAATCACCAGCTCTATACACTCTTGAACTCTTCTAAATAAAGAACTCTATGCTACTTGGAAGATCTTTGACTAAATCAGCAAAGGTTACAATAAATGATGCTTATAACAATGGCACTGCCTTTCGAGGCTGATGGGAGTGTAAGTTTGTGCAGCCCATTCTGGGGACAGTGTGGCATTGGGTGTCAAGAGGCTTAAGACTATTATACCCTTTGATTCAGGGGTACACTTTTACTTAGAGGTTATGGCATTCAGCAGTGGTTCTCAGACTTACTATACATATTGGAATCATCTGGAGGGCATCGTAAACCATACTGCTAAAGCTACCCCCGGAGTACTTTACTCTGTAGATCTGGGGTAAAGTGCAAGGATTTACATTTCTGATGCTTTTAACTCATTCTCTGCTGCTGGTTGGAGGATCACACTTTGATAACCACTCAAAAAGGCAGAGCACCTAAAAGCATAGTTAATGGAGCCAGCCAGTATCCTTGTCTTGTGGATGTCATCGAGCGCTGTGCCAACAATCATATACAGACGCACTTAGTTGCTTACCCAATGCATACTGTGTCCCCTAGAGATTTATCTCACTGCCGCAGGGCGTAGAAAATGCAGGAGAAACATTTCATTTGAGACATTATGGGGTCCTACTGACAAGGGTTCAAAACCCACCTGTGGTACTTACTGAGTGAATGAAGCTAGGTGAGTTTTGCCAGTCTCTTTGAGCTTTAACTTTTTTGGTCTGTAGAATGGGGCAATAGCGATAACTCCTAGAGCAAAATTAGGTGATGAATACATTGAATAGTAGGCCTTAGCACACTAGTGAAACCTTTAATAATAGAATAGTGCTCTCCACACTATTACTTTGTTTGCTCAGCATCTTTTGAAGACAGGGAAAAGGCGGGGCTGAAATCTTAGGGACCCAAAGGCAGAGGCCAAGAGGCAGAGGCCAAGGAACTTGTTTCTCAGGGCTGTTCCGAATAGCATACTCCACCCAATTTATATTCAAATGTGATCACCTTAGAGCAGTGTAGAAATTCATGTTAGAGACCGCCAAGGAGAACCCTTATCCATGAATTCCGGGATCCTTGTGTCTTCCCTCATTGAGATAATTAATTGAAATAAGGGCACAGTCCTGTTTGACAATCACACTCTTCATTTAGAAGCTGACCTCTATAGGAAGACTGCAGAGAATCAGTTCTTGTAGGCAATTAGTGCCCCAATTTACCATTTTAGAAAAGAAAACATATATCTTAATAAATACAGAATTTCTCCTCTATACCTACTAGCAACATTACTGAAGGGGCCCCACCACAAATGTTTTAAATTTAGAGGCAGAGCTAAGGACACAGTTTGCCTCCAGAATCTGAATTGAATCAGGGTTTTATTTCAGATAAAATCTTTGGGGCTCATAACTTAAAAAACACAACTTTTACTGGCATTACGCAATTTGCCACGGGTCATTTAGCGAAATGTTTGTATATGTAAGCCCAGGTTCTTTTAAGAAAAAGGAGTGGTGGAGGGCGGGGATTGGATTTTGCTAAAATCCAGGTGGCGTTTCAGTTTATATTTAATTTTAATTGGAAATCAAATACAGGCAAGGGAGAAAAAAACCTACCATGTTTTCCTTACTAAGAGTATCCATTGGGGAGGGGAAGGACACTGCCAGCCAAATTTTAAGAAGCAGCTTTTTTATTGGCATGTCTGTTTTTTTTTTTTTTCTGGCTAAATTCTTGTGCCTGCATTTTCTTTTTTAACATCGAAGATTTTACACATGGCAGTGATTTTTATGTGTCAGTGTTCCTTACTGCCCTCCTTCTGTAATTTCTACGGGATTAGTGCCTAGAACCAGGATAGCAAATAATTACCTACTACATCTAACCAATAACTTCCCTGAGCTGTTGTCTGGTGAGCCCCCTTTGTAGGTTCCAATCTGAGATAATTATTTGATTCCTGTGGCCCATCCTATTTCTGGAACACTGAGGAAGTTTCTAAAGGATTAAGAGCGGGGTGGGGGGTTGAGGGGGAAGCAGATAAAAATTGACAGAATTTTAGGAGGTCCTCTCATTTGTCTATAGGTGCATTTTGTGAAACTCCCATAAACTATTGGCAGAGTGACTATGGCACAATTAGGGAATGGCTGCTGAATGTGCTGGAAGAGGTGCCGAGACAGTCACTTAACTGTGCCAGTGCCTACAAAATATCCCATGTGCCAGAGCCGAGAGTGAAATCCTCAGTGTTGGCTCTGTGTAAGGCTTGGGTGTAATTCAGATGTTTTCAATTGAAGATGGAATACCAAATAATTTCGAATTTTCTACTGCACAATTAATTACACGTTCATTGTAGAAAAATTAGAAGATGCAGCTAGGAAAGCAGAAAAAGAAGAAACTTAAACTGCCTGCACCCTCCTTTGACAGAGGTACCAACTATGGACATTTTTGCAACTGAGTTGCCTTTTGCATTTCTTTTTTCTTTTTTTTTAAGTCATCCCCTCACGTTTTTACATATCCTTGTTCCTGTTCCCACCGTGGAACTTTACAGTTAAAAGAAATAGCTAGCAGTAATGTTATCAGTGGGAATTGTTAGGGCTATGTTTCATATGTGATGGTTCACTTTTTCATCTTAATTTTATATTTAGTGTTTATAGCTTTAGGGGAAAATTCATGTTCTTAGTTTCACATTTCAGAGTTTATGGTCTAATTAATGCTGTTTTCCTAACTTTCCCCCCTTTACCTTCTCTCAGATTTGCCAGCTAATTCAGGATTTGAGCACATTTCTTAAAAATTATTTTCAAGAGGAAACTTTCAGCATGGTACGATGATTTATTTTCAATAATTAAGTACATGTCTTATCAAAAATCTTAAACATCCCTACTGTCACATGTTTTTATAGGTTTGAAATTCAAGTTGCTCCTTGAACAATGTGGGGGTTAGGGCACCCACCCCTTGCACGTAGTTGCCGATCTACATATCGCTTTTGACTCCCCACAAAACTGCTTTCTAGCCTGTTGTTGACCAGAGCTTTCCTGATAACATAAATAGTGGATTAACACATATTTTACATGTTCTATGTATTGTATGCTGAATTCTCACAGTAAAGTCAGCTAGAGAAAAGAAAACATTACTAAGAACATCACAGGGAAGAAAAAATACATATACCAGACTTTACTGTATCAGATTGAAAAAAATCCAGTGGAAGGTGGACCAGTGCAATTCAAACCTGTGTTGTTCATATGTCAAGTGTACTCCTATCAGTAATAGTAATGGTATGAGAAGTAGTAGTCATATCAATAGTAGAATTTATTGAAAGCTCCTTTCTTCCATCTTTGGGCTTGCTTTGTACCTTTATTAGTACCGTTTGTTCTCCCAAGCACACTGTGAGCAAAGTATTCTTACGATCCCTCCTCATCACAGGAAGAAATTTCCTTAGCTGCCCAGGTCCACACAGCTTATTGTTGGACAAGCCTGGCTTCTAAGCACCATCTGCCCGGTCCCACAACCTGAGCTCCTCATCCCAGCAGGCCAGCCCCTCTCTCCCTGTATTTACCGTGCTGGGGATTGAGTCATGCTACAAGCATTGCTCCCACTTCCCTTGGGCTCCTGCCCCATTGTGGACGCCCTAAAATGTTGTCTCATTTCAACCCGTCTTTTCTTGCTGAGTCCAGTAAGAAAATGCCGAATATTCCTTTAGTTAGAGCTTTTCCATTTTCACCTTCTCCTGTTTTCACAGCAAGCCCACCCTTTTAGCCCGTGCGCCCACTCTTCTTACTCCCAAGCAACTGTGCCTAGATGCTTGGATTAGTTTCTTTTTGCTTCCGGGAGAGGGTCCTGGTGCACACCTGTTGCCATGGATCCTTCTTGTGAACACCCAAGCCTGGCACATCCAGGCAGCAATGAACATCATTCTTTCTGTTTCTGAAACACTTTGGGAAGCCTTTGGGTCATTCCAGAAAGGAATGGTCGGTCAGGTTTATGGGGCGCTGCGAACTATACAGCCAGCGTGGAAGGTTCCAGCAGAGCTGAACCCTGCCTCCAGTGAGGCTCGCTTTTCAGATTGCCATCTCCTTCGTGAGTCAGGGACATGGAAGTGTTGGCTTTTAAGAAATGGGAAATCTGGGTTTATTGATAAGTCTGCACGTAGCCAGCTGCGAGCTGTGATGGTTGCAGTAGATGTTTTATGACAACTTAAAAGCAACCATTTTGGGTCAGACACTTTTTCTCTTTATGGCTCCTGTGTTTGGGTACATGCAACTGGGAAGACATAAGACTTGCAAACTTTCTCCAGGTGCCCCAAACAGCTGTCACAGACTGACAGGCTGGGGAAATACCTTCTGTGTTTTCTTAGTATTACATGACAGGCTCGACCCTTTTCCCAACCTACAAAAATGTATTTGGATAAAATATTTCTGGTACCTTGAGTTTCTTGAGGAAATTATTCACTCAGCTTCACTGATTAATGAGTTAGTCCTTTTGAAGTCACCACAGTTGTTTTCGTTATTTTAATATCTAAAAGAAGGGATTATTTTGCTTTAAGAGTGATTAGCTCTGTTGACAAAATGTCCTCTGCTCCCTGAGTGGTGTTTTGTGTTAATGTTTCCGTGGCTCACCTGCTTTGCTCACATCCAACACTGCTCCAGTCAACAAAGAACAATTGCTTAGCACAATAAATAAAAGATAGTACTCACGAAGGATGTGCGATAGGACTTACGGTAGGAGTTTTAAAGATTCATAACCTACAAGTCAAACTATGTACATTTCCCCAGCGGCAAAGCATATGTTTGTTTCCAGTTTGGGAAATTGTCGTAACTTGCATGGCGTATTTTGTGAAGATGGCCGATAATGCCCAGGCCTTGCCTTAACAAATATTATTACATCAGCTAACTTGCTCGTCGGTCACTGTCCTGGATCGATAACAAAAGCCCAGGTAGCCGGCCGCGGTGAATCTTTCTTAGTCTGTCTTTATCTCTGTCTCACCTTTAAAAACAAACTGACAGGTCTGCATTTGGCAAGAATGGAGGAGTAGGCTGAAGCAGTTTTATTGAAAGAAAGTCATAATTTGAAAATCTCCCACTTTTGGGTTGCTGTTTGAGAGGGAAGGGACCTCAGTTCTCTCTCTCTCTCTCTCTCTCTTTTTTAAAGATTTTATTTGTTTATTTATTTATTTATTTGAGAGAGAGAAAGAGCATGAGGAGGGAGGAGAGGGAGAAGCAGGGTCCCACTGAGCAGGGAGCACGATACAGGACTCGATCCCAGGACCCCCGGATCATGACCCAAGCTGAAGGCAGGTGCTCAACCAACTGAGCCACCCAGGGGCCTGGGACTTCAGTTCTGCAAAGGTGTTACCATGGCCACATCTGTGTCGTCACCTCAAAAAAGAAACACATGGTCTAGAGAAGAAAATCGGGCTTTATCACTTGCCAGTACAAGGAGCAGGAGCGTATGCCCATCTGGGGGTAGCTCGGATGTTCGCAACTCAAACTACTTTGCAGATGCAGAGTGTGTCCCATTTCTGCACCGTCTCTTGGTAGAGTCTCACCTCCTCTCCGAAAGGATTCATAGAACCGTGATCTCTCTATGAATTCATTATGATGTGTAAGTCGAGCATTCCTTCTCCTGCTAGCCATAGGTGCTAAACTCTTTCAGCATCTATATACCTCCTGTAGGAATGAGAGAAGTGACTTCATCTTGTCCCTCTAACACGTGTGTATCTGTTCTCTTTTGATCGTACCTGCTTTCTCTCCCGTGTCCTCCATTCTCCTTCGCCATCCACTCCCTACTCCAAACATATGATGTGTGTACTCGCTTTTCTTTTTCTTTCTCTGTATAGTCATAGAATTTTTAAAATTCCTTAGATGAATCCAGCCTCACATTTTATGGATGAAGAAACTAAGCTCAGACAAAATAAAGGCTTTGTCCTTTGATTCGCTTTTGCATGGACGCCCCTGATGTGTTTAGAAACAATCTTGTGTAGTATGATGTGGGCCCTTCCATGAACTGTCAGGATGGATGAAATCAGAAACTTCATTCCTGTGGTAACCAACACTATCTGGAACCCTGTTCAATATGTAGAGTATAACCAGCTGACTGAGTGTACATGTACATCCACTTTCAAATTTTGTTATTGATTATTGGGAAGTGGTTATTTTTCTTCACTCTTTTCCCCTTGGAGCAGGGATCAGCCAACTTTACATTTAAATTTACTTTAAATAATAAATATTTTTTGGTTCTGGAGGCTATTTTGTTTCTCTCACAAATGCTCTGCATGAAAGCAGCCATGGATAATACATAAATGGACATGGCAGTGTTCCAATAAAACTTTATTTACAGAACCAGGTAGAGGGCTGGATTTGGTCCACTGGCAGTAGTTTGCTGTCCTAGAGAGGACGCATAGATGGTGGCTCAGGGAAATTGTTCTGTGTAGCAGGTGGTAAAGTTCCTCTGCTAGTCATACCATGCCTTAAGATTGATGACTTTATTTTTTCACTTCCTTCTTAAAAAACGATTTCATCCTTCCTACCATGATTTGTTTCCCAATTTCCATTCCTTAGAGCCTCATTCACTGTGGTTATCCTGTAAGTCCTCATTTTCTCAAATGCTATTAGGAAAGAAGCTGAGACTTCCCAGAATATACCCACAGTCCCTCGTAAGATGACTTCAGACCTCATCTTCACATCTCATTGTTACCAGCCTTGCCAGAGGTAATATCTGTAAATCTTGGACATTTCTAGTCATCATGAACTGGCCTTTTATCACCAGCATCCCCACGGTCATCCTGCCTTTTCAGTGAATTTCTACCTGGAATATGTAGCATCTTGATTTGAGTCAGGCTTTGTCCATCTCCTGAGTGGAATGTACTAATAGGAAGAGAGCTAGTATGTTGCATCAAAAGATCTTTTATGCTTACACTGTTAGGTTTAAGTCAGTTTGGTTGGGTGGAGGAGAAGAAAAGGCAGGATGGAGGCTTTGGGGTCAAGAGGGTGAAGTTGAAATGCCTTCTTGGCTGATTATTCCTATTAAACCATGTCAAGTTTTGGGAAATCTTTAGGGATAGTGACTCATGTTCTTAGGCAATAGAGGAGAAACTCCTTCCATGGTAGAGGGGAAAAAAAAAAAAGACTGACCCCTGGATCAAAAGGAAGAAAGAAGTGACCTCTCAAGTTTGGAAAATGCAAGGGCTCTGCTGATACAATCCTTGAACATTGATGTGGATTATCAGCCAGACTGGGTTGGAGTCTTGCTGTGATTTGCAGCAATTCCCTGACTCTTTGAGCCTCTGGAAACTAGTTCATTTCAAAGGTTCCTTCTGCTTCTAAAATTGCATGCTGTTTCTTTTCTCGTTAATTTTTGATTAAATTAGAAATTAGGCTCTGGTTTACATATTCAGTGCTTTGGTGATTTTGGAGAAGTGTAGTCCCTGACAATCACCAGTAGGCACTCCAGATCTTTAAAACATGACATTCCAAGCAAGAGTGTCTTTTAAAACATCAATAGCGAGTCAAGAAAGGAAGAAGGAAGTTGGAGGAAATCCTGGTTTTGAAAACAGGCCCAGTGAATGAATTGGGATGCAAAACTCCTGGAAGATACTCCATGCCTGGCTATGTTGGTAGCTCTGTGACCTTAGGTGGTCCCTTAGTCTCATTTTCTTTATCATAAGATAAAGTTAATAATGACTGTCCTGCATACCTGAGAGGGGCGTGAGGGGAAGCAAATGAGGTAGTAAAGGTCAGAATGCTTTGTAAGCAGTGAAACATATAAATGGAAGGTGTCTTCATTATGGAGACATGGTTTGCATTTGCATTACATTCGTGCAGACCCTCATGTGTTCCCAGACATGATGCATTCCTCTGGGGGGACACTCATGATCCATGACTGTGGGGTTTGGGGCCCTGGGGTTTTCCATTTAGTAATTCTACACATAACCAACAGGGATTTTAAAAAGCCAGCATACATGATATTTTTCCAATGTTTTAATTTTAATTTTTTTCTAGTGTGTCAGAAACTTTCAGGTTTTTTTTTTTTAAGATTTTATTTATTTATTCATGAGAGACACAGAGAGAGGCAGAGACATAAGCAGAGGGAGAAGCAGGGAGACTGATGCAGAACTCGATCCCAGGACTCTGGAATCATGACCTGAGGAAAGGCAGACGCTCAACCACTGAGCCACCCAGGGGCCCTAGAAACTTTCACTTTTAAAACAAAAGGCCCTGTGTGTGAGTTTTCTTTTATTTAAAAAGAAAAAAGAAAAAAAATGGAGGACTAACGGAGAGCTTCCTGGAAACAAAAGCCGGGTTGTCCGTGATTAAGCTGAGGAGGCTACATGAGATTTGGCAGGAAGAATAACGGGTTGGGTTGTTACTTATCAAAGGAATATTTGCTGTTGGCCTTAGTATAATAATGTTAATGAGATTATTAGGTGGGGGAGATTTTCAATAAATAATTGATAAGGATTAGAAAGTGCCTTTTCTGCAAATAAACTTCAGAATAATTAATATTCATGGACTCTGTTTGTCAACAGAAAAATGTAAATGAAGAGCCAGTCCTGTCACCAGACACTCGTCCTGAAGGACATCTGTAAGAGAAGGGTTAAGGAGGGGGAAAGGCTGTATTCAGAGCCGTGGCCCAGACCCCAGCCCTGTGCGTGTCAGTACAACTTTCCACATCTCAGCCAACACATTTTCCGGGCTGGGTCTCTGTCGGAAAGCAACCCTGAAATGCAGGTTTCTAATAGATTGTTGGTTGTAAGGTATGAAGGACAGAAGGAGGTAAGAGAGAAGGCAACTTGCTAATGCAAAAGCAGTGTACTGAAAGTCACTTTTATTTCTTATTTATAATCTACATGCACACTCTGGGTAATAGATGATGCCGTTCATTCAGCCCTTTAACTTCAAAGCAGAGAGAAGGCATGGCTGACAGAGCCGGGAGCAGGGATACAAAGGTACTCACAACAAGAGGAAAAATGCCTGTTTACAGGATTGCATTTGTTAGCACGCTCTCTTCAGATATTGTTCCCCCAGGAATAGCGAGAATATGTGCAGCGCGAACAATGATTTAACATCTGAAAATGGTACTTAAAGAGTTTCTGTCTGGTAGTAATGTGATGAAGGCTTCTGAAGGGAACCTGGGGACTTCATTTCTTCTATTTATCTATATGTCTCTCTGGCTTTAGTCAGAGGTAATTGCATATTTAACCCCTCAAATAGCTTTAACCCTCGAGGTGCCAAGATTTTACCCGGTATGAAATGTGCTTTTATCCCAGCAGAGGCAGACTTGGAATTCCCTTGAAAAGAATTATTTAAATTTTAAAAGTAAGTAAGTAAGTGTGTGTGTGTGTACGCATGTGCGCGTGCGTGCAGGTGGATGGATGGATGGATGGAAAGAAATTATAGCAGCACTTAGGAATGAGATAGGGAAAGAAGCATGTCCTCCTTTCCTTGTTTGGAAGAAAAGCAGTTAAAAGACAAATATTAAGAAGAATGAAAACTTGAAAAGAATGTAAGAAGAGACGGAATGACAGAACAGTGTTTTTACTTGGGTGTCATCGTGGCCTGAGCTTAGAGAGGAAGAGAAGGTACCGTAGGCCCAAGAGAAGTTGTAGACGGACCCTAAATCAAGAATATAAATTTGTCGCTTGCCTCAGCAATATGGTTTTCTCAATTAGTGGTCGTTCTGGGAGACCTGCTTAACAGCTTATGTGAAACAAATATTAACACAAATTGTGTAATTACATCAAAATCCCAAATTCCTCAAAGATGCAAAATGGTTTTCAGCTAAGAACACGCCAGCAATAAAACATCCTATAGTCAAAGGAAGCGCACTCTAAGGCAACCATGAGACTGAATCCGAGCGACTTTCACAGTTTATTTTCATGGTATTTAAATTATGATACCAGTGGGTATTTTTAATTAGTGTGCACTTGTCTACATAAGCCATGTTGGCAAATTTGACTCATTCATACAGTAGTTGCTGTAAAAGAGGCCAGCACAGCCTGCAGGAATTAAAATTAAAAGTTTCTGCAAGCTGTTGTCGACATGACCATATCTCATTAACTTTAAAAATGGAGATTATTTGCCTGAAAGCTTGATTTGACTAGCAGTAATCAAATATTAGGCTCAGCGAAGGGAAGGGTAGGGGGGAGCGTCATTGTTGTGATATATATTGCTGTGTGTTTTGCAGTTCCCTTTAAATAGCAATATAAGATTTCTGTTTTGACAAAAGGGGTAGGGAAGAGAAACACAGACATATGGCCTCAAAAGTATTATTAGGATAGTTTTATTTTAGATTAAGACTCATTATTTACTAAGTTTGCTGAAGACAAATATGATTGTGCTGATTACCAATTCTTCCCTCATTAAGGAGGCAGCTTAATTATCTGGAGTAGCTTCCCCGGCTTGATCAAAGTTTCAAGTATTAGAAACGGGGCCTATCTTGTGATTATCTTTCCTTTTTTTTTTTTTTCAACTGCTAAATTGGCATGAACCTTAAATTTGTACACGGGATTCATCCCATTGTTTTAACTAAATATGATGAAGAAGGTTGCAAAATTGTGCAGAAAATGAACGAAAATAGAAGAGCCCTCATCTTATCTCATCTACTTTCTAAATAGCTTGTTATTTGAATTAGGTATCTGAGCAAAAAATCTCTTTCTGCCAGTAATTAAGGAGTCTCATGTTGAAAACCTGAAGTTATTGAAATACGGTAGACATGGTCTCATTTTAGATCTTGTTTTATATTTTCACACTCCCAAAGGAACATTTGTAATGCATAAGTGTAAACTGTAAAATGAAGATGCATTTTGGGGGGTGGGGGGGGGGAGAAAAGAGAAGAAAAAAAGGTGCAGTGAAACAAAAGAGCGAAGATAAAGTCTTACGCCTTTTTATGTCTTTGAACTGAGAACATGTTCTGCATTTTACTGAAGGAACAGGAGGCTAGAATGTAAGTAACTGGTTTTTGCATTAGGCTCTCCCTGGAGGTAGCAGAAAAATATCATGTCCCTGCATGAAATGCGAATGTGAAATCTACCAGAAAGAAATATTTATGACCATTTTATGCTTGATTAGGCTTGGATGACATCTGTTAGAAGACAGGGACTGGACAAAGAGAGAGACGCTCGGGGGCAAATGTTAACGGAGTTGTTTAGACGACGCTAGGGCAGAGGCGTCCATTTACTGCCAGGCAAAACACAGGAATTGTGTTAGCAAGAGAGCAGCTGACAAGAATCCCCCGTGATAGAGACACTGCAAACTGACTCGATGGAATCGTCAAATACAGCTGTTGGCAGTCAGCGCCGTGCCTCAGTTTATGAGCGGGTTTCTAGGTGCAGTCCTGATCCGGTGACTTCCAGGGAGCCAGCACCTTAATAAAGTTACACGCGTGTGACTCAGCTATAAAAGAAGATCATCTTCACTTTTTCAAGTGAGTTTTACATCCTCCTGCCAGGCGGACGTAGCAGTACCAGGAAACACTTCTGTATTTCTCAGTGAGAAGAGAACCAATTAAATGACACACTTGTCTCTGTACATTTGTACAGCCTAAGTTGTTTTGTTTTTGTTTTTGTTTTTGTTTTTGGTCTTAACATAAGTCTCCCCCTGTTTAAAAAACAAAAAGTAGCCCCCTCCGTTCTATAGAAGCACTTCATCACTTTAAACAGTGCAAATGTTTGCCTGAAAAAGAAAAAAGAAAAAAAGTCATCTAACACTGGCAAACATTTTATCAATTGTTAAACATTTCAGTGTTAAAGTAAGTGCTGTTTGTCTGAAGAAATGGCTCTACCAAGAGTGGAGGTATGAGCAGTTATTTCATTCTGGTTCTTTTCCCAGCTTCTTTTCCTGTAAATTTTCTCTGTCTGGAATGCTGATGGGAAATGTTATTTTGTTTTTGTTTGCAGCAGTTCTGTTGTTTTGATTTTGTCTGAGTGGTATGGAAAACAGTACGTCACTTAGAGTGGGTGTTTTGTCTACCGGCCATTTGGCCATTGCACATATATTTCTCATACTTATTACATGATGACAAGGGAACCGAAAAGGCACAATTTTCCAGTTGAATTTTTCTTTCCAGTTTAATAATAGTGAAAAAAGAAAACAAAGTTAATAGATTTAGCAGTGTGATGTACTCGCGATGTGATAGCTGACTTTAGGTGGTTTTCTGTTTCTTGTTTTTTGGTGTTTTTTTTTTTTTTTTCCTCCTTTTCTTTTAGTTCCTGTGGTTAAGGAGCTGTTTAGGGGGAGGTCAGATTAATGCATATATCAGTTTCTATAATAAACTGCATGTGGATAGCATTTCACATTTTGCATAGAGTTGTGAAATGTTGTAATTTAAGTAGGAAAATTCATAAAAGGATAATAAACAATCTTAACATCATTCCTGTGATTAACGTGGATACTCTTGCCCTGGTTTTAGGCCGCATGTAACGTAACCTCTACCAATAAATGTATTTTAATTAAAATGAATCAAAATGAAATTTGGATGAAAACCCAGAATACAAATCTCAAAGAATAACTTAAGGCTGTTTACTGGCTCAGTTTGGACATGCTTTATCTGAAATCATTCTCCACATTTGCAATGTTAAGGAACATATTGCAAGAGTGTAGAAGTTAGCTCTACAAGTAAGTAATTTTTGGTGTAGTACAAAAATATAAAATGGAAACGATGATTAATTTTTCAATTTCTCTCTGCAGATATCTAATCATTGTACCCATGGACCGCCAAAGGCTTCCATTAAAGATTTAAAATGCAAGAGGAAGGTGGAATCCAAAAGATGGGATTTGGGATTAAATAATGTAAAATAACTGCAGGGCAGTAGTGAAGCAAAAGCTATTGGCACAATAAGATTCTTTCAGACATTTTTTTTTTAAAATCCACTTAAAATATTGACACCTCCTTACATACAATGTCATAGATGTGGTATTAATCAAATTATTTATAATGCCAATTAAATTATGAGAACATACTTTTGTTTTAGCTTACACCAATTAAGAGTAACAGCAACCATCGAAAGCGCTCTGAAAATTCGCATTCATGTTCTCTGTGCTTTAAATATTATCCTCTTTATTAAAGGATTTTGCCGGCAGTGTTAACACCGCATATATGTTGCCTCTTCCTTGAGGATTTTAGTTGTAGATGGGGAAATGCAGTGTTTGGGGTGGGGGTGGGGGGTCACCAGTGTATGTACAGCATGATTTTCTTCAAATCAAGGGAACTTTTATAATCCTGGAAGAAGGGGACATCGCCACCTCGGTATATAAAAGCTGTCAGTAAGGTCCAGCCGGGCTTCTCTGAGCTCCGCTGTACTGTCTTTATCACTTTGCTCAGTTCCACATAATAACATCTTCATCTGAGATTGCTGTGGCACAGGGGAACTGCATTTGTTGATCAAATTTGGCTGGATAACACTGTGATCTCGTATCCTGAAGTGCGGAGATGTGCCTGGAATATGTAAGTGCAAAGCTGGCCCCTTGATTGATTGATCCTGCCTGTCACAGAACAAGATAACCGGATCAGTAAATACTCTGTGCACTTCAGCATCATCTCCACAATCAAAAGTGAGGGCATCATGGGGCTGGAAAACACTGGGTCATGATGGGAATGCACACATTTCAGAATCATCATTGGGAATAGAGAGAGAGACACTCACACATACACACATTCGCACGCAAACGCACAAAAAAATTCTTTGTGTGTGGTTTCTTCGAAGGGAACAGTGTAAAAAAAGAGCATTTTCTGTATGTTTAGAACGCTTCCTGGTTATAAAAGTCGAGTTTATTTTGCAGCTGTCATCTTAGAGGTGTACAACATTTATCATAAAAAGTTGTTATTCGAGTTTTGTTTACAGAAGAGATTGAGAATGCAGATTAGGGAAACGGAGCTGGGTAAGAGGTCACTAGTGGTCTCAAGCACAAAAGGAGCTTGCACCCAAGATTTGCTCCTCTTAAAATAAACTTTTTGTTTAAACAGATGGGCCAAACACATGTAAACAAGTTGTTTAAACTTTTACTAAATTCCCAGGGAGTGCCTTTCAAAATTAGCATGGGTTGCCAAATTTGTTTAATTGCACAGAGTTCAAGAAAAGTTTAAAGAACGCAACTGTGCGAGGCTTCGGGAGAGGGGGCCGTCACGTGTCACCAGGTGGCATACATTATTCATGGTGCCTTGATGGGCACACACACACACACACCCCACCCACTGCACTTGTCACCCCGTCTCTTGTGTTGCCTCTCCTGTGCTTGTCCTGTCCTCCGGTAAAACTCTATAATTTTCTGAAGGCAAGGGCTGCCTTTAGTTCCCATGTCTGTGCCCTGGGGTCCCCAGAACGCTGCCCCCTGCAGACCCTGTGCCGCATGGCCAGCAAGGGAAAGAGAACGGAGTGCTGGGCACTCTTTCTAAAGGTTTTTTGAATGACTACTTCTGAGGTTTTACCCGTCTCCAGACTGCGGGCACTGTTAGAACTCAGAGTCCTCCTCTAGAGGAACTTAATTGTGTAAGTCAAGCAAGCGAACCAGTCTTTTGTCCAGTGTTTTCGTGCTGCTAAGTGCAAGATTGACATCAGTTGCTCCAACAGGGTGTTTCTGTTACCACGAGCTACACACAGTTACTGCTTCCCATTTTCTGTGTAGAGAATGCAAATTGTCGTGAGCAAGCGTCCCAGGCCAGTGACTAAAGGAGCCTTCTCACCTGCCTCACCTCTGAATTTTGCAGAGACCTCCAAGTGGCTCAGAACTTTCTGCGGGGCCTGCTGGCCATCTCAGGTGCCTCTGAGGTGGGTGGAGGTGGAGATATGCTTAGCCAAGTGCTTTTGATTTTTTTTTTTTCAGTTTTGTTTGGCTGGAATCAGTATGTACCCTCTTCCTCTCAAACAGTTTGGCCCTGTGGACCACATGGCTCAGAAAAGGCAAGGTGGGCATGAGAGCTGGTCATGCTCAGAGAGAAGTCAGGAAACTTCTCTCTCTGAAGAAATTTCTCCCAAGGAGGGTATATACCAGTTATAGCAAACATCTCAGCAGATGATTTTTGTATAGTGAATCCAGTCCTTATACTTCACAAAAAAATCACCACTTTTGACATGTGTGGCTAGTCTGCTGTGACTGAGTTGGGTTTGTTGTTGTTGTTGTTGTTTTTTAACTTGAAATGATTAAAAAGGCCTTTTGGCAGAATTGGCTTCCTTTCTTAATTTTTTGAATATTAAAGAAAACTTAATTGAGTTTAATGTTCTTGAAACCAAAAAATTTGTGAGGTGCTGATGATTTTAGAGAAGTCATTCTGGGAAACAGGTTTTGATTTTTTTACAAAAAAAAAAAAAGTGGCGCTCCCTTTGAATTTGTTGAAAGCTATTCCTAGTAACGTTTTATAAAATCATTTTCTTTTCAGGGTGTGTTTTATTTCCTTTCCATCTCTTTCAGGAAAGAGAAAGTGTTTTATTGGATATTTTTGTTTCAGTCCTTGTTTCCATTATTTTTGCCAAAATTCATGGGAGTTCACTTTCCGTTTAAATGCCTGAAATATTCCTTGAAGAATCTGCATTTTGGGACAACTAGGAAAAAGTCTATGTAAATTGGTTTAAGGAAGAAAAACAGTTGTTACCCTGGTCCTCTCAACCACTTACTTCTTCCTTTACTTTATAATTTTGGAGGCAAATAATTTCAAGTATAATGGACCTGGGTGTGGAGGAGGCATGAATTTAAAGTTCAAAGGAAGTTTGGTGTTTGTTGTAAGATAAAGCATATCTGAGTTTTCAAGTGAAGGAAGAAAGTAATTTTTACTCACTTAAATGGGCAGTAGATTTGTTCACAGGAAACACAGAACAGGTCCCTGAAAAAGTATGTATACGCTCTTGCGAAGTAGTCTGGGCCCAAAGATTTTGATGAAGGCAGTTTCCCAGTTTGTGAATAGACTTCTATATAAAATGAGTTAGTCTTTGGAGATGAGTATTAAACAGCTTCTGTTCTAGTGACACGCGCTGTTTCTAGCAAAGTGGGTTTTTTTTTTCGCCCCTGCTTTGGAGTCAAGTATCCTTTCACTGTTTAAATTCGGCACTCTCAGTTTGGGATACGTCCATGCGTATTTCTAGTCCCGGCCTATATGTTTCTTTATTTTGGGGCTGGGCTGATGGGATGGGATTTAGCTTTCTTCTGTGCTCAGTTTTACAGACAGGCTCGGGTTTGGCTGGGCAGACATTCGGCCCTTGATCCTTTCCCAGTCGCCATGGTGAAGAGGAGAGAGCTCTCTCTCACTCCTATCTGTGGGTTGCTTTCTAACATTTCTGTTGTCTTGGGAGAAAATTTGAAAAACTGATTAAAAACGGGCAAGTGCATGGCTTCTATGAAAATTCTGCTGCTTCACACCGTGGGACTTGTTTGTTTTGGCTGGCCTCTGCAGCAAGACTGACATATTTATGTAGAAAGCTCATATTTAGTATTTAACTTGGAATTTTACACATCTGAATGATAAACTGAACAGACGCAAGATTTTGCTGGTGGTGGTGTTTTCCCTGCTTCTCCCGAAATGTGAGGAAACAGAGAGGCGACACGTTTTAACATGGTCACCCCCTTGCTCGGCCACCAGAATTTGTAAATAGATTCCTCGATAATGCTGTGGAGACTGGGTACCAAGCAGCCGCCACGTTTGCTATGCAGGAGAGTTAATAAAAATTTTCATTGCTGGAGGAAAGCTTATATACAGTAGTCTGTTTGTCCTGTGTTTCAACCACCTGAGTCACAGCCAAAAAAGCAATTGTCTACTACATATTTCAAACAGATGCTGAGGGGTAGAAGGGGTGACTAGAATTCACAGCAATAAAAGCCCGCTCTCCCAAGTTCCCTTGAAGGAAGTGAACTCATAAAATTTTTGCTGCCGACCTATTTGTCCAGTTCTTTGAAGTATTTAACATTAATTTAGCCTGCAAATCATTGGCACCTCAGTTTTTCATTGAAGTACCCAGGATCTGTTAAAGACATACCGTGGGTGTGCCTGGAAGAAAAGATTCTGGAAGCAGTCTACTAATTTAACTGTTATTCATGTACGTTGTTTTTATTAAGGCCAATATTATATACATTCAAAGTTCTCGAACTCAGAAACTGTTTCTTCTAAGTTTATATTTGCTTGTGTGTGTGAATATAGAGAACACAGGTGTACTACCTGCTTTTCTTTTCTTTTCTCTTTTCTTTTTTTTCTTTTCCTTTCTTTTCTTTCTTTGGCATCAATGCATTTTCTAACGCGCTGGCGGTGCTTGGGAGGGTGATGGCAGTCGGAACTGGAGTGATAAACGCTACCAGGAAGATTTTATCAAATGCGAAAAATATAACTGGAGGGATCCACCCTTAAACTGAACTATCCTATAGCTAGAATATGAGTAGACAAGGTCTTCTACCTCATTCACCTGGTTAATTAGCAAGTGTAGGTAAGGGGGACACTCTATTCCTCAGGAAACTTTTTAGGTTCTCCATCTCTTGGTAGGTAGCAGTGGGTGGCTCAGGAAATAACTCATTTCCTGAGCTTCCTTTTTTTGTTTTGTTTTTTTTTTTTGTTTTTTAGATTTTATTTATTTGAGAGAGAGAGAGAGAGAGAGAGAGAGAGAGAGAGAGAGAACACCAGCAGGGGGAGAGGGAGAGGGAGAGGCAGGCTCCCTGCTGACCAGGGAACCCGACACAGGGCTTGATCCCAGGACCCCAGGATCATGACCTGAGCCAAAGGCAGATGCTTAACCGACTGAGCCACCCAGGGGTCCCTTTCCTGAGCTTATAAAATAGCCATGTGCTCTTGCCCTACTCCACTTCCTCCCCAGGTCTTTATAGCTTACAGAGCTCAGAAGGGACCTCAGAGAAGAGAGGAATTTAGAAGCTAATGGATCAGGTGAAACCTACAGGTGCCAAGGGTGTGTGGCCCTTCGATTCCTGGCTGACAGTTTGAGAACGCAGGGATGACGGTTCTGTCTAAAATAGTTCCTGGGGGATCCCTGGGTGGCGCAGCGGTTTGGCGCCTGCCTTTGGCCCAGGGCGCGATCCTGGAGACCCGGGATCGAATCCCAAGTCGGGCTCCCGGTGCATGGAGCCTGCTTCTCCCTCTGCCTGTGTCTCTGCCTCTCTCTCTCTCTCTCACTGAGTGCCTATCATAAATAAATAAAAATTAAAAAATAAAAAATGTTTAAAAAAAAATAAAATAAAATAAAATAGTTCCTGCATGCACATGTCACCATGTCAACTCCCCCATTTTGATTTGATGGAGCGTGTTTCCTAAGCTGAAATTATCCTAGATGGATTTGCTTATAATTTGACTTTTGCCACTGAATATACATCTCAGTGAGATGGGGACTCTCTCACGTGCTCTGCTTTATCTCTGGCGCTTGGTATGCAGGACGAACTCAGTAAATAACAGGGTAGAGTGGACATTTATTCCAAAAGTCTTAATGTTAGACATCTTCAAGTTTTTGGCTCTTCCTTCAGTTGGGCTAAAACCTTCTGAAAGGATCGTATCGATAATGCCTATTTTGAAAGAGATGTAAAAACAAAGTCTGTGGGAAGCAGTGGTTAATTAGAATTCCAAGCTAGTATTTAGTTACATTTGTCCTACTATTTTGGCCAGATTTCAGTTAGCTAAGTATCTCTTATACCCTGTAATTTACCATACAGTTTCAGCTTTCCAAATAATGGCTTGCTAATGGTAAATGTTGTTTAACTTTCTAATTCAGGGGAGCTACCTGTTCAGCAGAATTTTAAAAATTGTAAGTGATGATTGAAACCAGGTTAAAAAGCACTTAAGGTACATTTGACTGCATGTTTGGCGTCTCTTTGGATGGGCCTGTGGCTGTCGTTACTCTTTTTTTGCATCTGAACGTACACTGCAAGCAGGAATTTTTCTAAATTGGTTCAGAAGTAAAACTTACCTTTACTGAGCAAGCTTTTCCCATCTGGGTGAGTAATGCACCATTTTTATCTGAAGCGTTTGACCCTGTTTCTGTCCAGTGCCTTCAGTGGTGGGTGCTCCTAACTGGAGATTCTTAACCTCATTTATTCCACTCATCCGGACTGGTTTTTTCTCCTTGAGATACAGTTCTGATTGCTCTATTCTCTTGTTACCTGCCTCCTGCTCAATTCCTTTTCTTTAGCTTGGTATAGGGCGAGGGGGGTGGGATGTGACAGACTGAGAATGACCACACATCCTTTCCCACTCTCTTTTTTTCAGATGTTAGAGCCTGTGTCCCCGCCCACCTTGACTTTAGGCAGCCCCTTCACTTGCTTTAGGTCCTAGAACACAGTGGAAGGTATATCGGCCAGTTTCAGGCTTGGCAGATTTCTCCTTACTTCTCTTGGCACCTATCTGCCATGCAGGGAAGTTTAGCCTAAACTTCTGGGTGGTGAGAGGCCACATTGGGGATGGGGAGATAAAAGAACAGAGACATATCTTGGAGGGCCAGTGGAGCTTCCAGCTGAATGCACTTGCATAATTGACCCCCCCCCCCCAGCTAAAGAAGAACCACCCAGCTGAGCCCAGCCAATCCCTAAAATTTTAGACAAAAAAATGTTATCATAAGCCTCCTATAGGGTGTTTTGTAACAAAGCAATGGGGAACGGAAACAGGAGCCTTGCAAATCGAGCCTCAATTTCCTCTTCCATTCTTACTGAACCTTAGACCTTTCAGCCACGTTTGACTCTAGTCCACAAAATGATCTGTTTTCCTTCCCTTAAGCTACATCTTCCCCACCAGATGATCTTTGCATCCTATGCTTTTGTTCCCGTCAAATTGTGGAAGGTTAATTCGCTCCCTGTCTAGTCTCTCCCAAGGCCCTCATGACTCATTACGTGTAACCTCTCTTATATCTCTGTAGTTCAGACTGCATTGATGTGGGGGTTAGGCGAGGAGCTGGCCGTTAACTATTAGGGCTGGTAACCTCTACCTTCTGTGTGGGTCTTAGTTTTCACATCTATAAAATTATTTGGCTGGCTTCTCCAGTGCCTTTCAGCCTTTAATACTTTAGAACAGAGGTGCCCAATAGAATGTTCTGTGAAGGTGAAAATGTTCATTTATTCGTGCTGTCCTGTGCAGTAGCCACTAATGAGTGTGGTACCCGAGTACTTGAAATATGGTTAGAGCAACAGAGGAGCTGGATTTCTGACTTTTTGAATGTTAATTCGTTTAAATTGAAATAGCCACATGTGGCTCATGGCCACCATTTGGAGCAGTGGGGTTCTAGAATTCTGTAGAATTGAAGGGGAAATCTCTATTTTCAGTTAATGCCAAAGTAAGTTTAGCCCTTGATTTTCAGTAGAAACTTACTCATCAGTGTTACTTTTCAGAATCACGGATACAGATGACCTAGTAGCTGAATTACTTACTCCCCAGTTTCTGACCATCTCCTTCTCAAATTGTACTTGGCTTTTAGAGTCCTCACCTGTGCCTAGAGCCAGTGCTGAGCCCACTTTTCTCTAGGAGCGTAAATCATACCCTACTTTTGATCACAGCCCAAGCAGAGACCAGCAGCCTGGTGTGGAGTTGCAATATTTTACAAAACCCCGATAGGCCCAGCTTGGGGGAAAAAAAAAAGTACACAGCAGTGTCAATTGAAAACCAGCCGGGTGGCAAGCGCAGTGCAGTGTAGTGGGAACGGAGCTGCCTTCGGCCCTTTGGATGATTGGGGACACAGCAGCGATATTGTGAAATTACCTTTTTTTATTGGTTCTTGAGCCTTCTGCCGTAAATGCCTCTTCTTGAAGGAAGTGAAGAGAATCCCAGAGTTCAGCTTGAACTTAGGATATGTGCATGGCAGCTCTATATTCATTCTGTAATTTAGCAAAATTGGGACCCGAGGGCCTCTTCTTACATTTGGCCTAATTTTTTTCTTCTAAGCATAATTACATTAATTAGGCCTTCTTTCCTATTGTTTACGTTTACCACCATTTTTTAAAAATCAGGTGAAAAGTGACATCCTTTTTATCACATTATAAAACAGTGTCATTGGTAAACCCCTCCTTGGATGAGATCTTGCTAGATCTTGATTTTTTTTTTTTTTTTTTTTTTTTACTCCTCACCCCCTAGGGTAGGAAATGGAATATTAGTAAGGTCTTATTTCCACACTTCTGAACTGTAAGTTGAAATATAATAGAAAGGATGACTGAAGGTCAGTTGGTCTCAGCTTCACCTCACTGTACCTAAAAAGGGTTATTTGTAGTCAAGGAGGATGGGTTGTGTAAAAAGCTCTCCAAGGGTGATGCCTGGATGGCTCAGTGGGTTGAGCATCTGTCTTTGGCTCAGGGTGTGATCCTGGGTCCAGGGATCGAGTCCTGCATCGGGCTCCCTGCGAGGAACCTGCTTCTCCCTCTGCCTATGTTTCTGTCTCTCTCTCTCTCTCTCTGTGTGTGTGTGTCTCTCATGAATAAATAAATAAAATCTTTAAAAAAAAAAAACCCTCCAAGGCAAGGAACTGTACAGTGTCCCTGAGTGTAATCAAGTCTGGTTAAGAACTCACTCTTGTGGCTACCCGAATTCATTTGCCCACTCCTCTTGGTAATAGCCTGTCCTATATATGAAGACAGTTACTAAGTCACCCTGTGGCCCTCTCCCTTATAGGCTAAACCATCCTGACCCTGGTAACCTTACATTCTCTCTCCTCTTAATCATCCTTGTCCTTCTCTGGATTCTCTCCAACCTAATAGAGTTTTCTGAAAACATGGACCCGGAAAAGAGTTCCTCACACATCTCTGAGTTTCTACGGATAGTTGTGATACATCCAGTAGCCTTTTTTTTTTTTTTTTAAGATTTATTTATTTTAGAGAGAATGCACTCAAGTGGGAGGAGCAGAAGGAGAGGGAGAGAGAATATCAAGCTGACTCCCCTGCTGAGCACAGAGCTGACTGGGGGCTTGATCTCAGCAGATCACAGCCTGAGCCAAAACTGAAAGTTGGATGCTTAACCAGCCCTGCCACCCAGGTGCCCCTCACCCAGTAGACTTTTAAAAAAATGTGTTAAGTAGTCTTCAACTGTTTGTTTCCATATTCAGGGCCTATCTTTCCCCACTCAGCATGTTAGAATTTGTAATAACTACATTTTTTGGGAGCGTGGTCTGTGGGCCGAAAGGGAAATCCAGGGGTCACATGACTTTTAACTTTCAGTCCTGGGTTTATCCATATTTTAATTTGGGGACCCTTTTTATAGTCTCTTATATCATTTATTTTTATTATTTTTTTGAAATATAACTGACAGGTAACATATTAGTTTCAGATGTATAACATGATATAGTATTTGTATGTGTTGCAAAACGATCACCACAGTAGGTCTTGTTAGCATGTACACCATGCATAGTCACACAATTTTTTTCTTGGGATGAGAACTTCTAAGACCTACTCCTAGCAACTTTCAACTATTCAGTACATTGCTAACTGTAGTCACCATGCTGTCCGTGACAGCCACAGGACTTATTTATTTTATCACTGGAGGTCCGTACCTGTTGACCCCCATCACCCATTTCACTTACCCCCCAAACCCTGACCTCTGGCAACCCCCAGTCTGTTTTCTGGGTTTATGAGGATTTTTGTTTTTTTGGGGGGTGTTTTCCTTTTTCCTTACAATGTTTATATATTATCTATGGAAGGACTATTTCTCCATTGCCTGTACTGCATATAAATAGCTGTGGCTTGGAGTGCGTGGGGTGGGGGCAATGAAAGGGGCACACATGTTGGTTACCTCGCCGACGGAAGCCTCAGGGGCCTTGTTCACCCCCAGACTCAGTTTCTGCTGTCTACACTGTTCACCCACACCTTACCATGAGTGCCTCAGAGGGAGTAGTAGTTCAGGGGACCTCCTGACTATCTGAACTTAGCCTCCATGGTCACTCTCTACTCTGCCACTCACTTTTATCTGTTCCCAGCAAGCTGAGGCACTGTACTCATTTTTTGTGTATGGGTTATCTGATTATGTCTTTCCCACTTTTTTTTTCTTCCTTCCTTCCTTTTTTTTTTTTTCTTCTCTTTCCCACTTCTGAATAGAAGCTTCATGAGGACAGGAGCTTATATGCTTTTTTCTCCCTCCTTTGCATAATTAGCATGCAGGTATCAGTGACCTCTTGATGGAAGGCAGGAGAGAAAGAACAACTTGATATCAGAAGATTTACATTCTTATCACAGTAATACCACCGGTTCAGCTTCTCTATGTGACACTTGGGCAATACACTGAGTATTGCTGGCAGCCATTTCTTCTCCTGTTTAATGAATAGCTTCAATGCATTTATCCAGAAAGTTTCTTAAGTCTTCTCACCTCTGCCCCTTAACCTACTGTATTCAGATTCCATGATTCAACCTAATTTCCACGTGCTTGGGGTACAGGTGAGTGGGTAATATTTCTATTTGTATTTAAGAGCCACCCATTTCAGGGATGAACTTTTTCATGCTGCCTTATCTTTCTAATATTTTGGTCTGATTTTGTTCCTGGGACTGGAGCACTGTTATTTAAAGGGCATTCAGAATTTTCAAGTCCTTTCTGTGTTAGACCATTTCCTATTCCTGTCTTCTCCCCAACATTCTCTGCTCTCTGTTTCAACACTCCAAAACTTGTTTGAAAATCTATACCTACTTAGTCAATTTTTTTTTTTAAGATTTTATTTATTTATTCACGAGAGACACAGAGAGAGAGGCAGAGACACAGCCAGAGGGAGAAGCAGGATCCCTGCAGGGAGCCCGATGTGGGACTCCGTCCCGGGACTCCAGTATCACACCCTGAGCTGAAGGCAGATGCTCAACCTCTGAGCTACCCAGGGATCCCTACTTAGTCAATTTTCTAACATGGTTTTGGGTGGTCTACAATGCAGGTCAGATCCCGACCTGAAGCCCCTGGGTTTGATTAATGTAAGATGGCGCCCTGTCCTTTGTTGCTGTGTACTGGAGGTATATTTGTGCTTTTCCTGTGACACCCTGAACCAGACAGTCTTTTGTAGGTTGTTGTTGTTGTTCTAGGTCTTAATGCTGGGTTTTCCCTAGTCGTCTGATGATCAAGACATCCACTTGTTCCTCTGCTTTTCAGTCTTGATTGGCCAGTACCTCTCCCAGGCCCGATGTGGTAAACAAGGCCAGGCCCTGCCCAGATGTGCTGACCTGAACAGCCCGGGAGGCCCACCTTCCTTTCTGTTCTTCCGGCCCTTGCTGTGTAAAGAAGCGTGTCAGCCAAAGACTCTGCCTTCTCCCTCGCCCGTTTCATAAATTCTGGATGTTAAACTAACCTGAAGCATTAAAATCACATTTCTTTGCATGGTATTAAATTACCAGTTATGCTTTGACCTCTGCTCATTACATGAGAGCTTATCCTGCATTTTCCACTCCACCACGACGAGACCAAATATCCCAGCAGCTCCCTAAAGACTCCATGCCTTTGCACACACTGGTCTTATTCCCCAAATACTCATCTCTTCTTTGCTTCCTCTTTTCCTTTTTTTTTTTTTTCCCCAGGCTCGGTTCACTTCTCCTGTGCTTTACAAAGCCTCTCTCTTTTCGCCACTTCAATGCACCCCTTCACTGAAGCATAAACCCCACTGGCTGATGGTGGATGACGGGTGTTCACCATTAGGCTTTTGAGGCTGGCAACAATGTCTTTACCTTTCCTGCACCTGCATCGTGCTGGGTGCTGAGTAGGTATTGAGTGAGTAAAGGGAGAAATGGAAGGAAGGGAACCCATTCTTCACTTTCAGTCTCACGTAGCAGGATCCCCGGCTTATGCATTCAGCCCTCACTTGAATACTTCTTTTTCCTAGAGCTGTTCCCTTTTTCCTTTGGACATTTTGCTCTCAGCGGTCACTCAGTCATTCAGCAATCCTTCCGATTTCTCTTGTAATTAAACATTCATCTCTGGCTGGTGTCCATCCTGCAGGAGAGATTGCCATCTGCCAGGGAATCAATGAGCACCCCAGCCGAGCCGAGCCCCACCAAAGAAGCCCATGGCCAAACTATTTTGGCTTAGTAAATAAGAGCTGGTTTTCGTTGATTGTCCACAAGCACAAAGGAATAAATCCTCTTCCTTTGCTTCATGGTTCCCTGTGCTGCAGGCCTGGCTTACCTGCTCCACTTGACATGTGGCGTTTCCCCTTACGTCAAGAAAGGAAGCATGTGGAGCTGTGTGGGCTACACCATCCTAAATAAGGCCTGAATGTTCTGCATAGGGGGTGAAAATATCATTGAGTCTTTGTAGCTAAGGATGTGGATATTAGACGGTAGCTGAGCAATGAAGGCAAATGGCCTGAGCCCCGCCCAAATCACAGATATGCCAGGTGAAAACTTAGATGTTAGCTGTCAGGTGGCACAAATGATTTTGTTCAGTAGTGTTTAACATGAGCTATCATTACGAATTGCTGCGAGCACTGCGCTGGCCAGCGTGGTCTAGCCCCTGCTCCCATGAGCTCTTGAAAAATGGCTAGAGTGAACTGAGATGCTCTGTAAGTGGAAAAGACACTCCAAAGCTTAAAGACTTTGTATGTTTAGTATGTTAACAATGTAGAGTATCCCATTGATCATTCTGTGTTGATTTCACATTGAAGTGATAGTATTTTAGAAATACAGGTTAAATAAAATGTGTCTGACATGAATTCCACCCATTTCACCTAACTTTTTTAAAGTTTGGCTACTAGAAAAGTTAAAATTAGCTATGTGGCTCACATTGTATTTCTCTTAGCTCTAAACTAGAAATTCCTTTTTTTATTTTTTAAAATATTGTATTTACTTGAGAGAGAAAGGGACAGAGGGGGAAGGAGAAGCAGGATCCCCGCTGAGCAGGGAACCCAACGTGGGGCTCGATCCCAGGACCTCGGGATTATAACCCAAGCTGAAGGTAGACCCGTAAGTGACTGAGCCATCTAGATACTCCTAAACTGTAAGTTTCAGTGTAAGATTGTGTTTCAGACTGAACCCAAGCATTGCATACTTTATATGCATTTCCAGGAATATGTCCTTTTTATGCTGTGGGTGATCTTTGAGAATATATCATGATAAAGACATACACTTTGCATTGACACAAACCTGAGTTTCATTCCCAACTCTCTCTGGCCAGTATACCAGCACTGTGAACTCTCTGAATCTCAGGTTCCTTAACTGTATAAAGGGAATAATACCCATCTGAGCATCCTGTGGTTAGGCGTGGAGTAATGCAGTATTTTTTCTAGTAATATTGGGATACATTTTAGTTACAAGAATTGGGTAATTGTACTTCTCCCAAGTTAACAAATTCAAAATCTCTGTTTTGAAATTTTATTGCAAGCATAAAAAACACAAAAACCAAAATCCCCACTCCTTGGCACCTGTTACTGTATGTCTGCCAGCTACTCCTAATGGAATTGTGGTAGCCTCTGTTCCCTGAGAGTGACATGCTAGCCAGCGTACTTTGCAGGAGCTAACTTTCTCCTTTTTTTAGGATTTTATTTATTTATTCATGAGAGACACAGGGAGAGAGAGACAAAGACACAAGCAGAGGGAGAAGCAGCCTCCATGCAGGGAACCCAATATGGGACTCAATCCCAGGACTCCAGGATCACGCCCTGGGCTGAAGGCAAGTGCTAAACCGCTGAGCCACCCCGGTGTCTCTAGGAGTTATCTCACTGAAACTTCAAAACAACCCCAGAAGGAATGTCCTATTATTGTTTCCACTCAATAGATGCTACACTGAGGCACAGTGAGGTGAGGTGACTTACCCAAGGTCGTACAGCTAGCTCCTGGGTGGTCAACTGGGCATTGAGCCCAAGTGGTCCAACTATAGAGGCACATTTTTGTCTCTCCTCTTTACTGTCCACCAGTGAATAGAAAACAGAACCAAAGAACCAATAGCAAATGAACGCTCACAGGAAATATGCCTTTCCTGGGCACCTGTTCTCACGATTTTATACCATAGACCTAAGGTATTTTTCCTCAGCGTGTTTTTCCTAGTTGTACAGTGGACTTAAGTATATCCTGGCTTTAGAGCTTTCCTCAAAGAATACCTTGATTCCCAGACCCATTACAGTCAGAATCAGGTGTAGGCAATTCCAAGATAAAATTATATGGGGAAAAAAAGCATCGCACCATATCTGGTCCCTGAGAAATATTTTCCTTCTTGAGAGCCTTTTCTCATTTGTACACAATTACTACAGTACTTAGTATGCTGTTTCCAATATGCAGATAGTAGGGGCTCAGTAAATGTTATTTATTGATGTTTATTGCAGTGCTTCTGAAAACACAACTTCAGAAAGTAAAGCGTCCCATCTTTTTATTTTTTTATTTTATTTTTTTAAAGATTTTATTTATTTATTCATGAGAGACACACACACAGAGAGAGGCAGAGACACAGAGGGAGAAGCAGGCTCTATGCAGGGAACCCGAAATGGGACTCGATCCCAGGTCTCTAGGATCAGACCCCAGGCTGAAGGCGGGTGCTAAACTGCTGAGCCACCTGGGCTGCCCCAGCATCCCATCTTTTAAAACTACAGTCATTCACTTCATTAAACTGTCTGACTTGGGATGTGAATATGTGCTCTCTTCCTGTAGGATTGTCTCTTAGAATAATTACCACTGACTGGAGTTGAGCTTTGAGCGGTTTACTTCTCTTATGCTTATGCTGGAATCTTCCTCTTTACCTTAACGTGACACACCCACAACCCCAGCAGACACTGCCTGGTCATTTCATGATGTATATCTTTCCTTATCGTCCCGTGTTTAACCAAGAGGATTAGGAGACATTGATGGAGTATTTTCTTTTCAGCTAAGATGCCGACACCTGGATGGGGTGGGGATGTTGGCCGAGTAGTCTGTGATCAAAGTTCATCACCTCCGAACTCATTTGGAGAGTTGAAATGTGCTTATGTGCTTGGTTGAGACGGGGTTGAATCATTAGGAGGAAATATTTACAGACTTGGAGAACTCCCTGGAGAACAGGCAATTCAAGGGAAAGGCCTGGATTAAAGGTTCGCAGGGCCAGCCTTCTGCTGACTCTTAGCTCCTCTCAGGGCCACCGTGTGTCCTGCGCTGAGCTCCCCCGAGTGGCCTGAGGGGCTGGGCAGGTTGGGATACCCAGGGGTGCGAGTGGCCAGGTAAGCCTCTGCGCCTTTAACAGGGTGTTGAACAGCAAGCAGGATGTGCTTATCAGAATCGTGACAACTGTAAACAGTCACAGAGTTCAGCGGTCTGGTTTCAGGTGGGCCACCGCAGAGCCCGGAGCCTGGCGGGCAGTTCCCCGGGAATGCCAGCCGTGGCTGTGTGCACGGGTGGGGAAGAGAAAGGGCTGGAAAGTATGTTAGCCAGAGGCTCCGTAAGGGAGCTCCCAGCCTTTCCACCCCACCCTTCTTGTCCAGAATGTTAAACTGAGGCTCAGCAAGCAGGAATGCATACTTAAATTATTAACAGAAGCTAGCATCTCTTGCTATCGGTAATATTCCAGGCACTTGGATAAATACTTTCTGTGTCTTATTTAATATCTATGCCAGCTCTCTGAGGTGTAGGTCATAGTATCCCACCTGTTTTGCAGACGGGGAAACAGAGTCTCAGAGAATTAAGTTACTTCCTCAAGGTTGTGGACTTTGGAAGTTCCAGAGCTGGGGTTTGGGAGCAGGTTTGTCAGTCAGAGCTCCCCCTATTCCCTGTCACACACCGGGGCCTCCTCAATAAAGCAGGCTAAGGCATTTCTCAGCCTGCCTCTTGTGGAAACCAACTGTATCCTAGGAGAGATTGTGTGTGTGTGTGTGTGTGTTTTCTATTGCTGTGTAACAAAATACCATGAACTTTGTACCTTGAAACACATACATTTATTATCTCACAGTTTCCATGGCATCCAGACCTGCCTTAACTGGGTCCTCTTCTCAGGGTCTCACGAGTCTGTAATGAAGGTATCGGCAGGTCCTGATCTCCTGGGAGGCTTGGAGTCCTCTTCTAAGCTCAAGAGTTGTCCCGAATTCACAGAATTCAGTGCATTGAAATTGTAGGACTGAGGTCTTAAGTTTTTAAAGTACTGCCTAGTGATCCCTGCCTTGTAGCTCTCTCTGCACATGGCAGCCTGCTTCTTTAAGGCCAGCAGAAGGTGTCTTTGTCCTCAGTAAGAGCGCCAGCCCTCCTTTTCAAAGGCTCACCTGGTTAGGGCAGGCCCACCACAGGGTACCTCTCTTTATTAACTCCTAGTTAACTGATTAGGAACATTAACTGCATTTGCAAAATTTCTTTTGCCATGCGGCATGATCAAGGGAGTGATGTTCTATCATACCCACAGGTCCTGCTCACACTCACAGAGGGGGTATAGTGCAACGACATACAGGTCAGTAGGGCCATCTTAGTATTTTGTGACTGTAGATACTATAGCTAATGCTGCTTCTTCAGCTTCCTGGAGGGAAAGGGAGAAGGAGAAAGAACTAAGTGAACTCTGGGAGGCTGTGGTACAAGGACCATGGGTAGAACAAGAGATAGCAATGAAGCAATATTTCAGGATGCACAGGCTCTGCAGCCATATAATAAGAACCCGCCCCTTGCATTTCCTAGGCATGGGATGGTAAAGAGGTGGTTTAGCCGCTCTGTGCCTCAGTTTACCCATAAGTAAACTGCAGATACTCTATTCCCTTATACTTCCTGATGATAAATAATTAGCATTAGGTAGAGCTTGGCATCTGGTGAGTGCTTGTCAAAGGCCACCCGTTCGTGTTTAGGTCTCCTGTTTGAAGGACACAGGGAATCAGAAACAGGAGTATAGAATTCATTTGTTTCCGTGGGGTTGGTGGAAGCCTGTGCCTTCCAGGCAGCATGTGGGTGAGTTCACACCATGAGAGCAGCACAGTAGACCAAAGCACAGAAGGTAGCATGATTCGTCGTGAAGCAACATGCCAACCTGCAGAAAGGCAGCGTGATATACTAGAAAGAATATCCTGGGAGATACTCTAGGACTGCTTTTGCCAATAGTTCTCTCCTTGGTTATCATCCAGGTCTGTGGGCCTCAAGTTTTTTGTCTGTAAAATAAGCCAGTGGGTAAAAGGTGGGTCCTTGAAGTAGCAGACTGTCTGTGGCACCTGCTGGCTCTAAGTGTCATCGTTCTCCTGAATGGCTTGCTGTGCAAGGTGTGACCAAAAGAATTAAACCTATTGCATTAGCTCTGTGTGAAACAAAAAGACTCTATTGACACGCACATCCTTATTGGAAATAAAGTGAAGGAAATTCATCTTGCCAAATTATTGGACTGGACTGGACTTCTTGTTTTTCTGTACCATGCAGAGTGGCTGTATCCCTTGCCCTTGTAAATTTCCTCCGTGTGTTTTTCCCAAGTAGCAACTTTTATAGCCCCCTTAATATAAATGTGAGAGAGGACAAACTTAGTGGCCTTTGGGGCTTGGGGTGGGTGGACAGAGATGAGCAGAAATCAGAACCTCCTTGACCTGTTCCTACACTCGCAGATCCTCCCTCCCCCCAACCTTGTTCCCACCTTGACCTAGGCAGCCTTCCCTTGATGTTATGAGTCCCCATGGAAGTATACTGGTAGCTGCCACTTTAATTCTGTGGGTTAGAGGCCAGGTCTTGACAAAAGAAAAGTCAAATACTGCATTAACAACAGCCACTTGTGGCTTATACTTTGCAAGGGCTTGGATATATTACTTAATTCCCCAACAAGTTTGCACCCTAAGTAGTCCTATCCACATCTGGTGCTTGAGGAGACTGAGGCTGGGATGCGTTACGTAACTTGCCTGTACACAGTAATAAGTGGCTGAGCAGAGATTTGAACCCACGTGTGCTATGTGCCAAAGTCTGTGCTCTTAGCAGAGCAGGGTACACAGCTGGAACATTGTCTCTTATTTTAAGCTGTAGAGCCCACTCTTGGCCTCCTTCGTGTTTTCTTTCTCTCTCTCCCTCTCTCTCTCTCTCTCTCTCTCTCTCTCTCTCTCTCTCTCTCTCCCCCTCCCTCCCTCCCTCTCTCTCTCTCCCTCCAGATCCCAAATAGTTAAGAATCCAGGGTAATTCCCAAAAGCTGAGGTTGAGAAGAAGGAAGCGGTACACCTACCCTCAGAGGGCAAATATATCCAAGTGTATACAAAAAAGAGACAAAAGAGGCCATATCAGAGTCAATATCACCATGCCAAATTCTCAACATTGAGCTAGAAGAAAACTATATTACAAAAGATATTTCTGATGTGCTTGTGGTAAAGAGTCATAACTAGAAAATATACATGTGACAGTTCTTCATTTAAGTGTAAACTTATTAAATTATAGTTTTTTTTTTTTAACAAAAAGGGGAAACTACAATAGTAACAGTAGAATGGTCTTTGTAGAGAATGTAGAAAAATTTTAGAAATTTGTGCTTTGGGAAGTTGCAGAATGTACTTATAGTTAAGGATTAATTTTCAGTCACAGATCACAAAGGTCTCGATGAGTAAGATCAGTATCAAGTTTCAGGGTGGTTGTATTTTTTTCTTCTTCTGCCAGACTGTCTGAAACTTATCTCAAGTATCATGGTAAAAAGAGAAGTGGCGGGTAGACACAAAAATGTAATAGATATATTTTAGGGATAGAATATGAACTGCCTTTCTAAATGCATATCAGAAGGAGAATTTATTCCAGTTGAGTAGGTTTAATGATATAATTTTACCATATTAAATCATAATTGCTCTTTAAAAGAAAGGAGAGATGCATGCATTGCCACGGCCGGGCTATCCCACTCCATCCAAATAGCAGCCTCCCTGGTACTTGTTGAGTTTGCCCTGCTCTCACACACACCAGAGCGGATTTGTAGCTTTTCTTTGGAAATCTGGGTGGGGATAGGGAGGAGGGACGAATAGTCTGAGAAATCGGAGCGTCCGCATTCAAGCGCTTGCCATGGCTTTGGCAAAACCATCTCCTGCTATTAGGCTGCCAAGCTAAAGCTTATGAAAAGATGACACCTCTGACTATCTGGAACCAAATTATTTTAAAAAGTTAAATCATGCTTCAAGATGGCTGGTATAGCTGCATTACTTAGGGACTAAACAATTTCTACTCTTATGGAAATTGATCATCATTTTAGTAGGTACTAATGATTGCTTTTGTAGGTAAATGATTTTCAGTGCCATTGGATTTCCTTCTTCCCACTAGAAGAAAAAGGAGGAGGATTCACAACCACGAATTGATGGTATATTTGGAGGAAAACAAAGTTAGAGTCTCAATGATGTTTTAGTTTTAATAGGATCTGATTTCATATCATGAACTGAATTCACTGGAGGCATATTTTATATGTGAATTTGTCACCTGTACTTGAGCGTACCTTACATGTCTTTATTTGTATTTTTTTTTTAAGTAAGCTCTATGCCCAACATCATGCTTGAACTCACAACCCCGAGATCAAGAGTCATGCGCTCTACTGACTAAGCCAGCCAGGCACCCCTTTCACATCTTTATTCTACTTTATTTTATTTTAAAAGATATTTACTTATTTATTCATTCATTCATTCATTCATTCATTCATTTATGAATGAATGAGAGTGAGTGAGATCATGGGGAAGAGCAGAGGATGAGGAATGAGACTGATTCTGCGCTGAGCCCCGAGCGCAGAGCCCAATTCAGGGCTCGATCTCCTGACCCCGAGATCATGACCTGAACCAAAATCAAGAGTCAGACACTTAACTGACTAAGCCTCCTGGGCGCCTCTCACATCTTTATTTTAAATAACACACAAGTAATACTCAGCCTGCCCAAGTGATAAGATGCATAATGTGGTTTTTAAAAACGTTTTTATTATCTTTTAAAAATGTAATACCTAATACATAAAAAAGAATATACCATATTTCATCAAGTCTTTTAGGCCTTTATTTTGTATACCAGGAGTAAAGTGAAAATGGAGCCAAGTCAACGAATCCATAATGCTTTCTTTTCTCATGTCTTTTATGAGGCATCCCGGTGTTAAAGATGTTAAAATAAAAAACAATGACAGTGTATCTCAGGAGCCATTAGGTCTGGCACACAGCATACTTAGTTATGAAACAAAATATAATAAGTGTGCATGAACACCCTCAGACCCAATCAATCCAAGAACTGCCCCATTACTTACAATCTGCATTTCCTCCTGTAGCCTAGACCGGTGGGCAGTCCTCCTCCTGAATTTTGGGTTTATTCTTGCTTTGCTTTTTAAACATATTTCAGTTCTCCTTCCTGTTAAAATCTGAATTCTACAAGGGTAGAGGCAGTTTGTGTTCTCCACCACTGTTGCCTTCAGAACTTGACAAGGAACCCAGCCCAATGAATTTTGGTTAACTTTTATTGGCAAACTGTATAAGCAGATTTGTCTGGGGCATATTCAGATTGTCTCTCCCCTTCAAGGTGTGGTTTAAATACCATTTCCTCCAGGAAATCTCTTGACAACCTAAACTGGAAATGATCCTGCCTCCCTTTTGAACTCTCTCAGGGACTTATCTTTATTCCCTGTACTGTACTGTGAATATACCTCCTCCTTTCAGTTATGGCCGTTAACACGTCCCTGTCTTCCTGCTACTCTGGTCATAGTAGACTCCGTAAAAGTGAGGTTAGCAAACTTTTTTTTTTATAAAAAAAAGTATTTAATAGGGGCTCAATCAGTTGGGTGGCTTAGTCAGTTGAGTGGCTGACTTTGTTTCAGCTCATGTCATGGTCTCAGGGTCATGAGTTGGGCTCCACTTTCTGCTTGGTGAGGAGTCTGCTTGGGATTCTCTCTCTCCCTCTCAATCTGCCCCTCCCTCCTGCACGCGCTCTCACTCATAAATAAATAAATCTTTTCTTAAAAGTAGTTAAAACACATCGGCCTCTTCTTTCATGTTATTTTGTTAATTTTCTATTGGATTTATTTATTCCCTTATTGATTTATAAGAGAGTCTTATGCACCACAAAAATTAGACATCTTTCTTAGGTTGATGATATGCAAATATTTACCCAGTATTTCAGAATTTGTTCTACTCTTTCAGCCATATTCAACTTTAATATGGTTTTATTTATCAATTGTTTATAGTTCCGAGCTTTTTGTTATTATACTCAGATAATGCATTTCTGTCTCTGAGATGACAAGAACGTTTCGGTTTTTCCTTTTTGAAATACACTTTTTTAAAATGCAGATAAGGCTGGGATCTTAAAGGAACCTCCCCTACTTTGGCACCATCATTTATTCTTTCCTGTGTTTAACCAACACATTTATTTAGTCTCTATAGTATATGAAAATGAGTAAGATTAGAAAATCTTTCTATTAGGTGCCATGAGAAGCTAGCCCAGTGACACAATCTGATGTGCATTTCCAAGAGATCTCTCTAGCTAATCTGCAGAGTAGAGATTTTGAGGGCAAGAAGGGAAGCAAAGAGAGAGAAAAACCATGCCTGCTTGGCATAGACCCAGAATTTGGTTAGTAGATCCAAGGTTCAAATTTCCAAGTTAGAGCTTAGAAAGAGACTTCTCCAAATTAGAAGTAGAGCACATTTGCTGCTGCTGAAATGCTGGAGAATTCAGACTTCCAGATTAAATGCTAGCTTGAACCTAGAGCAGAGAGGGACTTTGGGGACCATTCAAAGGAAAGCTGGACAGGTGGCAACCTTGCTTGCTTGGCTCCAGCAAGTAGAGCCATGCTCACCGGTGATGGATGGCTTCACATTGTTCCTGCACGGCACACAGAGGCAGGAGGGGGGAGCGGATGGCGCAGCCCCTGGGGAGCTCAGAGAAGTCTCTGGGCTTTTCTTGCACTTTGTCTTCCCCTTAGTATTCCAGCCAAGGTATTAACTCTGTTGGAGCCATGTTTCCGCCTAGAAATCTCACTATTGTTACCTGTGCTCTTATTCACACTCCTAGTATTTATATTTTAACTCATTTTAAACTCAAAGCATCTGAGTTTTCAGTGAAAATGAAACAATTAGAGTAATATGCAAAGGAAGATAAAGTTTTTTTGTTGTTGTTTTTTAAGGATTGAAGGAACTGGACTACGTGCAGTTTATTATTATAATCATCCCTTTCTCCAAAGCCCATGAATATTTTTTTGTTCCACCAATGCATTATTTTTTTGCTCTTTATTTTATAAATGATTCTTCCCCTTGACTTCCCAATCTCAGGAGACAACAGCGTTTCCCTTGAAAATACAGAGGGTGAATCCACCCTGTGTGTGTGTTTTCCAAGTGTTGGTTTTCCAAGACATTCTCATGAAAAGGACTCGTATTGCCAAGTCATTTTTTAATATAAGGAGGTCCATGTTTGGGCATTGAAATTAATTTCCCTTATCTCGCCATACAAATAGCCACCCTGGCTTCTTTGATTTATTACCTGGGATGGTTCAGCGGCACTAAAAACAGAGGACGGGAAGACATCACCTTTACGTGGCATCATTAGTCACGGCATTAAAAGCATCGCCCCGAATGGACTGCTTCACACAAGCTCCTGCCCGTGCCATGAAAACACCTTGTTCTCTTCCTGTATGCTCAAGACATTGGGCCCATCCATGGCTTCCAGGCCACATTTTTCATTTCTTAGTAAGTTACCCCATTCCAAAAATCCTTCCTGTTTTTCCTCCCTAGCATAGGATAAAAGAACTTTCTAAATTGCAAATATATAATCCCTGAGTGAAGACAGGTAGTGGCTAGGGTCAACTATGTTAGAGTCACACCTCCAGCCAAGGATTTATATACAGAATATGCCAAGAATTCTCAAAACCACGGTAAAATTTTTTTTAATGGGCAAAAGGTGAATAGAAATTTCACCAAAAAAGATGCACAGAAGGCATGAAAAATTATTCAACATCATTTGAGATTAGGGGGATACAAATTCTGACCACCTGTTGCAATGGCTAAAATGAAAAAATACTGACAATATCTAGTGCTGACAAGGATGTGGATCAAACAAACTTGCATGCTCTGCCAGTGGGAATGCAAGAGGGCATAGCCCTCTGAAAAAGTTGGGTCACCTTCTTAAAAATAAATATACACATACATAGTTACTATGTGGCCCAGCACCCATACTCCTGGGCATATATCCTAGGGAAGAGAAGACCTGTGTTTACTGAAAAACCTATTCATGAAGGTTCATAGAAGCTTTATATATAGTAGCTCCATGCTGAGGTAAATCTAAATGTTTTCAGTGAGTGAGTGGATAAACAAAGTATGGTACCTCCATACAGTAGGCTAATAATTAGCAACGATAAGCGATGAACTATTGATGTACCCACCAGCTTAGAAAAATCTACAAGATGCTCTGTTCCATAAAAGAAGCCAGTCTCAGGATGCCTGGGTGGCTCGGCGGTTGGGCGTCTGCCTTTGGTCCAGGGCGTGATCCTAGAGTCCCAGAGTCAAGTCCCACATCAGGCTCCCTGGATGGGGCCTGCTTCTCCCTCTGCCTGTATCTCTTTCTCTCTGTGTCTTTCATGAATAAATAAATAAAGTCTTTAAAAAAGTAAATAAATAAAAGAAGCCAGTCTCAAAGGTACATATTACATGATTTCATTTGTATGGCATCATTGGAAAAGCAGAACTACAGTAATGGAGAAGAGATCCAGGTTTGTCAGAAATTAGGGATGGAGGAGGAGGATCTGCCTATGAAGGAATAGCGCAAGGTGGTTTAGGAGGTCATGGAGCTGTTCTGTATTGTGATCGTAATGGTGATTATGCAGATTTATACATGTGTTAACATTAACAGTACTACATACCCTGCATTATCTAAAGAGTCAACTTTCCTGTTTGGCAAATTGAAAAAATGATAATAATAAACCTAAGTCCAAACTTCTGCTTAGGATCTGCAAACCACAGCTTCTCTTTTATGGTTCGTCTGGCTTCTTCTTGGCCTTCTGGCCTCTCTTGTGAGGTCCCAAACAAATACTCCATGGTCATATTTGTGTTTCTACTTGGAGGCACACTCATCTCTGTGCCCAGATCCACTCCCCCCCCCCCCCACACACACACAGTTTTCTGCACTGCCCTACTGGACTGATAGGCATCCTTGGCTGCTCAGGTGTTGGGACACTGGCACCTGCCCTAGGTTAGCCACCTCTGCACCCCAACCATGGACATTGGTAACCCTTACCCTGGTGCTCGCTATGCAGCTCCAGATGGCAGCTTATTGATCTGCTTTGCACCCTCTGTTGTAAGGTCAGGGAGAGCTGACTTCACCGCTCACTTCCCAGCCCTGCTTGAAAGGCTGTGAGGAGTTGAGTAAGCGAAGCAGTGAGGGTAAGGAATTGTATGCTCTGGACTTGGAGTTTGCCTTTGTTTTGTTGTACTGTTGCCTTCTTTTCCTGGCTGCTCTGGTCTCTGACCCCCGCACTGAAATTCCTTACCTCCCTATGCCCTTTCAGCAGGGGAATCCTCTTCTCTGGCTTCCCCAAAACTGCTTGTTAAAAAGCAATAAATCATGGTTTTAAAGTCCTTTATAGTCTTTTTTTTCCTTTGAGCAAACATAAAATTATGCGGCAAAATCATGACTGTGGAGGGGTTTTCTCACTTTTTCTTCAGAGATTAGATGGGTTTTATAGTGTACCATGAAAAGTCATTAGTAGTAAAATCCTTATTATGAATACATTTTTACATATTTACTGAGACCCATCTTCCAAATTCCCTGGGGGAGAAAACAGACTTTCTGAAAAAAAAAAAAATCCGCTCCTATTCTGGAATCCATAGCAATAGTAATAATAATAATAATACTTACATGGTGCTTACTAAAGGCCAAACTGTCTTAAAAGCACTTTTTATAGGGGTGCCAGTGTGGCTCAGTCAGTTAAACATCTGACTCTTGGTTTTGGCTCAGGGTCATGATCTCAGGGTTGTGAGATTGAGCCTTGTGTGGGGCTCCCTTCTCAGTGCAGTCAGCTTGAGATTCTCTCTGCCCCTCCAGCTCGTTCTTTCTTTTTCTCAAATAAATTAATCCCTTTTTTAAAGCACTCTCTGCATGTAATCCACTTCCCACAATGTCACTAGGAGGTAGTGCTGCCATTACTTCTGCTTTATCCATACCTGAGAAAACAGAAGAGTGGTTAGAGCAAGGTCAAGAGTGGAGTCAGGATTTGAACCCAGGCCATCTGTCTCCACCTTTCAAGCGGCTGCAGATTGAACAGTGGAAGGAAGATAGGAACTGTGGATTTCCTCACTGGGGACACATACTGTGACCTCTTTGCACCTCTCCTCTGGAGGGGATCACATGCTTTGCCTGGAGTGCCAAGAAGCTCCAGGGTGGCCTAAGATCCACCTTTTTCTTTTGTAGACAAGGATGACTCCATATTTGGGTCTTGATCAGTATAGGCACAGATAATGGGAATAACCGAAGAAAAGGAAGCTGAAAATCAGAAATCAAAATAGCTCAGCAAAGAAGCAGTGAAAAGTGCTTTCATGAATAGTGAAAACTCAGATTGTGTTTTAGGACTTCCAGAGTATTTGTGCCTGTGTATTCTCCTACGCTGCCCCTTCCCATCACCACTACCCAGGGTTTTCATCTCTTTCGAGGTGAGGAAAGTGAATCTGGAGAGAGGTGAGTAGCCCTGTATGAGTTCACCAGGCTGGTCCCTGTGGGGCCAGAATGCACGCTCCATGTTTTCCTTCCATTCCCACTGGCACTCCTCCCTCCCAGGAAGTTCTTTCATGAACTTTAGACACAGGCAATATGATTTCATCTCTCCCACATGCATTAGTTTTCTGTTTTTGCATAACAAATGACCATAAACTTAGCAGCTTCAAACCCCCATTTGTTAGCTCCCAGTCCTGTGGGTCACAAGTCCAGGCACAGAGTTACTGGCTTCTATGCCCAGAGTTCCAGAGAGTCCTAGTATAGAAGGTATTACCTGGACAGAGTTCTTGTCTGGAGACTCTGGGGAATAATCTGCTTGCAAGCTCATTCGGGTTGTTGGTAGAATTCAGTTCATTGTGGTTGTAGGACTGGATGGCTGGCTGTCAGCCAGAGGCCACTCTCGACTTCTAGAGGCTGCCCATACTTCTTTGCCAGGTGGCTGTCTCCCCCCATTGCCAGCAATGGTGCATCAAAACTTTCTCATGCTTGGACACTCCTTCTCTCTGACTGCTAAAAGCCAGTATAAGCTCCAAAATATAAATACCCTGTGATTTTTCTTCAGATTATTTCCTTATCCTAAGGCCAGCTGATTTGGGACCTTAATTGTAGCTGTAAAACCCTGCAAATCAACATCCTGACTACTGTTTGATGAAATATCTGAGACAGGGGTAGGAACGTAGGAGACTGTCTTAGCATTCCATCAACCACCATGCACTGCAGCATTTAAAAAGGTAAAGACAGAAACAAGGGCCAAGTCTAAGATACTCTGTCAAATTCTGTCAAAATTGCATAAATTCCTTTATGCCTTTAGAGTTTTTTGCCACCACGGTGCATTTTATATTTCAGGCCATTTGATTGAAAGCATATTTGCAATCTGTATACATCTCTTGCCTTAAAATGATTGAAAAATAAAAAGATTCTTTTTCAAAAGGACTGAACAGACAGTATTATTGAACAGCACAGTTGTATATCACCAGCTATTCAGAAGTTCATCTGTTAACATGTTTCCACCTATAAGTTTTCAGCCCCAATGGTCCATCTCCTTGAACTTCCTCTCTCTCTTCCTTGGGTGTTTGCTTCCTTCTATACTTGGAGGTCTCATCTTGAATATCACCTCCTCATAGACAATCTTAATGGCCTTATCTAGAGTAGGCTAGAAAAGACAAGCACGTAAAGTTGTTCTTTTATTAAAGATACCTCTGTAGTGGCTTTCTCGTTCTGGATTTGTGGGTTGTCAGTTCTTATCTCTGATTTCTGTTCAACTCTGAGCCTTTGGAAGGGCACCTTCATAGGCCTGGTGCCTAGATTGTGCTTGGTGCAGAGTATGCAACAAAAGTTAGGTTTATTTGATGTGTCAATAGAAGGTATGGCCTGGTACTTGTGGAAAAGTAACTTTAACATTCATATTGAAAGCTTGCTAGAGTAGTGAACCAAGTTAATCATGAGGTCACCGGTAAAGCATTTATTGTTTGAAAAGCACCCGATTGCTAGTCACAAAGCTCTTGAAAGAAAGAAAGGAGACTACAAATGGTAGAGCCAAAGAGGAACAGTTCCTATATTCTCCTCTGAAGCATGCAGTGCCACTGGGTAGGAGGTGGGTGAGGAGTCTCCAGGTCATGGGCCGTCTGATGTTCGGATCATGGTTTCCTGCAATTTTTTATTGCCCCAAGATAGGAGCCTCTTTCCTCGCAGTCCTCCTCTGAACACCTCCTCTCTCTCTGATGTCTCTTCAGCTTCACCTTCACCTCCATGCAGTCATACGCCTGCTTTAGAAGACGTTTCTCCTTGGACAAGGTAGTCAACCTCTCTGACCTTGTTTTCTTCCACTGTAAAAATGGGTATGGTCATTTCCACCTTGCAAGGTCATGGGAAGGCTAGTAGGGCAATGAATGCCAGTGCCTTCTACAGAATGAGATGGGTCAGTGCTATTTCACTTAATATTATACCCTACCACAGCTCTGCAAATCTCGTGTGGAATTGAAATGCTCATCTGAACAACAACTGGTTTTTGGAAATTATATGAAAAGAAGGTTACAGTAGATTATAGGATTACCGGTGATAATATTCTACTTAATTGATTTTTATCATCATTATACTAAATAAAGGCTACCTAGTTTCCAATCTATAGATTGCAGTAAATGCATTTCACATACAACTATCTAGAGCACAATTTTATCTTTTTTTTTTTTTTCTTTCCTGATGATTCAGAAGGCACTTCAGAGCCTTGTAGTGCCTCTGGGTTTTTATTATGAACTCCAGTTAGCATTTTATTACAGCTCTTGAGAAGTGTTGGTCACTCTCAAGTTCTACAGAGCACCTTCTCTGTTCACCTTTTCCCATTCCTTAATACACAGTATAAAAATGGTCTCTTTCCATAAACACAGACATGCACACCCCCCCCCCCCTTCTCTAGTTGCTTGCCTTCTCTGTGGCAAGGACTCTCCTGCTCTGGTTTGTGCTGGGAAGTCCCAGAACTGCAGCAGTCACATCCCTGGAGCCAAGAACAACAGTCAGTGGGCTACAAGGAGCTCATTTGCCACAACGTACCGTAAGTTGTTCAGAATCGGTCAAGCTGTTATCACATTTCCGATGAGACCATTTTAGAGAGCAAGAAGGCCAGAGTAGATCAATTTACATTTCTTTTTCTTCTGTCACTGGAAAAGGACACATTTGATGCATTCTCAAGGCAGGTTAAACAGTAACAGCAAATGTGGTAAGGGAAGAATTGAGGCAGCTTCCGTTGTATTTATTACGGGGATCATTTCTACCCTCAGAGCTGCGTTCCGATCTTTGCATTTATTTTTGCCTGCCTTACCTTCCCTGAGTATGATTTGGAGAAGTCAGTGCATTGCATGACAGGAGAATTAGAAGACTGTATTTCTGAATTAATTCTTGCAGCGTGGGTCCAGAACACAGGGCCAGGCAACCCTGCCCCTAATCAGCTTGGGAGAGTTTGGACAGTGGGCGCAATTTTCTCTGCCTATGCCTGTATCTTCTCCTGTAAAATGGGGCTATTTGCTTCCTATCAGAGGCTTAGGATAATGAAAGGACATGTCCTGTGGATGTGAAAAAAAATTTTCAACACCATGCAAATGTTTTCAGTTTTATTTTAACTCAAATCAGTATGCAAAATCAAGATGCTGCCGTTGCCAAAGTTGTTGGCATTCGTTCATCATATTTCTAGGTGAAGTACGTGAAAGTGATTATAGGTAATAAATATCTTTTTTTTTAACTTATTGCAGAGGCAGTTTTTCCACTGTTAATGAGGGTAATTTGACTTGGTTGAAGGATTGCAGTTCTTAAGAATTAATGCAGTAATCCAATTCAAAGATTTAAAGAGATCTAAGATTTTTCACAGGTCGCGTGCTAGTGAATGTGCTCCTATCACATAGCAGCTAATGGACTTGAACGCCAGTCTGTCATTTACTGTGTTCGCTCACGGCATAGCAGCTTTGCCCTTGGTAGTGAGTCTACTTTCCAAGCATTGCAGGTTATTTAGAAGTATGGTGTATTTGTAACACTTTTGAGAGATAGGATCCTATTTCCCACAGCCCCTAATTACTATAAAAACTGGGGTTATCTTTCTTAATTACACGTTTGAATCCTAATCTGCTAAGGTCTGAGGAATATCAGGCTCACAGGAGCTGCCTTCTTGCCTTATTCTTTTTTTTTTTTTTTTTTTTTGAGGAAGGCTTTTTCTTTTTTTTTTTAATGTATTTTTAAAAACTAATTCATGTATCATTGTATTCATACATATAGGTTAATTCACGTGAATACAAAGGTTACATGCATGGTATTCATAACTTCCCATTTTTGATAATGATGTATTATTAACAGCTAACAATATTTTGTAAAGCCTTATTTGTAAAGGATGTTGGAAATGCTCTTATTTCTCGATCCCATTATGTTCCTAAATATTAAAAATCCCATTTTGAAGCAATTAGAAGCATTCACTCCTCTTTCCACGTGTGTTCTGCAGACAGCATCACCATACTGTGCACACAGGAACCTTTGTTCCTTAATTAGAAAAAGGACTAGAGCTCATTAATTGTGGTTCCAAGTGGTGTCTGCTCGAACATTGGGGCAACAATACGGGAGGAGGAAAGACCCAGCCTAAATCTGAGAGGCTCTCGGTAGTTCTCAGAACTGTGAAAAGGTAAATAAACAGCAAAGGGTCCTTATAGGGTTGTCCCCACACCCTGGGCTGTCCTTGAGGCCTGGCTGGCTGCTCATCAGTTTTAAAGCCAAAGAGATTTCTGTTCTCACAGAAGGAGGGAAGGGCAGAACCCACAACTTGTATAGAAATCTAGACCTTTGCCTCTGTCGAAAGCCTATCATCTGAAGACAAAAACCGGTCAGGAATCTCTTGGGCTTTTCTGATAAGTTAGTGGACCCTATCTAGAGGCATTCAGACGTTACTGAAAGTGAGTGAATTGCTGGCAAACATGATAGAAGACAGATACATCTTGTAGGTGGATTTTCACTGCTGGCTTCGGTACATCGGAGGAATCGCAAGTTTTGAAAGGTAAAATTCCCAAGCCTTAGGCCCACATCAGTCCTCAACAAAGAGCCTTAATTTCCACAGCAAGAACAGGCATTTCTCCAGCCTCCAGGAAACCTCCCATGTCTAAACATTCTCAGAACATCTCAGTAGCACCAATGGTGGATTCCTCTCACTTGGTCGAGATGGAGGCTCCAGAAGCAGGGGAGCGAACAACTTTATCGAAGAATCTCAGACCACACGGGCAATGTCTCTCTGTGGCTTGTCTGGACTTGCAAGGAAATGCTGAAATAAAGGACCGGAGGGATAAAACAAAATGTCAGTTTGAAAGCCAGAGAATGGAAAGTACAGAGCAGTAAATTTGAGGGTCAGTTCGCTCATCTTTGGGAAGGTTCTGTTCAGTAATATCCACCCTCCGGAAGGAATAGAACTCAGGAGCCACTAGGCAAGTCTGCGGTGCTCTCCTGCCACACCACCTGTCAACTCCTGCCTCCTTCTGGCTTTCTCTTTCTATCCCTGCCACCGGATAAATTGCCATGTCCCACCCATGCCAATGGAAGACATTATTAACAAGAGGGAGCGCTTTATAAAGGTAGCAGAGATCTGGCAGGTGGAGGCATGGCTCCCTTTCCCCTGTGCTGATAGCAGGTTGAATGTGGAAACAAATATTTTTCTCTAAAATATTCTGCCATTTAAAGAGGCACGTCTAGCTCGCAATATATATTTTTCCCCCACCAGTAATTTTTTTCATGTTGTATTTCTCAGAGAAAGGAAAAAAAATAGATTTTAAAATGTAAAAACCTGTTCTTCAATTGAGTATGCAAAAATCTCATTGCAGTATTTATTCCAAACCTGCTCTCATAATGTTCAGTCAAGGAGAAAACAGCAAAAAACAGTTGTTGATGGACTTAGCACAGAACTGGATTAAATAAGCATTAGTCTACTGAAGCTGATTACAGGAATATGAAAATGCAGTATCTTAATGGTACATATTTTTATGTGGCAGCTCAGTTGCCTTTCATTTTGCAGCTAATATGTCTATTCTTATGAGTCATTTACTTCTTTAATTACCTTTTGCAGGCAAGGCACCATGGTATATTAATGTGAATGATTTTTACTGCCAGTTTATCATACAATGCCCCAGAAGTTGAAAGGCGTAATTGACTTGGAAGAACAGCTCATGAAGGAAACAATATTTAGTTGACAGCTTTCCTTGTACTCTCTGTTGACGTTTATGAGTTTACACTATGCTAAAGGAGTAATAAACACAATTTTCTTTCAATAACAGGAAAGGGTAGCTTCTAAAATACATTTGTGGAAAGCGCATTTGTTCATTTCTTGAATAATATGAAAATAACACATATCTAGTGATAAGACCTCTCAGATTGCCAATTGAATTAAACCTTTGAAGGTGCATTTATAACCTGTCTCAGAGCATTAGGAGATATTAGGGTTCATGTGATTGAATCGATTTAATGAATATTTAAATTATATACAGATTTGGATAAATCATATTTAAATCTAGGTGTTAGAGTGAGACTGTTTGGTCTTGTCCTCCCAATTTCCAGAGGGAGGGAAGACAGGAAGGGAGCTTGAGAATTGTCTGGAGGGAGATTTTCTTTCTCTAAAGGGAGGGGAAGTCTGACAGTGTATTTTGGGAAAATCAAAAAGAAGGCACAGTCAGTACAACTCCTTATAAGGTCTGGGCTTTGAACAGTTAAAAATCAAGACAAGGGGGGGGGGTCACCGCTCTTCTGGTATCTGAGTGACACTTTGAGTTGACTTGGGCAGTTAGTGAGTGCCGATTTGTTTTATCCATCACTTCCACCGCCCCCTTGGCCCCCTGGCTCACTGGCTCTGGGCAGGCCCTGGTTTGGCACATTGGTTTAGAGGGAGTTAAACTTTTCACAGTTTTCTGGATTGTTTGCAGTTCAGTCCTGTGTAGCATAATGAAAGTTTTCTAGCCATCTGTTGTTAAGCTGGCGGTGAGCAAGGCCAGTATATCCAAACAAAGTTCTGGCCTGTTGTAAACTGAACCTGTCAGTTTAGCATAGCTTTGCTGACCCCTCCAGCAAATAGGGCAGCCCTTGGTACCAGGCACTCACTGCATAGAGCTTTCAAAGGGGAACTATTTTGGGGGTAGGGGGTAGGGGCCTGTTTACTTTTCCCTGAGTGTTCCTCTCACTGGCTTGGACTAGTTTATACTTAATCTTTATGTGGATAAATGGATACTCGTCCTCCCTCCTTTTTCAGAGCAGGAGGCATTACTTCTTCATAGGGGATTATAACTTTGAGAACAAGGTATGAGTGCCCATAAAAGTGTGTGCGGTGGCTGTGATTCCAAAGGGTGTTCTGTGCAGTTATTTTTGTTAAATTATTTTGTCTTTCCGTGTTTGGAGACAAATAGTCCAGGCACTGCCAGCTCCTATATTTATTACTTACCTTATATAACTAAAAGTGTTTCATAGCTTTAAAGGACCTTTTTTTTTCTTTTGCCCCTTTTCTGCTGCACTTTGTGTTTTACCATCAGAAGTTAATACTCAGCATAACTTAGCAGAGCAGCCATTTGACAGTGCTCCCAGCTGTATGAGGGTGTTACCTGCTTCTGTTCTCGTTTGCAAGGTGTATCTATTGCTTTTAATTGCCTATCTTAACCATAAAATAATTTCATTGCTTCATGGTATTTTTTCTTTCTGTAGTTAATGTTTAATTCCTATTTTCTCCTTAGCAGTGTTTGCTTGACTATATATGAAATATCCCTATACATTCAGATTCTTGATACATATCTATACGTGTGTGTATGTATGAGATTATGTATGATAGGATATGTATGTAATATATAAATATATATATTTCAACACCTGCCTAAGCCTGCCCCTAACCCTTGTTGGTTTCCTTTTGTTAATGACACCTTGTAGGTGCTGTTGCATTTTTATCTTGGTCTTGCTGTAGTATATTTCCTGTCCAACATTGGTTACGTTTGTGTTCTGTTAAGAGGGGGCTCTTGGGAGCCATTGTCAAACCTCTGTATCCATCTCAATTCATTAAAATATCGAGGGAGAATGGTCACTGTCATTGAGTAACTATGTCAGCCACTCCCCTGGCTGCCTTAGCCCCTAGATGAGAAGCAGACCACAGTCCCACACAGTAACAAAGGAAAAAGGCACCAAAAGGATGCACGTTTGTCTTAAGCACCAACATGAAAGGGTTTGGGTTCAACTTTAACTGCATTGAAGGAATCTACAAGGGTCAGGCATTTCATAAATGGTGGGATGGGGGAGCAGAAGAAGCAAAGGAATAAACAAGGAGATACAAGGCTTCCCCTTTAAGGGACAAGGAGTATTGCAGTAGTGAAAAATATTCAATTTAAAATTTAAATGAGTGCACTTACTTGGAAATACCATACAGTCATAATCTGTTTGTAAGGTGACTGACATATAAAGTGCTTTTTTGTTTTAAGGTAAAAAAAAATGTATTCGGGGTAGAGTTTCGGGTGTAAATGTCAGGTGCAACGTAACGTGTACTCACTGCAAGAGTCAAGCAAATAACCTTGGCATTTAGGACACTGCCTTTTAGAACATGAAATTGTATTTTGTTGTGTGCCTTTTTTTTTTTAAGGAGGACTACATTAAGGGGTCACCTATTAGCTGTGTTTTTGCTGTCTTAAACTCAGCCCTTCTGTCTATTAAAATCAAACCACTGTGTAAACATTCCAGTGTTGTTCTTGGTCTCTGCAATGGCCACGGGGATCAGGTTTCACCTGCCTGCACATCTTCAAGCAATTAGAGCAATTAGCGTGAAGCCATTTCACATTCAAGGATTCAAGGTCTATGGTGACATTCAAGTCCAGAAGTCTGAAAGGGAAGAGGAAGCGGCCTGGAGCACGGCTACTATTCCATGGCCCTGAGCAGACAATTTCTCTTTTAAACATGGTAGCTCTTTAATGATATTATTATGAGGTTTTTAAATGACATATCAAAAGTTGTTTATATCAAAAAAAAAGTCTCAACAGTCATTTAATTATACTAATGAAGGTCTTTATACATGGCAGATTTTTAAAAAAGACTTGCAGTGGCCCTGAGAAATGGAGGGTTGCTCCCTGCCCCACCATGGAAGTGACAGCAGTCTTTGTAGAGGAAGAGTATGTTTTAGAATGTATAAAGGGAATTAGCATTCTGGTTGTTTTTTTGTTTTCTTGTTTTTTTTTTTTTTTTTTCCCACGGTAAACCTCCCTGTTTTGGGTCAGTGTAATAACTACAACAACATGGAATATTTAGGCAATTTTTGGAGTATTAAAAGTAACTTTTGTTTTAGGTTAGAGAGGAATAGTAGCAACGCTAACACATGGAACCAGGGCACTTTAAAGATCAATAATCAGCTTTAGTATATCAGCTGTGTAGTCATGAGAGAAGGCAACTTTTAAGAACAGTCTGAGAATCCAGTAGGGTTTTTGTTTTGTTTGCTTGTTTGTTTTTTTTACATTTGTAACTAAGTTACACAGGCATCTTGTTTGCATGAGGCGAGCCCTTAAACTGATTACATCTTTTTAAATAGGTTAGTACATTTTTTTAAATCTACATTTTACTGTTGATTTATTATGCAAAAGGAGGGGAGGGGCATTTTTAAAAAGCCAAGGGTGCTGCAGGAGATCTGGCTCCGTAGTCCCAGAAGGATGTGCAGAATCAAGAGGAACCGTGGGCTGTTATAATGTGGAATTCTATTTCCCTCTAACCTGATGCCACCCCTTCGTGTCATGTTTGTTAACTAATGGCTCCGAAGACAGGATTGCTGGGACAGTTACCTTTTCTTTACATGTACTGACTTTGATTACAGCAAGAGGCTTTTTTTTTAAAAGAGAAGATTGTGCACCTGTAAGAAAGATCTTGTGATACAATTCCTTTATGGAATTGTACTAGTAGGCTTCAAAGCTACTAGGTGTTGAGCACTTCTCTATCTCTAGGACTGAACGCATCTGTCTATTTTTGTGACTGAGGCTGGAGCGTTTGTGCTCATTTGATAACTAGCCATGTCAGGGAACTAGAGTCCTTAGAGCTCTCCAGTCCCATCTCGAACTACTTAGAGCCCTTCTGTGGAGAGATGCTCTTGCTGACCACCCACTTGCATGGCACCCAGGCTGTGTGTCTTTTGAAACTGCATTGCAGAGCAGATGCAGGGGATGCTAATAAAATGCAGCATGCTGGACCCTGAGCAAGGTAAGGGTCGGCCTTTCCCCCTGCCTTTTGGAAACAGATTGCTAGGAGACCTTTTGCCGCGTTTCTTACTGGACCAGCCGAGTTAGACAGGAACATTTGAGTTGGATACTCCACCCCTCCTAAAAGTGAAGAGGCAGACATGGAAGCACTGTGGGGCTCGGAAGGGAGGTGAGGCAGTAAACCAGATCTGTCCCATTTTTTTTTTCTCCTAGCCTAGTCCTCTGTTTCTATGATCTGCCTTTTGAACTGTTTTTGTGGCTGATCAGTTCCACCTAATATGTCTCTTGATTTCTGCTATTGTAATACTCAGGCGACATGCTGTTCTCTTCATTTTTATAAGCTTTAGATGCTTCTGCCTGTCATATTCTGGCGGTTTATCTTCAGCGTCTGGATTTGCTTTCAGACTTGAATGTCTATCAAGCTGCCGTTGCTTTGAATGTGAGATCAAAAGAAGATGAATTCCAGTAAAAAATTTCCTTCCATGAAGAAAAGATTGGGGCCTATGTAAACATCCCACTGACAGTTCCCAATGAGTTATTTTAGCCGAGTATTAGCACCTGGATGACAGACAGTCCAGCATTCCATGCTAAATAACAAATCAGTTGCTTCCGTGGCAGAAGAACATTGCCACAACAGCAATACATTTTCAGAAGGAATCCTTTTCTTCCTCCTCCCCTTCCCCCTTTTTGCCTTTTTTTTTTTATTGAATATGGCTGTTCAGCTCCTCATCTTATTTTTCAAGCTGACTTGTTCTGCCTTTAGCAGTTTACTTTCCTTTACAGTATCTGTCAAGTTACTCGGGTGACGGAAGACAGGACTTTGATAATTAGTTTGGGGCGGGTTAAGGAGTGTTCCAGTAGACAAGCGAGGCATCTGGAGATAAACAGGTAGTTTGGTTGATTGCAGAGAAGGAGAATGTAAAGGAAAAGCAGCAAAAGCAAGATCAAGGGCACATCCCGGGAATGCGGGACGATATGTTCTTTAAAAATACATGTGACAAATTCCTCTAAAGTCTGCAGAATCTGGATTTTCTTTCTTTCTTCCCTGTTTTTTTTTTTTTTTTTAAAGCATCCTGCCTATGTAAATGTCACCACAAAAATATCTCAAGAGCAGGTTTCCCGAAACCCTGTCGGTGTGTATTTGTCTGCGAGAAAGAGCTGTCTGGCTAGGGCTCGGTCTGGCCAGGGCACACTCCTGATGCTGTGTCGCTGCTTGCAGACCTGGAGTGATTTAGATATGTGTAGCACTAATAGGGTTCTTTAAATGCTAAATGCAACTTTGAAAATTACCTGCAAGCTCCAACTGATCTTTCAACTTTGAAAGTGAAGAATTACTTGAGGAATTCTTGTGGTTTCTTTTGTCATTTAGTGAGAGCCCAGCCAGCTACTGTGGAGGCAAGCGTCCCTAAGGTTGCCTACAAAGGGCAATGTTCCAGTGTGTTTTCTCCTCGAGTGTGCTTCAGCCGCACAGCACTTCCTGTTTATTCAAACATCTTTTTTACCACTCGGCAACCCCCGCTTCACAGAAACAGCCAGAACCCATCTACAGCAAGAAGACGGAAATCCAAAGGCAGACAGTGCGAGCTCACTCCGTCAAACTCTTCGTTTTCTCTGTAAGTGTCCAGAGAAAGGAAAAAAAAAAAAAAAAAAAGGAACATTTTTGCGGGGTTAAACTTTCAGACTAGGGATCCGCTCCTGCGCAGACATTCTCTGAAGGGCAAAATAAGATGATGATCCAACTTGTTTACTGCTTTCTCTCCCCCCCCCCCCCCATCAAAGGCGGTTTTCTTTTTAGAGATTTCAGAAGACCGGTTGGTTCTAACTCCTTGTTAATTCACTCTTGCTTTCAGATGGGTCTCGGGATATATATAATCAGCCAGGCAAGCAGCCGAGTGTGATCAGGACAGTTTTATAAGCTTGAATGTAGTTCAGAGCCCTCTCAGCTTGTTTGCGACTTTGTTTCGTGTTGCCTTCTTTTTCTTCCTGTTATCACAAGTGGTAAGAGGGTGCAGGGATGGTGCCTTTGTAATTCTGCCTCTGCAGAATTGTCCTCTGATGTTTGCATCATGACACCGTCATCACTCGTGAATCGGTCTTGATAATATTTGTACCAATTTCATGCCAATAAAAGTCAGGCTGCTGAAACAAGCACGGTCATTATCTCATTCATATTACTATTGTTTAAACGGAGTGGGCTGCGAAAGGAAAGAGAAAGCCCGCCTCACTTTCCGCGATGGTTGTTAACTTTGATGTTGGAAAGCTCTTTTCAAAATTCTCATTGTGGGTAATTAGTATGGCAGGGAAAGCCCTTGGACCTGGGCTGCTGCTTCGCTCTGTGTGGAAGAGTGGATGGGATTGCTCTCTGAGTCCTTTCTGTTGAAATGAGTTTCTTAACACATGGTTTGATATTTTTTTAAAGGGTTCCACCTTTTCCTGTCTGATGGCGTTGTCGTCCCCTTGTGCCTCCCCCTCCTCCCCCCGCATCCCTCCCCCCACCCTGACCCCCAACTTCACTATAATTGGTAAGCCAGGTGCTAATTTTTTTTAACCATGTACTGGTCAGGGAATAGACAGGAAATGGAAAATTAGCTCTTTTGATCTTAAGGGAATTGTTATTACTCTGAAGCTTGTTTGTTAGTCCCCAGACTAAATATCCTTAAATTTTATTGTCCAAAACAGCATCTGTTAGAATAGAGAAAGAAATAAGCTCTGTAGTTGTCCGAACCTCTAATGGAAGAAATATTTAAATAAGTAAAATAAATAAGTGTGTGCGCGTGTGTGTATTGAGCTATTGCTATTGCTATGCTGGCTTTTTTTAATGTTCAGAAGTTGTTCTACTTTGCAGGAAAAAAAATTATGTTTGCGACTGCCTTAAGGACAATTTGTTTAACAGTAGGAGTAATTGCAGGGAAAATGGAAAGAGTGACTGGAGGTATTTACTCAGATGTTAGTGTAGGTGTGGGGGCCGAAAACTCAGTGTGGGAACAGTGGGCTGCTTTTCTTGGTATCTCAGTCTATTTGATGACCATCAAATTTCCCAGCTCGCTGGTTTTGTTTTTTCTGGATGGCATGTTTGATTATTTATCAGAAGGGGAAGGGAGTAGCTGAAGCAAATAAACATGTGACCAAGTTCTGTTTTGTTTTCCACTCAGAAAGCCATGCCCTTTAACAGATATACAGAAAATAATAAATGCATTGTTTTATGATAAAAGGAAATAATATGTGTCATTTTTTTTAAAGGCATGTGAGTTAACCCTTAGGACTCAGGAGCCTTTTTGACTTCTGAGAAATTTGCCAGGCTTTTTACTAAGAATTAATCTATTGCGGTGTATGGTTTTATGGTGCAGGATTTCCCAGGATTAGTTGTTCAGCAGTTAGGCTTTTCTAGATGCTCTGCTTAGTTATGCCTGCCTCAGTAGCTCTGTGTTTATGATGTGTGTGTGTGTGTGTGTGTGTGTGTGTGTGCGTGTGTGTGTTTTCAACAGTAACGGTATTGGACAAATCAGTAGCTCTTGCAGTGTTGCCGAAGGCTCTTTTCTGACTTCAGATCTAAACATGAACAGTTGAGGTAAAGGAAAATATACTAGAGCTTCTGTGACCAGTATTCAGCTGACTTTATTAGAGGCCAGCTTTTGCTCCTCTTCTTTAAAAGCGCCAGGGAGATACTATAATGCCAAATAACAACATGTGCCTCATTGTCCCTCTAAAACACCTTCCAGACTTCAGTGTTATGTAATGCTTGTAATGGTCTTCAGGATTGTTATATCAGATCTGGGGCGCCTCCTGAGACAGAGGCAAAGGCTCAAATCTACATTAAATGTAGATTTTAAAGCAAGCATGCCAAAACTAGAATTTTATTGTTGTTTTAATTCTAAGGTGGGGTTTGCATAACTGTATGTAGACCTTCTCTGTACTTAAGCCCGTGCTGATATACGTGCACACACCAGCACATTTGCAATAACTTCGAGGATAGTAGTCTTCAGAAGCTTCCTCTTCCATACACATCCTGAAGAAGTGATGGGCACAATCCTAACACAGTGCCTGGCCCTGTCATATCAGGCCGTATAAATCACAGATGAAAATCTGCTCCGTTGCCTATACTGTTTTGGAATGTGGATTGGAAACGTGCACACAGAGGGATTCCCTCCTCATTGACTATATAAGGGAACAATGCAGCAGACACTCAAACACAGCACAGCCCCCACCAGTCTGGCCCGGGATGTATGTGACTGGGAGGTGACTTTGCTTAGGAGAGGGCAGCTATGGAAGCAACAGTCTTTCCCCCTCCTCTCTGTTGTCATCTTGGGTGACTCTCCAGAAGGCGGCTGGGTTGGATAATCATACTTTGTACTTCTACAGAGCCCTTTGTCTGTGAAATCAAAGTGCCTGACTAATGCTAACTTGTTAATACTCAGAACACCCTTGGGACATAGGTAGGCTGCAAAGATTATCCCACTTTTGAGGTGGGGAAAGGTCCTGTTGTTAAAATAGTTTACAATTTCCGGGTGTGTCTGTACTTAATGGTCAGGCTAGACTTGGAATGGGTATGATCTAGATGCCATGAGAAGCATTTTTCCGGTACCATATTCAGCCCTGACCACAGGCAGTCTCTTGAGAAAGTGTTTTACCATGAAGAAACTGGACTGGAAAATACAGCTCTTGCGTGGTATTGATGGTGGGGAGGGAGGAGTCAGGGAAGAGTATTTGAAACTTAATTTTAACCTATTTAGGGTTGAAGGTAGGATTTTGTTGTTGTCATTTTTTAAGATACAACATGGGCTGGAATTTTCAATTCTTGTTTTATTTCACATTAACTCAGTATGATGTTGGCTCTTTAACTTCCACAAAAATCAAGTTCGTTTGTTCTTTGCAAAGAAACAGACACTGCTTATTGGCTGTGCAAAGTTGAGTCAGAAGTTACTTGGTAGTCGAGTGTTTTGGGGGGCAAAAGAATTGAAACATTCTGTTAACTCTAGATGTTACTATGTGATTCTTTAATTCTGATGTGTCTTAAGCCTCCCTGCTATGGTTACTAAGCACAGTGAAAAAAATTAGTCATGTGCTATTTGCTGTTTAAAGACTTTTGTTGAAAGCTTTTTCAGAAGTCTCTAGAGTAGGGTGGTAGTATTTAGGTTGTTTGGTCCCCGGTACTGTTTATTTGAACCTGAGTGTAGAAATTAGATTTGAAAACTCCCTCTTAAAAAAATGTGTTTCTAATTTTAAAAAGTAATTTTCAAAAGACCATAAATAATATTCCAGTTTGGCTTCAAAAAAAGTTACTTCCCTTAAGCATACTCCCAAAGGTCGACAGTGCATCAATATGTAGGTGATGATATGACACTTTATTTTTATTTTCCTAAGTAGTGTATGCATTCTCTATCTTCTACTATGAGCGTATTACTTTCATAATCAGTGATCGTAAATAAAGCACTTTTTGAAGTCACTGAAGAGTCACTTACTGAATCATGTCAGGCCCGAGCCTGTGTACTTTACCTGCATTGATTGTGATGTAGGAACTGTTATCTCCTCCCATTCTTACAGATGAAGAAATGGAGGCACAGAGAGGTTAAGTAACTTGCCCAAGGTCACACATCTAGCAAGTGGTGGAACTACGGTTCAAATCAGGCTCAACACCGAAGGGGTTCGGATTTGGATAGAATGACTGGTGGTTCCTCCACCACCACATGTGCTGCTTCTGTGTAAATACATTAATATTCTGTAAAGCTAACTTCTTTTTCTTTGGAACTGCTGTGATTCTCTCAAGGTCAGTAATTCCCCCAAATTCCCAGAGAATCCCTATTTCTTCATGCGTGAAGACTCAAGGTCCACCTTATACTAAACTGTGGTTACTGAAAGTTCCAAGAATCATTGTCACACTCATGACCACAACTCAGTGAACACAGCTGCCCATCTGCTGATCACAGTTTTGTTTTTTAATCTCCTTTTTAAGAAAATGTTTTTAATTCCTTGACCAGAGCGATCCAATCTATTTTCCTTTTGCCACATTCTGTACTTCGGTGGGTGCGTATCTATTTGTATTTATATAAAAGATACAGCCTTCAAAAAGTTTCCTATAAAGTTACCTCCTTGGCTTTAGTTCTTCTAACCAGGTCTACATCTTTCCTCAAAAATTTGTTAGGTTTAGCAAGTAGTTCTAGTCCTCTGAGAATGGAAGAATTCCAAATCCATGGATCTGTGGATTAGTGGCCATTTTGGGTTGTGTCATTCCCGAAGTACAAGTGCAGGGCTTCTAATCCAAACTGTGTGACCTTTGGCATATCATGTAAACGTTATGTTTATGTAAAAGCGCTTTAGAAGCAAGCCAGATCCACAGTTGGCATTCAGTGTTAGTGATCATCTTCTCGTTCACCAGCAGCAGCAGCATGAGTAGCATCATCTCTCGCTAGCACGAGGCAGCCATTCCTGTTGCATTATTCTAAGAGTCAGGGCAAGGCTGGGTGAGGGTTTAGTGAGGGTCAGAAAGAGCCATGCTTGTGCATGTGCCTTTGCCAACAGAAGGAGCCAGGACTCTTGGCTGCAAGTCATCTGTGTGGCCACAGGCCTATCGCACATCCCTCCTTGCCCTCAGTTTGCTTTCTGAACAATGAACAGTGTCTGTCTTAGATGCCTTTTGGTTCAACAGAGGGTGCTGTGGTTTTCTCATTGTTCCCATAAAGAGGACAATGACTAGTTTGAGATTATTGGGAAATATATTTTTGTATGTATGGGGTAAGGTACTGTAGTGACATGTTACGTTTAATAAGTAATTATCACGTATGGGTACTATGCTGAAGACTTTCAGTGCATACTTCATCTAATGCTTATAATTAACCTCTCTGTTCCTATGTTTCTTTATCTGTTAACTGGGTGTAATAATTGATTTTTTTTTAAGATTTTGTTTTGTTAAGAGAAAGAGAACATGAACGGGGGAGGGTCAGAGGGTGAGGGAGCAAGAATCCTCAAGCAGACTCCTCCACTGAACATAGAACCTGATGCAGGGCTCAGTCCTACCACCCTGAGATCATGACCTGAGCCAAAATCAAGAGTTGGACCCCTAATCCACTGAGCCACCCAGGTGCCCCTTAACTGGATATAATAATACCTCAAAGAATTGTGAAAATTAAATGAGATAATGTGTCTGTACTGTTCAGTACCTGTCTGGTAATAAATAGTCAAAGAATTACAACTTTTATTATTATCTTCCTCAACCCCTTAACCAGGAACCAAGGCAGTTTTAAGAATACAGTTATTTGGAATTGCAAGTCAAAACCACAAGAAGATAGTGCCTCACAGTTGTTAGGATGGCTGTTGTTAAAAAGACAAGAAATGGCAAGTGTTGGCAAGAATGTGGATAAAAGAAAACCCTTGTGCACTGTTGGCAGGAATGTAAATTGGTGCAGCCACTGTGGAAAACAGTGTGCAGTTTCCTTAAAAAAATTAAAAATAGTACTATTATATGATCCATCAATTCCACTTCTGGATATATATCCAAAGGAAATGAAATCACTACCTCAAAGAGATACCTGCACTGCCACATTCATCGCACCATTATTCATAATAGCCAAGACAAGGAAATAACCTCAGTGTCCATTGATGGATGAATGGATAAAGAAAATGTGGTATGTATGGACTATTATTCACCCATAAAAAAGAGGGAAATCCTGCTATTTACAACAACATGGATGGATATGAGGAGCACTGTGTTGAGTGAAATAAGTCAAACAGAGAAAGACAAATACTGTATGACCTCACTCATAGGTGGCATCTAATGTAATTAAACCCATAAAAACAGAACAGATTGGTGATTGCCAGAGGAGGGAGGTTGGCAGGGGAGTGAAGTTGTCAAAAGCCACAAACTTACAGTTATAAATAAGTTCTTGGGATGTAATGTGCAGCATGGTGACTAAAGTTAACCATGTTGTATCATATATTTGAAAGTTGCTAAGAGTAGATCTTAAAAGTTCTCATTACAAGGAAAAAAATTGTAACTATGTGAGGTGATAGATGTTAATTAAACTTACTGTGGTAATCATTTTGAGATATCTGTGTATCTATATATGTCATAAAGATATCAAAACATACCAATATCTATGTCTAATCTATCATCACAGTGTACACCAAAAACTATTACAGTATTATATGTTAAGTATATCTCAATAAAACTAAGAGGAAAAAAGCATTCAGAGAAAAAAAATGTTTAAAGAAAGGTAATGGGGGGTGCCTAGGTGGCTCAGGTTGAGCATCTGATTCTTGGTTTCTACTCAGGTCAAGATCTCACGGTTGTGGGATCAAACCCTGCATTGGGCTCTGTGCTCAGCATGGAGTCTGCTTTATTTTCTCTCTCCTCCATTCCACTCTCTCTTCCTCTCAGATAAATAAATAAAAATAAAATCTTTTAAAAGAAAGATTATAGTGACTTAATACCCCCCTCCCAACAAAAAGCAAGTGGTTATAGCAGAGTATGAGAATCTACAGTAGGTTAAAAAAAACATGGGCCATCAATCATGCTGGACCTTGAAAGCCATGCCAGGTAGGCGGGACCTGAAAGCCATGCAGAACATAGACACAGGTGTCCAGGGCCAGAGCTGTGGCTGGACTTGTGTTAATTCATGAGAAAAAATCTGTGCTCTTGTAGCTCAGCCTCTCCATAGGGCTCAGGGGAAGGAATGAGCATCGAGGGATGACAGCAACAGCACCAGTATCATAAGGGAAGCTGACTGAACTTGGCTAGGTAGGGGGGTGAAGCCCAGTGTGAGGGAGAACAGAGGTTGCCAGGTGTGCTCATTCCTTTCAATCAGCCTGCTTGGGGGTTGCCATCACAGCCAAAGAAGCTTAGGGCACTAAAGGCATTCAGAACTCTTATCGGTCCCTTGGGTCACAGGATGTCTGGGAACACTGCTGCTCGAAGGAATGAGATCAAAAGCAAAGTTTTTAGGAAAAGGTAGAATTTATTAATTTTTAAATTCATTTTTAAAATTGTTGACAACTTGATGGAGATATCTTTGACATAAATTGCATATAAATTAAGGTATACACCGTGATGTTTTATACACATGTATACATTGTGAAAAGATTACCACAATCAAATTAACTTCTCTATCACCTCTACATTGTTACCCTTTTGTGTGTGTAATGAGTATTAATGTAGGAGGTATCCTCTTAGTGGGGTCCCTGGGTGGATCAGTTGGTTAATAAGCATCTGACTCTTGATTTCGGCTCAGGTCATGATCTCAGGTTTGGGAGATTGAGCCCCAGGTTGGGCTCCCTGCTCAGTGCAGAGTCTGCTTGTCCCTCTCCCACTGCTCCTCCCTCTACTCTCTCTCAAGTGTGCGCTTGCGCACTCTCTCTCGCTCGCTCTCTCTCTCTCAAATAAATAAATCTTTAAAAAACAAAGACTTGTCCAGTTAGCAAATTTCAAGCACACAATATGGTACTATGAAGTATAGGCACCATGCTGTACATAAGAATTCTAGTACATACTCATCCTGTGTCACTAACTAAACCTATATACCCTTTGGCCAACATCTACCCACTTCCTCCATGCTCCAATCTCTGGCAGCCACAATTCTGCTTTCCTTCTATGAATTTGACATATATATGTGAGATCATGCAATATTTGTCTGGAAAAGGTAGATTTAAATGGAAAAGACACCTGGATGCTTTTATAAATGTGGGCAGAGAACAGAGAGAGCAAATATGCAAGTGTGGCCATGGTACCAAGAGTCCTGGGAATGGAAGAATTTTGGTTGAGAAAAGCAAGTCTTTTGTGTGGGGAAAAGAGGCAGGTAAAGTTACATTAAAAGATGTGATACTGGAAAGAGGCCTTTCCCTTCATCCTGAAAACAAAGGGGCCTGCATTCATTCATGCATGTTTGGCTTTGTAGGGCTGCATATCCGTTTGCCAGAATTACCTGCAGTCATATTTGGTCTAACCAGTGACCTTGGTAGAATGTGAGTATGGAGTTCTCATGAGTCGGTGTTTGTTTGTTTTTGTTTTTCAGTCCTAGCCATTTGCCAGACTTGTGACCTTGGACAAGTCACCGAACCTCCCCATCATCTCATGATTTTTCCACTTTAAATCAGTAATCATAAAACCTTGCCCTGCTTCCCTTTGAGATGTTAGGAATAAGAAGTAAGATAATAAGCCTAAAGCAACTAACTGGCATAGTGTCTGGCACATGGTAAGCAATTTGACACATTGTTTTTGTTTTAGTACCCTAACTGGGGGAGTTTCTACTCTCACTACTTGTTTCTAGGTGGTCCTTATTTCTTAAATTGTTATACTAGTGTAATCTTTGCTATTTGCAGTAACTGCTGTGAGAAATGTAAATTATTGGAGATGATGTTGCTGATGATTATTGTCCTGGTTAACTTTGGCCAAGAATGAGTATTTCCAAATTTTGGATTATTAAGTCTGTTTGGGTCTTTCTTCTCTTTCCACTTTTATTTCTTTCTTTTGTCTTTCATCTCAGTTAGAATGTTGCCTCTAAATTGGCTTTCACTTTTGCTTCTTTCCACCAACATTCAGGTAAGGGAGGGGGAAGGTATTTTGCAAAGCAGAGCTTTTGTAGGGCATCCCAAGCTTGTGTAACTTATATTACAAGAAGCAAAGGAATAGAGTGCCATATTTGTTTAAGCAAAAACTCAAACAAATCATAGAAAACTCTCCATTATTTTGAACATTAGTCTAGCCAGATTCTTCTGCAAGCTTCAAAAGTAGCAGGTCTCATCACAGGTATGAAAAGATAGGAATCTGGATTATTCATAATGAGGGTTACTGGGCTGCATCCCCATAAAAGACAATTGCAGAAAACAACAGGTTAACACAGCAAGTTAATAGATCCCTTTGATTCATTTATCCTTGCATTTGACCCCCTTATTTATTTTCTACTTTGGGAACTTGGGGAAGAAATGGGCTCCTGTATTTCTTTTGGGGCACAATCTGGTCCTTCATTAACAAGGAGAAACAGGTTTGATGCAGCCCCTAACTTAACATTTTAGGCATTTTCTAATAAACTTGACTTCTGTTTTACTTCATTGCAACGCTAGTGTTGCCCACGGTCATGGTGCTCCAGGCTGTGGTCTTGCCGACTCGTTCAAGCTAGACAGGCTCAGGCTTGGGCAGTGTTTGGATGGAATCCCTCCAAAGACAACTCAGGTGCCGTAGACTCAGTGGTGGTGATTCAGCGTCTGGCACTGGCTCCAGCAAGGAGCAGCCAACAAGTGCCTCAACAAGATGGTTATAGGCCCCTATGTTAATAGGTGTATGGAGTAGGAGTATGATGGTGGGGTTTTTGTCTCCTCTTATAAGAGACTTCAAACAGACTTCCTGGCTGTTTATAGCCATTAAACTTATTTCAGCTGATTTTGCAAGAGGATCATAGATAGCCTTTTTCTTTTTGTCTCATGAAAATTCCTAACCTTTACTTTCTTTGGCGGCAAGTATCCTCTATGTGGATAGTTAAATAATAAAAATTACTCATAACTGCAAATAAATACAGGGTTTTCTGACCCCCTTCTGCCCCTGGATTTCCTTTGGGGGTGGGACTTGTAGCAGAATGTCTCCTCCTGTTTAGGGCCTTCTCATAGTTAGGTGTCTATGTCTCCTGTACTTGGGGTATGGTATCGTGTTTGAGCCCTAAAGCACTAACGCTGGCAAGTCATGGCACAAGAGCACAGTGATACAATTCTGTTCTGTTTCATCCCAGTTCTTTAAAAAAAAAAAAAGAAAAGAAAAGGAAGAAAGAAAGAAGGAAAGAAAATACTTCCTGTCATCTTTTCTTCTGGGAAAACACACTCTGATTACCAACGTTAAAAAAAAAACTCCCAACATACCCATGTCAGGTCTTTTCATGATTTCTTACATTTTACAGTAAAGCCAAAGTGAAGAACTTCAGTATTAAGGGTCATAGCAGTGATAACCATCCTATATATAGCATGAAGAACTTAAAGTCATGTCAGAAAGGATTTGGGAAACCCAGCTTGAGTAGATCTAGAAGTCAGGTTGTATGGATGATAAATAAATTGTAGTGGTCCAGGTGGCAGAGGGGTGCTGTGTCATGGCCTCATCCCTCCCCACCGCCACACCGCATTTCCTTGTGGAGGTAGGACGGTATCCATAGATATCTTTGACTTTTTTGTCATTTCTTGTACTTTTGGATTTCAACTCAAATACACAATTTTGGAGGGCTGTAAACATGAGGTTGCCTCTGCTCTAATTTTTCACCCCTATCTATCTATATATTGTCTTCTAAATTCATTTCCAAAAACCACGGAACATTTTGAGAAATCCATCCATTTCTAAATATCAGTTATTGTGGAATACCCTCAGAGTATGCAGTACTTTCTCCAGTTGTTAGAACTCTGAAGATGGGGTGCTTGGGTGTCTCAGTGATTGAGTATCTGCCTTTGGCTCAGATAGTTATGCCTGGGTCCCGGGATCGAGTCCTAAATCAGGCTCCCTGCCGGGAACCTTCTCCCTCTGTCTATGTCTCTGCCTCTCTCTCTCTCTGTCTCTCATGAATAAGTAAATAAAATCTTTAAAAAAAAACCAACAACAACAACAACAACTCTGAAGATGGATGGAGTGACAGGGAACCTTTCCCTTCTAGGTCACTGACTCAAATCCAGTGTCCCAGGTGACCTAAGGCTTTGCTGTCTGCCCCACCTGCTCAGGGCCAGGGGGTGGGGTCAAGTCAAAGGAATCAACTATCAATGTATGTTTAGTCTATACCCTTATTTGCATTCTCATCAAGTAGACCAAATAGTGACTGGTGCAAAGAGACTGTTAAGGGCTCTCTGAGGATTTTTTTTTTCTCTGAGGATTTTTTGATGGTTTTTACCCCCATATATTAAAATTTTAATGGGGAAAGTGGGTTTTCTTTTTCTTTTTTAATTTATGACGCTAGTAACATGATTTGATGGTCTGTTATAGTGTGTTCTTTTTGTATCTACTATTTACGCAATCATTAGAATCTTTCCTTGATCAAATCCCTCTATGAGATTAGCTTACTTTTCCATTTTCTTGTGATAACCAAGTGCTCCATTTGTAAATAACTTTTGTCCCCCCCTTTGGCATTAATATTGGAAAACTCACTGCCTTGGAATGCTGTTGATTCTGTATGAATGCATCTACACATCTAGTCCTATCACCCGCTGTCAGTTCTTTCTTTTTTTTTAAGTGACTCACAAACGTTCTTTCCATCCTGCACTGGAGTGATTACTGTGTCTGAAGGAAGGAGGTGATGGAATTTCTCTACATACTCAGTTCCAGGTCTGGCTACAGAGTGATCTTTAGATTGTGTTAAATGATGAGCACTCTAGTTAAGATGGTAGTTAGTTGCTGGGTTGCATCAAGATAGCAGATTATTTTATGGAGGAAGAGAAGCTCTCTAGAGGTACTTGAGGCACATGTAGAGGTTGAGAAATAAAGCAGAGAACATGACTTCTTTCCTACTAAGCTTCCCATGCTGCATTTTATTGCTAGCTTTTCCCCCCACCCCCATACGCACAGTGACTGTTGATTAGCCTGGGAAATTATCTGAGAAACAGGTTTGATCTTGAGGGGTGGGGAGAGTCTAGGAAAAGAAATTAGAGGAAGGGTGGCTGACTCAGAGCAGCCTTTGAAGCTGGAAGTGGGACAACTTGTCAGGGCAGACAGGAAATAACCGACTTTTCTCCACTGGCCAATAGCACATGCTGTCTTCATTCTGATGGTGTTCGGGACCTCACACCCAATTGAGGAGAGTCACTCTGAACTGGTGTAAATTATCTGTGAGAAGAAACACATATTCGAAGTTTGCAACTCGTTTTAAATAGTTTCAGAAAGAGGAGCACACGGATGTGTTTTTTTTTTTTTTCACGTCCCAGTTCTTTTTGGAAAATCAAATACAACTTTGAGCTTTAAGAACAGTGAATTAGTAATGTCCTTGCATGTTAGCTAACTTTTAAACTTATTTTGGGCAACTGATTGCAAGCTTTGGTTTTTATAAAATTGTGTCCAGTGGAATCTTCGGGGAATCTCAGAAGACAGATAGCAACCCAAGGCATGGGTTGGCAAACTTCTCCTGTCCAGGGCCAAATAGGAAATATTTTAGGCTTTGTGGACCATACAGTCTGTGTTGAAAATACTTAACTCTGCTTTGTGATGTAAAAGCAACCATAGACAGTATGTAATTAAACAAACATGACTATATTCCAATAAAACTTTATGTGTAGATACTGAAAATTGAATTCCATATGATTTTCACATGTCACAAAATATTCTTCTTTTATTATTTCTCCAACTATTTAAATAAGTAAAAACCATTCTCATCTCATGGGCTAAACAGTAACAGCTGATCAGAAGGGTTTGGCCCATGGGCTACAGATTGCTGACCCAGATCTAAGACATGGTGGTTAGTTATATTTTTTAAGGACCTCCAAGTATTATTATCCCAGGCCTCATCACCAGGTGTTGTATAAGAACTTGTATGAAGATTTTCTCTCTCTCTATTTTTTTTTTAATTTAAGATTTTATTTATTTGGGAGAGAAAGAACACACAAGTAGGGGGAGGGGCAGGTGGAGAGGGAGAAGCAGAGTCCTTGCTGAGCAGGGAGCCCCATGCAGGCTGGATCCTAGGACCCTAAGATCATGACCTGAGCTGAAGGCAGACACTTAACTGCCCCAGGTTTTCTCCTTCTGCCAGTTTACTTTATGTATATGTGATGCCTATTCAAATCATATTTTATATAAACTTATTGGTGTTTCTTAAAATATGGTAAACGTGTTTTTGAACATTGGCTACTTTGATAAACATGCTAAACATGGGGATACCTAACCCCTAATGTGTAAGCACCTGCTCTAAACTTTAGACATAAAAAGCTCGAAAGTTGTAAACATGCATATATGAAGCATAATTTGTAAATAACAGGTGGTATTTACTAAGAAGGTGAAGGCCCTCGAGAGAATGACATAATTTTCATCCGGTAGAATTGAAGGTGTGTACAAAGTGCCCAGGCCCCAGTTAGCATGAAAGCATGGCCTGCCACACTAATAACCAAGTACCCACTCCCTGACTCTGAGTAATCAGAGCTGGTAGTGGCCCCTGGAGCATTGATCCTAAGGCATCTAAGACCCCTTGTGCAGATCGAGGCATAGGTGGTAGCCAGGGCAGAGAGGGAGGCTAGCCAGTCCATAGATGAAGACAGTACATGCATGCCTTCTATCCCTTTTCTCTTTTAGCTCACTTGGCCATTTATTTTAGTTTGTTGAATGAAAATAGATGCGAGTGTGTGCACCTAGGCTTTAAGTGTAGCTGGTTTTATCAGACAGCCCCTCTCTATGACATCTTCAAACCACATCTTTCTTGTAACTTGAGCCTAGCACTCCTTATAGCATCACATTGTCCAGTGCCACGCAATTGTCACATGTTATGAAGGAAGTGTTGACTCAACCCTGCCCAGGAACCACCATCAATAGTAAAAGGTCTCCAGAGATGGGATGGGACCTTTTAAGTTATTTACATTAGCAGTTGGTCTGGAACTTGAATCAGAGTTGATCCTTGCTTCTTAAAAGATAAATTCTTTCATTTGTTCATATCTTTCTCTTTCTTTTCCTCCCCCTTCTCACATTATAACCCTCTCTGCTTCTCCCTCATACACACACAAACACATATACATGCATCTTATTATTCTGTAGCCAGAGGATCTCATTTATCTTCAAACAGGATGTTGTAACTCTCTCCATATATAATTGAAATATGGTTATAAAAATAAGAAAAGTCTAGGTCGGGGGATGGGGTAATTCACTGATGGGCATTAAGGAGGCCACATGATGAGATGAGCACTGAGTGTTATACTATATGTTGGCAAATTGAATTTAAATAAAATATTTTTTTTAAAAAAGAAAAAATATGTCCTCACTCTTGGAACATATCTCTGAGGCTGGCTATCAAATAAACATGAATGGGAAACTAGTGGTCTCTAGTCCAGTATCCAAAGAGGATCCCATCAGTCATTCCAAATTTTCCACTGACCAACAATAAACATTACAATAAACATTTTCGACTTTCTACAAGTGGTAATACCAGAGATTCGTATTTATAAATTATGTAATATAGCTCATATTATAATGATAATGCTCAATTGTGTAGTTCTGTACCCTAAGGATTTATTACTCTTCTTTTTATGACCGTTTAAAATCTAGATTACAGTGATTTATATACAGCGGAAATCAGAAAAGCAAATGCCCTTTGGTGGTTGATTTCACAGCACTTCATAAGTTCTAATGAATTGTCTTTTAATATGCTTGTTGAGACCTCAGTTGATTTGGGGGTGGGGGAGGATAGGTTTAATACTTTACTATAACTTTGTTCCCATAATCATGATAAGGCCAGGGAATTACTGTAGAGCAATCCATAACAGTTCAGATCAAGGTGAATAATTTATCTCCATTCCAGATATTTGAAGTTATTTTGCCTGTTTGCAGCCATTTTGGGAATAAAATTTGGAAGCCAATTTGTACATACCTTCATCTTGTATTCTTCTCTCTTAAGTGGTTTGACTGAACTATCACTTATGTTCCTACAAGTTCCTAGGCCTTTTCTACCCTGTGCTGCCAACTTTGATTTTCTTCTTGAGCAGGGCGCCGAATGAAATGCTGTAAGGTAGCTGGAGTTCATTACATGATTACTTAAGTTTATGTGTGATCCACATTGGGTCTAAAAAAAGGCTGTTTTACACCTAAATGACTTTTCTTAAAACCAGAAAAATAATAGCAAGGATTTCACTAGCCAACTTTGAAATGTGTAGAGCCAGCTCAGTAAACATTCGTTGAAAACTTAGGTTTGAGTCCTCTACTTACTTTTGCTCAAGTACACTTCTGAGAGCATAAGAATAGTTTTGTGTGGTGTGTGTGTATGTGTGTGTGTGCGCGCGCGCGTGTGTGTGCGTGTGTATATATATATATATATATATATACATATATATATATATTTTTTTTAAGACACAAAATGAGGAATTGACTATACAGATTCTCTGAGACTTGGTTATTTAAAAACTGAATACCTGGGGCACCTGGGTGGCTCATTGGTTGAGCGTCTGCCTTTGTCTCAGGGTGTGATCCCAGGGTCCTGGGATCAAGTCCCATATCAGGCTCCCTGCAAGGAGCCTGTTTCTCCCTCTCTGTCTGCGTCTCTCATGAATAGGTAAATAAAATCTTTAAAAAAAATAAAAATAAATACCTGATCTCCAAGTACTTGGTGAAACATGGCAAATAATTTTCAGAAAGATTTGTGACCATGGCGTTTGCGTCATTTTGCTTTGTTTTGCTTGCTCTGTTTTAGTATCAAACGTACGTAGCCTTTCTCCTCTTCCCCATGTCTTTCTCTGCACTTGTTTCCATGTTACCTGCAGTTCCTCTACCTGCCTTTCCAGCTAACAGCCAGACCCTCCTTTGCTGATCTGTTCATTACTCTGGGAACTCTGAAGCAAGCACTTAAAATATGTAGCAGTTCCCTTTCCTACATTAAAAAGCTGTAAAACCCTCATGTGGAATAGTTAAGAGAACATATATAGTAGGAGGAGAGGCTTTTGCTCCTGCAAGCACCTTGCAAAGGGGACTATTTTTCTTATATGATATAAATGAAATCCTCACTCTGCCCACTTTTACACCTACGCATGTACTGAGCGTCTCCAAGGAGACAAGGAAACCCGGAGTCCAGTGATGGTGAATCCTCCTCAGAGACAGCAGGCTGGAGTCTCGGGCAACTCTCCCAGGCGTCTTGGCTTCCAGATGCCCCTCTCAGACAGCCTCTCTTCTGGAGGCTCTTCCAGGCAGGCTTTCTCAAACATGTCTCTCCCTGCACAGACGAAATAGCCTGTACATTACATCTGAAGGGTTGGTGGCGGTGAGTTCAGTAGGCAGAAGGGCCTCCCTGGGACAAGGGGGTGGGGTGTAGTAGGGAGGTGGGACAGGAAGGTTCCATCTTTCCCAAGATCTTTTCTTTGTCACCCAGTTATCTGTGCATCTGTTTCATTGCCTCCCTTTGCGCCTTTTAGACACAAAGGCACCACTCAACCTTACAAAATGTCTTAAAAATACTCTTTGTTACAGTAGTACAGTTATGAGCTCAGTTTAGTGAAATCGTCCTTTTAGAAGTACTACTCTTGCTGATTCAACATTTTGAGGTGTCTGTTGATGAACAATCATCTTCTTGACCACTCTCTTTTCCCTCTCCCCCTGAGTTCAATGCAGGAGGCCCTTCAGGACATCCTACCTTTCTTTCCCTCATTCCATGGTTTCATTGTAACATTTTTTGGAACTATTCACATTATTTTCTGATACAAATGAAGTCTTTGTTTCCCTGTGAGGAACACACTACCATCATAAGTCCATTATGCAGATTTACAAAGGCTTATAGTATCAGTCCTTTTGCTGTGCTGACCACATCTGTGTGCGCATCTTCTTTGGGGCACAAATAATTAGTTACTGTGTAGAAATTATTATTGATGTAATCCCCAAGAAATCCCATTTTGTCTCTAAACTCTATGCACATCATTTAATGAACATTGTTTTTTTTTTAAAAAAGATTTTTATTATTTATTTTTGAGAGACAGAGAGAGTGTGTATGAGAGACAGAGCATGAGCAGGGGGAGGGGCAGAGGGAGAAGCAGACTCCCCACTGAGCAGGGAGCCCAGTGTAGGGCTCAATCCCTGGGATTGTGACCTGAGCCAAAGACAGATGCTTAACTGACTGAGCCACCCGGGTGCCCCATTTAATGAACATTCTTGACATCTCTTGCACGTGAACATTCTTGGTTTTTAGCCAAATTGACTCAAATAGCCCAACTTCTCCTATGATTTTCCAGCACATTATCTGCAAACTTCAGACTTCTATTGTTGATCCTGCTGCCCTCTTTGGAAAGGTATGGCTCTTACTTCTGTTAAAGTCTTTGACAGTAAATGTTCTTGTGAGGGTTTCCTGATGATACTTGTTTTCTTTTTTCATTTGAACTTTTAAAGAAGATTGGTCAGTCTCTATTCTGTACTTGGGAGGACTCTCATATTTACCTTTTGCTTTATCCCCAGTTCCCATTACTGCTCTAGTTTCTGCCTTTCAATAAAAACCACCTGTGTGATGAGCTTAAAAGAGTCATTTTGTAATTAGAAGTGATCAGTTTTGTTCACAGGTACATAGTGTACCCTTTGGGTTGACCTAGAGGCCAAATTTCCTGCTTTTTTTTTTTTTCTTCTTACATTGTCCATCCAGGTCTTACCTATTTTGAACTTCCGTCTCACATAGTTTTATCCATAGCGTGTTTTACCACTTAGCTTCCTCTTTTTATTTGCGCTCAGAAAAGGTCAATGTCTTACTTTGGACTTGAGCTCTCTTGTGCCCCTAGGAAAAACTGGAGGAAGAAGATACGCCCCCTGTTGTCACCTAAATTTAGGTCTTTCATCCAGGTCCCTCCGGGCTGCTCTGCCAGCTTTTCTCAGGGTCCCAGTCATTCGTGGTCCAAGTTATGTCACATTGACGGTAGGAAGAAAGCATCTATCGGATGGATTGCTATGCCTAAGGAACTGGCAACGATACTGACTACATCTAAGAAAACAATTAAATGTGGAAAGTTTTCCTGCTTAGACTAGTGGGAAGTTTTGTTTGCTCTTTCATTCGCCTAGAAACGCGAAAGTCGGGCTCCCACCCTAACGTGTACTTCCCGGGACTCTATGAGAAGAGCCCTGAATGTGGGTACTCACACAAACGTGTTTCTTCCATTTTTCCTTCCAGGCACTTCAAGTGGCAAGACAGCTTCTCCTTCAGCAGCAACAACAGCAGCAAGTTAGTGGATTAAAATCTCCCAAGAGGAATGACAAACAACCAGCCCTTCAGGTGATGATTCTTTTTTGAAAAAAATTGACATTGCACACTTTAGGAGAGCTGATGAGCCCTTCGGAAGTGGATTGTGTTGGGAGTTGCAAATCACGTATGAAAATCTTCTGCAAAAGTTGCATTTTTAGTTTACCAGCAGAGAATGACATTTTGGAAAAAACGTCTATTCAACCAAGAGTGTGGTTGTTGGGAGGAAGGTCTCCTAGTGAGTTGATGTAAGAGGAGGATGAGTAGTTTCAGGTGTGGGTTGCTTACTAGACATCATGTAGCACCAAGAAGAAGTTCCTGGTACTCAAGATAGGTCACCTCATTCTCTCATGACAGAGCTAGAAACACGATACCCACACACATAACTTTAATACACTGGTTTTCAACTGAGGTGATCTTACTCCCCAAGGGACAAAGGGCAGTCTCTAGAGACAATTTTTGGTTATTCCAGGGAGCCATGGGTGCTACTGACAACTAATAGGTAGAGGCCAAGGATGCTACTTAGCTGATCTTACACTTCCCAAGAAGGTTCCTCACAGCACAGAATCATTCTGTGTCAGTAGTGTCAAGAACTGTTAGGAGGACTGAGGAAGTATATTATACTTTTAACATACCTAGCAATCAATATAATACTTTGTTCTTCAGTGGATATTGACAGAGTCTTTCTGGACCATTAATAAAAAATGGCAGGCAATTTTTGTGTAAAGGTATCAAAAAAAAGACTGCTTTTAGCAACTTCTAATTTCAAGCCCATTGAGGGCAGGGGTTAACAGAGTAGAAAAAGCAAGTTCAGAAAAATCTAATTTGGATTTTTGATTTGGAGTAGAAAATTAAAACAGAAATTTCAAATAAATTTGATGGAGGGTGCTCATGCTCACATCTGAGACACAACAGCAGCAAGGGCACTTGCAGGTTCTATATGAGTCAATTGCTTGTGTAGCTCAGAGTGGGCATCCTCAAAACAGAGAAGGAAGATAAGTTTCTCACACCGGACATTTGGGGGCAGAATTTGTAAATGGTAGCTGTTGGGTAGAACATGGCGCCAGTGACTTTGACCATGAGGTCAACCCAGATCCCAGCTTGTATTGACTTTTCTCAGATCAGAGCGAACTAATGCCAGTTCCCAAATTATCCTGCAAAGATCCAACTGATGCTGGGGAACGTGTCCTAGTTCTTCTACATCCACTTGGGAAACTGTCACTGTCTAGGGCAAGCTTGGCATCAAGGAAACACTTTATGGGAACAGTTGGATGGCAATGTGTGTTGTTGACTAACACTTTCAGAAACAGCTATTTGGTAAACCATCATCACCAGACCATAGGCCTTTTCATGTGTGTGAATGCTGGGGACATTTTTAATGAGGTACAGTGCCATTGAGGTCCCATGTCAGGTGCTATAAGAAGTGCTTTGTTGTGCAGATGTCTTAAGAACAGCTCTGGAGGATGAAATATGACTGGGTTGACCTTTCAGCTGTGAGCTTATTTGTCAGGATTCAAATAAGTTGAAAGGATCAAACTGAACAGTTTCCGTAGTCAGACTGGGAATTGTGTTTCAGAGGTCAGCCGCGGAGGCCACATTGCAGATTCCAGAACATAGCCAATTGTTGGTACATATTAAAGTGCTGGGGCATCTCCTGCAGACAGGGACACAATTAAAATTCTAATTTATTCATGTATACAGGGAGCTAGCCCAGCCTGTCACTCAGTGATTCAAATGACTGTCCATTCTTTTTGCCTCCCTCTTGGAGCTCTAACAGCCTTAAAAATACTGTGAGTCCTCTTGAATTTATCAGACCTCAAGTGCATTGGAAAAATGACAATATATTATTGGGGGGAGGTGGGACTCTTACACATAGTAGAGCTTTGGTTAGGGATAATTTTAAAAAGTACACATGTACACAATCTGTCTGATGCACTGCTCTTCAGTATTGAATATCATTTGTAATTTTTTTATACTAGACTTATATTCCCTCATACTTGCTTTTTAAAGACATATGGCATTTTTAGGTAACTTCTTTTCCAAGATGAACGAAGTTGCTTGAGGGCTAAATATATGAAGTAAAGTTTCAGGGGATTTCCTTTTGAGGGCTCTTTTTCTTGCCCGTTATAAGGTTTTTAGCCACCAGAAGAGTATGATACAGAGAGCTTCATTTTTCTTGGCAAAGACAGTGTCAAAACCAACCTAACACATTCTGCTGAGCACTTCAGTCTGTATAAAAAGTGCGGAGCGAGGGGGCCATCTTGAATGCTGGTTTTGCTAAATAAGATGTTTTGAGTCCCTTCCTACCCCTCCGTGGGAGAGTTGACAAGCATAGAATTTAGACCAGCTTTAAGAGTTGATTGGGGTGGGGGAGAAATAAAGAGTTGGTTGACTGTGTGTGGTGTGTGTGTGTATAAGTGTGCGTGCATGTGTGCGTCATGTGCATCATAGACTGCGTCTCTTCAGCTGCCTGGTAGGGTCATGCAAATTCACCAGACTTTATTAGGTTGGCTGGTCTTCCACAAACAGAGCAGAGGAATTACTAACTTAGGTCACATGGTATATTACCTCCTTATAAAAATACATATACAGACTTGTGATTCACAGAAGGAATAACCTTCGCATTTAAAGAGATCTTGCCATCCCATGTCCTCGCTGGGGCATCTCAGCCAGTGTGGCTCTGAAATGAAAGGGAAATCCTATAACAAATCTTAACAGTGTTCATTTCTGTTCTTCGTACCCTTCATAACCACACTGAGAGACCTATTTTAGCTAATTTCAGATCTTCCGCATAGAGGAAGGCTTGACAGGGAAGAAGAATTTGATCTGCTGATTGCTTGAGGAAAAAAAAAAAAAGAAAGAAACCCAAATCCTCAAATATACTGTGACTTATATTTTAGGCATATCTCACACTTCCCTGCTTTATGTTTGGCAGTGCTCTCCAGTTTCACAGGCTGATGATAACAAACAAAAGAGAATGGAAAGTTAGAGGAGGCTCTAAGTGGTTACTCGATAGAGATCACAAAATGTAGTCAAACATCAGCAATTTGGACTAATTTCAGGAAGATCAGAGTAAATAAGAGAGAGAAGCACTCTCTCCAGATACACGTATAGAACTGAATCTGAGCTGGCCACATTCTTGGGTGACGTGTGGTTTATATTATGAAGGCATTAATTGGGTATAGATTCTGCTTTTGAAGTTCTTCAAAACATTCTACTTAGATACCTAAATCATCTCTTACATAGTCTCTTGAGTTGCCTTGCAATTTTTTTTTTATGAATGATACAAAGGAGAATTGAAAATTGGTCCCATTGTAAATTAAGAATCAGGATGATCTGAATTTATTCAATGTGATTTGGTGCATATTTCTGGATCAGCCTCAGTGCACAGGGCATCAGGTTGATGCTTATCTACACAAAACTGTCAAGAGTACAGACCCTGCCTTCAGGAGGCTTATGAGTTGTAAAAGAATTAACAAGGTTTTGCTGCAGCAAAAGAAAATTATATATGGGTAAAAATAGTAGGCTTGCTTTTATAAATATTTATATGCTTCTGAAGATTGCTTAAACAAGTGAAATAAATGCTTAACGGTGCAGGTGTGCTCATAACCTCGAAAATGTGTAACTTTACTGGCTGAAGATTAATTTGTGAGTAGATGAGCAATTTTATTGATCGAATTTTGGAACTTTGACCACCGTTTCTGGGTAGTAATTCATTTTGGTTCTTTAAGCATTTTAGTTGTTGGCACGAGTACATAAACTGGAAGGAAATCAAATGACACATTTTCTCCTAAGAAAGTAAAAGTACATGTGTATTCTGGCAGCATGAAAGTTAGGAAAGAAAGTCAACCTTGTGTGTTGCTTACAGCAGAAAGCTGACCACAGTTTCAGGCTGTCTATAAAGAATTTGAACTTGAAACCAGTCATCGGAGATTTTCCCCTCCTGCCTACCCTCCGCCTTCCAAGGTTACATCATGTGGGAGCCCCTCATCCGGGAGGCCATCTCACTGGAAGGAAGGGGAGTGAAATCCACTGGAAGGGCAGCCGTGTAGCCCAGTTGGAAGCTTGGGATTAAAATAAGGACTCCTGCTTAAAGAGGAGAAGGTTAAAGTACAAGATCCAGCAGGTGTTTTTGTGTGTGTGTGTGTGTGTGTGTGTGTGCGGTTTTTTTTTTTTTTAGCCTTTTTATTTGTAGTTCTATAAAACGTGCTTTCGGCAGCATTTTTGCTTTGCACTAATGCCACGTATAATCTTAGTACCTCATATCATTTCCACGTTATTCACCAAGGAATAAATTGGTAAGAGGAAACCTTTAAAGAAAACTACAATTTTATGTGGTAGATAGTGAAATGGAATGGTTTTGAAATACTGACCCTTAAAAAAAATATATCCCTATGCACTGAATTAGTAAAGTGGATAATTCAGGAGAAGGAGGCGGAATTTTTTTTCCCCCTTAAATGTCTGGAGTTAGCATTGTCTAGAATCGGCATCCCTGACCTTACATTGATAGGAAGTGTTGAAATTTTGGCACCTTTTAAGATGTCATTGTTACCACATGACTTTGGAGAGTCACAAAACCCTAAAAAATAAATCTTGATAAGAAACAGTAAAATAAGAAATGCTGCTTTAAAAATGGTTATGAAGTCTTACAGATTACACACACCATTAAAAGGAGGATAGAAACTGTGAACCTCCCCCACCTCAGAAAGGTGCACATGCACACAGAATTTTATATCCAATTTGAATGGTTTCCTGAACCTCAAGAAGTCCATCCTGTGACCAGGTCAAATATTCTCACTTTTGGAATTTTTTTTTCTCAAATAGTATGTTTTGTCTTTGCCTCCAGATTTCTGATGGAGGTGTAATATAATGAATTAGCTCAGTTTTGCTATTTCAGCTTCAGCAGTATAGGATGAGCCTGTGTCCCAGTCCTTCCAGGATATCCCTGGTCTATGTCTGGTGCCCTAAGTGTGTTTATTAACAATTCTCACTCTCTTTTTTTTAAAAGATGTTATTTATTTATTCATGAGAGACAGAGAGGCAGAGACATAGTCAGAGGGAGAAGCAGGCTCCCTGTGGGGAGCCCAAGGCGGGACTCGATCCCAGGACCTCAGGATCACACACCCTGAGATAAAGGCAGATACTCAACCACTGAGCCGCCCTAAGTGCCCCCAACAATTCTCAGTCTTTTAAAGTATCCCAGTTTGGACATTCGATTATATGGTCACCTCATTTACATGCATTTAAGTATTAAAAATGCAAGTCCACTGCTAATATTTTAAAGGTAAGTATGCCTTTGTCACCATATGCCGGTATCACTGTATGCAAAGACAATTAATGTTTAGTTAGTGCTGAATGTGGTCCCTTCCCGTAGCTGCCCTGTGGTAGAGGCTCCATCCTTAAACTGTGCTGTGGATGAGGAAAAGTAACTTACAGAGGTTCCCTGACTTGCTGCAGAGCACATGGACAGGTACAGCCCCACGATGGGAAGTCAGGGTTTTTTTTAGGACCACAGACAACCAATATGCCATCAGGAAGTTCACTGTAGCTTCCCTGTCCACGTACATTTCCTCAGTATCTACGGAGTGTCCCGTTTGCCACAAATAAGCAAATTATTATATCTTCCGTATCATAAGCAAAAATAAAACCAAACCAACAAATATCAATTCCACAGTAAATATCTAGATTTCAATTAAGAGGTCTAAGATCTGTGTAATTATCCTAATTGTCGCCTTGTCTGTGTGTGTGTCTCAGCGGTGAGCAACAGCAAAGAGAAGTTATTTGTCATTCTCAAGTCTGAAGTGCTCTTATGAGCTTCCATGTGTTGGAACATGGAATGGTATGTTATAATCATTGTTGGGGCTAGGAGGTGGGGAGGCATAGGGGAAAAAAAAAAACATACTTGACTGGTCAAAAATGTGTAAATTGCTGACAAAATGACACATGTAATTAAGAGTGCTCCTACCATTTTACCTTGTGGTTTACACCTCCAGTGTTGAAAAAGAGAGCGACTCCCACCTCGCTAATTACCATTATCACTGAAATGCTAGGGTTGGAGTCATTAGTTCCATGTGCATTTAATTAGAGGAAGGCTGAAATTGGATTTAACTTATTACTTTTTCATGGATCACTTTCTTGTCATCACTTCAAATTGGATTGCAGCCCCAGGTAACTAATTATGAGAGCCACAGGATCAAGAGTGAAAAAAAAAGGTAATTAGGAATAACACTGTCGGACCCTTGCTGGTCGTCCACTTGTGCTTCGGAAAAAAGGAAGGGAAAAAAAAAAAAACCGAGCCGTATTTTGTAGTATTACAGATTAGGGAGTTAGAGGTATGCATGGTTGCTGGGCATCATGGGAGTCTGTCACCACCCATAGTGGTTTCTATGATATACAGCTGAGTTGAAGATGTTGAATCGACATGGTTCCACTATCAGCTCCTTAATACCTAGATTAAACTTGTAAAAGCAACAGATTGGTTGTAGGTATGAGGCATCTCAACAACTGTGTAGTCTGGGGGCCTCACATATATGATTACAACAAAGCTGTCAAGATGCCTCTGAGCCAAAGTACAGAATATTTTAAGTACAGGGAGTTAGAATTTAATGAACGTATTAATGTTCCAGAAACATCATTCATATCTGACAGGAAGACATATCAGTCAGCACAACAGTGAGCTTTAGGGTTTATACATTGGGAATTTTTGTCAAAGTTTCCAGCAGACCGTAATATTCAGACCATTTACTGTGCTTCTGGTTTGTTCCTTACCCCACCCCAATGTTGTGGATAGACTTGCTCTGAGGTTCTGTTTCTCCTTCCGCCCCCATCGAAAATACTTTAAAACAAATTATATTGTTTCCATGTGCAGAGCAGAATTCAGAACTGCAAGCAATCAATTTTATTGACATCGTCTGAAAAAATGTTGGTGACAGTTCGAGGATGTGAAAGGGTTGGAGTTTTAAAGTCGCCAGGACTAAGTGTGGCCCACAACCAAAAAAAAAAAGCTTTTTTTTCTTTTTTTTTTTTTTTACTTTTTTTTTTAAAATAATTTCATTGCTCAAAAGAAGCCCTGTGAACTAGACTCTCCCAAGAAGGGATTCTTCTTTGATAGACTATGATAGCATAATGAGAAGTCTTGTTATCAAGCCTGTTGGTTTCCTTGAAGGGAGAAGAAGCTTCCCAGAGGAGTGAATCACCAAGGAAAGATGGCTAGAGTTTCCTTAAGTTGTTTAAAATTGGTTTTAATGTTCTGTTAATGTAAGCAAATAATCATGATTCAGTCTTGGGTGACTTTCAGAGCTGGGTAAGTGGGACTCGCTCATTATTTTTTCAGGAGCATAGGGAAGTGTAGACCATGACGTACCTACCTGACAGAGGCCACCACAGTATTATTCCCAAAGTGATAAAATGCTCTTCCTGGAATTATGAGTCCTTTTCCTTTGTGAACCTTCAGAGCAAAATCTCCAGAACCAAAATAGTAATCATCAAGTCTAATGCAGAAAATTAAAGCTTTTTTTTTTTTTAACATCTTAAGTTGATTTAGAATTTCTGTACACAATATTCGTCTGTGGTTGAAAGGGGGCACGCCAAGGTCAAGTGATGTAGTGTTTTCCATTTTTCCATATGAGTCTCACAGTGTGTGATAAAAGCAAACTCCTTTATTTTGTAAGTCTGCAGGAATTTCTGATGAAGTGCAGAGGTCACGTTCCCTGTCAATTTGAGTAGCCAGCATTTTTTAACTACTGTTTTTTCTTCTCTTTTTTTTGTGTGTCTTTTCTTCCCCGCCCCCACCCCACCATAAACCGTGGCACTTTCCTGACACATGCACAGTGAAGTCTTCCAATCTGAAACTCATTAGCACACAGCATTGGACCCTGTCCAGTGGTTAGAAAATTTCCTGAAGCCTAGAATAACAGCATTTGGTGTAAGCACCACGGACCAGCAGTGACAATGGGGGTAGTCGCGCTCCCCTGGCGCCCTGCCCGGTCGGGAAAGCCAACTGACCGTGCAACACAGTGAGACAGAGGTCGTGCATATGGGATGGGCTCAAAAAGTTTGGTCCTTAGAGAAATAGGCTTCTGAAATCGCGAGCCAGTATCTTTTTTCCCTATGCTGATTATTTCAATTGGGTTGGAGGTATTTATCAACATTAGCTGCAAGAACCTGAAAGCAAACCATTAGAGAAATAAGATGAAAACCAATTTCTACGAAATAATATTTTCACCTCTGTAGCTATTGGGTATTACAGAACCTATGGATTTAATTAATTTGTGCAAGCTTTTTTCATTGCACTTCACTATATCCAGGTAACATGACCAAGATGAAATCCTCATCCTCACATTAGAAAAAGTACACAGTTCACCATGGGTCAGGATAATTTGGGCCAAGTTTTCGAGCAGGAAACAGAGTCGCACAAATGCAGTTGTAATAATATTAAATAGCAAGCAAGTAAATGGCACTTCCCAGCAGCCTGCAGCTATGCAGCAGCCATCTGGGGATCAATTCCGTTACTATTCCCATTTTACAGATGAGGAATGGAGGGCACAGAGAAGTTAACTTGCCCGGGGCCAAACAGCTGATGAGTGGCAGAGCTGGGCTTACAGCCCAAATATTCTGGCTCAAGAATCTGTGCTCTTAGCCGTTCCATTCTACCGACCCTCCCCGAGCTATTGCCTGGGCCTCGAAGCAGGGACAGCGAAAGGAACAGAATCAGAGTTGCTGATGCCTATTGCTTGTCACTAACCACTAGACCACACTGTCTCCTAATTTGGACATATGTTTATAGGCATATTTGAAAAATAGTGCTTGTAATTGAAATATGCACTTTCTAAAGGGAAATGACGCTTGGGAAAGAGAAGAAAGGCGGGTATTACTCAAAGTCTGCAGACAACTCTGCAAGTAATTGTCTAAAGGCAGCCGTTGAAATTGAGAAGCAGTTTGGAAAATGTACAGTTTGGGAAATTTGTGTACCGATGTAATTACGGTAGTTGTGAGTTGATGTCATGCCTAGTAACTGTTTTTGTATTGCTTGGGCCTTTGTTACCGAGCTGTGATATCATGAGCAAACTATTATAAACATAGCATGGATATAGCATGCTTGTGTAACAAAAGATCGGGAACTTTTATTAAGTTTGTTTTCCTTGTCATATTGTAAAAATTTATTATGTGTACTGTGTATATTAGAAACAGATTCGGGTAATTCTGTCTAAATGAAGTCATCCCGGCTATTTCCAGACTGTCTGTTTTTGGTTGTGAATAATTTTCATACATCAGATGGTTGTCATATTTAGTCGCTCTCAAAATTTTAAAGAGAACATATCCCATTTTGAACTTGGGGTGGACTTCAGCCGCCCTGCTGTTGCGATTGTTTGAGTTTGAAATTATTGCCCAGTGAATTATGGAGACTGAGTGCTAGTCATTTCTAAAGGGTCTAGGCCCGCTCCCTTCTATTCATAACTTTTCCCTCTTCGTCAAAAGAACAGATTTTTAACTACTTAAGTAGTAGAATTTAAAGCTGCCAGGGCACAATTGGGCAAAGAGTGCCAACCCTTGTCCTTCTGTGTTACATCCCATTGAGGAAATTTGGTAAACATTCAAGCAGACAGAGCCTAGCATTTATCGGCATTCGTGGTAAAATGTTGGATTTTTAAATGGGTCGTTCAAAAACTTTGGATGACTCAATCCTTCCCGGTTACTCTCCCGAGCTCCTTTCGCTTACCAAGCTTTTACAACCTGACTACTCTGCCTGCTGCTTCAACTTTTTTTTTTTTTAAACAAGTCATTTTTCCTTCCTAACCTCCCCCATATCTGGCTTTTTTCCTTATCCTTTTCTTGAGGTTTATTGTCACTAAATTTAGTGGTCGTGTCTCGGTCTTCACCTCAACCTGTCTGATTGCCTCGTAGCTAAGTCATCCTTTGGCTAACTCAGCTTTCTGGAAATTGCTTTCTTTCAAATTTTTTCAATTCAGTGCCCACCCCCCACCCCAACCCCACGCCCCCCCATCCCAATCCCCCAGGCTCCTCTCCTTCTATCTCCCAGAAGACAAGTTCTTTCCTTTCCCGAAGTTCGCTTCCCTTCTCTCCTCCAATAATCTATCTGCTCGCCTTGCCTGTGCTGTTCCCGCTGTACCCCCGAGGCCACGCCTGTTTGTCCCCCATCCTAACCGTGTCTATGGCTCTCTGCTCAGCATGACAGCAATTGCAATTATCTCTAATTCAGCTGATCACTTTTGTCACCAGGCTCTATTAGTCAGAGTCATGAGTCATCATTGACTTATTAATTTCCTTCATCCCCACCACGTTATCTGTCATCAGATCTTCCATATTCCCTTTCACGGGGTATCGTCTGTCCATTCCTTGCTCCGATTTTCCCCTGCTGCTACCTTGTTCAGAGTTCAGACCTCGATTGGCACATGCCTACATCTTGGCAAAGGACGGTAATCTATCCTCCTCTGGCCCCTCAGAGCATCTCCTGTTCTTCCTGCATATCTCCCATCCTTCCTCCTGCTTTCAGCTTTTCCTCAATGCTATTCAGATTCCTATTCAAAGACTTTCAGTGGCCCTCTCTTGTCTACCATACCAAGTGTAAATTCTGCTGCTTGCCGTCTAGTTCTTTAGTGTTCTAACTTTGGATTACATTAGATGTCCTGAGAAGGCTGCAGTCTTATTACCGGGGAGGAGGGAGGGGGAGATTCAGAACCATGATTCCTTTGGTCAGGAGGTGAATACAAGCGCAGTCCATTTGATATCATTTCATAGTCCCCAAAATCCCGGTTTGCAAATATTGCTTACTCTGTCGCCTACCATTTAGACAGAAGGCCCTGGTGATTAAATTGTGTCTTGAGTTTAATTCCAAGAGAATTATATCTCTTGTTTTCTTCAAAAGGAAACTAAAAGCCATGTGATGTGCTATGCTTTCCCAGATCTAAATTTTCTGCTCTGTTATCCCATGCTTCTTTTTCTTTGCTATCTATTGCTGCAGCCTAGCGGGTTCCTTCTCCTCTTCTCTGGACATAGGATCCTATGTCCTATGATCCTATGTCCTATGTCAATCCTAATGAAACGACCCTTAAGAAGACGGTGAAATTATTTCTGGTTTGTTCTTTGATAGCATAAAGGAATTGTTATGTGTTCTAGAAACAGAATTAAGAGTCTGAGCCACACAGACGAAGAGGTTTCGTTTCATCTAGGTGCTAAGTGGTCCTGCCTAGAGCGTTGTTTGAAGGATCCTAGAATTAGGATGGCCTCTGCAGGATTGCCATGATTGATTAGCCAGGTCTGCCGTGGGCACCACAGTTGGGAGTGGTGATATGTGTACTTTCTACGTGCCACACTTGATAGAGATTTAACTGACATAGTCTCTTGTTGATCACCTACTAGAGTAGAGGGGCACTTGGGACTTTTTTTTTTTTTTCATTCTGGGAAGCTTGATAGATCCAGTGATAACTATTGAAATATTAACCTAAAATTATTATTTTTTAAAGATTTTATTTATTTATTCATGACACACACACACACACACACACACACACACAGACCTAGGCAGAGGGAGAAGCAGGCTCCATGCAGGAATCCCGATGTGGGACTCAATCCCAGGTCTCAGGGATCACGCCTTGAGCCAAAGGCAAATGCTCACCCGCTGAGCCACCCAGGTATCCCATATTAACCAAAAATCAAACATGTACTTTGTGATCTTCCCTACATACTTACCTGAGACTGAGCAAATTGTATTCTTGTCCTGAAACTATGCCTATTCATGGTCAAAAATGAGGTGTGATTTGCCTTTAAAGGCATAGGATCTTGTACACTGGCTCACTATGCAACTAGGTGGTTGAGAGTTTCAGAGATTTGTGTTTCAGAACACCGTGCAAGGGGGCACATCATGATTAATAGCATGATCTCTGATGTGAGGCTGCTGGGTTTAAGTCCCAGCACTACTCTTAACTGCTGTGTGACCTTGGAGAAGTAGCTTAACCTCTCTGTTTCCGTTTTCTCATCTAGAGAGTGGAGCTGATTACCTCACCTACCTGAAGGTGATTGTGAGGATGGAGTGATTAATGCATGAGAAGTGCTTGCACAGTGCCTGGCACATAGTAAATTCTCAGAAAAGTGAGCTCTTCTCATAAGTATGTAAACTCTTTTTAAAGGGAAAATGAATACCTATTAAACTCTAAATTATATTTTAATTGCCTTAATACCAATCAATGTTCAAATATATGTTGTAGCAGAGTAACAGGGACTGTCGTCTTGCTTGTAGTCAACTTGCAGTTACCCAATTTGATGGGAAGACCTCAAGATCCTAAACTCTAAAATAGGGATAATCGGAGTACCTATCCTGTGAAGTCATTAAGATTAGCTGAGCTAGGGACGCCTGGGAGGCTCAGCCGTTAAGCGTCTGCCTTCAGCCCAGGGTGTGATCCTGGAGACCCAGGTTCGAGTCCCACATCGGGCTTCCTGCATGGAGCCTGCTTCTCCCTCTGCCTCTGCCTATGTCTCTGCCTCTCTTTCTGTGTGTCTCTCATGAATAAATAAATAAATAAATAAAATCTTAAAAAAAAAAAAAGATTAGCTGAGCTACTACACGGAAGTAGCCTAGAACAATGCCTGGCGCACACAACAGGCACTTACCAAATGTTAGCTGCTGCCATTCCCCCGCTGCTCCTGTAACCAACATTATCCTGACAGAGCATAGTTTTCCTCCGTGTGTCAATTTTGGCATAAATGAGGGTAGTGCTCTTCTGAAACTCCTATCCTGGTCTTTCCTTTGTCCTTGTATGTGGAAGCTATGGCCTTCTGCAGCCTGTCTGGTACGAGCAGGCAACCTATAGATCTCTCTTTCATTCATGAATTAGTGAGTGAGTGTGTGATAAATGAATGAATGAGGCAGTGAAATGTCTAAGCCAAGAAAGAAGAAAACTTGATGCTGCCTTTAGTGGATGAGGCTGCCGGCTGGTCTCAGATTCACAAATCTCGAGGAACATTTCAAGACCAGAAACACGGAGTTAAAAGAATCCAGTATCATTCATGCCCCAGTCCTTCACTGGGTCAATGACATGAATCCTGCCGACTATGGAGTGAAAATCAGAAGACTCCTGCAGTGCTGTTTGACCCCCTTCTAATGCTCTGTGCTTGCCTTTGTACATTTGCTAATCTGTTTAAGGTATAATATTAATGACATAGAACTTTAATTCATAAGTATAGACAATTAAAGGAGACCAAAGGCAAAGTAGGGAAATGTATTTGGTGTCAAGATTAAGTTCAGTGAAGCATAGCGAAGATGGAATAGATTATTACAAGAACTCGGAGGGGAGATAGAAAATCTACCGAAATCTCTCATTTTGAAAGGAATTGGTTTACTTGATTATTTGTAACACTATCACACTCAGAAAAATCTAAGACAAATGAAAGCAAAACACAATTTAATTGAGCTATTATTTTGCAGACTTTGGCTTGGTTTCAGACAGTCTAATCAAATTGCGCTTTGCTCAAACAACTAATGTTAAATGCAGCCTACCAACAGATGTTTAAAAAGGGTCTAATTGGAAAATCTACATCCTGGATTTAGTCTGTCTCGTTGGAAAAAAATAGCTGCAAATTTATATTTTCGAGGACGACACCCAGTGACAAGCATTTCCAGAAAAGATAAAGTTTTCTTCAAGGATGCCTGGTGCTTGGGTGGAATTATCTTGAATAGTTAAAGGTGGCACTCTGGAAATTAAATTTCTTGGAAATTCTCCAGCTCTGTGCCATATAGAGCTGTACAGAGAAATCTCCTTTATCACATTACGTCACCAGAGTCCTGTTACAATCCCTGGATCGTGTCAGGGGCCCGTGTGCTATAATTTATAATGAGCCCTTGCAAGTCATGCAAGGCACATACTGATTGATGACATTTAAAGGTACTGTCAAGGTGGCTAGGTAATGAAGTTGACCTTCCTCTGTCGTCTCAGTTTCAAGTTTGTACATATAAAGAAACTATTTCACCTGCCAAATTTGCTTGGAACTTTTCATTAAATCTACAAAAGAAATTTGGCTTAATAGTTAACTCTTTTCTTCCTTTAGACCAAGGGTCAGCAAACTTCTTCTGTAAGGTCCAAATAGTGAATATTTTGGGTTCTGTGGGCCACACTGGTGCTTTGGCAATATTTACTCTGCAAAAGCAGCCATAGGCAACATATAAATAATGGGTATGTTATATTCCCATAAAAATGTATGTGTGGACACTCAAAATTTGAATTTCGTATAATTTTGACGTGCCATAGAAGATTCTTCTCTCTCTTCTCTCTTCTCTCTCCTCTCTCCTCTCTTTTCTTCTCTCTTCTCTCTCTTTTATTTTGCAACTCCTAGAAGTACGAAAGCAATTCTTAGCTCAAGTGCTATAGAGACACAGGCGGTGAACCAGATTTGGGCTGTAATTTACAGACCTCTGCTTTAGATGACCAATCAGATCTTGCAGCTTGTTAATTGAACAAAGTTGCCTGAATGCAGGGGCCAGCAAGAATTCCAATATAGCGATCATTTATCAAGCCTTGCACCCTGACATGTGGGAGTCGACCTACATCTACTTGGAAGAAGGGGCATCTTTTCCTAACTTGCACAGTGGTGCCACCCAACTTTTCTTCTTTTCCGTCTTCTTGGGCTGACATCTGTCCACGCAATGCAATGTGTAGGGTGGTAAAACTAGTAATTTTTTGAGATTCAGGGAAAACAGACTTAGCTGGCAGGGCCTTTGTTAGTCCTAGAAAGGAAAGCACACTTTCAAGACACCTTAGTACCATCTGTCAGGGTATTTTCATACTAGATCGGACTTTATTCCATTGAAGCATTTCACCACCGTCTGCCAGAACATCTTACAGATCTACAGATACTTTATCAATAGTTAAATAGATCTGAGATATCTACAGTGTGAATGGCTCCCCTTGAATCTACGATGTAATGGCACTCCTTGCACACGGAGCCCTCCTGCCATGTTCAGTCATATGGCAATGCAGATTTTCTCCATTGTTTGCATTCTGAATCCAAGCATGTCTGATTTTTGACAAAGTGACTTACCTCTATTAAGTCTCGGTTTCTTATCTACAAAAGATTAGTCAGTGGTTCTCAACCCTGGAGGCACATCAGAATTAATATAATTTTTATCATCATCAAGATCTGGGTCTCAAAGCTTTTTTATATCCTAGGTAGATTCCTGAACTCTACCTAATCAGAGAATAAGAATCTTGGGACAGGGCCCAAGCCTGGGTATGTTTAAAAGCCTTTATAAGTGCTTTATTTTTTTTATTTTTAATTTTTTTTTTTTTTTGCACTCCCATGGTTGAAGATTACTTGTCACGGTGACAGCTAAGTTCCTTGCCACCTCAAAATTGCAGTGTCTGTTTGCTTCTGTTTTTCCCTCATTTGTCCTCCAGCTTCCTCCTAGGGTAGTAGAAATGAACTCTGACTTCATCTCACCAATGCAAGCAATTTTGGGTCAATCAGAAGATGTTAGCGAATCCTTGGTAAGGAGTCTTGGCTTTTACCCTTGGGTAATTTGCCCAGGGTACTGCAGTGGACTGGAGGCTGAATGTTCTATGTAATAATTAGGTGGGTAACCCTCCTAACCTTGGAGTCCACTTGAGAGATCGCAGGAATGAAGACAAAGGATAATGTAGTTGGTATCATATCGAAGGTCTTTCTGGGGATTTAAAATGCACAGCTCATCTCCTTTTCTCTATATAGTTGTGTATTTCTGCTTTGGAATGGACCTGTAGACTACATTTTTACGATATGTGCCCATTTTTATGACATTTCCAGGCCAGCCCAAATTGGGAAATACTATAAGTCTCACAAGATCACTAACTTGATTTCCTACCAAAGTCATTTGGATACCTTTCAGGTAAGTGTTGAAATTGGCCTACATGTCAGAGTCACACCTGGTTTCTAGGAGTTTAGGGCATACCTCATTCAGGAACTTGAATGTTATTTAAAATGTAGAGTCTGTGTTTATTTGGGACCTTTCTTATTTCAGTGTTTTATAAACAAATACCCGCTCTGCTCCTTTTGCAAAATACAGAAAGAAAAACCTAACAAACATGGAACCAAAAAGAGAAACTGGCCTTCTTGCATCTCTTTACCTGTATATATTACCATATTCATGTTTGACTTCATTTTTTACAAATAGAAACCTCTTCGTTCTGCCACTGTTTGGAAAATTTGGGACTGTTCATTGATGAAGGCAAAATGGTCTGACAGTAGCCTGGTCAATGAGGCCCACAGGGCATTTGGGGCAGTTTTTTTTTTTTAAGGGAACACTAGCTGTTTGAGGCCTGAATACCCACCATCTAACAGCAAGTAGCCAATCTGACTTTTTTTTTTTTTTTAACACAATTTACCAATTGGAGTTCCACAAAAGAGAGATTATATTTTTTGACTTATGAACAGCAGGTCAGACATTTCAAAGAAAATGTAGAGAGCAGTAATTTTGAAAATGTACACAGATGAATTTGAAAATAAATATTTCACTGCCTACACAGCTCTATTTAGAATACTGGCTTTGGAAATGTATTCCAGAAGCCTTACCACTTTGCATGACACGGTGTCAGTTCATGCACAATATATTAATGCTTAATTGAAGATAATGTAACTCAGATCAAAGGCATAATTAACAGGCTTGCAGAAACTCTTATGGAGATCAGGATTTTGACTAATAGAAGTCTGGACAAAACTGGTTTGTGAAAGGATCTTGAGACCAGCTGAGCCTTCATCTTTCTGCTCAGCTGATGGTGACAAGACCGGAGCGGGTGGGCAAGGATTGCCCTCATCTCCGCCATTCATGACCACCCCCTTTTTAAACCAGTACTTCCCTGGTTTGGCTCCCAGTTGGCCTCTGAAGCTGCTAGACTGTAGGGCTCTTGACTATTTCATTGTCTACAATGGGGAGTTAATTTCCATCAGTGTCATGATATCTCTGTGACTCTGGGAACTTTAACTTGAATATGAAGCATGGGAGCTCTGAGTAAGCCTTAGAATGGAGGTTAGCAAATATAGGCCTGTGGACCAAATCTTGCAGCTTGTATTTTTGAGGGTCCTACAAGTCATTTACATTTTTAAATGGTTGAAAAAGCCAAAAAAGAATAGCATTTCATGAAACCTGAAGCCATACTCCTTAATCTCACTAACTGTGGCCTCGTTCAGTAGATTTGAGTAGTTTTATATCCTACAAAAGCCTGAAATACTTTCTGCCTGGCCTTTTACAGAAAATATTTGATTTAACTCTGGAGTTAGAAGTTTGGGTTTGATCTTTGGGATATCTTTGGGAGGAAGAGCTTGGCTATCTAGCTACTTACTTGTTTTATAGTAAGAGAAAGATAAATGAAGACAAGAAAACTTTTTTTTTTTTTTAACCTGATGTTGGGAGAAGGCAAGGCGAGACTTCAAGGGAAACTGATAGAGGATGATGTTACTGGGAGCCAACGCCACAGCATTTTGATGAGAAGATTATTGATTTTTATTATAATCATCACCACCAACAAGCTCTAAGTCTCATTTTGATGTTTATTAATGTAATTGTTATCTTCATCAAGATCTAGAACTCATTTGATATTAAAATTTGGTGGAAACAATATAGCGATTCTATCTGACAGCAAGGCCCCAGGGTGTAAACATGAACATAGAGGATCGAGTCACTCATTTAACAATCTATTTATTCACCCATATTAACATTTCTTATATACCTATCATGAACTGGACCCCACTTTGCACTGGAGTACTGAATTGATTGTTCCTTAGTCCTTATGTCAGAGTTGAAGTTGCACAGAGGGAATTAATATGATATAATAAATGCACTAATAGATGTAAACATAGGGAGCTTTGGAAGCATTAGGGAACAGAGCCCTTGAAATGTGACTAAGGCACCTGAAGAACTGAGTTTTAAAATTGTATTTACTTTAAATTGAAATAGCCACACGAGACTAGTGGCTACCGTTTTGGACAATGCAAATAAAGAGCATTTCCATCATTGTAGAAAATCCTGCTGGACAATGCGATTTGAGAATTTTCTTTGGCTTTTGAAACATTTTGGTAAATCTGTTCTCCTGATGAAAGATCAAAAAGGCCCCTCCTTTAATGTGGCTTCTTCATATATCCCCAAAGTGTATCTCTCTGAGTCCTTGCTACAAAATAGATTTTCTCCATCTTTCTTTTACTGTATTGCTGTCAGGTCAGGACAGTACTGCAGCAATCGCTGGGAACATCTAACTGCCTCCGTTTTCTCCCATGGGGCTTAAGTTTTTCCTCCAAAGAGGGAAAAAATCCAAAGACCTGGAAGCTTTACTGGGGGAAACTAAGCCAAACTCCCTCCCCCACAGTGAACCACAAGACCCTTTGAAAACTGATGATTATTTTTATTTGTGTCGACTTAAGATGGAAATAAGAACTTCAAATAGGCATTTGAAAAATACCCTTCTCACCAAAAAAGCTTAAATCATTTCCTCTGAAAGTTTCCTTCTATCGAAGGTTGGCTTTGGTCCCACAGACCAGCCTCCTCCTTTCCTCAATCTGAGGGGGAGGAATGTGACCTTGAGTTTCCATTGATACTGCTCTTAGGGTCCCACAAGGGTCCTTGTTCTTTCCGTTTCTCTCAGAGGCAAAGGACTAGCACACCCTGGTTTCCTGTTGGTTTCTGTAAAAGCCAAATCCTTGAAGTTCATTTCGTGCATCCAAATCCTAATTGTGTGCTTCTCATACCTGCCTCCCAGGTGTGAGCTTTATTGGCCTCTGTTGTTAGTCAACAATGATAAAAATAATTGTATTTCCATTTAGATTAATAACAGTAATAATAATAGCATTAAGTCCATTGGCTGAATATGTTGACTGGCTGGGGAAAAGCTTGGGGTTGCCCTTCATCTCTAGCTTAAGATATTGATGAGGTTGACATCAAAGCTTAGCCATCAAGACTTCGGAAGGAGATAGATAGACTCAAATTTAAAAACTATTATTTATCAGTTGTATGACTTTGTCCAAATTTGCTTACTTCTAAACTTTTTCTATAAAATAGCTACCCATCAATGATTTTGGAAGCTTAGGTTAAATATAGTTAGATATATTAATTATATATCTACCTCAGGTATATAATCTGACATCTCACACTTAGAATATTGCTTATTCTTGCAGCTGTCATTCTTATCATCCACATTATGATATTGGTTGTGGCTTATCACTTGTGAGATCCTAGGCTGACCTCCTAAAAAGAATCGGAATGTTCTGTAATGCTGAGACTTTTCAATGGTACTAGATGGATAGAGAATGGCAGTTATCCTCTACCTGCATTTCAGAGCAAATTGCATTTAAAATAGTCATATAGCTATCTTGTCATCTTTCAATCTTGCATACGCACCAGATGAATCAAAGACCCTACAGCTGAAGAGTTGATGAGTTGTTGTTCGCATCTACAGGTTCTCTGTACAGATGTCTATCACTCTTGTGACGGCAGAGTTCTCTGTGCCAGATGAGAAGAACAGATAGGGTATGTGAGGATTATTACTCTGACACCCCCTCCCAGTTACCCTCTCCATACTAAGTAGGAAGTTGGACTATTATTTGCTCTTTGCCTTTGTAGTTATATATGTACCATGAGGACCAGGGAATACTCTAATTTCCTTGTAACTGCTACTTTTCTTGGGTCTTGATGTGTTGGGCAGGGAAGAATGGATATTAAAGCTGTCTTTTGATGAAGGCTTCTGGTCAGAGTTGACATGCTTCTCTTGGGGACTAAGTAATTTGTTACTCTTCAGTGCTCTGTTCCCTTTTCACCCAGGGTGGTTCTCTTCACACCTGCAGAAGACTTGTTCTTTCACTTCTGTATTAGCACATTATTTACTGAATTTATGAAAAAAGGGAGAAATGTTTTCTAACAGCCATCATGATGACTTTGGGACAGACAGGGCAGTTATGTTTCATTAAAAAGCATGGAATTGTCCAACAAAACTTGTGAATGAAACTTGGGAAGTGAAAGGCATTGAGAATAGGAGTTTGGAAATTTATGTTATATTGGGATAAGAATGAGGAAAGCACAAATTGATTCTCCGTTAAAGAGACCAGAAACTAATGGTCCCCAGGCTAGACCCTATTTCATTTCATTTGCAGACACGATGTTTAACATTTTGGGGAGTTCTTTGCAAAGGTGAAACAGTCTGGAATTTTTCCATCAAAATATCATTTTCCAGCTTCTCAAAAAAATAATAATCAGGAGCTCAAGCGGCATTCCTATATAGCACCAATTGTGTAGAGCTGAGAAATCCTGCCCCTTTCTACCTTGCCATGGTCTTCCATTAGCCTGCTAGTTATAACTGGTTTCAGTTATCAACCTGTCTGCTGTAGATCTCTCTTCTCAGGGGCCAGAAGCTTCACTAACAGATTGAACATAGAGTCTGGGAGGGCTTCTCTGCTCTGTAACAGGCCGACTACAGCCCAGGGATTTGGGAATTCTGGGTTCTTTATATCTGTGCACTCTGATGATAGATTTGATGTCTTGCTATAACTGGCTGCCAATGTGAAAATGGGAACTCTGCTTTCTTAACTAGGACTCTGTGTGTGAGGATTCCCATATGGCAAAGATGATGCACATTTTCCCTTGTGAGGTCTAGATACTCTGTTAACCCAGAGCTTAGTGTCCTAAAACAACAATGTTAACATTCATTATTTCACATATATTCTGTAGGCTAAACTACGAGAGTGACTTAGCGAGTAGTCTGGCTCCTAGTGTCTCAAGAGATTGTAGTTAAAATGTGACTCTGGAGCTTGACTAGGTCTGGAGGATCCATTTCCAAGATGGCTCACTCATGCAGCTTTTGGCAGGAGTCCTCAGGTCCCCATGATGAAGACCTGTACATAGGGTTGCTTAAGTGTGTCATCACGTGGCAGCTGGCTTCCCCAGAGTGATCTGAGTCTTTGGGGACCTGGCTTTGGACATCACATATTATTACTTATGCTATAATTATTGGTCACAGAGACCAGTCTTGACATTATGTTGGAGGAGACTACACAAACCGTGAATACCAAGTGGTGGGAATCTTTGGGGCTGTCTTGGAAGCTGGGTTCTACCAGTACTAACCTTCCTAATAGCCCAATCTCAAGCTATTGTGTCAGTGAGCCAGTGTAACAGGTAGTAATGTGACACATCCCTCAGCTGTGTTAGACAGAAAAAAGGTTAAAAGCAATCATGTGGCCTGAGCACTGGTACACTGTTTGTTCAAAGCCATTGGTGAAATTATTGTTCACTTCATTAAAAGGTTTTCTAGTGACTAATAAGAAAGAAAGGTTAGCTAAGGAAGAGATGAATTGCATCATGACATTTGAGGAATTAGACTTCTTTCTCAAGTTCTACAAATTTCCTCCAGTCTTTCCCCCGTAAACATTGAGAGGCCACATATCCTCAAAGCTGTGAGACCTGAGAAGATAATCTGCAAGTGATTTTAGGACAAAATAAGTAGTTCATTATTTCTATCCACCTGCCCCTCCAGTCTCTTAGAGGTCACTGGCCTTAGTGGAATGATTTTGTTTGTGCCATGGCCAGTTAAGTAGATAGGTCACGAGATGGAAAGAAGAGCAAGTCTTTTCAGAGACTTGAATAGATAGATGTACATGAGATTCCTTGGTCAACATCTGAGAAATAATTGGGGGGCTGCACTGCTCCTCTACCAGGAGCCTTGGGTCAAGAGCAGGCATGACAGGGTCCCTGAACTCACAGAGCTTATATTCTTAGGGATGTTAACTCAGTAAGCAAAAGAGGAAGTAATCAGCAGATGTCAAGCGATGATGAAAACTAATAAGAAACCAAAGCCGGCTAATATATAGACAGTAGTAATGAGATTCCCATGTTCAGTTGGTCAGCTAGGGAAGACCTCTGTGAGAAAGGGACTGTTAAGTAGAGACCTCGACTGAGTGAGGCATTGAGTCTTGCAAGTATCTGGAAAAAGAAGATTTCAGATGGAGGGAATAACAAGTGGAAAAGCCCTGAGACAGAAACACACTTGGCTGCGCTTTCCACCATTCATAGGGGCTCCATCCATTCATCGGTGCACTACTTCTAGTTGACCGCATCGCTGTCTTGGCCATCTTCTTGTAGTCCTGGCTTCACCTTTTTTAAAGAAATACTCTTTCATGCTAAACAAGATTCATTCGGGAAGCACATTATGCTGTGGTGAGTTTTTGTGTATTTCCCCTTTTTCTCCCCACAGAGATTTTTATAAAATTTATGTATGCAAACAGGTATTTTTGTTTGTTTCACTTGAGTTGCTTTTGCATAATGTAACAAGCCCATGATTTCACATGTACAGTAATTCATAGAAAGTGATAGTCATCTTGCTTAGACACCTTAGTTCTCAAAACTAGCTTGCTAAATATAGTACCTTCTAAGACCCATATAAGGTGCCATAAAAAAAAGAAAAAATAAAGGTCAAAGTTTCCCCACCCACGAATTTGGTTATAAAAACAGCAAAGCAGGGTTTTTCTGAACTTGAATCAGTAAATTTTTAATTTAAATAGTATCCTGTTTTGACAATGTGCTAAAACCACAGCAGTCTCAGAGAGATACTGCTAAGCTTTTGTCAATACCTGCTGGCATCTCAACAGGAAACTTGGGATGGCTTTTGTTGTCATTTTGTAATACACTGACAAGGAATGCGTGCCCTTATTTGTTGCATCCGGGAAATGGACAGAATAGCTCTAGTGCAGCTTGAGCCTGTTTACGTTAACTTTACTATGTTGCGTAACCTTTTGCCGTACCAAACCCACGCTGCTTCTTTGGTTCACTTAAGCGACATTAGATTTCTGCCTTTACAAAGCAGGCTTCCAGAGCGAGACGCGACGTGATGTCATACAAGCTCTCTTACCCGACCCAGCAAGGAGAAAACTGACTGAGCCTGCAACCTTTTCCGATCTTGGTCTTGTGATCCGATCGGTGGTACAGTTCGGGCCAGGCTGGGGTGGGGGGAACTGCCCAGTTCTTGAACAGCCTGGACCCTCCTGTAGAAATCCGAGGCACTATAAGACCTCTCTGTTGGAGTTCATTCCCGATTCTCTTTTCTGGCAGTTTGTTGCATGTTGAATAGTAAGTTGCATTTTACTGTAAAGGTGACTGCATTTTTCTTATGGGGCCTTCAGGGTAAACAGCCGTTAGTTTCTATCTGTGAACACACATGTAGCTTGTGTTTGGGTAGGGTGCCCAGTGTTTCCGAAGTCATTATTTTTCTGTAATGTTTATGCTCCGTGGTTGTGCAGAAATAGATGCTATGCCCCAGTGCCGGACTGAGAGCTCGCCTGTAATTCCAGCTGAATGTGTCACAGTTGAAAGTAGACCAGAGTGGGAACAAGTGACGGATCAAGCAAATAGCTTTTAATTCTACATAAATGGGTTTTCTGCTTTGCTCTGGGGCAGAAGTCTGCAGCCCAGGGTCACGTTAGATGTCACTCCTGTTCTGGAAGAGAGACATTCTAGGTGAGTGTCTGGCAAGACAGAACTCAGGGTTTTGGTCCCTGCCTCTCACTGACGGACTCGGAGGGATCAAAGATGACTTGTCTGGATGGGGATTGCAGCCCTCTCTCTCTACCAGCTGGAGAAACTGAAGATCACAAAAGGCAGCAACTATTCCAGATTTTCCAAGGATAAAATTAGCATGACATTTTTTTTAAATGTGCCCTCCTTCCCTCCACCCCACTTTCTTCCTAATAAATTGCATAATAGTGACATGGATATGTTGCATCATCACATAAGGATGGATTAGAAGATTCTCTTTTAGGCAAGGCTCACAAATTTTGTTAATATGGAATTAACTGCCAGCCTTCCGTGGGGAAGCTAGAAGCGCTAGGGCATGATGAGGGAGGGAAGAACCTTCTTTCTGCATCTTGCCCAAAACCAAAGAGGTCTGAGAGGTCAATTGCCCACATGAGGCACTACTCCCAGGTTAAAGAACGCAGTCATGAAGGATTTCAATCTGATACTTTTAGTTCAAACTTTAGAATTGTTGCCCAGCACCGCCAAAAGTATTCACCCAGGCTTGAGTGGCACAGGGGAGTCTGAATCCTAACCTGCCACTGTCAACCTTGGGCAAGATGTTTAACCTTCTTACATTCGTTCTTGTGCCTATGAAATTCCTGTAAGTGATACCACCTCGCAAGCTCTTAAAGCAAGGGCCAAATGAAGACATAAAGCCAAGACACCCAACAGGAGACACATACTCACTAACAAAGATCCTAGTAATGTTATCAGAGCTCGATAGAATTGTTTAGGATGACTTCAAAACACCAGCTTAATATTCATATTCATTATTTGTAAAAATCTTAAGCCATAGGACCTCACCAAACTTTGGCTAGAATTTCATAGTAACAGGACAATACATGCTGAATATTAATTAGTTGAAGTGAAAAAGTTCAATGGGAGAAGAAAAGATTCACTCCTAGCCATTGATGAGCTGGAGAGAAAATATAACGGCCTAAAAAATAGTGGATTTTGACAAGATCATTGAATTAAATAAACAAGCCACTAAGGAAAAACAACTTACTGTATTCCCAAATCCGTATGTTTAAACAATGATTGTAAATTTTAAAATACAATTTTATAAAGGAGAAAGCAAAGCCTTGTAAAAAAAAAAATTAACACTATTGAATGGGAGGTTAATCCATTAAAAACCTATCCTTTTAAAATGGCCTGGTCTCAGTGAGTGATTTCAAACATCATGGCTACACAGCGGACAATTTGAAATGGGCCACAATGAAGGCAGAATGTATTTTCCTAGGCTGTATGGATTACAGTACAGTGGTTGCTAACATATTTGGTAAATCATTTATTGCCACCCTCCATAAATGTATGATTGTCACAGTTTGGCAGATGGGACCTAGGAAGACAGGGAAACTTTATTGGCTAATTTAGAAAGAAGGGAGAAATAGAACCATGAGTAAGGAATCAGAGCAGTGTGTGTGTAAAAGGAAGGAAGGATGGTAAAAGAATTTTGAGTGAAATCCCGTTAGACCAAAAAGTCTTCATTTTACTTTCATCATGAGACCATGGGGGTATTTCCTTGTATTTTTGTTTTTTTAAGAGGGTGAAAATGTCTTGAAGAAATTCCCAGGGCCTCTGTCTAGAAGATACTTTACTTAATTGTAAAGTGATGCTTCAGGCCTACCCTGATAAGAAACTTGTAAATAAGGGTAATTGAAAGAAAGATGCACATGTGTTGAATTGAAACCTAGTGATTGATGCGTGGTGGGGACAGTTTGAGTATAATTAGGCTTGACTTGGGGAATCCCTTCCAGAATGGCAGCACATGAACCAAGATTTGCGACTGCCATCATGTGCTTTGTAATATGGTGTTTCTCTTTTGCTGGGCTTTTCAAAGTCAATTGGAAGTATTAATATAACTACTTCCTAATCTCCTTCTGGAAAGAGGTACCTGTATTAGTCAGAACCTTTCTGCATGTAAATGTCAAAACCCAATTCAGACTGGCTAATGAAGGGGTCGTGGGCTTGAAAGTTCCAGTGAGCCTAGCCTCACACACAGCTGGGACCAGGCACTCATATAATGTCACCAGGACTTGGTCTAGCTCCATTTGTTTTCTGTTCTGCTTTCTTTTTATGTTGGTTTTAATCTTTGTCAGATTCCCCCCATGCTGAGGCAAGATGGCTTCTGAGAGCCCCAGATTCACATTTGTACAGCTAAGCAACCCCTGCAGAAAGAAAGAATATCTCTTCCTCAGTATTTCTAACAAAAGTCTGAATTGACTGAATGACGTGAGTCATCTACACTTGATCCAGTCACTGTGGACTAGGGGATGGGAATAGGCTCATTGGCTGGGCCGAGCCATGTGCCCACCTCCCAATTCCCCTGGCTAGAGCTGGCTCCATTGAATTCACATACATCTAGAATACACAGGGGCCAAGTGGTTGTACCTAGTTTTCCTTTTAGAAGATAGATAAATGGATGCCCCGTAGACATTTTGCCCTGGGTCAATCTTAAAGAGGATAAGGCATGCCATGTTGTTAGTGTTCAGCCAGGCAGCAGGTATCATGGAAAAATCATTTCCCTAAGAGTCGAACAACTTGACATTCAATCCAAACTCTGTGTCTTGCTCCTTGTAAAGCTTGGGAGAACAGTATAATACATTTCCTAGGACTTAGTGTCCTCCTCAGAAACCAGGGTCAGTTGGCCAAAAATATTTCGGCAAGTTCCGTGTTGCTGGAAAAAGTCCATTCTTCACAGTTCATCTTTGTAGTGGTTTTCATATTGTACCCATTTCATAAACTGGTATGTTCTAGATGTTCCACTCTGACTGGTGGAATTTTCTACAGTGGTGGAGTGTTCTGTGTCTGCACATGGTAGTTACTGGCCACATTGGCTCTTGGGCAGTTCAGATGTGGCTAGTATGATGGAGAAACTGAATTTTAAATTTTATTTTATTAGAATGAATTCATACACAATTAGCTACATGTGACTCGTGTGTACCCTATTGGACACCTCAGCTCTAGATTAATGGCCAAATTCAGTCACGTGATTTTGGACAAGCGACAGGAGAAGATGAGTTAAATCTTGATGTCCTGTGCCCTTAGGAGTGCTGATTAAGTGCAGTTTTCACTGATAACTTGCAGTCAAAATTAAAAAACACCGCTCATTCCAACAATCACAGAAAGACTATTGTCTCCTTACGTATCCCCACCACCACCAAAAAAATTGTTAAATGTCGTTGGTTGATTATTTTAGCTTTCGTGGTTCCTCATGTCTCTGCCCTACCAGGTGGTGTGAAGCAATGGAAAGAATGCTTTGTTAGGAGTAAGAAGTTTGGGGTTCTAGTGTTGGTTCTGCCGGTAACTGCTTAGATGTCTGACCTTTGGCTAGTCATTTTTCCTTCTTGGGTATGAGTTTTCTCATCTGGAAAATGAGGGGGTGGGATTAAAATGATCTCTTAATCTATTCCAGAGAAAAGTTTCAGTGATTCTCAGGTTTTTTTCTTCATTCTCATGGCCAGGATGGTGGCTGAGAGTTTTCCTTATGTAGTCACAGTTGGGACAGTGGATTTCAAGAACTAGGAGCTACCTGGGACCGTTTCTACAAATGAGTTGTGGAGTGTCGTAACACTTCTCAAATTCCCACTGGACCCAAAAGAACCCTGAAAAAAGTCCATTTTTGCTTCGGTGTTGTTGACTGTTCTCATCCAAGATCAATCGAGAAGAAAATGAGGAACAGGTAGCATCAAACAAAGCATACCTAATTTAAAAGTTAGTTTTGTTGGAGGCGGCCTGGTTGTGCTCTTTCCTGAGTTGAAAATGCTTCAGGGAAGGTGTTGGGAGATGGGCCAAAGAATGCTGAGTGAGGGACAGAGGTTATCCCAGGTGAGCTTAGGAATGTAGTTCATCATATAAAATCATAACTTCTCTCTGGTAAACCCAAAAAGGGAAATTCAGAGAGGTAAGACTTTCTTTGGTACCAGGGAAGTTAGAGTTAAAGAAGGATGTTCAGAGTGACTTCATCTGGAGAAGGTTGGATTTTGAAGGAGGAGATGAATCACAAATGAAGAGAAAGAGGAAAGAACATTGGCCAGATTTGCAAGAGCAGGTAGGAGGATTTGAAGTGTTCCAAAGGACAGTGTGGTAGGATGTGTCAAACCAGTACAGAGGGAGCGAGGCATCAGCTGGGACTGAAAAGAAACAAGATGTTTATTTGGTGATTTAATTTTGATGTTTGGTAATGACATGTGCTAATGGTGGTGTTATCGTGTGATGAGGCGGCGGAGTTAAAATGTGTACTCATGTGGCCATGCTCCTGAATTCCCATTGTAAATAAAAGCTCCTGTGCCCTGTCTCCGCAGGATCATTCAGACACAGTTGCATCTTGTGGCTTTATTTTTATTTTTTAACTGGCTATCTTTATGTATGGGAACAGTCATCTCCAGAGATTCATTTTCATTTCAAAAAACTTCCAAAGGTGTTAATTGCATTTTTCAAAACTCTTATGTAATTATTTAAAATTATTCTACCGGCACCATAAATCAGAACTTTTCCCATTATATCGCCAAGGAACATTTATGACCTGTTTAGACAGTTTTGATTTATAGGTTTAGGAAACAAGAATATAGAAACCATTGCCAGGTTTTAATTTGGAAATTTCCTTAGCCTCGTCTGTTTCTGTGGAAAGGGGAGAAAGAAAGCTGGTAGGAGACATGCTTGGGGAGATGTGGCCCCCACTAGTAATACGAAGAGGCGCACCACCCCCCTTGAAGTCCTGGTTTGAAGTGAGCGATTAATGTGTCTTTCACATGTTGCATAGTTTTTGTAGGCATTACTTTTTAAGTGCTGGTTCTGTGTAACATGGTACCTAATTCTGACTGAGTTATTTTACATTATGGACATCAGTTTCCTAACCAATAAAATGTAGATTAATACTAGGATCTCTTCACTGAATTGTGGTTAAGATTAAGTAAGTTCGCTCATTGATGCATCAAGAACATTTGTTTATGAAGGTACCTACTGAGATCCAGGCAGTATATTAGGTGCCAAGTGAGATTGGCAGGAGGAACCTGACCTCTCGGAGTCCTTTCAGTTTGGAACAGGTGATAAATGTGAATAATCCCTAACATGTAATAGGCGTTGGCAATTGTCAAATAGTAACTGTAGCACTCTGCTTTAGATGTTATGAAACCCTGGAATGCACAAATTTAGCAAACTGGTCATAACACATCTCACATTACATGATTCGAGGGATTTAGAGATGACAAAAATTGTGTGTGTCTGAGAAGGATGAGGAAGAGTTAATATTTTTAAGAATCATGATACACACACACACACAAAAAAAAGTGGTCTCAGCTGGCTGAAATTCTGAATCAGAATGAAAAAGACCTTTAATGGGAATGAATGCAAAGTGCAGACCACCATGTAAGTGTGAAATGAGAGCTCCAATTAATAGTAGTTCATGTGACAGTTAATTGGGGATACTTGTGAAATCAGTAGGAGCCAGTCGTGACCTGGTAGGGGCTGAGGACACCAAGAACGGAATTGAGTCTCTGTCCTCCTCTGGGTGAAGCAGATGGCACCTGACCTCCCATGCTCATTTCTAGATGCTACTACATTCGAAGGTGGTTGTGGCCTTGTCTCTCACGCATCAGATGCTGGCTATGTGTTTGAAACAAAACCAGAACCTAGGTAGCTTTAAAGGGAAGGGACAAGACCAAGGTGGTGCAGCTGTGGCAGAAAAGGACAGAGTGATTATGGGACAGGGATAAATCGCCTCAGCTCTTGGGATTAACTTGGCTCCCAGGTCTGTGATTCTGAGGATCCAGGTGACAAGAGAGAAGCAGAGGTCATGCCAGCTAATCCGTCTTTTGCTTCTGAAGGAGAGTGTGGGCTGTGCCCTTTCTGTAGGTTTTCCCTAATCCTTCTCTTTCTTCCTTGTGTCAGGCAAGAGGCGGCATCAGAGGCAGAGCACAATGGAGTTGGGGACACTTTGAGCAATGAAAATCCAGTTTAAGGCTGTTCAGGTGCTGACAGCAGCTAGGGAAAGTCTTATCTCCAGTCTTATCTCCATTCAGGATTGTTTTCATGTGACCAAATTAGCAAGACAAATGAAAGATAGATGACCTTTTAAAAATCTGGGTATCTATCTCCCTTTAGGTAGTAGGTGTAGTTGTGGTATCCTTAGTGACTTGAGTTTACTCACAGTGGTAAAACCTAAAGTGATTTGCAAGATCCTTAAATCATACTTTGTATTTAGTTTGTTTTTTTTTTTCAAAACGAAAGAATCTCCTTGATCATTGATTTCTGTAAATGGAGTGTATTTTTTTGCAAGTGAGGTCACTCAATTATAAAATTGTCATCAATAAGATTTTCTCCAAAAAAAAAAAATAAGATTTTTCTCCCCTCAGCAGGCAAAACAGAAATGTTTTCCTTTGTTGAACATGCACGTTACATATAGAGGTGCATTAAAGGAAAAACTGAGGCCTGTTATAATTATTAAGAGTTCATTTGAACAAAAAATCAACTTGAATTGGGCAGCACCCCCAGACATGTAGCAAACAGAAAGGAGCTCCAAGGACCAGTACAAAAGGAACGACTTTTACAGGCAGATAGGAGTGGGAACATGGAAAAAGTGGATTGGTTATTGCAGGGTACTTTCCTTTAGGGGACGGCAGGAGTCCATTAGACAGATGACCTAACTAGTGCTGATCAGATGACTCCTGTGTTGACTGGTTTAAGACTCCATTTCTGGAGAGCTGAAACTGTAATTAAGTCTCTCTCAGTTTGATGACATGGAGCTTAGCAAAAGTGAGTCCATCTGAGGCCTGCTTTGATTTTTTTGTTTTGTTTTGTTTTGTTTTTTCAGTTACCCCTTTAGATCAGATCCTCAGCCTAAGAGAGGAGATCAAAATGTAAGGCCTTGGTGATACTCCCCGCCCTGGAGTTACTGCATTTTTTTTGTTATTTTTTTGTGGGTGTCCTTTTTTCTTTTTTCTTTCTTTTTCTTTTTCTTCTCCCCCGTACTCCTCTACTTCAAATTTCTGTGTGGTATTCACAGGTCATAATGCCTTTTGCTGCCTCTCTTTCTAGTAGTCACAGGTCATGACATTAGGTTCACATTCTGTAAGTTGGCCATTCTCTTCACTCCTTGGCTGGTGTTCTGGGCTTTAGGGAGATCATTTGCTTGGTAGTCAGTGGCTGTGAACATGCACATCAAGCTGTTGAGAGAATACAGCATATCAGGGAGACTGCTGTGATCATTATAAGCAGGCAAATTCCCAATATCTATAATGTTCTTTGGAGCCCCTGGCCTCCAAGACCTAAACTAGTCAGAATCAAACAAGTAAAATAAAGACCTTGTTGAAGGAGTCACTTTGTTAAGCCAACTAGCTTGTTCAGTGATCTCATGTGGCTGAGTCGCAACTTCCCCACAAGCATTAATCCAAGTGCAGTAAACAGTATTGGCTCCAGCATGAATATCGCCTTACTCAGCTGAAAGATAACCAAGGACTATCCTATTATCAAGAACAACCTGGGTGAGAGTCTGAGGATTTTTGTTGGGCAGGTATTCTGTTAGCCGTAGGTTCAGGGATGGTTGCCAGAGATAAGGAGCATTGGATTCCCATGCAGTAACTGAAATTTAAAAAAAAAAAAAAAAAAAAAAAAACAGGGAGCAAAAAAGCAAAAAGAATAAAGCCTTCATATTGAAGGTGAAGATCTTGATCTATGACCATAGAAGAACTGTCCACACCAAGATGCCATCTGCTTCTGAGAAGGAACCTCCTAAGTCAGTAAGTCTAGATCTCTGGCTGGTGTGCCATTCCAAGAGTCTGGAGGAACTCTTTTAATTAGGAGATGAAGACCCAAGTTTCAAGTCCTTGAAATTTGACTGCCATTGGGGTTGTGAGACGGACCTGGTACTATACCTTCCAAGGAGATTTTTTTGTTTTTTTAAAGAAAAAAAAAAGGGAGAGAAAGTAAATGTTTAAATAAGTATATTTGACGAAATCACCTTAAGTCACAGATGGCTTAAGAGAAAAGAGAAAAAGATTTCCTTAAATGACAGGATGGGGGGAGCCTTCAGGAACTAGAAATGTTTTAAAGAAAAAATTGTAAAACATATATATATATATATACACACACATGTAAATATATATGTATAAAAATATACATATATATAAAATCATCCTTATCACTTTCATTCAACCCATATTATTCTTACTCTGTTTGAATCCAGTTTTTCATTAGTTCTAGAAATTCTTACCCATTTCAGTTTTATGATCTTGAAGTTATCAGAAACCTATATTTTAGAGTACTTTTCTATGAATCTTTCAGAAGATAAAACACTTGGCAAAAGCATTAGAGTAAAACAATAACTGTCTGGAAATGACAAAAAGACTTAAAAATTCCCCTGGTTAAAGATCTGATGAGAGTTCATTATAACAGAATTGACAAAGAAATTTGGTTATTTCTGTGACACACAACATTTTAAGATAACTGCAGTTACAACTGATAACATTATACAGGACATATCAGATTTCGAGGAATTTCACACAATTTCTAGAACACTCAAATTAATAACATGCATCCATACAAATATAAGCTAAGAAGGTTTAATATCACTTCTCATTTGATAATGCTTCCCATGTAATTTGATATGTTAAATAAACCTAATTAGTTTAATATCTCTTTTTATATGGCAAGAGAAGAAATCTTCTGAAATATTCCAGGGAGCTGCCATAAAATACCAAAGTTAGTTTGAGGTCAGAAGACTTCATTTAGGGGGATCCCTGGGTGGCTCAGCAGTTTAACACCTGCCTTTGGCCCAGGGCGTGATCTTGGAGTCCCGGGATCAAGTCCCACATCGGGCTCCCTTCATGGAGCCTGCTTCTCCCTCTGCCTGTGGCTCTGCCTCTCTCTCTGTGTGTGTCTCTCATGAATAAATAAATAAAATCTTAAAAAAAAAAGACTTCATTTAGAATTTGTTTCTGGGGATTCTGTCCAAACCTCAAAAGGTTTGAACATTTGACTAAATAGGATCACAGATCATTATGAAATAATACTAAATTATTATCTATGTAACAAAAGTAATAGTAGAAGGGGTTAACATAAATGCAGAAGGTTACATACTTGGGAGCAAAACTTTAGCTCTCTTAATATTGAGAAGACTTCATTTTCTTAAGTAAATCAAAGACCTGATAGAGACAATGTGAAGCATAGTAAATCGTTTTGTAAGACACAAAATGTTTACTTTCCAGGTAGATAACTTAAAAAGTAAAGAAAAACCTTTCTCATTCTTTTATCAAAAGCAGACCAACAGTCCAAGAAAACTTTGTAGTTTTAGCAGATGAAAGACAAGTAAATTTTGGTTTTACAGAAGTACATTTTTGATGTTATAGTGTGGTGGGTTTTTTTTAATATTTTATTTATTTATTCATGAGAGACAGAGAGAGAGAAACAGAGACATAGGCAGAGGGAGAAGCAGGCTTCCTGTGGGGCCCCGGGACCTCGACCTGAACCAAAGGCAGACGCTCAACCACTGAGCCACCCAAGTACCCCTATTATTATAGTGTGTTTTTAAAAACTTTATTATTCTATAGTTGTTTAAATTACATATATTATTTTAAATTCTTTTTCTTAAGATCTATTTATTTATTTGAGAGAGAGAGAGCGCGTGCACATGAACAGAGGGAAGGGATAGAAGGAGAGAATATCCAAGCAGACTCCTGCTGAGAGTGGTGCCCGACAGGGGTCTTGATCTCATGACCCATGAGATCAGGACCTGAGCCGAAATCAAGAGTCAGATGGTTAACTGGCTGAGCCACTGACGACCCCCAGAATTCTTCACACGTAGAATTCTTAATTCTCAGTGAAAACTGAGAGTTGTGGATTGACAACTGTATAAATATTTCATCATTTCGAGAAGTATATTCTTCCTAATAGTTGATTTTCCAATGTGGCAGCATGCATGTTTACAAATAGACCCAACTATCTTTAGTTTTTCTGCAAAACAAAGCAAAAGCACATAAACTTGTATTTAGTAATTAATGGTTCAGCATTTTATCTTATTTGAAAATGATCTGGGGATCCCTGGGTGGCTCAACAGTTTGGCGCCTGCCTTCGGCCCAGGCCGTGATCCTGGAGTCCTGGGATCGAGTCCTGTGTGGGGCTCTCTGCATGGAGCCTGCTTCTCCTTCTGCCTGTGTCTCTGCCTCTCTCTCTGTGTCTCTCATGAATGAATGAATGAATGAATGAATAAATAAATATTTTTTTAAAAAAGAGAAAGAAAATTATATAAGTAGCCAATGAGCATTATTTAATTCAACTCAGTATAACTTTAAAGTTTCAAGTCACCAGGAAGATTTTGTTTTTTGTTTGTTTGTTTGTTTTCATTTTTATTTATTATTTATGATAGTCACAGAGAGAGAGAGGCAGAGACACAGGCAGAGGGAGAAGCAGGCTCCATGCACCAGGAGCCTGACGTGGGATTCGATCCCGGGTCTCCAGGATCACGCCCTGGGCCAAAGGCAGGCGCCAAACCGCTGTGCCACCCAGGGATCCCACCAGGAAGATTTTGGAAGCTATTTTTAAGTGGACTTTCATAAAGCATAATTATTGTTGAAAAGTTCCTTTCTAAGTTTTATCTTATAGGTATATTTAATTTACTTGTTCTTAACAATTATGTTTAGAGTAATCATGAAAATTTCATGAGACATTAAACAGCTAACCATCATCCTAAGTTCTCTTCCTCACTGACAAATTCTCTGAGATACATTAGCTTATTTGAATTTTAGTGAACCTTAGTAAAATAAAAATAGTATATTTAATGCTGGTGACTCTAAAGATATGCCTGTCTTAATTAGACCACCGAAGTTACACTAGTTTTTGTTTTTGTTTTTTCTTCCCTGGAGATCATGCTAGATCACATGAACTTGAAAAACATTTGGGTTCGTTGCCATACTTCTGAGAGAATACTTGTTTTATATAAATACTTCTTTGTCTTTAAGCCAATTAAGTAGATAGAGGTCTTTACAAATAAATTTGGCTTTATTATCTGGAGGTAGAAAAAATATCACATATTTATAACATACATACATGGACATACATAGACAGATCTTATAGCTTACATTTTAGCTAGGGGAGAAGGCCTAATTCAGCCTGTGAATATCAGCTTCCAGTTTTGTCAAATTCTAGCCATAAAGTTACTTATACAAAACAAAAATCCCCTCAAGCACCTTGTGAGATTTCAGCTGGGACAAACTGTATTCCTGGCTATACTGAACACTCCCTTGGACCAAAGTGTATCCCAAAGAAGGTGCAGAAGGTACAATCTTCTCAAGATCCAGAGTCACTCCTAAGACAACCAAAAGAAAGAAACACTTAGACAATCCCCCTGAGAGCTGGCAACAGTCAGTAAGACCCCGGCTGGGCTGCAAATAGGGTGCAATCCACATTTCTGCAGCCAAATTTTGGAGGTCCTCCAGCCCTGTGGTTGCCCAGCCAAGTTCTCAGGACACAAAACAAGACAAACAAGGAGGCAGTAGCTGTCCCTAGGAGAGAAAGGATTATAACCAGTGGGTACTTCAAAGCAAATTCATAAGTCACAGTTCAAAGATCTAATTCTTACATATGTTTTTGGCCTGCCAATATGAATTTTGAAAGGAAGGGACAATGTGAAATTTTACTTTCCTCGCTCAACCAGGCATCCCAGAGATACGGGAAAACTGACCCTCTTAAGAATTCTCGCCCTTTGTCAGCCTCTGCCAGTATTCCCAGGATCCCCTCTGTAGACTCTGGAGGAAGTGGGGGGTTCTGGTAGGTCTCATCCTAATCACCAGAAACTGTAGAGTGTGAGAGGTGATTTTTTCCATTTATTTTTTTATACTGAGTACTTGGGCATGATGCCTTTTTCTCTAAGACACCTTCATAAATGGATAAGGTTTAAAGTTGTCCACCGTAGCCTTTATAACTCAGCACTATCTTTGGTAAGGTTAATTCACTTGTTCAGCCTTAAAACAAAATTTTATTCACCTAAGGTCTCACATTGGACCTAGTCCAGCTGAAGCCATACCCAGTCTGTCCCCAGACCCAGTCTGCTTTCCAAGTTGGACCCAGTCTGGCCCCAAAACCTTCAGTCCGGTTTCTAAGTCAGACCCGGTCTGGCTAGTTTCTGGACCTGGTCTAGGAAAAGCAATGTTCAGATAATACCTGAAATTCGTAACATGAAAACTGTAGAGCTAGGATCTCAGATGAACTTACCCACCTCCTCTAGAGGCAGAGAGAAAGTAGCAAGCTCAGGGAGCTCGGCAGTACCCATGTCTTATTGCTAACTAGAGGGGTCTCCTTCAAATCCCTCTTCTGATAGAACTGTTAAAAGATAAACTGAGGCATATTAAAAATTTTAAGAGTTTATTTGAGCAGAAATCAATTTGAATTGGGTAACATCCAGTCTAGTGGATAGAAAGGAGCTCCAAGGAGTTACACAAAATGAAAGGCTTTTATAGGCAGAAGGGAACAGGAACAAGGGATTTAGACAAGGAAAAAAGCAAGGTGCTTCCTGCCAAGTTCTTTCCTTTGGGGGATGGCAGGGTCTATCAGGCAGATTACTTGACAAGTGCTGGTCAGGTGATTCCTGATAGACTGGTTTAAGATTCCATTTCTGAGAGAGCCGAAACTGTAGCTAAGTCTCAGTACGGTGGTGTGGAGCTTAGCATACGCAACTCCATTTTGGGCCTGTTGTCTTGCCTCGTTTTTCAATAGATGCTATTATTTCACATGTACCTAGTTACTTTTCCCTTAGCACTTTGCTAGATACCACAACTAGAGAAAAATAAAAGATTGCAAAATTTGTCTCTTGGAGTTTATAGTTTAGAGAGAGTATAATGTGTGAAACATAAATGAAATGCAAAAGAAGGGGAGAGGAAAGAAGCCATTAACTCATTCACTTGTTTATTCATTTGTTTATAAATCAATCAGATATTTGTTAAGGGGCCCTTATGTACAGGGCACTTTTTTTGACATTTGATGAGCTAATGCAACATTTGATAGACTGCAGAAATTACTGGCATAGACTGTGAATGCTGCAGTTCGCTAGAACTGTACTACATGTACTACCCCAAATTGAGTTCCCATAGTGGTGACATTGGCCAAGCGAAGTGGAGTAAACTTTTGCACTCTCTTGCGTGTGTGTGTGTGTGTGTGTGTGTGTGTGTGTGTGTGTGTGCGTGTTTCTGTCGAGGAGCATAATTCGCCCGATGGAGGAATGGTTTTTGTATAGACTTGGCTCCTTTCTCCTCGAACATTCAGTTTGCGGAAGTAGACGGGACGTCAGTTGTCCTTTCTGCCCCTTCTTCCTTGAAAAGGAGCAAGTGAGTGAATAGAAATTAACAAGCGCGCCTTCGCCCCGCACAGCTAGGCTGCCTTCAGAAAAAGCTCACTGAGACTAGACCTCATGGTCCAGTGATTGGAGCCTTGCTGCCAAGAGGGAGTGATGAGTGAAAGACCAGTGGAGGTCCTGTCTGTGCTGGTCTTGTGAAAGTTCATTTCCTGTCCTCCGGGATTAGTGTAAATCCTTAATGTTTTCCTGTATGGATGGGAATTCTCTTCATGCTTTTGTTCTAACTAATTGCATAATAAGATATCCATATCTGACACAATGTTATTTAAATGTTTTCATGACCAAAATACCGAATCCTTGAATCCATGCTTCGTAACATTATGCTAGTGGTTCCGAAACCCCGGTTATAATATGGACTCATCTTCTGGAAAATTGCAGAGGCATATCACAGATTCACTCAATCAAAATCTTGGGGTCAGAAACTTCAGAATCACAGGGTGAGAGCATGCCAGGATAGGAATAAAGAACCTCAAATTCTGCAAACTTAAGGGAGGTGTGTGTCTTTGAGTTAGCTAAAGTCGAGGCTAAAAGAGATCAGGTTAAATATTGGCCGTGATATAGATGCAGAACAGAGACCATGCGCAAAACAGGAAGAATGGGAGAGGAAGAACTGAATAAATTTTTGAGATAGGAGGAACAGGTAAAATTGGGGGAAACATGGAAAACTGATCTCAGAGGAAAGGAGATATAGTATGAATTATAATTGCCCCAGCCCTTGTAAGTACTTCACAGTTCCCTGATGTGTAACCTCCCTCGTGAACACTTGCACATTCTGTTCCCTATAGCTGAAAATGTCTTCCCCGCACTGCCTGCCCTACTACCTGGGACAGAGCTTTATCCTTAAATATCCAGCCCAATCTTTGCCTTACAAGTCCCCTTTCCGCTATGCCCAGGAAGGAACCCCTCTTCTCTACTCCCTGCCCGTGTATCTTTTTTTTTCAAATTCAATGAATCATGAAATTATGGGTGGCGGTATGCCTTGCGCTCTGGAAGCACTAACATTGGGTTCTGTTCCTTACTTTGGATAGTGTAAACATTGGAAACTTTGAAAAGAACCTTAAAAATCAACTTATTGGGTCATTACAATTGAGTGCGAGCTGAGTAATCTCTGGAGCATGGAATGCAAACGCTGTCCTTCCCAGAGACGATGGTAGCAAAATATTGTATAATCATAGGGTTGAGGGTTCCATAAATTAGGTGTCATGTCAGCTGACCCCAGTGTTCTCAGCACTCAGGGCAGACCACTCCTTAGATTATTCCAGTGGGTCCTTAAGAATTTACTTAACAAACCACCAAACTCCTTCGCACATTCAGGTGATGAATTGGCTAGTGGATGTGGCATATCCACTAACCTGGAGATTGAAGCTGGGTTGCCATTTTTCCTTCTGGGGAAGATTCTTGGTCTAGGACCTTGCGATCTAGGGTTGAAAAAAACAGTGACAAGCAAATGTCTTCTTCCATTGTTAAGATTAATTGGATGTAAGAGTTTTTGCTTAAATCCTGGCATTAGAACCTCAGTAGCCTCACAGAAAAATGAGTCTGAGATAGTAAAGAAATACTTTGGGGGTGCCTGTGTGGCTCAGGCAGTTAAGGGTCTGCCTCCAGCTCAGGACATGATCCCAGGATCCTGGGATCAAGCCCCACACCAGGCTCCTGGGGTCAGCGGGGAGCCTGCTTGCTTCTCCCTCTGCCCTCTGTCCCTCTCCCCCACTCATGTTCTCTCTCGTTCGCTCTGCTCTCTCTCTTAAATAAATAAATAAGTAATCTTTTTTAAAAAAAGAAATATTATGCCTTTGGGTATTTCATTATAGCAGAAGGAGGAAACTGAAGGAAAAGCAGTGTATAGCAACAATAATAATAAGGGAAAACATTAGCATGTTTACAGTGTGCTGGGCACTGACCCATTCTGTGTCATTTAGTCCTTATTACAACCCTCTGGGAGGAGAACTACTATTAGGTTTGTTGTTTGTTTGTTTGTTTGTTTGTTTGTTTGTTGTTTTATGGAGGCAGAAACCAAGGCCCACAGAGTCTGGTAATTTACCAAAAGCACAGTCAGGCAGTGGTGCAGTCAGGGTCAGAACCCACGGCAGACTCTCTCCAGAACTACCACACTAAACTGTCTAGGTGCCTTTTATAATCAGGAACAAAATCAGCCCCAGTACAAGGGGTGTTTTATCTTTACATCTGAGTTGCCAGGAGAGCTCGGGCATCATCCAGGCCAGGGTACCAGCCCACTGCCATGTGTCCAGTAATGTGTTTGAAGGAGATGAGGGGAAAAGTCTGTCTGTCTCTCATCTCAGCAGTGGAAGCTCCTCACTCAGGGAGAGGTAATGAGAATGCACGAGCCCCTTGTCCTCGTCCTACCAGACTCAGGGGAACTTCCACATGCGTGTGGTCCGCCTGGCTTGGCACTCTGGACTTGGATAAGAAGCAGAGGAGGCTATCAAAAGTTTACCTTTATATTTCAGGTTCCAGTCAGGCGGACCAATCAGTGACTGTTGGTCACATTCATTTTCTAAGGAAGTAAAAGTAGAAGCAGCCTCTTTGTTGTGCCAGGCTTAATTTCAGCCCCCAGCCCTGTCTGCAGCTTGGCAAGGTGGGGCAGGAGCCAGGCTTGGGAACAATTCAACTCCTAATTCTCCCCGTACTGGCGGTGAGACATTGGTTAAGTGATTTCAACTCTCAGAGCCTCAGGTTCTTCATCTGTTAAGTGGGCACAGTAATACTTCCTTCATTGGGTCTCACGGGGTGTATTACCAGCAGAGGATCAGAATAAGGGCTTTTGAGTTGTTTGCCAAACTGCATTTTCCCCCTCTCTTTGTTCCCCAACTTACCATAGACGTTGTAGTGTCCAGGAATGCTGAACTCTAAAATTGTATTTATATTTTTAAACTAGTTTTATGTGTGTTTTATGTTTGACCTTAATTATAAGCCATCAGATGCCTAAAGCATAGCAGTCCTCTGCTAGTGTAAAATGTGTATCGGGTACATAACAAGCAATCAATAATGATAGTTGTTACAGTTATTGTTCAAGAAACCATGGAGAGTATCTCATGTGTTTTTCTCTTTGTGTAGGTGAAGTGTGTAGGCTCAGACCGGTGAGGTGACTTGCCCACAATTGCACTATTAATTCATGACAAAGTCATTAATAGGACCCTATGTCAGATCCCAGTGCTCCTACATCATCTCAGGGTTAGACAGACTGCTTGAGGGCATTTAGGACTAAAAAAAAAAAAATCTGCCTACGTCCTTTGGAGCTTGTTGGGTGAGTCCCAATACTTGGAACCGTTTGGAAACTGCATGAGCCTCCAGTGAGTGGGAAGTAGAAACGGGCAACCTCGTACCTTGATGCATGCTTCAGATCCTGCTCTGGAGTGTTTACACACATCCCCTCTTCCCAGCTTCTCTGTGGCACTCCCTGCCCCCGCTATAACTTTTCTCTAGAAAAGAAGACGAACCTTTGGATTCTTTTATAGGGTCTCTCCGAAAGATAGGAGATTTTACACACACAGTGTGAGTGTATGTGTGTGTGTGTGTGTGTGTGTGTGTGTGTGTGTATAAAATCGGTGACTATTAAGGAAAGAAAATCCATGCAGGGCTCCTGAAAATGTTTTCCGTGTTGCAGTTTCTATGCCACACAGTGTGGAAGGCAATTATCTTTGGAGGGGATTCCACAGCCCTGCGCGGGCTTCCCCGGCGTAAGATTTATTGTCGGCTGGATTGGGTGTTCTTTATAAGAGCATTTACTCGGCATCTAAAGCGCTGTCAAGAGTGCTACTTCCTGAATGCTTTTGAGGTTGCAACTGCTAAGCTTCATTTTCCCGTCTTGGAGATATATTTTTGAAATGGTATGCAGGGATTTGTAAGGCCTCGTGCTTCCCATTGACACTGACAGGAGCTGCACCGTTAAACCCTTGCACACTGCTGCGGAAATTTACCCCCTAATGCCCAGAGCCCTCCTGCAGGCTCGTCTGGCCCGCACGTGCAGAGGGTTCCCGGAGTGGGGAGAGGGCATGGGAGCGCGTCCCGTTGTTTTGTGTAAGTCATGCCAGCTAATCAATCTCAAAGTTAACTGTTTTCTTATTTAAACAAAGGATAGGGGAAAGCTCTTCTTTGGCTTTTTTTCCCCCCTTCTCCTTTATAAGGATCTTATGGATGCCAGAGGAAAACTCGAGCTGCGACTCAGCTAAATATACTGTATCATGAAACCTTAGGGACCACTGAATTGGGAACAGTGGCCCTTTACTGCTAAGAAGGTGTTTTATTGAAAATGCGCCGACATGCTCTCCCCGGAGAGTGCGCAAAAGAGAAGGCAAGATGCCCGACAGTAATACAGGTTGTTCTCTTAGGCAAGCTAAAATGTAGAGTTTGGCACTCCTGGGCTGTGATCCGGCAGGCAATAGAATAGACGAATGTGCATTTTTACATTAAAAGTGCCATATTTCACCAGCGGTGCCCCTCCCCCCCCCACCGTTTTTTAAGTGTCTTAATTTATATATTCCAGTTAACAGTTCATTACATGTCCTTTTCGCTCCAGCTTTTAAAAGTTGTCTTCTGAATAAATTGAGGTAGTCAAAATTTCCTAATCCTGGCAGGCTTACCAGCAGAGGGCAGGCGTAAAGAAGGTTTTGATATGAGGGTGTGTCAACCTAGGGTCACAGGAGGGTGGCGTTGCAATGGGAGGGAGACCTGTGAGCATTGTTCAGAGGGCAAGATGCAACACGCTCCCTCTGCCTCTTTCCAGGCCTACTGCACACCCCAGGTCCCTGGAAAAGCTGATTTTACTAAATAAAGGTGGCCAGTTGCCTTTATCAGATATTCAGCGATTTCTACATAATTAAACGTTAAAAAAAAAATTCAAATGTCATTTCACCCCCCAAAAGCCATCTATTCTTTCCCCTTCACTGACCCAGTTCTTGTTATGTTTAAAACCGAGGGTTTGCGTGGGGGTGTGCCATAAATGCTGTTACTCTTTGGAGAGGAAATACGGACTCACACTTGATGGTGGTAAGGATTTGTTTTTCCTGATACCTGAAGGACAAAGCTCTTTGGGAAATGCTCTCCTGCCCCAAAACATGTACCTTTTCGAGAACTTTGCACACTTCAGTGTAATCTGTTCTAACCTTATGGCAGAAGCCGTCCACTAATACATTTTACATTATATTAAAACAAGGGATTATGTTTTATCATAAATGAGAGAATAATTTGTTGCAGTCAGTCAGATGCAGACTTAGGGCAGGATGTTGCCATTTGTCTTTCTACATATGATTTTGTTTACTCGTGATTACATATGCTTTTGTTTTCTGAATGTCTTTACATTTAGAGCGAGGAAGGGTTGGAGGGGATAAATGTTTTCTGTAGCTTATTTCCCCATCATGTTCATAAGCCACTTGAATGTTGACATGTGACCGTGTATATATAAATTAACTAGGAGCACTGGCATTACAAAACGTTGCATTAAATGAAGATGCTCATGGCCATTTGGAGGGTGTCGGAAAGAGAAATTTAAGCTCCTTTGGAACAATGGGAACTCACAGTCTTTTCCCGTGGCCACGCAGGCACACAGACCAAAAACAACATAATTAACAACTGTATGGTCAACAAAGACAGAAGAGAGACATAAACAATATCGACACGGAGCTGACTGCCTTAGCTCCCTGTAGATGGATGATGTATTAATAATATATTTTTAAGTAAAAGCACTTAAATCAAGAAAGAACTGTGGTTCCTTGGAGACAAGTGCCCAAATCTCAGAATTCGGGCATTGGTGTTACAATTTAGTACTTGTAATTGGCAGCTGGTTGGCGGTCTTCGGAGACATCAGAAAGACTAAAGCAGGGCTCCCTCTGGAGAGACTCACTTCCCTGGGCAGGTCATCAAGCCTGTGACTACTGTGAGGGAAGAAATTCTGTATTCCTGCCCATTCACCCTTTTCTCTCTAGCAACAGTCACTTGGTCACATTTCTTTAAGTTCCTTCATTTCAGGATACATGTTTTGGGTATTCCCCTAAATTAGTTAGAAAAGGAAGAGTAAGTGTTAATGCAAGCATTGTTTGGAAGAAGATGGGCAATTGAATTATACCCTTGGCCTCTTGTCACACAGTTGATTTTTCAACCCATCAAATTGTTTGTCAATTTTTATTTCACCCACTCTGGCAGATGAACTTTCTGGCAACAGAAATTACAGTAGTTCCCTCTGAGAACATGGTAGCCTAACTGACTTTATCAGAGCAGGTCTCCCACTCTCAACGTTGCTGGAAATATGTGGGCCAGTGTCTATTTACATATCCATTCCCTGGTTATTTCCAAGCAGCTTCTGGCAAAGCAGGACCTCCGTTGGAGCTGAGGGCTACGTGGACCAGGCACCGTGGCCCGTGTCTCCTTCCCTGCCACGCCATTCATCAGCATGTAGGAATAATGTCCTGACAACATGCTCCTTCCGACTCTTCATTGAATACATCTTCTTTCCATCCACAGCGCTGAATGGGCAGTAAAACCTTTCACTTTCTTCTGCATTCAAGGCTAAGGCTCAGCAGAACCAAGTATAATACATGATTTTAGTCCCAGGTGTGTTATTTGGTGGTTAGAGTTTGGTGTGGGATCATAGTAATCTATTCTTAAGTACACAGCCAGCTGCACAATGGACTCATTTAGCAACTGACAGGTTTCTTAATATGTGGTGTTTGAACAAGGACTGTATCTGTTGTGGGTGTTAGGATGTGGGCATCAAAAATATTTTTAAGTACGGTATTTAGCATTTCCTTCACTCTTCCTTAAACATTAGCCTCCCCCCCCCCCCCCGGGTATTCATTTTATGTTATCACGGCCTTTCTTTTTCTGAAACTATCCAGTATCTGCTTCCCCTTGTGGCCCGTGGTATGTATCTGCTAGGTATGTTTGATTCTTACAGGGGGAAAAAGGAAATCACTGTTGGCTTTCTGAGCCTCAGTTTTCTCCTCTGTAAAGTGGGGATTGCACTTTCTGTTCAAGTTAGGACAACTAAGTGAGACCCTGTGGCTAAGTAACCCGTTCTATAAAGCACGCACAATCCAGATGCTACTTTGTTTGGGTGGGAGTCATTGCTTTCTAACCTGGCCTTTCAAAAGTGACCTGGCACTTGTGGTGATGAATAAATTACATTAGCTGAGTCTTCTACGTTGTAACCACGGGTTTTAACATTATACATGGTACTCCAGCAGTGAAAGGGTTTAGTTCTCACAGAATCCCAGAAACAGCACAGGTTGACAGGACCACATGGAATGGGATCCTGAGAGAGTCCTGAATTAATCAAAATGGCCTGGGCATATATACAGCTTATCCAGGTTTATCACTGATGCTTCATTTCCTTGCCTAGAAGTAGTGTGTGAGTCACCACGTCATGTTTGGAGAGAGGGAGGGAAGGGCTCCAGGTGGCCTCTGAGTTAGCTTGCTAAATTACTTCCCCCTCCAAACTGTCACCTCCCCCTCCCCATCCAAACCATCAGTCCTTTAAACACCACCTCCCCAAGGGGCCTTCCCAGACCTCTCCAGCTCACTGATCTCCCTTTTCTCTGTGGTCCCATGGTGCTTAAAGCCACCCCTGTGCAATTTAGTGCTTGTGTAACCAGCACGTTGCGTCACTCTCTAATTATTTTGTGTAAGGCTGTCTCCACAGACTGGCTCATCCGCGTCTGTAATGTTTGTTGTTTGCTTGTTTGTTTGTTATTTGTTTTGATGCTCCTGGAGACTTAGCTGATAAACACTGACCTGCAAAGGAGTTGGTCCAACTTGTAAAAGCATGCATGAGTTTTATGGATGCCTCATGAAGAACTTGGCTTTGAAAAACATGAACTGCCTCCTCAAAGTGCACCCCATTTTGTTCACAGACCTCAAATCTCAAATTAATTTTAAGACCTTGGAAAACAATCATGTATTTTGAAATGACCATTTCTACTTTCTCACTGCGCATTGGTTGGAGAGAACTTCCTATATTTTTATTTCCTGTCTTTGGGGCCCTGGCAGCCCCTCCCGGAAGAGTGCCTTGTCTCTTTAAGAGTCAGAACTCTACTAGATTCATGGTACCTTCTGGCAGATTTAAGGCCCCTACCCCAAAAAAAGAACGCCCTTGGTCCGCCGTTGAATATTCATGAGAGGGTGGGGTCACATTTTTGTGACCTGAAAAATGCCATTAATAAATTTGTTGCCTGACACAAAAACACTTTAGGGTGGAGAGCGACCTGCCATGCACCCATTTAACATCTGATCATAAGTTGACAGTCAACTGAAGCTTTTGTCTCTTTTGCAGCCAGATTAATGGGGAAATTGTCTGCTCTCCCGCTGACCTTATTTATTGAGATTCGGGCATTTGCTTGATTGGAAATATTATCAATATGCTTTCTGGTTTGTAGTAGTAACCTGCATTAAACGCCTCAAATAGGGAAAAAAAAAAAAAGAAAGAAAAAAGAAAACAAAAAAACAATGTTCAAGTAAAACTCCTGAAATTGCTGGGCTAGGATTTGTGGTCCTTTTGGGGTTCTTTTTTTTTTTTTTTTTAATTGGGGAAAAACACGGTAGTCATTGAAGTCACTACTTTTCCTCGAATATTTTGAGAGAAGTAATAAAAATGTTAGTCTTTTTTTTTTTTTTTTTTTTTTTTTTTTTAGTACAGGCCAAGAAGTCCCCCTCTCCATTTAAAGATGATAAATAGCTGCCGAAAGTGATTGAATTAACCTGGCATTCAAATCGTGCCAGTTGAGCCAACAAAGTTTTCAACCTACTGGTGACTCTTTTTTTTAAAAAAAAAAAAAAAAAAAAAAAAAACACACACACACACTCTCTACTCAGCTTTAAATAGCCTGAAAGAGCCAGGGACTATTTCTGATTAGAGGTCATCTCCCAGCGCTCGCGGAGAGTAGTAGCTTTTGTTGTCGCTGTTGTTGCATAAATAAGAAAGGAATTTAAAGAATCATTTCTTAGCGAACTTGGGGCAGATGCCTCCTGGAGCAGCTGTCGTTCCAGAGGGGAAGTAGCTCGGTTCAGCGACGAGGCACGTTTGGTGGTTATTTATTTCGGCCCCGGTGCCGGGTTAGTTTCCCCTCTGCGCGCACAGGCACACTTTGGCGAGCCCGACTCTTGGACAGCAAGGAGGTGGGGAGCGACCTGGGGCGGGCCTGGCGCGGCCGGGGGATGGGGGGTGGGGGTGGGGTGGGGGGAGGGGGGAGGCGGGGACACGGTGGTGGCCGAGCCTCTGCCAAACCGTGGCGGCGAAGCGAAAGTTCTGCGCCGAGGCCGTTTTCGAGGAAAGCGCTCGGAGGCGGCCCCGCACGCGTCCCCCTGGGCGATTCCCAACAGTTGCTCGGAGCAGCCGGGCGTGCGCAGGGCGCGCGCGGGTTCCCCTGCCTCGCGCGTCGGGCCGCGCTGGTCTCCAAGGTCGGAGACCAACTCTTTTGTCAGTTTGCAAAGACGAAACACACGCGCCGCGCGACCCGGAGCCCCCTGCCGGGGAGCCCCCCTGCCGGGGAGCCCCCTGCAGAGCCCAGCTGGCGGGAGGGATGCGCGCAGGGCCCGGCTCCCCAGACGTCAGCCAGAGGCAGGTCAAAGGGTTAACTGCAATTAAGAGGAGTTGCTCCGCAGACAAAAGCAGGGTCTCGCCAGCGCGTGATTTCACCTGCCGCGCGGAGGGGGCCGGGGCGCGCGGGCGCGGGCGCGGGCGCGGGGCGCGGGCGCGGGGCGCGGGGAGCGGGCCGCGGAGCCCATTGTGTGGGGCGCGGCACGGCGCGGCGCGGCGCGGGGTGTTTAGAGGCGGGTTGTGATTGGTGGAGCAGGGCGGGGCGGGTGGGCGCGGCGCGGCGCGTCTGTCAGCCCGCGAGCCGGAGCGCCCCTGCGCGCGTGCAGTCCGCCTGCACGCCGAGGCCGCCGGACCCCACGCCCGGCCCGCGCGGGCGCCCCGAGCCGGCTCCGCGCGCCTGGCGGCTACATGGAGAGTGTCAGGTTGGTCCCCGTGCTCGGTCCTGGCCGCGGCGCTCGCCTTCCCCGGGCTCCGCGGTGCCGGCGTCCTGGGGCCTCTCGCTGGGGAAGGTTTGGAGCGCCCGAGGGTTTCCAAGTTCAGTCCTTTTTTTTTTTTTTTCTTCTTCTTCTTTTTTTCTTTTTTTTTTTTTTCTTAAAGAAAAAATAATAATGATGATAATAACAACGGTCGCTGTTTACCAACTTGGGTGGGAGTTGCGCTCTGGGAGCGGAGGCGGGGGGGGGGGGTGGGGGGGAGGCGCGGATGGAGGAGCTGCAGGCCTGTGCGTCCCGGAGAGGAGAGAGGCTTTCCCCCTCTTGCTCTCTCTCGCTTTTTTTTTTTTTTTTAATGTTCATGGGTGGGGTGTAGTTCAGAGTTGGAGGAAGTCCTGCTCGTGTGGCTCTCGCTCTCTTTTTCGTTTGCGATCAGTTTTCTGCGGGTCTGGCCTTCACGCAGCCACTTTGGTAAAAGCCCTCGCCATCACTCCGTTTCGGGATGGGGGGGGGGAGGACGTATCTGGGGTGTGATTTATGTCACTTTGAGAGCGTGTGAAATATACAAGGAGCCTTCCCTCTGCGTGTCACCCGCGCGGGGTATTGCTTTGCTTCTGATAGTTTTGTTTCTATATCTGTCTCGGGCTATTTTCAGCTTGGCTGTTCAAATTCAAGGAGTTCACACACAGCAAAAGGAGGTGGGGGGGAGTGTGGGGTGGGATGGGGAGTGGGATGGAGGGGCGGGTGGAGGGGAGGGCTCAAGCCCCACCACCAAAACAGGCCGGCGAGGGAAGGGACACCCTGGCAGGTTGGGGAGTCTCCAGCGTCTGTTGCATTACTTTGCCGGTTCATTAAGTAGGGAGCAGGGTTTGGGTTCGGACGTGCAGGCGACTGAAGGATTGCCACGGGGTGCTCCCATCTTCCTGGGCTCTGAATGGAACTAACTCAACTGTCAAAACTGCCTGAAAGACGGTCAGTGGAAAGGAGACTCCCTCACCCTCCTCCCCACCCCCCCAACCCCAACCCCAACCCCAAGAGTTGTGATGGGAAGGAGGGGGGGGGAACCTTTAGGAAGTGGGTGGTAAAGTTTTAGAGCAAAGTACATATAGACTCTTCCTCTTTGGGATTAACTCCTTCAAGGCCTACCAGTTAGAAGGAAAATTTAATAGTTTTATATTCTTGTCCACACAGACCAAATGTTCTAATCAAGCCGATTCAAAAATGCAAATCACCTAATTTCCATAGATTCCAACATTCTGAAAGTGACACATTTGGGGGAAAAATTAAGCCTGATAACAGGAAATGTGAATCATACTATCAATGACTAATCTGCTTAAGAGAAAAATAAGTTACATTTATTTTATCATTAGGAAGTCAGTGTTAAAAGAAGCCAGTTTTTTTGAATATTTTTTATTATTTTTCAGTTTAAATCAAGTGTAGTTTATATATATATATATATATATACTTATTTATTTATTTATATATATATATATATAGCCGGGCATTGCTTTTTTTGTTCGTTTGTTTGTAATAGATTTTCTAAGAGGAATGTGTGTGTGCAATCAGAGGTGGTTATGTGGTAAAGTGTTCGAGCTAGCATGTCATTGTCAAAGACCTCAAACATGATCACATTGAGATTCTAGTTTAGGATTTGATGTGTTGCTGTTATTGTTGTTTGAAAGAATGCAAAGCTTTCCTGAACGTTAAGACATACCACTAAGTAAACCAAATGAAGACAGAAGCACATTCTGAATACCCTTCGCATAAATTGAAGAAATGTCTACTTCTGTTTTATGTGATTCTTTGTAGCTGCCTGACACATTTCAGTGAAAAGTGTGTAAAAATGAAACCAAAATACAGACTGCCTATCCAGAGACAGTGGCTGACTTACTCTAGGATGTGATAGAGTTGAACTGAAAACGGATTGGGCTGACACTTGATAATCAAAGTTGATTTATTGTTCATTAGTACTGCATTAGCCCTTTCAGGCAAGACAGTTATTTGTGTAGTGGCCTGTCAAGAGCAGGACTGCAAGCACCTGTCATTTCTAAGGCATGAGATAAGCAACTAAATATTAAGATGATGCAAATAAAAATACATTGGAGTAGATAAAGGGCCATATGATCATGATTTTTTTTTTCTTTAAGAAAAAGGGGTCTGCATCATGCCATAGGAAATCTCCTAGAGGTGAGTGGGGTCCCTCGCACCCCACACACCCCACCCCACCCCCACCCCCCGCCCCAGGACTACTTATAGAATGAAAGCAAGGGGCTTCATATTCTTCTGTTTACCCTACGAACTTTCTTTCCTACTCATATGTGCAGTTCATCTGATGAAAAGTTGGTCAGTTAAGGAAATGAGAAGCCTAACATGTCACTTACTTAATCTGAGTGATTCAAGAAAGGTAGGCTTCCTATTTGTGTTGTGTTTTTAAATAAACATATTTCATTAAAGGAGACTTTTCTAATCATCGGCTGATTATATGAAAATGTGATGACATCATAGGTATGCTATGATAATGTCCGATAGTAATGTCAAGTGCATTTTCTCCAACATGTTTCACTCTCGATTTTCTTCTTCCCTCCCTGGAAGGGAATGATCTCATGACATATAATAGAAAACAACCTAAGTGTCAAAAGAAAACAAAATTAGTGAACTTTTGTCTGCAGCCATAGAAACGCGGATTAACTCATATTTTTCCAGAGGATGGAATGGAAACATTCTGCATGAGGATGTTTAGTGTATTGTCTTCTCTGAATTTTCATTTGACAGGGATTTTAGAGTCTGTGATCTTAATTAAATCTCAACTAGCTGAAATAACGCATCTAAAGGCATGCAGTGTTGCGTGACCTTACTCAGTTGGTAAACCATAAATCGTCAGAAAGCTTATGATAGGAATGGTTGGTTTGAAATTTTTTTGTTGTTGTTGTTTGCAGTTAAATGTACCTTAAAAACAAAACCCTCACCAATGCTGCCTTGTATTTGCACGCTGTCAGGAGCTGTCACTCGAAAGATAAACTCTTTCATGACACTGACCAGTTCTGCAACTTTTCAGCCAGCCTCCACACAATTGCAAGATGCAGTGAAATTAAAATCCAGATTAATTAAAAGCAATGAAATTCCAGATTTATCTTGGTTAATGTGGCAGAAGTGTGTTTGAGTTACTGTGTTTGAGATGATCAAGAGAGAATATTGTGACCAGTTCCCAGCTTGAACTAAAATTTGAATTGGCAAAAAAAAAAAAAAAAAAGGTAGAGGAATTTATTTTATTATGTGGCTTAGTTGTAGATGAATATCACTAAAGAGAAACTTAACACTGGGCTCTTAGTAACTGGTCAAATATCATACATAGCCAGTCAGAATCCACTTCTGGTAGTTCTTTGATTTATAAGCAAGGAATGAGGCAGCAACAGTTGACCAGAGAAGGCTGGAATAAATAAATACCTAAATTGTGTGTGTGTGTGTGTGTTACATGTTAAACTGTGAATTCATTGGCAAGGAGTGATAATCATTAAGTAGTTATTAACTAGTCCAGGTTGTAACAAATTCTAGTGCTTGTAAATAGTGGGTTATTTACTTTTAGAGTCTTTTAATCAGATGTTTTTAAGTACTGCTATTTTTGGTTCTTTTGTATGCTCTAGTAGAAGAAGCTGTCTACATGTAAAATTTTGAGAAAGCTGTCTTGTGATACATCGATTTTATACACTTTTGTACATAATATTTCATACAAGGCTGGGAATTATGTTGCTGATGAGCTGTAGGTCTTTTGGGGCAAAGAAGGAGTGCAGCTTTATGTATACCTGCATGGCTAGATTTGGGGGTAGTCCTCCTCCCTAGGCTAAATGTGTTTTTGTTTGGTGAAAGGTTTCTTTTCTTGGAAGCAGCATGATATTTCTGGACATTGGTTTTAGTCATTTCGCAGTGTGCAAATACTTCTCCTCGTACATGGCATTCTACATTCAGTTTTATTTTCTTTCATTAAAAAACAAAAAAGTAAAGAAAATTCAGGTACCTCTCAGTGTGATGATCCTCTACACACTGGAGGGACTTGAATTATCTGGAAAGAGTAAACTGGGCCTCCACTTTAGGATTGTAGCAATAATCTTCCCTGAGTCCTTCTTCCAACCTGGCAGTTTGTTTGAAGAGAAATTAATTTGGAACAAGAAAAATGAATATTGAACACATGCATTGCACCTCATTTTCAAATCTGGTTAAAAGCAGGCTAATCAATGAAGATGCCGGCTAAATGTTATGGTGCACTTTTTAGGAATACCTTGGTATCATGTTTTAATTTTTAAGCTTTATCTTGCCCTTAAATCTGAAACATCATTGTTCAAATAACTGAGAACAAGGTAAATCAACAACATCAAAAAGGTCGGCTGCTGTGATTTCTCAAGGGCTTGTTATTTTGTACTTCCCAATTCTATTTGATGTCTTGACAAAACAAGATGACACAGGGGAGAATACATTAAATTTTGATTTTTTTTTCATCTAACCTGTTACAGTTGTGGCAGCTTAATTTCTTTCACTTTTTCCTGAGGATGGATTTTTTTTTTTTTTTTTTTTTTTTTGGGTACAATTGCTCTAATTGTCCTACCCCTTCACAAGGCGAGTCCTCACGGGTTCTCCATTTGCCCTGATTTTACTAGGCATTTTTGAATATATTTTGACCTTTATAGGGAGCTTTTGGTTGGGCTTTGTCTTCATTAGAAATAAAGCAGTGAATGGTGAGATTGTCAAAGAAGCAACTGATGTTTTCTCATTAGAATCTCATTTGCACCCCTTAGCTTAACTGTGATGTATAAGGTGCAGGTGTTGGAAACAGGCATGAGAACCTGCACAATTTGAAAGACTTAAGTTGTAATTCTAAAAAAAAAAAAAAGTGCACAGTAAGTCAGTCCTTACAAAACTTTGGAATGAGCTAATTTTGGCCTACCTGCATGTTTAAATCCAGTGACAGCCCTCCCCACTCCATCTCATAATATGGAAAAAAAAGAATACATGTTTGCAAATTTAAGTCTTGATCTTAGAAAATCGTTTAATGGCCAAAAGATAAACATTTTACTTTTCTTCCCTGAACAGTATCCATTGATCCACCACTGTATCTACAAGTTGTTTTCCTTTATTCTTATCCTGTATGTGGCTCCAATAACACTGATACAGTTTCTATCTCTTCTCACTTTTTTTGAATAATGCTTCATTTTAAGAGGACTTATTAAGCCAAGGCCTCTGTCTTGTCTTCTCAAGAGCTAAAGAATTGTGGATAGAATCTTCCCTGGGGTTCCTTCTTGGAATAGTTCTCCCCTCCTCCTATTTGCAGCACTTAGAAATGATTTTTGTTGTTGTTGTTAATATAAAATGTCTTGGCAGGTTTGATCCACGTACACTACATTGTTTGCCATCTCTCCTACAGGAGAAAGATTGAGGAAGGAAAGAAGAGGCATTTTCTCTTGATTTAAATAATAATAATAATAATAATAGTTGCTAAGTTGAAAAGATGAGTGCTTATTGGATGATTATTTTCATGTGTAGCTTCCATTGTTTCCTGTATTTAACAGTCGCTAATGGGAGAAGCGATTTAATTTATGTAAACTTTACATTTTTATGCAAATGAAGCTGATATTTATTAGAGCTAAAACAATTATGCTGGCACTTAGTGGAGTAACCTTGTATGCCTGGGAAATGTTACAGGAGAGCAGTTGAGGTTTCACCAATGCTTCTGCTGTAAACAAATAGGAATTTCTGCCACTTTTTAAAATTTAAAGACAAAAGAAGAGCTCGGAGAGCTTTGCCAGAGATTGCTTATTAGGGATGATAACCTGAAATAACTCCTGATTGGCAGGCAAGTCTTGGCCATACAATTCTTCCTGAAAGAAAGATAGCCTTTCTTGATAGCATTTCATTTTTTATCATTTTGTTTATTACATTCTAATTGCATTTTAAAGAGGTCTTTTTTTTTTCTAAAATTTTAATAGGTGGTTGTATTGTTACTGAGAGAACAGTTATGCTAATGACTGACTACTTAGATGATTTTGCATTAATATAATAACCATTACCTGCTTTAATGCTTTGTACAGTATTGTGGCAAAATAGCTAAGTCTAAAAGAGTTATACAAAAAAAGCAGAATTTCATAATGAAACAGAATTATACTTTCCACATGAATAGCAGGCTTTTTTTTTTATTTTCTGAAGACTGAAATATTATGTCAGAAATGTACTTTTCCTCCATGATACAGCTACCTTGCATGGTATCTCTGTGTATGTGGTTTTTTTGTTGTGTGTTTTTTTTTTCCCTTTCTTTCTAAATACCTTGGGGGAATAGATAGAAGCTTCTTAACTTTTCTGTTTGCCAATATATCAGTTGTATCCACTGGCTTATTAATTATGAAAACTTGTCTTCCACAGGGGGTAATGGTATTTATGAAGTGGTACTTATTTTCTTCTACACAGGCTAGCTTCTAAAAAGTCGTAGGAAATTTGGCATAGGTTTTTGTTTTGTTTTTGTTGTTGCTTTGTGTTGTTTTTAATGGAGCTATTCTCTTTGTTTGATTTTGTTTTGCTATTCTGGATCCTTCTAATTTAATTTGTTTTGCTCTTGTTTGATGAACCAGGTAACACTGTGTAAGCTGGTCAGTTGTCCTCCACACACAGCCTGAAGTCTGGAAGGACTCAGGTTTCCTGGGACATACACATGGTGAATGCCAGAGATTAAAAATAGTTTCTAAGTTATTAATCCAGATGAATGGAAATAAAATGATACTTAATTTTTTCTATCTTTTCATTTTTATTACTTGTACACTTAGCAATTATGAGAAGCTGATTACAAAATGCCTGTGTATTTACACTGGACAGTATTTACTTGTAGTTAACATGAGTGAGTATAAAGAGAAAGGGGGAAAAATGATAGCGTGTTATTTGTGTCATCTCCCCTCCCACCCAATTCCTCCAATTGTCTCCTAGATTAGCAATGAGTATTGTTTCTCTGGGCGTTTTTATTTGTTTGTTTGCTTTTTAGACCTTTTTCCCCCACCCCATCACCTACCTCTCCCCTTTGGGAATAGAAGGAACTAATAAGGCACGTTGTGTTAATAGTCTTCTGGCGTTCGGGTGATATAAAGTCAATTTGAAGTAAGAGAAAACTGTATCAAGCAGACCTGACACAGCAGTGTATGGGCTTTTCCCAGCACTTGTGCGTGCTCACAGCGCTTTCCCAGTTGCTGGTATTAAGGTGGTAGCAGGTCCATACTAGCAGCGTTCCGAGGGCCAAGCACAGCTGAATTTCCTCCATTCCCGCAGGTTCATGTGCACCTGGGATCGACCACACCCAAAATGGTATCAGTCAACAGTGTATCATGCAGAGAGTGTGTGTGTGTGTGTGTGTGTGTGTGTGTGTGTGTTTAATTCACGATTTCCTCTTGAAACTCAACGAAAGAGTGTTAACTGTGTGTGTTTTTTTAAATTCAGTTTTGTATGCTAGCATTCTTTAAATGTCTGCCAGAAGTTTAATTTGAATTTCTGATCCCTGAAGGCAGCTAGACAAAATCATTCTAGTTCTTCATAAATTGCCTTCTATGATTCATTGTTAACTCATAAAACATACTCATTTCTATAGTCTCAAACAGTTAAGGTAGTTACAGCATCGGGGATATTTTTTTTTTTGCACTATCTTTAAATTGTCATTTGAGAAAGAAACCAAGTATTAAGTGAAACTCCCAGTTAAGGCGTGAGCCCCGTAGCACCAAAAAAAAAAAAAAAATCAGAATTTATTGTTTTTATCTCAAGGAGGGTAAGGTAGACAGACGACATAGAACCTGGAAAAAATAAAGTTTAGTTTTGACTGAATAGCCTCAAAGAGGGGCCCATAAATAGTAGAGCACTGTAGTTAAAAACTCACATGACTGTTTTAAATACTATTGATTTAAACCACTGGCTAGATTTTATGAATCAAAGTGTAATTTCTAAGCTTTGGCCATATTTCTCAATGCTAAAGCACTCTCTCTTGTGTGCCTTTAGCCGCTTTCCAGACATTCAACACAGGATTAAATGATAGTAGTTACAGTGATCAATAGGTTAAGACCAGTACAATCACTCTTGCCGCTAATGACCTCAGTAGTAATGGGCAATAAAGTGTGGGCTATAATAGCCTCTCGCTGGTACTGCATGCCCTTTGATTCCTAGTATTAGTAGGGACTAGCTACATGAAAAAGTTGGACGTTGGGAGTTAAGAGAGTGGATATGTAGGCTCTATTTCTTAACTATTTAAAACCTTAAGCTGTGCTCAGATTTTTTTTTTTTTTGTGCCCCTTTTCCCCACCCATATGGTTTCTGGTCCATTTGGATATGTTTGTTAAAACCTTTCATAACCTATTTTCAAGGCATGTTGGAGCAGAAACTGGGGAAATCTCAGTTTTATCACATTTATAAATTAAGTTCAAGCCCACTTTGGAAGCTCACAAGCGAACTGGTGTGAAAATGTGGTTTCAAACAGTAAAAGCAAAGTTGAGGCCATCAGGATATAATAGCCCACTTCTGGTTATTCAAAGACCCTATCACCAGGCAGGAGGATTACTCAGGCTCCTTGCCTCTTACCCTCTTACCCTCCTTTGGCTGTGCCTGCTGCTTTAGCATTTTATTAGCACCTCCATCAAAATGTCCAAAGGGAAAAAGAAGAGGAGACTCAAGTTCATTTTACTGTTCAGTAACATGACTGCAAACATTGAATAAATAACCCTGGGAAAAGCACATTTAACTATTGGCCATATGCAAGGGTTGCAAAATTACCTGTATATGCCAGTCCTTTTTTTTTTTTTTGTAACTTTTAAAATCTATTTTATTGAAGTATAATCTACATATAAGAAAAGGCACTCAGTTTAAGTGTACAGTTTGGAAGAATTTGGGCTGTTGTGTACACTTGTGTGACTACCACCACAGTCAAGATAGACAGCATTTCCATCACCCCCAAAGTTCTCTTGTTCCCTTCTGAAATCTAGGCTTTCCGTCGTTCTTTCAAGGTTTGTGACCAAGAGATCACTGCTATGATGACTTCTGTTATTACACTGTTAATTTCGTGTTCATCACCAGTTTGGATCTTACACCACCCTATTCCTGTCTGTTTTCCTGTTCATCACCATCAGAAATTTGGCTCAAGAATATTTATATTGTACGTCATCCAAGAAACGCAGAGGAAAAAAGAAACCTTAAACATGGTTCTTTTGTTTGCTTAATCAAACCTCCCTGTATGATGATGCAACTCTCAAGGAAAAGTAAACTCTTTTGTGATATGTTGGCCTTAGCAGCCCAAAAGATAGTGACTGGCACCCAATACATTTTGAAAAATTCAAAACTTTCTTGTGTGTTGAAGACAAAGTAGACTAATTGGAATTAATTTATAGGTGGTTAGATGTCTTGATAGTGCCTTCTTGTGTTTGCCCTAGACTGAATGCAAGTTCACCGTTCTAATCATTGGTGATATTTTCGTGCTGTGAAGTATCTTTTTAAAAGGATAATTTATCCATTCATATACATCTGTCCCTTTTTGCATATAAAAATATTCAGACATGCCCATCTGTTTTAAATTACAGTGTATCTACATCTACACTTAAAAGGCCACTGCAATAGGAAGAATTCGTTGATGACCTTCCAGAGTTAGGTTAATGAAATTTTTCAAATGTTCTAGCCGGTGTCTTCCAAACAATGCGAAACTTGCATGTAACCATCCCCCCCACCCCCCGACCCCCGCCACATACACACACAAAACATGCCCACAACAACAGTAGAGGATGTTCACTTGTACATGAATCTGACCTTCAGGAACCATTTTTAGTTCATCAAAATTAGTGATGCTGAGAAATCGGGACATCAGTGCATAATGACTGTGAAATTAGGAATGAGAGCTCGCTATGCAAATGACAGGACAAATCATGTGAAAAAGTCAAGATAAACTGCATATTAAGACATTATGTTACATAAAATTAATACTGCATTTCTCCCTTTTGCTTACTGCTCCCCTGAAAGATTTTTTAATTCTTTTATCTTCTGATCAGCTATTGTCTGCCAGATTTTTTTTTTAAGTGGCACACAGGCAAAGTGCAAAACATGTTATTACCTTTTATTGTAATACATGAGATGACAGGAGATCCTTTTTAACAAAGTATATCCTTTACTGCTTCTAGCTTCTTGCTGTCACATGTTTGATTAGAAACCAAAGAAAAGTAAGATGCTTAAATATTACTGTTAGAAGACATACAGGTTTTGTCTTTTCTTTCATTGTTTTTTTTTCTTTCCTTATCTTTTTATTTGGGGGGGGGTGATTTTTCATGAAATAGTCTTCTTGTGTTACGGGGACTGACAAAATGGTTCTCATGTAGTCTGCAAATTAAACACAAGTGCAGTGATTATTTTGAATAGCTAAATTACATTCTAGAAAGCTTGCAGAATTCATAGCATTGTCATTAGGTATCCGCTTGAATACAATTTGTGTAACCTTGGCCAAGACAGCCTGTCATTTTAATGTCAGTGTTTTATCTGAACAAGACATCATCCTTTCAGATACAGTGTGCAGGTTCCTTGCAAAGATGCCCGTGCAGAAACGTGTTAACAGTTGCAAATATGAAATGCTATCAAGTTCATCACTGTAGCTGTTTGTCACCGAAATGTCATGGAAAGCAGCTTTTAATGGTATCACACGTAATATGAAAGAATGGAGACATCTGTGTGCCGAGTGAATCAGGAAGGGTAAAAGGCATCATAGGAAAGGTCTGCGTTGAAGTCCGCGAGGTGCACCCAGGGTTCAGGCACCCACAAGACTGAACATTCGTTGATTGTTCTTAAAACTCACAGTCCCCAGGGGAAGGGGATCATAGTAGCTCCTGCCAAGAACGTACTGGTTCCCCTCTGCCTTGTTCCCTAAAACAAAATTCAAGTTTGCATTAAACTTTTCCCAGAGATAATTGCCACCGAAGATTCATTCTTCATCTGAAACCGAGGTGGTTCTAACCTGCCTCCAGATGGCATCTGTTAAGTCTCTACTCCTCGTCTGTTTGCAAGACAAGGCTGTCTGCACACCTTGTCAGTGCCACGAGGTCTTCTCTTGTTTTTCTTGATTTCACATCAACTCCATAATAGATGAAATAGGATTTGTTGCTGCATCCCCTCCAGATAAATACACTGTGCGTGGGAAACCGGTCAGTTCTTGGAGCAGGCTCCTGACAGTCTGCTGCTGACCCCGGAAGGCTGAGTGCTGCGTGCGTGCAATTTCCTGGCTTCCTATTTATCCTTCATTAACGTTCTAGGTTCCCGTGTCAGTGGCTATGATGACACCTCAAGTTATCACTCCCCAGCAAATGCAGCAGATCCTCCAGCAACAAGTGCTGAGCCCTCAGCAGCTCCAGGTCCTCCTCCAGCAACAGCAGGCCCTCATGCTCCAACAGGTAACCGTCCATCCTCCTCCTCCCAGGGCCTGGGACTCCATTCACAGTTCCCTGCACCTGATCAGCTCCTTCCCCCATTGAAGAAAAAGCAGAGCAAGGTGGCCAGAGCAGGACACAGATGGGGCCCCTGACTAATCGATTTTATTTGCATCCTAGGAAGGGGGGAGGGATCTCTGCCCCAGCAACTAGGGTTTGGGCTTGGAGAGGACCCGATGGACTGCGATTAGGGCTGTAATTGGACTTGGTAGAAATAAGATCTTTTAGGCTTATGTGGCTTTACGCTCTTTTATTTGGTAAGCCCAGAGGCTTCTAAATGGTGTGAATCAAAGCAAAATGGGGAGCACGTTAGGAGCAGGTTTAAATGTGACAGCTCTTGAAGTCCCCATTTCAACTCAGAGGCTCATAGAATTTTTCTTTTAAACATAAAGAGACCTTCCAGAGTTGGTTACCTTTAAGGTGCAGAGTTCACTTTACTTCTTTCATGTATGCTGATGCTGAAATGAACTTCTGGCTGCCATTGTGCCATAGGGACCTAACATTCAGACTTCACGGACACCTGAACCAAAGAGATGAGATTCAGAACTAGAGTGACGGAAGTGCTGGGGTGAGATGGCGGGGGACAGGAGGCAGAGCGAGCTACCCATGCTGTCGATGCAGATACTGCACACCCCGCCACACCACCCGGCCCCATCATTCAGAAAGCATGCGCACTTTTCACAGTAGAGATTCACCAGACTCTCTCAGCAAGGGCACTCGGGCTTTGTTGTACAATCAAAGGTCATTCCTTGCCTTATTTTAATTAGTTTGTGTAGAAAATGGTATGTTTTTCATCAGTTCATTTTGGAGATTACTTTTCAAACAATAATGCCAAGAATAGTCAGCGTGCACTGAAATTTATTGTCGAGTTTCAAACTAAAGGTCAGGCCATTACAGATAAAAGGATGCTATTTTTCAAATCGCAGTTGTGTATGGCACCGAAAGGGACAGTGGGTTGGCGCTCCCCTCTGTTACTTACCGTCCTCTCTTTCCTTTGTAGCAGCAGCTTCAAGAGTTTTATAAAAAACAACAGGAACAGTTGCAGCTTCAACTTTTACAACAACAACATGCTGGAAAACAGCCTAAAGAGGTACCGACAATACATATTTTACTTTCAAACCACAGATCCCAGAGGACTATCTAGTGGCTATTAAACTGTCATTCATCTCTTAAATGATTGCACAACTGAGCTATCGGTTCACAGCTTTCAGACCAAGAGTTATCGCCTTGTTTTCTCTGAGATCTGTCCGGGTTCCGTTTGCTTGCTGCCACACATTTGCTGTCACCGCTGCAGGTGTACCGCCTGTGAGCACCAGGCGGTGGACTGGGCTGATGGGCCGAACCCGCGGGATGGGCCACTCCCCACCCCACCCCCGCCCCGCCCCAGGCTGGCATTGCTGGGGGCCAAGATGTACCTGGGGGCAGCACAGTTTCACCTAGAGGCATCCCATGAGATTCTTCTCCAGATCAGACAGCTTGGGTGTGTGGGGATGGCCCTTTCCTTTCTAAGAAGCATCTCTTGTGAGATCAGACAACGGAAAAGTTATACCAAGAGTAAACGCTCCTGTCTCCTTTTAACTACTTCTCTCAAGTTAGAAACGAATAGTCATTGCTCGAGATAGGGGTGGTGAGATGGTGCGGCTTACGGGGACAACTCCTCTGAACTTGGGCGACTTGTGTTTTTCCCTGACACAGACCATTGCATCACAGCGGCTTCCATGTGCACAGCACTTTGTAAGAGCACACGGTTCCTGGGCTGCCGACCTCCGCCCCACCCCCACCCTCCACCAGTTAGGTGACAGTGTTTGCTCCCCGAGTTTCCCCCATCTCCCTTTCTACACGATTCCATGCTGGTGAGGACCAGTCGGTTGGGGGAGTGTCCGTGTGCATGTGCACCTTGTGCCATCTCTGCTCATTTTGGAGGTACCCAATGGCACTCCCCTCCTCAACATTTTTACAGCGGACTGGGATGCTTTCCGTTTCACTATTCTCCTAGTTTGAAAAACAGCTCCCAGGCCACTTGAACGACCTCTTCCCCAGCCTTCAGCGGGCGACCACTCGCATTAGTTTGGAAGGAGCCTTGCTGGGTGACTGTCCCCATCCCGCCTGTCACTCACGTGAGCGGGGATGGCAGGCAGCGCTCATTTTCCATGCTGGGAACGGCCCAACATTTTCCTTTTGCCGGCTCCTCCCTCAACATAAATTGGGTACTTTATCCATGCCTTGCCAAGTTTTCACCCCAGAGTCCCGTCTAGCAGCCTGGATGGAAACCCCTGCAGAGCAGGGGCAGTTTTGGGGTGAAGGGGAGGAGGTGCTTTAATGAAAATGCTGACACAACCCTTAAGTACAGTGGCGCGCTACCGGGTGCTGCTATAATAAAAAAAGGGAACAGATTAAAAAGTGTCTAAAATGTAAATCTAAAGGACTAACAGTAATTAAAATGGAAATGGCACAGGGAGGGAAGGCATGTAATTGTGAGATATCACTGTGCAGAAGGCTCTCAGCTTTGTTTTGCTGGCTGTTTTTCTAATTCAGTAGGGCTTACTCATCAGTGGCAGTTCAATGCGCGTTAATGACTCTGGGATTGCAGGCATCACTCTGGACAAAGAAATGATTATTGTGCGGTCAAAAGAAGTTCAAAGACAAGAAGGGAATTTCAGTTTTTTTCCTTAGAGATCCACATTCAAGAGCATATAAATTAAGCCAAATGTTAAAAACCACAGTCTGAAAGCTGACTTCAAAGTCACAACTCTCTAATTAATGAACTGCGAGCTTCAGTTTGGACAAGTTGTGGTTTGATGCGCCCATAAATCAACATGACAGGCCCGTTTCACAGCCTCAGACAGTGCTTGTCATTGAGTCACATCAGATGTAAACACAGCAGAAAAAAGAAGGGATATGAAGGAGGTGCAATTGATCAACAGAATTGGTAAAAACCCACTTTTGAAGCACATTATGCATGATCACAGGAAATGGTTACAGCCTCAAGAGGTTTCCCCTTCTGCTGTTGCTTTTTTGAATCAGATTTCTAACAGCCTTCAAAAGGGAGAATAAGAATTATGGAGTTTCTCCCCTGTGGCTCCCAGGCAATAACCCCCTGTTGTTATTTTGTGCTTCTTTCTTTTCAAAGGCATCAAAATTTAGTTTTTTAAAGATCTTTAACTCTATATTTGAAGACAAACAAAAAAGGGCTGCCACTGTCATTCTTATCAGTTACCAGGGATTGTGTTTTTTCTTTCTGTTGCCACTTCTTATTAACCTCTTATTTGGTCTGTTAGACAGAGTTTGGAATGCATGTCTGCACGCTGAGAGCACATGAAAGTTCAGATGAGCTCAGAGGGCAGATAAAGAAATGTGAAGGGGAAAGTTACATGGCAGAAGGAAGGATGAAAGTTAACTCTCCCAAATTGCTGCTGTCAGAAAGGGGGCATCTTGGCACACAAAGATGATGGTGGTGCCTGAGTTTGGGAAGGGAGCGCTTTGTATCTGAACAAGAAGAAGGGGAGACATTATAGTAGCATCTTAGCACCTCCAGGACACGAGGTTTGCTGTGGTCGCATTTTGTCATCCACGTCCAAGGCTAAGGTGATGCAAGGTGTAGGTTGCTTTAACATCCTGAGGGGTAGGCAGACGAGCGGGCAGGTCTCCTTGGATGCGACTGTATGTTCACTGCGCCGGTGGATTTGGCCGAGAGCTTTTGTAACAGTGATTAAGAGATCCTTGTTTTCCTGAGGTGTAAGGCTGCAGGGGGGGGGGGGGTGGTCAGCTCCTGAAATTATCATGCAGGTGGTGGTCCTTTTGTGCCACGATGAAGTAGAGTCACATGGTAGCAATTTCACAATGTGGACTGGTGGTTCTGATTTTAACAAGGTTTGAACTTGGATGATGACAGATGGAACAAGTGTATTAATGTGCTGAATCCCTAGTCATTAGTGGCTCATAATTTTGAATCATCAACCCCCACCCCACCCCTCCTGCCACCACTGCCACCTTTTTCCCTCTTTAGATTACCCCTGCAGTGAGACACTTGATCCCTAGCCAGAACAATGTACCTTCACTCAACTTTTTTCCAGAGTTGCCTCGAGATGTTTCCTTGAGAAAGTTAGGCTCTCCATCCAGTTGGCCCTAAGACCTTCTTAGGAGGTAGAGCTTCTGTAGCCCCATACAGCTATTGAAGTGACTGCTTGTTAATATTTGACAGAATGGGTGTGGAAAATTGAAGGCAGAATTAATTTTCAGTCAAGCTACCAAAAAAAAAAAAAAAAAAAATCCCATCCTGTGCGGGTGAGGTAGGCTAAGTTGATTGTTTTAAAAGGGCCGTTTGTCCAGGCAGTTATGACAGTTTATGTTAGGCAGCAGGGAGGAGCCGAAGAAAGGAAAACAGACCTTTGACTGCAGCTCTAGGGAGGGGATCTGAAATGCAAGGTTTATCAGGGCATTTTAGCATTTTAACACTGACTACTGACCTGTCCAGGGGACTGCTCGGAGACCTTTTTTGTATGCATTCAATTGTGAGAAGTAAACAAACGGGCTCGTATCCTGTGTTTGGTAACTGGGTGGGGAACACAGTTTGGCAACCAGTGTTGCTTTTAAATTCTTTCTTTGGACAATGGGCCTTGTATACTTTTATATCCTGGCTTTTCAAACGTGGACAGCTTTCATGAGCTTTTCCTAGGGATGGCCAGAGAGACAACAGAAAAGCCATCAGTCATTTTATATAAATACAAAATTTTTTAAACATTTCATTTACAGTAAGACAGGAAACACCCTCCCCAAACTCGGGCACCCCCTCTCCATTCTTTTCTACTTCACGAAGCCCTGGTTCCCCCATCTTTCATTGTATCCATGTTTTTTTCTTCTCTTCCTTCCTTCTGTTTTTTTTTTAAGTGTCATGAATTAATATCTGTTGAAGAAATGAAAAAATCATTTTGACATGAATATAACTATCATTGGGTTTTACATTAATGTGATAACATGGGAAGGGGTGAAAACAATTGGATCATTTTATGCATGCTGTTCTTAAAATGAAAACACTGGCTTTTCATTTAAATTTATTTAAATTTTTGTTGTTAGTGGTATAGAATTTGTTTTTTGGAGTGAAACTCAATTAACTTTCTCAGTGGCATGGTAGTAAGTCTGAAATTGGTTGCTAATAGGAGAATGATGGTTTTTACTGTAAAATAAACTGCTCGGAGACCGAAAGGAAACCACCATTTTTCTCTTCCTTTGAACTTGGCATCAGAAGGTCTTGATACACATACCATTTTATGGATGTATCAGATAAAGGTCATGTGTTAGGTTAAGTGAATGCAGTTGTTTGTAAAGTATAGTTATTAGAAGCTCTGAAAGGGTTGTATAGTCCCTTTTAGTTATAGAAGTCTTCCTGATATTTTGAGTGATACTCAGAATTGGGAAAATGGATCTTGTTGGGTTTTGTTTTTTTTTTTCCCCTTAAAGGGTCTTTTTTTTTTTTTTTTTGGCTACAGTTTGGGAAGGGTTAATTTTCCTTTCATAATTGTTAGCCATAATGTGGCTAAGACCTCCACCTCGATTTGATTCCTAGCAGATTAAGGATATTAGATAATTTCCTTCTATTTATTGTACTACTGCACTGTATTATCTTTCTATCACTCAGATAATTACTGAGGAAATCTACATTAATTTTTTTTGGCTAGAGCGAGGCCTGCTAAACACAGGAATGATGTATTGATGTTTTACACAACAAAAGTTTTCCTCCTGTCATTGTCCAATCAACAAAAAGATATTTATCATACCGTAAAGCCCCTTCTTTTCAAGAACAAAGCGGGTGGGGAAGCAGGACAGGCCAGCGGACCTGGGGGTTTCTGAAACTAAAGCCAAGTTAAGGCATCTGAAGCTTAAAGTGTCCTTCATATTAAACACTCACAGTCGAGTACGATGTTGTTTGCTAAATTATGAATGTGTGTAATTAAAATCTAGTGGCTGTTTCTATGAAAGATTTACAATGTTATTTCATCGTTTGTCATGGCTAATTAACAATATTAGATGAAGTTTTTCTTCTTCAAAGGTCTGATTTTTTCTCATTTATTTATGTCAGGAGTGATAAACAGAGTAGTTAAAAGCTCCCGGTGCAGGCAAGAGGAAGGCAGCTTATTCTTCTATACTCTCAGAGGTCCAGGGTTCAAATCCCTCCAGACCAGAATGGTGCATTCCTTCTCTGTAGCATGAATAATTAAACATTTCAAAGTCTGGAAGTTCACATCTCGACTATAAACACTCAGGCCTTTCAAACTGTAGGAAAAGCTGACTTGATCAACGAGGTATTTTTTTCTGTGCCCCTGGCAGCCGAGAGGGAACATCCAGCCACCACCCTCCCCCCACTCCCCACCCATTCTCTTCAGACGTGTGATGTCCTGTCCCTTTCGCACCAGCCCCAACACTGAGCCCTCCCTAGACCCCAGCAGCCATCGTTGATGTTTGACGATGACGGCGTGTTTTGAAACATCCGTACTCTGAGCCTTCCTCAGGACGTGGCCATCTCATTTTCCTCTCCCTGATTTCTTACAGCAGCAGCAGGTGGCTACCCAGCAGTTGGCTTTTCAGCAGCAGCTTCTCCAGATGCAGCAGCTACAGCAGCAGCACCTCTTATCTCTACAGCGCCAAGGCCTTCTTACAATTCAGCCCGGGCAGCCTGCCCTTCCCCTCCAGCCCCTTGCTCAAGGTAAGCACCCATTACGCAGCAGGTGGGCACCACTCTGCGGAGACGTTGGGTCAGAGGTGGCGGGCTGTCGGGTGGTCGACTCCAGCTCATCAGTAAGGACATGGTCCATCTAAAACCAGCATATACAGACTTCAGAGAAAAGATTGGTTGAGGTCCTAAGGATGGACCTATGTAGAAGATGAAGGACTTGCTCGTTGATGCCAAAATGAAGACGAGGAGTGGTGTGATGCTGAGCAGTAGCAGAGGAATCCCACTGTTGCACATTCTTAGAGTAGGAGAAAGCAATGCTACTTTGATTTACAGAGCATTTTAATCCAATCAGGCACTGTCAGTTTGGAATCACAGATGAATTTTCCTGAAGGCTTGTTTAGCCTTGTTTAGCCACTGTAAGTTATATTTTCCGTCATTGTAATTCATTCTGTTTTAAAGCTTAGTGATGCTTTTTAAATGCCACTTCCTAAGTTCTAGGGATAAATTCAGGGTTTATTCTATATGTTAGGATTAATCTCTTTTGTTGGGTTTTCTTGTTTGCATTCATCTGTTGATTTTTTGAGCAAGTTCTGCACTCATCAGAACAGGTAGTATTTCTCCCTCTTGTTCTTCAAAAACTAGAGTTCCTTGCAAAGGAACAAGATATCACAGGTTTAAAATTTCTTTTGAAAGGCCATTGACTTATTACAGTGGGTGTTGAAACAAATGAGGATTTGTTATAACAAATAACAAATTTGTTATCAGAAACAAATGAGGATTCTAGCCATTTTAGGGCATCCTCATGGTTGAAACAACTCTTTGCCATGTGTTATGTGAACGCACATGAGATTATTCAGAACCAGAACACAGGGAAATATGAAAGGAAAGCAGAAAGAGTCATGACATGTTTGGCAATACAGTCCCCCACCCCCCCATCCTATACATAGTTCACACATTTCAGTCACCTCCTCAAGGCGTCTGGTCTTGGCAGTTGTAGTAGTCTTGGATGTACACGTATGGGCCTTAAAGTCTGATAGCTAAGGTCTTTGGTGTCTTAGATTCAGTTGCCTTCTGAAGAGGGTTGAAAATGTGGCACCACCTTCACCCTTGGTGGTGAGTAAGACATTCTCATCTGTTCAACAACTTTTGGTGTCAAGTGGAACCAGTGAGGCATGTCTCCATTCGAATCTTCTCTCTTGAGTCAACCACACCCAACTTGTATCTCTTCCGGGGTTTTCTGTTTTTGTTTACTTTTTCAGTGTTCAAACTGGGGCTTTCTCCTCTAATGTCCCTCCTCCTCTTTTTGCCTTTACTGCTCAACCACTGGATCCATAATCAGCATCTCCGTGGCTGTCAAAATAGAAGATTTGGTAACAGAGCAGTACGAGGGGAGAAGAAAGGACACATCGGCTAATGTATTTTTTTTTGTGCTTGCAAAAATGTCCTAACGTGCATTAATTACACCTTCAGGTTTATTGTTGGAAACATCGCAGGCTGTTCTGACACACCCACTGGACTCGGGCTTCAACCTCTCATCTTTTCCCACTGCTCCTATACTATTAAGTTTGCTCACTAAGGTTCATTGTTATAGTACATCAGTTAAGCTGTCCAAAAGAGGGCAATTGGGCAGTGACAAGACAAGCTCATGTGTAATGTGAAAGAAATGAATGTGGTGATGCATGAAGTGTAATCTCTGCAGTAACATATCAGAGACACCAGTAGGTAATTCACTAGTCATGGCATTGATTGATATGCTTAGCAATCTGCTATAACTATTAGCCCCTGCGACATTAAGAGGAAGCATATTTAACATCTAAGGGATACCCTTTAGGTGTGCCCAAGATACATAAATGTAAATATACAGTATTTTGGGAGTCAGGTTGTAGCAGTGGAGTGAGCTACCTGCGTCGATGCCATCTTTTACAGAATCCAGAGGTTGGTTCTGTCTCTCCTATCCCCTCGCCCAAAGTGGCTTGAGAATTCAGTCGTGTTGGACTACAACACAATTTTTTTTTATCAGAGACATGATGGCTTAAAACTGATGTCATTATGAGGTTTAAATCAACTTTCTGCTTGCTTGAACATGGTCACCTGGGTATGGATGTACAAGGACAAAAAAAGGTTGATCAACTCTGTTTGTCTTTGAGCCAGTGATACCTGGGGTTGTAAAATTGAGTTCCATGAGCAGTAATCTGTCAACTGTCCCCACAACATACATTTTTTAAGCCAGTGTCTGCATTTTCTTTTATAATGAAGGGGTCGGTTGTCCTGGAAAAAGAAATGTAGCAAGGCACAGGGGTTATGTGTTACAAATGCCGGTAACGGCCACTTTGTGATACGGTCATCACGATTCTTTTACATACCTGCTCCAGGCCTTGGCGAAGTCACCTTAAACGTGTATAAATATGAAAGTATGAATAGATAGAAAGTAATATTGTGAGGCCTTCTTTTTTTCCCTTCCTGAAGGTTTTATGGTATGAAGTAGGAGGGATGTTTTTGTTGTTTGTAAGAGGATTGTAGGGCCTTCTCTGTTTTGCATAATTAGCACATACACTTTTCCCCCTGGTCTCTCGAAGCATCTGAGCCCCTGATATTCAGTAGCATTTTGACTTCTTAATTTTGAGGTTACGAACTATAGCGATTACATGCTGGAGATCTGTTCCTGTTAATGAATCTGTTTAAGCTGGTACTGTTATTCCTGTCTACCATATTGGAAGAAATGCGTGATGCTTTTTGGAAAGTTGATTATCGTATTTAGTCTGATGAGTGACTAGCCTGCCTTTTATCTGTCTTAATTCTATCACGAGATCATGGCTGTCAAATAATAGCATCCTCCGGTAGATAGTATGCCTGGAAGTAATAGTTTAACATCACTAACAAGGTGTAGCATTGATGGAGAGTGATTTGACTGCTCCCTGGAAGTCTGATGAGAATGTCCTCAAATGTAATTATCACAGTGAAATTTGACCCAAAAGTATGCCTGTTTGTCAGTGAGTTACTGTTTTATTTACTGTTTCCCCTTTGAGTGATGAAACGGATCTGCCAGCCCACTGGAATAAAAGGAGAGCAGAGGAACACTAACTAATGTACTCTGTCGGTGTAACAAGTGTAGCAACACATTTGCCTTTGTCTTTATTTGCTGGATAAACAGCTTACAAATTTTAAAACCTCCAAAGTTAACGCTTTTCTTGGAGGGATAGTGTTAACACAGTTGTTAGAAACAGTGTTCTTCCATTTTTTTTTTTCACTTCCCATGCAGCTGACCCAGAAATCAATTAGTTTGAGTTGAAAAATAGGCAGCTTGTTCTTTTCATGTGTATTTACTCCCCAGAAAATAAAAATAGGTGTTGACTGGTGTGGCTTTATATCAATATGCTATCATCAACAGACAAGCCTATTCACTATTGTTTCAATTGAGTAAACAGTGGTCGGAGGGTCAGCCATATTCACAGGTAATTGTTGGTGTGCGGACATTGGTGGCAGGCCTGTTAGCTACAAACACATCCCACATGTCACTTCGGAAGGTGTTTGAAAATAATAGCTCAGATGCAGCAGGACCGGACACGGGATTGTAGAGTGACCTTTCCCTTTGTTTAATTTGCCTCTGAGGCTTAATTTCAGGGGACAAGTAATAATTGAATATGCCTAATAACTAAATGCTCATTTGGGACAAAATCCATCAAAATATAATTGGCATTTGATTTTTATGAAGGAAGAAGAAAACCGACTTGGCTGTCGAGGATGCGTTCTAAGAATATCTGACCACTTAATGCATCATTTGAAGCCTCCTTTTATAATATATATTAATTGCAAATACTTGAGCATTTGAACATTTTCGTGGAGAACCGTTAGGAGAGACCAACTGTTTTTGTTAACGCTCCTCTCAGAAAGGCGGGGAAGGTTATTGGTCTGCTGTGCAATAATTTACTCCTCTTTGATATGCAAACGATCCACGGTGAATATAAAAAAATCCTATCAGACTCATTTCACAGTTCTTAACCACTCGGATTCTCTGGAGTCCATCGCCTCATTAGACCAGTGCTCTCCAATGCTAGCATAATTAAAATCTTTAACAGTTTAGCAAAGTAAAGATGTTTGGCTGATCACGTTGAGATGATTATCTATCCATTGTATTCTAAATGACAAAAATAAATTAAATTTAGACCTTGGCATTTTTTATTATGTGTTTCAAATGAATATAATGCACACAGCCTTCTTTTTTAATTCAATAGCTTAGGTTTGGTAAGAAACACGCCTGTTTCGGGTGCTGCTATAGAGTCAGAAAATGGCAGGCTTTCTAGGATAGCTGTGTTACAGTTGATTGAAACAATGAACTGCAATCCAGACATCCACTTCTAATGTGGAATTGCCTTATGCCGTACAGGGTTGATGATTTCTTCTCGCTGTCCTTTTGAAGGAACGGCTGTTGTTGTTTATTGTTGTTAGCTACCATTTAGAATCTTCTTCTTCTGCACATGCATGCACCAGCAGATGCATTGAGGTAGGATCTGGAAAGGGTGGGCTGTAGAGGCATGCCTGCCCCTAAAATAAAGGTTATGAGGCCATAGTAGTGAGATTGACATACTGATTGTATCTCCTCTTGGGGAAAATCCAGATTTGACCCTTCCTCCTTAAGATTCCTGTCCATTTTGACCCCCTTAAGAAACAAGAGAACTTGATTACTCCAAATTTATTTTACGTTTGCATTTTATTCTGCAATGGTTCATTAGCATTGATCTAAGAAATGACAGTAATAATAGTGTTACTTGTTAAAAAAAAAAGTTACACAGTTTCTCAGTAGACACATCCATCAATTAAGCATGTGGTACTAGAAACCAAAATTAATGAGGAAGATAGGTGTGTTAATGAAATAATCATAGTATAATCAATTTGAATGTTAAAAGTTGAAAAGCATTTCAGGAAGACGATATGAATTCATAATTTATGTCTAAAAGTGATTAATAAAAACTATATTTAATAACAAAGCTATTTGTCATCATTTAAGACTTAAGCACAAAAATTATTCATTTTGTGGTTCGTGTTGTCATAATAGTATAGTTGAACAAATTTATTTCGAGCCCTTCTTTGTGACTAAAAATACAATAACATCGATCTACTCCTTTTCAAAAATCTAGAAACAACAGTTTAGATGAAGGCATACTGTCTTTGCAGAGTAACTGTTTTGAATCCTTTTTACGGAGGTCTTTTATGTGTGACAAGGGCACTCCAACTCGGCTGTTCAGTGGGAGGACACGGTTGTTACTACCGTATTTGCCTTAGTTGGGAGGGGGCAAAAAAAATGCACACATCAAAAAACAAAAAAAAAACAACAAAAAAAAACCCCCTAACACTAGGCTTTGTTTACTGACTCTTTGATTTAATTACTGTTTGAAGAGGACGGAATTAGCTGTTAATTGATTTAATTATCCAATTTGTTTGTTTCAGGCATGATTCCAACAGAATTGCAGCAGCTCTGGAAAGAAGTGACAAGTGCTCATTCGGCAGAAGAAAGCACAGGCAGCAATCACAGCAGTTTGGATCTGACCACAACATGTGTCTCCTCCTCTGCACCTTCCAAGACCTCCTTAATAATGAACCCACATGCCTCTACCAATGGACAGCTCTCAGTCCACACCCCCAAAAGGGAAAGGTAGGAATGAGCTGCTGAGATGTGTCTGAAGAGGTCTTGAGGGTGGGAGGGGTGGGTGGCCTTGCTCGGCCGTATTTCAGCGATCCCTGATGGGATCCCTGGGACTTGAATGCACATCAGAGGACCTAAGAAGGTGTTCACTATGGTTTGGGTGGGAAGTGTCTAATTATTTTCACCTCCCCAACATGGAATTAGCAGTTACACAGATCTGACCTAAGCCTGAGAAGCCAGGCAGAGTTAGTTTCTTGCTGGATGGTTTGGATGTCAGGGGTCCCAGGCTCAGTCTTCGTGCTCCGTGCTCACTCCACGCAAGCTCAACACCTGGGCCCTACCTACCTTCTAAGGGAGTAGTAGAGTCTGGTATTGGCAATTTTGAATCACGGTTCAAGAAAGGATAGAACATAGCCTGTCCGTTCTGCCCTCCTAGAGGGCAGGGAGCCCATCTTTTGCATAATTGCGCGACCTTTTTCATGGTAAATGCTCAGTGAAGGTTGGAAGGAGCTGGAGATGGAAGGGGTCTGGGTATGTGCAGCTAGGATGCACATCTGTACACAGATTGAAAAAAAATAGAGCCTTAACTCCCAAGGAGGAATGCGGTGCTGTCTCGCTTGCTGTATTCCTCTCTGGAAGTTAAGGCTTTCTATATTGTGATTGCCCTCAGCGTTGCTTGAACGTTAGCCGAAGCCGAGTCTGTTTGAAATATCCAGAATATATCCCATTAGCAGACAGTTCTAAGAAAACGAAGCTGTTAATTCATGTTATTGGAGCTTCACACCCCAGAAGCATTAATACTACTGTTGAATGCTTTTCAGAAGTGGAGTACATATATATGTGAATTATATATATATAATGCTCCTAAAATTAAAAGCTTTTATTTTCAATGTACTATTTTTAAATCGGTTTCCCATCTATTTCATATGCACAGCTTCCCCACACAGAAGAAAAGTAACTTTCAAAGTAATGTGTGATAGTAAATGTCACTTCCAGCAGGAAAAACAAATTCTATATTTTGTTTTTTAATAAAAATGACTCAGTGAAAGTTTTTTTAAATGATATTTTTCACTTGAGCAATTACAAATATAATTTCATACATTTCTTCAACTATTGAGCATTAAGAAGCCCACGGGTTTAATTAGATGTGTATCTTTCTACCAGCAACATTTTATCCATTTCAAGATCAGTAATCACAGAAAATGCTCTCTGAATATTTGTGTGTGTGTGTGTGTGTGTGCGTGTGTGTGTGTGTGTGTGACATTCAAGCAGGAAAAATGTGAGAGGTTCTGAGAGATGGGAGTAATAGATGCTTTATCTGAAACTTGGAACCATTTTAAGATCATTTTGGAACTTCTGTGATAGACATAGGTAAAGTAAAACATGTTTCAAATTTCCTGTTCAGAAGAACTCGAAGGGTAGAATGGTGGACAGTAAGAATCTCTGTGGAGCCATTGGGCCAGATGTGAGGATAGCTTTGTACACCTTTGAAGCCAATCTTTGCTCTTGCTTTACCACCTCTTACAGTGTCTTTGCAAGTAAAAAAATAACACTGAACCTCAGAGAGCTTTAAAAAAAAGGTTCTAGGTTGTTGTCCTTTGCTGTACTTGGCTTTGGGTGTCTAAGGTCGATGCCATCCATTTACCATGGAGTGATCGAATTACATCTTGATCCATAGGCAGAACAGTCCATCCACTGAAAAATGCCGACTGATGCCCTTAAGATATTTGTTGCAATCTTATCGGCAATGGTGGAGCCTGCACAGATTTCCTGTGACACAGAAAACTCTTCTTGTTTAGATGCAGTATGCTCGGTTTCATTCTAAAAGGTTCTATATCTGCAGTCAGGTGATAGATTAGCAATGAGGCAGGTGGGAGAAGAATAGCCCTTTTTATGTTTTCAGGTATATTTGAAAGTGAATGGATCTAATAGTCTCATTCCAGGGGAATAAGTTGACTTGAATTTTTTTTTTTATAATCCTCACTTGTCTGCAAACCAGTTAGGCTTAATCTTCGCTATACTACCTGCTAAAAATTAGAATATGGATCAGAAAATAATTTGGGTTCTCCTGAGCTGTAATCTGGCTGTAAAAACAGGCTGAATTTTCCAGTTCTATACGCAAAGAAGGAAACAACTAATGAAATTACATGCCACTCCTTAATATTCTGGCTCTCTCAGTTTATATTACAGGGTAGGTTCCTAGTTTCTTTTCCTAAAAGAAAATTCTCGTTAGCCTATTTTAGCTGAATGTAGTGAACAAGACAAATGAGCACCCCCTAGGTTCAAGATAATTCAAAAGTTAGAAACTTACAGAATTGATCATTAAAAATTCAATTATTAGTTACCAGCTTTGTGTACATACAAGTACTGATAATGAGGCTTCACCTCGTTGTACCTTACGATTTATTTTTAAATCGTCAATGTGATCTCCTCTTTAAGTAGTAGAAAATGGTTTAAAAAGTAAGAGAGGAAAAAAAAAAGAGAGGAAAGCTATCACAATAAAAATGTTTTCACTTAGACACTGACTTGATGTCTGTCACAGGGGTCCCTTGGAGAAGTTTTGTCCCTTCTTCCCAGTGCATTTGTGAAATACGTAACTTTGCAGGCTCTCCATTGATTTCCACGTAACATTGTCTCCCCGCCGCCCATTCTCCCAGAGCAGTATCTGAACAAGCAAGAGGCTCTGCTGCCGCACTGAATAATCATCTAGCCCTTCAGACTCAGTCTTAGGTGACAGCTTAAGAATTCTTCCTTAAAGGATTCAGGAACGCTCCGTGCGAAACTGTGTTGGAAAAAGGCAGGATCCTAAGAGTTTTTGTTTTTTCAAGTGGTAGGTGTCTCACAATCCCACCTAGGCTACATATTTCTGTGTCATTTGGAAACCTCCCTCCCCCCGACTCTTGCCCCCATGTATTTTGCGGGCTCCTGTGAGCAGCCGCTGTAGCAGCAGCTCTGGGGTTTGGTGAGCTGCAATCTGTTAAGGAGATAAATAATGTGCTTGGCACGACACTCCTACTCTCCTCTTTAATTTGTCTTACACAAGGAAAATTATAATTAAATCATTCAGGGTAAACCCTTGAGTGTAGAGAAGGGAAAAAACACACTTTGGTAAAGATTGCCAATAGAAACCCACTTCCCTGTTGCGCAGGGTAGAGACATTTATCAATATTCAGCACTATTACGAGAGGAGCGGCCCATGTGATTTGTGAGGCGGATGCCAACGCTCAAATCAAGGCTTGTTAAGATCCTGTCCCTGTGCAATCACGGCCATGCAGCATCATTAGAATTCAGTACTGGCGCCGTGCTTCGTGCTTTGATTTTCTTCCGGCAATTTAATAATGTTTATTGTGCTGATTATATATAAATTCATTGGTGCAATAAACATACCTCGGTTGCCAGAGCCTGCGAGGAGCGTGGTGAAGGTGAAGCTCAGCAGAAGCTAAAGGGAGCTAACGAGGAAGCAGGCGTGTGTTCTCGTCCCTCACTGCCGTTTCATTCCCGAGGACCCAGGGAGCCGCGACATCCTAGACAAACAGATAAAGCTCAGACCTGGGACACCTGTGAACGTGAAGCTGTCATCTTGTTCCCTTTAACTTGCCCGACTGTCTTGCTTTAGGAAATTCCAAGTTTTGGTGTGGGTAAACAAAATCAACGGAATGCAAATGAAACATTTATTAAAATGCTAAATTTAGTAAAGCCCTTTGAGCTTCTTGGATCAAAGCAGCTATGTAAATACAAATAGCAATTACTACTTAAGTAATTGCCTGAATTAAAATTCTAAATATCACATTATATTATGGTGCACTTGGGAAAGGGGAGGGAGCTCACACTTCCTCGGTTCTTTCTCCATGCCAAGCACTGGCTAAACCCTTGTTTTTGGAATGATGTCTCATTTTATCCTCACTGAGAAGCGGTAGGGATTATTATACCCATTTTACAGACAAGGAAATTGACTCATAGAGACTAAGTAACTGACCTAGGGTCACAGAACTGGTTAGTGGCGTAGCCAAGATCCAAATGCAAGCCTGTCTTGTAACTTTGTAAAACAGCACTTAAAGTTTTCATTTCGCCTACCAGTGAATATTCAATTAGGATAAATTGAAATCGGTGTTCCTAAAATGACTTTTAATCCAGCAGAATGCTTACTGACTCTACCTACTCCTACTCTCTGCACCGCAGCACATTTTATTTATTTATTTTTACGGATTTTATGTTGTTCAAGAGAGAGCAAGCATGAGTGGGGCAGGAGGAGCAGGGAGAGAGGGAGAAGCAGACTCCCCCCTTGAGCAGAGAGCCCCACCTGGGGCTCAATCCTAGGACCCTGGGACCAGGATCTGAGCCGAGGGCAGATGCTTAATCAACTGAGCCACCCTGGCACCCCCATCAACACATTTTAAAGGAAAATACAAGGTTTCCTCTTTTAATGTGGATACTGGTATCTACTGGGCTGTCCAGGAAGGAAGGGGGTGGGTAGCATCGACAAAATATACGTCACTTATAGTCTGAAACAGCACATAAAGAACAAAAATGAAGCCCATGGCGGCTTTGCACACAGGCAGCTGCCAGCCAGCGTCGCTCTCTCTGCAAGTCTCCCTCCTTCCTTTCTCGCCTCCTAGATCTTGTGCTTCCGCATTGAACACGTCCTCCGGTCTTTATCCCATTTTCCCTGTCCTCTGTGGTCCAGATGAGAGATACTCCTCTTCTCTGAGTCTGCCCAGCTTTTTGCTTTCAGTTCAGCCGCCACGAGTAGCTGTTTGCTAACTTGAGCGTGTCTCAGATTCAAAGCTCTTCTAAATGCGTATTTCAAGACTTCCTTACACATCTAGTGGAAAAGGTTTCTTTGGGTCGGTTGTGCAGCCTCTTCTTCCCTCGAGGCTGTCCTGTTGTTCCTGCGATTCACGTGGCCCCTGCCCTGTGAGATCTAACCTGCCCTCTGTCCACTCACAGTGTTTCTTCCTGCCTTCTGCTAGTTTGTTGACACAGCCCCATGTATGCCAGTTGCTTGCGTTTTCCACACTCTGCAGTGGGCAGCTGCCTGCAAATAACTCCTGACGGTTTTTGCTTGGCTAGTGCACTTTCAGACATTTTCACTTGATACACAGTCTCTGGTTTTGATTTGTGGCCTCTTGACATATTGCCATGCATTTGACTACATAACAATAACATTTGTGTTTCCCGCCCCATTATTTTCAAAAGTTGAGGAACTTTAAAATGTGGACATGGCTGGCGTTGAATTTTTTTTCATTCGTTTTCTTTTTTTTTGAACAGAATTCTGTGCTGACAAATATTGGTGCTCTTGGTTGACTTGCTAAAATTCTAGAAGCTTGCTTTCAGAACTATTCCAGTTATACGTGCTTTTAACTGCTGCGTGTTTTCATATTCCTATTTTGGGCGTCTTGAGCCAGAAACGTATGCAGTAAGCTCTAGGTCATATTACTCTGAACGGCTCTTCTTTATTTCAACTCCTTTTGTTTTGTTTTTGAAAATCATACAGTTTCTTCTGTATTTTCCTTTATTTGAAGCACTTGAACAAATGAGCCACCCCAAATCGTTATTTCCCATTAGAGTGTTCTGGAGAACCTGCAGTCAAATCGTTCCAAATTGTCTTCAAAATTATTACTGCTGCTTGCCGCCTGCCTGTATGTGCTGAGGCAATTGATCTGTAACACAGGTCAGCAAATTACAACCTACCAGCCAAATCTGGCCCACTGCTCATTTTGTAAATAAAGTTTTATTGGAACACAGCAATGATCATTCATTTATACATCGTCTGTTGCTGCTTTCATGCTACAATGGGTGGCTTAAGCAGTTGCAGCAGAAACCATATGGCCCACAATGACTAAATAATTTACTATCTGGCCATTTATAGAAAATAATTTGCCATCTCCTTATTTTAGCTATAAGAGCAATGTTTCTCAGATTTCCTCATGATAGTCTCACAGGTATTTGTTAAAATATACAGCTTCCTAGGCCTCTCTCATGAAGATTTGGATTATACTGCTAGGGGATGAGGGTGATGGAATTCGTACTTGTCACATATTGCTTATATTCTTGCTACTCAGCGGCTGCAGGCCAGCAGCTTTGGCATTACTTGGTTTGGTAGGGGCTTCTTAGAAATTCAGGGTCTCTGGTCCCACCCCAGACCTGCTGAATTCGGGTCTTCATTTTAACCAGATCCCCAGGGCTGTCTCAAGTTTCGAAGCAGTGCTAGTGGCATGTTCAGCTCACCTGGGTTTTGGCACTCTTGGAAAGGGCATGCTTAATTTGATTAAGCATCCCAGGATGTATTCAGCCCACTAAGCTAGTGGCTTGCCATTCTTATGTGATCCTAAAAAGTAGAAGTAGTACTGCTAGAAGGACTCAGTACCTGGCATATGATGGTGATGATAATGTTGCTAACCTTTATTGAACTATTACTTTGTATAGGACATGAGTACAAAGGATTGGACATAAGCCTTGATACTGACTTTCCCATTTAAATCCTAACATTAACCCAGCGGGGTACTGTCCTCTTGATACGGATGGTATTTGGGGGGCCCGGAACAATTATATAATTTGCACAAGCCACACAGCTAGTTAGGACCAGGCAGGGACTGGAACCAGAGTCTCCCTGACCCTCAAGTCTTTGTAATGACTGTCATAGTCTGGTGGTTCCCAAAGGGGCTGTTCTTCAGAACCATCATGACTTTGCCCAAAATACTGGATTGTAGTCACCAGGGAGTAAAGCTCAGAGATCAGGATGAGGCCATAACTTTCAAGGATGAGGGCCTGGGGCCAGACCTGTCTGTTTAGCTATAGTCTGAGAGAAGCTCCAGAGGTTCACAGTTGGCAGTGCTCCTACCCTGCCTCATCTTTTCACAAGGGGGCAAATCAGGTGCCTGGCAGTGAAGAACGTAAAGAACAGGCTGGGCATGGCCTGTCAGGTGTTGGAAGGGACCTGAAAAGAAGTAGACACAGCCAGTTGCAGAGGCCTGAAATGCAGGTGCTTCTGAGCCCCAAAGCAGACTCTTGGCAGCGACACCTGTCCCTTGTCTATCTGTATAGGGCAAAAACATTTCTGCTGATATCAGAAAGAAACAAAATGTCTAAGTTAACATTTCGTACCACAGACATGCTGCTGGGTATTTTGTGACCATCATGCCTGGAAGAGCCGCAGTCCGTTTGTCTCATTATTTAAAACCACTTGCTTCTCGGTCTTAGAAGCAAGGAAGAAAAGCTTTCTCAGGGCATGTGGCAAGGTGCAGTCTCATGTCCTGTCATTCACACATAAGATAGGGCGAAGGAGAAACATCTTTAAAATATTGGCATGCCATGAGGGATAGGTTTATGGATTTTTCTTGACTGTTCGCTCTGTATGGTGATTAAAAGAAAAAAAACTCAGCCATTATTCTCAAACAGCTGTTGTATCTTATCTCAATAAAGCGCCTTTTACCATAACACACCATCATTAGACTCTATAAATCTTTTTCTATTTATGTGTTTAAAAGATATGTGCTTTCCAATAAAATGGTTATCATTGGTCTAGAGAGTTGTATTCCTTTTATAAGTTTCTCCTAAGTTGAGTTGGTTTCAATTTTTTTCAATATGAATCTTGACCATGGGCTATTTCACATCCAATGTGCCCAGTTTCCCCCGCAAAATAATATTCGGGCCCCCGCTTTCTCTCATCATGTAGGATAGACATTCTTTTCTGATGAGTGGCTGCTGCTAATAGGGTTTTTTTTCACCAGATCTCTTTGTTGGCACCCCACCATTTTACAGGGTCTGCGCCCCTTCCTTCCAAGTACATTAGCTTTCTTAACATTTATCCCACACTGAGGGTGTGAAGGAAAAACATTTTGGCAGCAGGACAGTGAAGACCCATTTGGGGGGAACTCTGACAGCATTGTCCATAGTGCTGGCTTTTACCCTTCCCCTGCAAAAGTGTCTTGCTGAAGTGTACAGTTTTCGACTTGAATTAATGAACAGAAACATTTCCTTTGGTGGGCATTGGATCCATCCAAGAGTGGAAAGGGAAGCCCTGAATCTCCAGAAGGCCACAGGGTTTGGGAAAGTCCTGGTGTTCTACTCTTATTGTATGTATTTTTTTATTTTTTAAGATTTTAAAATTCGTGAGAGACACACAGAGGGGCAGAGACATAGGCAGAGGGAGAAGCAGGATCCCTGCAGGGAGCCTGATATAGGACTCAATCCCTGTACCCCAAGATCATGACCTGAGCTGAAGGCAGCCACTGAGCCACCCAGACACCCCTTCTACTCTCCTATAAATGAGAGTCCTTTAAATGAGTATGAGTCTCCTGATTTTAAGCCAGGGATGGGGCCACATGCAGGCAGCCTAGATGGAAGTCCCATTCTTTTTCAAAATTTCCCTAGCTTGCCTGTGTGGCGCTGGTGTCACCCTGTAGCCTGGCTCTGCAGCTCTCTCTGACGGGAGCCACCACTCTGCTGCCTGGCTCGCCTGGGTAATGCAAATGAGTGTGTTACATATGTACAGCAGTCCCAAGCTGCTTTATTCCACCCCCCTTTGTAATCAGTCAAGGCCTAAGTATATTATAAAGTATATTCTCCTCATTAAAACAATAGTGGAAGCTCACAAAGGGAAATTGTTAATATGTGTTCCAGCTTGTCATTTCTGCCTGTGTGAATAAAGAAGATAACCGTTCCTTTGGGGGAACTATTTCGGGAATTGAGCAACAGATATGCTAGCCAGAGAATTCTCTTAACTATAATTTTCCTTTTTGTTTGTACTCAAAAATAACATCCTGATGGGCTCTTCGGTGCTTCTGCATATCCAGAGCACAATTGCCACAGCCCAGGTGGTGTTAATATGGGACAATCCCCCGGGCACATGTCGCCCAGAGTTGTACAGCTTGTTCAGTGTCTTCGTCCATATGGCAATCTGTACCATTCACAGAAAGGCATTGGGGCTGTGCCTGGTGGGTACTGTGGTCAATGTAGTGTGAAGAGAAGGCTCCCACTCCCAGCAGCCTCTGTGGTATAGTTTGTCTTAGGGTAGATCTGAGTTACGATGTGCATGCTCCACACACACGCGTGCGCGCGCACACACACACACACACACACACACTCAACTAAGATATTCCAGAAGAGCTTTGCTGGTCTTCTTCCCTCTCTTCTTCCCCCATACCCCCTTTATTTTCCAAAACAAATGGTTAACTCAGCAGGTATAATTGCAGTGCATGAAACCTACCTGGGTTATAGAAAGTCCGTTAAAAGACACACACACACACACACACACACACACACACACACACTTTTCTGGGTGGTTGTCCATGGATTAACTCAACTCAAAAAATACATGCCTGTACTAGAATGCTTCTATAAACTCCCTGGCTTTTGTTGTCTTTTTTTTTTTTTTTAATGCGTTTTAAGTTGCAAAGAAGGTTTTCATTGTACCGCTTGCATGGTTGGGCTACTGGTTTTGGTTTTTGTGTCTTAAAGTGAAAAAGGGGGAAAGGAAAAAAAAATCATTATCAGACTCAGAAATCTGAGAGTAAAACATTCCCTGGAGGTGTTAGAACTGAAAAGAGAGAACCAAGGAAACAGAGATTTCCCAGAGAGTAAGGTGAAAGTAGGAACACTTTAAAAAGCACTTTGGGAAATTTACCAGAAGGCAAAGCCTTCTACATTTATATACCTAAATGTTGTTCCGCTTTTGTATAACTATTTGTATTCTTGTTTGGTAAACAAACAGACCCCATAGCAACTGTAGCTGATGATATTTATACTACCTGTATGACTTCCCTAAACAAACAGTACTTTTATGACCTTCAAATTTCATTCCTTTTATAGTCTTCAAGGAAATCAGACTAACTGGCAGGTTGATTTTTCTTTTTCTTGCCTTTCTTTTCATTCTTCTTCCTTCCCTCTTTCCAATTCTCTTCCTTTTTTAATATGTTGAAGTCTATCTTTGAAGGCTCTCTTCTCTGGGTATTTTACGTCTTGGCTGTGAATCTTGAGTTCAAAGGTACGCTATGACAGAAGGAAAGAAAAACCTAAAGTGTTTGTGTAAAGAATATGGTATTTGCTTCCAAGAGCGGCTGTTGAGTCATCTGGTGGAATTTTAGGTTATACATCCAAAAGGCCAAAACGCTACCGAAAGTATTACTATAGACCTTAGAATTGGACAGGCATCTATGGCTATGTCTCTACCATTTATAGCTGAACTATTGATGGAAACATTCTTGTACACATGAGCCCCTCTATTCAACTTCCATTTTTCCATATGAGTCATATTTACGACAAGAACAAGAACTCTCATGTTAAAGATCAGTGTAAGAAATAAATGGCAGTTTACTTTAATTAGAAAAAAAAATAACACCAAGAGCTGGAATAATCCAGTGGTGTTTGAATAAATTAGAAGATTGTACAGGCAAAAATAAAAAGCAACTTAAAAAAAAAAGGCAACTTAACAAGGATAAGTGGGAAGTTGTCCAGAGTTCAACAGAAATGTGTTCCTGAGCGGGACAAAAGTCACTGGACAGTACTAACGTGCACACATTCATACAGCAGATCTTACCAAACCCTAACCACATGCCAAGTGTCCTAGGCTCCGGGGCATGCAGCTGTGAGCTTGACGAAGTCTGTCCTCATGGAGCTGACATTACAGTAGACGTAGAACAAACAAATAATTACATAATAAAAGAAATAAGTTCTGAACAAAATAACGCAGGGAAGGGAGAAGATTGAGTCTGGCAAAGCCGCTGTGAGGATATGACCTTTGAACAGATGGAAAGAAATTACAGAACAGCCAACCAGGCTTAGATACAGCAGAAGCAGAGGCCTTGTGTCCAGGGCAGAAAGGACATGTTTTGCTGGACCATGGCCCATACCTCAGTCAGTGCGGGGGCGGCTGTGTTTAGTGGTTATAGGTGTGGACTCTGAAGCCGGACTGCCTGCATTCCAAAACCGGCTGCCCACTGAAGTGACTTAGCGTTGGTGTGCCCAGTGGTCCGTCTGTGAAATGGGCATGATACCAGGCTCTGGCACGTAGTAGGTGCTCAGTAAATTTTAGCCAGCATTGTTAATTATTATTAAAGTCTTTGATTCATTCAAACCGCATTTATTATACACTAACTATATAGGTTCTGGAGCTTAAAAGAGTACCACAACCCAGTTCTTCCCCTTAAGGAGCTCGCCGACTAATCAGAGAGACATACAACGCAAAGAGACACGTGCAACGTGGTATAATCAATGCAGTGATACGGAAATATACAAAATGTGACACAGTGTCTGATTTAAAATGAGCACCAGTGGAATATCACCGTGGATGTATTTCCTCCCCCCCCCCACATGTGCAGCAGGTGAAATTTTTAAATACAGTGAACTCCATGAAAGAAGCTTCCCTGTCTTTCGTTTATCGCTACCTCCCCATCATCCGGTGTAGCCAGCCTATATGATAGTTGTGAAATATCATTGCAGAGACTAGATGATATGTGCAGAAGAAGGGTGAACTAATGGAATAGTAAAGATTAAGAACCCATCAGGAAGGGCAGCCCAGGTGGCTCAGCAGTGTAGCACCTGCCTTCAGCCCAGGGTGTGATCCTGGCGACCCAGGATTGAGTCTCATGTCGGGATCCCTGCATGGAGCCTGCTTCTCCCTCTGCCTGTCTGTCTGTCTCTCTCTCTCTGTCTGTCTCTCATGAATAAATAAATAAAATCTTAAAAAAAAAAATAACCCAGTAGGAGTAGTTCTGTATTTCCTACCCTTTGGCCACAGATGCTGTAGGAGCACCGGGTTAGTCTTGCGGATACTTACAGATGCTCCAAACACAGCAGAAAATCTGGGTTTCACGTTAAGAGTGTTCCTCAATTGTGAGCTCCCATCAGAATCATCTAGAGGACTGGCTGATCCAGTCTCAGTGCTCCCGAATAGAGAGGGCCTAAGAAATTGCAACTCTGCCAAGTTCCCAGGGGCCGTACTTTGAGAACCACTGCTCTCGCCCATCCTTACACGGTAGCATTCTTCCCCTGCTACCATCCAAAATGACAGAAAAGTGATGTGGAGAAGGAGAAAATCTCTTAAAACTGCGACCCAATATAAACTATGTTATGGAACAAAAAAAAATTTTTTTTTGAATTCTTAATATTGGCCTTTAAATCATTTGTAAGCACTCTTGTTTTTCTATTTTTTTTTTTAATGCCTGAAGATACTGTTTGTGCTTCAGCCATCCATCCACCTACTCTCCTCTTCCCTTAGCCTTGAGCTCCTACTGATACTTGATACTTCCTTAGCCTTGAGCTCCTACTGATACTATAAGGCCCAGACCAAATATTGCAGCATTTTAGGTTCCAGCCATCTGTTCAGTTCTTTCTCTCCCAGTGGAGAATTGGGTACAACTCTTCAGCGAGGAGAACTGCCAGTGACCTCCGATCGTATTTGGTTATTCACTCTATCGTTATTACAGATTTTAAATATGCATCCCTACTAAATGTGCTTTTGATCAATTATACTCATGTCTACTATATTACCTATGTTATAAAAATTAGAGGCTAAAGGTGAGAAATATATACCCATATACACATGTATATTCTTACAAAAGGCCTGTTCTCTTAACGTGTGCGTACAGAAACTATAATACTATCTTGCCACTCACCCATGGTTATGAATCCCAGCTTAGAGGCTCTGATCTAGGAACCCACCACACTGCTTATCGCAAGTTCAGTGTTTACTTAAAACCTATGCAACTAAAAGTAGAGAAGATTTTAATCCAGTGAACATTAGTGAAGCGTCTTGTCCTACAGAGAGATAACAATCATTCCATAAGGTCAGGTAGTGCTAAGGAAAGCAATGCAAGTGCCTAATGGTTTTCAGCCAATTTGTATCTTTATGTCACTCATCCCCTCTTCTACTGCTTGCGTGTCTGGCCCTCATACTTCACTCACGCTATTCTTCTGGTTCTGGAGTATAACTGTGCTGGCTTCCATAGAGTATTCTGGAGGAAGGGCTAAGAAGAATTAGTATTGAACTTTTATTTATGTTCTTTAGTTTTCTTGGGTACCATTGGTGCCTCTAACATATGGACACGTTCCACATAGACCTTGTGAGTCACCAGTGCAAACACACTTGCATTGACATAATAAGAATGCCTGCCTAATGGTGTTAATAATTTTTGGATTAGTGGTCCCTATGTCTGTATTGACACAGTTGCTCACAGCCACTCTTTGGAAAGCATTCTGTTTTCTTAACAAGATCCCAGTGTTAATGCTGCCAGTGGTAAACTCTCATAAACTCAGGATAGTCCTTAGTGGCATAAGAAACAAAAGCTAGACTTCTGCCTTTTCTTGTTGGGTTTCTTTTTCCTTATTTATTCCTTCACTCATCACCAGGCAAACACAAGCATTCTGCTTTTGTCACCTCCAGCTCACTGTTTGTGCTCACTTGCTCTCACATACTCAAGCTCTTATTGTCTGCTCCATTGTCCTCCCAGGGGACATTCTCCTGGCATCTGGGAACCAAGATGGCACATTTTGCCCAGTGTAGCTGAAAAGGGAGATGAGGCAGATGGGTGGTGTGGACGGTGAAGAAAGGATCTGCCGATCTCATGCTATCCCACCTAGGTTCTCACCACTGTAGAGTGGCCAGTTACTAGTCACATCTACAGCCTGTGCATGAGATGCTCCTAGATCCCATGTGATAGATTTAAGTCCTAGAAGCATTGAATACAGTGCACTTTGTGGGTCTTTGTCTTGTAAGTCCAGGATGACCCTTAGGCTCTTCCTTCCCCTTTGAAAATTCAGATTAAATTGTGTCTACCGTGACTTCCCGCTGCTTCATTGTCACCTCAAGAAGTTAATCCAGCTAGATAACAAATTTCCTTGTAGAATACACCATGAACTTTTGGTTTCCCAAAGCTCAATCCACCGAGTTGGTGTCCCATCATCATGAGGTTTGCTGTACCTACTTATATAGTAATTTATATCATCCTCTTTAAATCAAGTCATTTTTAAATTTAAGTCAAATGGACCTCATCCTAAGATATGATATATAATATCTTATATGATATGATATATATATATGATGAAGTTAAAATAAATCTGCCAGGTTTTTTTTTTTGAAGATTTTATTTATTTATTCATGAGAGACACACAGAGAGAGCAGAGACCTAGGCAGAGGGAGAAGCAGGCTCCTCGCGGAGCAGGAAGCCCAATGTGGAACTGGATCCCAGGACCCTGGGATCACGCCCTGAGCTGAAGGCAGAAGCTCAACCCCTGAGCCACCCAGCCTCCCCAGATCTGCCAGTTTTTAAAAAATATGCATTCTTGTTCCAACTGACATTTTAGGGGCCACCATTGAGTGCGTGCATGTCATATATTGGGATATTTTGCCAAGATTCCCTCTTTTCACTGAGGAGAAGGACCTGGACGGAATATGGCACTATGCCAAGTAGATTGAAACCCTGTTCCCATGGTATGTTTACCCTGGTTTCCTGGAAAAGCCCAAAACTACTACTTAATCTTCCTAAAAATTTAATTCAAGATCCTCCTCACTCATACATACATCTTGTACTTCCAGGTTCAGGGGTACGAGTCAGACTTGGAAGACGCCTCAGGCAGATGTAGAGTTTGGGCACAGTGAAGTTTTGACTGGTCCTGTTCACCCATTCATCAGCCTGTGTGCCAGGGTATTCCTGATTAGTGTAATACCTGGCAGGCATCAGTCTCTGATGAAATCCCTCACCAAATTTGTGCTCATGTGAAATCGGTGTTTGTTAAACAGAAAGAGGAAATGATCATTTCCCTGTGCTTGCTTCTTTCAGTCTTACCTGTCCTGTTATATTAAATCTTAAAAAGCCTTGCATAGGGGCGCCTGGGTGGCCCATCCAGTTAAGCCTCTGCCTTCAGCTCAGGTCATGATCCTGGGGTCCTGGGGTGGAGCCCCGCTTCAGGTTCATTGCTCATCAGGAAGCCTGCTTCTCTCTCTCCCTCTGCTCCTCCCCCCTCTGCTTGTGCTCTCTCACTTTCTCTCTCTCTATCTCAAATAAATAAAATCTTAAAAAAAAAAAAAAAGAAAGAAAATCCTTGCATATAATTCTTAGGTAATAGGGCAAACCAGCTTTTTTTTTTTTTTTTTTTTTTGAGTTTGCAGAGGCAGGACAGAGAACTCTAAGGGGACTTAGGACTTGAATTGTGGTCTGTGACCCAACACCATCAGCATACACACAAGCTTTGCAGACACACACAGTCCTGTGTCCCAACCCAGAACAACTGGAGTAGAACCTGCCTATAAAAAAGATCTCCCAGCGATTTATATCCAGTAAAATTTGAGAAGCATTATTGTCAGAATAGCAATGGGAAAGGAAAATTGTTGTTGTTTCTGTACCCTTACATACAAATACCGTCTTTTAAGCCCAGTAAGCAGTGCCTTTGAATCATTCTCCTGCCACATCCCATTTTTGCCATATTTGCATATACCTGTTAACTGCTTATGACTTAATTTTTTTGTTAAAACTGAGTGACTTAAATAGATTTTGTAAAAAAGCATAACACTGAGAAGTCACGAATCTGATGTGTTGGTCACATTTTTTTTTTCTAGTACACATGAACATGAATTCATAAGTACGACAGTGAGGCTATTTGAAGATCACTCAAACTCACCCCACACACTGCTTTTCATGGGCCATACCCTGAGGGCCGTTACAGAAGGGGAGCCCTGAATTTCTTACAAAATAATCTGTAACCCAACAGGGAGGGGGTGGGAACAAAACAAAACAAAACCCAGTGGAAGGAGTTAAAAGCTTTTACTTCAGATATAAAGTTAGTTAAGGTAGCCCTCACATCTTGAGGCACAATATTGAGAGCAGATAATAACGATAATCTCTATCATTGTTTAAAAGCACAAATCTGGCACTTAATAGACTAATTCACAGTCACTCCAATTGCAAGTTTTACTCATGAATATCATATCACAAGGGAATGTGAAATCCTCTAATTAAACATGATTTGAAAAGCAGCAGAAAATTGAGATGATGAGCGTTCTGGGGAAGGAGAGTCAAGGATTCACTGCATGAGAGAGTGAAAGAGAAGTGTGTGTGTGTGTGTGTGTGTGCGCGCGCGCGCGTGCACGCGCGCTTGTGTGCACGCATGTCCGCATGCGCCAGTTGGTAGAGACTTCATCTTCACTCACCCTAGGCTGGACTCTGTCATGGGCTTTCCTCAGACACCCTTCTCCTGGTGGTAAAATGATAGAACTGATGGCCAGAGTACTTTTGGAAAACTGATGCATAAACACGTAGGAGGGCATATTTCTGTAAGGAGCAAAAAGCAAAATGAAGGTAGTATGCTAGAAATGTGACATCTGAGCTGTCTCCCAGCTTTCAATGGCAAACAAGAAGCCTGCCTGCTTCTTGAAGTATTTTCAGTGAAAGTTAAAGGAGAAAGGTCATTTTTACAAAGCTACCAGGAAGAAGGATGCCATACTCACATCCTCATTTCCCCTGTTCCCACATATCATTTGTGCATTGGTAGGCAGGTGTAAGACCTTTTCCTCCTGATACTGCAATGTAACCCATGAAGAAACTTGACCTGTCATTTTATTTTCTGCAAGAGACTTTGACTTCCAGCTGGTTTGGAGGAGATACACAATAGTAGGAAAGACGTCAGAAGAATAAACTCTAAAATGGAAACTCGTGGTAGAAATATAAGTCATCATCTCTTTTGCTATTGTTCATCTGTATCGCTCCCTATTATAAGGTCCACTGTGATGGGAGTGCCAAAGCCAACTCATCTTCTTTGGTGTCCATGAGAATGAAGTATTATATATATCGTAACTGTATCAGTTTGTGAACATCTGTATAAAAAATCTGTAGTCACCTATCTTCTGATATCACTTCATTGCTAGAAATTGAATTCATACTCCCATCTTTCAACCTGAGAACTCCCCGATCTGGTATAGTGTAAGTGTAAAGTGGTAAAGTATCATTCCAAGTAGGGTGTGCTAGTAAAGTAGAAAGCAGGGGAATAGGGTAAAAACTACAAAGTCATGCTAGAGAAGGAGAGAAAGGGGGATCATTTCTGTGTAAGTTCTCACTAAAGAATTAAATAAGCTTTAAACAGTAGCTTTCATTGACACTCACGTGGTTATGATCACAGTTTAGCATAAGGCATTTTTGTATCAGGTAGCCGTGAAACTGTCAAGAGACCGTGTTTCCGGAAACCAGAGGTATCTGGAGTTGTTGCAGGTTTTAGCAGGGAGGGGGCAGTCTCTTGCCATCCAGCAAAAATCATGAGCTGTGACAGATCTGAGAGGGGAAGATTCTGTGACCAGTAGTGTTATGAGGTGGGCATGAGACCAAAGAATTGGAAAAAAGATAAGGAGAGATTTGAGCCATAGGGAGAAACCAAGGTAGTTTGGCTGAGAACTGGTCTTCACTGTTTGGATCCTGGGTACCTGTCTTAGGGTTAGCATTCCATTACTGTTGGCTGGCTGAATGAAAGGCAGAATGGTGGGAAAAAGAAAGATGACCAGTGTGGAGGAGGGAGACAGAACTGCTTCTAAGCAGTCAAAGGTGGTGGGAAGGGGATTAGTTGTACTTTTGGGTGTATTTATAGGGGGTGGGGAATGCTTTAGAAGGACAAAGCTTTCTGCTCCATGCAGCAGGAAGGATTCCCTTAGTTCTTACTGGAAGGCATAGACCTCCTTCATTCCTTCAACCAGTAATCACTGAGCACCTCCTCCTCATTCATATTGTCAGTAACAAGATGTGTCATTTTTCCCCACTCCTTATCCATGTGCAAGATGTAGCAAAAGTGAATTTATGTTTGGTTGGTTTTTGACAATGGTGCCAATTCATTTAGGATAGAATAGAATAATCTTCTCATCAGATGGTACTGGGACAACATGCAGAAAAATTAAGTTGGACCTCTTCCTCACACCATATACAGAAAATAACTCAAGATGACTGTGAGGACTAACACTCTCAGAAGAAAACACAGGAATAAGTCTTCATTATGTTTGATTAGCCAGTGGGTTATTAGATGTGACATTGGAATCACAAGGAACCACAGAAAAAATAGATAAATTGGACTTTGTCAAAATTAGAGACTTGTGCTTCAAAGCACACCATCAAGAAACTGAAAAGACAATGCACAAATGGAAGTAAATATTTCTAAATCATATATTATCTGATAAGAAATGAATGTGCAGAACGTATTTTTAAAAAACTCTTGCTGTTCAACAATAAAAAAACTAATTTTAAAAAAAATGCACAAAGAATTTAAATAGATGTTTCTCTAAAGATCTATACGTGGTCAGTAAGCTCAAGAAAAGATGCTCAACATCATTAAACAATAAATAAATACAAATCAGAAACACAAAAAGGTACCACTTTACATCCACCAACGTGGCGAAAATAAAGACATATAGCAGGTGTTGGCAAGTGTATGGAGAAATTGGAACCCTCAAACAATTCTGGTCAGAATATAAAGTAGGGAAGCTGCTTTCAAAACTGGTCTGGCATTTCTTCAAAATGTTAACCATAGAGTTACCATGTGACCTGCCAGTTCTCCTCTTAGATATGTGCCTCAAAGAAATGAGAACATAAATTCTCATGTATATGGACATGTATATGGACATGCATTCTCATACCATCACTATTCACAATGGCCAGAACATGGAAACAGCCCAAATGTCCATCGGTGGATAAATGAATTAAAAAAAAAAAAAAAACTGTCTCTATACATCTAGTGGAATACTCTTAAGCTGTAAAAAGAAAAAAAAAAAAAAAAAGAAAAGAAAGTACTGATACATGCTACAGTGGGGATAAGCTCCCAAAACATGCTAAGTGGAAGAAGGCAGACACAAAAAAAGCACATCTTGTATGATACTAGTTACATGAAATGTCCAGAATAAGCAGATTATCTAGAAACAGAAAGAAGACAGTGGTTGGAAGGAACTGAAGGTTGGGAAGAGATGAGAAGTGATTGTTTATGGGTAGAGGATTCATTTTTGGTGTGATAGAAATATTCTAAAATTATATGTGATGTGATTACACAGCTTTGAACATAATCAAAACCATTGACTTATACACGTGAAAAGAGTGAATCGTGTGGCGTATGAATCTCTCAATGGCGTTTAAAAAGAAAAGCATATTCCACCTTTTTGAGTGATTGGAGAATGACCAACAGTCTTTCATAACTCAGATTATGAAATGATATGCCGGTGAAATAATAGACAATTTATAATTTGAGGTTAATTCAGGGGGAGCAGTGGGGAGAGAAGCTATAAGTCTGATGGACACAGATGAAGGCTTTTGTTACAGATGAATCAGTAATTTTGTGAGGAAGCAAGCAGCACTCTTAGAAAAGAGAACACACACAAATTGGGGTCGACTCAGAAGACAACCATGAGAATTTGGGTCAGAGTTCAGGAAGAGCTGAGTGTGCCTTCAGGAGAAAGGAAAACTGCCTTTAACTTGGCAGGAAATGTCTTGGGACAGCAGGGTGTCTGTTGATGTCCTCTCCGTCAAAGATTGTCCTCCTCTTCCAGGGAAAATTAACTTTATGGGACTGAAAAGGATATAAAAGAGGAGAGACTGAAATGAGAGAGTGTTCTTAGTTGCAGCAGGTGGATTGAATGATTCCAGTTTCAAGTTGTCATTAAGAAGTGAACTTGGAAGGAAGTCGTGAGGAGTTAACCACTGAGAACCCGCAGCCATTATACCATCTCAGAGGCTAAAATCTGTATTGAAGTCACTATGGCTCTGGCTGATATACTTTGACATAAGAAGAGTAAATTTCCCTTCTTTTACCACTTGGCACATCCCAAAAGGCAGTCAGAAAATAAATGTCTATTCTGCTTTTCTGATGACCCAGAAACGCTCCCATTCAGAAGTATAGCTGATGTGCCATAGAGAGTGGCTGAAAGGTCAGAAGCGTGACTCAGCCACACACACCGTGGGCTCTGCTCTACCACTGTCAGGGCAAATGGCAGTCTCAAGGGATCCCTGGGTGGCGCAGCGGTTTGGCGCCTGCCTTTGGCCCAGGGCGCGATCCTGGAGACCCGGGATCGAGTCCCACATCGGGCTCCCAGTGCATGGAGCCTGCTTCTCCCTCTGCCTGTGTCTCTGCCTCTCTCTCTCTCACTGTGTGCCTATCCTAAATTAAAAAAAAAAAAATGGCAGTCTCAATATTGAGTCCTGAGTAGCCCTTGATTTTTTCATGTGTGCCTATACAGCAATATATATATTAATTAATAATTGCACAGCCAAACATTTCTACACTGTACAATATAACACCTTCCAAAGTGATATGGTAAAAATTCCATTTCTTCATCACCCCTGACAATTATTATGGTCCCTTTTATGTTTGTCCAGAGAGAGTCTATCAGTGCACCACCACCAACCTATTCCTTTTCCTTCCATAGCCAAGCACTTTATTTCAGATGACTGTATAATTTATCCAATTATAGTCCCTGGCTACGTAGGTCAGGGTGGCCCGAACCAGTGATCCTGTGAGCCAAGATGCATCAACGCCTTATTTTTTTTTTTATTCATGAGAAACACACACACACACACAGAGAGAGAGAGAGAGAGAGAGGCAGAGACACAGGCAGAAGGAGAAGCAGGCTCCATGCAGGGAGCCCAACATGGGACTCGATCCCAGGACTCCAGGATCATGCCCTGGGCCGAAGGCAGGCACTAAACCGCTGAGCCACTCAGGGATCCCCACATCGACGACTTATTAAAAATATTTGGATCCCCCTGAAGCCCTGTTATACCTAAGTTTACCAGGAGATTTGGGTAGCAATACAGGTTGAATGGGCTTCATCTTTTAGGAAATCAGGAGTGTGGATAAAAGAGGTAAAGATTTCAAAGCTTCCCGCTTGGAACCTGCACCTTCTCATGGTCTTCATTAACCAGCTCTACTTCGAATACACATCTGGTGGAATGCCAGTCTGGCTGTAAATTGCAGCATGCTCTCTTAGATGGGAATGTGGAACAGCCATCACTGTGCACCAGAGCGCCATTTCCTTTGTGGCCTGAATAATTGGACCTGTAAGATGCAAAAAATAAATAAAAGTATTTGATTATATATTAAACATGAAAAACGAGTAACAATCGCGTTTATGGTTTCCATTTCTGTAAACGAGTAATACATTAGAAGAAAAAAAATGTAGCGCAGTAATGTACTGGATGTTAACAGTGTTTTCTAGGGTGGGGTTATTGGTTATGAGATGAGGGTGGAGTGGCGTGGGGAATGGACTTTTCTTCAGTTGCCAGCTCAGAGTTAGTGTTATGTGAATTTATTAAAATAAGAGCATGTCTTGATTTTGGAGTAAATAAGGTTTTAACATAGAGTTAAGTTTTCAAGAGGTCTGAGTACCTAACTGCGTAGGTGTGTGAGGACCTGGTTGTTTTAGATGTCGGGTGTCCGTGGTTGTCTTCTTCCGGCCTTACTAAGCTGTGCTCAGTCCTTACTTTGCAATAAGGATGCCAAGTTGAACACAAAATGAATTCTTAGAGCAGCGTGGGTTTTATTCAGGCCACGGGGCCTTCACAAATCAGTTAACCAAAAGCAGAGAGATTGGGTAGGGGAGGGGATGGAGTCCATGTTAAATCATATATGTTTTATTTCTCATCCTAAATCTCTCTAGTGAACACACAGCATTTTCGGTCACACTGTTTGGAACACTTTCTAGCTAACAACAACAAAGCACCATCGAATAACCATTTGCAGTTTTTAACTAGTGGTATTAAGTTCCCATTCTAACTAGTTGAGGCATTTGGCTTCCAACCTAAGGAATCACACAAAGTGTGTATAATGGCTGCAAACATACTCGGCATGTAGCATCTGTCCAGAGCAACTCGATAGAATATTCATAGTGAATTTTAAAACTTCATACTCATTAATTGACTCATCCCGTTTCTCTGAATATGTCTTGTAAAAACCAGTTATATACTAGAATGCTTTACCTGGTAAATTTTATTTTTAACATTAAAAGTTTATTTTTAACATTATTCATAAACATATGAAACATGAAGGGAATCTCAAGGTCCAGTGTGGATGGTTAGACAAATTTTGGTATGTAACTGAAGCTAAGATGGTTTATGATAGGCTGTTAGCTTCAGTAAATAAAATTTTGAAGACTGTTGATAGCATGAGAAATTATTTAATAACAAAACTATGTTAAATATAAAAGGATGATATAAATCTTCACGCTTTAATTTGTCACAAGTGTGTATTATATATTTTTATATATATGTAAACCAAAGTGGGTAAGGAAACTTTTTTTTTTCTCTCTAAGCTATTGGTAGGAAAAGTTTTCTTTTTAAATGATTTCCTTCCCTCAGAAGAGCTGAGAAATCTAGTCCTTGGAGAAGGACTCCTTAATTTCAAATGTTGTCAGGAATTTTTTAAAATTCTGTTTTTGTACCATATCGTTTTTTTCCCAGTGTTATTGAGATATAATTGTCATACAGCATTGTATAAGTTGTACAGCATAATGACTTGATTTACTTGTGTCATGACATGATTACCAAAATAGTTTCCCTAGCATCCATCACCTTATGTAATTGGTTTTAGTCTTTAAAAAATCTGAAAATGAACTTAGATTGGCAGTAATTCTTTCCTTTGGTCTGGTGGCCTTTTGCCCTCTTCAACTGCGTAGAGAATATCCTTTTGTCATTGGGCTTTTATAAGTCTCACTACAGAGCTACCTTCGTTCACTCATGTCATTCTTTTCTCTCATGGGGACACCTTTATGAGTTAGATTTCTGTAATTTTTTTTCCCTGGTTCCCAGATGTATTTTCTGTTTTAAGGCAGAGAAGCTTGTCATTATTTTCAAGTTATATTAAATTTCCAGCATAATTATTTAAAGGCCATAGAGAGACCTATTGATCCTTGATAAGGTGTAGTTCTGCGCACATGTGTGTTTACTCCTACTGCTCCTTAGTTTAAGTGTTCATAATATGCCCACTGTGGACTCATTATGTTATAAGTCAGGGACAAGTGGCATTTGTGTATGTCTGCTCTGTGAATGTGAATCGATAGATGATATATGAATACACATCCTGGTGGTGATATAAAATATAAGCCGTACGTGCCTGGGTGTGCGTGCGTGTGTACATGTGTGTGTGTGTGTAGTCATGATTGAAGTTCAAAGTCATGGAGAAGCAGTGGAGTAAGTTGCAAAATAGCCTTTTCCTTGAAGGGAATGTGCCTGAGTACAAAACAGAACTCCCTGTGTTAGTTTTACATTTCTATTTGATGGAATCTAAGGTTATGGAAACGACTGTAAAAATAATTTGTCTGAAAGAAGTCTGGATGCAGAAATCTAATAGAGAAAATATTTGAGAATATGGTTCATCAGCGAGTGCAACTGATACACTTCCCCAAGCACCACCTGGCGTGGATCAAAGCATCCCATGACTTGGATCCTTGTGGTCAAATCATTATGTATTGATTGGAACCCCACTGGAGGATTAACCCCTCGTGTTCATGCCAAGTTTTTTCTCACTCTTGGTGTCTGTAATCTTAGAGATATAATCCTTCTGCTGTTATTAGTGTCTTTTTAAAACTAATCATCTACTTGGGTATATTCGTCTTTCTAAATTATTTTATTTTAAATTATTTAATTGCTCTGTTCTTTGCTTGATAAAATTATTTTATGAAAAGATCATACAATTATGGGGAAGCAGTTTTTTGGTGGAAGGAAGGAGGAAAGTGTATAATATTCTGGGTAGAAAACAGCAAGAGAATCTCAAAATCAAGTACAGATTTTATCATTTTCATTATGTAGATTAAATGATAAATTCTAGCTTTTTAAAGAATCCTTCACAGTCTCAGTAGAGAGCTTTGCCTCTAACAAAAGCCTGTCAAACACTTTTCATACATGGTGGTTACATTTCTAACATTGGACTATTCACATTTTGGAATTTAACTCTTGCTTTTAAATAACAATTCAGAATTAATTAGTAAATTCATGGGAGAAAGAAACCCTCAAGTCCTCCATGTCCACTTTCAGCCATATGGGTTCCTCTTCCCTTTTAAGTCTGGTGGGATGGTTCTTGGCAACATATTCATTCTCTTGTCCTTTGTGTGTGTGTGTGTGTGTTTTTTTTTTTCAGTTTGTCCCATGAGGAGCATCCCCATAGCCATCCTCTCTATGGACATGGTGTATGCAAGTGGCCAGGCTGTGAAGCAGTGTGCGAAGATTTCCAATCATTTCTAAAGTAAGAATGATTTTATATTGCTTTTTTCTTTTACATAGCCATCACCTCCCACTGTTCATGCTTTTCCTCATAAAATGCCCTTTTGATGGAGGGTTTCATACCACCATTTTGAGAATGGACTCTAAATCATAAGGTCTAGCACATTGTCATAGGAATAGTTACAGAATCTGTGGAGGGTTGAGTGTAAAAGGCAAAAGAGGTATAACCAAGGGCAGTTTTGACGCTCTTCATAAGAGTCTGTGTTTACCCATTTTCTCAGAATGACAGTGATTAAATAAAAATTCTGCCAATATTAAATTTGTAATAATTTAGTTTTCACTTTTATTCTTGTGTCTGCATACTGAATCACTGCCCTACTAACTCTAATTCTTTAAAACTGCTGTCAGCTACTGGCCAGTTGTAGGCTGGTGATTGATCCTCTTTGTTTTTATACCAGTGACTTTATAATCCTAAGAAATGTATGCCAAGGAAATGCTACCACCTTGCTTCTTAGTGTTCCGTATTGGTGTCAGCTTTAGTTCAGATTCTTGTCCTTATGGGGAGCATGGAGTAACTTTAATTTCTACAATTAAACTATGACTAAAACTTAGGTTATCCCATTTGAATCTGTATCACTGTTAAAGTATCTCTGTAAATAAATGGCACGTTAATCTTCTCATAGTTGAAGTAAAATGTTCTGTACTACATTTTACTATTTCTCTTTCTTACAGTAACTTGTCCTTTAATAAAATTTAGACCAAACCACCCTGTGTTATTGACCCCCCCATAAATTTATTGATAGTATCATTGAATCATTGACAGACTGAATATAATAATACATTATATTTAGTGTATTTACATATGCAGTAATCCAGCATATGCACATGTATCACTCCTATAAAGGAGTGATCTGGCTTCGTGATGTCTTACACTTGGGTGTTGGGGGGGGGGTCTTTCCTTTTGTCTTTTCTCTCTCATTTAAGCCTCTAGAAAAAGAAGCAGGCTGATACATGTGCAGGTCTGGTTTTTGTGTGGTCTTTACATTGTTAAAGCAATCTGTATATTTAGCTTTATGAATCTGGATACAAATAGTGTACAAACCCACCATTAAAGGTACATCCAGTGTAACCTGAAAGGAGCCTTGGTGAATATGATTTTGTAATTAATGAAGCCTATGAATCTGTTTCAGAACTTCCCAGCTTTCATATTTTAATTGAAGAACATTAGGTGGTCATTAGAAACTTAAGGACTTAAATTTTTTTTTTAAAAGACATGCCTGAAATTTGTTTCTAAATATCAGCAATCAAGAGCAGCAATGCTTTAAAGTAAGCAAAAGCCCTTTACAGTTATTATGATTCAAGTTAGTGTTATTGGGCTTTGTTCTCTTATAAAATCATTGATTATAAATCACTGTTTTGTTATTGCTTAATTGCATTTAGATAATGAGAGAAAAAGACCTCTTTCAAATTCTGATTTCTCTGACTGCTCCAGTGCTAGCTTTGATGAATGTGTTGGTGCTAATTTCACTCATCTATAGAATGATAACCATCTGCAAATAAGATTTTTTTCATAAAGTGTTTAGAAATATACAATTGCTGTGAACATTCTCATTGTATCAGTTTTACAGTCATTGAGGGAAATGGACAGTTTTCCAATATGATCCACTTAAAAAATGTTAATAACCAAAATGTTTTCACCTTTATCCTCTAATCAGAAGTCTGTTTATTATGTAAACTGACAAAATTAGGTGATATAAAGATACAGATATATACAATGTATATATAGTATATATGATTTTTATTATACATGATGTATTTTTATTATATATTACATATATCTTTTTTTTCTTCTGAGCCTCCACCATAAGCTAGCACAATTTCAAACCATACCTTGTCCTAAAGAAAAGAATCTAAGATCATCAAAATTGAGACCTAGACTAATTCCTATTTTTAAAAAATCCCCTTTTAAGGATATTAGGAGCCTAGCTCTTTATAGGAAACCACCTCTCAATTATTTATTGTGGTTTTGCACATGACATGACATGTTCTCAGTTCATATTTGCTCAGTGGAATTGGAATGCCCACTCTGAAGCTGCAGCTGTTGCTTGTTTATTTCCTAGGACTTATTGGCTTGTATTTCTTAGAAGACTTTTGTTTGCAAGCTACAGAAACCTGACTTTAAATTGCTTTAACCCCTCATCCTTTCCCCCAACTAAAAAAAGGGGATAGGGAATGGTAATTGACTCTGGTAACTGGGAAGTCCATGGCTGGATCCAGATGCTTAAACAGTGTTATTGGAGTATTGCTCTTGTGTCTTTTAGGTCAGTTTCTCTGTATTGCCTCCATTCTTGGGCTCTTTCCAAGTAGAACTAAAGAAGACAATGCCATGCCACATGTTTATTAATCTCAGAGTGCCTCTCTTCTCCAAATAGTTCCAGCAGTAGTCCTAAGCAGACTGTCACTGACCCAGATTGAGTGAGGTGTTCCAGCTTTGAGCCAATCCATCAGATGCCCACCTCCAGAGCGGATAGAGATGTGTTCACCATTTGTGAGCCACAGGGGTCTTAGGGAGGGGAGACTTGGTTCCTGAGTGTGGAAGAGGAGTATGTAAATCAGAGGGAGAGTAAATGCTGGGAGGAAGCAAACACACACTAGAATTCATTGTTCTCACTGCTTTCCTCAATTATACATTGATTGGCCATATATGATGAATTCAGGATTCTGAGTTTCTTCTATAGCGTGATTTTGGCTCTTGGAAATTCAGAGTTGTCTTCAGGTTTCAGTGTCTTCCTTAATGTAGTGGAAAATAAGTTAGTCTTCTTGCAGATTCACTTCTTCCACATTTGTGTGCAGTCTAAAGAGTAATCAGGCTGGCTTTACTGAAACCAACTTTGCTTTACATTGACCTGGACTGGAAGAGCTACCGTATTTCATGTGGTCAAACAGAAACTACGTGGCCTCTTTGAATCATGTCTTCGTGGAGTCATTGTTATTGGGAAGTGATGTATTTCTTCTCTAATTGTGCCAGATTTGTAGATTCTGGAAGCACTTCTTTTCTTGGGTTCACTCTTCTTTTCCCTTATTCCTCTTCTATGGTTTAAGCAGGTTGACAAGCAGCATTTGGGTTCTCCAAGGCACTCTTGCTCAACAAAATTTTGACCACTGACCTTGACTTAGTGGCTGCTTTCTAGTTTTTTTCCCCACCTATCTTCTGATTCCCCTGATTTTACACTCCCCTAGTAAGAATTTATAATTAAACATCTGTGCGTCAGGGACAGTTCCAAGTACTTTACATATGCAGTTGACCCTTGAACAAAAAATTTCAACTGTGGAGATCCACTTTTATACAGATTTTTTTCTCTGATAAATGTAGGAGTTTTATAAATGCATTTTCTTACCTTAAGATATTCTTAATATTTTTTGTTATAGCTTACTTTATTGGAATATAGTACATAATACATACAATATAAAACTATGTGTTAATTGACATTATACATTGTTAGTAAGGCTTCCTATGAACAGAGTAGGCGTTAGTTTTTGGGGAGTCAAAAGTTACACGTGGATTTTTTGCTGCATGAGGGGATCACTGTTGCTCCCGTGTCTTTTCAAGGAGCAATTGTATAGTTTATTTAATCCTCACATCACCTTACAGTGATAATATTAAGATACTAGTTTCAGCCGACAGATAAGGAAACTGACACAGAGGGGTTAACTAATTTTCCCGAGCCACACAGCGAAGAGGTGGAGTCAAGATCCAATCCAAGCTGTGTTTGTAATGCCAGCTCCTTAACTGTTATACAGTACCGCCTGGTTAGAAGCAGCGCTGTTTATTAACTACATGTTTTCAACTTAAGGCAGTAGGTGTAGAAAAAGCTTTGATGCAAAGGCAGATTGGGTAGTGAAGCCACTTTGCATCAGCGTGTTTTTCGAGCTAGTTGCAAAGCATCTCAGAGCATCTATATCTGCACATGTAATTTGAGGCAATAATAATATCCTCCACTTCTCAGGGTTATTGGAATGAAAAGGCATATCATATAAGTGCCTGACCCATACCAGTCACTCTTTAAAAATGTATCAGTAGTTCTCTTCTTATCTATCCACTTAAGTATATTTTTAAAGGAGGGATAATTTTAAAAACCCAAACATTTCTGACCATTCCTAAGAAAAACGTCATGATGCTGCAGAGCATGAATCTGTCAGAGAGACAATTTTTTATATACTTTTTTAACCATAAAGTTCTTGTCAAAAGTCCCACACAGTCAAATGTAATGGGGGAGAGCAGGGGATGGTAAGCTTTTTCTGTAAGGGATCATACAGTAAATATACTGGGGTTTTCCAGGCTGGACGGTCTCTGTCACAACTACTCACCTCTGCCGTTGTGACATAAGAGCAGTCCTAGGACTGTGTAAGGATTGGGTTGGTCAGCTTAGATGCTGACCTCTGACCCTAGGGGAGGCTTTTTTGGTGTCATAACATCTGTAGCCGAGAAATCTTTTTGCATTTCCTTGGCCATAGCTATCCTGGGTTATTTTAGTTTGTATTCACAGAGCCCTTACGTTTATTCATATCTTGGGGAAATATCCCTGCCTGCCTTACCCTGTTACTTCATTCACCAGCCACAGGTTTTATACTTAGATGGGTGTGGGTTCTTCGGGCTCAGTATGAAAGGGGAAAGTGACTTTGCTTGGTAACTGTTTCCTGATCCTCTTTTGCTCAGGCTCGTAAGATGAAACTTTTAGAGAGGCCAAGATCAGTTATTCAGGATAAAAATCCCATTTGACAATAAAATGCCACTGTTCACAGAAAGAGAGGTTAAGAGAAGGGAGGGGAGGCTCATAGGTCTAAAAATGAGGCATATTCTTTTTTCCCTCCTGAGAGCAAAATATCATAACTGTTGGTAAATCAAAACCAGAGATTTGACACTTTTCTGTGATCATTCTGCAGTGTTTGTTCCCAAGGTGAGGTATACCACAGGGCCCTTGATTTCAAAGATAAATACTGTACAAATAACCATCCTGTTGTCTTTCCCCCACAGCCAACAGAGGGAAGCTTTATCAGAATCAGCAGATACCCAGTCTATTGTATGCATTTATTTCCCTGTTTCTTCTCAAAACAAGTTGCAGTTTTCGTGTTGATTTTTTTTTTAACCCATCAGCCATGAGTTATCATGTGACTGCTGTATTTGTGAGCGCTAACGGATACCAGCAGGTGCTCATGCTAACTCTAATGAAATCCTCCAGCCCTGCCTTGCTTGGAGTCCTCCGATAACAGCAAAACAAAAACAAACCCAATCCTCTCCAGATAGGTGAAGCTCCCTGTGTTCTTCCATTCTCTCCCCACTTGGATCAGTTGTTTCTTTTCAAACCCGGTTGAAGACACAACCTTTCCCAGGGAAAACACAGATTTATAATTCTTCCCCTTTTCTTTTCAAAAGGGGCTCATACAATCCTCTGACAAGGCGGAAAACAGATTTGAAGGTTAAATCATGACCACATTTTCCTGTTTCTAACGTAGAATGTAAAATCAGTCACAGACCCATAGTTTCACAAATACCAGGTAGTCTTACGTGCTTGGGAAAAAATATTTCCATTTCCCCTAGTTTTTCTCCTAGATAGTCATTTGTATCATATCTCAGGAGAGTGTAATTTGCACCCTTACTTTTTGTATCCCTTTGAAAGGAATTCTTGTTTTGCTTTTGTTTTTATTTTTTGATTATTTCTCTTGGAGAAGAGCAGCAGGCACAATAATTCTTTTGCGTGTTGGACAGGGATGTATATTACTTATTAAAACAAAATAAATGTTCTGTGTGCCCTAATAGACTAGGAGAAAAAAGGTGAAAGGGCAGAACTTTGACCCTTTCAAAGAGGTCGATGACTGCAGACAGTAGAGGACATTTCATCGGTCATTTGCTTTAAAAAAAAAAAAAAATTTTTTTTTTCTGTGAATTTTACTTCTCAAAACTGTGAAGAGTTTTATGTGAAAGAAACTACTAAGTGCGCTCTGTAATGTTTTCACAAGTGTTTTTATCATGGTAACATCTTGTTTACTTTAGTTCCCTGCCTAAAACTACTTGGAACATGTTAAGAAAACATCTCGAGAAAGCCTCCACAAAGAGGCTTTTGTTGAACAGCCACCGTGAGGCTGCAAGGATCACAAAGGTGTTAACTTTCCGCCCCTTAAGCACTTCCACATGAAGTTCCAGCAACGATGTTTGTGGTTTTGGAAAAACAAAGTGTATGTTAAAGAAACCAGGTATATGCTAATACATGTCGAAGGAGGCCGGATATCATAAATTGTTTCAAACCATTTGTGGCTCTCGGTTTGCACGCCTGAATGTTCTACAGTGAAATTGCCTCCAGTTAGTGCTGGAGGCTTGAGCACATGTGGAGGGATAGCTGGCAAGAATGTGGCTGTATGCAAATCAAAGTCCAGCCTCACTGTGTAAATCTCAAGAACATGGGGACGACGACACTGGTCCCCCTGCAGACCCCCAGGTGACAGGTATTGGCGTCATCACAAGATGAGCTTGGTGTTTTGTATGAATTTGACTTTTGCTCTGATTATGCATTTTTTACTTGTTTTAGAAATATAAAAAAACTGGGTGGTACCAGAACACTTTTTTTTTTTTTTTTGATTCCCCTCAAAGAGTTTGCCCTTTCACCTTTCTGACATTGTTCAGGAGTTCAAGACCTTTCCAAGTACTTAGAGAGGTCAGAGTGGCCTAAATACCACAGTGCCCTCTAGTGATCTATAGAATATTAGATAGAAAAGTTTAGACAAATTTGCCAAAGATAACAGGCCCACTGCCACCACTTTGCTCAAAAAAAAGGAAGCAAATAACCTTTGAACCCATTTTTTCCAGCAAACAGACTTTAGTCAGAAATGCAAATGAAATTTAATTTTTCTTTGTAGACCTTGAAAGCATTAGACAAATTTTTTAATGTCTCCTCATGCAATTAATTCTGCATATAACCTAGTATGTGTACACAGTACATTGGATCACTATAGATACATTGTTGTGTGTTCTTCTCTTTTAAGAGCCATTAGTTACATACTTCACGTGATCATTTCCGGCGTGTAATTAGAAGGCATTACTTAAAAGACAGGGATCATCTTTGCTCCATACTTTTATTGACACTGTCTACCATATTATGGCCATGTCTAAATGGTAAAATTTATTATTAGCAGCAGTGTCACAAAAGTCTGAGACAGCGATTTTCCTTTCAATAAAAGTAGTTAAAAACCTTTTAGAAAATCCATAATTTTGATTGCTGGTACTTCATAAATGTATAACTGGTACTTTTTAGCTGTCTCTTTAGGGAAAAATGAGTTTTATCACCTGCAGTACCTGGGTTAATGAAATTGTGTGTTGGAATTTCGCCAGGATGAAAGATGAGATCATTCCAAGACACTAATATTGGCAACAGGTCTCATAAAAAGCTCCGACTCTTGAGTGAAGTATCATTAGATTTTTTTTATTATTATTATTTTATTTAAATTGAGGGATTAAGTCAGTTGTCCTTTTCAAAGTTTCTGTGCTAGTGAGATTCTCATTTGGCATCACATTCAAAAACCCAGTGACCTAAAAACCTACACAGAGCCAAGAGAAACAGAGAAATGTCCATCAGTGCCTAGTAGAAGAATTTCCT